>NC_054398.1:19164132-20518298 GCF_017976425.1 Toxotes jaculatrix
CGTTTTTTATGACATTTTGAGGTCAAAAAAAATTTTGACTTTTTTTGGCCGAAAAAAACGCCTTACTATACTATGACGTTTTTTATGACATTTTGAGGTCAAAAAAATTTTTGACTTTTTTTGGCCGATTTTGACGCCTTACTATACTATGAGGTTTTTTATGACATTTTGAGGTCAAAAAAATTTTTGACCTTTTTTGGCCGATTTTGACGCCTTACTATACTATGACGTTTTTTATGACATTTTGAGGTCAAAAAAATTTTTGACTTTTTTTGGCCGATTTTGACGCCTTACTATACTATGACGTTTTTTATGACATTTTGAGGTCAAAAAAAATTTTGACTTTTTTTGGCCGAAAAAAACGCCTTACTATACTATGACGTTTTTTATGACATTTTGAGGACAAAAAATTTTTTGACTTTTTTTGACGCCTTACTATACTATGATGTTTTTTATGACATTTTGAGGTCAAAAAATTTTTTGACTTTTTTTGGCCGATTTTGACGCCTTACTATACTATGATGTTTTTTTATGACATTTTGAGGTCAAAAATTTTTTTGACTTTTTTTGGCCGATTTTGACGCCTTACTATACTATGAGGTTTTTTATGACATTTTGAGGTCAAAAAAATTTTTGACTTTTTTTGGCCGAAAAAAACGCCTTACTATACTATGACGTTTTTTATGACATTTTGAGGTCAAAAAATTTTTTGACTTTTTTTGACGCCTTACTATACTATGAGGTTTTTTATGACATTTTGAGGTCAAAAAATTTTTTTAACTTTTTTTGACGCCTTACTATACTATGAGGTTTTTTATGACATTTTGAGGTCAAAAAAATTTTTGACCTTTTTTGGCCGATTTTGACGCCTTACTATACTATGACGTTTTTTATGACATTTTGAGGTCAAAAAAAATTTTGACTTTTTTTGGCCGAAAAAAAACGCCTTACTATACTATGACGTTTTTTATGACATTTTGAGGTCAAAAAAATTTTTGACTTTTTTTGGCCGATTTTGACGCCTTACTATACTATGAGGTTTTTTATGACATTTTGAGGTCAAAAAAATTTTTGACCTTTTTTGGCCGATTTTGACGCCTTACTATACTATGACGTTTTTTATGACATTTTGAGGTCAAAAAATTTTTTGACTTTTTTTGGCCGATTTTGACGCCTTACTATACTATGATGTTTTTTTATGACATTTTGAGGTCAAAAATTTTTTTGACTTTTTTTGGCCGATTTTGACGCCTTACTATACTATGAGGTTTTTTATGACATTTTGAGGTCAAAAAAATTTTTGACTTTTTTTGGCCGAAAAAAACGCCTTACTATACTATGACGTTTTTTATGACATTTTGAGGTCAAAAAATTTTTTGACTTTTTTTGACGCCTTACTATACTATGAGGTTTTTTATGACATTTTGAGGTCAAAAAATTTTTTGACTTTTTTTGACGCCTTACTATACTATGAGGGTTTTTATGACATTTTGAGGTCAAAAAAATTTTTGACCTTTTTTGGCCGATTTTGACGCCTTACTATACTATGACGTTTTTTATGACATTTTGAGGTCAAAAAAAATTTTGACTTTTTTTGGCCGAAAAAAACGCCTTACTATACTATGACGTTTTTTATGACATTTTGAGGTCAAAAATTTTTTTGACTTTTTTTGGCCGATTTTGACGCCTTACTATACTATGACGTTTTTTATGACATTTTGAGGTCAAAAAAAATTTTGACTTTTTTTGGCCGAAAAAAACGCCTTACTATACTATGAGGTTTTTTATGACATTTTGAGGTCAAAAAAAATTTTGACTTTTTTTGGCCGAAAAGAACGCCTTACTATACTATGACGTTTTTTATGACATTTTGAGGTCAAAAAAAATTTTGACTTTTTTTGGCCGATTTTGACGCCTTACTATACTATGACGTTTTTTATGACATTTTGAGGTCAAAAATTTTTTTGACTTTTTTTGGCCGATTTTGACGCCTTACTATACTATGACATTTTTTATGACATTTTGAGGTCAAAAAAAATTTTGACTTTTTTTGGCCGAAAAAAACGCCTTACTATACTATGACGTTTTTTATGACATTTTGAGGTCAAAAAAAATTTTGACTTTTTTTGGCCGAAAAAAACGCCTTACTATACTATGACGTTTTTTATGACATTTTGAGGTCAAAAAAATTTTTGACTTTTTTTGGCCGATTTTGACGCCTTACTATACTATGAGGTTTTTTATGACATTTTGAGGTCAAAAAAATTTTTGACCTTTTTTGGCCGATTTTGACGCCTTACTATACTATGACGTTTTTTATGACATTTTGAGGTCAAAAAAATTTTTGACTTTTTTTGGCCGATTTTGACGCCTTACTATACTATGACGTTTTTTATGACATTTTGAGGTCAAAAAAATTTTTGACTTTTTTTGGCCGAAAAAAACGCCTTACTATACTATGACGTTTTTTATGACATTTTGAGGACAAAAAATTTTTTGACTTTTTTTGACGCCTTACTATACTATGATGTTTTTTATGACATTTTGAGGTCAAAAAATTTTTTGACTTTTTTTGGCCGATTTTGACGCCTTACTATACTATGATGTTTTTTTATGACATTTTGAGGTCAAAAATTTTTTTGACTTTTTTTGGCCGATTTTGACGCCTTACTATACTATGAGGTTTTTTATGACATTTTGAGGTCAAAAAAATTTTTGACTTTTTTTGGCCGAAAAAAACGCCTTACTATACTATGAGGTTTTTTATGACATTTTGAGGTCAAAAAATTTTTTGACTTTTTTTGACGCCTTACTATACTATGAGGTTTTTTATGACATTTTGAGGTCCAAAAATTTTTTTAACTTTTTTTGACGCCTTACTTTACTATGAGGTTTTTTATGACATTTTGAGGTCAAAAAATTTTTTGACCTTTTTTGGCCGATTTTGACGCCTTACTATACTATGACGTTTTTTATGACATTTTGAGGTCAAAAAAAATTTTGACTTTTTTTGGCCGAAAAAAACGCCTTACTATACTATGACGTTTTTTATGACATTTTGAGGTCAAAAAAATTTTTGACTTTTTTTGGCCGATTTTGACGCCTTACTATACTATGAGGTTTTTTATGACATTTTGAGGTCAAAAAAATTTTTGACCTTTTTTGGCCGATTTTGACGCCTTACTATACTATGACGTTTTTTATGACATTTTGAGGTCAAAAAATTTTTTGACTTTTTTTGGCCGATTTTGACGCCTTACTATACTATGATGTTTTTTTATGACATTTTGAGGTCAAAAATTTTTTTGACTTTTTTTGGCCGATTTTGACGCCTTACTATACTATGAGGTTTTTTATGACATTTTGAGGTCAAAAAAATTTTTGACTTTTTTTGGCCGAAAAAAACGCCTTACTATACTATGACGTTTTTTATGACATTTTGAGGTCAAAAAATTTTTTGACTTTTTTTGACGCCTTACTATACTATGAGGTTTTTTATGACATTTTGAGGTCCAAAAATTTTTTTAACTTTTTTTGACGCCTTACTATACTATGAGGTTTTTTATGACATTTTGAGGTCAAAAAAATTTTTGACCTTTTTTGGCCGATTTTGACGCCTTACTATACTATGAGGTTTTTTTGACATTTTGAGGTCAAAAAAAATTTTGACTTTTTTTGGCCGAAAAGAACGCCTTACTATACTATGACGTTTTTTATGACATTTTGAGGTCAAAAAAAATTTTGACTTTTTTTGGCCGAAAAAAACGCCTTACTATACTATGACGTTTTTTATGACATTTTGAGGTCAAAAATTTTTTTGACTTTTTTTGGCCGATTTTGACGCCTTACTATACTATGACGTTTTTTATGACATTTTGAGGTCAAAAAAAATTTTGACTTTTTTTGGCCGAAAAAAACGCCTTACTATACTATGACGTTTTTTATGACATTTTGAGGTCAAAAAAAATTTTGACTTTTTTTGGCCGAAAAAAACACCTTACAACACTATGACGTTTTTTATGACATTTTGAGGTCAAAAAAAAATTTGACTTTTTTTGGCCGAAAAAAACGCCTTACTATACTATGACGTTTTTTATGACATTTTGAGGTCAAAAAAAATTTTGACTTTTTTTGGCCGATTTTGACGCCTTACTATACTATGACGTTTTTTATGACATTTTGAGGTCAAAAAATTTTTTGACTTTTTTTGACGCCTTACTATACTATGACGTTTTTTATGACATTTTGAGGTCAAAAAAATTTTGACTTTTTTTGGCCGAAAAAAAACGCCATACTATACTATGACGTTTTTTATGACATTTTGAGGTCAAAAAAAATTTTGACTTTTTTTGGCCGAAAAAAACGCCTTACTATACTCTGACGTTTTTTATGACATTTTGAGGTCAAAAAATTTTTTGACTTTTTTTGGCCGATTTTGACGCCTTACTATACTATGACGTTTTTTATGACATTTTGAGGTCAAAAAAAATTTTGACTTTTTTTGGCCGAAAAAAACGCCTTACTATACTATGAGGTTTTTTATGACATTTTGAGGTCAAAAAAAATTTTGACTTTTTTTGGCCGAAAAGAACGCCTTACTATACTATGACGTTTTTTATGACATTTTGAGGTCAAAAAATTTTTTGACTTTTTTTGACGCCTTACTATACTATGAGGTTTTTTATGACATTTTGAGGTCAAAAAATTTTTTGACTTTTTTTGACGCCTTACTATACTATGAGGTTTTTTATGACATTTTGAGGTCAAAAAAATTTTTGACCTTTTTTGGCCGATTTTGACGCCTTACTATACTATGACGTTTTTTATCACATTTTGAGGTCAAAAAAAATTTTGACTTTTTTTGGCCGATTTTGACGCCTTACTATACTCTGACGTTTTTTATGACATTTTGAGGTCAAAAAAATTTTTGACCTTTTTTGGCCAAAAAAAACGCCTTACTATACTATGACGCTTTTTATGACATTTTGAGGTCAAAAAAAATTTTGACTTTTTTTGGCCGATTTTGACGCCTTACTATACTATGAGGTTTTTTATGACATTTTGAGGTCAAAAAAATTTTTGACTTTTTTTGACGCCTTACTATACTATGACGTTTTTTATGACATTTTGAGGTCAAAAAAATTTTTGACCTTTTTTGGCCGATTTTGACGCCTTACTATACTATGACGTTTTTTATGACATTTTGAGGTCAAAAAAAATTTTGACTTTTTTTGGCCGAAAAAAACGCCTTACTATACTATGAGGTTTTTTATGACATTTTGAGGTCAAAAAAAATTTTGACTTTTTTTGGCCGAAAAAAAACGCCTTACTATACTATGAGGTTTTTTATGACATTTTGAGGTCAAAAAAACTTTTGACTTTTTTTGGCCGATTTTGACGCCTTACTATACTATGACGTTTTTTATGACATTTTGAGGTCAAAAAATTTTTTGATTTTTTTTGACGCCTTACTATACTGTGACGTTTTTTATGACATTTTGAGGTCAAAAAAAATTTTGACTTTTTTTGGCCGATTTTGACGCCTTACTATACTATGACGTTTTTTATGACATTTTGAGGTCAAAAAAAATTTTGACTTTTTTTGGCCGAAAAAAAAACGCCATACTATACTATGACGTTTTTTATGACATTTTGAGGTCAAAAAAAATTTTGACTTTTTTTGGCCGAAAAAAACGCCTTACTATACTCTGGCGTTTTTTATGACATTTTGAGGTCAAAAAATTTTTTGACTTTTTTTGGCCGATTTTGACGCCTTACTATACTATGACGTTTTTTATGACATTTTGAGGTCAAAAAAAATTTTGACTTTTTTTGGCCGAAAAAAACGCCTTACTATACTATGACGTTTTTTATGACATTTTGAGGTCAAAAAATTTTTTGACTTTTTTTGACGCCTTACTATACTATGACGTTTTTTATGACATTTTGAGGTCAAAAAAATTTTTGACCTTTTTTGGCCGATTTTGACGCCTTACTATACTATGAGGTTTTTTATGACATTTTGAGGTCAAAAAAAATTTTGACTTTTTTTGGCCGAAAAAAACGCCTTACTATACTATGACGTTTTTTATGACATTTTGAGGTCAAAAAAAATTTTGACTTTTTTTGGCCGATTTTGACGCCTTACTATACTATGACGTTTTTTATGACATTTTGAGGTCAAAAAATTTTTTGATTTTTTTTTACGCCTTACTATACTATGAGGTTTTTTATGACATTTTGAGGTCAAAAAAAATTTTGACTTTTTTTGGCCGATTTTGACGCCTTACTATACTATGACGTTTTTTATGACATTTTGAGGTCAAAAATTTTTTTGACTTTTTTTGGCCGATTTTGACGCCTTACTATACTATGAGGTTTTTTATGACATTTTGAGGTCAAAAAAATTTTTGACTTTTTTTGGCCGATTTTGACGCCTTACTATACTATGAGGTTTTTTATGACATTTTGAGATCAAAAAAAATTTTGACTTTTTTTGGCCGATTTTGACGCCTTACTATACTATGAGGTTTTTTATGACATTTTGAGGTCAAAAAAATTTTTGACCTTTTTTGGCCGATTTTGACGCCTTACTATACTATGACGTTTTTTATGACATTTTGAGGTCAAAAAAAATTTTGACTTTTTTTGGCCGATTTTGACGCCTTACTATACTATGACGTTTTTTATGACATTTTGAGGTCAAAAAAAATTTTGACTTTTTTTGGCCGAAAAAAACGCCTTACTATACTATGACGTTTTTTATGACATTTTGAGGTCAAAAAAAATTTTGACTTTTTTTGGCCGATTTTGACGCCTTACTATACTATGAGGTTTTTTATGACATTTTGAGGTCAAAAAATTTTTTGACTTTTTTTGACGCCTTACTATACTATGAGGTTTTTTATGACATTTTGAGGTCAAAAAAATTTTTGACCTTTTTTGGCCGATTTTGACGCCTTACTATACTATGACGTTTTTTATGACATTTTGAGGTCAAAAAAAATTTTGACTTTTTTTGGCCGAAAAAAACGCCTTACTATACTATGACGTTTTTTATGACATTTTGAGGTCAAAAAAAATTTTGACTTTTTTTGGCCGATTTTGACGCCTTACTATACTATGAGGTTTTTTATGACATTTTGAGGTCAAAAAAAATTTTGACTTTTTTTGGCCGATTTTGACGCATTACTATACTATGACATTTTTTATGACATTTTGAGGTCAAAAAATTTTTTGACTTTTTTTGACGCCTTACTATACTATGAGGTTTTTTATGACATTTTGAGGTCAAAAAATTTTTTGACTTTTTTTGACGCCTTACTATACTATGAGGTTTTTTATGACATTTTGAGGTCAAAAAAATTTTTGACTTTTTTTGACGCCTTACTATACTATGAGGTTTTTTATGACATTTTGAGGTCAAAAAAATTTTTGACCTTTTTTGGCCGATTTTGACGCCTTACTATACTATGACGTTTTTTATGACATTTTGAGGTAAAAAAAATTTTTGACTTTTTTTGGCCGAAAAAAACGCCTTACTATACTATGACGTTTTTTATGACATTTTGAGGTCAAAAAAATTTTTGACCTTTTTTGGCCAAAAAAAACGCCTTACTATACTATGACGTTTTTTATGACATTTTGAGGTCAAAAAAAATTTTGACTTTTTTTGGCCGATTTTGACGCCTTACTATACTATGACGTTTTTTATGACATTTTGAGGTCAAAAAAAATTTTGACTTTTTTTGGCCGAAAAAAACGCCTTACAACACTATGACGTTTTTTATGACATTTTGAGGTCAAAAAAAATTTTGACTTTTTTTGGCCGAAAAAAAAAACGCCATACTATACTATGAGGTTTTTTATGACATTTTGAGGTCAAAAAAATTTTTGACTTTTTTTGGCCAAAAAAAACGCCTTACTATACTATGACGTTTTTTATGACATTTTGAGGTCAAAAAAAATTTTGACTTTTTTTGGCCGAAAAAAACGCCTTACAACACTATGACGTTTTTTATGACATTTTGAGGTCAAAAAAAATTTTGCCTTTTTTTGGCCGAAAAAAAAACGGCATACTATACTATGAGGTTTTTTATGACATTTTGAGGTCAAAAAAATTTTTGACTTTTTTTGGCCGAAAAAAACGCCTTACTATACTCTGACGTTTTTTATCACATTTTGAGGTCAAAAAATTTTTTGACTTTTTTTGGCCGATTTTGACGCCTTACTATACTATGAGGTTTTTTATGACATTTTGAGGTCAAAAAAAATTTTGACTTTTTTTGGCCGAAAAAAACGCCTTACTATACTATGAGGTTTTTTATGACATTTTGAGGTCAAAAAAAATTTTGACTTTTTTTGGCCGATTTTGACGCCTTACTATACTATGACGTTTTTTATGACATTTTGAGGTCAAAAAATTTTTTGACTTTTTTTGACGCCTTACTATACTATGACGTTTTTTATGACATTTTGAGGTCAAAAAAATTTTTGACCTTTTTTGGCCGATTTTGACGCCTTACTATACTATGAGGTTTTTTATGACATTTTGAGGTCAAAAAAAATTTTGACTTTTTTTGGCCGAAAAAAACGCCTTACTATACTATGACGTTTTTTATGACATTTTGACGTCAAAAAAAATTTTGACTTTTTTTGGCCGATTTTGACGCCTTACTATACTATGAGGTTTTTTATGACATTTTGAGGTCAAAAAAATTTTTGACTTTTTTTGGCCGATTTTGACGCCTTACTATACTATGACGTTTTTTATGACATTTTGAGGTCAAAAAAAATTTTGACTTTTTTTGGCCGATTTTGACGCCTTACTATACTATGAGGTTTTTTATGACATTTTGAGGTCAAAAATTTTTCTGACTTTTTTTGACGCCTTACTATACTATGAGGTTTTTTATGACATTTTGAGGTCAAAAAAATTTTTGACTTTTTTTGGCTGAAAAAAACGCCATACTATACTATGACGTTTTTTATGACATTTTGAGGTCAAAAAAAATTTTGACTTTTTTTGGCCGAAAAAAACGCCTTACTATACTATGACGTTTTTTATGACATTTTGATGTCAAAAAAATGTTTGACTTTTTTTGGCCGATTTTGACGCCTTACTATACTATGACGTTTTTTATGACATTTTGATGTCAAAAAATTTTTTGACTTTTTTTGACGCCTTACTATACTATGACGTTTTTTATGACATTTTGAGGTCAAAAAAATTTTTGACCTTTTTTGGCCGATTTTGACGCCTTACTATACTATGAGGTTTTTTATGACATTTTGAGGTCAAAAAAATTTTTGACTTTTTTTGGCCGAAAAAAACGCCTTACTATACTATGACGTTTTTTATGACATTTTGACGTCAAAAAAAATTTTGACTTTTTTTGGCCGATTTTGACGCCTTACTATACTATGAGGTTTTTTATGACATTTTGAGGTCAAAAAAATTTTTGACTTTTTTTGGCCGATTTTGACGCCTTACTATACTATGAGGTTTTTTATGACATTTTGAGATCAAAAAAATTTTGACTTTTTTTGGCCGATTTTGACGCCTTACTATACTATGACGTTTTTTATGACATTTTGAGGTCAAAAAAATTTTTGACCTTTTTTGGCCGATTTTGACGCCTTACTATACTATGACGTTTTTTATGACATTTTGAGGTCAAAAATTTTTCTGACTTTTTTTGACGCCTTACTATACTATGAGGTTTTTTATGACATTTTGAGGTCAAAAAAATTTTTGACTTTTTTTGGCCGAAAAAAACGCCATACTATACTATGATGTTTTTTATGACATTTTGAGGTCAAAAAAATTTTTGACTTTTTTTGGCCGATTTTGACGCCTTACTATACTATGAGGTTTTTTATGACATTTTGAGGTCAAAAAAAATTTTGACTTTTTTTGGCCGAAAAAAACGCCTTACTATACTATGACGTTTTTTATGACATTTTGATGTCAAAAAAATGTTTGACTTTTTTTGACGCCTTACTATACTATGAGGTTTTTTATGACATTTTGAGGTCAAAAAATTTTTTGACTTTTTTTGGCCGAAAAAAACGCCATACTATACTATGATGTTTTTTATGACATTTTGAGGTCAAAAAAAATTTTGACTTTTTTTGGCCGATTTTGACGCCTTACTATACTATGACGTTTTTTATGACATTTTGAGGTCAAAAAAAATTTTGACTTTTTTTGGCCGATTTTGACGCCTTACTATACTATGACGTTTTTTATGACATTTTGAGGTCAAAAAATTTTTTGACTTTTTTTGACGCCTTACTATACTATGACGTTTTTTATGACATTTTGAGGTCAAAAAAATTTTTGACCTTTTTTGGCCGATTTTGACGCCTTACTATACTATGACGTTTTTTATGACATTTTGAGGTCAAAAAATTTTTTGATTTTTTTTGACGCCTTACTATACTGTGACGTTTTTTATGACATTTTGAGGTCAAAAAAAATTTTGACTTTTTTTGGCCGATTTTGACGCCTTACTATACTATGAGGTTTTTTATGACATTTTGAGGTCAAAAAAAATTTTGACTTTTTTTGGCCGAAAAAAAACGCCATACTATACTATGACGTTTTTTATGACATTTTGAGGTCAAAAAAAATTTTGACTTTTTTTGGCCGAAAAAAACGCCTTACTATACTCTGGCGTTTTTTATGACATTTTGAGGTCAAAAAATTTTTTGACTTTTTTTGGCCGATTTTGACGCCTTACTATACTATGAGGTTTTTTATGACATTTTGAGGTCAAAAAAAATTTTGACTTTTTTTGGCCGAAAAAAACGCCTTACTATACTATGAGGTTTTTTATGACATTTTGAGGTCAAAAAAAATTTTGACTTTTTTTGGCCGATTTTGACGCCTTACTATACTATGACGTTTTTTATGACATTTTGAGGTCAAAAAATTTTTTGACTTTTTTTGACGCCTTACTATACTATGACGTTTTTTATGACATTTTGAGGTCAAAAAAATTTTTGACCTTTTTTGGCCGATTTTGACGCCTTACTATACTATGAGGTTTTTTATGACATTTTGAGGTCAAAAAAAATTTTGACTTTTTTTGGCCGAAAAAAACGCCTTACTATACTATGACGTTTTTTATGACATTTTGAGGTCAAAAAAAATTTTGACTTTTTTTGGCCGATTTTGACGCCTTACTATACTATGACGTTTTTTATGACATTTTGAGGTCAAAAATTTTTTTGACTTTTTTTGGCCGATTTTGACGCCTTACTATACTATGAGGTTTTTTATGACATTTTGAGGTCAAAAAAATTTTTGACTTTTTTTGGCCGATTTTGACGCCTTACTATACTATGAGGTTTTTTATGACATTTTGAGGTCAAAAAATTTTTTGATTTTTTTTTACGCCTTACTATACTATGAGGTTTTTTATGACATTTTGAGGTCAAAAAAAATTTTGACTTTTTTTGGCCGATTTTGACGCCTTACTATACTATGACGTTTTTTATGACATTTTGAGGTCAAAAATTTTTTTGACTTTTTTTGGCCGATTTTGACGCCTTACTATACTATGAGGTTTTTTATGACATTTTGAGGTCAAAAAAATTTTTGACTTTTTTTGGCCGATTTTGACGCCTTACTATACTATGAGGTTTTTTATGACATTTTGAGATCAAAAAAAATTTTGACTTTTTTTGGCCGATTTTGACGCCTTACTATACTATGAGGTTTTTTATGACATTTTGAGGTCAAAAAAATTTTTGACCTTTTTTGGCCGATTTTGACGCCTTACTATACTATGACGTTTTTTATGACATTTTGAGGTCAAAAAAAATTTTGACTTTTTTTGGCCGATTTTGACGCCTTACTATACTATGACGTTTTTTATGACATTTTGAGGTCAAAAATTTTTCTGACTTTTTTTGACGCCTTACTATACTATGAGGTTTTTTATGACATTTTGAGGTCAAAAAAAATTTTGACTTTTTTTGGCCGAAAAGAACGCCTTACTATACTATGACGTTTTTTATGACATTTTGAGGTCAAAAAAAATTTTGACTTTTTTTGGCCGATTTTGACGCCTTACTATACTATGAGGTTTTTTATGACATTTTGAGGTCAAAAAATTTTTTGACTTTTTTTGACGCCTTACTATACTATGAGGTTTTTTATGACATTTTGAGGTCAAAAAAATTTTTGACCTTTTTTGGCCGATTTTGACGCCTTACTATACTATGACGTTTTTTATGACATTTTGAGGTCAAAAAAAATTTTGACTTTTTTTGGCCGAAAAAAACGCCTTACTATACTATGACGTTTTTTATGACATTTTGAGGTCAAAAAAAATTTTGACTTTTTTTGGCCGATTTTGACGCCTTACTATACTATGAGGTTTTTTATGACATTTTGAGGTCAAAAAATTTTTTGATTTTTTTTGACGCCTTACTATACTATGACGTTTTTTATGACATTTTGAGGTCAAAAAAATTTTTGACCTTTTTTGGCCGATTTTGACGCCTTACTATACTATGACGTTTTTTATGACATTTTGAGGTCAAAAAATTTTTTGACTTTTTTTGGCCGATTTTGACGCCTTACTATACTATGATGTTTTTTTATGACATTTTGAGGTCAAAAATTTTTTTGACTTTTTTTGGCCGATTTTGACGCCTTACTATACTATGAGGTTTTTTATGACATTTTGAGGTCAAAAAAATTTTTGACTTTTTTTGGCCGAAAAAAACGCCTTACTATACTATGACGTTTTTTATGACATTTTGAGGTCAAAAAATTTTTTGACTTTTTTTGACGCCTTACTATACTATGAGGTTTTTTATGACATTTTGAGGTCAAAAAATTTTTTGACTTTTTTTGACGCCTTACTATACTATGAGGGTTTTTATGACATTTTGAGGTCAAAAAAATTTTTGACCTTTTTTGGCCGATTTTGACGCCTTACTATACTATGACGTTTTTTATGACATTTTGAGGTCAAAAATTTTTTTGACTTTTTTTGGCCGATTTTGACGCCTTACTATACTATGAGGTTTTTTATGACATTTTGAGGTCAAAAAAATTTTTGACTTTTTTTGGCCGATTTTGACGCCTTACTATACTATGAGGTTTTTTATGACATTTTGAGATCAAAAAAAATTTTGACTTTTTTTGGCCGATTTTGACGCCTTACTATACTATGAGGTTTTTTATGACATTTTGAGGTCAAAAAAATTTTTGACCTTTTTTGGCCGATTTTGACGCCTTACTATACTATGACGTTTTTTATGACATTTTGAGGTCAAAAAAAATTTTGACTTTTTTTGGCCGATTTTGACGCCTTACTATACTATGACGTTTTTTATGACATTTTGAGGTCAAAAAAAATTTTGACTTTTTTTGGCCGAAAAAAACGCCTTACTATACTATGACGTTTTTTATGACATTTTGAGGTCAAAAAAAATTTTGACTTTTTTTGGCCGATTTTGACGCCTTACTATACTATGAGGTTTTTTATGACATTTTGAGGTCAAAAAATTTTTTGACTTTTTTTGACGCCTTACTATACTATGAGGTTTTTTATGACATTTTGAGGTCAAAAAAATTTTTGACCTTTTTTGGCCGATTTTGACGCCTTACTATACTATGACGTTTTTTATGACATTTTGAGGTCAAAAAAAATTTTGACTTTTTTTGGCCGAAAAAAACGCCTTACTATACTATGACGTTTTTTATGACATTTTGAGGTCAAAAAAAATTTTGACTTTTTTTGGCCGATTTTGACGCCTTACTATACTATGAGGTTTTTTATGACATTTTGAGGTCAAAAAAAATTTTGACTTTTTTTGGCCGATTTTGACGCATTACTATACTATGACATTTTTTATGACATTTTGAGGTCAAAAAATTTTTTGACTTTTTTTGACGCCTTACTATACTATGAGGTTTTTTATGACATTTTGAGGTCAAAAAATTTTTTGACTTTTTTTGACGCCTTACTATACTATGAGGTTTTTTATGACATTTTGAGGTCAAAAAAATTTTTGACTTTTTTTGACGCCTTACTATACTATGAGGTTTTTTATGACATTTTGAGGTCAAAAAAATTTTTGACCTTTTTTGGCCGATTTTGACGCCTTACTATACTATGACGTTTTTTATGACATTTTGAGGTAAAAAAAATTTTTGACTTTTTTTGGCCGAAAAAAACGCCTTACTATACTATGACGTTTTTTATGACATTTTGAGGTCAAAAAAATTTTTGACTTTTTTTGACGCCTTACTATACTATGAGGTTTTTTATGACATTTTGAGGTCAAAAAAATTTTTGACTTTTTTTGACGCCTTACTATACTATGAGGTTTTTTATGACATTTTGAGGTCAAAAAAAATTTTGACTTTTTTTGGCCGATTTTGACGCCTTACTATACTATGAGGTTTTTTATGACATTTTGAGGTCAAAAAAAATTTTGACTTTTTTTGGCCGATTTTGACGCATTACTATACTATGACATTTTTTATGACATTTTGAGGTCAAAAAATTTTTTGACTTTTTTTGACGCCTTACTATACTATGAGGTTTTTTATGACATTTTGAGGTCAAAAAATTTTTTGACTTTTTTTGACGCCTTACTATACTATGAGGTTTTTTATGACATTTTGAGGTCAAAAAAATTTTTGACTTTTTTTGACGCCTTACTATACTATGAGGTTTTTTATGACATTTTGAGGTCAAAAAAATTTTTGACCTTTTTTGGCCGATTTTGACGCCTTACTATACTATGACGTTTTTTATGACATTTTGAGGTAAAAAAAATTTTTGACTTTTTTTGGCCGAAAAAAACGCCTTACTATACTATGACGTTTTTTATGACATTTTGAGGTCAAAAAAATTTTTGACCTTTTTTGGCCGAAAAAAACGCCTTACAACACTATGACGTTTTTTATGACATTTTGAGGTCAAAAAAAATTTTGACTTTTTTTGGCCGAAAAAAAAAACGCCATACTATACTATGAGGTTTTTTATGACATTTTGAGGTCAAAAAAATTTTTGACTTTTTTTGGCCAAAAAAAACGCCTTACTATACTATGACGTTTTTTATGACATTTTGAGGTCAAAAAAATTTTTGACTTTTTTTGGCCGAAAAAAACGCCTTACAACACTATGACGTTTTTTATGACATTTTGAGGTCAAAAAAAATTTTGCCTTTTTTTGGCCGAAAAAAAAACGGCATACTATACTATGAGGTTTTTTATGACATTTTGAGGTCAAAAAAATTTTTGACTTTTTTTGGCCGAAAAAAACGCCTTACTATACTCTGACGTTTTTTATCACATTTTGAGGTCAAAAAATTTTTTGACTTTTTTTGGCCGATTTTGACGCCTTACTATACTATGAGGTTTTTTATGACATTTTGAGGTCAAAAAAAATTTTGACTTTTTTTGGCCGAAAAAAACGCCTTACTATACTATGAGGTTTTTTATGACATTTTGAGGTCAAAAAAAATTTTGACTTTTTTTGGCCGATTTTGACGCCTTACTATACTATGACGTTTTTTATGACATTTTGAGGTCAAAAAATTTTTTGACTTTTTTTGACGCCTTACTATACTATGACGTTTTTTATGACATTTTGAGGTCAAAAAAATTTTTGACCTTTTTTGGCCGATTTTGACGCCTTACTATACTATGAGGTTTTTTATGACATTTTGAGGTCAAAAAAAATTTTGACTTTTTTTGGCCGAAAAAAACGCCTTACTATACTATGACGTTTTTTATGACATTTTGACGTCAAAAAAAATTTTGACTTTTTTTGGCCGATTTTGACGCCTTACTATACTATGAGGTTTTTTATGACATTTTGAGGTCAAAAAAATTTTTGACTTTTTTTGGCCGATTTTGACGCCTTACTATACTATGAGGTTTTTTATGACATTTTGAGATCAAAAAAATTTTGACTTTTTTTGGCCGATTTTGACGCCTTACTATACTATGACGTTTTTTATGACATTTTGAGGTCAAAAAAATTTTTGACCTTTTTTGGCCGAAAAAAACGCCTTACTATACTATGACGTTTTTTATGACATTTTGAGGTCAAAAAAATTTTTGACTTTTTTTGGCCGAAAAAAACGCCATACTATACTATGATGTTTTTTATGACATTTTGAGGTCAAAAAAAATTTTGACTTTTTTTGGCCGATTTTGACGCCTTACTATACTATGACGTTTTTTATGACATTTTGAGGTCAAAAAAAATTTTGACTTTTTTTGGCCGATTTTGACGCCTTACTATACTATGTCGTTTTTTATGACATTTTGAGGTCAAAAAAATTTTTGACTTTTTTTGGCCGATTTTGACGCCTTACTATACTATGAGGTTTTTTATGACATTTTGAGGTCAAAAAAAATTTTGATTTTTTTTGACGCCTTACTATACTATGACGTTTTTTATGACATTTTGAGGTCAAAAAAAATTTTGACTTTTTTTGGCCGAAAAAAAAAAACGCCATACTATACTATGAGGTTTTTTATGACATTTTGAGGTCAAAAAATTTTTTGACTTTTTTTGGCCAAAAAAAACGCCTTACTATACTATGAGGTTTTTTATGACATTTTGAGGTCAAAAAAAATTTTGACTTTTTTTGGCCGAAAAAAACGCCTTACTATACTATGAGGTTTTTTATGACATTTTGAGGTCAAAAAAAATTTTGACTTTTTTTGGCCGATTTTGACGCCTTACTATAACTATGAGGTTTTTTATGACATTTTGAGGTCAAAAAAAATTTTGACTTTTTTTGGCCGATTTTGACGCCTTACTATACTATGACGTTTTTTATGACATTTTGAGGTCAAAAAAAATTTTGACTTTTTTTGGCCGATTTTGACGCCTTACTATACTATGACGTTTTTTATGACATTTTGAGGTCAAAAAATTTTTTGACTTTTTTTGACGCCTTACTATACTATGACGTTTTTTATGACATTTTGAGGTCAAAAAAATTTTTGACCTTTTTTGGCCGATTTTGACGCCTTACTATACTATGAGGTTTTTTATGACATTTTGAGGTCAAAAAAAATTTTGACTTTTTTTGGCCGAAAAAAACGCCTTACTATACTATGACGTTTTTTATGACATTTTGACGTCAAAAAATTTTTTGACTTTTTTTGGCCGATTTTGACGCCTTACTATACTATGAGGTTTTTTATGACATTTTGAGGTCAAAAAAATTTTTGACTTTTTTTGGCCGATTTTGACGCCTTACTATACTATGAGGTTTTTTATGACATTTTGAGATCAAAAAAATTTTGACTTTTTTTGGCCGATTTTGACGCCTTACTATACTATGACGTTTTTTATGACATTTTGAGGTCAAAAAAATTTTTGACCTTTTTTGGCCGATTTTGACGCCTTACTATACTATGACGTTTTTTATGACATTTTGAGGTCAAAAAAAATTTTGACTTTTTTTGGCCGATTTTGACGCCTTACTATACTATGACGTTTTTTATGACATTTTGAGGTCAAAAATTTTTCTGACTTTTTTTGACGCCTTACTATACTATGAGGTTTTTTATGACATTTTGAGGTCAAAAAAATTTTTGACTTTTTTTGGCTGAAAAAAACGCCATACTATACTATGACGTTTTTTATGACATTTTGAGGTCAAAAAAAATTTTGACTTTTTTTGGCCGAAAAAAACGCCTTACTATACTATGACGTTTTTTATGACATTTTGATGTCAAAAAAATGTTTGACTTTTTTTGGCCGATTTTGACGCCTTACTATACTATGACGTTTTTTATGACATTTTGATGTCAAAAAATTTTTTGACTTTTTTTGACGCCTTACTATACTATGACGTTTTTTATGACATTTTGAGGTCAAAAAAATTTTTGACCTTTTTTGGCCGATTTTGACGCCTTACTATACTATGAGGTTTTTTATGACATTTTGAGGTCAAAAAAATTTTTGACTTTTTTTGGCCGAAAAAAACGCCTTACTATACTATGACGTTTTTTATGACATTTTGACGTCAAAAAAAATTTTGACTTTTTTTGGCCGATTTTGACGCCTTACTATACTATGAGGTTTTTTATGACATTTTGAGGTCAAAAAAATTTTTGACTTTTTTTGGCCGATTTTGACGCCTTACTATACTATGAGGTTTTTTATGACATTTTGAGATCAAAAAAATTTTGACTTTTTTTGGCCGATTTTGACGCCTTACTATACTATGACGTTTTTTATGACATTTTGAGGTCAAAAAAATTTTTGACCTTTTTTGGCCGATTTTGACGCCTTACTATACTATGACGTTTTTTATGACATTTTGAGGTCAAAAATTTTTCTGACTTTTTTTGACGCCTTACTATACTATGAGGTTTTTTATGACATTTTGAGGTCAAAAAAATTTTTGACTTTTTTTGGCCGAAAAAAACGCCATACTATACTATGATGTTTTTTATGACATTTTGAGGTCAAAAAAATTTTTGACTTTTTTTGGCCGATTTTGACGCCTTACTATACTATGAGGTTTTTTATGACATTTTGAGGTCAAAAAAAATTTTGACTTTTTTTGGCCGAAAAAAACGCCTTACTATACTATGACGTTTTTTATGACATTTTGATGTCAAAAAAATGTTTGACTTTTTTTGACGCCTTACTATACTATGACGTTTTTTATGACATTTTGAGGTCAAAAAATTTTTTGACTTTTTTTGGCCGAAAAAAACGCCATACTATACTATGATGTTTTTTATGACATTTTGAGGTCAAAAAAAATTTTGACTTTTTTTGGCCGATTTTGACGCCTTACTATACTATGACGTTTTTTATGACATTTTGAGGTCAAAAAAAATTTTGACTTTTTTTGGCCGATTTTGACGCCTTACTATACTATGACGTTTTTTATGACATTTTGAGGTCAAAAAATTTTTTGACTTTTTTTGACGCCTTACTATACTATGACGTTTTTTATGACATTTTGAGGTCAAAAAAATTTTTGACCTTTTTTGGCCGATTTTGACGCCTTACTATACTATGACGTTTTTTATGACATTTTGAGGTCAAAAAATTTTTTGATTTTTTTTGACGCCTTACTATACTGTGACGTTTTTTATGACATTTTGAGGTCAAAAAAAATTTTGACTTTTTTTGGCCGATTTTGACGCCTTACTATACTATGAGGTTTTTTATGACATTTTGAGGTCAAAAAAAATTTTGACTTTTTTTGGCCGAAAAAAAACGCCATACTATACTATGACGTTTTTTATGACATTTTGAGGTCAAAAAAAATTTTGACTTTTTTTGGCCGAAAAAAACGCCTTACTATACTCTGGCGTTTTTTATGACATTTTGAGGTCAAAAAATTTTTTGACTTTTTTTGGCCGATTTTGACGCCTTACTATACTATGAGGTTTTTTATGACATTTTGAGGTCAAAAAAAATTTTGACTTTTTTTGGCCGAAAAAAACGCCTTACTATACTATGAGGTTTTTTATGACATTTTGAGGTCAAAAAAAATTTTGACTTTTTTTGGCCGATTTTGACGCCTTACTATACTATGACGTTTTTTATGACATTTTGAGGTCAAAAAATTTTTTGACTTTTTTTGACGCCTTACTATACTATGACGTTTTTTATGACATTTTGAGGTCAAAAAAATTTTTGACCTTTTTTGGCCGATTTTGACGCCTTACTATACTATGAGGTTTTTTATGACATTTTGAGGTCAAAAAAAATTTTGACTTTTTTTGGCCGAAAAAAACGCCTTACTATACTATGACGTTTTTTATGACATTTTGAGGTCAAAAAAAATTTTGACTTTTTTTGGCCGATTTTGACGCCTTACTATACTATGACGTTTTTTATGACATTTTGAGGTCAAAAATTTTTTTGACTTTTTTTGGCCGATTTTGACGCCTTACTATACTATGAGGTTTTTTATGACATTTTGAGGTCAAAAAAATTTTTGACTTTTTTTGGCCGATTTTGACGCCTTACTATACTATGAGGTTTTTTATGACATTTTGAGGTCAAAAAATTTTTTGATTTTTTTTTACGCCTTACTATACTATGAGGTTTTTTATGACATTTTGAGGTCAAAAAAAATTTTGACTTTTTTTGGCCGATTTTGACGCCTTACTATACTATGACGTTTTTTATGACATTTTGAGGTCAAAAATTTTTTTGACTTTTTTTGGCCGATTTTGACGCCTTACTATACTATGAGGTTTTTTATGACATTTTGAGGTCAAAAAAATTTTTGACTTTTTTTGGCCGATTTTGACGCCTTACTATACTATGAGGTTTTTTATGACATTTTGAGATCAAAAAAAATTTTGACTTTTTTTGGCCGATTTTGACGCCTTACTATACTATGACGTTTTTTATGACATTTTGAGGTCAAAAAAATTTTTGACCTTTTTTGGCCGATTTTGACGCCTTACTATACTATGACGTTTTTTATGACATTTTGAGGTCAAAAAAAATTTTGACTTTTTTTGGCCGATTTTGACGCCTTACTATACTATGACGTTTTTTATGACATTTTGAGGTCAAAAATTTTTCTGACTTTTTTTGACGCCTTACTATACTATGAGGTTTTTTATGACATTTTGAGGTCAAAAAAAATTTTGACTTTTTTTGGCCGAAAAGAACGCCTTACTATACTATGACGTTTTTTATGACATTTTGAGGTCAAAAAAAATTTTGACTTTTTTTGGCCGATTTTGACGCCTTACTATACTATGAGGTTTTTTATGACATTTTGAGGTCAAAAAATTTTTTGACTTTTTTTGACGCCTTACTATACTATGAGGTTTTTTATGACATTTTGAGGTCAAAAAAATTTTTGACCTTTTTTGGCCGATTTTGACGCCTTACTATACTATGACGTTTTTTATGACATTTTGAGGTCAAAAAAAATTTTGACTTTTTTTGGCCGAAAAAAACGCCTTACTATACTATGACGTTTTTTATGACATTTTGAGGTCAAAAAAAATTTTGACTTTTTTTGGCCGATTTTGACGCCTTACTATACTATGAGGTTTTTTATGACATTTTGAGGTCAAAAAATTTTTTGATTTTTTTTGACGCCTTACTATACTATGAGGTTTTTTATGACATTTTGAGGTCAAAAAAAATTTTGACTTTTTTTGGCCGATTTTGACGCCTTACTATACTATGACGTTTTTTATGACATTTTGAGGTCAAAAATTTTTTTGACTTTTTTTGGCCGATTTTGACGCCTTACTATACTATGACGTTTTTTCTGACATTTTGAGGTCAAAAAAAATTTTGACTTTTTTTGGCCGATTTTGACGCCTTACTATACTATGACGTTTTTTATGACATTTTGAGGTCAAAAAAAATTTTGACTTTTTTTGGCCGATTTTGACGCCTTACAACACTATGACGTTTTTTATGACATTTTGAGGTCAAAAAAATTTTTGACTTTTTTTGGCCGAAAAAAAAAACGCCATACTATACTATGACGTTTTTTATGACATTTTGAGGTCAAAAAAATTTTTGACTTTTTTTGGCCGAAAAAAACGCCTTACTATACTATGACGTTTTTTATGACATTTTGAGGTCAAAAATTTTTTTGACTTTTTTTGGCCGATTTTGACGCCTTACTATACTATGACGTTTTTTATGACATTTTGAGGTCAAAAAAAATTTTGACTTTTTTTGGCCGAAAAAAACGCCTTACTATACTATGAGGTTTTTTATGACATTTTGAGGTCAAAAAAATTTTTGACTTTTTTTGGCCGAAAAGAACGCCTTACTATACTATGACGTTTTTTCTGACATTTTGAGGTCAAAAAAAATTTTGACTTGTTTTGGCCGATTTTGACGCATTACTATACTATGACATTTTTTATGACATTTTGAGGTCAAAAAATTTTTTGACTTTTTTTGACGCCTTACTATACTATGAGGTTTTTTATGACATTTTGAGGTCAAAAAATTTTTTGACTTTTTTTGACGCCTTACTATACTATGAGGTTTTTTATGACATTTTGAGGTCAAAAAATTTTTTGACTTTTTTTGACGCCTTACTATACTATGAGGTTTTTTATGACATTTTGAGGTCAAAAAAATTTTTGACTTTTTTTGGCCGATTTTGACGCCTTACTATACTATGACGTTTTTTATGACATTTTGAGGTCAAAAAAAATTTTGACTTTTTTTGGCCGATTTTGACGCCTTACTATACTCTGACGTTTTTTATGACATTTTGAGGTCAAAAAATTTTTTGACCTTTTTTGGCCAAAAAAAAACGCCTTACTATACTATGACGCTTTTTATGACATTTTGAGGTCAAAAAAAATTTTGACTTTTTTTGGCCGATTTTGACGCCTTACTATACTATGACGTTTTTATGACATTTTGAGGTCAAAAAAAATTTTGACTTTTTTTGGCCGAAAAAAACGCCTTACTATACTATGACGTTTTTTATGACATTTTGAGGTCAAAAAAATTTTTGACCTTTTTTGGCCAAAAAAAACGCCTTACTATACTATGACGTTTTTTATGACATTTTGAGGTAAAAAAAAATTTTGACTTTTTTTGGCCGATTTTGACGCCTTACTATACTATGAGGTTTTTTATGACATTTTGAGGTCAAAAAATTTTTGGATTTTTTTTGACACCTTACTATACTATGACGTTTTTTATGACATTTTGAGGTAAAAAAAAATTTTGACTTTTTTTGGCCGATTTTGACGCCTTACTATACTATGACGTTTTTTATGACATTTTGAGGTCAAAAAAATTTTTGACTTTTTTTGGCCGAAAAAAACGCCTTACTATACTATGACGTTTTTTATGACATTTTGAGGTCAAAAAATTTTTTGAATTTTTTTGGCCGAAAAAAACGCCTTACTATACTATGACGTTTTTTTATGACATTTTGAGGTCAAAAATTTTTTTGACTTTTTTTGACGCCTTACTATAGTATGACGTTTTTTATGACATTTTGAGGTCAAAAAAAATTTTGACTTTTTTTGGCCGATTTTGACGCCTTACTATACTATGACGTTTTTTATGACATTTTGAGGTCAAAAAAAATTTTGACTTTTTTTGGCCGAAAAAAACCCCTTAATATACTATGACGTTTTTTATGACATTTTGAGGTCAAAATTTTTTTTGACTTTTTTTGACGCCTTACTATACTAAGACGTTTTTTATGACATTTTGAGGTCAAAAAATTTTTTGACTTTTTTTGGCCGATTTTGACGCCTTACTATACTATGACGTTTTTTATGACATTTTGAGGTCAAAAAATTTTTTGACTTTTTTTGGCCGATTTTGACGCCTTACTATACTATGACGTTTTTTATGACATTTTGAGGTCAAAAAAAATTTTGACTTTTTTTGGCCGAAAAAAACGCCTTACTATACTATGAGGTTTTTTATGACATTTTGAGGTAAAAAAAAATTTTGACTTTTTTTGGCCGAAAAGAACGCCTTACTATACTATGAGGTTTTTTATGACATTTTGAGGTCAAAAAATTTTTTGACTTTTTTTGACGCCTTACTATACTATGACGTTTTTTATGACATTTTGAGGTCAAAAAATTTTTTGACTTTTTTTGACGCCTTACTATACTATGAGGTTTTTTATGACATTTTGAGGTCAAAAAAATTTTTGACCTTTTTTGGCCGATTTTGACGCCTTACTATACTATGACGTTTTTTATGACATTTTGAGGTCAAAAAAAATTTTGACTTTTTTTGGCCGAAAAAAACGCCTTACTATACTCTGACGTTTTTGATGACATTTTGAGGTCAAAAAATTTTTTGACTTTTTTTGGCCGATTTTGACGCCTTACTATACTATGATGTTTTTTATGACATTTTGAGGTCAAAAAAAATTTTGACTTTTTTTGGCCGAAAAAAACGCCTTACTATACTATGAGGTTTTTTATGACATTTTGAGGTCAAAAAAAATTTTGACTTTTTTTGGCCGAAAAGAACGCCTTACTATACTATGACGTTTTTTATGACATTTTGAGGTCAAAAAAATTTTGACTTTTTTTGGCCGAAAAAAACGCCTTACTATACTATGACGTTTTTTATGACATTTTGAGGTCAAAAAAATTTTTGACCTTTTTTGGCCAAAAAAAACGCCTTACTATACTATGACGTTTTTTATGACATTTTGAGGTCAAAAAAAATTTTGACTTTTTTTGGCCGATTTTGACGCCTTACTATACTATGACGTTTTTTATGACATTTTGAGGTCAAAAAAAATTTTGACTTTTTTTGGCCGAAAAAAACGCCTTACAACACTATGACGTTTTTTATGACATTTTGAGGTCAAAAAAAATTTTGACTTTTTTTGGCCGAAAAAAAAAAACGCCATACTATACTATGAGGTTTTTTATGACATTTTGAGGTCAAAAAAATTTTTGACTTTTTTTGGCCAAAAAAAACGCCTTACTATACTATGACGTTTTTTATGACATTTTGAGGTCAAAAAAAATTTTGACTTTTTTTGGCCGAAAAAAACGCCTTACAACACTATGACGTTTTTTATGACATTTTGAGGTCAAAAAAAATTTTGACTTTTTTTGGCCGAAAAAAAAACGGCATACTATACTATGAGGTTTTTTATGACATTTTGAGGTCAAAAAAATTTTTGACTTTTTTTGGCCGAAAAAAACGCCTTACTATACTCTGACGTTTTTTATCACATTTTGAGGTCAAAAAATTTTTTGACTTTTTTTGGCCGATTTTGACGCCTTACTATACTATGAGGTTTTTTATGACATTTTGAGGTCAAAAAAAATTTTGACTTTTTTTGGCCGAAAAAAACGCCTTACTATACTATGAGGTTTTTTATGACATTTTGAGGTCAAAAAAAATTTTGACTTTTTTTGGCCGATTTTGACGCCTTACTATACTATGACGTTTTTTATGACATTTTGAGGTCAAAAAATGTTTTGACTTTTTTTGACGCCTTACTATACTATGACGTTTTTTATGACATTTTGAGGTCAAAAAAATTTTTGACCTTTTTTGGCCGATTTTGACGCCTTACTATACTATGAGGTTTTTTATGACATTTTGAGGTCAAAAAAAATTTTGACTTTTTTTGGCCGAAAAAAACGCCTTACTATACTATGACGTTTTTTATGACATTTTGACGTCAAAAAAATTTTTGACTTTTTTTGGCCGATTTTGACGCCTTACTATACTATGAGGTTTTTTATGACATTTTGAGGTCAAAAAAATTTTTGACTTTTTTTGGCCGATTTTGACGCCTTACTATACTATGAGGTTTTTTATGACATTTTGAGATCAAAAAAATTTTGACTTTTTTTGGCCGATTTTGACGCCTTACTATACTATGAGGTTTTTTATGACATTTTGAGGTCAAAAAAATTTTTGACTTTTTTTGGCCGAAAAAAACGCCTTACAACACTATGACGTTTTTTATGACATTTTGAGGTCAAAAAAAATTTTGACTTTTTTTGGCCGAAAAAAAAAACGCCATACTATACTATGAGGTTTTTTATGACATTTTGAGGTCAAAAAAATTTTTGACTTTTTTTGGCCGAAAAAAACGCCTTACTATACTCTGACGTTTTTTATGACATTTTGAGGTCAAAAAATTTTTTGACTTTTTTTGGCCGATTTTGACGCCTTACTATACTATGATGTTTTTTATGACATTTTGAGGTCAAAAAAAATTTTGACTTTTTTTGGCCGAAAAAAACGCCTTACTATACTATGAGGTTTTTTATGACATTTTGAGGTCAAAAAAAATTTTGACTTTTTTTGGCCGAAAAGAACGCCTTACTATACTATGACGTTTTTTATGACATTTTGAGGTCAAAAAAAATTTTGACTTTTTTTGGCCGAAAAAAAACGCCTTACTATACTATGACGTTTTTTATGACATTTTGAGGTCAAAAAAAATTTTGACTTTTTTTGGCCGATTTTGACGCCTTACTATACTATGTCGTTTTTTATGACATTTTGAGGTCAAAAAAATTTTTGACTTTTTTTGGCCGATTTTGACGCCTTACTATACTATGAGGTTTTTTATGACATTTTGAGGTCAAAAAAAATTTTGATTTTTTTTGACGCCTTACTATACTATGACGTTTTTTATGACATTTTGAGGTCAAAAAAAATTTTGACTTTTTTTGGCCGAAAAAAAAAACGCCATACTATACTATGAGGTTTTTTATGACATTTTGAGGTCAAAAAAATTTTTGACTTTTTTTGGCCAAAAAAAACGCCTTACTATACTATGACGTTTTTTATGACATTTTGAGGTCAAAAAAAATTTTGACTTTTTTTGGCCGAAAAAAACGCCTTACAACACTATGACGTTTTTTATGACATTTTGAGGTCAAAAAAAATTTTGACTTTTTTTGGCCGAAAAAAAAACGGCATACTATACTATGAGGTTTTTTATGACATTTTGAGGTCAAAAAAATTTTTGACTTTTTTTGGCCGAAAAAAACGCCTTACTATACTCTGACGTTTTTTATCACATTTTGAGGTCAAAAAATTTTTTGACTTTTTTTGGCCGATTTTGACGCCTTACTATACTATGAGGTTTTTTATGACATTTTGAGGTCAAAAAAAATTTTGACTTTTTTTGGCCGAAAAAAACGCCTTACTATACTATGAGGTTTTTTATGACATTTTGAGGTCAAAAAATTTTTTGACTTTTTTTGGCCGATTTTGACGCCTTACTATACTATGACGTTTTTTATGACATTTTGAGGTCAAAAAATTTTTTGACTTTTTTTGACGCCTTACTATACTATGACGTTTTTTATGACATTTTGAGGTCAAAAAAATTTTTGACCTTTTTTGGCCGATTTTGACGCCTTACTATACTATGAGGTTTTTTATGACATTTTGAGGTCAAAAAAAATTTTGACTTTTTTTGGCCGAAAAAAACGCCTTACTATACTATGACGTTTTTTATGACATTTTGAGGTCAAAAAAAATTTTGACTTTTTTTGGCCGATTTTGACGCCTTACTATACTATGACGTTTTTTATGACATTTTGATGTCAAAAAATTTTTTGACTTTTTTTGACGCCTTACTATACTATGACGTTTTTTATGACATTTTGAGGTCAAAAAAATTTTTGACTTTTTTTGGCCGAAAAAATTGCCATACTATACTATGATGTTTTTTATGACATTTTGAGGTCAAAAAAAATTTTGACTTTTTTTGGCCGATTTTGACGCCTTACTATACTATGACGTTTTTTATGACATTTTGAGGTCAAAAAAAATTTTGACTTTTTTTGGCCGATTTTGACGCCTTACTATACTATGTCGTTTTTTATGACATTTTGAGGTCAAAAAAATTTTTGACTTTTTTTGGCCGATTTTGACGCCTTACTATACTATGAGGTTTTTTATGACATTTTGAGGTCAAAAAAAATTTTGATTTTTTTTGACGCCTTACTATACTATGACGTTTTTTATGACATTTTGAGGTCAAAAAAAATTTTGACTTTTTTTGGCCGAAAAAAAAAACGCCATACTATACTATGAGGTTTTTTATGACATTTTGAGGTCAAAAAAATTTTTGACTTTTTTTGGCCAAAAAAAACGCCTTACTATACTATGACGTTTTTTATGACATTTTGAGGTCAAAAAAAATTTTGACTTTTTTTGGCCGAAAAAAACGCCTTACAACACTATGACGTTTTTTATGACATTTTGAGGTCAAAAAAATTTTTGACTTTTTTTGGCCGAAAAAAAAACGGCATACTATACTATGAGGTTTTTTATGACATTTTGAGGTCAAAAAATTTTTTGACTTTTTTTGGCCGAAAAAAACGCCTTACTATACTCTGACGTTTTTTATCACATTTTGAGGTCAAAAAATTTTTTGACTTTTTTTGGCCGATTTTGACGCCTTACTATACTATGAGGTTTTTTATGACATTTTGAGGTCAAAAAAAATTTTGACTTTTTTTGGCCGAAAAAAACGCCTTACTATACTATGAGGTTTTTTATGACATTTTGAGGTCAAAAAAAATTTTGACTTTTTTTGGCCGATTTTGACGCCTTACTATACTATGACGTTTTTTATGACATTTTGAGGTCAAAAAATTTTTTGACTTTTTTTGACGCCTTACTATACTATGACGTTTTTTATGACATTTTGAGGTCAAAAAAATTTTTGACCTTTTTTGGCCGATTTTGACGCCTTACTATACTATGAGGTTTTTTATGACATTTTGAGGTCAAAAAAATTTTTGACTTTTTTTGGCCGAAAAAAACGCCTTACTATACTATGACGTTTTTTATGACATTTTGACGTCAAAAAAAATTTTGACTTTTTTTGGCCGATTTTGACGCCTTACTATACTATGAGGTTTTTTATGACATTTTGAGGTCAAAAAATTTTTTGACTTTTTTTGGCCGAAAAAAACGCCTTACTATACTATGACGTTTTTTATGACATTTTGATGTCAAAAAAATGTTTGACTTTTTTTGGCCGATTTTGACGCCTTACTATACTATGACGTTTTTTATGACATTTTGATGTCAAAAAATTTTTTGACTTTTTTTGACGCCTTACTATACTATGACGTTTTTTATGACATTTTGAGGTCAAAAAAATTTTTGACTTTTTTTGGCCGAAAAAAACGCCATACTATACTATGATGTTTTTTATGACATTTTGAGGTCAAAAAAAATTTTGACTTTTTTTGGCCGATTTTGACGCCTTACTATACTATGACGTTTTTTATGACATTTTGAGGTCAAAAAAAATTTTGACTTTTTTTGGCCGATTTTGACGCCTTACTATACTATGTCGTTTTTTATGACATTTTGAGGTCAAAAAAATTTTTGACTTTTTTTGGCCGATTTTGACGCCTTACTATACTATGAGGTTTTTTATGACATTTTGAGGTCAAAAAAAATTTTGATTTTTTTTGACGCCTTACTATACTATGACGTTTTTTATGACATTTTGAGGTCAAAAAACATTTTGACTTTTTTTGGCCGAAAAAAAAAACGCCATACTATACTATGAGGTTTTTTATGACATTTTGAGGTCAAAAAAATTTTTGACTTTTTTTGGCCAAAAAAAACGCCTTACTATACTATGACGTTTTTTATGACATTTTGAGGTCAAAAAAATTTTTGACTTTTTTTGGCCGAAAAAAACGCCTTACAACACTATGACGTTTTTTATGACATTTTGAGGTCAAAAAAAATTTTGACTTTTTTTGGCCGAAAAAAAAACGGCATACTATACTATGAGGTTTTTTATGACATTTTGAGGTCAAAAAAATTTTTGACTTTTTTTGGCCGAAAAAAACGCCTTACTATACTCTGACGTTTTTTATCACATTTTGAGGTCAAAAAATTTTTTGACTTTTTTTGGCCGATTTTGACGCCTTACTATACTATGAGGTTTTTTATGACATTTTGAGGTCAAAAAAAATTTTGACTTTTTTTGGCCGAAAAAAACGCCTTACTATACTATGAGGTTTTTTATGACATTTTGAGGTCAAAAAAAATTTTGACTTTTTTTGGCCGATTTTGACGCCTTACTATACTATGACGTTTTTTATGACATTTTGAGGTCAAAAAATTTTTTGACTTTTTTTGACGCCTTACTATACTATGACGTTTTTTATGACATTTTGAGGTCAAAAAAATTTTTGACCTTTTTTGGCCGATTTTGACGCCTTACTATACTATGAGGTTTTTTATGACATTTTGAGGTCAAAAAAAATTTTGATTTTTTTTGACGCCTTACTATACTATGACGTTTTTTATGACATTTTGAGGTCAAAAAAAATTTTGACTTTTTTTGGCCGAAAAAAAAAACGCCATACTATACTATGAGGTTTTTTATGACATTTTGAGGTCAAAAAAATTTTTGACTTTTTTTGGCCAAAAAAAACGCCTTACTATACTATGACGTTTTTTATGACATTTTGAGGTCAAAAAAAATTTTGACTTTTTTTGGCCGAAAAAAACGCCTTACAACACTATGACGTTTTTTATGACATTTTGAGGTCAAAAAAAATTTTGACTTTTTTTGGCCGAAAAAAACGCCATACTATACTCTGACGTTTTTTATGACATTTTGAGGTCAAAAAATTTTTTGACTTTTTTTGGCCGAAAAAAACGCCTTACTATACTATGAGGTTTTTTATGACATTTTGAGGTCAAAAAAATTTTTGACTTTTTTTGGCCGATTTTGACGCCTTACTATACTATGACATTTTTTATGACATTTTGAGGTCAAAAATTTTTTTGACTTTTTTTGACGCCTTACTATACTATGACGTTTTTTATGACATTTTGAGGTCAAAAAAAATTTTGACTTTTTTTGGCCGAAAAAAACGCCTTACTATACTATGACGTTTTTTATGACATTTTGAGGTCAAAAAAAATTTTGACTTTTTTTGGCCGAAAAAAACGCCTTACTATACTATGACGTTTTTTATGACATTTTGACGTCAAAAAAATTTTTGACTTTTTTTGGCCGATTTTGACGCCTTACTATACTATGACGTTTTTTATGACATTTTGAGGTCAAAAATTTTTTTGACTTTTTTTGGCCGATTTTGACGCCTTACTATACTATGACGTTTTTTATGACATTTTGAGGTCAAAAAAAATTTTGACTTTTTTTGGCCGAAAAAAACGCCTTACTATACTCTGACGTTTTTTATCACATTTTGAGGTCAAAAAAATTTTTGACTTTTTTTGGCCGAAAAAAACGCCATACTATACTATGATGTTTTTTATGACATTTTGAGGTCAAAAAAATTTTTGACTTTTTTTGGCCGATTTTGACGCCTTACTATACTATGACGTTTTTTATGACATTTTGAGGTCAAAAAAAATTTTGACTTTTTTTGGCCGAAAAAAACGCCTTACTATACTATGACGTTTTTTATGACATTTTGATGTCAAAAAAATGTTTGACTTTTTTTGGCCGATTTTGACGCCTTACTATACTATGACGTTTTTTATGACATTTTGAGGTCAAAAAAATTTTTGACTTTTTTTGGCCGAAAAAAACGCCATACTATACTATGATGTTTTTTATGACATTTTGAGGTCAAAAAAAATTTTGACTTTTTTTGGCCGATTTTGACGCCTTACTATACTATGACGTTTTTTATGACATTTTGAGGTCAAAAAAAATTTTGACTTTTTTTGGCCGATTTTGACGCCTTACTATACTATGTCGTTTTTTATGACATTTTGAGGTCAAAAAAATTTTTGACTTTTTTTGGCCGATTTTGACGCCTTACTATACTATGAGGTTTTTTATGACATTTTGAGGTCAAAAAAAATTTTGATTTTTTTTGACGCCTTACTATACTATGACGTTTTTTATGACATTTTGAGGTCAAAAAAATTTTTGACTTTTTTTGGCCGAAAAAAACGCCTTACTATACTATGAGGTTTTTTATGACATTTTGAGGTCAAAAAAAATTTTGACTTTTTTTGGCCGATTTTGACGCCTTACTATACTATGAGGTTTTTTATGACATTTTGAGGTCAAAAAAAATTTTGACTTTTTTTGGCCGAAAAAAACACCTTACAACACTATGACGTTTTTTATGACATTTTGAGGTCAAAAAAAATTTTGACTTTTTTTGGCCGAAAAAAAAACGGCATACTATACTATGACGTTTTTTATGACATTTTGAGGTCACAAAAATTTTTGACTTTTTTTGGCCGAAAAAAACGCCTTACTATACTCTGACGTTTTTTATCACATTTTGAGGTCAAAAAAATTTTTGACTTTTTTTGGCCGATTTTGACGCCTTACTATACTATGAGGTTTTTTATGACATTTTGAGGTCAAAAATTTTTTTGACTTTTTTTGGCCGATTTTGACGCCTTACTATACTATGACGTTTTTTATGACATTTTGAGGTCAAACAAATTTTTGACTTTTTTTGGCCGAAAAAAACGCCATACTATACTCTGACGTTTTTTATGACATTTTGAGGTCAAAAAATTTTTTGACTTTTTTTGGCCGAAAAAAACGCCTTACTATACTATGACGTTTTTTATGACATTTTGAGGTCAAAAAAAATTTTGACTTTTTTTGTCCGAAAAAAACGCCTTACAACACTATGACGTTTTTTAAGACATTTTGAGGTCAAAAAAAATTTTGACTTTTTTTGGCCGAAAAAAACGCCTTACTATACTATGAGGTTTTTTATGACATTTTGAGGTCAAAAAAAATTTTGACTTTTTTTGGCCGATTTTGACGCCTTACTATACTATGACGTTTTTTATGACATTTTGAGGTCAAAAATTTTTTTGACTTTTTTTGACGCCTTACTATACTATGACGTTTTTTATGACATTTTGAGGTCAAAAAAAATTTTGACCTTTTTTGGCCGATTTTGACGCCTTACTATACTATGAGGTTTTTTATGACATTTTGAGGTCAAAAAAAATTTTGACTTTTTTTGGCCGAAAAAAACGCCTTACTATACTATGACGTTTTTTATGACATTTTGAGGTCAAAAAAAATTTTGACTTTTTTTGGCCGATTTTGACGCCTTACTATACTATGACGTTTTTTATGACATTTTGAGGTCAAAAAAAATTTTGACTTTTTTTGGCCGAAAAAAACGCCTTACTATACTATGAGGTTTTTTATGACATTTTGAGGTCAAAAAAAATTTTGACTTTTTTTGGCCGATTTTGACGCCTTACTATACTATGACGTTTTTTATGACATTTTGAGGTCAAAAATTTTTTTGACTTTTTTTGACGCCTTACTATACTATGACGTTTTTTATGACATTTTGAGGTCAAAAAAAATTTTGACTTTTTTTGGCCGATTTTGACGCCTTACTATACTATGACGTTTTTTATGACATTTTGAGGTCAAAAAAAATTTTGACTTTTTTTGGCCGAAAAAAACGCCTTACTATACTATGACGTTTTTTATGACATTTTGACGTCAAAAAAATTTTTGACTTTTTTTGGCCGATTTTGACGCCTTACTATACTATGACGTTTTTTATGACATTTTGAGGTCAAAAATTTTTTTGACTTTTTTTGGCCGATTTTGACGCCTTACTATACTATGACGTTTTTTATGACATTTTGAGGTCAAAAAAAATTTTGACTTTTTTTGACGCCTTACTATACTATGAGGTTTTTTATGACATTTTGAGGTCAAAAAAAATTTTGACTTTTTTTGGCCGATTTTGACGCCTTACTATACTATGACGTTTTTTATGACATTTTGAGGTCAAAAATTTTTTTGACTTTTTTTGACGCCTTACTATACTATGACGTTTTTTATGACATTTTGAGGTCAAAAAAAATTTTGACTTTTTTTGGCCGATTTTGACGCCTTACTATACTATGACGTTTTTTATGACATTTTGAGGTCAAAAAAAATTTTGACTTTTTTTGGCCGAAAAAAACGCCTTACTATACTATGACGTTTTTTATGACATTTTGACGTCAAAAAAATTTTTGACTTTTTTTGGCCGATTTTGACGCCTTACTATACTATGACGTTTTTTATGACATTTTGAGGTCAAAAAAAATTTTGAGTTTTTTTGGCCGAAAAAAACGCCTTACAACACTATGACGTTTTTTAAGACATTTTGAGGTCAAAAAAAATTTTGACTTTTTTTGGCCGAAAAAAACGCCTTACTATACTATGACGTTTTTTATGACATTTTGAGGTCAAAAAATTTTTTGACTTTTTTTGGTCGATTTTGACGCCTTACTATACTATGACGTTTTTTATGACATTTTGAGGTCAAAAATTTTTTTGACTTTTTTTTGACGCCTTACTATACTATGACGTTTTTTATGACATTTTGAGGTCAAAAAATTTTTTGACCTTTTTTGGCCGATTTTGACGCCTTACTATACTATGACGTTTTTTATGACATTTTGAGGTCAAAAAAATTTTTGACTTTTTTTGGCCGAAAAAAACGCCTTACTATACTATGAGGTTTTTTATGACATTTTGAGGTCAAAAAATTTTTTGACCTTTTTTGGCCGATTTTGACGCCTTACTATACTATGACGTTTTTTATGACATTTTGAGGTCAAAAAAAATTTTGACTTTTTTTGGCCGAAAAAAAAACGCCATACTATACTATGACGTTTTTTATGACATTTTGAGGTCAAAAAAATTTTTGACTTTTTTTGGCCGAAAAAAACGCCTTACTATACTCTGACGTTTTTTATGACATTTTGAGGTCAAAAAAATTTTTGACCTTTTTTGGCCAAAAAAAACGCCTTACTATACTATGAGGTTTTTTATGACATTTTGAGGCCAAAAAAAATTTTGACTTTTTTTGGCCGAAAAAAACGCCATACTATACTATGAGGTTTTTTATGACATTTTGAGGTCAAAAAAATTTTTGACTTTTTTTGGCCAAAAAAAACGCCTTACTATACTATGACGTTTTTTATGACATTTTGAGGTCAAAAAAAATTTTGACTTTTTTTGGCCGAAAAAAACGCCTTACAACACTATGACGTTTTTTATGACATTTTGAGGTCAAAAAAAATTTTGACTTTTTTTGGCCGAAAAAAAAACGGCATACTATACTATGAGGTTTTTTATGACATTTTGAGGTCAAAAAAAATTTTGACTTTTTTTGGCCGAAAAAAACGCCTTACTATACTCTGACGTTTTTTATGACATTTTGAGGTCAAAAAAATTTTTGACTTTTTTTGGCCGATTTTGACGCCTTACTATACTATGACGTTTTTTATGACATTTTGAGGTCAAAAAATTTTTTGATTTTTTTTTACGCCTTACTATACTATGAGGTTTTTTATGACATTTTGAGGTCAAAAAAAATTTTGACTTTTTTTGGCCGATTTTGACGCCTTACTATACTATGACGTTTTTTATGACATTTTGAGGTCAAAAATTTTTCTGACTTTTTTTGACGCCTTACTATACTATGAGGTTTTTTATGACATTTTGAGGTCAAAAAAATTTTTGACTTTTTTTGGCCGAAAAAAACGCCATACTATACTATGATGTTTTTTATGACATTTTGAGGTCAAAAAAATTTTTGACTTTTTTTGGCCGATTTTGACGCCTTACTATACTATGACGTTTTTTATGACATTTTGAGGTCAAAAAAAATTTTGACTTTTTTTGGCCGAAAAAAACGCCTTACTATACTATGACGTTTTTTATGACATTTTGATGTCAAAAAAATGTTTGACTTTTTTTGGCCGATTTTGACGCCTTACTATACTATGACGTTTTTTATGACATTTTGATGTCAAAAAATTTTTTGACTTTTTTTGACGCCTTACTATACTATGACGTTTTTTATGACATTTTGAGGTCAAAAAAATTTTTGACTTTTTTTGGCCGAAAAAAACGCCATACTATACTATGATGTTTTTTATGACATTTTGAGGTCAAAAAAAAATTTGACTTTTTTTGGCCGATTTTGACGCCTTACTATACTATGACGTTTTTTATGACATTTTGAGGTCAAAAAAAATTTTGACTTTTTTTGGCCGATTTTGACGCCTTACTATACTATGTCGTTTTTTATGACATTTTGAGGTCAAAAAAATTTTTGACTTTTTTTGGCCGAAAAAAACGCCATACTATACTATGATGTTTTTTATGACATTTTGAGGTCAAAAAAATTTTTGACTTTTTTTGGCCGATTTTGACGCCTTACTATACTATGACGTTTTTTATGACATTTTGAGGTCAAAAAAAATTTTGACTTTTTTTGGCCGAAAAAAACGCCTTACTATACTATGACGTTTTTTATGACATTTTGATGTCAAAAAAATGTTTGACTTTTTTTGGCCGATTTTGACGCCTTACTATACTATGACGTTTTTTATGACATTTTGAGGTCAAAAAAAATTTTGACTTTTTTTGGCCGATTTTGACGCCTTACTATACTATGTCGTTTTTTATGACATTTTGAGGTCAAAAAAATTTTTGACTTTTTTTGGCCGATTTTGACGCCTTACTATACTATGAGGTTTTTTATGACATTTTGAGGTCAAAAAAAATTTTGACTTTTTTTGGCCGAAAAAAAAAACGCCATACTATACTATGACGTTTTTTATGACATTTTGAGGTCAAAAAAATTTTTGACTTTTTTTGGCCGAAAAAAACGCCTTACTATACTCTGACGTTTTTTATGACATTTTGAGGTCAAAAAAATTTTTGACCTTTTTTGGCCAAAAAAAACGCCTTACTATACTATGAGGTTTTTTATGACATTTTGAGGCCAAAAAAAATTTTGACTTTTTTTGGCCGAAAAAAACGCCATACTATACTATGAGGTTTTTTATGACATTTTGAGGTCAAAAAAATTTTTGACTTTTTTTGGCCAAAAAAAACGCCTTACTATACTATGACGTTTTTTATGACATTTTGAGGTCAAAAAAAATTTTGACTTTTTTTGGCCGAAAAAAACGCCTTACAACACTATGACGTTTTTTATGACATTTTGAGGTCAAAAAAAATTTTGACTTTTTTTGGCCGAAAAAAAAACGGCATACTATACTATGAGGTTTTTTATGACATTTTGAGGTCAAAAAAATTTTTGACTTTTTTTGGCCGATTTTGACGCCTTACTATACTATGACGTTTTTTATGACATTTTGATGTCAAAAAATTTTTTGACTTTTTTTGACGCCTTACTATACTATGACGTTTTTTATGACATTTTGAGGTCAAAAACATTTTTGACTTTTTTTTCCCGATTTTGACGCCTTACTATACTATGACGTTTTTTATTTTGAGGTCAAAAAAAATTTTGACTTTTTTTGGCCGATTTTGACGCCTTACTATACCATGACGTTCTTTATGACATTTTGAGGTCAAAAAAATTTTGACTTTTTTTGACCGAAAAAAACGCCATACTATACTATGACGTTTTTTATGACATTTTGAGGTCAAATTAAATTTTGACTTTTTTTGGCCGATTTTGACGCCTTACTATACTATGACGTTTTTTGACATTTTGAGGTCAAAAAAATTTTTGACTTTTTTTCACCGATTTTGACGCCTTACTATACTATGATGTTTTTTATGACACTTTGAGGTCAAAAAAATTTTTGACTTTTTTTGGACAATTTTGACGCCTTACTATATTATGACGTTTTTTATGACATTTTGAGGTGAAAAAATTTTTTGACTTTTTTTGCCGAAAAAAATCCGCCATACTATACTATGACGTTTTTTATGACATTTTGAGGTCAAAAAATTTTTGGACTTCTTTTGGCCGATTTTGACGCCTTACTATACTATGACGTTTTTTATGACATTTTGAGGTCAAAAAAAAATTTGACTTTTTTTGGCCGAAAAAAACGCCTTACTATACTATGACGTTTTTTATGACATTTTGAGGTCAAAAAGTTTTTTGACTTTTTTTGGCCGAAAAAAACGCCATACTATACTATGACGTTTTTTATGACATAAGATAAACCTTTAATAGTCCCACAATGGGGAAATTGCACAATTTTGAGGTCAAAAGAAATTTTGACTTTTTTTGCCCGAAATATACGCCATATTATACTATGACGTTTTTTATGACATTTTGAGGTCAAAAAATTTTTTTGACTTTTTTTGGCCGATTTTGACGCCTTACTATACTATGACGTTTTTTATGATTTTTATGACATTTTTAGTTCTTACAAGAAAATGTATATTTTTGGCATATTTTGAAGCCGTTCTATACTTTGACGTTACATTTTGAGGACATAGGAAAGTATGACTTTTTTTGGACGATTTTGAAGCCTTATTGTACTATCACCTTTCTTCATGACATTTTGAGGCCATACTAAAGTATGACTTTTTTTTGGCCAATTTTGAAAGCTTACTTTACTATGACCTTTTTTAGCCTATTTTGAGGCTGGTCTAATGTATGACTTTTGTCCCCATCCAACCAAAAACCAACACACTATACAAATTATACAAAGCTTTAACTATTACCAAATCATACGCATGGCAAAAATGTCTACCTAAAATCACCTTGTTGTTGTATTCACACCTGGCAGAATTCCCAAAACAAGAGGGGGTGTGGCCACAGACATCATTCATCATTCATCATAAGACACCACTGAACCAAACAACTAGTCCCACTCAACTATAGTCCCACCTCCCTACATTTAATCATGAAATGTGTATGGTTAAAATACAAATTACACAATGCTTGGAAAAACAATGTCTAACTTTTAACAAAAGGCTCATTAACCTGCTTCATCCACATCTCTCAAACTGAACGCTAACTGCATGAGTTATCCTCTGACAAACTTTATGATACTTTTTCTTACGTGCAACTTTCTTGTGACCACATTACACATGTAGTCACATACACACAACTCACTCAAAGTACAAATGTCCACAAATACCAGGATACATTTAACCAAGGACAGGATTTACAGTAAATGTAAGTTCTTAACATGTGTGGTATTCTTAACATATGTGGTTGAAAATAACACCATTGAAATGTCTACACAAACTCTAAACAACACTAAAGTAATTTACAAATAACACACTGTCCATTAAACCAAATTACATTTGCTCTGCACAGATAATCAGGATGACCTTACACGCTCAACTCATTTATATGCTCATATGATGATACACTCATAGCGCTTCCTGCTTGGAGGGGGCCATGTCTTTTCTGTTGCTGTATACTCCTGTGCTTCTCTGGGGAGAAGAGCAGGAGAGAGGAGAGGACATAGGAGGACTCTTGTGCGTGGCTACGCTGGCTGCGACTGCTGCGGCTCGCAAGGGGTGCGAGGGCCCGCCATTGCTGCTTGCAGCTCTAATTTCACCTGCTCTTGTAGTTAAATCGCTTTGACTTTTTACCACAAGATTTAATCAATGAACAACTGAATAACTATGAATACAGAATGAATGGCAAATGAGAGGCTGAATGGCGAAGGAAAAGCTTTGAACTTGTACCGTTCTATGATATGACAGTTGTGTGACACTGAAAATATATAAAAATGTTCTTTATTGACATGAAAAGTGAAACATACAGTACTTTCAGTCAGTATTATAGGTTTGCCTTCAGAAATTACCAATACGATCTGCACAAAGGGGGGAAATAAATTCAGAATGTTTAAATGTTAAACCAGCTTTAAACATTTTAAGCTGCAGTAAACCACAGACAAAATACAGAAGACTTCCAATTAATAATTTTAAAATGAGAGAGAAGTGACAGAGAGAGAGAGAGAGAGAGAGAGAGAGAGAGAGAGAGAGAGAGAGGATCTACTTTAGATTCCTGTTGAGAGGGAACATCAGAATATGTGTTTTCAAACAGTATAATTTGTTGGCAGAGGTAGACAGCAATTAATGGATGCCATAGTCATAATATATGTTTCACCAACACAGAACAGTGTGACTTAAATTTGACATTAAAACACAGGAAAATCAATTGTCTCAAGACATTACCTATAATGACTACAATCTAGTGGGGCAACTTATTAAATTAAAAGTGGGCCTATATAATAACAGTAAATACTCATTTTCAAATTGTACGGCAATGTGTTGTATATTCTTACAAAACTATCAGCTATCTCTCTGAAGTTTTTTTTTCCTTTTTTTTTGTTGCAAAAGCATAGTATTAGGCTAACAGCCACAGACACTTACCAACAATGATATACAGTTCATGAACACGTATTCAAGGAGTAAATCTTATGATAAACAAAAATGGATTTTGTAAAAATGTTAAAGTACTGCCAAATCTACATTCTGTTGTGATCAAAATGTGAAAGATGTTATTCAAATACAGAATCAAATTAGTTTCCTTTACACATTGTTTATCCTTTGTCATGTTGGGGCACTCGTACCAGTGCACCTCATGCTGCCAGTGTTAGTGCTCTTGCCAAAACAATGACAAGAGAATGTGACATATTTGCTCACAATTATCCAGTAAGAAATTAGCTTTGGCATCTGGTTTTAACAAACAATGTTTAGAAATTTACAAACAATATTATACTGTAGGTGTAACTATGACACTGTGGACATTAGGTGAGAGTTAACAGAAGTGTTAAGTGTGCAAACAAATAATGCATCTGACACTGACAAGTAAAATAATGTACACTACATTTTTAAGGTGAGAGTCTAATTTAAACAAGCTTTAAGCAACTCTGCTTTGGCTTACTTTAGTCATAACACTCTGTGGCAAACTGCTGAAATGAACCTTGCCTCATATGGGAATCTGACGTGTCTGTTTTTATTTATCTGATACACAAATATTGTAGAGGGTATTCACATTTCTTGTAGGAAAAGACGTTTAAGTGGTTATGGGGAAAAACATCCATACAAGCCTTTTTTTTTCCATCCACTGATTCATGGTCCATTGGAGCCATCTCTTGCACTTTGTTGCTCAATCTCAGGGCTACTTCCAAACAGGGTGACCAGCTGCTCCTCATAGTTAGCAATGTTTCTCTTCATGATGTCCATGCACGGGCCCAGCAACCTCTCAAAGGCTTTAACATCCATGACTAAAAAACAAAACAAAACAAAACAAAAAAAGAACACAAGAGTCAGGCACAGTTTTAGGAGAGTAATGTAAAATAACAAGTGGCATACTGGATAATTTACATGCCAGGCTTAACATAAAATAATAAATTATCATGAAATTAAACAAAATATACCCAAGCATTTGACACTCCCCACAGCATATGCCGATGCAGCTCTGGGCTTGTTTGTGACAAGCGCCAACTCCCCAAAATACTGGCCCCTAGAGCATGTGGCAATATCCACCTCCTCTTCCTCCTGGTCTTTTTTCGTCTGTCAAGAAAAAAAAAACGCACAGAATACCCAGAAAACATGACAGATTTTTTTTTTTTAGTCAGAAGGTTTTTTTACAAATAAAAATTAAAGAGAGACAGTGCAAACGTACCCTGCTTCTTTTCATGGTGATTCTAACTTGGCCAGACTCGACAATGTAGAAGCAATCTGCTAAATCACCCTGTAACACAAAGCACTGATGCATTAATAAATTAGCCCCCAAAAATACGTCACTTTGTGTTTATAAATACTCTTTTGGAACAGAAAATAAAAAGACCAGTCCAAGAACAGGCCATACAAACAGGCTCGTCACCTGAGCAATAATCTGCTGTGAATCATTGTACACCTTGGTGGATAGCACGTCCACAACCTTCATTCTCTCTGAGAGCTGTGGATGAAAAGATATTTGGTTGATGTTGGTTTTACTGTGAATGCAGACTGCAGTTTATTAACACCGGAGGACAAAGCCAGTCTTCTAACCTCCAATGATGTAAGCAGTGGTAGAGTTTCAATGAATGCCTCATACATCTTCCTCTTCTTGGCATTGTTCTTCACTATGATCCTCCTGAATGTCAGACGATCCTGAAGCAGAGATTTGAAGAAAACGTTCAGGTTTGTGATTAAAGAGATGGTGAAAAGAAATATGCATTTTACAGGATCTAATCTTGTGTTACTGCAGTAATTATTTATAATTATTAAGTATATGTCAAACATAATTTTTTGAGTCAAAAGCCCTCTCGATTTTTGATCACTCATCTTGAATTTAGGGGATACAGCCTACGTAACATAATAATAATGATGATAACAATAGGAATAATGGCAAAGAATCAAGAATACGCAGAAGGCCTGGCACCATCATAATTTTTAATTCTGTGCTTGTTTTCCCTGCACTCTCTTGAGTTCAGGGTGACTGGGTTGTGACAGAGTCATTTACATTTCCCCTACAGTTCCAGACTGTTCTGGCACCCTTATACCAAACAATAACTGATATGAAACAACATTTAGCAGTAGGGGTCACTGTAAACCAGATTTTAAATAAGGAGTATTTCCTGCAAACCCTAACACCATATTTCAACCAAGTCACATCCTGCTTCTGTCAGTGATAAACCTTTAGAAATCTCAAGGTTGTAGGTCATTTCAGCAGGATAAAGTGTTGTTGAGACACAAATATTGGCCAGGAACATGGTAGATGACTACATACTCTACAGTCTAGGGCGCCCTCTAGCTGGCAAGACAAAAAAAAATTCCCAACCAAACAATTCAGCACATCTCAAACATCATCTTGTGGTAAAGCGGCCGGGAGACTCAGCCCTTGGACCTAGAACTCATGAGTATTGTAGTTATAATATCCTGCCAGACTACCACTATGTTACAGTGCACTTGAATCTCAGGCCTAAATCAGACTCTAATTGGAGCCTCTGTTTGCTCAGAAGCCCCTCAGCAGTGCTATCCTTTCTCAACCCAAGGGGATTGTTAGTTGAACAGAGTTCGCTGCTTGTTCAAGGACTCAAAAACACAGTACAAGTGCCCAGGTCAGCAGGGGATACATCTGCAACCTGCCCCGTCTGCGCAGAGATGACATAACAAAGCTGTTACCCACAGTTTAAGGACACGACCCTCACTGAGTCATTAATAAACAAGCTGCTTCACAGAAAGAGATCAAGTAGCCACTGCATATTCAAAACAGCTGTTCTGACCACAAGTCATTAAATAGCTGGATGTTGTTTAAGCAAAATACCATTAACTTTCACTCAAAGAATAATCATGCTCCATGACTGTGCTGGCAGCTCCACCTTCACAGTTTGATCATTTATTACATCTTAAGTCAGTACCTAAGTTCATCTGAGGTGAATAATTGCTAAAACAGACAAGTTTAGCCTTGTTTATCTGAGCTGATCAGACAGCTGAGTTCTCAGAAAGGGTCACGCAACATTTCTTTTTCTTAAAGTCCTGCATTAACATTCACAGATATCTTTTTTTCCATATTCAGTTTGCACATTCATTATGTTTTAATATATGAATTAATGAGCATGTAAAATTATATCTGGAGGCGCGATTAGTAGTAGTCTCACTTTTAGTCAGACATCATCTTACTCATGCTACCAGGTACTAACACTGCCACAGACAACCTGGATGTTTACTGTAAATCCTGACAACTGACAGCACAGCATGTTATACAAACCTAAGTACAGAGCCAACTGTGCCTTTGAATGAGGATTTAATGGTTTACTCACTAGGCACCAAAGGGCTCCAGGCGACATGGCGATTATTGTGGCTGCCCTGGGGGTGTTGTACATCAGCGCTAGTTCTCCAAAGCTGCCTCTGTTGTCATAGCAGCCAACCAGCTTCTCTATGCCATCAACCTTCACAAAGATGTTAAACGTCCCACTGAGTGAAAATACAAAAGAAAAACAGCGAATCAGAGATAATATAAACACATGGTAGCTGTTATGGTGTCTTCTGAGATCTTAAGTCAGCAAGAAACATTGATTTTACAGAACATTTTAGAAACATATTCATTTTCAGAATTACTTATTTAACAATCAGTGATCTGATTCAGGACAAAAGAAAGTAATCATGTGAAAATTTACCTTTCAATGACATAAAAATTGTCCCCATCATCATCTTGATCAATGATATGCTCCCCTTCTGTGCAGAATTTCTCAAACATTGCATCCAGCACCTGAGACATCTCTTCCTGTATGATACAAAATGGCAGGGTTCGACAAAAAAAAGTAAAGTATTTGAATTTCGCATGTTGAAACAATCACACAGAACCAACTCAGTGTGCTGCTTCAGCTACTTAAAAATAACCATCTTTAATAATCATGCATAGTGCACTGAGCTGTGGCAAAAAGCTGCTGGCCTCAGGCCCCGTTCTCCTTTGTGTAATTTAAGAGATGGCAGAGCACACACCAGAGTGCTTATGGAATAATCCACTTACCGGATCCAAATTCTTAAACAGAAGAATGTCCCTACATGCTTCCTGTAGCCTCTGTCTCTGCTCATCGGTTTTTGGGTGGGTGACCTGCAAAATAAAACACACCCATGTGATGTTGCCTGGAGGTAACTTACACAGAATAAGTCATATTGTTGACCATTTTATTCAAATTCTGAGCTACAATTCATAATGCTGTCGCACTGAATGGAAAATGAAAATGAGATAATTGTGACATGGAACACAGCTTACCCATGGCTCTTTATCCTCCTCATCTTCATCAGGATTGAATGCTTCAGCACACACTGCGTGACACAGATCAACAAATGAATGAACTGTTCAGTCACTACCAGTCAGTAGATTCAACCAAAACTTCTGTTCCCTCTCCCACATCTGAATTTCTTTTGTTGATAAGTGTTTTGTGTTGCTGTCAGTCCAGAATTGTTTAGTCCTTATTGCATTCTATGACTTTTAAGATACATTGTTTATATTATATTATGGGTGTATTTTATTATTGTTATTGACACTGTGATTGCTTTAGGTGTTTGTAATTTGGATCATTTGTCGATTGGTTGTTGCCACCTGTTGCTCAAGTATAAGATACTGTTCATATTGCAGGTTTAAAGCCCGTCTATGGTCTATGAGATTTGTGTTGACCACATTTTTGGGAAAAAAGACATCGTGTACGGGCACCCCCGTAGCCTGAGGCTACAACAATGTTTAGGTTACCACATAACTGCATATTCAAGTAGCCCACATTTCGTACCGCATTTCCTTCCTGTTTTAATGGTAAGATAATAGCAAAGCCTTATCTGAGTGAACCTAGCATCATGTAGACACAAGCTGAATTATGCTTTATGTTTGTTGATTTTGCAAAAACATACAAACTCCTGAAACATTGTTGATAAAAAGTCCAAACCCCACTATCTGTACTCTCAATTTTTACTTTATATAAAAATATACTTTCTTTGGTTTAATATTTAGTCTACTGCCACTGTTGTGTCAGGTGCAGAGGATGTTCATTTCCCATTTGAAGTGATAAAGGGTAAGAAATTGACTGAGCTTCAAGTTTTACTGATTATTTTCACTTTCTCATACTTTCCATTCAAACTGTCCAACATGCAACCATCAGTCCTAATACAGAAAAGTTCTTTTTGTGATGCTACAACACTACTATAAGCCAAGCAAGAGATTTTTATTAGTAGTGGTACTTGTCCAGATCTCCCCACCCGAATCACTCAAGGACATTATTAACTGGGCTTGAGGCAAAGTTGGTTCACAAACTCCAATAAATCGACACTATGACAATAAAATGAAGACAGGGAGAAAAGACAGATGGAAAAATATGTCACTATTGCTTGTACTAGGACGAATCTGACGCAGCTTTAGTGTTCATGCAAGTTTTATACATTTCCAGCACTGACACTGTCCAGAGTTTCCCTCTTGACAGAACAGGCTTTTAACAGCCAGTTTAAACAGGCAGCAAATGACAACTCACCTGATGCTCTTCTGATGAATCTGTTTATTACCGGGGCTGCAAAAGAACAAAAAAATATGTTAACAGATTAAATTTCATCATAAAGTGACCCTATCTTACAGTAACTCAATTATCACCGGAAGGAATTAATGCTCTAGTTTTCTACATCTACAGTGGGACATGTGTGGCAGAGTCCACCCAGCCCTGTGCTCATTAAGGATCCATATTCATTTGGGTAAAACCTGAATAAGGACAGCTGCTTTGAAGTGCCGTTTGCCTATTTGAATCAAATTTAAATAAGAAAAAAAATTGAAATGTAAAACCCAGCAAAAAAAAAAAAAAAAAAAAAAAAGTAAGTGCCAAGCTCCAACACAATAGCTCGGTATGAAATATACATTAGATAGGAGGTCTCATCCATTAATAGCCTGGCAGCCAGCGTTGTCCGAGGAGGCTCACTGAAATATCATTAAGATAAGGCAATGGAGGTGCGATGGTGCAAGATCATGACACAAAAATACCACAACAGATAGTTTAATGATTGATTATAGAGTCCTTATGTAACCGTTGCAGCCAGCCTTGTAGACCCCACCACTCATTGGGATGCTGTGTCAGAGCTCTGGGTTGCTATGCTACTTGCTGCACCTTATGGCAATCCAGCACTGGCCATTGTGTTAAATATGACCACAGTTAAGGAAGCACAAATTAATCTTGGCTGGGTAGTCGTATTTTCGATAGCTCACATCACAGCAGAGCTTTAGTTTTCTACCTTTACATGCTGTCATATTTTTCATACAGGGCAGGCCCATCAGGCCCTGCGTCTGAAACTGAAAATATTCAAATGACCTAGAGGTGCAGGGTCTTTCTTTAAAAAGAAACAGCGATTCCCTTGATTCTGCAGCTGTTTTCAACTCTGTCCTTAATACAAAAAAAATTCTGTCTGCATAGATGAAGCGCAAGACATGTTCATTAACCACCATCCAGGCTCCGTGACCATATATGGCAAATGACAGAGAGCCGCGGTGGATGCAAGGTGGCGATCGCTGGAGCATCACTGCGCTCGGTGTGTTTCTTCTCCTCTGCCACCGAACAGAAGCCATGCACACGGCGATACACGCTCACAATTCAAATCAAATTAAGGTCATACACGTTCACATTCGGTGTCTTCCTGACATATCGTAAATCTATCAGCCTACCTACGAATTCCTCGTCATCGTCGTCCTCCTCCTCTCCGTTTTCCGAATCGATCTGCATGGCTTCGTCAATGAAATTGACCGCTTTTCCAGGTCTTGGGGCCGAATTTTGGTCATTGCCAAATGAGGCCTCTTTGGTCTCACTGTCCTTCAGCTGGGTGAAGTACTGTAATGCAAACTCGAGCAAATCCCTGGGCTGATTCCTCAAAACTTCCACGGTAAAGCTCTGTAACAGCTCCGTCAGTCCTTCAGGAATTTCTATACTCATTCCTGTTATCAGTCTATGGATGTGGACTAAATCGGTTTGCTGCGATTTTGAAATAATCAAACGCACCACAGATAAGATGAAGGAAAACAAAAGCCAAAATTAGCAGACGGGTGTAGTCGGGCCACCCAGCCAGCGAGCCATCTACAGCGGATCCTCTCTTTTTCTTGAATGAAAATGGCTCTGGATTTTTGATCCAAGCATCTTCTGCTGCTTCTGGCTACAGGAAGCCCACGCATGTGACCCAGGAATCCATGGCAACCACCTATCCAGGGATTGCGTATGAGCAGCAGCAGCAGCAGCGCAGAAACCGCAGTCAGTCGCAAAATACAAATTATGGGAAAGAAAAGCCCTCGGGAAGATCGATTTTCACTGCGAGAGATGAGAAGACATCTCAGGTGTCCATATTATTACTATGTTGTCCAGTAGTAAGATTAATATTTCTTGTTTTATGGCCAGACTCTTTTTTATTATTATTGTTATATTATTATTCAGTCTACTGTCCTTCTCTCTATTCGCACAGGCCGAGACAGTAAATGTCTCACAAGACCACTTCAAAGCAGTTCAAAATGTATTAATACAAAATGAGCTAATGAAATTAAAAATACAAAAACTAATTTTAAAAAATCAAGCAATGATGGCCATTCTAAATATAAAGATGTGCAACTTTGGATTAATATATGGAAAATGGGTAAAAATTGTTCATCACCATGTCATCTGTGTATGATTAATTGTTTATAAGGGGGTCAAACAGGTCAAAATTAAAACAGCTGTAATTTACAGAAAGACCAGAGAAAAACAGCTTTCCATTCACATTGTAACTCAGGCTAATATTTCAGAAAATTCTTAAACTAATGAATAGCCTTAAGACAAAGGCTCATTATAGAGGGACTGTCTTTCACAGCAATGGGAGTTTGGAGCCCATTTCTAATAAATCTGATGCTTTCAGAACATTATGACTCCCAGGCAGAAAGTTTCATTACAGACTGAAACATTCAGTTTTGGAAAGAAACGGCTGTTACAAAAGTATTCTCATTCCTGAAACTAAAACATGACAGTCAGCACACTTCACATAGTCATCTATAGTGAGCCCTTTGCCTTTTTGGGTGACAAGTCATTTGGGTTTTAAAGATCAGTGAATATGAGTTAAATATAAGATCAAGATATAAGCATTTATGATTAAACAGTACACTTTAGAATCTGGGCCTTCCTATTGACTTTCCCACAAGAGCAGAAAACATCATCTCTGGGATTCAAACATGCCCTTAAACCTGTAAAACCAGTAACTCTTTCCAACTGCGCTCTCAGCTTTAATTCTGTAGTACTCATGTTACTCAACCTCTCCTTTTACAAAGTATATAGAACTTTAAACACAACACAGTCAATCCACTGTGCTGTAGTTAGTGTTTTGATTGGGACTCATGGTGGTACAACTGCTACCATATGAAAAAACCCTGAGGCTGCCAAATGTGCAACAACCTTCTGTTGTGTGTGCCATATTGTAGGGATGATCATGTTGAGTTGGCCTTTGATGATGGTGAGAAGAGAGCAAAGAGACATGAAGGAATAGTTCTACAGGTGAACAGCAGGGAATAACTTGAGGAGGAAAATATCTACCAATAGAGCGCAGCTATTATCTGCCATGGTTATCAGTCCTCTGTGCCTCCGCTGCAGGACCCCTCCCCCTGCTGTGGCCCATATCTGTCACCCTTTATTAAGAAGGCACAACATTTTCTCACTTAGGCAAACATATGGCCTGTCCATGGAGTGACCTGCAACACAACACTGCTGCAGCTTAGCTGCTAGTTCTCAAACTCACCATTCAAAATTTTAGGTTTCTACTGTCCACCAAAGGGATTTTATTTGGATGTGCGTAGTACAACCCCATCCTGGTTTCTAATGAAAGAAGACATTAGAGACAGTTGTTAGTAGAGAACAAACACAGAACATCAGTCCTGCTCTCTGAACCGTAGATCCTGAAGATTGTTTCTGCTTTATGCTTCTCAACAGACCAATAGAGCTTGCAGCTGTGGAATAATCCCACTTCAAAATGCAAAGAGTTTCTGAATCGTTGCAATAATACTTCAGATTGTCATTTAGTCAATGCAATCAGGGAAGAATGAATAGTTACATGTGTGGTTAACTATATATACAAGCAAGTGCAGGCCTCTGTTGACATTTGGATTAGGGCACAGTATTTACACAGTCAGTCTACTGCATCAGACAGGTTGATGACAGAGTTTATAAAACAACAGTCCTGTAATAAAAATATCCTCACAAAGGTTAGAATGTTAAGTTTTTGTTTATTCATATTTAGCCCACCCTCCTTAATATCTATGAGGTGAATGAACTTGTAAAATCACCTGCAGTTTAAAACAACGCAGTTCAACAGTACCACATACTACAGCTTCCAAGTTGGTAACAAAACAAACACTTCTCTGAAATAGTTTCAACAAAAGACAAGCCGTGTGCGGTCAAGCTACAATGCAATACTACAAGCGCAGCCTTTAAAAGAGATTTTACACTGTGTTAAAGGTGCTTTCTTATTGCCACAAAGGCTATGGAACTACTGGGAGGCATAAAACAGATGTGATTGGCCAGGGTATGTTTTAAGGGACATATTGTGTAAACACATTATGTATGCTCACTGTTAGTAACAGTGTGACTAGGCTGACTTCTGTGGTTCAGCTTTGGGTATATAAACTCAGACCAGTTGTGAGAATTTATTCATCTGAAAATGTGGGCCACAGCTTGGCCCATATCTTTCACATCCAAAGGAAATATGCTGCCTGGGTAGCTTACTCACACACCTAACACATCATCCTGAGTGTTTTCCTACTTTCTCAGCAGATAATACCTGCGGTTAAGGCAGCTTCTGATATTTTTAACGCTTCTTCACCAGTCTAGACCTCTGTAACCTCTTCAGTGGTAATCAGTTTTTTTTTTTACCTAGTGGCAGTAATATCATTCACAATTTTTATATTCCCAATTAATAAATTGGGGGTAGTTTATATCGCTGGCTTTGGGACAACTTGAAGACATATGGCTGACTATTATAACTACGTGTGCCTAATGTTAACACTAAAACGGACCGAAATTGGATCTTTTAGCAACAGACGTTCTGCAGTCTTTTTTACTGTACGTTTATCATGTCTGTAAATAAAGAGTATTAGTAAAAGGGACACTAACATGTTTTCTTTCTTCAACACACCTTATAGTGCCATTTTTATTTTCAAGATGTGGGTAACTGTGCCACCTACTGGACATGGCAGGGTATTGTAATGCATTGTTACATCATGATATCTTGTCTTTACATTATCAATTTTGAACAATGGAGGATTTCACTAAACGCAAGACAGATTAATAAATGGTTCCTGCAACCTATTCACAGGGTTGTGGAAGGAACATAATTTGTTTCATGTTTTGTAAACTCAACCATTGTAAGCCTTTTAAGTTTTCATAACAGTAACTCCTTCTGTACTGTAGATATTGAGATAAGTCCATACAATTTGCTCTTATCAGATTTAAAACCGCACACAGGTGCTGCTGCTAAGAAATGTCAACCTTGGAGTTTCCACTGAATTTATGATTACCTGGTGGCTTGGAAATTCACATATTTAACTTCTTTTTTGCCTTATTTTCATGCTGTAGTGATTGTGAAAAGACCTAATCCTGTTGATGCGGCACAAAAGGTATTGATAGTTAATTGTGTTTCTACCGTAAAAGCTGATTTTTCTCAGCCCTTCCCTCACACCTGTTATGATCAGTGAGCGTGCTCCCAATAATACTGCAGAGAGCTATTTGTGTCCTCTTTGGGTGACAACAGTTCTGCTCCCAGCACCTGGCTCCAGACTTCGAGCTGTATTCATACACTCTCTGTGATTGACTCTTACCTGGATTAAGTGTCTTTCCACTGAACCCAGAACTGATTTTGTTCTCCTCCTATAAATGAAAGAAAACACACTGGTAAACTTCAACAAGCTCAGTCAATGAAGACAGAGTTTGACACAATAAAAACACAATTTCTATATCAAGTCTTACCTGTAGGATCTCTCTCTTTGGACGTGCTGTAAAGAAAACACAGGCACTCAGCCTTGTCCAGTTCATCACAAGTGTGGCTGATTTCAAAGTCTCTGTTAAACAAGGTATGTATTCTTCCCTGAATCTGCAAAGCTCTGAAACAGAAAAGCACCAAAAAACATTTCACAGTAAAAGACATAAAAAACATGCAATGAACACACTGTTTAAAAGCTTATCTTCATGTGATTCATCAAACCATTGCAGTACAAAACACTTACAGTTCTGCTTTTTCTTCCTCGTCTCAGTAAGTAACAGGTGCAGTTACACATTCAGCAGTAATCCAGTAGTAGCTTGGAACCATGGGTAATAATGAATCGCATGAACCAGACATCAGTCAGGCTAAATGTGTTCTCTGTTAGAATAATAGAAGGTGAATGGTGTGGTGGACAGAAGTGGTGGAGACGTCTCTGTCCCGACTTGTTGACGATTTTGACAACTGATTATTTATTGTATTTGGAGGAAGCGTCCGTGATTTAGATGTTTGGATGAAACTCTGAGAAGAATTTCGATGGCGTGTTGATTCAAGGTTTTAAATATTGGATGATCCATGTGAATTTTTTAAAAGTCCATTTTTCAGAGGTGCTTTCACAAAGCAAAGGCTCAGAGTAACAGAGAGAAGCCCAAACCACTTCCTTCCTCTGTTTAAGTAGTGACTTTATCTGCTACCCTTGGCTTATTAATCAATTTTGCAGTACCTTTGCAAAAGTAATAATGATTTGACTTCTAAAAATGTGTATTTACCTTATGTTGCTTTTAGAAACTCAGACTCCTGATTGGCATGTACACCTCGGGGTCAACCGTCTTTCAGTTACATGTATACTTTTAAAATCAATGCGCTTCACAAAACCAGACAAACAGTGCATGTCCTTTTTCCAGGAAACATTTATTCGATCGAGAGACAGGATCGCATCTTTCCATAAACAAGTCAGTTAAATATTAACAAATTTACAGTCATGAGGAATGTAATAAAAAAAAAAAAACAAGAACAAAAAAAAAAACAACTCGCCTTAAAAAACCCAACCCAGGGACCCCCACCCAGGATAACGTCGACCACGATGGCGCTGAAACAAGAGTCAAATCCCATTTCCAGCTCCATTGTTACATGCTCTTCCATTCAGTGCTTCACAGTTCATCTTTGTCTGTTTTTGGCTGCAGAGGAACAACAAATCAAAGTTAAGGAAAGAAAAAAAAACAGCCAGAAGTAAATAATCTAGCATCTGAATTCTTTACATCCTAAAGATGCTACAGTTTGTTAAGTGTTCTCACCGTTTCTTCATCATCTTCCTCATCTACAATTTCATTATCTTCAGAGTCGTCCTCTGCTGGCTCTTCTGGCTCCTCCTCTGGTTCTTCGTCAATCTGCAGAATGGTCACATACTCTTTAACAAAACCCATCACTGAGCTGACACATCCAAAATTACTCAACTGGGCAAAGTGGAGAAGGTAGGGATGATTAAACTGTTTACAAAGAGAGAACATACTACAAAAAAGGAAAGTGGAAACATTTCCAATGAAAAAGGAACACTGTTTAATCAAGTCAGAGATAAGAATGTGTTCACTGGCTGCAGAAGAGGAGATATGACTTGACACACGCACACCGAAACTGGAAACACTTGCTATGCAAATGCCTATGCGCAGTAATACAGCATGTGGCAGGTGGCATTGACTTGCCTGTTCATCCAGGGGTACATTCATACTGAGTCGGAGCATGCGCTCTATCCTGTCTCCATAAGCCTTTGTGTCAGTCAGTTGGTAGCCCGAGCGCAGAGTGGCCGTCTCAAACAGAACCACGGCCAGATCTGAAGCAGTCTGGTCCTCAGCGTCAGTCTGAAGGATGCAAGAGATAGAAACTGTTAAGCTCTCTGCATTGATTGGTACATTTTATGCTCAAAAATAATGCACTTGAACCAATTAAAACATATTTATAGGTTAGATTATCATGTTAAAAACGGTAATCACTGATACAGCAACCACATTCCCATGTTCAGCCATATTAAATATGCAGTGCATTTTAAAGCTGTCAAAAAACTAAACCGCTTGATGTGAATTACATAACATTTATAGCATCATTTTTTAAATAAAAGAAACAAATCATTTGATAACATCACACAACATGGAATTCAAATAGAACAAGGGGTCAGACTTACATTGACTTTTGCAAGCATCTGCTTGATAAGAGGATGTTTAGGGTTGATTTCTAACGTTTTCTTCTGGCTGGCATAATAACTAAGGAAGAGAGAGAGAGGAATTGCCATATAAGCTCAACAGTCAGGCCACAGCTTGGCCTACATTTGCATTTTACGACTGTGACAACAAGCTTAAACATAGTTGGGAAGCACGGGATCATCATCACTCACTTCGTGGAAATGTCTTTTCCTGTCTGGTAAGCCTGTGCCTTCATGATCCTCTCCATGTTTCCTGACCAGCCATACTGGCTGGCAACCAGAGCACAGGGTGAGTTGGTGAGCCTCTGGGAGAGGATGGCCTTCTCAATCTGCATCATATGAAGCATCATATGAAGCAATGAGGTTGATGAAACAGACATAGCCAAGCAGCAGCCAAACTTCACCACTTCTGTGGCTGGTACTTAATTGCGATATCATGAATATTACAAATTAATGGTGCTCTACCTTGTCCTTCAGGGCCTTGTCCTTCAGCCAGGTGGTGAGGGGTTCATACTCTTTCTCCAGGGCCTCCCTCTTCTCCTTGGCCTTGTCGCTCTCATCAAATTTGACACCCTCCTTCGCCACGTTCTGGAAACGTTTTCCGTCAAACTCGGGCAGTGCCTGGACGCAGTACTCATCCACAGGCTCTGTCAGGTAGATCACCTCGTAGCCCTTCTTCAGCAGCCTCTCAACGAAGGGAGAAGACTCAGCCTGCAGAGAAAAAAAAAATACAGATGTGCTGTGATTCCTTCTTTGACTTTATGGTATGAATTTAAATACATGTCATTTAGTCACATCTTCTATGTAGGAGTGTTTAGTTTTAAATCGTTCTTACAAATCATTCCAACCATCCACTCACCTCCTTCCTGCTGGTACCAGCCATGAAGTAGATCTTGTCCTGCTTCTCCTTCATGCGTTCCACATACTGCTCCAGGCTGGACAGGGTGGTTTCGCTGTTGGAGGTCTGGAAGCGCAGCAGCTTGGCCAGACGGGTCCTGTTGGAGTGATCCTCAATGACACCCAACTTGATGTTGGTTCCAAACTCTTTCCAGAACTTATCATTGTACTGTTCCTCCGCGATCTTCTTGATCATGTCCAAAGTCTTACGCACCAGCTTCTTACGGATAACCTGAACAGGGACAAGATGAGCAATGATTTTGTTGCCATTTTCCACTCATATTAAGTTTTAGCGTTCTTTTTCTTACACGTTCTTGATTTCACAACTTTTACTCTGTTCTTTCTTTCCCTTTGCTCTTCCTGTAAAGCACTTTGTGATTTCTGCTGTGAAGTGTGCTCTATAAATAAGGCTGCCTTCCTGCTGGCTTCTCTCTAAAATGCCTCAAAGACCAAAATTAAAAAATGACATTTACAAATAAAATGAAACATAATTGGTATTGACATGAGGCATTAATCTTAAGCCATGAGGCTCACCTTGAGAAGTTTGTGCTGCTGCAGAGTCTCTCTGGACACATTCAGTGGGAGGTCATCAGAGTCAACCTAAGAAAATAAATGTACTTTAATCACAGTGCTGGTGTTGTTAAAGCAAAGGCTGAACAGCCCATAATATCACGTGGCTCCGTCATAATTACAGTTAGAAATAACTCACCACTCCCTTGATGAAGTTCAGGTACTTGGGCATCATGTCGTTGAAGTCGTCCGTGATGAAAACTCTCCTGACAAACAGCTGTGACAGAAAGACAAATTTATTTCAAAACTGAGCTCATGAAATGACTGAATATCCTTCTACAAGTGTATACAATCCCTTAAAGTGAAAACTGAATATTGCTCAAGCCACATACCTTGATGTAGTCATTCTTCTTGGAGCCGTACTCGTCAAACAGGCCACGGGGAGCTGAACTGGGCACAAAGAGGATGGACTTGAAGGTAACCTCACCCTCAGCTGTGAAGTGGATGTGGGACAGAGGGTCGTCGCTGTCCTGTTGGAGAACATAACGTAGTTTGACTTGCTAAAATTAAAACTTGTTGAGCCCACAAGGAACACACACACAACATACACTGATTTGTGACAAAGCGTTACTGTTCAGGTACCTACCTTGGAGAATGTCTTGTAGAAAGCCTTGTACTCATCCTCCTCAACCTCCTTAGCTGGTCTCTGCCAGATGGGCTTGATATCATTCATCAGTTCCCAGTCCCACACAGTCTTCTCAACCTACAACAAACATGATGAAACTTTTTTTAAAAAACAGAAGACATAAAAAAATATGTGTGTGTGTCCAAAAGTCCAAATTATTGTTAGTATGGTAAGTAAAAATTATTTTGACACAATTTAAAAAAAAAACAGTGCAACATGTTAATATCAAGACACATGTGACAGTCATCCCAGTATTAATTTTGTCCATATTAGCCACCTCCAAATGAACTTCCTACCTTCTTTGTCTTTGGCTTGTCTTTGTCCTCCTCCTCCTCTTCTACCTCAGCCTCGTCTTCAGCAGCCTCTTTCTCTGGTTCCTCTGCTGCCTCAGCATCTTCCTCAATGGGCTCCTCAACTGTCTCAGTCTGGCATGTTGAGAGGAAGAAATGATGTAACTGCCATTTATTCATTTCCATATTTGTCAGTTTCATAATCGAACTGAACACGGAAATCAAGTCCGAGTCAAAGTGTGGAGGGAAGTGTCTTAAGTAATCACCTTGCTGGCCCAAACATAGATGGGGAAGTTGATGAACTGAGAGTATTTCTTGACGAGATTCTTGATGGTCTCCAGCTCCAGATAGTCTGAGGCCTCCTCTTTCAGGACCAGTCTGAGGTTAGAAAAATATGGGAAGGATTTAATTTCAAAATAAATACTAATAATACTAATTATTATAATAATTATAATTATTATTACTAACAGTTGAACAGTCTCTCTTAATTGCCAGTAGATTGTGATATATAGACACTTCTCCTGTGACTACACATATATTCCTATTAGTTCTAGGGACAGAAGGGGGGGCCAATGTAAATAGCTGTAAGACTAACAGTAGCTCTTCATGATCTCAAAAAAGAACCTAAAACTGGTGTAGGCAACTTAACAACGGAAAAACAAAACATGAACTCACGTGATGGTGGTTCCTCTGCCCAGTGTGGTCCCGCGGGGGTCCTCAATGACGGAGAACTGATTGGAGTCTGACTCCCAGATGTGCTGGGTGTCATTGTTGTGCTTTGACGTCACAATGACTTTGTCAGCGACGAGGAAAGCAGAGTAGAAACCCACGCCAAACTGGCCAATCAGCTCTGAAGTAGACTGTCCCTCAGACTGCATCTCTGTCATCTTGTTGAGGAACTCGCTGGTGCCGGACTTGGCGATGGTGCCCAAGTTCTTCACCAACTCCTCTTTGGTCATTCCAATACCAGTGTCAGTGATGTGGAGCATGTTCTTCTCCTTATCAGACTGGGGATTTGAACAATACACTTAAGTTACCAACAGTGCAAGAGCTATTAACAAAGTCAACATATATATATGTAAACTCCCTCCACTTATCATGCATACTTTTATTTTGATGGTCAGCTCTTCATTGGAGGCCAGTGCATCTTCATTGGTTAGAGACAGCAAGCGGATCTTATCCAGAGCATCAGAGGCATTGGAAATCAGCTCCCTAAGGAAGATCTGTAACAGATAAACAAAAATAATTTGAGCATTAGTTTAGCCCACCCTGATGAAGTCTGTAAGCCATACCATACAACTAAAGAAGTTATCTTGCAATACTGCTGATTGTACTTCAAAATACTATTTATTCCTGCTCACCTCCTTGTTCTTGTAGAGGGAGTTGATGATCAGCTTCATCATACGGTTGACTTCAGCCTGGAAGGCATGTTTTTCTGACTTTTCTCTAAGTTCCTTAATCTGAGCTGCATTCAACCCATCCAGCTGGACAGCCTCCTCCTCTCTGAGAATAGACAGATGCATACACAGGTGATTATGGCGAGTGCAACAACAGGAAGTCATGGTTGTCAAGAAAAATATGCAAATTTTTTCTCCCCTCTAGAGATCAATATCCAAGTTATAAGGGAAGACATACAAGATGCCCTAATCTTAATATGGGACGTGAAGCAAATCCTGCAAGGCTCTGCCACCACTAAAAATTCCAGGGTTTCTCTGTTTGTTTGCACAAGCTTGGTCACATTGACCTTGTATTGTTAACTTAAGGTTTAGTTGACCTTCTCAGATAGAAACACCCACAGCTCGCTCAACTTATACAGTTTGAAAATATATTCAAAGTGAGACCTACCTCTGCACCACCTCATCATCTGTTCTGGAGCCATCCCTGCTTTTACCCAGGTCCTCCTCTACTGTCCCATCCACATCAAGTTCATCTTCTGCCTTTACAGCAGCTGCCAGGTAAACAAATAGATGTTAGATTTGAAAAACCTTTCTAATTGCTGCAGGCATACGTGGAGAAGTACTCAGCATTTAAGATTATCTCAATAAGAACGACGTTCTGCAACGACATGATCAAAATCACCAAATAGATAAGGTGTAACGTTTGGTAGGCTGGTTTTTACAAGTTAAAATATGGATGTGCATCGGTGCAACAGCAACTGTTTTTCATAGCGATGTTAGCTAGCGTCAGGCAGCTTTAATATACAATGTGTTTCAATCAGAAACTTCTGGAAAGGCATTTAAGAATAACGGGTACTGGCGTTACTCTGAGAAATCCGTGGGAGCTACACAAACCATGCGGTCTAACATTAACAAATGGACAAAATTAAACTTGGAAACTGGAAATATAAGAAGGCTGCAGTCACAAATGAGCAGAGAGTTAACGTTAGCTTACCGGCTAACCTTCTTAGCTACAATGCTGGGTAATTTCAACAAAGTGGGACGAAATAGCAACTCTTTTCGCTACTCACCAAAGGCTAAGAGCGCAAAAAGAAGACCTATCAACCAAACTCGCTTCATTTTGCGTTGAACGACGACGTGACCGTTCAGCTGTTGAAACAAAAGCCGGGGATCACTGCACGCAGCTCTGCCTTTACTACTGAGACTGACAACCTGCCTCTCCCACCAAAAGAGCCCACTCTGTTAAACCCGTGACCACCGGCCAATGGCTGCGCACCACGCACAACCTTCAGCCAATCACAGCAGAGCCCATGGCACATGTTGTCCAATCAGATTCTTCAACATAAGTCGATACCCTAAAATCGTGGCTGGACACCATTGGCCAAGAATGAATGATCAACACATCACTTCCGAAAATTTACCTTTCATTGTGGAAAAAGAAAATCTCAGACAACACGTTAGTTAAACTTTGATGTTCTTATGCAATGTCACAGTTTCACGCTTGACTGACAATATAGATGCAGACATTTTTGTTTTTGGCTCTGTTGTAACAAACTATAGCATTATATCTGTGTGTGTCTATGTTGCGTCTGTATAGTATTTTGGCTATCTGCATTGTCTTTCCTATTTGGTGTATATTCACTGTAGTCAGAAATTCTGCTGTGAAAGTACACACTGAATGAGCACACATCTACATCTCTGATCTTTCTCCATAGGATGGCACTGTTCAGGTAGTCTGGTGAAAATGCAGATGATGGCAAACAGTTATTTCCCCTCCAAACACAGAATCTGATCCATCTCAGATTGTGCCTTACTGGAATCACCAGTGGATAATGTGCATAGTATTATCATATAAATGCACACATTATTGTGCCGTTTGCTCAACATGTCTGAAAGGTGTGTGCCTGTCTGTGAGCGATCAGGCTACAGGTGTCAAATAGAAGTTATAGTTAGAGTTATGGGTGTGACAGGGTGGAATGTATGTGTGTCAAATCCCCAGTTTTACTTCATATGATTTGGGTCTACATAACTTGATTGATCGCAATTTTTTTTTTTGGACATTTGCACCATTGAAATACAATATCAATATCTATGACCCAGCATTGTAGAGTTAGACCTTCACTGTTTTAGTTTACACTGAGGTCATTTTGTTGAAGCTGTATTTCTTCTAATTCCTTCCACTTTTTCCTTTTCTCAAGTGACTAACACACAGTAGGGCACAGTGTTATTCTATTACAGGAGAATTGTAGGGCTGCAACCAACAATTTCCTTCACTGGCATTTTTTTTTCTGTAATAATGGATTAATTACTCAGTGATTAAAATGTCAGAAAATAGTAGTAAACGTCCATCATTGATCCCTGAACAGTGGATTGTAAAAACTTGAACAGCCAATCAGTTACCAGAAATGTTGCCTTTTTTTCTTCTTTTTGTCAATTGATGAATCGATTAATCAGTCGTTTCAGCTGTAGAGTACATACATTACAGGAGTTCTGTATAATAATGGATCTTTTTCTGGATTATATATATTTAATGCACGTATCTGGTGACTGTCTCAGCTGTTTGGTGGACAGTAGGAAACGACTGAGCTCCACACTCGAGCGCCTCTGATTCGCTGGTTGGCTGGGACCTTGCCAAACACGGACGTGACGTACAGAGCAACCATCCAGGGACACTTTCGGTATTTACAGAGGAGCCTGTGAGCCGCATGCAGTCGTCCGGGAGCCCACTGCGACCTACACACGGGCTGCCACTCAAAGAACAGAGCCATGGCGCCCTTGTCATTGCCCCTGTCGTCTCTCCTGAAACATAAGGAATGTCTGCAAAAGGCGAATGTTTTCTGTAGTGTCTTACAGGGTGTACAGCACCGGCCATTCAGGTCTTGCTTATGGAAACGGAATTTCGGTGCGGTATACCATGGAGTCGGTCAACTACTGTCACACCAGCCCAGAGCCAAAAACTACGCAGCATCTGTTTGTAGCAGCTCTTCAGACGGTCAGGACATGACAGAGAGGCTGTGGTCTGTTTACAATGAGACCAAAAGGCAGACACAAGGTATGAACACTGATAAAACAACGGAGTGATCATTCATTCACAGATATACAGCACTGCGGTGAATACACAACTGTTATTGCTTTATAACCCTGTTATGACTAATGTTTCCAGGAGACTAATGCTCCATTATTTCCGCAGCCTCACATTAGCAGATTTCCAAACAATAAACTCAACCATCAAATGTCGTGGAAATAATCTAGTAGCCACAGTCTATGATAATTTATTTCACAACATCAGCACTTGTAAAATAAAATGCCAATTCAAATCCATCATTTTCTCAAGGTTGTGGTATTGTTGTAGTGTGTTGCAATATATTCCTAAGTCTTTCTGTTATTTTATCCAAATTCTTAAACACAGTTTCAAAGCCATATCCGTAACTTGGTTATTAATAGTGTTTTGCATTTAAGTTGAACTCAACAACATGAAACCTTGTAAAATATAATGTAATAATACTTAGTGAAGTGCATAATGTCCAGTATTTGTTGAGAATATGTCAAAGAAGGGTTGAATCAACCTTGTGGTGATTTTGAAGTGCTTTTATACAAAATAAAACCTAGTATACTAAGGTGTTCCTATTATATAATATGTTATTATTTATTTTACCAGTTATGCCCAAGAACTTATAAATTCTAAATTAACAGTAATTCAGGTACCAGACAGAAATGTACCTCCAGTATTCGTTTGGGTCTGTACAGACGTTTATGGACAAAAGATTTTAAGTTAAGTCACATCTTGCTCCTTTTTGCCTTCACTTGAAAAAAAACAGGCCTTTTCTGCTCAGTGTTTACAACCAACTAAATCGTGAGTTCCTGCATTCTTTAGAAAGTGGTGGTACTGTCTAAAGCCAGTAACAGCTGTTGAACATAAACAGCTACAAATGCAGGTTTTCCAAGTCAGTGTATACTGGCACTTATTCCCAAATGGAAGCAAACTGCAAATAACCTCTAGTGCGTCTCTCTCTCTTCTCAGATTTGATCTCGGTCATATCCACAAACTCCGTCAACCCTGACACCATTTTTGCCAACAATGAGATGAGCCTGCGAGACATAGAGATCTACGGTTTTGACTACGACTACACCCTGGCGTTCTACTCCAGCCACCTCCACACCCTCATCTTCAACATAGCCCGGGACATCCTCATCACTAACCACAGAGTGTGTGCAGTGTGGGACTCTTGAAACCTGTCACTTCAAATACATTTTTGTTCCAGATACAGACAGAATTATTCATGTTCGTCAGGACAATATACTGTATAATCCTTTGTCTGTGATGTAGTCACTCATTTCCACTTGTGATTTTTTTTTTGTCTATTAGTATCCAGAGGGTCTGCGAAAGTATGAGTATATTCCAAATTTTGCTGTAAGAGGACTTCACTATGATGTTCAAAAGGTGAGATCTTTTTTTTTTGTCTAAGTAAAATATAAAAATATTTTGCATATGTTGAACTGTAAGTTCAGAGTGATGATCAATTTTATGAAAGAATTCAATGATTTACTACAGGCGCTGCTGATGAAGATAGATGCTTTTCACTACATCCAGTTGGGAACTGTATACAGGTATCTGTGCAATGTATTACACCAGGGCAGTGGCTAAAATATAAAATTTATACAACACCGTGTGAGTATAAAATGTTTCACTCCAGGCAACAGATGTACATGTAGTTTTAGGAGGTTGCTTTGTAATATTTCATGTTTCTCCTACAGGGGCCTTCATCCAGTTCCTGATGAGGAAGTAATTGCCATGTATGAAGGTTGCCATGTACCGCTAGAGAATATGAGCGACTTTTATGGCAAGGTAATAAGCACTTTTATTAACACAGGTACACAGATGTAAACACAACAGAACATAATTATGTTAATCACTCACTGTCCTGCAGAGTTCCCATGGCCACACCATGAAACAGTTCATGGACATATTCTCCCTGCCTGAGATGACCCTCCTGTCCTGTGTCAATGACTTCTTCATGAGGCACAACATTGACTATGAGCCAGTCCATCTCTACAAAGACGTGAAGGTGAACTTTCTTCTTATCATTCATCCTTCGTTTATCCGTGTTTTGAAATATTGTGATCAAATGACTCAGCATCACTCTTCTTCTCCCTGATTGAATCCCCCCTGGGGAGCAGTGTGTGTAAATAAAAACCATAAAATCCAACCACATGAATGCTAATGTATTTACATGTTTGCAGTGTGCCATGATACTCTAGCCATTCAGTGCTGTTTTAAATTTAGCTCCGAAAACTGGTGTCTAATTTTAGTAGAGCAAACCCGCCTCCAGCCATCTGCGTCTGCTCTCCGGTGGCTCCGCTACTTCAGAGGGAGAGAGGCGAGAAAGAAGCGCTGTGTTCTCCCTTTGAGGGCAGCTGTCATGCTGGTCCTGTCTGTTCTGTGTGACACTGTAGCATTTTTGACAGATCACTGTTATTAAAAGCCCTCACACACACTCTGTTCCACGAGTGCCTCTCATATCTTTTCAAGGACACCCTCCTTAGTCTTTTTTGTTCTTGACAAGCCTGATTTATTATTTGGTGTTAACGCTTTCATTTTTTTTTTTTTTTTACTGTATTTTCCTTTAACGTCTGCACACCTCAAACAGCCTTTGTATATGATAAGCGTCCTTTAAGTTTGACCTTTAATGTCTAGCTTTATTGACTCTCTCACTGATTCAAAAGCACAAGATAAACTGTTGAAAATGTGGTGGAAAGTTTCTCTCCGTGCCACCAAAGTAACTTCACTCCAGGGTCTGTTTTCTTCATGTTTAATTTGTATTCAGAGATGCACTCTTTGTGCTTCCAAGTCAACTGTTTATGTACAGAGCAAAGTGTTGCTATGAGAGCTGAATGCTAACATTGTGTCACTGAAGTCAAGACTTCCTGGCTGAGGGCTGTTTACTTTTTCCTCTTCACAGGAAGCCATTAGAGATGTTCACGTCAAGGGCATTATGTACCGTGCTGTGGAGGCAGATATTGGTAATGCTCTTTGATTTATATTACTTTGTTTGAACTAATGTAAAAGAAATTATACGGCCGCATCTGAGCTGTTGCCGAGACATAAAAAATTGATTTGGAAAATAATGAGGCTGTACAAACAAAAAGCAGAGTTTTGTTTGCACAAATTATATCAGTACCACCCACTCTACCCCATCCCTGTTCCTCTTTTTCTTTGCCTCACTCTGTTTTCTCATTTTCCAGAGAAATACATTTGCTATGGTGAGCAAAGCCACGCTGTGCTGAAGAAGCTGTCAGAGCATGGAAAAAAGATGTTCCTCATTACCAACAGCCCTTTTGACTTTGTGTAAGTGTGAGCAAACAGAGTGCAAGTGTTTGTTGGCATGGTTAATTAAAAACGCTGGGTATTGGTATACAAATATTTAATTGGTGCCACTGCATAATGCCCCAACTTTTTAAGGATAGCCATTAAGAATCAAAGAGCTTTCTGTTCGTAAGTATTTGTAATTCATGGTAAGTCATTGACTGTGAGCCTCTTTTGAAGTCAGGGTTGATTGACCAGCTATGTCTGTTCAACCTTAAAAGGCTTCCCAGTACCCAAACACATAAAGCTTATTTCCCTGATTTAACCGCTAGTTGGATTCATTCATCACAGCAACGAAACATGGAATCGGCAGATTTAAAATAAAGCAACTGTTTCACTGAGTTTTGTTTAAACTCACACTAACATAGTAAAAGTTGGACATATTATTGCTGGTGTTTGCGTCATTATCACTCTGTGCTGTGCCGTCAGCTCAGTCATTTGTCATTGTACCCTCATCATGAGCTTTAAGATGCTGCTGACAAGGTAACATTTGAGTCTTTGTCTTCCTTAGGGACCGAGGAATGAGCTACATTGTAGGGAAGGACTGGAGGGACCTGTTTGATGTTGTTATTGTTCAGGCCGACAAACCTAGTTTCTTCAATGACAGGAGAAAGTAAGTGTGTTTGTGTCTGTAGCTCATATTAATCCATGTTATGCCTGTTATATCCCACTAGGGGTCTCACTGGACCACACAGCCAGCAGTCACAAGCAGCCTTGTACAATATTTGTAAACCAAATGTGCATAAGTATATGTGTATTTTTGAGCTATTAATATTAAAAGTAAGATTTGTCTTTGTGTATTTGTTCCTAGACCTTTCAGGCGAGTGACGGACAAAGGTGCGTTGCTGTGGGACAGGATTCACAGATTGGAAAAAGGGCAGATTTACAAACAGGTGTTGTACCAGGAAATTACCATGTCATGCCGGTTAAATATCTCTGACAGATTACTCCAGCATACACCTTTTGATGAAAAACATGGTTGATTTTTTTATGTGTCTTTGATCACTGTAGGGAAACCTTTATGAGTTCCTGAGACTCACTGGCTGGAGAGGATCCAAAGTGCTCTACTTTGGCGATCACATCTACAGTGACTTGGCTGTAAGTGGCATCCAGACGTATGTACAACAAAGGGCCAATTATAACTACACAAAAATCTGTGGTACAAAATTTTATAACGATATGAACACCGAGGGGAGCCCTGCTTTGACCTTGCTCCACTTAAGATGTTATTTAAGACTGAGTTCAAAGGATGTTCTTTACTCACAGCAGTCTAAATGTTAACATTCTGGTGCAATATGCACATAGCGAGATACTGAGCAAATGCTAGAAATAAATCAATGATGCTAAAATAACTGGGTTGAGAATAATTCATGCATTAAACCACAGCCACTGTAGCACTGCACCGGCTGACACACATTTTAATGAGTGTCAGTGTCTCCTGATATATCACACCTACCACATCTACAGAAGTGAGTATGACTTCACCTGATTTACCTTTTTTACCTGTTACCTAGCAACTTACCAACAGCTGCCCCTCATCTGCACTAAACAAAATTACTAGCATCTTTTTTTTCTTATTGTATCACAATGAATTATAACAACCTGAATATTTGAATGTGTGTCTGATCAGCTGTAAATGGTGATAATGAAACACATCTTTGGCATAATGCCTTGCTGGTGGCTGGCAGCCAGCTGTCAAACATCTCATCTTGCTTATTTAGAGGGATGGAACATGGCGTGTTGGGTTTACTCAGTCAGCCTCACTGGCTGTAGGATGAAATCATTACTATAAGCGGACACAGAGCAGAAGCATCTCTGAGTTACTAAGACTTTACAGGGGAAGAAGGGATGGAGCAATATTTTATTTTTTCCCCTCATACAGTTGGATAAAGAATTCTGATACACAGAGTCTGAAAGGATGTCCTCATTACTCAGATCCATTTCAACTTGGTTTTTTAATTTCATGTTTGTCTGATGGAACAGATAGACTTTGGTTTTAATTGGTGCTGTTTGCACTGGCCACCTAACAAGCTGCTCTTCACTAAGGCTTTGGGCACATAATTGCAACCAGAAGGATTAAGGCTTGAAGTCTGTTTTCTTTCATCTCATGTGCAACTGCATTGACTGCATGTTGGGCTGTGAGCACTGTGTATTGCATTTCAGTATGCAATACTTCTGTGATTGTATATATGGTATGTAAACTATGGGCCATAAGTTAGAACCCCTCAGTTTTTCCATTTGTTATTTAAATTTACATAATTTAAGGTTTCAGTGTTTTTGGAATTAAAACGTAGAACAAATAAACAACTGCAGAGTTTAAAAACACTGAAAGTGAATTTAATCTAAATTCTTTGACTCATCCGACAGCCAGACATACTCGTGACATTCTTTATACAGTGGAAATCAATATGGTTCACAAAGTTCATCCCAACACTGCTGCAGAAGTTCCCACAAACGTGTTACAGTTGCAGGTTGTTTTTCCTTTCACCTTCTGTCCTTTTCATCCAAAACCAGCTTCATAGGACTCCATTTCCTTCTGATAGATACAGTGGGTACAGAAAGTATTCAGACCCCCTTAAATTTTTCACTCTGTTATATTGCAGCCATTTGCTAAAATCATTTAAGTTCATTTTTTTCCATTTTCATTAATGTACACGCAGCACCCCATATTGACAGAAACATGAAATTGTTGAAATTTTTGCAGATTTATTAAAAAAGAAAAACTGAAATATCACACAGCCATAAGTATTCAGACCCTTGGCTCAGTATTTAGTAGAATCACCTTTTTGAGCTAATACAGCCATGAGTCTTTTTGGGAATGATGCAACAAGTTTTTCACACCTGGATTTGGGGATCCTCTGCCATTCCTCCTTGCAGATCCTCTTCAGTTCTGTCAGGTTGGATGGTGAATGTTGGTGGACAGCCATTTTCAGGTCTCTCCAGAGATGCTCAATCGGGCCACTCTGCCATAAAGCCCCGACTGGCAGAGGCCTGCAGTGATAGTTGACTTTCTAGAACTTTCTCCCATCTCCGGAGCTCAGCCACAGTGATCTTTGGGTTCTTCTTTACCTCTCTCACCAAGGCTCTTCTCCCCCGATTGCTCAGTTTGGCCGGACGGCCAGCTCTATGAAGGGTTCTGGTCGTCCCAAACGTCTTCCATTTAAGGATTATGGAGGCCACTGTGCTCTTAGGAACCTTAAGTGCAGCAGAAATTTTTTTGTAACCTTGGCCAGATCTGTTCTTTGCCACAATTCTGTCTCTGAGCTCTTCAGGCAGTTCCTTTGACCTCATGATTCTCATTTGCTCTGACATGCACTGTGAGCTGTAGGGTCTTATATAGACAGGTGTGTGGCCTTCCTAATCAAGTCCAATCAGTATAATCAAACACAGCTGGACTCCAATGACGGTGTAGAACCATCTCAAGGATGATCAGAAGAAATGGACAGCACCCGAGTTAAATATATGAGGGTCACAGCAAAGGGTCTGAATACTTATGGCCGTGTGATATTTCAGTTTTTCTTTTTTAATAAATCTGCAAAAATTTCAACAATTTCGTGTTTCTCTGTCAATATGGGGTGCTGTGTGTACATTAATGAGGAAAAAAATGAACTTAAATGATTTTAGCAAATGGCTGCAATATAACAGTGAAAATTTTAAGGGGGTCTGAATACTTTTTCGTACCCACTGTACATACAATACTCCTTCCTGCAGTACAGTATTGTCCTAATAATGCATCAGAGGGTGTAGTAACACAGTTTGTTCCAACATTGCCTTTGTGCAGACAGACGGTTTGTAAGTAATCAACAAGTTGAGGAACCTAATTTGAGGTAATTTCCTGAATCATTGACAAGTCAAGCTGTTATACAGTATTTTGGGTTCAAGATTGGTCTTCTGGTCCTTTGCTCTGCAGGATCTAACACTGAAACACGGTTGGAGAACAGGTGCCATCATCCCTGAGCTGAGGAAAGAGATCAAGATTATGAACACGGAGCAGTATGTGCACATGATGACCTGGTTGCAGGCACTGACTGGACTCATTGAACAGATGCAGGTCAAGACACTTAAAAACTTTTGTGTTGATTTCTTCCTTTTGCCTCTAATATCAACTTTTTGTGCTTAACTTTTATATACTGTTCCCATACAGATACACAGGGATCCAGCCTCTCAAGCTGTCGTTGAGGAGTGGATCAGAGAGAGAGAAGCCATGAGGTAATGGACATAATTACTTTGGCATTCATGAGAAGTTTGAATAATTTACTGAGCTCTTGTAGAACTGATCTAACCATATGGTTATGTGTTTGTGTTTGTGTGAATATATTTTAATGGCAGGCCACAGACAAAGGACATCTTCAACGCTCAGTTCGGGAGCCTTTTCCGAACGTACCACAACCCCACTTACTTTTCACGGCGACTTTCGCGCTTTGCTGACATCTACATGGCCTCCATCAGCTGCCTGCTCAACTACGACTTCCAGCACACCTTTTTCCCTCGCCGTACTCCGCTACAGCACGAGTCCCCCTTCTGGCCTGAACACAGCCCCGCCGGCCTGAGTGTCTCCTCGCAGCTCCACAGGACCAAAGCAGAGTCTGATTAGAGAGAGAAAGGAAGACATTGTTAAAAAGACAAGGACTGAATGATCTCCATTGCTAATTTAAACTTAACTTTTTTTTCCAAGTTTTGAGATATGGCATTTTAGAAGATGCATGCCACATTTAAGTTATGTATAACTGGTAACAATCATGTAAACTGTTGATATTAAGCTTTAAATTAAATAGTAATGTAGATCCTGTCAAAGAACTCAGTGGATTTAGTGCTTTTAAGCCAAATGACACAACAGAACAAGCATTTTGACAATTTGAATTTAAATATGCCTACTTTGTATTTTAGAAATTTTCTTTGAAATTTGGAACATTGAAGGCACTGATTGTTTTTGGGTTTGCGTGTGTGTGTCTGAGAGAGAGATTTTGTTGTGCGAGATTACACGAAGATGATGCATTTACACTGTTTAAACAATAGGAGGCAGTCACACATCAAGTTTATCATGGTGGATCTCTTTAGTACGAATTGTACACCTTCTTTAAAGATCATCTTTGCCTTTTTTATCCTTTGCATCTGTGAAAATGTGAGAGACTGTTGGTGAAATACTCAGATGTGACATTTACAGTACAAACTCTGTTGCCTTAATCTCTTGTTCACATTACTGCAATGTATATATTTTTGTAATAGCCTAATATTATTTATGGTGATCAAGCTTTTCAGATTTTGTCCACAAATATTTTAATTCATTTCATTTTAAAGTGAATATTGTGATACACACTGCACACGGATTCCCAGAGATCTTTTGTTTTGATAGTTTTCGCACAGCACAGCCTGTATGTCTCATTTTAGCAGATGAGAAATGGTAATATTTGTCAGGAAAAAAATAGAGCATTATTTCTATATTTAGCATGAATGCTGTTATTTGATCTGTGAAGGCAGCACACTGGGTTTCGTGGGTTTGTCACTTTTTTTTTGCAGCAAATGTGTGAAATTCTCTCACACATGCTGCAATGTTGGCTGGAGAGGATGTGTTTCATGTATAAGCTGGAATATTGCAGTGTGTAATGAATTTGAAAAAAAAAAGGGAATTCTTACATACCAGTGGCCACAACCAAGACCTCATGGTTTATTTTATTTATGTGTTTCTGTAGTTTCAAATATGTCTTGATGAGTTGTATTTTTATTTCACTATTTATTAAAATAGAAATGGTTTAATGATCCAACCCCGTGTTTATGTCATTAATGTAAAGCAACTTGATGTGATTGGATAAAACCATGATTGGATTTAATTTGCAGGTATGTGTTTATTGAATGTGCAGTCCACTTTTTCTACTAACTGTATAAACAACAAAGGAAACACTTCATAATTTGAAAATTAATTTGAAGGACTAATTGATCCCTTGTTAATAACTCTTCAACTTTCCAATTACCATTATAGCTGCGGGTATATTGGAATTAATCCCTCCAAATCGTGTTACGGACCAATTTTCCATATTGCATTTGGGGCTTTCTCTATTAGACAGGTGCACAATCTGTGATCTTGGAAATAAGAAAAGCCGAGTAGTTCGACAGGGATCAGACAATGATAAGATCAATGACGCTGTTTCCTGAGCTAAGCAGAGGGTCTGCGGGTTCAGTCTCTGGCCTCACAGTTGTTAGGACTTCATCTAGGCACCATGGACAGCAACAGCACTCCATGGACCTCCAGCTCTCATCCTCCATCCATCCACGACGAGGTGGTGACCGTGGCGCCCACCATCTTCCCCCGCGTGGGCTACAGCATACTTTCTTTCCTCATGTTCATCAACACGGTGTTATCAGTTTTTAACAATGGTCTGGTGATAACCGTGATGCTGAGGAATCCGTCTCTTCTCCAACCTATGAACGTTTTTATCCTCAGCCTGGCTGTGTCTGACCTCATGATAGGCCTGTGCGGCTCCTTGGTCGTCACCATCACTAACTACCAAGGCTCTTTTTTCATTGGCCACGCAGCCTGTGTGTTTCAAGGATTTGCGGTCAATTATTTTGGTAAGTGGAGATGTGAGACAGGAGTTTGTTTTTTATTGACCATTGAGACTTTGAGACAATCTAGCATTTTCTGTGTTTGGAGGTCTTTAATTATGATACATAATATACAACATTTTAAAGAATGAAATGCCACCTTATTGTTCTTTCACTTAATCACTGAATGATTATGTTTGGGCTTTTTGAAGAAGAAGTCTTTCTGTTCACATCAGAGTTTTCAATGAAATCTCATGGTCTTCTCATAGATGTTTTCTCAGTTGATGCAGTTAAAAGAAAGCTTGTCAGTGAACCTTGATCTAAGATTTTTTTTTTTTTTTTTTGCTTTCCCAGGTCTGGTGTCTCTCTGCACTCTGACCCTGCTTGCTTATGAGCGGTACAACGTGGTGTGTAAGCCAAAAGCTGGTTTAAAGCTCAGCATGCGGAGAAGCATCATCGGGCTACTATTTGTCTGGGCTTTCTGCTTGTTTTGGGCTGTGACTCCTTTATTAGGCTGGAGCTCCTACGGACCGGAGGGAGTCCAGACCTCCTGCTCTCTGGCCTGGGAGGAGAGATCGTGGAGCAACTACAGCTACCTCATCCTCTACACACTCCTCTGCTTCATTTTGCCTGTTGCAGTCATCATTTACTGCTACTCCAAAGTGCTCAAATCCATGAATAAGGTGGGTTTAGTATGGCTTATGTATATTTATCACACTTTTACTACATTAAAACAAAATTTAAAACTCACACCTCCTTCTTCATCTGTTTGCAATCTACCACCTACAGACTAAAACAAGTTTTTTAGCTTTTAATGGGGGTCAAATTTGTTTTCCACTCGCAGCTGAACAGGAGCGTAGAGCTCCAGGGTGGGCGTTCGAGCCAAAAGGAGAATGATCATGCCACCAGTATGGTCCTGGCCATGATTATAGCTTTTTTTGTTTGCTGGCTGCCCTACACGGCCTTGTCGGTGGTGGTAGTCGTGGATCCAGAGCTCTACATCCCTCCACTGGTTGCAACCATGCCTATGTACTTTGCCAAGACCAGCCCTGTCTATAATCCAATCATCTACTTCCTTTCCAACAAACAGGTAAGCAGCTAAAGTATGCGTCTGCTGTGGAATTGAGGTCCAAAGGCACTGTGAACAAAGAAGCACAAGAAATACAAGAAATTTGCATGTCTTGATGTCTGAGATGAACGCTCATATATTTCTTGACAGGGTGTTTACGTATTTTTATGTCCAACAGTTCCGTGATTCCGCTCTGGAGGTGCTGTCGTGTGGCCGCTACATTCCCCATGGGCCCACCAGTGTCAGCATCAACATGCATTCGTTGAACAGGAAGAGTCAGCAGACTTCCTTAAGCAGGAGTATCAACATGCACAGCAAGGTGTTGCCTCTGTGACGCTCTCCAGCAAAAACAAAGGCGCTGCCGTGGTTGTCGGTGTTTATTGGTGCCTCATCAAGGACACAGACCTGCACATCTACAGGCTCATGTCTTTCAGAGAGGTCTTCACTGTAGCCAGATGAGAAAAGAATCAGCTCAGAGACTTATGGCTGATATTCAGAAGGTGGATAAGGCAACAGGGAAACTTTAGTATATACAGTAATCAATACAATACCACTGAAAAAGGGTTTATTTTGCTCATCTTTTGTTTAATCTCTTTTTGAGACTACGTTGTTTTGGCATTTTATTGAGCTACATAATATTGCAGAGGTGTTCCTGTAGTTATTGTTCATCCCCCTTTTGTAATCATTAAGATGGCTTTATTTCTGTGATTTGTTCAGATCAATAAACTGTTACCTTTTTCACATTGATGTTTGCAGGTGTGTGTGTGTGTGTGTGTGTGTGTGCGTGTGTGTATGTATGTGTGCATGTGGGAAACTAGCCAAATAGAAAGGAGATCTCGAAAGAACAGAAAACATTGGCTGAAATGAATGTTTTCATTTGTATTCCTTTTTTTCATTTACATGCATTTTTAACTAAGACTGGGCAAGTCAAATACAGCCTGACTGCAGTGAGAGACTGTGAGGAAGCCAAACCTTTGGCCCCTGACTTTTTGTTCATAAATAAAATGCACTGGACCTGTTTTTGTGTAGTGTGAAAACACGCTTTCTACTTTCTGAAAGTCACTTACATTTCACGGAGTTGGGTAATGAAATATTGATCCATACATATAGCAGACTGTGCAACCCCCCCCCCCCACCACCTTTTTTTTTTAATATTACAAGGCCTTTTGGTAGCAAGTGCTCTGATTTTATGTAAGAAATACTGCACAGCACCTCTTCCTATGTAATGCTATTATGCAAATAAATAAAATTAAAGTCAACAGTAGCCATCTCCATCACCCAATCAACACTGACAGCTAGGCCAAATAATTTTATGCAATTACGCAATAATAACATTCACACTTTCTAGATGCCTGCTGCACAGAACACAATAATGTTACATTGCTGCAGTATATCCAGGCTTAATTTTGCTTGTAAGCACAAGTGTGAATACAGGGTTTACTCAGTACAATTATTTTTCATTTGCAGGGAAACAACAAAGGCAGCATAATGTGCTAAAATCATGTTTGCATTACGCACAAAATCACATTAGGAAAACATAGGGAAATTTGGGTGCACTTGTTAAGTAAGCCTGCAGCACCCCTCACCTTAAACAGCACCTGTTTCATCAATGGTGAGTCAGTCAGGCAGTAAAAGACTTTCATTTTTCTTGGTTAGCCTGTTCTGTGGTCTAGCTTTTCTGCATTTGTACTGTTTGTTGTTGTTGTTGTTGCTGTTGTTGTTATTGTTTTTAATCTTTATGGACGGTTCAGTGGGGAGATTAGACAGTTCAGAGAAAGATGACATAATGACATAGTCTCTGGGCCTGATTCAAACCCAGGACATCGTGTCTCACATGGCACGGACCTGAACCCACACTGAGACACCAGAACAAAGATTAATATGCGTCAGTGAATAAAGATGAAGTGAAACCAAACACAACTGAAGAGAATTTTAAATGCTGAGTTAGTGTTAGCAACTGGATTATAATGTTTTTGATTAGTTATTTGATTATTTACTTTATTTTGTTGTTCTGTTTCTTTTTATTTACATCCTATTGTTTTTCTATATGTGTCTCTGTTCCTCTCTCTCTCACTAACTCTCAAGGTGTGATCAGCTGGTCCCACCCACCTGTGAACTACAGACCAACCTCTCATCCGTCACATTGAAATACAGTTGTGCAATCCACTGCATCAACACCTAATATGAGGATAATACAATCAGCATCAAGAGAGTTCATTCCCCTTTTGACTTTGTTTAACTATTGTACTCTGTAGAACAACAGTGTTGTTAGATGAGTCTGCGTGTAAAACCTTTGTTTGGTCTGCCTTTCACTGCACACTGTGCACACTAATCTCTTAGTCTGTTCATCCAAGTTATTTCTTATCTTGTCCTGCTCTCTCCCACTCGCTTGATGTAAATATTGTAAATTGGAATTTAATTCTAAATAAAATATTTTTTATTTGTAACTCCTACTTTGTCTCATCATTTCTATTTTAGCAAACTGCTTATTATGTTGTCACAGTTCATGGTGTCCCAAAATATTTGCAGTTATTTGTTAGCACCAAGAAGTTTTTTCCAGTAAACCTCCAGGTTTTTTTTTTTATCTATATGCTTTTGAGAGACATTTGATCAGTCTAATATGAAGCCTGGTCAAGAGGAAAATGTATTGTGTTGATCTAATCCCAGATTTGGCATAGTCCATAAGCTCTTGCATCTGAAGCAAAGAGCATTTCACACTTTATCTCCAAACAGGATTACACAATGTCATGCTATAATCCAGCAGCATGGTTCCCTTTATTTCCTGAGCCAATTCAAGAACTCCCAAGTCATCCATCTGGCATGTTTAATGCAAACCTTTTAACCTTTGTACGGTACTGTATTAAATTAAATGGATAGCTGTTCAGTTCACACACATATGCACATTCTATGCATCACTCTGCCATTCATCATTAATGCATTTCATCTGGTTGGCTTTTTAAAGTTGGATTTCAGGATTGAGACAACTATGACGTAACTGCTTTTCAATTAACAACCATCTTTTTTTTTTTTTTTTCCAGTTGTCTCTGATGTGAATACACAGCACAGTTCTTAATGAATGTGAACAGTGAGGACTCCCAGGTGACCCTCTGATGCTGTGGAGTGATAATGAAAAGGGCGGACACTTTGACGTAACTTGTCCAAGCTACACATTCACCCATTAATATTATTCATTCAGCGGAGAATCGCTTGCCTTAATGTATGTTAGATCATCGTTTGGAGAATGAAGATATAGAACTAAACATGCTGACTCTTTGAACTTGGAGATGAGAGCCGAACCTACACCTGCATGGGACTCTGGTAACAACACCATTTGGGAGGAATACATCGACATCACCTTTGTAGTGGCAAACAGCTTGATTCTGTTGATAACTTGTATTGTGGGAATCGCAGCAAACATTTTTGTGATACTGGCAGTTTATCACCAGAAATCACTGCAAACTTCAAACAATGCACTAGTGGTGAGTCTTGCTATTATTGACATCCTGCGATGTGTAATTGACTGCCCCATTCTTCTAACCATTGTTACGGCTGTGCATCAAAATGGACATGCGGACGAGTTGATCTGTGATGCACAAGTGGCCTCTTTCTCTTTCAGCTGCTGTATCCAGCTTTTAACACTGGCATGCATAAGTGCAGAGAGATACCAGGCCATTGCACAACCGTTCAAAACTAGTCAACGAAGAAAACGGATCATGGTGCTAATTCCAGTCACATGGACCTTGGCTATTCTGGTGGCTGTTTTTTGTCTCATGTTTGTAAAGGACTCACCCGTGCATATGAGATGCAAAAAATCACAGAGCGAAACATCATCCTCCTATGACACTTTTGGACTTTACATTCTGTTGCCACTGTGGGCAGCTTGCTTTAGCGTTATCATTGGATTCTATGCTCGCATATTTATCCTTGTGAGATCACACAATCGCAAAATATTTGACAAAGGCACTTTTCCACTTTCTAAAAAACACAAAACTCAAGATAAACAGAAGAAAGAAGAAACCACAGTGGAAAATGGGAAGTCTGGGCAAAACCAGAAGCTGAGCAAAAGTGTTGCTCACGTGGAACCGGTGACACAAGTTGAACCAAATTCAGCACAGAAAGATTCTTCAGCGGTTTTACTGACCTCAACAAAAGCTGCACAATGTGTCTCCAGCTCAGAGAAAAAGAAAGAATTAAAAAATACAGTGGAGATAACTGACTTGGAAACAGAACAGCCTTGCCCTCCTGCAATGCAGGTTGCAGTGCAGACTAAAGAGAAACCTTTTAAAACAGAGCAATCTAATCCCTGTGCCACAAGAGTTGAAGCAAAACCATCAAATGAAGGTTCTGTTGGCAGTGTTAAGAACTCAGCCACAAAGCCACAGAAGGTGTCAAGCAATTTCGACACAGAAAGCCAGTCCAAAGAGAAAGTGAAAAGTGACGAAGTACCTTCTGAAATGAAAGAAAGCAGCCCTCATGTTCCCTCCTCTGCACAGTTAGAAAAACCTGAATCCACCTCTGTTTTACTGACGGAACAGAAACAAGCTAAGAACAACGATGGAGGAGAAACACTGGCCATTACTACTGTAGATCAAACGTCTTCATTACCTCCAGTCTCAGGCAATGCTCCTGAAACAGAAGCTCCAAAACAAAATTTGGAGGTCGAAGGTGCTGTTTGCATAATGCCTTCAAAAGCAAATAGAGACAGAGCGAACAAAAAGAAGGAAGGTAAAATGGCTAAGCGTGCCGGTTACATAATTGTAACCTTCCTCTTGTTCTGGCTGCCACTGATCACAACCATCGTGGTGAATTTTGTGGTTCACAAAAACAAGAATATACAGGTAAGTGTTTGTAGCTGTTAGGATGCAACTTTTACTGACATTTTCCAAGTCAAAAAGTGTAATACAAAGTTTTTGTTTGTAGTAGGTGAATATCAGTGCTTGAATAGTTTCTTGCTTCTCAATTATTTCTGACCCATGAACTTACTTTTGGGTCGCAAAAACATCATGACGTTAGCTATTAAAAAACTGTGATGCAAATTTGAGTATGCTTGAGCATGCTTTTAACTGAGCTATGTGTGTACATATAAAAATATGTATATGTATATACATGCAAAAATTGTACCTTGTACCTGTGACCTTTTCCGTACGACAAATGACCATGTGTGTTGTGTGTATGTTGTGTACTTTGATAGCCATTACACAAAGCCTATTAAACGATCTCTAACGCTTTTTAAATTCAGTTAATTTTTTTTTGTTTGTTTCAGATAAAGATCATTCAGGATGTGGAGATCCTGTCAGTGTCTGTTGCCTGCATCACTTCACTGAGTGACCCGATAATTTATGCTGCAGTCAACCCCCAGTTTCGATCAGAGTTTTACAGGCTAAAAAATAAGGTTAAATCCACATTCAGTGACAAATGATAATATTTCCACTTCTGTCTACCTTTGAGTGGCACTAGACCAAATGACCATATTCAATATTTGTAATGTAAATGAATATTAAAATGGTTAACATTTGTCTCGCTTTTGTTCAAATATTAACTGAATTAAACCCCAGACGCCAAAGTTTGAATTTTTATTTGGGTATAGGAGGCCTATTATTTTATATGCTGCTGTGTTATCTTAGATTTCATGCAGGCTGACTTCTCAGCAGTTAGTAAACACTGCAGAGAAGAGGCGCTGCATGCTGTGAGAAGCAGCCTGGACCGATGCAATCAGCTCAGCGGGGGTATGCTGCTGAGTTCTGAGTGAAACAATCAGTGAGGTCTGCTTGTCTGTCTCCAGAGACCCTGCAGCCGGGACCCACCACTGGGCCAGTCAGGTCCTCACATGTCCTCCAGCAGCACCTACTTATTATCCCATCCCTGTTATTAGTAATGCTCTTTGAGTAATCAGGAAAAACATTATGAAATCCACCTAATTGTATTTTAGTTTGATTTAAAGAAAAAAAAAAAAAAGACATGGGTCACGTAATGGATGTTTCAGTAGAGCTACAGTATTTATTCTATCCACTGCACCAAATCCACAATGTGTGATTATTTGTCCCTTTTCCTTACCCTTTATATATGTACTCATTGACAAGATTTGTATTTCATTAAAAGCAAAGTGTTGCAAAATTTACATAACATACCAGCCTCATTGTGTTTCCTTCCATCAATCTCATTTTTACTGACAAACCTCCAACAAGAAGCAGAGACATACCTTAATAAAACGGAATTCTGCAATGACAGCATGCAAATCCTTAATTCAACCAGTTAACAGACAGAAATAGTATGCCAACAATTGTCAACTAAATCTAGAAATAAGAGGAGCCAACTTCAAACGCGGTTGATAAAGTTCTAACCGAGATATTTACAATATGAAAAATGTACAAAATGGCCCTTTAACACAGTGAAATCTACCAAGTCTCGCCTTTGAATGTTATAATTTAAGAGGAACTCGGTGGAATTGATGTTCAACACTCTTTTGTGTGGTTTTCCAGGTCAATACTATGTGTCCACGCTGGGGTTAGTATTAGTTAAGTGTTGCAAAGAACATTCACTTGTATTTCTACCTTGTAACCTAACTAATATGTACCCTGTATTTCTCAGTATCAGTCGTTAATTGATGACAGTGGCTTTCACATAGATCCACATCAGAATGTCAAATATGTAAGCTAACACAGATTTTGTCATTTTGACTTTCACTTGCACGTTTCACAAACATGTCAGGATGCGTAGTATATTTTACTCATCAAGCGATGACATCAACCAGTTAATGAGGCAGTTAATGAATATTCACAACAGTTTTTCATTCCCGTGGATGTATGTTTTCTGAATTTACAACAGTGAGGGGACGATTAGAAACCAGTTCATTGGGGGTTTTTAAAACAATCTATTTAACTGGGTGGTGAGCGAGATGAATGTTTCTAATGTGTACGCAGACTGCTTTAATATTCACAAAGATGGCCCTCGGGTAATGAATGTGTGCTTTGTCATCAGAGGCCATCAAGAATGACCTTTAAACAACTGCCTTTCCTCCTCTGAATCAGAAGACAACAAATACACCTACATACCTACATATTCAAAAATAAAGTTTTTTTCTCAGTATGTTTAGGCAACGATGATAACCACGCGATCCCAACACTTCCTTGCTCTGCTGTGCTTAAGCTTAATGGAGCAAGATCTGCTGGTCGCTTTTATTCCAAGGCAGCCGTCCACGTCATTCTAATACCATGCAGAGTTTGACATCAGATGAGATCACTACTTCAAAAACCCAGACCTCGGCTAATCTTATAATCCCTCTAGATTATGGCAGGTTGATGCTCGGTGGTCCCTCTCCTCAGCATCTGGTGCTTCTTGAGACCAGTTAGCTGATAAGATAGGCATGACATCTACAAGGCAGATACTCGGACAATGTTGCTCTGAGAGTATGCGGTGGTGGTAGTGGAGCCGTCCCCGTCTGATGAGGTCACCACTGGGGCAGATAGGCTGACCATGGAGGGAGTGATGTAAGGTTCGTCACATTTCAAGGGCACAGTTTCATCGAGTTTGGCATTCAGGCTGGAGCGGCTGTAAAAGAAATCACAGGATGAAAGAGGGTGAGAGGCCTGACCTTGTGAATGTATTATACAAAGCCTGTATTACACAGGGTCCTTTTATACACTCTACACTCTATAAAAGCCACTGTTAAAATATATCCACATTCTTTGTACAGAGGGGATATAGAAAGGAAACTGGATCATGTTGCTCATTAAGGTATAACTCAGTTTTCAATGCAGACTTCTACAGCTTTTGTCAGTCTGTGTAGAATACCCTGTGTATATGAAACTAAAGGCCTAGACTGACAATACTTGTGCAGTATTTCTCACATGTAACTCTCTTTGATATGAAGCCCATCATGTTTGAAATCATTCTGTAAAAATATACATAATAAATGTGTTTTTTGGATGACTGTGAACACACTTAACATTCTGCTGCGCCCTAATTTAACAGAGGTGAATGGAATTTCATGTTATGCTCACAACAACTGAAAAATTACATTCAACAGGAACCCCTCTTTCCAGATACAGTGTCCTCGTTGCTCTGGATAATCCACAGAACAAGCTGTCAACAGCTTCCGTAGAGATTAGGGACTATTTCTCCACTAGGAAGCAGTTTCAATGAAAATCATTCACTGTTCTGTGAATCGACCAGTCTCCACTGTGTCTGGAAGTACATGTTGATTTTCAGTTTTACTTTAAGCACCAACAACAAAATTCAATTCACCACCAGCATATTGGGTTGGAAGAAGAAATCTCAGGGACAGACACAGAGACAGAAACAAGGGCAAATAAAAACCAGATCTATCTGCTGATGCTATCAGATACACCGGTAGGTGCATCTGCAGAGAAAAGAGAAAAAAATATGATTCTCCATAACATGAATGAACTGACCCTTTAAGACAACCACAGGTAATTTGAAAAAATGGTATACAGTTATGAAGACCAGCATGTCCAAAAATTTTTTTGTTTGTTAGTTTCATTTAATTTCCTTGCATGGAATCAATAAAGGTTAGCTTATGTTATAATACAGGACCAGTGGTTTGCATGCAGGGTGGTTGTGGTGTGTATTTGATGTGAGTGAAATGAGAGAGACAGAGATGTAGAGAGAGAAAAAAGGACAAAAGAGACAGACTACCTGTTGACCACTGGCCTCTCTCTTATCTGTATGGTGCTGAGCTCCTGGTTGTTTGTGCTGGGTAGGCTGAAGCTGCTCTTCTTCCTGTGGCGTCGAGAGCAGCATGAGCTGAGGCCGTGCGGAGACGAGGACAGCGAGGAGGAACGGGAGCCCGACTTGTTCATCACAGAGATCTCCATGCAGTTGGCCTGAAACGTCTGCTCGTCCACAAACTCATGATTCTGCAGAGGAGCAGGGTGGAAATTTGGATTCAATGTTGCTCATGAATCACTCTATTACATCAATGATTGGCTCTGTTAAATAATGAGTAAAGATGTTTCACAGTAAAGACTAAACAGACTGAACAGAATCCACAGCAAAATTGTTTAATAATTGGAAAATGAATCATCAAGGGAATGGAAATATATTGGCCCAGATGTCCATATTAAGTGCCATCTGTGAAAACATTCACAACTGTTATCCCTGTGACAAATGTGCATGACTTGAAGGTCAGGCTCCAAGTATGTTTCAGACTCTGCCAGCAGGTGGCAGAGTCGCCACGCAGAATCTGATGCCATGCCTTGAATCATATCTCCTTTCTTATACCTTCCCTCTGTCACTTCTGCTCTATTCTCTGCCATCTATAATGCACACACTGAGAGGCCTGATGCACACATGTGCACTGCCATCTGAATGGCATGAAGCCTTTATGGAGATTTTCCCAGACGACAGGCAAGCTTTTTATACCGGGGGAGAATCATCTGTGAGGAGGAGCACTGATTTACTGCCTGTCCATGTCTCTGTACGGGGTTTAGAGCTGCAAGTGTAAAACTCATGCCAAAGCCAAGCATTAAAGACGCTCTTGCACCTCTAAATTATAGATAGTGTAAAATGAAGTACGCTGGTTTGTTTGGAAGGAATAATGTTACTCCCTGGCAGAGTCATGTTATCTTTAGTATGTTGCTGGTGAGGGGACTCAACATCTCCCAGCCCCATTTACTGCTATTTTTAACTCGTGTTGCATATGAAATAGATTCTACAGTTTGTGCATGGATGAGAAAACTTAATCTGTTTCTATTTGCAACGCACTGTAACAGGCTGGCACTGCTGATGATACAGCGCAGACTGCAGGAGTGATGTAATTTTACATAAAAGGAACTTTTTTTTTTACAGTGAGCTATTTTAAGGTGTACTGTGTAAAGTGTGTTACCAAGATAGTAAAAATGAAAGATGTTAAAGTGACTGTGTGTTTTCCAGTGGACTCAGCTTTTAAGTTTTAGAGAAGGAAAAAAAAAAAAAAAGGATTTTTACCGTGGTTTTCTCCAGGCAGTGCAGCAGGTGATGATGCTGGCTCTCAAAAGGAGGGCTGGCGGCCTTCCCCACCAGGGCTTGTCCTGCCTCCTTGGAGGCCTTGGAACACACAAAGTGGAAAAAGAAAACTGTAGATGAGCAGGCTCAGACTGCACAGGAACAGAGTCTCAGGCAACGGCTAGTAGCTCGATGATGTAGTGGAGAGTATGCAAAGCACTGAGGGTTGAAATGCTGATCTGTAGCACGGCAGCCAATCTACTGAGAACCTAGTGAGATGGGATGTTTTACAGATGCATAGAGACAGTGGCTGATTACAACATGTTTCACTGATAAACTTGCTTTTGCCATTCTTTCGCTGATTTGGTGAGAAGGACCAGAAAAGTCAAATTAGAACTGAACTCATTTCAGTGCAACAGCAGTGGCACACCTAGACACAGATCAAACAGACTGCACCAAACACAGCACAAATTCTACACCACAACCACACGACAGACTTTGATGAAGCTCTGCACGGCTCTGGGATGGAAGGTATGTTGTGTTAGTCTGCACTACAACCTGGATGCTCTAGAAATAACACACAGAACACACAGCAGATCAAAAAACAGAGTTTAGAGGAGATGCAGGCTGAGCAGACAGCCTCCATAGGCGACCTACTGTCCAGGAAGCCATTGGTTCCCTCCTTCCCCTCCAAACCCTGTTGGACAGACATGCAGAGCTTGGTCATGAGTCAGTGTGACTGTAATGGCTGTGCTCCACCAGAAGGCAAGTGTGCCTGCCTGGCCCTCCTGCTGTATGGACAGAGAGAGAGTGTTGACGAAGCATGTCAATGCTGCAGCTGAGAGGTGTGATGTAAGAGAGAGGACGATCACACTGAAGCACTGGAATGACAGTAGCCCCTGTGTTACAGCATGAGAAGCCCTCCCCCCTCCCCTGTGTGTGGTGGCATGGCCCCCGAGCAGAGTGGCATGCAAGCGTCAGCGAGGCCCCGGTCAGTCAGCCCCCAAGCCGCTGCTTGGCCCCGTTACCTCCTCCAGTGAGTCGATCAGGAGCCCATTTTGTTTGTAGCGCATATAGGCATTAGTGCCTCGAATCTTCGCAGCACGGATTCTAGCAAGCCGAGTTTTCTGTTTGAACAAACAGACCTCTGTTTTAGCCTCTGACGCTTTGTCTGTCACACTAATTGGCTCTGTCTCCCTCTGGCAGCCACAGTATTTAGTAAGGAGTAGCTATGCTTAAATCTACGATTAGGAAATTCTGCCTTAGCAAACACTTTTAGAAAGAAATGCACATATTGCTATTGAAAAGCTGCTGACACAAAAATGAAGATCATTTGTTCAGTCATTGTCATTCCCTCTTATTTCTTTCTCCCACTGAAATATACTCAAGCAAGTTTAGCCCACCCAATACACACATACACAGAGGCACAATAAAAGATTAATATTCTGGAAGATAGAGTTTGCCCTGTCATTGTGTTATGCGTGGATAAGACAGGGACAGAGGAAAGAGGCAGATAGAAGCAAAATAAAGGGAGATAGAGAGAAGAAGGAGGAGAGGGAGGGGGAGAGTCAGTACCCTCTGGGCTCGTCGTTTCTCTGCCCGCTGGCTTTGGTGGTAGATACGGCTGAAGTTTGACACTATGACAGGGACAGGCAAGGCGATGACCAGCACCCCACTCAGAGAGCATATGGACCCAAATATCTTCCCCACGATTGTTTTTGGCACCATGTCACCGTACCTGAAACACAGAAAACAGACAACAGTGAGCACACTGGGTGGAACAACAAGAAGGAAATATATTCCCTTTAAAGACTCTGCCCTGGTGGCTTGTTTTATCGTGTTACGTTGTTGTGTGTTTAATGTTATTTTTAATAGTCTTGAAATAGTTAGAGTGACCTTGGATTATTTCACTGCTTCAAATAAGAAGTCACACATTTGAAGTGGGTGAGGAATAAATAGGACTTTTCAGAAGTCTCTGCTTCCTGGCCTACTTTCTACATGCCATCATGATGCTCCTCTTTTAAAACCCTGTTTCATATATAATTACACACCTGCTGGCACCGGCTAATGCTTTCACGTCGTGACCAAACGTGCTACATATCCCCTGTGACCTCTGTTAGCCAAACAGCTTGTGAAAGATACAGGGAGTAGTATCACATCGAGTAAAAGCAAAAGGGGAAGGGAACAGTGTGATGCCGAACCCTGGAGAGATCGTTTAACTTCGTGGGCTTCAGTAACAGCCATTTGTGTGTTTTGTTCTTCTTCCCACATGGACCTTTAATATTGAATGTAGCTACGTAGTGAAAACACATTAAAAGAATTCATGTTCAAGATAAAGAGAAAAGCAGCTCTTTGGAAATTGTGCACGACACTGATCCGACGGTGCACCTAAGCACAAGCATGTAATTTTTCAACACCATACAAATGTTGAACAGGCTACATTCAGCATGAACAGATTAATGGTTGTATTTATGTCAGATGGGACTGAATCATCCCCATTAAAGAGATTAATGTGCCTGTCTTCTCTCAGGCAGTCAGACCTGTCTGTGCTCAAGGTAAAGCTGAAATCAAACTGTCTTCATGATCTCACTTTCTTTAGGTTAGCAGACACCTCCAGTGCCGCTTACCAGGCATTAAAACCAAGACTAACAAGATAACATTCGCCACAAAACACAGTGATATTCTGTTGCCCGACAGAGAAGTGACAGCCATTCAACATCATAAAAAATACAAAAACATAAGAAAGCAAGCCCTGATTTCTCAAAGGCAATTAATAGGTACAAGCCTGCAAATTAAACACACAAATCATTAGAACATACTCTGCATGTTCATGAATACCCCTGTGTTTACGTGTGAGGCCACAGGCAGAACTGGGGTTTAAAAAACAAGCAAATGAATGATTCAGAGTGTGTATGTTTTTCTTGTCTTATAAACATTCCTCTGTGTGCTGCAGAGGACCAGCAGTCCACAGGATTGCAGGTGGGTGAGATGAATGATCGAGACCCTAATGCGCAAATGACCTGAGAAGACCATTACCTCCTGAGAGTAAGATGAATGCAGGTAGGAAAGGACATCAGCATTGCTCAGTGGCTGTGACAGCAACGCGTCTCTCAAGTGAGGCAGGGTAATGTGAATGTATCGCTACATGGGAGGTTGACTATTTCATAAATGAAGTTGTCTAATGCCCACGGCCGTCTGCTTGAGTCATTAGCCTCAGGTTTCCATCACATTGGACCCAACAGCCTGGGCTTTTACAGAGCTTGGGCGGAAAGATGTAAAAGTGGACATTTTAATATCACGCTTGATGGGACCTCATGTACAACAGTTTGCTTTCAAGTTGAGTAATCTCACACAGATGTCATTAGTTTTACAGTTCATTACAGGTCAAGTCATTTTCCTATGTAATCACCGACAAAGCCTGACAGCAGGTGTCAATTATAGATTCCGGATGTACTGTTGAAAGCCTATTAAGAGATCCACATAAAAAATGCAGGACAGCATTGCTTCATATAAATGTGACTGCTCACATGTGCTTTATTCCATCGGGAGGAGCGGCAAGATGCTGCTGGATGTAAAAATTAGTCTGAACAGTCAGCTGTGGAATACAATATATTGCAATTCGTTCCGTGAGCATCGTCTTTGGAAAGCAAAGCATAGTAGTGAGCAGGTGAAAAAAAGAAAGGAGCAAGCGCACTCTGGAGAGAAGCACTAACAGTGATGGATTGTTCATACGGGAGAAGCTGAGATACACAAAGCTCTGCCTCTTGGATGATGGCAGAGGTAGGAATTAACAGCAGCGAGAGATTAAAGTAATGTTCCTGCTTTGTTCTTGTTGTCTCTGACTACCAGGTACCCACATTTGCTACCCCGAGCTGACATGGGTGAGACACAAAGATGGATGACCAGATCCTTATCCACCCTGCAGAGGAGGAAGAGGGGTGTCGGAATGACTGAGTATCAATTCCCCAGTTCCACCCACCTGAAACCATACTGTGCTTGCACTCGCACCGCTCTTAAAAACAGCGCATCCTGTAGAATTGTCCTACAGTAAGATGACAGCACTGCAGATGAAGCCCAGCGCAGTGGTGAGAGAGGGTGAAACTGGAGGTTCGCCTCAGACGTTGTGGGAGAAATGTCAGCCTAAAAGGAATATTTGAATTCCAGAACCGGGGGATGAATGTCCCCGCCCGGCGTGGATAATAGACCAATCAAACATTCATGAGTCCCTGTATCAACCTGCGTGGCTGGGTTTGTGCGGCTGACCTTAAAAGCAGTGCGGTATTCCATCAGGGGGTGCTCTGAGACAGATTTCTGTACATGACCTCACCGCCTCACAGCGAGCACTGACACCCAAAAACATGGACACGCCTGAGACACACAGGAACACACACACACAGAGGCAGTCACGAGAACATGTACTTATTTGTTTGTGTGTGCGTGCATGCGTGCTTGTGTGTGCGCATGTGTGTGTGTGTGTGTAAAGCCCTTTAATTTGACATCTACTTAAACCAATCCCCCCCTCCTAAAAAAGCAATCTTGTTCCTTGATTGTCTTCCAGAACCCTGTGTCTGAAATCTGACTGCCATCTGGTTAGTGGGAAGCGAGGAAAAAAAAAAAAACATATCTGGATGACTTTACAAACACGTCATTTGTTTATTTCTCTTCTCAGAGAGAGCCTTTTTTTCTTAAATCAAACAAGATAAAATCAAATCTTTTCAGGTGAAATGAACTTAAACTGTAAAAACCTGACCTTTTCTGGTCATTTGAGCCACTGCGTCCACTGCACACAAATAAACCAAGCTATTAAAGTGTTTGGGGGTTGGCAGGAGAAAGGCAATACTTGCGTACAAACTTCTCTTTAGTGAGCACAGGCTCAAGTTTCTGATGTAATTATAGAGGTCTAAAGTAAGTCCTGCTGTCCCACCAACTCACATGCCATTTGAGATCATCGCCAACAGCTTAGCAGTGCTGACAATTAGGATCCAAGAAGGATTGTGGCAGATCTTTCAGCTGAGAGGGCTTTGTCAACAGCGTTAAAATCCAATCATCCACTGGCACCCCTGTCATGGTACTTCTAGTTTTCTCTTCCTGGGTTTTACTGTGAAACCAGCTCGTCTCCTGCAGAGGAGACTATAGTAAAGTGCATCAATAAAAGCAGAGGGAAAGGCTGATGCTCAAATGGCCTCACAGTATTCAATTCCACTGATGTAAGCAATCAAGGTCAAGGTGTTCAAATAAAGAAAAATCCTGTGATGAAAATACCAAAGCTGCCAGACTGCAAGGTGCCATCCTGTTAAATCCATCATGGTAAAGACATTAAATCTCTATTTCATCAAACTGCACTTTGATCTACTCCTTTTTGATATTTCAATGAGAAGCAATGGAATGAAACTAATTTGATTAATACATTAAGCGTTTTGACTCGTCAGCTGATTAGAATCGAGATGAATTAAGCCCACCATCCTATCTCATGCACCATCTATCCGCGTTGTTTCATGGCAATAATTACTGAGGGGCCTTCAATCTGATAATCTGAATCTCAAATTAATTTCAATCTCACCTTCTTCCATGAGATTGGTTTAACTTCATTTCCCACTCAGCATTTGTCTCTTGTTATCTGCAAGCAGGGGAAATCGTCTTGAGACGCATCCATTGGACTCACTGGCATCTGTTGTGTGGGTTGAGTCCCAGTGAACTTACCACTAGATTCTCTTCGCTAAAACAAGACATTCATCTGCAAAAAGCACTTTATCAAGAAAAAAAATGTCAAGGTCAACCATTTTTAGTCTGCAGCGGCATTAGCATTTTTTATCATTTCAAAAAGATGAGATTGGTAAATTCAAAACATGCTCTCTGCATCAAGTATCCTCAGCATGTCTTTGATAATTCTGTGAATGCATGATTTTCTGTTTGACCTTCACCAAACATCCCATCGCACACCAAGCTCCCTACCAGTGCTTCCTGAGGTAATTCCACTCATTCAGTTTCACAGTTCAATGGCTTCTACAGCGCAGACAAGCCCTCCAAACCTGTGAGACCAAAACCTGTCAATTATCCAGTGTCTTCCGATACTGTCACTGACTGTACCAATCAAAAGTTGATAATGAAAGAGAGAGGCATTAAAACTGTACAGGGATACCAGGATAGTGGCAAGGTCGGGAAGTATCGGATACTGCATCAGAAGCGGTGACATCTCGAGGTCGGGCGTGATGTGAAATGTAAAGCTATCGCAGAGGATCAAAGAGTGTCAGGGTGGACACAACATTAAAATCTTGTCCTAGGACTTGACATGGAGGTGATGAAGCCTTACGCTGACCAACTGAGAAAGGCTCCTTTTTTTTTTTTTTACAAGCCATGACAAGGAGCAAATGGAGCAATGCTCCTCGACAATACGGTTCTCTGTACCTTCTCTACAAGGCTGAAAGAGGACAATATTCATCCTTGCTGACAGTTAAATAATAGATGTACCACAAAAAAGTAATTTTCCTCCTGAACTCCATCATGCTCGTATAACTATGAATTTAGAATCTCAAGAAAATGGATTATACCGCCTGCATGTCATGGAGGCATACTAACATGAGTGACAAGAAGATATAAATTTTCTGGGGTGTATTTGTGAAGACCGCAAGATTTATAGAGTTCTGCAGGAGAGGTCTTGAGGGTGGTTATGTCATATTAAGAGCCCTCATAAAAAATTTAGTTCATAAAAACAAGAAAGGCAAGGCTATATGATCGTTCTTTTCTGTGCCAATAGGCATTGTGAATCTGACCACCGAGAACGAAAAGAGAAATGCAGCAATATTATTGCTGCATTTACAGATAAACAAGGGTAAGTGATGCTAGTCGAGTAAAGGAAAACACTCTCTGGTGTAGCATTTATTTGTATTATTGATGAACCAAATGTAAATGTGCTTTGTGTTTTGGTCAGCATGTTAAAATATTAAGTACATTCTGTATTTATTAATCTTCACCATGAACAGACAGCGAAACAGAGCAAATAAAAATTTTTGTAATGCCAAAGAGACTGGCTGCATCACTGGTGGCTAACACCTGCAAGCATTTTTCAATGCAGTGGCACAGCTACAGCACGAACCACTGCAATGATATCCTTGGAGAGATATACCACAAGGTTTCAGAATCAGGAGCACAATAAATGAACATGATCTCCAACATGATCCCTAAACACCACATATCATTCCTGATGTTCTGCACTGCAACTCTGGCTACAGGCCAGGAGCACAACATCCAAAGCATTGCCTCTCTTGGGTTTGGACACCAAAGACTGATGGGATTAAGAGTGTGTGGGCTGATAGGACTCTGCTCTGATGCTATCCCCTCAGATATACATCATTATAGAGGGGGGAATCCCACAGGCGCTGGGATTAGCCCACTAGATTTTCACTGCAGGTGATAAGGGAGAGAAGGAGAGGCTGGCAGAACTACACAACATAATGGGGAGATGGGAAAGCAGAGATAGGAGGGAGCCAGCGGACCGCACTGCCTGGTGTAATGCGTGTGGTAGGAAAAAACAGAGCGCTCGAGTATGAGTAACTGCGAACAATAGCTACAGGGAGGAACAACTTTGAGATAGGTGAACATCATCGACTCTGTGGGCAAAAATGCACAGACTAAATTGTTCTGACTGGAGGTTGAAATGCAGTAAAACGTAGTGTGGAGCAGATGTGAGAGATCATTTTTTATGCTTTCCACAGTGCAACTGAGATCTAGTCTCTGCAGATTTGTGAAAAGGCAGTGGGTAGAGCTGAAGGTTACCATGTGAAGTTCAAGGAAACAGCCATAGAATGCATGGCTACATGCCAGGTGGTGTTAATACATTGTAGATGAAGACTTTGTGGTGCAGCTGTGTCAACGTGACTTTGATCTTCCAACTGAACATTCACCCAGGAATCTCAGGAACTAACCCTAACTAACACACAGTGAATAAAGGCCAGTGAAATTCCTCTCATTTAGCAATGCAGACACAGATAAACCATATAGAATAATCCCCCACGTATAGCTCTGGCAAAGGCACCTCAGCTCTCTCTCTCTCTCTCTCTCTCACATATCAAACATGTATTCCCTTGGCCCTCCAAATCCCAGCTTAACCCTCAACCCGCGAAACCAGGCGGCTAGTTATCACCGCAGCTTTGACATTAGCATGCACGCCCTCTCTCATTTGGGAGATCTTCTTAAGAGTCAGGGATGATAAAAAGCTTTCCTCTCTACCGCTCTTCCATTCCTGACTTTGACTCACCCTTCCTCTGCCTGGACCTGCCTGCCTCTAACTACGAGTTGGAGATGAAACACTTCATTCTCTTTCTTTTTCTCCTCCTTTTCTATTATCATGCAGTGCTAGCACAGCCCTGCTTGACATTTTTCTTTTCTTCTACTCTTCTCCAGTCTCTCAGTCTACACCTGCTGACACTTGAGAAACAACTGCTGCCCTATGCAAAAACGTACCCCTATTTCACTTCTATTATATGCCAAGTCACCTCTACTTCAGCTCCTCATCGTCATGATTACGACCAATGCCTTGTGGCAATTTCTTTTAATTACCAGATGAATGGCTGCTCTGTATTAATAGAAGTTTTACGAGGGTGAAGTATCCACATGGATCCATAAAATAGCATGCTATCCTGCAAACACACAAATATGAGAGTAGTCATTTTTGTGTGCGTCACTGGGAGGTCCGGATGGTGCAAGCCTTTGATCAGTCAGGACATGATGAAACCAGTGTAAACTGACTCAAACATGTCTCAAAGTCTAATTTGTCATTCCATGTTTAGATTTCTGTCCGTCCTCCTTACATTACTTCAGAAAGCCAAGGGCTAAAAATATATTCCCACAACGTCAGTATAATACTTTGATAATGCAATTACACTGCTTCGTGGCTGAATCGGGAGGGCAAAGGAACATGAAAGAGGGGTTGGAAGCACGAAGGGGTGCCAGAGCTATGGATTATGAGAGAACGTGATAATGAAATGAAATCATCAGACACTCAAGCGATTATGCTAATGAACTCATTACGTATTCATCAGGTTAATCGGCATGCGGGCGAGAGAGTGGTGGCATTTTCTTGAACACCAAAAGCTTTGATTGAGCAGGCAGCGAGTTACCTCGCCTTTGGCGCGTGAAGGCCTGAGGCGGGGTTAAAGGTGAAAACGCTGAAATTTTAAGATGACCAATTAAGAAAAAATGAGAAAATGAGAGCAGTGATGACAGTAGTAACATTAGTAATAGCGAAGTTAATAGTAACGGTTTTTTTGTTTTTCGGGGTTTTTTGTGTTCGATAAAGTACAAAAAATCCACTTGAAAAAGCACAATCGAGATGAGACTCAATAGCAAAACCCATGAAGAACCCATGCTAATGGTCAGCTACTACTGACCCCATGAGATTTCAAAGTGACCCCTGTGACCTTTGTTGTGTGGTCAGGTGATGGAGGAGAGGAAAAACGTGAAAGGTCTTGCGGATTAGTGCCTCTGTATTGGAAAGGGGAACTGGTCCAGGAGCCTCATCACACTGACAGCAGATTAGTGCTCCGCGGCGCCAGAGCAGACGGTGCAAGATTAACTTTGATGTGCGATTCCACACAGAGCAGCCGCTGGATATCAGCTCCCTCCACCAAATGGCCCCTTAACTCTGAGTATGCAGCGGGTGCATTCATGAGCTACAGTATCTAAAAATCTGCTTTTTAATGGAAGAGAACAGTGTTACCAGATTTTGCCCGCAGTGAATTTGCAGTCTTGGTAGTGTTGAATCCACCATAAAGAAACATGTACATGCTTTTGATTTTAAATAAGCCAGTTTTATTCATTAGCTATTATGGCCTGTACTTACATAATGTTTTTCAGTATTGATTAATCTTTTTTGATTAAAAGGGAACTCCACCAACTTTACACATGAAGATCAGGAGAGGATCAACAGTACTCAACTTGTAAAAACAGCAGTATAATGGTTTGTATAAAAATCCCTTTCAACTATTTGACCAAATCCCAAAGGTTATTTAATTTGTAATAATAAAAGACAAAGCACTTCATCTCATTTGAGAAGCTGGAATTCGCAAATGTTTTGATATCAAAACTGAGCTCACATGAGCTCACAGATTCATCTTCATGACAACTGAGCAAACTCAGATTGTGTGATAGGATTGAAACCTCTGAAAGAGCTAGTAAGTGGACCTCATATTGGCACTATTCTGTCAAGCTACTGCTTCCAAGGTCAAGACCAAATTGTCATGATTAACTCACTAATTGTATAGGCATCAATTTGCCGTCTCTGGACAGATTCGTGTTATAACAAATGAAACACTAGGAGAAGCAAATAAATTAACACCCAGAAGGCCAAATATATAGAATTCGGAGGGAAGGAGAAGTTTCAGGATAGTACACACTGGTGGTACAGGATCGATTTTTCTCATGCTCAACACCAGAAAACTTCTAGATTCTGTTTGAGTTGCAGCTTTAAATTGTCTATATCAGCTTTTTGCAGCAAACAGCTGCAGCCCCTCATTTTCAAGTTCGCTTCTTGTACATACAGAGCCACACGCACATTCAAGATAGTTAATGCCTTGTATGGCATACTGTAAGTAGACACAGAATTCAATACAGAAATGGCCTTGTTTGTCACACTACAGCAAGGAGCATTCAAAATTCCTCAGAGAGTGTCTTTGAAACAAACATCAAGGTACAAATTCCAGCCGTTTAAAAAAAAAAACAGTTGCAAGTTCAAAGGAACATTTCAAAATCTCACTGCGAAACTGGGGGGGAACAGCGGAGGTTGGGATGAGACAGAAAGAGCGGTAGAGCGTAAAAATGTACTGAGCGCTCTCTCAGAGAGTGTGGACAGCAGCCAGACTGGTGACAGCAGTGAGCCCAGATAACAGCGAGTACCAGGAACCAGCGAGAACCTGTGGGGAAGTATTGGGAAGAGCTGCATCTCTTCTAACAGCTGCTGACTGGCCCCTGGGGCAGAGTGGAGCTGCTAGCTGCAGCCATATCCACCATCTCCCCACCTGCACCACGCGACTTCATGCGCATGGGGACATCATTACTTTTTCCATTTCACTCCACGAGACTCCTCCTGTCAAATCAAAAAATGACATGAAAAATAATAACTCAGGGCCATGGGCAGAACAACAACAACACAACCGAAAAGGTCATTTTGCCGATGAAAATTAGTCTCGCATCCACGCAATCTATCAGTCAACAGCAACTTTATTGTTATGTCTGCTTTCACAGCAGGGGTGGCTGAAGCCTGAATTGAACTGACCCTGGGCCAGTGGGAGAAAGTATGTGTACTTAATGACACAACTCTAATTATTTATAACTTCAGCATCATTGTCACTGCAGAGAACGGGCCTCCTGATGAACAATGATGCTAACACGCTGGAGATAGGCAGAGTAAAGGCACAGCTTTGGCTCCACCACAGACAGCACATTCGAATGTACCGTTAACAATCGTGACTGAATGAAGGTTATTCATTTTAATCACACTACAGCACACCCTCCCTCCCACTATCCCAGGGGGTTGCTATATTTAAGCACTTTTTCATTTCTTCTCCTTTTTTTGGTCTTGGCTGATGGCAAGGCAATTGCTTTGTGGGACGTCTGCCCTTGAAGAATCAGACAACAGAAGGAGATATTTATACATACTGTAGATGTGGAGTGAGAGCGAGCTGTATCAAATCCAGCGCCTTCCTTTTTGACTGTGTAGTGTTAAGAAATCGAATCATTGGCTTTGTTTTTGCATGCTTTTTAGATTTTATTTCTCTGTTTTTTTTATGTTTCCCTTCCAAAACAGACGTGATGTTGGTTTTGTACCTGTACTCTAAGATTAGCTGTCTGTCCTGGGGGAGAGAGAAAGAGTTGGAACGTTTGTCTCCCATTTCTCCCATTCATTCACCCGCTTTCTAATTGGACTTCTCCATCTGTTGAGGGCTACAAATTGTCTTCTGGGGATGCTACGGCTAAAACATCCTATCAAACACACAAATACATCAGGGACAGCCTTATTGGAGCACTGCCATACCAGACACTGAAAGAGTAGTCTGGTCTGTGTGTGTGTGTGTGTATGTGTGGCTGTGTGATGTATAATCAGAAGTCCAGCAGCATACAGCCTGGAGATAAGTAGATATACAGTATACGCTGTACTGTGATATAAAGCTGGCAGGATTGGCTACTTGGAAAATTAATCTATCTACCACACAGCAGATATGTCGGCGGCGAGTGACATACTTTAATAAGAATTATTTCATGAGATGTCAGTGTTGATGTGTGACTGAAACACAGTGTCAGAAGTATTGACTGTATGTCACATGCTCCTCTAATAAATGTTTCTCCTCTGCAGTCCCCAAAGATGTTGAGCAAACAGATGAGATATTTCAGTTTTGAAAAATGGCAAAGTTTTGAGATTCTCTTTGAATTCTCACTTGGAGTTGTTAATGATATGGGAAACTGTATTCCTCAGGCTTGTCACTCTTTACATCCCATTGACTGTGTGTTGAATACTCAGGATCGAGCAGTGGGATGTGTGACAGTATATTTGTGGTGATGATTACAGCCCATTAACTTTGATGGATGCTATTCCATAGAAAAGACGATGGGAGTTGGAACAATGGCAGCACAGCTTGTTTTCTGTCACCAACATGTGCACACAAAATTGTGGGAGTAAACTGTAGCAAAGTCCATGCAAAATTGATTTTTGGATCTGAATGAGACCACTTCACCTTAGGTGGTAATTGAATGTCACATTAGAGAGGCTGTTGTTGGATCTGTCTCCCAGGATGCTCAGGCATGATTCCCCTGTGACCTCCAGAGGACAGCAAGGACTGAAGCATCCAACAACACCACATCTGCGACCAGCAGATACATCAGGAATGTAAATGATGTGTGTATTGTGTGTTTCCTTATGTGTGAGAGTGAGTCCGTATGTGCAAGTAAATGAGACTAAGCTACATCTGTAATTGATTGCATTGTCCGGCTTTATTAATGCTAACTGTCTGGGTGGTTTCTTTTCAGCTCAACCTGCTTGCTTGTCTTTGCCCTCCAGACTAAATGTGTGGCGCAGTCAAAACGAGACACATTCCATTTGTCTGTGGCCGTTACGTAAAGATAGGGCCGTGGATGCCAGAAATCTAACTCTTAAGCTCCTCCACAGGGATTATGGACAATTGGCTAAGGGGAAAAATACAAATAATAATCAACTGTTTACGGTTTTCCCCTAATACCTTGAAAAAAAAGCAAAAATCCCCACATGGAAATGCAATCCTTAAGCTGGTGAGATACTCCTGCGTAGGATGCCTGCGGAGAGACACACAGGCAGGAAATCCCTTAGGTGGGAGCTGAACCCACACTTCAGTAATGCCTAGACAAACATATCAATCTACAGTAGCTATCATCTATTCCGCTCTAAATAAAGCTTTTAAATTGTTGCCGTTTTTAAGTGAATGAAATCCAACCAGTGCAGCATCAGAAGGCACTGACAGAATAGGATTAGGATTTGTCATTTTGTTTTTTTACTTTCAACTTTAATGTGCTTACCTGGTGCGACCTTGTTAGCTGTTAGCCTAACTTACCCCCTGGAGAGTGTTTCACTACTTGCATGTAGCCTTTAAAAAAATACCTACGTTGAATACATATAGAAAATGCTTTGAAAATCCCTTAGCAATACTTCAATGAAGAAATACCTCGTTATTAGTAAAAGTTCTCCATTGAAGATTTTACTTAAGTAAAAGCACACAAGTATTATCAGCAAAATGCACTGGAGCATTAAAAAGAAAAGGAGTTGAAAACTCTGGTCGGCTTCACAGATTTATATTTTTATATGTATTATATTTCTGGATTCAAATTATTGATGTATTTATGTGTGAGCCGCATATGTTCTGTATGCAAAATCTAAATCTCCAAGGAACTATTCACTATACTGTAGCTGTTGCATAATTTCCCTCTTAAATGCAGTGCTGTAGATGTACTGAGTAAAGCAGCACAACATGGACAAACTGAAGTGCAAGTACCTTGAAATTGTACTTCGGAAAAATACTTAAGGAAGAGTTACTTTCCACCAGAAAATACTGCTAGCTAACTGTCCTGACCTGCTACTGACCCCCCAGCGGCAACATGGTGGGTGTCACACGTGACACATAGGTAAGGGAACAAAGGCATCCTGCATGGATCCACTGAATCAAGCTCAGCACAATGACAAAAAATGAACACTAAAAATACAGAGACAAGATATAATTTAGCTGTAATTCAGTGTAAAGGTTAAGCAATGTGATGTTGGAATAAGAATTTGCAGGTTTTATCAGACTAATCTTACAGTTACCTGAACAGATTGTACTACAAAGAAAACATCATATATGCTCGCAGTGACAGTGCTAACAGGCTGATGTTTAACAGGTAACGTCTACCTTGGTCAACATCTTAGTGTAGCATGATAGCATGCTAACCATTGCTAATTCACAGTAAACCCAAAGTACAGATGGGAAGGTTGTATCCAGGTATTTTGCAGGTAAACCAACATATTGGACAAATTCAGTGTTTTAACTGAGGATGGGGCTATATAAAAGAAAATTGATCATTTAAGTTACTGCAATTCATCTCAGTACCAAATTTCAAGGAAATCTGTCCAGTCTGTAAGGTTCTTTCTTTGGTGACCATGAATATCTGTACAAAATGTCAGAAATCTATTAAACAGTTGAAATATTTCCTTCTGGACCAAAGTTGTGGATTGACTGACTGACAGCCATGCCACTATAATGGCAAAAAAAAATTACTGTTGCCAGCTGTTTATGCAGAAACCTTAAAAAACACTATGGTTTATCTCCGTGGGATAATAAATTATACTGAAATCCAATAGACAGACACTGGCATGTGCTGCCTTCCACCTGTCATGTCACTATTCTGAATTTACAGTGGGTGGGTACAATAAAAGCATCATCACCATCTCCCTTTGTAAAGATTTAGTGCTCAATTCTTGTTGAGACTGTGCCTGTGAAATGTTGACTTCACACTGTGGGAATGTTTTTAAGACCACAGTTTTTGGTAATTCAGTTGCACCATATTGTTAAGTGTGACTGAAATTCTGACCACCTTTTGGATATCGTTCTGATGGACACAGAAATACAGAGAACTAAGGAATATTACAATTTGCACAAACTGGCAGTTACTGGAGTGCTATAGGTACTGTATAGGTAATGATTTATCTCTATCACTGATTTTCACTGTGTGGGACAGCAGAGGGTAATGTGTTGTTTCTGGCCTATTCCAAAATAGACATGATTGATTTGTTCATGATAGTCAACATCTGAACAAAAAAGGCAACTAGCTGCCCTAGCCTCTAATAAGGAATAGAATAAACACTCAAAGTGGTCTGTCATGACACCACACCCCTTTAGACTACTGTCTCCTCTCTATCTAATTCTGTACCCTCCTCATTCTGCCTAGACAATCCTTATAGTTTTAAATCCATAAAATGTTTTGGATAAATTCGTTTGAACATCTAAAGCTTGTGTCAGCAAAGAAGGATGTACTGAAAGAAGACAGATCCTGATGTTCTGGTTGTCACAGAAACCTGACTATAAAAAAAAAAGCATAAATAATTCTGATGTCAATAAATGGGTGCAATATATATAGAATAAGCAGGATTGGTAGAGGTGGGGGGTGTTGCTCTTTATGTGAAAAAAAAAACAGTTTTAATGTGTTTATCCAGTCTATTACTGTACCTAAATACTTAATTAATACTTATTGCACTGAAAACTGATTGTGGATTTAACAATTCCACTGTCGTTGTAGGGATCTATAGGGCTCCTTGAGTGGAGTCATGCTTCATAGCTAAGCTAGAGGATGTTCTCTCTTAGGTGACTTTAAACTTGATTGGTTATGTAACACTTCTTAACACCTTAAGGAATTGTGCAGGAATCTGAACATTTCAAAAGTGATTAGTGAGTCTACCAGGCCCAATCAAAAAAAAAAAAAAAAAGGTTTTTTCAATCTTGGAATAAGTGATCAGTGCCCAGCTGCTTGTGTTAGGGATACACATTTGAAGAGAACACAATCTAGAATTGTTGTCAAAAGCAATCTTACAATATGCAATCTAAACAAACGCTTATATCTTACTTTTATCATAGTGACACTCATTTCACCTCTGAAATCCCTGATGTTGAAATAGCATTAGATTATTTCTCAAAGAACTTCCTTGCAATTGTGGATTAACATGCACCTTTCAAGAAGCTCAGAATAAAAGACAGGTCAAATCCTTGGTTTTCCCCTGAACTTTCAACTCTGTTTAAAGCATGAAACAAGGCATGGTCTCTTGATAGACGCTCAGGGGATCATCCCACTGGCTCTCCTTTAGGCAACTGAGAAATAAATGGGCAGCCTATGACAGGAATCAAATTCACCGCTCAAAGTGAAACCAGCAAAATTCTGGAAGGCAAATTATAGGCAAAGTAAATTAGTGAATAACACACATATTTTATCTTTCCATTTCAACTTGTATAATTCCCAGTATTTGAAAATCTGCTCACATGATACATTTGTACAAGGAAGAAGACAACATTGCAATAATTGACAAAAATCCCGGAATCACTGGTGTATAATCCACTAAAGGTATTTCTCTCAAAATATTCTGTTTCAGCCCTTAACAGACTGGTTTCAGACCTTTGAACAATACAAGCTCTGATGTTACATCCATTGTAAACAATATTGTTTCTGGTAAGGACAAAAGGATGCATTGTGCTGCTGTTTTCATTGACTTATCAAAAGCTTTCCATGCAGTTGATCATTGCCTGCTTATCCAGATAATGTATAATATTGTGTTTGATTCAGCTGCTGGTGGATGGTTGTAGAATTCCCTTCCTGAAAGATTGCAGACAGTCAAAGCTGTAAATATCCAATCAAAATTTTTACCAGTAACAAAGGTGTTCCACATGGATCAGTTCAAGGCCCTGTCATGTTTACATCTTCTCTCTTCTCTAACTGACTGTAAAAGCTTGTATCTTTTATCCCTTACTGGAGATTCACCACCCTATATAACACGTATGCTGGACTGGACCACAGGATCCTGACCAAACTCCCTCTACTAACTGTCTTATGCTTCAAGCCCCTGAACTTAGAAGATTTGCCTTTCATTTTTGTGCACCGATTACATGGAATTATCTACAACACATCCTCAAGATGACACTCACACTACCCCTGGACAATTCAAGATAATGATCTCAATCCACTTCACCTCATTGTGCCACTGTTTTCAGTAAGTACTGTCCTCTGTGAAGTTTTCTGTGTCTCAACATTGCAAATGAGGGTTCAAAAAATAAAGGTTTGAACTAAACAGGCTTTGTTGTGTCACCAATATGCAGTTACTTTTAATAGTAATTATAATAATAGCATCTGGAAGTTATCTTCACAGTATCTTCCTCAGGAATAATATATAGCATAATCCTAACAGATATATTTATAATATTTACCTTTATAATCTATTACGCTTGCATTAGACAAGCTAAAATTATCATCTAAAGGTGTCTGAAGGTCTAAACCTGACATAAAATAATGGCACTATACGATCGCCACTTAATATATCATCAATCCATCTGAGGCCATATGGAGACAGTTAAAGAAGAAGGAAATATTAAGACTGTGGCGAACGCACTGATACACCTGTACATGAGAAATTAGTTTGAGGTGAAAGAGAAAAATGTAGCCCCAGAGCACATGCCCTGTTTAGTTTCTGTTTGACCAAATGGCCTACATTAGGTGATATATTTAGCTATTTATAGAAGCTGGGGCAGGCAGGAAACAGCTGCCATGCGTCAGGGTGACAGGCTGACATCCCTCATCTCAGCAGGACCTCCCTGCCAGGCAGACAGGAGGAAGGGCTTTATACCTAAACTGAAATGGGACGTAGCTTCTTATCATTCATACTGCATACAGAAACTAATAATCTATGGAGCCTGTGGCAAAGACTCAACAATGAAACTGGGTTAACAGTAGCTAGTATGGGCAGCTCGATTCAAAGCCACACTTGTGCGCTTTACAGAGATCTGTATTCTGCCTTTACAGCTAACACTGTGTATTTCATTCAAGTGGGATCAGTATTGATCATGAGGAGCTTTTATTGTGGCATCCTGGCGCTGTAAACTGGCACAAGATTCCTCCGCTCTGACAAAAATGAGATGGTTCATGAACAGTGAAACAGAGCTTTAAGCCGACAAACAGGCTGAATCAATATTCATGACTTTGCCGTGAAGCTGCTGCATTTAGGTATCGTGAATGGGCTGTAAACCAAATTTCAATTAATGTGTTAGCATCAAAGTTTTACGGCTCTCTCTGAAACTGATGACAAGCCGTGCCTTCTGTTTGTTTCTGGTACATGAAAGTCTATATTGATTTCAGCGCTCTCACAGGATACAAGACAGTAGCTGGTGTTAACATTACTCTCTATTACACAATGAAAGTGAGTGTGTTTACTTGCACACTAGTATCCTGGATTGTATGTTTTTTTTTTTGGGGGGGGGGGGGGGGGGGGGGTGGTCCTGGTTATATTTTCTGCGTGTAAACAGCTCATCCTGGTTTCCAAAACCTGGATATGCTACCTGAAGTACTCCTATAGAAAGTAAGTATAGAAACCAGGATACTGTGGCATGTAAACACCCTATCCACTTTTCTGAAACATCTCATAGTGGCAGAGATGGTGGAAAATCGAGGTACACCTGCAGGCAGACGTTCAGAAACCTGGATTCTGTTATGATACAGGGATGGGAATAACCAGATTTTTTATGTTGCATGCAAACACCATATCTCAAATATAATCAAAAACAAAAAAAACTATTACACATGTAAATGCACTGAATGTGTCACCATGAAATGAATGTATACTCTACAGCATTTGTGTAGGTAGTGTGTAGGTACTTAAAAAACTAAGGTAACTGCCAAGGTAATGGATTTCTCTCATTTCACTCCAGTTAATATTTTGCTGTGAGGCTTTAAAAACAGCATAACTTTCTTTTTAAAACCTTATCTAAGGTGATATCCTATCAGTCTTCAGATGAGGTGTCAAAGAGGCAGAAGTTACATCACTTTTCTGTTTCATTCCCCCAGCAGACTGATGATTGCTGTTAGCTATAATCTCAGAATCTCTGCTGATCACAGATGTTGGCTTGTTGGCTGGGGGGTGTTTTTGATAAAGAGACAAATGTTGAGGGGTAGAAAGGGGTGGGGCAGGGTGTGTGTGTGTGTGTTGGAGGGGGTACTCACACACTGGCATTATAAAAGCTGGCACCGTTTCAAGATATTGTGTTTGCTATGCTGTCCCTGTGAGCCTGAGAGAATTAATCGGTGCAAAGAGCAGTACCCCCCCCTCCCAAACTCTTTGCAGTGGCGGGCGGGACTATCATCACCTTCATCATAAATTTTTGGTCCTACATCTGTGCTGCAAAGCTGGATTTCGAGGTCAGGAAGGGGCGATGGCTGGTTTGGGTCTGAGAAATGCAGTATAATGAATACTAGCTGTTTGTTTACCATAGTGACAGCGGCATCTAAAAATAAAAGAACAACTGTTTCTCCCTAAACCAGCGCTCATTACATGCCAATGCGGGGAGGAGTGTAATGTTCAGACAGGCATAGCGGACATGAAAAATCTTACAGCTCTCCATGAAAACAAACCACAGCTTGTTCTTCTGTATGCTGATTAGTTCAACAGTTACACAAAAGTAACAAGTGCAAGGCCAGCGACTTGCATATGTTTAACACTATAATTTATAACGGTGACTATTTTCACAGTGTTAATGTGTGGGAATTACTCATATCAATTCATTTCTTTGTTGTTTCAACACTATGTTGAGTTGATAGCCTAATTCATTTTCTGACCTAGAGTGAAACCCTGACCATGAAAATTTAAACAAGTGAGTGGTCGTGAATTTCTCTGCAAGGAAACATTTTGTAGCTGTTGTTGAACTTAGAAAAAGCGTTTGTGCAGAATGTGAAAATGTTGTATTGAATGTGAGATTGTGCCTTCATAATGCTGTTAAGATCCTTTCAGAATAAGAGGGCACTAGCATGGTGAGACTTCAATGCACTTTATTTTAGAGAAATACTTCCACATTTTGGGAATTGCACATATTTGCTTTCTTGTCAAGAGTTATATAGGACATCAAGTCCCCCGAATTAAAAAATAAAATAATAATCCATGTCCTCAAGAAAGCCACATAGAGGCATGTTCTGATCTATCAGTACAGTACAGTATAATTTGCCTGTGTCTTCTAAAACTGAAACAAATCACTGCTGAAAAATAAATCACTCTCATGATGTGACAAAGCTATGCTTAAAATGGCTGGTTAAGTTTAGGGAAACATTGTGGTTTGGGTTAGAAAGATTACTTTTTTAAGGAACGATTGTGGTCATGCTTAAAAAAGAACAACAACAACAATTGGCTTGAAAAATGCTGCAAGTCACAAGCAGCACGATAGACGTCACCAGGCATCACTGAAACTGATATAACAGTTATTAGTAAAACTGAACACTACCGTAGACATACTGCAAATATGTCCAACAATATTGGGATTATGATATCACATTTAAACTAAGATAAACATTGTTTGTTCATTTTCCAACATTACTGATTATTTCTGTATGTGTATTGGTGTATCTCTGTGTGCCACATATGTATTGTCAGAGTGGCATTTGCTTGTGTTTTCCTCAGCTGTATTGTGCTATGCGGGTGGGTTGATACCTAAAATAGCTAAAAATGGAATGCACAATACAGATATTTGTTATTTACAATTAAAAACTGATTTGCATTTATTTACAGTCTATGGTTAGACTGTAAATAATAAGAATAATAAAAAGAAATGACTAATGTTTGGAGCTCAGGGAAATATATTCAGAAGTAGCCTATTAATGATGATAATATTCACCTCATAAATCATGACACATGGTTCTCTCCTACATGAAATTACATTATCGCCTGTAATAATAAAAGGTCTCCGAATGATTTTGCTGTTTCTGGCCCTGGTGCTAAAATTTTTGTTGCGTTTGCCAAATTTTTATGGAATCGCCCACCTCTAGGATAGTCTATGTAAACAACTAAAACAGCCTGCACCTTTTTCAATGGAGGCATAGTAACAAGAGTAATAGTAATAATAAGAATTAGTGTTTAGCATAATAAGCTCTACTCATAGGCCGCCAATCCTAAAATCTTGTGTACTTCTTTGTAGAACACATTTATCATGATCCAAGCATGATAACTGCATGGATCTACTGGTAAGCACAGTGTAAACCAGAGGCCTAAACTAAAAAGTATCCACTTAGTAAACTGTTGTACATTTCAACAAAGTGATGAGGAGGCATTATGTGTGTCTGCATACCAATCTCCATGACCAGACAAGCCATTTTCATCTGTATGTTAATGCTGACTATGTAAATAAGCCATGCAGCACTAGAGGAGGAGATAACTGTTGGGCTTGGGTTTATCATTTGCACACTACAATATTTGATCCACTGATCTCGTGGCATACACTTTACATCCGACATCTTTTACGATATATCAGCTTCCAAGATAGGACACAGTCACATAATAGGCAAAATTTCCTCATTTCATTCATTCAGTTGGGCTGGGTCAGGGTTTCTGGGCTGTTAGATTGGATGGAAGTGGAGCCAGGCAGAGCAAATGCTTTCTAACAACAATGAAATCGAGGTGATGTGTTTTCTCACATATCTCCTTATTTCCTAATGCAGTGATGCTGCATTCATTCTGAGAAACTTTAATCTTGTTCTGGAAAATTACATTAATCTTTGATGTTGCTTGCAATACAAAGAAGAAGATGAAAATGCTGAGCTGTGGAAAAAACACTGATGCCATATTTCATGTCCTCACACTACGTTACCCAGACCCAAGTGCAGAACATGCTAGTCTATTTCCCTGCTTAATGCAGCACATTCAAAGTGAATTAATGAAAACCCCCCGCATGGAATGAGTGTTATTGGTGCTGCCTCGAAGACAGGTTGTCAAAGAAATCGAATCAAATGGAAGGACAGCCATTTTGTCCTTGCCATATAGATTATTTATCAATCTGACCATCCGCAGTGATGCATGCCTGCTTTTAGAGTCAGTTCACACACACAGTATCCTCACATCAACCAACCAGCTGGCCATAATCTGATTTTCAGTTCAGGGTTGACTGACCACAAATACATTTTCTTTTTGACATTGTATTATTCCACAAAAAAATAAATTAATAAATTAAATATATATATATATATATATATATATATATATATATATATATATATATACACTCTATAATTAAAATATAATTGAAGGCGCAGATCAAAGTCTTTGAAGTTTCTACATTTTAAAGTACATCAATATGATGCAATAAATCTGTAATATATGAATGCCTATAAAATGTTAATCAATCATTCAACTCACACCTCCACAACACCCTTTTAAATCTCTGCCAGTGGGAAATTGTTTCAGTGATGAAAACAAAGAGAATAAAGAAAATGTAGGGGCTTGCGTATTTTCAATTTAGCAGAAAAAAGAAAAAAGATATTTGAATTTTTTTTTAAAAAGAGGATCTTTGTTTTTTCCTTTCACAGATTCTGTCTTTCACAATGATCTTAATCTTCCCTGAAGAAGGCTGCCTGTTCCCGCCCCTCGTTCTCACTCCTCCATTTCACAGTCATTTGCATGGGCAAAAAGGAGCTCGCACAGAACACATTTCAGTGCCAGGTTCCCCTCATTAAGTCACCTGTCACTTCAGGACCATTATACCAGCCTCGTATTAGCATCACCTCTCCTTCCCAATAAAGCACCTGGAGGGGCACCGTGAGCCTACAGGCTAATGGCAGCCTACACATCTCATATCAGCCACTTCTGCTTTACACAGTAATACATCACATCACATCGCTCATAATGGATTGCTGATTTTCATAATGTGCATAACACACACAATGCCAAGTGGTGTAATGTATTCTACTGAACACAAAAATTACACCCATTGCAGTACATAATCAAACACACCAAATGTTCTCGCTGACTGTCGTGCTCAGTTGAAAAAAAAAAGGAAAAGAAAAGAATGAAAATCCTCTGCATGGTAACTTATCCAACCACATGAGTACTATATCATTATGAATGCATTTGTTATCTCTTGGGTACAGAGACAGTAAAGGGTCCTCCAGATTGTTCCTGTACATTTCAATTACATTTGACATGCAATGAAGGGTTTGGACTTCAAAAAGCTTTGCTCTGCACCACGTCGAACCACGAAGTTAACGCTTTGGATTGTAGGCTTTGATTGCCACGGGGCTGAGATGTCAAAACTGGCAAGCATGATAATGGTTATACTTCTGGTAGTTTATGGGCCCTACAGTGACCCTTGTGTCTGTTAACCTTGCCTCCTCTGTCTTATAAATCCTATCCTGAGAGGTTTATAGAGCTCCCTTGTCAAGCCTTTCCAGCCGTACTTGGTGGGTGGAGCTGTGGCACAGACAAACGACATGGTGATAAATTCTGCATCTGTTGAGTGACTACAATGTACTGCCACGTTTGTTGCACCGTAGGACAATGCACACAGTAAATGCCACAACAAATCAGTAATTAGAATAATCATTCTTCTCAGTGTTATCCAGAGGCAGTATAGCTGAAAGAAGGATATTGATATGAGGATTGGGAGTTAAGTGTGTGGATTTGAAAAGAACATGTTTGTGTCGGAAGCTAAGGCCTATTTAGCTTCCGACACAGGTAATGTCTGTGTCCATGGTGTGTGTGCCTCTATGCCAGACTAAACCCTGTCCTCCCCTCTCCTCTTCCCTTGTGGGTTGCGCTTGACTTCCACTGTTTTCACAGCTGCTCTCAGCAGTGCACTCCATTACACCTTAAATCACTTAAAAGATCTGAAGCACCAAAAACTCCCTCCGCAGCTAATTCACCCTGACTGTGTGGATCATCTAGAGAAAACAGGAGCAAGAAAACATTGCAACATCTGATTCCCACCTAATAAAGTGCAATGCTATCTTTGTATTGGAATCTATCGCTGCCTTAAATGGACAATATTTAATCAAGTCACAAAATTATACTCTAAGACCTTAGTGCAGTTTAAAAAAAAAAAAACACAATTCCACAGAGAAGAATCTCATATTTTACACCCAGTCTCCCAGTTCTTGAAGATCTTGGCTGAAGCATTCTCACAGGGGCAGATTCCACTTTGTAGGTTGTCCGAAAGCAAGCACAGAGATTAGGGTCAATAAATACGTAGGGATAAGTGGGTCTTGTCCTGTGTTTGGTGCCACAGAGCAGTAGACGCACAGAGGTGTGACACACAGCTGCACAGTGCTATTGATTCTCCACTGGTCTCCAGGCACCCTTCCCTTTCATTCAGGCTGCCTGCCAAGTGCCTCTGAACAGGAGCCCCTGCTCTCCCAATGTCTGCACGTCTGCTTAAGCACAATCAATGGGCCATCAGCAGGGGAGAGAACGCACGCCACTGTCTTTACTTCCACAGGGTGTGAGTCAGGAAAATTGAAAATATATGTAGTGGAAAGGCATCATGATACCATGCAGGCATAAAGCATCATTGACTATCAAAATGAAATCAAATGCTTTCAAAGGCTTCAAATGGAGGTTCCAGCCAGTAGCACCACCGCTAACCTTTAAAGAGCTTATTTGCCACCAAGTGAAAAGACTACCCCGTTCATATAAATAACTATTTGTTAGACGGGGATCAATTTTTCTGCATGCTGAGCTCTGAAACAAACCATCAGAATACCTCATTTCCCCTGATCAGATAAGCGTTTGAAGGTTACTGGAGGAGAGTACAACAACAGATATTTTCCTCACTCCAGTGTATTCAGCAGACAATGACAACCTCTATTCAATTCAATTCCACAGGGATTGCATGAGATGTGTTTTTTAAAAGCACACCTTAAGACAATGATGAATCATGAGAAGGAGCCGACTTTGTCTTTCAGTGATGGGTATTCAGCCTCTCCACCGGTGGTCCACTATGCAGCATTCTGCACCACTGCAAGGCTTCAGTTCAGGTTGCAAATCTGTCAGCCAGGCTGTCATGGTTCACAATGAAGTGACAGAAACGTCCCTATTACCAAGGACATTTCAGTTTTGTTCTTGCACGGCAGAACATCTTTTTCAAATCCATCTTAAGCACCACAAAGGGGATTCCTGGCTGAATGCAGCAATATCTTTGTTGCCCCCTAAAGATAAATAACGCATCCTCTTACACAACTCATTGTTCATCTGCGCTTTCAATCTGAATCTGAAAGCATGGCCAATGCAGCATTACATTTGAGATGGCAGCTCCAATCATCGGATCGTGCATATCACTAATTATGTACTCATTGGTCATTTCGAGGGTGAGTGGTAGTTCGGCTGGTATTGAGTGAGCGCAGGGGGAAGCTCGGTATGCCATTAAGAAGACAGAAAATCCACTAAGTCCGTGTCACCACAGCATGAGACAAAATAGAGAGAGGTTGGTATCGTGACAGATATTTGAAATAATAAACCGTAATAACAACATATGTTGCCTGCAGATCTAAAGTGTAACCAGGTGCAGAGTGGCTGCATCAATGCAGATATGAGGCCAGACAAAAACAAGTAGGATCGATAGCAAATGCATGAAAAGTCAAGCACACAATTCAGCTTGTTTGCATCATGTATTACAATCATTCCTGTAAAAGGAAATCCCAATATTCAACAGAAAAGCGCAAATTTAAACTTTATATTCACAGAATTATGCCTGACACATCTCAAGCACACACATACACACACACATACACACCTACAGACACAGAGGAGAGAACGAGTATGCACAGCCTGTGGCAATTTGTTTTGCAATGTTTGATCTGTGATGTTATGACTTTCAAATTAAAAGACAACATTATTTCACCACGACCTCATTTCTGTGCCATCCGTGAAAAGGAGGGTGTGAGGACTGACACTGGCTGAGCACAACCTCATACATGCAGCAGTGAGAAAAGAAGCAACCAGGATTTTTTTTTTTTTTAACACACAAATTAGGAACGGTTTGATCATTATTTCCCACTGTATAACTTGTAATCGCGCTTGAGGCAGCCACACGTTCATTCGTTTTATTCATTTGAACAGATAAAAACCGAAAAAAATGGCAGCTCGTCGGCTCATTGACACAACTTTTCAGCACCTTGGAAAGCGCACCGCCCCAGAATGCTGAGCAGGAGTGAATAATAGTAATAATAAGAATAATAATAATAACCCACGCCCAGCAGCTGAGCGGTTGAGTGCGCTCATCAATACAAATTAATTTGATGTAATCGTCTTAACCGCGTTTAATTATTTTATGCTACATCAGCACATAGTATAGCTGAGGTTGTTCATGAGCATGAAATTAGCGTTCAAATATTTACTGTACCTCGCTGAAAGGGAGGAAGAGGAGCTGAGAGAGAATGAATGAGCGACAGAGGGGAGGCGGTTTAGGCAGAGGAATGGTGCGTGTGTGTGTAGACTACACATTCTGTAAACTACTTTGTCCTTAATTCAATCACTGCACTTGTGCCTCAATTTGGCCTGTAAATGCGGTATGCAGGATCTTGGCCAGTTAGGAGCCTTTCTGTCATTGGTCCTAAGAGCTCTCCTGTAATGCAGAATTTTTACAAAATAAAAAAAAAGCCCTCCGGCTGTCTTTTGATTGGCCAGAATGTTTGTATTCGTGGCTCTAACCTTTCCAGAAGAGCGCATTCAGTAAAGACCAATGGAAACAACCAGGGACGAGCCCTAACCTTCGGATAAGGGCTACTTGTGAGGTGCAGTCTCATTGACAGGCAGTGAATGGCGCAGAGAAGCCTCTATGAAGCAGGTCGTTCCTGCCCCCTGATTGGCTGAGCAGCGCTCGAGGCAGTTAATATGCTCAGTAAAAGCACACCTGTGGCCGCTCCACCATCATTTCAAACAATGTCCGAAAATGTGTTTTAATTATGCCCTGCGTCTCTCAGCGAGCTAATTTTACTCCTCGGGAATTAAAAAATAAAAATATTTAATCACTACATGTTGTTACTGTACTTAAGCATATGTGGACTTGTTTTGTACCTTGTTTTGTGTTTTGCTTTTTAAAAAATGCGTGTTTCGTGGAGACAATAAGCCAGTTGGGGTGGTGATTTATGGTGTTTTCAAAACGCATAAAGGGTTTTATGGACTCATTCAGGCACTTACCCCAGTGTTGTCATGGTGACAATGGTGTACCAAAACGCTGCGGGGATACTGGTGAACTTGCTGGCTGTGGAGCCTTTTTCTGCATAAAACATGACCGTTGCAAAGATAATGATGGCCATGGTGAGGGAGAATAGTAGGAAGCCCAGCTCGGAGGCGCAGCTCTTCAAGGTGTAGCCCAGGATGCGCAGCCCCGCGGAATGCCGGGAGAACTTGAAAATCCGAAAGACCCGGAAGACTCTCAGCGTGACGAAAGCACCGCTCACCTGGTCATTGTCTGTCATGACCAGGCCGATGTAGTAAGGCATGATGGCGACCACGTCAATGACGCTCATCACACTTTTCATGAACTTGTAGCGGCTGGGAGCTGCGATTAAACGGAGGAGGTACTCAACAGTGAATATCATGACACACGCAGTGTCTAAACAAAAGAAGGCCAGCGCGTAACGGTCTCCACAGGAAACCTCCTTTGACCTGTTGGGCAAAGTCCCACATGGAACCGTCTCCACCACATTGGCCATGACTGATATGGCAATGAAGAAGCCTGTGACATAGTAGAAGACCAGAGCTAAGGTGCTGGTGTGAGGGTTTTCAAAAGCCCGCCACAGGTACTCCCGGTACGTCAGGTTCACCGGCGTGACGTCATTGTTCATGTCCATCTCCTCGTCGTCTTGAAGCCTCTCTGCATTTTCGCGCCTCCGGTCTTTGTACTCCTCATAACAGCAGTCCCCAATGATCTCGGGGATTATACCAAAGAAAGCGAGCTCCTCGTCGTATGCAGATATGCATTCTTGGCGCGGATAGTGTAGTTTCCCCGTGCGGTAAAAATTGAGTATATGTCTGAAGATGTCAGGGTCACGGTCGAAAAAGTACTCATTTGTCTCCTCGTGGAAAAAGAAGTCTCTCTCCGTGCTCCCCAGCAAAGTGTCCGGGTACCTCTCCAAAGTGTTTCGCCACGTTTGAAACTTGGTCCCACTCACGTTAAGGATGATGAGTCCGTCCTGGGCTTTCCTCTTGTCTTGGGGAGGGATGGGCATCGGGGTGCTCGCCACGGGCATCCATCCTATGGCCGCCGCTCGGGCGAAGGGGAGCCATGCCGCTACACCTGCTGCCATGCTGACCTATAGTGTTTAAAACGACCCCGCTCCGGTTATCACAGTGCTATGGCTCAGAGATGAATTGCATCTGCACGAAGAACAGCAGATAGAGACACTGATGGTTAGGCTTCTGAAGCACCTCGGCTTAACAGAATAAGATAACACATAGACCCATTTACTTATACTGATACTGCGCATAGCACTGTTGAGTATCACTCTCATGCCTTATCCACAATGTAACTGTTCAGTTATGGAAGCCTACTTTGCGGCAGAATATGAATTGGATTTCGGAAACGTCGGCCATCAATAAGCAGGAACTGGATTTTTTTTTTTTTTTTCAATGAAAATCTAAGTAAAAGAAAACCCACCTTAGGGAAAGCTGCTCGTTAAACTGCATCCAAGGGGAGTTTGATAAAATATCTATCCTCGGAAGATAATTCTTGCGATTCCGCCACCCATCTATCTGTCACTGCAGCCAGACGATAGATGAAAACACTACAATAACGTCGCATCAACAAGTTAAACAATTCAAGCGACAGTTTCTCGGCAGAGAGTGGTCATTCGTCCAAGCGCGATCTTTTCTTTCCCCCCTCTTCTTGCCATAGGCAAAGCAACGGCGCTCAGTTGCATGCGTTTTTCCTCTCGTTGCAGCTACTCCTCAATAAACTCCTGTTCCTCTCGTCGACTGCAAGACCACCCTCCCCCCTCCCCCTTTCACCACCAAGCCCCGACTGTGGAGAGAAGAGAGAAAATCATATGCAGCGAGAGGAGTGGTCCTATCTGCACCCACAAATTCCTCTGCTGCTTGGCTGTGGGGGGGAACTGATCAATGCGTAATGGTAGTCTAAGTAGGCGGCATCTCCAAAGCCCCAAGTTAACGTGTTAGTGTGTTGCCTCCCGCTGCATGAACCCTCACAATTCCACTTACCCGAACTGTATTTTAAACATAAAACATAACGTCGGTAATATGATGGAATCTTCTAAATAAGGTGGTTTGTTTTCTGTGGCGGTCGTAAGGTATTTGGGCTTTGTCTAAAGATACATTCACGCACGAAGTCCTTTGAAGTTTTCCTATAGTCCCTATGGTATTCCAAAAACAGAAAGAATATAACAAGTGCGATACCACTCAGTCTGGGGAGTTAAGAGCAATGTCTTTGTTTTTTTTAATGTGTCAAAACTCTTACATAATACTATGTGCACGGTTTCTTGGCAAAATTAATTAATTGCAATAAGCAGGCTTCTTAATTTGTTTATTTTTGTTTGTTTTCGTTCTGTGGAGAAATAAATACACAGATTTCAGAGCTGCAACAAATCGTGATCAATATTGTTTTTTGTTTTTGAATTGCATCACTGTGATTCTGCTGAACGGAGTTACACACAGCTTAAAAGGTCAACATCATTGGGCTACAATGCTCAACTGACATTTCCCCCAAAATAACCATAATCAATGAAATGTCTCCTGTGTTCCATAACACAACACTGGCATCTCCGAGGGGATTCGAGACAGCTGCGTCCACTGTGAAGCATGTGTTGCAGCGTAGACCCTATTTGGCATCAGATTCACGTACTGGGGCATAAAGAGCGCGTTCCCACTGAGTCTTGAACAGATTTAGGTCCGCGTTTTGGTCGTTTTCATTTGATTTTTGTTTTTCAGCACCGCGGACAGCACCAAAGCGTTCAGCATCCCTGCAGACGCCAGTTTCTCGTGCCTGTGTTAGCGTGCAGGTTACAGCTTCCTGTAGTCACTTAGCTGTGGATCTTCTCCAGCTTCTGCTAAGCTCACACGGGTTCAGTGTCATGCTTAACTACACTCAGCTGCCCAGCTTCTAGAAAATGGAAGACTCCCAGCCTCAACCGAGATGAGGTAGAGATTCATCCCCTTTAGAAAATTTACTGCAGCTGTTGCGCTTATCCAAAGTACTGTAATTTGCGAGAAGTGAGCTGGAAGGGGCTCCCTTACTCAAGGACATTCTGACAGCATAAGTGGCCGCTGATGGACACATTAGATGTTGGACCAGTCAGACCTGTGGCCTTTTACCATCCAGATCTTCAGCCAGTACACTACATTCACACCCAGCCTCTGGTCCCCTCTGGCACAATGCCGAGTTTTTGTTGGATGAATGCACAGGACTGTCAGAAGTCCCATTAGTGTATGCTGACCATGTCAGAGCACACTCAGTGTTCAGTTTGAGCACTCAGGTCCAGGGGCTATGTATTCATCAGGGCATTTAAATATTCCAGCAGTTGCCAAATGGCACCAAACACAGGCATCCCAGCTGAGCGGGATGCCAGACTAGCTGCAAGCTTGTCAGAGAACAGATAGCCACAGTCTTTTAATTTAACAGGTAGTGAAAGTGATTATTTTGCATTTACATATCCAGTAATTTAAGTAAAGCAAAGCAATTTGGTAAAATGTTCTGAATTTCTGGTATTTCTAACAAAACATGCTCATATTTACTTTGTAGGTGTCAGACAAAATTACATTTTTTAAATCTGTCATCCGTCATATATCCATGTCTTTGGTTTGTAAATTCTCTAAACACCCATCTATGGTGCTAACACACTTTATGAACACAATCTATTTCAAGAAGTTCCAAGGTCATTTCAGATGATTGGTGTTGACACAGAGCTGTGCAGATGATTTAATTACATCGTTTGTGTGTTTATGGATTTACTCTTTGGATCCAGTAATTAGCATGTGTCCTTAACAAGGTTGAACAGCTCATCCTTGGTGTTTTTGAGTGGACACTGGTTCAAAGATGAAAGTCATTGATTGGAAAGTACAGTAAATGCCTAAATCTAAAAAAAAAAAAGGTTTTCTGTGAATTCCAGTAATAATATAATACACAATAATCAGGCTCTTGTCCTGTCCAGCCAGACAGTGTTTGCTGACATTTTGAACATGTACCACTGAAGTGACACTGAAGCCTCTGGGATTAGGTTGTGCAACAGGATATATTTTGTAAACAGGTCCTTAAGTGTGCTGTAACACAAAGGCACAGACCCAAAGCAAACACACACACTGTCTGATAAACCTTCAGACATTCATGTACACACACACACACACACACACACACAGAAACACACAGAAACACACACAACCATCTTTTTCATATGATCCAAAGACAGTAACAGTCTGTCCAGTGTAGTAGACTGATGCAGCCTACACTGCAGCCTTTATTCTATATTTAGTCAGGTCCAGCTCAGTGATTGAGATGATTAAACAGATGAGTCCCCTTCACTGGAGACATGCCAGGGCTTGTTAAGGAAGAAGTGAAGGGGCAGCTGCCATTTAATTCAGGTCATCAATAGGGAAACTCAAAATATTTGAAACAGTGGAAGTGCAATTTTGTAAGTTTAAGCCAAAAATAAGAAGTGAGCACAATGAATAATCTACAGTACAAATGTTTGCTTCAGTGCCTGCAACGCCTTTGAAGACAATCATGTAGACCAGTGCTCTGCACCGTGGTGGTAGTGGTGCAGAGATCTAGTTTAACCTGATAATAAACTTTATTTTTATGGAGCATTTCCACGAGATGCAAAGTTCATGACAAGCGATAAAAGGATAATAAATAAAAAGCCAATAGGATGAGCAGTAAAAATCCCAGAAAGGGAGAAAAAGGTTAGAGACGAATAAAACAGGCAAATTACACATAGTACCCTATTTCAAGCCTGGGAACACCCTGGCATGTTTTATGACATGCTGCTAATGAAGTCATGAATCGTCCTCATGACCTCTGGTGCTCAATGACATGCTGATATCCTCAGGTGAACAGCCCACAGCCACACAGCCCACCTCCCACCACGTCATCTCCCTCAGCTGCCTCTGCCTTTCCTCGGCTCTAATGAGTTATTGACCCCCTGTGGATGTGTAAAATAGAGAAGGTCTTCTTGGTTCTTTATTGCATATGGCAGCTGGTGTGTTTGTGTCTGCGTCTCTGTGTCTGTATGTGTATACACACAAGCATGCACTCATGTGTGAAGCTATTTATATGTGTTCATGTGTGTGTGCTATGTACTGCAGGGAAGGGAGTTGCCGGGAGTGGGAGGCTGACGTTTGTGCTTGAGGACAGTATCCCTGTCAGGATCACTGGCATAATCTGTAATTTAACAACTGCTGTTTGTCAGAAATCTCCAAATAGGGCATATGGGTTGTATATGGTTCACAGCGCATTTAATGCTACCTGTACTTTTTTAAGCGCTGGAAGCACATTCATCTTTGTAACTTCACTCTCTGATGCCACTGCAGACAAACAAATATGTTAAAGCATATGTGACTAATGCCATTACAGCTGGCATGTGTTGTTTAAAATGGTCTTACTCACTGAATCATTCTGTAATTTATATACAGTACATTCTGCATGGCAGACAATGAGATGGGGACAAGTGTTCCACCCACTAGCGCGTTTTTAACTGTTTTTCACCCAGCTCCTTCTCACTGTGTCTATAGGGAAAGTAGCTCTTGTCATCTGGTGAAGAGGTGTAGAAGGGATTACAAGAGAAAGGAGGGTGTCTGTCACTGTGAGTACTTGTGCCTATAGCTAAAGCACATACACTGCAGCATGTGTCTGGGGCTTTGAGGACTCCTTGAGCATGGTACATCACTGCACGATTAACTACCACTGCACAAGGGCAGATCAGCCGGGAAAATGTACAGCAAGGCCATGAAACTAAACCGAACCATACTTTCCTATACCTTGTCAGCTCAACCTTGCAGCACTTCTTTTGGCCTTGTAGCAGAAAAATACAGATGTGTGTTTATCTCATGGTATGTAATTAAAAACCAAAGACAGCATGACGCCTGCCTGGCAAATCCTCTTTGAAATAGTAATTCTTTTCCAAGGACATTGCGCTGTTTACTTGCCTCATCTGTTGAACACAATCCTCATTGCAGAGGTGCTGAGCAGATGCTATGTGAACATCTAAACACAAGGCTTTTAACAGGTTCACACTGTCTGTGCAGCTGCAGCCACAAATTGAAATGAAGCTTTTTTTTTTTCCAACTGGGGCAAGTGTTGAAACCTTTATGTTCCAGCTGCTTCGGCGTAGTGAAGTAATGGCTAAGAAAAGACAGAAATTAGCTGTCGAGTTCAGCTCTGGATCAGATTAGACATTAACCACCACATTCAGAGTTCATTGCTCATCATCCCTTCGCATAAATTTGTATGACCGTTATGTTCGAGTACTCTTTTCAGCTGATGTGACTTAAGTAATAGTCCATACATACCCACAAGTTCAGGCCATCAGTGTTCCCTCCACACTCCCTAAACTTCTTGCTAATCCATAAAGATATATTCTACTTGTATTTAGGCATTCAACTCTTGTCCACATGGACTGTGAGAGTGCTACGCTAGGATAATCTTTAATTCCTAGATCACTATCACCGTCATTACAAGCAAGCGACAGTGAGGCAAAGGGTCAGGAGGGGATCAGACTTGGTGGCAGGGTTGTTTGTTTGGGCAGTGTCAGTGTGGGCTTCTCCTGACGTCATTTGTTGGGACTTGGCATTGGCTGGCCTGACCAGTGACATTTGCTTTCCCACCATGTGGCCCCTGTACTTTGAGGCCAGATGGCAGATGATGCCTCCAAAGCAGACGGCACACAAACACTAATGCAAGCAAATACACACACACACACATACACACACCCACACACACAGAGACACATTAACATAAACGTGCACACACACAGTGCTCACAATCAAGTTTCCCTTCACTCAGCAGAGAGAGGGTGGCAAAGCAAGAGATCGATTTGTCACCCAAAATAATTTATAAAGTCCTGATAGAATGCCAGAAAGTAAACTTGGAGAAAAGTGGATGTATTATGATTGGAGCCGGGTAGATCGATGCTTTCCTCTCACTGTGAGGCTCAGCTTGTTTGTTCAGGGTGAAATATCATCATGAAGGCGCAGCACACAGTGCTTCCACCTCCCCTTTATCTGGACTGCAAAATTTGTTTCTCTTCTTCTCTCTGTCTCGTGTCCCCTCCCTTTTTTTCTTGTATCCGTGCCTTAGTCCCATATGAAGGAATCGTCAGTCATCTGTGAAGAGTATTCAGTGGAACAACCAGTGAACTGAGATTTGTCATTGAACCAGATATCTTGTGATATAGTCCACAAGCCCAGTGAGACAAGGGTTGAAAAGCAAACTGAACACTTTGTGGGGTGTATATAAGTGTCGCCTATTAACCTTGCTAGGAGGAGGCAAATCAATTTATTTCCTTTGAAAGTTTTATCAATCATAAGAATCACAGCTTTGAGGAAGACTAAATGAAGGAGGGCTTTCTCTAAATACATCATATCAGTAAACTGCGATAAGCATCAGCACTTTAATCTAAAGCTCCTTCCAACCACTTCTGAAAAATCATTTATGCTTTACTAAAAAAGCACAGAAACCACAGAGTCGCAGGAAATTATAGGGACAGAGAGGCAATGACAGGGAATGCACATGGTGATCAATCCGTAAGAAAGCCCAGCGTTGCAAGCTGCTTTTCTTAGAGCATTTCATTATTTCCAAATTCACTTCTCACTGCTTTTGTTGTGTAACTCACCAGATTAGAAATAAACAATTTTTTTTAGAGGGAATTGAGCCCAAGCAATCCCGAATTTGACCAAATGACTGCACAAGATCACATGTGGGGCAGTGCTGGAGGGGGGTGGGGTTAAAGGATTAGGTTGAAATTTTCAAAAACATGCATATTTGCATTCTGGAGGAGAGTTAGATGAGAAAATCAATACCACTCTCATATCTGTCTGTTTAATACAGGGCACCATCCAGCAACTGGTTAGCTTAGTTTATCACAAAGACTGGAAAAAGAGGGCGCTAACCACCTACCAGCACCTCTAAAGCTCACTTAACACGTCATGCCCGTTCCTTTAACTCGTACAAAAGCCAATTTGTAAAGACAATACTTCATCAAGTTACTGCTCTAAGGTGATTTTTGGAAGTGGAGCATTAACTTCCTGGTGTCTCTGCTGGTTGCTTCGCAACTACTCAGACAGTCTGGCACATAACGCCCCATGAAACTGCAAATTGATATTTTTATGATTTAGTTTTTGAAGAGCTGCTAATAGCCAAACTTTGTTGCTTTCAGCCCGGAGCCAGGATAGTTATTTCCCCCTGTTTCCAGTCATTGTGCTAAGGTAACCCTACTAACCAGCCTATAAAGATTGAGTACCATAAGTAAACTTTGATTAGTTAGCCAAGTAGTGGACTAGTTTCTAGGTTTCTAGGTTCATGGAGGTAAATGCTATGCTGTGTGAAAGTCAGAAAGGTGAAAAACAAACCCAGAGCTGAACTTAAGTTGTTCACTGTATTAGAATACCTTGTAGAAAAAAAAAATAAAATAAAAACTTTTGCAACTTAGCAGCAGGCATCTCTAATAAAAGTAAACACACTAATTAGCGCACTTTTATGAAACCAATAATATGAGCATCAACTCAGTCCATAGCAACAGAATTTCAGATCAGAATTTCAATTCAGAGTTCAGTTAGATTTCTCTTGTTCCAATACCTGAAGCAGTTTATAGTTCTGCAATTTCTTTCAGTCAGATTGGCTAGTTTTATCACATGGATCCTTTAGGTATGAAGAGTCAAAGAGCCATCAATGTTCATCATCCAAGTAAATGAGTTTGGTCAAGTTTCTGTAAGTGTTTTTTTTTTCCTTTCTGGTTGCACCCTATTATTTGTAACAAGTCAGCATTAGAATGGGGTCTTGACACATCTTACCACACCAGTGAACTGCAACGACGAAGGAACGGGTGAGATCCCTCTCTGATGAAGAAGCAATCAGATCTCCCAGTGGCTCGTCATCTCCCTCGTAAGGGAGAAAATCCACTTTCCAGTTTCCAGAATCCAAGGAGTTTCCAGTGATGTCAAAAAAACCTAGCCTGCATAACAATATAAAACCGTTAACATTCACAGTCATAAAATTTGATCACTTATGGCTGTATCTTAGATTAAATCGATATTCTAAGAAAACACTGTAGATACTGTATTTATGGCATACTTCTGTGATAGCAGCAGCTTCAACTCACATCATTTTGTGGAATGTTTTTAACCAATGTTAAATTATGATTTGTTTTTAACTTTTAACCATGAAATTATGATTACTAGCCATTATCTATGGTTACAAATCTAACCATGAATTTTATGTGCTTATTCTTACATCATGAACTGAAATACAGTTCAATAAAAAATCTCTTCAACACCCTAAAATCTTCACTGAGGTCCTTATATTTATCCGAACAAATTTTAAACCTTTTCAAAAATAAACAATACAGCTACATCTCACATTCATTTTCTTCATGTTAACAGAGAAACCCGTTTATTAGCTTTGAGCATGTCACAGCAGTAACTATTGCATTTTGCATGCAGCGCATTAGCTAGCAAGCAGACACACGAACTGACAGGCTACCGCCATTAGCTAAATTAGCTTAGCTGAAAATGACTCACCGAGGCGGTCCAGTAATAGTAAACCCCTATCAACAGGCTTTGGGTCATCCCAGGCACTTCTGGCATCCGTTCCGAATCCTTTAAGATAGTTCAAATTGACTTATGTGTAATAACCGACTAGAGTTTACTTTTCATTTTTCATTCGTTATAGTGTTTCTCTCGCTGCTCCGGTGTGTGTACTCACGCAACTGCTACCTGAAAGGGGGCGGGACTTGCTTCCTCCCTCCTATAGCATTTCAGTACTGTGTGATTGGACCAATAACAATAAAATAAACTTGACAGACACATAAATCAACCAAATAACTTCAAATAACTATAGTTTTGTGAACCAGAAAGTAGCAAGAAAAATAAAATTATGATTGAATATTCAATATTTATCAAAAAAGGGAAACCACTGGGTTACACTAAGCTGAGCTAACCACTGCTGACCGTAGGCTTATGTTCGGTGAACAGGTATGAGCGTGGTATTGAAGTCTCAGCAAAAACGCAAATAAGTGTATTTCTCCAAATCTCAGACTATTCTTTAAATTTCAGAACATTATCAGCAGCTATTTTTAGAGTAGGAAATGAACGTGGAAACCTTGTAATCAGCATCTTTAGCAGCAGTAAGAGTGTACATTCAAAAGACTGCACATTCAAAATTAAATGACCAGTGCAGATAGGCTGTGTGTCATAAACTCAATTGAAGTGCCACTGAGCACATGACGGCCTTACCCTTTAAAGAAAATCTTTACATGGAACAGCTTGATACAAAGATAACGATGTATTTCAGTCTTGCAGAAAGAGCAATATTGTAAATGAATGGCTGAGCTGCAATGAATAACGAGATAACCTGCCTATTAAAGATAAAGGGGAGGTGTTGAGGTCATCAGCTCCAGAGAAGCTGCTATTGGATGGCAGTTCAATTTAAGAGGGGGTGGACCGTCCTTTGAGAGTTTTGTAATTAATCAAAGTCCCCCTTTAAACTCAACTATTTCGCATTCAATTTTATCTGCTTGTCTCCCACGTGCAAAGCCCTTGTGTGATGTGAGCCCATATCTTAATTACTCTCAGATCACTGATACCCCCCCACACACACTCCCAGTATCTCTTGAAGAGACAGAAAATCATTTTACAGCTGAGAAGATAAGTCCCCGTGCTCCCTTTAACAGCCCCCCTAGCCAAAGCACATCTGACAGTGTTGTAATGACAGACAGGCAGCGAAGGGCCTTGTTCCGATAATTCCTCAACTACATACTAATAATGACCCCCCCCACTCGTGATGGATTTCAAATTGAGTCTTTGCAAAAATATTAGGATTTCAAAGCTGACATACATCGTTAATATGTTATTAATGACAAGGGCTGCTGGAACTGGCCTGCTGCTGTATAAGTTTTTCACTCTGAGTGAAGGATCATTATGAAACGTGTGTTTAGACAAGGGTGTGTGCATTTCTGAGTGTTTACTGAAGATGTAGCCTGCTTTACCACTGACTCTGTACTAAGGCCACTAATCACTGAGTCTAATCTGATGTCATGTTCTACTTAATGCAACATCTGATTGTATTTGGTGGCCTGCAAAAAAAAAAAAGAAGAAGAAAACAATAAAGTCACATTCTATGGTCCACTCCATGTTGTGTGCAGATCAGTCACTCAAAGCATTCACAATGTCGTGTGGCTGGTTTTCAGTACCTCTTTTTTCCTTGGTTCTGTTGCTGCGATGCACTCAACTCCCTTTAAAATGATCCGAGGAACGCTGTTAAAAGTTAATCCATAAACGTTTTAATATATGTTTCATGGGTAATTAAAGATTTGTGCACCCACAGGAGTGACTGCAGTGGCTGTAAAAGTGATTGCAGAGGTATGTGTTTACACTCATGAATATCTAAATGGAAGAACATTTGGACAGAGGGCATTATTGAAATCTCACAAAAAAAAACAGAATTGGACTCTAGCCCACACTACACAGTGAAGTGCCTGGAGCTGCTTGTCAGATATTATGATGGCAAGTAGCACACACAAGCTTTAAAATGACACGATCCAGTGTGTCTTTTGATGTTAAAATAATTATAAATCTTTCGTTCTATAAATAAACCTGTCACATTAAAGTGCAATATTTTGATATGCTAAGCCATGGGTTTCTTTATCTGCAAAGGGAGAAAATGCCACAGGGCAATGCTGGGGCTTTGAGCATAGCTCAGGGGCTATGCTGACAACACAAGTGTGTGGTTAAATTAAACAAGAGACTGAAATAAACACAAGGTGAGAGACCCAAACTGAACTGCTAATATTAAATAGAATTCCACTTTCTGATCTGCCCAAGCAGACACAGCAACATAAAAGCACTTCCATTTCACTGTGCCTTGGTGTACCTTCAGTCTAAATTAGAGTAGTAAAACCACATTTTATTACAATTTAAGATTCTCATTATGGTTGGGCTCGCCACCACGAGTATAAACATCATTAGAACATCTATTACTGCGTACAGCAACACAAATATTCACCTACAGCGGTTTGGTTTTTCCCACTGGCGGATGAATCAGCATGCAGTTGTCTAATCAACTCCTTTCACTCTTTCAGCTTGTTACTGGCTAATCATGCTCACTTAAATGGCTCACATGTGTAATTACTGCCGTCAAGCAGTCCCAGGCCTAACAGGTCAGCTTGCTTAGAGGGCCAAGCCCATTATGGAGACGTTAAGTTATGATCATAGCTGTAGGCCAGCTGTAGTAATACAACCCCAGGGAGCAAATGCCAGCCCTTCTCATTGGGAAAATAAAGTGTTTGTTTAACATAGGACATGGTGTGTGTAGTGTGTGGCTTCGATTAGCATAAATGACCATAAGTCATTTATGGCTCATCAGTGGCTGCTGTTTCCCAATCAGACCATTTCAGTGAAACCCAGCGGGCCCTAATGATGAAAACAGTGACTTTGTGCTTCTGTTTTTCTTCAGCATAAAAAGTCTAATTGTGCTGGTGAAACCTAATGGTGGTCATGATGGAGCAAGGCTCATGCAGTTGATTGTAAGTGTTTTTTGTTTCTCCAAGGCTGCGTGAAGGATGGCAAGAGGGGGGAGGGACAGAGATAGTCACGTCTTGGGGAGGTGTCTGTACTCACCGTACAAAGAAGGTTCTTATTTAGGATGCGGAGAGTGCAGTGACACTCAGAGGATTAGTCGTGGCGTTTTCCATAAAGCAAAACCGTTCTCAGGACACCTTCAAGTCTTTCTCACTTTCCCTTTAACTCCCTGTTTCTTCCTCTCACTTTTCTTTTACTCCGTTGCCACACTCCCAGGAGGTGCAAGAAATAAGCCCCGAACTGCTGGAAGAGAGGAGGCAGAGGAAGTGAGAACAGGGTGAACATAAATTCATCAGGTTTTTCACGAAGATGTGTGTGTGTGTGTGTGTGTGTGTGTGTGTGTGTGTGTGTGTGTGTGTGTGTGTGTGTGTGTGTGTGTGTGTGTGTGTGTGTGTGTGTGTGTGCTAGCTGTATGTGTGTGGGAATTCACAGCCAAACATCTGGGGATGTCATGGTTCCTGCAGGCTATAAACCAATGTTAAAAAAGCAGTGCAGATCTGCAGCTGGACTGAACCAGTGTTATGGCTGGTTTATGGACTGTGCCCATCCAATCAGAGCTCTAATTAAGCAAGAGCAGTATGGGAATGGTTAGAGCTTGCACCTCATAGCCCTCAAGATTATATTGCTGTTTACTAGAGCCAAAAGACTTCGCACTGTGTGACTGCTGCAGTGCCATGTTGACATGGCTGTTTTATTATGAGCAAATACAGTTTTTTCCTGCGCCTTCTCTGCTTAAAAGAGTCTTGGCGAGGCAGACCCAGGAGGCTGTACATTCTATTTCATTTCCATTTGAAAAACAGTGCAGTGGAAATGACAAATGTGTGAGGCCTATTGAGGAGCCTTCAGGGCAGTAATGTAAATAACAGAAATTAATCATCTTCTCCAAAGAGGGAGAAACACGCCTCACAGTCACAACAAAGGTCACAAATCCGGCCTACGCCTTCACGTCTTCCAAACAAGAAATGACAGACTTCTGACACGCCACTAATGTTTGACTGTGTGGTCTGTGTGTTTTACTGTGTGAGTGTTTACTGAGTGTGTGTTTTCATGTTTGTGTATGAGTGTGCGCAAGCATCTCTCCGTGAATGCTTTTTTTTTGTGCATTTCTGAATCTGCCTTTGAATTTCTTTGGTTTATTTATGTACAAGTGTGAGGTTGTGCATGTGCATCTGCATCCACGTGCACATGTGCTTGCACGCCTCTATTGTCTGTATGAGTGAGTGTTTGGTCGCAGATTCGCAGGATACCTTTTTCTCTGAGGCTGAGCCATCTACTTTTAGCTGACAGCAAATAGTTGAGCAGAACCAATTTAATCTTGTTTTTCAGCCCAGGATGACATACGGGAGAATAAAGCAGTGAAGCTTGTCCTAACTCTCCTGGTGGAGGCAGTCACTACAGGCAGACGTACACTGAGGAATAGATGGTAATTGCAATGTGTTGATTTGAACTTTATAGGCATCATGGGAAGCTATGGCAACACACTACCACAAACTACCACAGTGTGGTATTACCATACGCTTGGCAGACACATGTTGCAAACCTCTCATAGCTAGACTAACAGCTTCCAGGGAAACTAATTTGCAGCTCGGGAAAATACTACCTGACAGATCGATTCACCAGTTGTACCCACAATTAATGGACGATTCACTCTCATGGAAAAAAATAATCCTCTGGGTAGCTTTGGCACAGGAAAAAGAGAGCACAAATGTTGCTCTCCCACATCTCATAAATGTCACAATTAAAACCAACCACAAGCTCTGTGTACATTACAATGCCTCTCGAGGGACAGCTTGACATTTGGACAATCATGTCGAGTTTCTCATCACGAAAGAACTTGGATTTTATGTACCCTGAAGAGCTTGCGCATTGCAGCGTTATTGGACTCATTTGGAGAGAAAGAGGCAATTGCATAGGAAATAAGGCACCGCAGTATGTTGCACATATATTCATAGCAGCAAGAGCCACTGAAATAGACTTTTTCAATGAAGGCGATCTATACATAGAGCTGGTCTGAGCTGAAGTGTTGCTGGTGAGGAGCACACCCCAGCTGTCAGTATGGGGAAAGAGAAGAAAATAGCTTTCATCACGGAGGGGAGAGGACTGTCGGGCCACAGGGAGGCAGAGACTGAATCAGTCATACATTTTCAAATAAATTCACTTGGGTAAACTGGAATTTGACTGCAGGAATCCAGAGTGGTACGTAACGTAACTGAACTGCTCATCCTCCCCAGAGAATCTGCAGATGAACAGAGTAAAGCTACAAACAACAAATCCTTTCAGCTCCCAGAATTCTGCAGTTCCAAACCAGATTAACTGTAGCTTTGCACCAAGTAGTCGATGAAAATTTAAAGGAAAGGCCTCAGATTGTTTTACATAACACCAGGGTGGCTGTGACTGAACTAGTGTTGACTCTATCTAGACTTCCTCCATTTTGAATGGCTGAAACTGGGTAGCTTAATCATTGCCTTGTTGCTTATGTTTTTGTTGATGGACAAAATTATGGGATTTGACTAAGAGGATTAAAATGACAGCAGTTAATGAGACACAGCTGGGACTGGATCACAACAGACAAAATTGTATCCCTTTTTTCCCCCCCGCTGGAGTTACAAATCCATAAATACATAAACAGACAACACATGCACACAGGGGCATACACATCAACACAGAAGCACATATGTTCCCTCTCGCTCTCTTTCTTTCTCTCTCAAACACACACCTAGAGGCCAGGAGACAAGCTGCCACTCACTTCCATATAATGCTTATTACACAGGGTTTATTATCCCATTCAAATGAACCAGATTAATTTATGTCTTTTCTACTGGATTTGAAGTATTTAGCCTAACAGGACACACTGGGAATAATAGCATAATTGTAAGCTCTCCCTTAGCCTTTCTCTGTCAAGTAAAAAAAAATGTTCCTGTAAGTGTTATAGGAAGAAGGGCAATATATGCACATGACAATGAGGCTTCTGATGCTGTAAATGAAATTCAAGGTTGATTCACATCGCATTACTAGCTTGATCCATGTTATTATTTTCCATAAAGTCGGCTACCATGACAAGATGAACAAGAAGAACTGGCATCTGTGGGACAAGATATGACAACATGTTAACTCTCTGCTCTGACATGGTGTCAATACTGATACCCAAAGCAATACTGACTGATTTGTCTTTTTTGGCCACTTGAGGGCAGCTGAACAAGTTGTTAACACAACACTGACATATTAACACCTTAAAAAGCTGATATGGTGAACGTGTTAGTAAGTAGTTACCTTCTTCTACATCTAGTACACATTAAGCAACATTAGCATTCATTCAAAATCGTAGTTATGTCTGTCAGTGCTATGTAGCCCTGTTTTGGTCTCCACCAATTCCCAAGGTAAATGTCTGGCTCCTTACAGTTGCTAAATGCTACACTTTGTTAACCAGCTTGCTTGGCAATGTTGTCTGTCTGCTATTTTGTGTCGGGGGCAGGTAGCAAGTAGTAGTAGTAAATTTATAGGCCATAAAATCTAAACAATGAACAGAAAGAGACTAGAACGCTCCATATAACTTAGTGGAAGTGCAGAGTCAGGTCATGATTCTCTGTGGGCTTGCCACTACAAGTGATACCTTTCACGTTACACTGTTGTCATCTGGATGCAAACCGTGATCCAAACATATCAAAAACAAAACATATCAAAACCAAGATCAAGAGGTTTGGTCAATCACCAGAATTCTAAACACAAAATAGAAACCCTTGAAACTTCCACACTGACTGACAGACCTTGACTGTAAACAACAGCTAAATCAATGCAATTAGTGTTTACAGATCGGTAAGGGTTAAGGTCAGGGTTTAGCAATAGGGGTAAGGGGTCAGAATTGAATGTTTGTTTTTATCTGTAATGTCTGTAAACACAGATGCAAAACAAGATTAATCTGAGTTACAATCAGCTAACAAACAAAATTTTCATAATTCTATTAAAATTGTGTATTGTGTTATGTGAAAATACCTGTAATTTATAGAGTTGGAAAATCATCGCATATCTCATATCTTCTAGGTAAATGTCACCATTTGATATTTAACACATCAGCTACAGCTGGATATGGTGCAGAGCTTACTTTCATTAAATGATCACAGATTGATTTCCTGTGATAATGACTGTCACCGTCATTTCTGCCTCCAGATTTGTCCTCCAGTCTGTCTAGTAAGTCAGCGGTTCCATCCTTCGACCATTATCTTCCCACTCTTGAGTAATGACAAGTCTACTATATCCAGTGGTGATGTGAGATGCCCAATGTATGAAAAATGTTAATGACAGTCCTGGACATGATGTCCTCATGAGCAGCCTGCAGCACCGCCATACACACTGAAGACAACATGCTTAATTAAATTCATGGGGACCTTGATGGGCCTACATGACACTAATGTGGCTTGAACTCACATGATAATGTAAAATGCATGTTAATAAAGAGGCATCCAGTTTAAAGATTATAAATAATGTAAGCAACACATTATTAATCATGACTGGGAGCATGTCGAGAAGACAGAGTGCCTGCAACGCATGCATTTTGAAGCAATCTTGATGAAAGAACTTGTGTGTGCGTGCCTGTGCATGTATGTGCGTGTGTCCATCTGTGTGGGCGTTTTAATCTATGTACACCTTGTGACTTTCGCACACAGCAATGATGCATTACAATACATTTTCTCATGCAACAGACAAAAATTACATTCCCTGCATCAGTTTGCCACTGCATATTTATTGTGATTCCTCTCATCTTTCAGTCTTACAGACAGCCCAGTGTTTGGTTGGTACATTCAAAAGGGTGTGTTATAATCAAACTTTGATAAAAAAAAAAAAAAAAAACTAGCTGTGGTTCTCCCAGAGATGCATGCATTAAAGTGAGCCCCGTTAGTCAGTCTCATACAAAGGAAAAATGCAGAGAAGGATTGGAAATCAGAGGGAGATCACAGCAGCAAGGCCGTGGCTGTGAATTTCAGTTACATGGTGTGATGTGGGCTGAGGAGTAAGCTAGCAAGATCAGAGGGATAACCCCTCCTTTGCAGCTTTCCTGTGGTCAAGCCTGCAGGACGGACACGACATCTCACCATGCAAGGCCCAGCCTGCTGGTATTAAGATTCAACAATTAAGTCCAGCACTTGTTTAGGCTGTAAACAGTCAATCTGCTCTAATATTTGGAAACACATCGCCCTTTCAAAGCTCAGGGGCCACAGCATTATTTAGCTTGGCCTGATGCTGTGATGAATTAGAGAATTTCTGTGAGTGTGCTCTGAATTCAATTATGCTAATATTAACAGGCGGTCCATCTGCAAGGAGCATCAAATGGGATGTATTTCTGTTCACTTGAGCTAAATCTACCCGGTGGAACATAGATTTAACCACCTGTGCACATGTTCTAGTACAACATGATTTTCATGGAGGCACTGTGACCAGTACTGAAGAAATGTTCTTTAATAGGAATTGGCATACTCACTGAAATGTAAAAAGCAGCGCAGGTGGTGCCCAATGACCCACAGACCCCTATCATCTCTAGGTTAAAAGCTGATTGAGACCAGTGACTTTGAATCTTACAGTAAGAGGGAACAAAAAGTTATGCTTCCATTTCAAATCAGCCTGAGTTTCAGCCCACACACAGGACATGCTTCAGTGGTCTGAGAAATTACAGGATACCACCCCTTCCAATTTCGCCATCACTCGGCCAGACTGTTGCAGGCTTTTGAAACAATTACCCCAAGGGGACCAGAGTAACCTTGTTTATAGCTCATTGAACATCCACAGTTCCAATTTAGCACAGGTAATTACAACATCGTTATCTTCTCCTAAATCTTCACCAAAGGTGTTATCACAAAAAGCTACCTTTGACTCAGCTGTTTGCCTTTTGGACACTGATTGAAACAAACACAGCCTCAGTATGCCCAGACATTTCTTGGATGGGCTTGTGCTCATTCTCCAGGTGTTGGTGACCCAGCACAGCCTGCTCACCCAGAACACATCAGTCACACTAACACACATCTGTCGCACCGGTCCAGCCCACTCCATCACCGCCATGGCTGGTCTCTCTCCTTGAATGTCCCGCCCCACTTGGCGAGGACAAACAAATTTTCTGATTTGCCTCTAATCTGCAGTCTACCCTCAGCATGGGCCACCGTCAACCCAGCACATCAAGGACAAGCACTCCACAGGGGGGCTATCCATTAGCACAGCATCCTGCCTCCACCATAGTGTGATAGGGACAGGGCAGAGGGATACGCTCCAATTAGAGATGGAGACATGGGGACTTTGCCCCTGACATGTCCCTGCTGCTCCACAAAAGAAGTGTGAGCACACCTTTCTCGTACAAAAGGGAGGCTTTCCTTCCTGTCATTTCTCCTGCCTCAGGCTGTTGCTGTTCATTCACCTCATGAAGCCAAACTATTTCACATCATGCTGTTTCTTTTTATGTGTGTGGTGCAACCTGGGTGTGTGAGCCTGTAAGCATGAATGGCTGGTCAAGCTTATGTTTGTGTACATGTCTGTGGAAGAAAATGTGTGTGATCTTGTATATGTGGGCTTGCCCTTTGGCACCCATGTGAAAATGCTGTCTTGGGGTGGTCTTTGACATGCATCTCTTGTCTGAGGCTTCCATCAACAGAAATCCATCCCTCTATATAGTGCAGCATGTTCAGCTTGCCTGTGCTGGGTTGAGGTAGGTTGGACCGGCTTCATGCTTCATGCATTTGCATGCTGCATGAACACAATCTGCTGACGCCCAGTGGGAACTCCTTCCATACATTTGCATTGTTTTTACGCTGCTACGTGATGAGAACCAATTTGTGGCCACAGTCCGTTTGATTTTTAATCAGAATTTGTGTACATGAGAGGTAGGAGACACAAAAACAGAAGAAAGCATAGCAACAACACTCTGGTATGAATATTTCATCTTTGTTCTATATGAATAAAACACAACATGGGCCTAATTCAACCACAGGACAGCATACCTTCCACTACTCCCGTGTGTATCTGTCCATTCTAAAGGAGAGATATGAGCACTCAGATATGAATGAACCTTTCCATATTAAGGCACCTCCCATGGAATCTAAACTTCACCAATGGCCTGCAAATGCAAGTGCAGCCTTCTACAAAAATGTAGAGAAAATCGAGTGTATTTGGTTGATTATGCAGTGTATCAACTATGCATGAAGCAATTACATACCCGGGCCTTGGGGCTCGGATGGAAACCGAATGGCTGAATTCCTACAACGATCCCTCCCTCCATTCTCTCTACATGTCCATTCATTAATCCAGTCGAGCGGCCATTTGTTTGTGCAAACATTCGTTTAGCTGTTTGTTTGTCTGTTCGCTCAGCCATGGACGTTTTCTGGGGTTTTTTCATCTGCTTCAAGAGACGTCATTGTTTTGTGACACAGTCTATAGGGGTTTCCATCTGAGCAGAAGAGACTGGCTGCACTGATAAATAAAAGGTCAAAGGTAGAAGAAGCAGGCGTGGCGACAAGGCTTGCGATGACAGAAGAAGTGAGACGAGAAATAAACCACTAGATCTGCAGAGGCTTAGATTGATTGGAATTTAGAGAGAGGGAGGAAAAATTAAATTGGGGGAAGGGTTGGGGGAAGGAAGGGAGGGAGGGAGAGGTTGGATCAGAGTAGATGGAGAGAGAGAGAGAGAGAGAAGAGAGCAGGAGTCAGCATGATAGGGGCAAGCCAGAGAATGAGATTTTTGCCCTCAGAGCACCAACTTCAAAAGCTTTTGGGGGCATGCCTTTACACAATTTTACTCTTAACATAATCCAGATTTCTGGGAAGGAGTGTGTGTGCGTTTGTGTCTGTGGTTGTGTGTGAGAGGGAGCGAGGACAGCGATGAGAAAGATGTAAGAGAGAAGCATCTCCGTGGCAACCACACCCCCTCATTGATCCCCTTTAGAAGAGAATTAAGAACTCATCACCCATTTCACAAAGTCAAACATTTAAGATTGCTTTGAAAGATTAAGCTATACACTACATTAGCATGTTATAAACGAATTAGCATGTTGTAAATTAATCTGGAGTATTGATTGATTCATTTACAGTGTGTGTACATTCAGCTTGGCTCAAATCCTTTTGGTTGTCTGTTTCTGTGTGTGTGTGTGTGTGTGTGTGTGTGTGTGTGTGTGTGTGTGTGTGTGTGTGTCTGTGTGCGTGTCTGTCTCCCTTTCTTCCATCTGGATTCTTTTAATCCCATTCTCTTCCTCTAATCCACCCCCCCATTCCGTATCTCCCCCTCTCTCTCTCTATTTGCTTGATCACTGCTGTCTGCATAGTGAGGAGCTGCATCTTGTGACGCGGTTGTGATTCACTTGGCAGCCGCATGAGATAAACATGTTGTGGTGGACAGACGCCTGGGTCCTGGTCCGGAGGAGCAGGACAGGGCGGACAGACTGACGTGGGTGGGCTCTGCACTGGTCCCAGCGTCAGTACGGGCAGCACCAGCCACTTGGCCAGATGGTCCTGAGTCGAGCTCTCGCCCCTGTTCATCAAATGCACCCGCTCCCTCTGTCTTGCCTCTGATGGCCCCTAGCATCCTGTCACAGTAGAACCAGAGAAAATTAGCACCTAATTATAGGCCCCTCTCTGTGAAGAATGGTACTGGTGCTAGTAGTGTGTGTGTGTCAGCCTGTGGAGGCTGGGTGGTTGACTCACTGAGGGACTGTGGCCTGCAGACCACGCAAAGGACATACAGAACACACACACAGGCCATGGAAGAGACACAAGTGATTACGCACACATATGCATGGGAGCATGAGCAAAAGGCTGAACCTCCCTTCTTTCTGGTTGATTTGTGCCTCAGCAGGGTCTGCCTCCCCCCACGAGGATGCCACAACAGAAACCACTTGTGTTCCATCTCTGATCCAACAGGATTAATTACACACACAATGGATGCTGATGCCTCTGGTTTCTACGCTCCCTTGTGTTCAGGATGGTGTAGTTAATCTTCACTGGGAACAATGGATATTTTGTTCTGGTATATGTGGTTGAGCCACAGAGGAGAGCTTGACTATGCTGCCATCTTGTGATTGCATCTGGACAAGTACAGGATGTAAATGACTGGAAAAATGTCCCGCACTATTTTATTAATGCAACACTAAGCAGTGACTAAGTAATGAATTGATGTCAAAAGCAAATGAAGGGCTAAAGGAGATTCAGTGGAGGTGGAGACAAGATACAGGTTCTCAGCTGAGAGCCTCTGAAAAAATATCCTGACAGCTGCTTAGACGGACAAGCCAGCAGTGATCAGAAAATAGCTGCATGATGAAACTATGGAAATCTAAAAAGTTAGAGATGCCTCCTGCTGAACAAGCAAAGGCTCTGCCAGCACTGTGAGAAATCAAATAAATTCAATCACTTTTGTCTGGAAAGTAAGCAATTAAATCTTTATTAGGTCTGCAAAGACTTACCAAAAAATAGGTTAATATAACAAAAAAAAGTCAATTTCTCATTCTTATACCATACAAAACCATATTGAATCACACTTCAATACTGCTATTCCAACATTTCTTAACATTCATATATTATGCCATTCGTTTACAACACAACAAAATGGAGAGGAGAAACTTTATGGACCGAGCAAAACATTTAACCAACATCACTCAAAGACTCGTAAACCACACTGTTGCCTTTATATCACTCTGAATGTGGATGAATACTTGTAAATGTAATTTCTGGAGTTAATACAAAGCTTTGGCACAATAGATATTCTGTCATCAAGAAAACTGTAAGCAGGTGTTCTGGCAGGTTTTAGTGCATGTTGAGTACCAATGAAGAGCAAAGTACTGGGGAGTCTGATTGATGCGTGCACATGACAAGAAAAGGCTGGTGGGTCAGTGGAAGAGGAGAAGAGTTGGAACATTGGTACAGTTTATTTTAGGGTACAACCACTTTGTAGGGGCTCCCGGGAACGTTGTCGTCACCCCATTTCACAATGACGGTGTAGCTGCCCTTGTCCTTGACAGTGTAGGTGACGTTATAGAGCTTGTTGCCCATGTGCTTGACATACACCTCCTCGCAGGGAGCATGCGGTCCATGCACGCCCACCATCAGCATGTTGGTACCTGGACAGAGTAGTAACGGGGGATTTAATAATTGTGGTGTACAAAAGTTGCACAGGTGCCTGTGTTTGTGTGTTAAACACGGTTCTTTTTTTTTTTTTTTAAATAAAATGGCTCTGCTAAACTACACATGATCTGCCCAGCAACAAGTGACAGGCAGACAAAGATAGTGACTAGCTGGTGAACAGAGTGGTGCATTTTGCCGCTGAAGAGCCAGATATTTTCCTCAGAGGTTGGTGGAGTCCAAAAAACTAAAGAGAGATTGAATACTGGACTTAAATTGGTTAAGTTGTCAGAAACATGACTCCAAATAAATGCTTTGTCTCACCTGCTTTGCTGCAGTCAACTGTAAAGTTGTTTTTCTGTCCCACCAAAGCTTTGGACAGCCCTGTTCCACGACAGACCACCTTGCTGGCGTCGGACGTCAGTTTTGTTGAGGTGGTGGACGATGAGGTGCTGTAGGCGCCGCCCACTTTGGAAGTCTTGGTAACTGTTTCAACCAAGACTGAGGAGGTCTCATGGAGGCTGTGTCCCCCTGACAGCCGCGTACCTGGAGGTGAGGAAGAGACAGAGAGAGAGGAAGGTCATTTAATGTTATCAGTCCAGACGTTACATAAGCATTGACAAAGATATGAGGGAGGCAAAGATGCTGATGCTGAAGAGTTTCCCTCCACAGAAAAGTGCAAGGACTTGGACTAAAGCCTGAGCTCAAATAGGAAAATATTTTATACCACTTTCAAATAAAGTGAACTTTGAGGACTCATGGGAATTATTTTCAATCTTGAAAACATTTAAAAAAAAAAAAAAGCAATTTCTATGCCCCAAGTAGTGACAGGAATATTGTACACTGAGCAGTATGAACACAGATGATGTGACATTTTCTTGACTTCCACACTTTTTTTTCAGAGGAACATTTGTTTCATAAGCAAGACACTTGTCATCTGAGATCCACAGATCAGATGGGCGAATGACTGTTGAGCAGACCTGTGATTTTAGCTTTGAAAGGGCTGCCCACGATGTGCTGTGGCCCGCCGTATTTGATGGTGATGAGATAGTTTCCAGGAGCCATTGGAGTGTAGGTGATCTTGTAGCCTTCAGGACACTCCCGACAGTCCATCTTAACCTTGGATGGTCCATCGATGTTGACGGACAGAGTGCCTGAGCCTGCTTTACAGGTGTTGACCACAAACTCTGAGGGTGCACCTGGAGGAAAGAAGGCAATGCAGAAAAAGATACAGATTGTGAAAAAAAAAACAGCTTATTTGTTGCACATTATATTACATTTAAAAAAAAATTAAAAATAAGAGAAAAAATAGGGATATCATGCCAAATTATCAGCAAATACAGTACACATTTTTAGAGGTGGTGATGATATCTACCTGTGGTTCCTCCCTGTAGTCCAGGGCCGTGTGCAGTCACCATGCCTGGGTCTCCAATCAGCCCCGGGTCTCCCACTCGCACATTAAAGGGGCTTCCAGGAATGTGGCATCCATTGAACTTGACATCTATGGAGTGAACTCCATTCTCCCGTGGGATGAAGCGGATTGCACTCTTGTCTGGAAAAAGAGGTGGAGCTGTTACAAACCAGTGCTCTTATATATGATTTTTATAAATAAAAAGCTAAATTCTCTGACTCTTGAATTGTCCTTTGCGTGGTTGGTGCATACCGCTGTCAAGCTCAGTTACATAGCATTCCTCAGAAGAGCCAGAGGGGGTGTGGACTTTGGCATCTACCACACCTCGAGCCCCATTTCGCTGCACCATGAAGGATGCCTCTTGGTTCACCTTCAAGTCCTTCTCCTACAAGAGACAGGGAAGAATATCATCAGAATATATGTGCATTGTGTGTGTATGTGTGTGTTCCCGCACCTAGAGGGACACAAAGCGTGTGACTCATCATGCCTGAACGAGAATAGATTGAGCGGTTGGGTGTGAGAGGCAGAAAAGGTCAGAGTTTACAGCGAGGCGTTTAGTGTTTTTGCCCTACGGGCGGACGAGCAGTCCTGGCAGATATGAGAGGTAGCGTGACATTTTAAATGTTGGTGTTATATTGCACTTCACCTGGCTTCTAGTGGTAGAAAAAGCACTCTGAAGTGGCATTCCAGTTAACTAAAAATATATGTTTTTAGCATTGCTGGCAGCTGTAATGGTAACTGTGAACGCAAACAAAACAAGTATCTGTGAGGCGAGGAGACCGACAATGTGAGCTGTCGCAGGTATCTTTATCTTCCGCTCACTCTTTTCTTTCCTCCTTCCTCTCAGACAGAGACACAATCACACAGTCTAGCCGACTGCCCACACATAGCACAGCTTGTGTTGCCCCACATTAGCAGGGGACAGTTAATCCAACCCTTCATCACTGGCCAGCATCACAGTATTATAGTTGTGGATACTGCTCCAACAGTGGCATTCAATTACACTTCAAGGGCAAAGTGCTATTACAGAGAAAAATCTACAACCACTGCTACATTATGTTAACTGCAATCTGCTATTCACACATTTTGTGACTGTGTATGAGTTGTTATTATTTTGTGCCACAAAAAAATAGCTTTTATCATCTCAGTGTGTGTGTGTGTGTATGTGTGTGTGATCTTACCTGAAGGCTTGTGACAGTGAGCCTGCGGGCCTCGTCTGACAGTGTCGCAATCGGAACGATGAATGGGCTGTCAGGGATGTGCTCGTTGTTGAACTTGATTGACACCTCATAGTCACCTGGGGAAGCAGACAGGTTATTTACTTTCACCATTAAATGAACTGGAGGAAGTATGCGAGAATTACTGAAAAGTATAGCAGTTCAGAGACAACACATGCAAAACATGCAAATGAGGAAAATTCTACATTTGTACGTGACAAAAATTCTACCTGGTTCTTTTACTATGTAGGAGACTCCGCAAGAACCATCCTTCCTGTCTTCAAAGGAGATTTCGGCCTTGCTAGGACCCTCTACAGCAATGGACAGACCACCAGCACCTGCCTCTCTGGTCCAGATACTGAATTCAGCTAACAAAGGTAAAACAAAGCTAGATCAGATGAAGGTTGTGTATCAATATTTAATCAAACGGTTAAAAACATTTCTTGAATAGTACTTGTAGAAAACTCAGTTCTTCCCAAGGACAGAATGTCCATGTCCACATAATGAACTTACAGGGTGCTCCAGCGACGCCCCTCTCCAGACCAGGTCCTCCAGCACGGACCTTGTGCGCTCCTCCCTCCCCCATGGGCCCCACAGTAAACTGGAAGGGGCTTCCAGGGACGTGCTGGCCTCTGTATTTGACGTTGACTGTGTGGGGTCCAATTTCCTGTGGGATGAAGCGGACGCTGTAGGTGCTGCTCCCTCCATCCACAATGTCAGCATCCACCGTTTTCCCACTGGGGCTGGTCACCTGAGCTGTCATGGACTGGGTTCCGCTCTCAACTGGGGAGGCAGAGCAGCACAGCAGGTTAGATACAAACAAAACATTTTTGAAGGATATGTAGATATTTTTTGTTAAAACAAAGAAATAATAGAAAACACTGTATAGCCTTGTGGACACTTTGCAATTCAAATTGGGGGATTTCAATTTGGTATCTCACCCTCAGGTCTGGCAGTGATGCCAGCGAAGCTGCTGAGGCTCTCTCTGCCTAGAAAGTCTCCAAAAACATCTCTGAATGGGCTCCCTCCTCCGCCCACCTGGGTGCTCTCCTCCACTCGTACCTCCCTCTTGGTCTCTCCACCACGTGTTTTGCTGATCTCTGTGCGCTCAGTGCGGGTGTAGGTGTGGCTGCTTCGGGTGAATGTCCTGGTCAGTCTCTCCTGAGCCGAAACCATCTGGAACCAGTTTCCTACAGCGAGAAGAAGGCAGTGAAAATACAAGAGTTCAAAGCAGATTCATTTATTTTAAGATGTTGGGCCACCGCCCTCTAATCACTTCTAACTGGACTCACCTGGGATCTTGAGGTTAAGGCCACATGTGCTGCCCACTGAGGCAATAGAAGATGCCTGCCTCTTCCTAGTAATACTCTCCTTGATCCTTCCTTCTCCAGTCACCTTCACTGTGAAAGGACTTCCTGAATGGGAAGAATTCATATACAGTGAATCAAATGAGATATATTAAGACTTCTTTCTTTAGATGTCAAGTTTTGTTCATATTTGTACAACATTGTCCAAGTAAAAGATTCTAACCTGGGATGTGCTTTTCAGCAAATTTGATATTAACAGTGTAACTTCCAGGTTCTGTTGGACAGTAAGTCACTCTGCACGTCCCATCCTCTACATCTTCACAGTTGATATCCACTTTGCTCGGACCCTCAATTGACAATGCCAGACCTCCATAGCCTAAAGGGAAGAGGGAAACACAGAGGGCGTAGTTAGTTACTTCTGTATTTTTTCCAACTTTTGTCATAAAGGTGAAACCCACTGTCTCTAAAACTTACCTGCGTTCCTTGTATCCACAAAGAATTCAGCCATTTCGAAAGTGTGTGCCTCCACCAGGCCTTTACCGAAGGCCTTGACTCTGCTGGCCTCGCCAATCTCTGACTGGCCGACCATGATTTTGAAAGGGCTGTTGGCTACGTGCATGCCATTCTTCCTCACGCTCACTTCATGTTCACCAACCTCCTTAGGGGTGAAGGAGATACCTGTGAACATAAAAAAGGGTAGGGAGGAAAGACAATCAAGACAAGGAATCAGGAGAATGAACTCTAAATGCATTAGATATATCCAACAATGTCTTATCTATGTTCTACTCTTCCTGTTATTTTGTGTCCCTGGGAAGTGAATATCTCACCGAGGTGTCTGTTGGGCAGTCTCTTGAGCAGGCAGGGCTCCTCGTTGCCTGATGGAGCTCTGATACTGGCAGTCAGAGAGCTCAGATCAGTCTCTGTGATCTTCAGGGACACGTCAGCTGCTGTGCCGACATTCAGCTGGGATGTCCTGGTTATGGAGTCGTCCCCTTAATATAAAAAAGATGTTTTAGATGCTTGTCAACCCTTAAAACCTAATTTGTAGTATACACATCCGGAATAAATATATGTTCGCAGTATAAAAAAAAGGCCAGTGGGAGAAATAATTCATTTCCTCACCAGTGATCTTAGCAGTAAAGGGACTGCCAGGAATGTGCTTGTTGTCAAATTTGACAATGATGTTGTAGTCTCCAGGAGCGGTGGGCAGGTAAGACACAGTGCAGGTACCATCTTTGTTGTCCTTACAGGTGATCTCGGCCTTAGAGGGACCCTCCACTGCCAGTGACAGACCACCTGAGAGAGAGAAAATAAGCCCAGGTTCTTTATTTTCTGCATTGTGGTGTTGGCATGGATAAGTGTACTACCACAGAACCACTGTGCAGGAGCAAATATCACTGGAAAAGAAAGATACTTTACCTTCTCCTGCGTTCTTGGTGACCACGGTGAAAGTGGCAGCCTTGTTGACCATGCCGTAACTCAGACCTGGACCATAAGCAGTCACCACTCCAATGTTCACAGCATCCACATAGAACTGCAGAGGGCTTCCTATAGATAATATAGTCATTGGCAAACAGTAATTAGACTCAGAACTATAGATTTGTCGCAGTATGAGACATCTATAATAATTTACCTACAAGAATAAGGCTGTTAAATAATTCGTGATTGATTTCAAAGAGAACAGCAACTTCCTATCCTTGTAATGTGGTGTGTTTCTGACCTGGAATGTGATTGCCTTCATATCTGATGTCCATCTCGTGCAGGCCTCTCTCTGTGGGCTGGTACTTGATTGTGATGGTGCCGTCCTTGTTATCTGTGATATGTGGGCGGGCAGTCTTGCCAGAAGGCATCCGCACCTCACCTATAAATGACAACGGCATGGTTAAATGTCAGTGCGCCCTAAAAAAACAATGTTTTGTGGATGTGTGTGTGTGTGTGTGTGTGTTTGTAGGATTTTGTTTCTGTGTGAGTGGTGTTTATCACACCTGTGATTTCTCCTTGCCGTGGCGTGAAGGGGACAAGGAAGTTAACAGGACGGAAGAGAGGATCCACAGTATCACGGGGTGCGACTGGCTCATTTGTGGCCTGTCAGTACAGAGAGAGATGAGAACAAGTTGGTTGCATACAAGTAAATGTCAGAACAAGAGAACACAACTGCAGCAGCTTTTCAACAGTCCTGTACTCACCATCACATGGAAGGGGCTCTTAGGGATGTTCTGTCCCCCAAAGCGGATGGTTATAACATACTTCCCAGGTTCAGGGGCTGTGTAGTAAATGTCAAAGGTCCCATCGTGATTCTCCACCACGTCCATGTCCAGCTCCATCCCCTGCGGGGTCAGCACCTTGCAGGTCACCTTGCCTTTCCCAGCAGCCTTTGCATCCACTGTGATAACTGTATCCTCAGATGTCTGTAGTTTCTGAAGACTTGCTGTTAAGGACAGAAATGGAGAAGGTGAAAATGTGTAAAAAGTAATGCATAAATGCATGGACTCCTGAAGATTTTCTATTAACAGAAGATGGAAATAAAAACAAAGCCTTGGTTACTCACACATGCCGTGTCCTCCAATTGACACTGCAGATAAAAAGAGAATAGTAGTGAATATACATAGAAAAATAATACAACTAAAATCTGTAATGATATCCTTGTTTATCAGCACCATCATGGATCTGCAGTAGTTTTCTTACCTGTGAGGCGACATTTGCTGGCATCTCCTGTGGGCAGGGACTGGATGCGGTATGGGGAGTAAGGAATTTCATCTCCGCCATATTTAATGGTGATAGTGTAGGGGCCTGTAGAGTCAGGTACGTATGACACGGTGTAGGTGCCGTCCCTGTTGTCCTGGATGGTTGCATTCTTTGGTTTGCCCTCTGGGTCCTGTCATTAGAGAATATTGAGTTGTTTTAGATGGCAACTTATGATTCAAAAGCTGGAAATCTTTGAATGAATGTAGCTGAACCCACCAGAATCTGCACAGTGAGCAGTCCCTCTCCAGCATCACGGGCATCAATAGTAAACTCAACAGGCAGGCTTGCAGACACACCTTTGGTGTCTAGACCAGGACCACTGGCGCGTACCTTACTGGCGTCATGCCCAGGCTGAGACATTACCTTGAATGGACTGTGGAAGAAAGACAGAATATCAAGATTAATTACTAAACAGGGTCCTTAAAAAGACAGAAATGGAAACAGAAAATTTGCTGTGCTACACTTTTCTTTCTCTAATCCAGTCAGACAGGGCAGGACTTTAATTAAGACATATCTGCACATACTGCCTAGCTTAGCATTTTCTTTAAATCATACTGTACCTGTGTGGGACTTCCTGATCTGCATATTTGACAGCTACAGTGTAAGGGCCATCCTGAGCAGGGGTGTAGTGAACTGTGTGGGTGCCATCACCGTTGTTCTTTACACCAACCGGCTCCACAGTACCTGAAATAAGGCATGATGGAAATAATCACATACCACCAATTCAACGATACTGGTCAAAAAGTGTGTACATTTACATTTGTTTATGGGTTTTCATTTGTCCAGTACATCCTCACCTGTTGGGCCATAGAGTTTGACATCCAGTGGGGCCTGACCAGCCTGGGTACAGTCTGCTGTGAATGTCTGAGGAACATGGGCTCTCACTCCAGTGCCCAGACCTGGACCTGAGCATTTCACCTTGCTGGGGTCCACAGGGTCCTTCACTGGCACACGGAATGGACTGCCAGGGATTGGGTGACCTCCGTAGTTAATGTTGACGTCATAATCTCCAGGAGTGAAGGGGACATACTCCACGCTGCAGCTGCCATCTTTATTGTCTTTGCAGGATATTTTTGCCTCTGAGGCTCCCTCAATGGTGAGGCCCAGGCCTCCTGTACCAGCACCCCTGAGATGGAAGCCAAAACTTTTATTTTATTGCACATATTTGAGTAAAATCCCCACACATTTCTCCTTTAAATGTGATCCAACAGTACCTGGTCTCCACAGTGAAGCAGTTGGGCTTGTTGGTTATTCCTCCTTCCAGACCTGGTCCATAGGCACGGACCCGGGTAGGATCACATCCCTCCACCACAGACACTCTGAAGGGACTCTTAGGTACAGGGGCATCATCATACAGCACCTCAATCAGATGTATTCCTGCACACAAATAGATATGTCAGTTCAGTATGTGATATCGTACCTCTCTGCCTGAGTGTTCTCAGAGCAAGCAAATATTTTCTGGTATTGCCACTTGCCTTTAATTATGGGGCAGACAAATTCCCTTTTAGGGAGATAAACATCTGTTTATTTATAAAAGATGCCATCTAGAGTGCAGACGTTCTGGTAAACGTACATGGAATTACATCTGTTCCCTATTCATTATTCTGTTACAACATTTTTCTGACAGAGCCCTCTCAGTAGGCCTATATGCCAGATTCCCAGCCACAGTGCTATGATATTAGAGCATGTCTGGTGGTGGAGAAGTGCTCTGTGATCTCTTTGCTTTGTGTTATAGGTCTCTATTAATATCCCCTGTCATTCCCCTGCTGTATTGCTATATGCAGGCAGCATTCAGCACACATACCTGCCTGGTTAAGAGCTTCTGTTCCAGAGCACACTATTTATAAGACAGAGCCTGTCTGCCTGCCTCTCTGCCTCCCTGCTCTCTGCCCCTCAAACCATTGCTTCACTGAATCATTCTGTATTTATACCCCTTTCTCTCTTGCTCTTTTTTTTCCCCACTCTCCTGGTTTATTCCCAAACGGCGACCCAGCCCGAGCACCTGTTAGTGATTTCTCTGTCTGTACGCGCTCTTTCAGACAGTCTGTCTATGTAAAATCCCCTGTTTATCTGCAGCAGATAAATAGAGGTTTGTAGGTTTGGAAATGTTACACTTTTTTGAGATAGATCTTAAGTTCCATCGTTGCTCAACATCTTTTCACTTTATGATCCTTTTAATTTCATAAATTAACACTGTTAAATGACATAATGTAATATTTTCCACTGTGCTCCTACCGTCCTCAAACGCTGTGTACTCCACTCTGTAGGTGCCGTCTCCCTTGTCAGTGATGAAGTTGTCAGTATTGGTGCCGGAGGGGCTGATGATGCGAACCTTCACATGATTTCCTCCAACCTTGTTGAGGGTGCGGGCATCAACGATGAAGTGGGTTGTGACTTCTCTGAGGACCCCTAGAAACAGAAAAGCCCTTCAGGCTATTTGTTGCTGAAGAGTAACATCAAACACAGTTCCAACACTGCACATCAGAAATCTTTCTAACTGATTCATGAACTGTTTATTAACTAGTTAAATTAATACATACTATACATACAGAATACTATGGCTGCAACTGCCAGATGGTGTAAGTGCATTAAAACCCTATTATGAAGTGCTAACTCATTTTAAGCTTAGCATCTTGGGCTTGTTACCTCTGGGCTCCACTCCTGGCCCATAGACATGCACCCCGCTGGTGTCCACAGAGGGCTCAACCTGCAGGACCTTGGGAAAGTGAGGAATCACATGGCCACCATACTTGATCGTGATGGTGTGTGCGCCATGGAAGGGCGGGATGTATGTCACAGAGAAGGTCCCCTCTGCAGTTTTCTGGATGTGTACTTCAGCCTTAGCCCCAGTCTCTGACACGATCTCGATGGTGAGCTCTGCGTCGCCTGCTCGGGTGCAGTCCACAGTGAAGGTCGCCGGTTCGCCTGCCTTGGCCCTCTCGAGACCCGGACCACTGGCCGTTGCCTTGCTGGGGTCGAAGGCTGGGCGCACTGCAGCTTTGAAGGGAGAACCAGGGATGTGCTGCTCTGCAAACAGGATGTTGATGGCATACTCCCCAGGCTCGGTGGGCAGGTAGGACACTGAGCATGTTCCGTCGCCATTGTCCTGACACTCAATTTTAGCTTCACAGGGACCCTCCACAGTCAGGCCCAGCCCACCTGCACCAGCTCCCTTCGTGTCAATAGTGAATGGAGCAGGTTTACCCACAATGCCTCCCTGCAGGCCAGGGCCAAAGGCTCGCACCTGCGATGCAACAGTTAGGTCAGTTTTTGAGGTGTGGTATTACAAACTTGTAATCAAGAAGTACGGACAGAGTGAAAAGCTACATGCAGCTTTCATTAACTTTTACCTTTGAAGAATCAGCAGGCATCACTGCTTCAACCCCAAAGGGGCTTCCCATCACTGGGTTGCCATCGTAGCTGACATCAACCTTGTACTGCCCCTCCTCTGGGGGAATATACTTCACACTATGAGTGCCTTTGGCTTTGTCGGATTCCAGCTTGCATGGGATTGGTCGACCAGAGGGTGAGGTCATCTTTACACCTACATTGCCCTGCCCACCAGCTCCCTTTGTGTTAACTGAGAACTCCTGATCCTTTCCAACCTCCACTTCTGCAAGAAAGATTAGCACAAAACACTTAACCTTTGCTATTAGCTATTTTTACATTGTATATACAAGAGTATAGGATTTGGTGAGTGTAACTTACTGGTGTCTAATCCCTCCACTTTCACCTTCCCTATATCCAGAGGTGGTGCCACTGTGATGTGGAAGGGGCTCTTGGGAATGGGATCTCCACCGTGCGTCACCGAAATTGTCATGTTACCCTGAAAAAACACCAGAGGAAGAATTAATATTCATTCATTTGGGGTATTATTGTGAATAATCCTCTTCTAATGGTATTAGACTTCAAACAGATGCCTACAGTACCTGTTGAAGAGCCGTGTACTTGACAGTGTAGGAGTAATCGTGGTTATCGATGATCTCAAAGTCACGAACCGCCTCTCCTGGGCCTGCTGCTGCAAAATGCACCTCAGGCTTGGCCTTGCCAGCTCCCTTTGTGTAGATGGTGAAGTGGGTTGGAGTGCCCACCTCCACTCCTGAAACACACGTGTTTTGTCAGTGAAATCAGTCAAATTACCTGATTTCTGTGACATTAAAGTGTTGTAGTGCGTGTTTGTTGCAAATGAAAATACCAAGAAATTTAGTGTGCTCAGTAACTTTGTATATATCTCACCTGTCTTGTTTAGTCCAGGACCCTCTGCTCTCACCTTGCCGGCATCATGGGAAGGATCCACTTTGACTTTGAATGGACTGACCGGAATTTCCTGATAAAGCCAATTGTGAGAAAATTCATAAGTAGCCAAAACCAAACAAAATCCATCATCATTTCACAAGTTGTGTAACACAGCCCATCAGTCCCTCTTCCAACGGAAACTGTATTCTTACCTGGTCAGCAAACAGCACCATGATAGTATATTTGCCTGGACCGGGGGGAGTGTACTTGACAGTGAAGGTGTCATTGTCATTCTTGATGATGTCAAAGTCGATGTCTGCCTCGGCAGGGCCGACCACCCCTGGGGCACACTTGATTCCAATGCTGATGTCCCCTAATGGTGCATAGCAATGAGCATAGTTCACAGAGGTCATTCAAAAGTAGATGACCTGAATAAATAGAGCCAGTCCATCCACTGCCTAGAGCTTCCTTTTAAGTACATTTTATACATTTCAAATAACTTTACCTCAGTGTGTCAGCTCAGCTGGACACATTTACCCATTCTGTTCATTCTGTGCTTTATATGTTTCATCTTTTACATGATGTAGAACTCATTTCATTAAGAGCCAGCAAAACTCTGAGTTTTTGAGTTTTTGTAACCACCCACATCATCTCCTCATACGTGCTCACCTTGACCAGCCTCGCTGCAGTCCACAGTGAAGTATGTTGGCTCATTAGCCTTGAGCCCTGTCTTCTCCACTCCAGGCCCATAGACCTTTACTCTGTCTGGATGAGAACCCTCTCCAACCAGCACCTAATGAATTCACAGTGTACTTGAGGTAAAAGCAATTGGTTCAAGTATAACTGCTGCAGTCCTCTTAGTTTGTCTTTATTTACTGGAGTATCATTATATTAAATTGACAGAATTTGAAATGCAGTACAGCTGTGTGTGTGATTGTGTGTGCACCGTCGTGTGTCTTACCCTGAAGGGGCTGTTGGGCACGTTGACCTCGCCCCAGGTGATGATGATGGTGTGTTTAATGGGTTTGACAGGAGTGTACACACACAGAAATGTGCCGTCTCCCCTGTCAGTGATCTTGATGTTGATGGTGCAGCCTTCAGCATCCTTAGTGGATACAAAAGCAAGTCAGCTCCAGTCTGTGCAGCCACATGCAATATAAATGATGGTTCCTATAAATAACCAATGATGGTTTCACAAACTGATGCTCTCCATACCTGCGCATAGATCTTGAGGTGACCCTTTCCAGCCATGCGGGCATCAATGGTGAATTCAGTTGGTTTGTTCACAGTGACACCAGTTGGCTGCAGACCTGGTCCATAGGCTTTCACCTTCAACCACAAAGGACATTTGAACTTCTTTTTTTAAATGCATTTTCTTGCAATTTAGTTAGGAAAGATCACCATGGTAACCTGGTTTATCCATGCATGTATGGTACTCAGTGGGAATTACCTTCTCAGGGAAGACGTCATTGACTGCTGGGAGGATGTGGGCCATGAAGGGACTGTCTTTGATGTCCTCATCATCACAAATCACATGGACAGCATAGTCACCAGGCTCAGTGGGCCAGTAGCGTACATCACAGGAGCCATCGGCCTTGTCATCACATTCAATTTTAGCCTGTGATGGGCCTTCGATGGAGAAGCCTGAGCAAAGAAAGTATTCTCACATTTAGAGTTCAAGTTTGAAAAAAAAAAACAACTTCTTTTGTAAGCACTCATATCTCTTGCACGTCTCACCCAAAGTTCCAACTTCAGTGCCGATAGCCTCAACTACAAAGTCAGCAGACTTTCCCACCACGCCAGTCTTCAGACCAGGACCCCAGGCCCTAACCTTCTGAAAACCTGCCTCCTCACCCACCTCCACTTCGAAGGGGCTGCAGCACACAGGAATACACAATATTACTTATCGCAAATGTGAAGGTGCATTGTTAATGAATAGCTAAAGGCATCAACAATACTCTACCTGCGCGGAATGGGCTGGCCTCCCCAGGTGATGCTGACTGTGTATTTACCAGGCTTAAGGGGGTAATATTCACATTCATACACACCGTTTCCTGCGTCTCGCACTTTCACTTGCTCCTCTGCTCCAGCTGAGGATCAAAAATACAGTCAATACAGGCTATCATTATGTCAAAGACACATTTCATGCATTGTTATAACTAACTTACACTTAAGTGAATGCATCCCTGAAGACAAAAAAACCCAAAGGACATAATTCTAAAAATGTAAGAGGAGGAGTAAGGAGTGCTGCAGAGAAGAGAGAGCTGTCTGACTCACTTGGTCCTTTGACTGAGACGTTCAGTGCTCCACTGCCAGCTCCTTTGGTGAAAACTTTGAAGTCTGCAACCTCCTTTACTCTCACGCCTTTAGGCTGAAGGCCTCTGCCTGTAGCTCTGCAGGCGTTTGGGTTCATAGCTGAAAGGAACAACAACAACAACAAGTGTGAAAGAGAGAAAAATCTAGCAAGGCAAAAGGCAACTGAGAGTAGCCAGCAGTTGACAGCGATGTTAGTAGCAAAGACATTAAAATATTCAATTCAAATGGGATTCCTTAAAGGTTGACTGACAGAACCTGAAAATGAGAATGATGCTTTTTGCAGCACATATAACACAAAGTACAGAATGCTGATTGGGATACTGACACATTCAAGTGCATCAAGGGAGCTTCTGACAACATTTCAGTCAGTCAGTCGGAAATGTTGACTGCAGGCTTAAACTGAATGCTGGCTGATGCAAATTTAAATGCAATAAAAACAAACATGTCAACAGCACAAGCAAAGATATTTAACAGAGAAGAACAAAGTAAACAGAAATGCAAACTGGGACAATGTGTAAACTATTTGTGCAACATTGCATCTCATCTCTCTGAAACATCAAGCTGCAGGACGCAAGTAAAAAGCACCGTGCCGAGCCATGGCACCAGAATCTTAAGAGAAAGCGCAGAGAGGCATCAACAGGATGCGGCATAGGGAAAGGTTTTGGGGGGATCTGGCTGAGCAATTGGCACAGGCTCCTTCCCAGCAGACCATACTAACTTGGGCGGCTGGGTTTTGGGGGGGGGGGCCCCTTTCCACCCTTCGCTCCAGGAGGGGTGCGCACTGACTGAGGGGCTATCTGCAGTGGAGCTCCCAGGGGAGGAGCAACGGGCAGAGCTAGAAATGACAGATAGGAAGGGTTATCGTCTGTACTGGGTGGCTTTTCCCAGGGAGAATAAAGATGACTGTAGATTGTGATGGATAGATCACCCTGACACTAACAGCACGCTATGAAATCTGATTTCTCTGACACTAATTTACAACACAGACAGATGGCTCACCTTCTGAGATGTTGACAGTGAAAGGACTCTTGGGGATCTCCTGGCCTGCAAACAGTACGTGGATGGTGTGAGGGCCCTCTAACATTGGACGATAGGTGCAACGGAAAACACTGTCACCCTTATCCTCCAGGATGAGCTCAACTGTGTCCTTTTTGCCCTGAGGATCAACGATGACCACACTGACATCGCCATTACCAGCACCTGAGTGTGACAGAAAAACAATCAGCTATATAATGATGAAGTTGATGCTGTATCATTGGTTTCTCTAAGAAAATTGCAGTGATTCATTTGATATTTTTTTTAAACAATGCAAGCCTTTCATTAGATGACATTCCTATTGTTTGCATGTCTATATGTCAGCATGTAAAGTGGTTGAATTTTCCATACTTACCAGCTGTGTAGATGTCAAAGTAGGTGGGTTTGTTAGCCACATTGCCTGTCGGCTCCAGACCTGGTCCTCTAGCATGGACTTTGCTGGGGTCACCCATAGCTTTCGCCACATTCACTGTGTAGGGGCTCTTGTCAATGTCCTGACCGGCAAACAGCACTTTCACCTAAGAATAAAAATGAAAAACAATTTTAAAGCATATTCAGACAGAATGGTTTGTCTTTTTTGTGCGATGCACTTTATGTATTTAAGAAATAGGAGCAGTTTGATCTTACCTTGTGGACACCCTCAACTTTAGGAACATAGGTGACAGTGTAGGTTCTGTTTTTGTCATTGTTGGGTTTAACCTTAGCCTGGAGAATAAGTAGACAAAGCAAGAGAGGGTTAGATAAAGATTAAATGCTACACTAAAAACTTTTAAACTTAGCACCAGGATTATCTGAGGAGGAAAGTAGGCTGTATGCTAATATTCCTTGTGTATCAGGTGTAACTGACCTCCTCTTTGTGTCCCTCAGGATCCTCCACATAGACCAAGACCTCACCACTTCCAGCTTCCAGAGTTTCCACAGTGAACACAGCTGGTTGCAGCACCTTGTTGCCATGAGGTTCAATACCTGTCGTGTAAATATAGAGGCATGGGGTATGGTGCAACATTTGGAACAATCCAACATTCTTAGAATCGGGCAACAAAGTGGACACACAAGATATCTATGTGGTACTGCTACCTAACATCACTTCTTTGACATTCAGGACCAAGAAGGGGAATGATGTTCATTAAACACTCATACTGTTCATATGAATTTTTGATAACTGTGCGAGCGTGATCTACCCACCTGGTCCATAGGCTTTAACCTTGTTTGGGAAAAGCTGTTTGGGCCTGAGAGGAGCGCCAGGCTTCAGTTTTGCCTTGGGGAACTGAGACAGGTAGGTCATCACTGAGTGCTCATCCACATTTGGGTCCACAATCTCCTCAGGGGCAATCACCTACAGCACAGAAAAGAAACAGGGCTTAATCACGCAACATGACTCTATGAATATCTGGCTGGGATATCATTGAAAAGTATAGGGTTAGGATTAGGGTTAGACAACAACTGTGACCATTAAAAAAACACCATAGCCTAATTGATGTTTCAGTTGATTGAGCTGTCATTTGTAAGAAGCCTATGGTTGATTCTTTAATCAACTCCCCCTTGTTAAGAATATTGCAATTGGATTTAACAAGGATTAAACTTATTTATTCCCTCCACCTCTGACTCCTCTCTCCTTTGCAGCACTTGTTTGCCTGTCTATCACACGCTGGCACAAAGCCATACGCCATTCCAGTTATATTTAACCCCAGGACAGCGGGGTTAAGGATTGTTGCCTTCAATAAGCCAGCCAGGGGGATTTATCCTGAGCCAGACCTCTCCCACATCTCCTTAACACCACTACACTGGAATCTAGCCCTCAGGCCTGCAGATCCATGACATATACCCCCCAGCTATCTCACCAATGCTAAGCCTCATGGAGAATAGCTAACCCTCTGTCTTACACAAACAAGTAAACAACCTGCATAGCGCACATCGCAATACATAGACTCAGAGTCTTACAAATGGCGCAGGAAATTTTGCTCTGTTCACATTGTTATTCTGATGAGTGCAGGCATATTTACACCTGTGTCTCGGTGGCTAGCTCGGGAGGCGTTAAGAAATCTCACACCTCCACAAATTCACGAATACACCAAATAAAACTCCTACTCGCTCACTCACTGAGAGCTACAATAAAGTAAAAGGAAATATTAGAAGTGAGCTGGGTAATAAATATTTCATGATACCCTGCAGCATGATCTCCCTGGAAAAACACTGGGCTCTATATCCTACATAGCACTGTTTTTTTTTCAGTACATTGCAGCCTTACAGGTACATGTACATGTGATGATGCATGTTTGCATTTGCAAAACATGTGCTGCTTGGAGATGACTGGTGCTTACTGAATGTCTCACAACTCAAAAAGCACTTTGTGACCAACATCTATCTTGCATCTTACCTGAGGCACACCCAACCAGTCATCAGCTTGTTGCATGGCTTCCCTGGCATTCTGCACAGGCTTGTTTGGGTCCCACTCCGCCCAGTCAGGACACAAACCTAACCGAAGACAAAGACGCAGATTAGACAATTCTACACAGACAAATGCAGGCAGCGTTTCACTGCAGTAGCTATAATAAGGCCACTTGGGCTGTCACTACTATCTACTCCAACACCTCCAACTACAACTATGCATGCCCTTACCCACACTGCTGTGCTCCTGTGAAATCAAAATGTGTGACAATGAAGGTGTCTCGATCGTTCTAAAGAAATAACCTCGACAGACGCACAGGAACTTTCACTGTGGCTAAAGCTAGAGCTAGCCTCCTCTGTGCTGCTAATGCCTAAATTGGATTAGTGTTGGTGATGGAGTGGCTGCTCATTCAACAGGTCCATACAGTCGCACCACAGAATACTATAATCCAATTAATATAGACATAGGACCACAGTATTAGCAGGGTTGGGTTTATATGTATCTGCAAGGAAGGAGTGTGCAGTGAGAGAACAAAAAAAAATTATAAATCTGTCAGCTGGGAGGCACCAGGGTGAGTCTACCACCATATTACTTTGGGAAATCATTCCTCTGAAGTGATGTCAGCTCTGGAGGAAAACCATAGCCATGTAGTTCATAATGCAACATTACTGTAATACCAAGGGAAGCAAGTGTACGCTATAACTGTATATGAGTAAGATAGATACTGACAATTGTAGCTGTCTCCCTGTCGTTAACAACGCTGGTTTCCTCCTGGTCTGGCCAGTGAATTTGTTTTATACATTTGTATCGGAATTAAAAGCAGAGCTTGTGCGTTTCTGTGTTTTAGAACAGAGTTAGTTTCACCGGTTACCCTGCTGTTTGGTACTTGCTGATGAAACAACAGAACCTTGTATGGTCAGTGTTGCAGCACAGTGTTTGAAAGATGTGTCTGCTCAGATCAATGGCTCATGTAAACACAGTTAAACATGGTGTTCTACACTTCTGCTACTCCTCCACCTTTCATTCTGTGAAGCACAGTTAGGAGAGGACTATCTAATGTCCAGCAAAAGCCTAAATTGGCAGTGACTCAAACTGTGGTCTTGTGGTCTTTGGATGCGTGGCTTAGGCACCTCCCTGTGACAGATCACTCTGCATTTTGATGCGGGGCCAAGCATCCCCCTTGACAGAAGAGGAGGAATGGTGCCCAAATTTGGGGGTGTTGTGTAGCAGCAAGGCTATAAACACTAAAGCCAGGCTTGGGCCTCAGGGTCCGACACAGTGAGAGTGAAAGCTTCAGTCATTGTGAGACAGCTGGCAGGGACGTCCTCGGGCCATCAGCAACCCCTCTACAACCCACCGACACTACCTGCTCTCCAGAGACAGATTACTCTAGCTGACATGTGAATCTGAATCTGAATGTCTGTTTGCAAGTCTGTGTGTATGTGTATGTGTGTGTGTATGTGTGTGTGTGTGTGTGTGTGTGTGTGCCCCAGAATGTCTGTGAGATATATAGCCCTCGTTTCTAGAAGAGGAGCAAAGGAGACAAATTCTCCTGAGGAGGTGATACTGTTTCAAATACACTGACTGACATATGCTTGACCCTAACCTCCATAGCAACCAAGCAAAACCGCCACATACAACAAACCTGTCAATAGGCGCTGCACATATTCTGACTCAGCACTTGCTCCTGCCGGCCTGTAGACTCAGCCGAAGCTACTACAAGCTACTTACCGGGGGCACAGTTGTCAACCAGAGCTCCCAGGGCTTTGCCATCCCGCCAGTCACGGTTGAAGTTGTTGATGGGCAGCTGGGGCACTTTGTTCTGTATCCAGCCCAATAAGCGCTGTTTGGGGGTGAGCTTCTTAGTCTCCTCGTCATCCTCGTCATCCCACATGGGCATGGAGATAGAGTAGTGGAGGATGAGAGTCCAGATAAGACCCAGGATCAGCTTTAGATTGCCATCCACAATGGCTTTGCTATCTGTAGTTGGACAGGAGAGACAACAGTGTTCATGAGGATTTATAATTTCCAAAAGTTTCACCATGTCTGTCAGTATTTCAGTACATATACTGGTTAACTGCATCTTCCAGTTATATGTTCATTCTTAATTTTTATGGGCCCTTCCAGGGAGATTTCTGCAATCTACTAGCAAGGCACCGTAATGCTAAACCATAAGAAATTAAGACCTATGATTTGTAGATACGCTTATTATATCAAAATAGTCCTTCCTTGCTGTTTTGCAGAGATGACCGGGCTATTCTGAGTAGAAATATAAACAATAATGATTGACTGCTGAGGAGACAAGAATCTAATGCTCCTCACTGGTTCCCCCGAGCCCCTCTTCTCTCAGACAGCTGTCTGACTGAGGACCCCTGACAATCTGTCATCCAGTCACAATAGCAGTCTGAAGACAGTGACAGCTGATGTGGAAGTGGATCCCTCTCTGCATAAATACCACTTGGATTTCAATTACCGCCAAAACTTTTAGCGCTAGAGTGTGATAAATCAAACAGACGGAGATTAGATTCATTGACAGTGAGCAAGCAGCTCCTTTCCTCAAGTTCCCAGAGGACAAGTTTGTTAAATAAGCCATTTTAAATCTACTCTAATTTAGAGATTCAGCCCCATAAGCCCAATAACCTCTGCGGAGTGGTAGATTTTAATGTTACATTGTCTAATCTTGTGTGATACACTCCAGTTAATTCAGTAAGACTTTAATAATGGAAGAACTTTGATGCCAGTTGTTTATCACAAGACCATTTTATTGAGACCATTTATCTTTTCATAGATCAGTGGCCTCTATCAGAGGGTAATGTATGATGTGTCACTGTTTGACTGGCACAGGCAGGTGGCACGATGTGGCACAGTGTGATTTTGATCCTGCCGTGTCCGGCTTTAAGGGCAACTGTGTGGTCAAAGAGACATCCATCAAATGGTATCTAGTTACACACTGTGACACATGTGCAACTAAGCCTGTGGTGATTTTTTTTAGTGTCTCTGGGTCACGGTAATAAAACTGAGACATCATCTTAAGAAGGCTGCATTGACCCACTAGAGCTGCATGCAGAAAGAGGGTCCTAGGAAGTAAAATGCCAGGGCTTCTATTATCATGCCCTGTTTCTGTCAAAACAGTCTGACCTAGTGTTTGTCTGTACAGCTGCGCCAACTGTGCCAGACACTCACTAACATATTAAGTCCTAGACACACAATTCTGTACACACACCCTGCAGACTTTGAGGTAATATCTGTGATTCTAACCTTTGCCCTCCTGTGATCAGCAGGACTCCTTGTATTTCAAAGAAACACACGCAGTGCAGGTCCAGGTGGACAGACTGTGGCCTTCACAGTCTGCCAGCCAAAGCCTCAGCCATGCTGAGAATTTCACTCGTGTGTGTGTCAGGATTATTAGTCACCAAAACAGAAAAATAGTCTGTCAAAAATGTTATAGCTACTCCGCCATATAAATTGTATGGTTCTCTACAGGCGTATAATTAATCCATGCTTTTCATATCATGCTAGATAGTTTTAAGAGGCAGCATGATGTCTGGACAGGAACTGGCTGTCAACGAGGAGCCCCAGTGAGTCGTGCTGACCCCTGACCTGTCAGATAAGGTTGTGTGTTTGTGTATAGAAACACTTGTGTAACTGCTGTCCTCATGTATAAATTGTGTCATTCTCATTAGCACAGCCCTGTTGAATTTCCAGCCCGTAGATGACCATATTGCTGCAGCAAGAGTAAACTAAAGCATATATCGTGCAGCCACTAGGCCTTGGCGCTGACGCAAGTTAATGACCTCAGTGACACCTCTGCAGTAACTTTCCAATAAGCTGTTGACCCCCTCTCAACGCAGCTTTCCAGAGGCCTGTGAAAGCCATGTCTCACTGCTGGCTGACACCTGGGCTGATAACATACCAACACAGCAGCTACAGAATGTGTATGTGTTTCTGAATATGTGACTTAAGAATGTCAAAAGATCAACTTTTAAATATCAAAGCACTGCATCTTACTGGGATCTGGGATCTTTTTACTTATTCCCATCTAATAATGGTCTGCCAGCTTTTTATGTTTGCATTTTACAGCTAAATGCTTTCAATTTACAAAGTCATTAAAGCCCGAGACTGACTTACCTATTGAGACCAGTTTGATACGCTCTCTGTCCAAGAACTCTAGTGCCACGGAAACATTTTCCAGTTTCATCTGACGGAAGTTGGGTCTGGTGTGGTGCTTTCTGTACATTTTCTTCTGGCTCAAAACTTCCAGGAGTGAAATGAGCTTCAGCCCATCACTAAAATCCTTCTGTAGGTCGACGATGGTCTTGTTGACGCACTTGAGGTGCTCGTTGCACCACCTGGTGAAGGTGTTCTGCTGGATCTTCTTCCATGGCGCGTCCTCAGCCAGGTCCTTCTCCGTGGCCGGCATCTCGTCGTCCTCCTCTTCCCCAAAGTCAGTGGCCTGGTAATACTGTGGAGGCAGCTGCTCGTCGCCGTAGTTGTTGCTCATCATGATGGCTTTTTCCGTGTCCAGTTTTATACCTCGGTGACACTTAGGTGTTGAATTGTAACTTCGGCCGCGCAGAAAACTTTAGCAGGTCGATGGCAAGCGCGCTCTCGCGGAGGAAAGTTCAGACTTGGAGGAGTTGAGAGAGCAGCTTAGAGATTTTTCGGATGTACTTGCGAAGAAGCCACTTAAATCAGGACAGTGATGGATTAAATTATCCGATTTACTGTGTGCAGGGCAGCTGGTCGTCGCTGTTTGTTTTTTTTTCAATTGGCACCCTCTTGATAAGTCGGTCCTTTCTAATATGGCCCCGAGAAGAATGTCGCGTTTTGAAAAATGGAGTTTCGTGGCAGGTGAACTGGATCAGCACTGTTGGAGTTGACTCTTAGCGTGTTTAACTTGACTGTTGGGAGAGGACAGACACGCGTTTTATAAAGGACGCCGGGCCACGTCACTCAGCCTCTGTGATCATAGTCTATTTGTTAATCCATAAGGAAAACGGGGGTCGGTTTACGGGGAGAATGGGGCAGGGATTGGTCAGACCCCGGGCAGCGCAACAGTTGCGGCATGCTTCTTATTTTTAGGCGCTCCTATTTGGGCGTCTGGGGGCTGGAGCTTACCGATTGTTGTGAATGTGTGTCAGGCTCAGGGTCCAAGTGGCTGAACAATTGAGCTAAGAAAAGAAAGTGAGAGGTGTAGTGAGACTCTCCCTATCAATAAGTTGTCAGTTTACAGAAGATAACTGTCCAAAAGTGGGATTTTATGCATCAAATTCTCTCACCGAGGCCTCAGAGAGACAGATTTTAAAGGATGAGGTCATCCTGGTGAAGATGAAGCAATTGCATTACGTGTGTTTCACATCTATCTGATACTTTCCATGTAGACAATCAAAGGTCAAGACAGGCTCAGGGGGGTTAAAGGAGTATGTTTGATACTGGAGGAAAACTGTTTATTTAGATCTTTATATAGAATTAAGTCTTTTTTCTTTTTTGCACTGTCAAGCAATGTCATAATTTAACTTTCAACTCACAAAATTTAAAAACTAATTTTACAGATTTAAACAGATTTTCAGAACATAGTATAATCTTTTTTTTTTGCCAAAACCAGTAAGGATAGAATATGTACAGAATGATTACTGAATATTGTTTGTGCTGCAGGTTTAGAAACTGTCACAGAGTTGTGACTCAGCAACCAGTGACATGGCAGTGACACCAGATGACAGCACCAGCCTTGATGAAGTAGTAGGAGGTAAGAATAACTGTGACACATGCAGAAAGCATGTTTGGGATACTCATTCTGGACACAGCCAGGGTTCCCCTGTTGATCCCCCACCATGTAATAAGATAGATACTCTAAACATTTTTTGTTCATTTTAAACATTTTTTTTAGCTATTTCTTAATAACTATTCAACACATTATGAATCACATAGACTATAAAGTCACCAGTGTAAATTTTATATTGTTTAATATTGTTTTTGTCCATATCTCCCACTATTGATAGGAAGTATAAAGTATATTAATTGTAATTAAATTTGAATTTGAATTTGAATCATTTATTGTGAATAAAAATAAAAATATGTGAATAACTAAAGTGAAAACCAAATCAGAGCTGCATCTGTTCCTGGACACTGTTGTTCATTTGACATTGTATCTCCCGAGAATGCCCATGGCTGCTTTCACAGTCAGCTTTCTTTTTAATTAGCTTTTTCCCTGTTAGCCTGTCAGTTAAATATATTAAATATTTAAGGAGGGATTTGGGGTGAACTTGTTGGACAAATAGGCCCGAAGCAAAGGGCCAGCTGATTAGATTTTGCTGGTGATCTGGATCTGACATTTCGACACTTCATTTCTTCAGCTGTAACTCTGAATGAGATAGAAACCTGATCCAGAATCCGTTGGGAATATCTGTAAGCTCAGGAAACTAATTTAATTTAAACCTCAAGTGACAGAAGGAGGTTCAGTGAAGCTCTATGCTAACTATGCCCCATGACTAGTTCTTCATGAAGCTGCACATCCAGGCTACTTTTAGATAATTAGCTGTGCTTAAACTTAGTAAACCATGACTTGTGGCAGAGGAGTAATGAGCACAGTATAGACGCCTCATCAGTAACATTGACACACCAGTTCCTGCCATCTGTAAAAAAAAACATGTCTGTGAGCTTATGTCACGTCTCTGGAGTGAAGGTTATTAATATCCATACAACCCGTGTAACGTGATGCCTGCAGAGACATGGTTCTCACTCAGGTTGACTGCTGGTGATTTCATGAATGGGATTCCACAAGACCTTAAACCCTGTGACTGATAGCTGGTGATGCCACCTCCCAGGAAAAGAAAACTCTCAGACATCATGTGGAGTGGGTATATTTATTTCCTCAAGTCATTTACAGTACAAAATAGACCTCCAGGTAACAAAATAGCCACACCTATATTGAAAACAACACTGCTATCAATATGTAAAGCAGCAAGCTGAGCAACACTCTGCAGTACAGAAGCTTATGAAACTATGATAAATTTAATATTCATGAAATAAGCTCAGAAATGATGATAAACAATGTCCTGAGTCCAACAACGTCCAAATGTACTATTGCCGTCAATGAGAATTTAATTTTTATTTCAAATTAATCAATTTAAAAAGACAGTGACAACCTTTTGCAGTCCAGTGGCACATTATTTCCTCAGCGTATGTTCATATGCAGAAATTGGTCAGGCATTGCTTATCAAGGTTCTGTTTAATGACAAATGTTTCAGAAATGATTTCTATACATTTCTGAAAGTTAATGGACTGGAAAAACCAGGAGTCGTACTTGCTGTTTCTGGCAACTAAGGTCAAATGCAATCTAAATGCATGCAATGACTACACCACCTTTGAACACAGAGGTACTGAAAATGATTAGCAATGCAAGTAGGTCTTCTGAGTAACGTCACCATAAATAAACATTTATATAGCATATAATTTGGCTATCAAATATACGATGCTCTTTCAAAATAGAATAAACTTTCTACAAAGCTAGTACAAATGGATTTAAGAAATATCTCTCCCATAGTACTATATGTCACATCTATTTACATGAAATACAAAGTAACATAATCAACATAACCAACATAAATTATATATTGTGCTTCTATGTTTTATAGCATGCTTTTTTCATTTCTAAAAGGTTTTCACCCAAAAAAAGTTTCACAAATGTAAACAATAATAAAGAGTCCTTCCACATATACATATATATTTTGTAACTGATGCTTATTTACATATTTTGGAACCATTTCAATGTCTAAATGGCTTCACAAACAACTAACTGTGATTGTTCACTTCAGCGGTTTAATCTAGGTGTGACTACATGCCGACCAGTGTTGGTCCTATCTGCAGTTTTTCTCATAAAGTGTGTCGTCAGTAAACGAGAATGCTGACAGTCAACATTATCACACTGTGTACCTTTTAAAAAAAACTTGCAATCACAATAAATCTTAAGAACAACACACTTGGAAAAACCAAGTCATTTAAATCCTGCTGAAGAGAGGAAAAAAAAAGTTTATTTCTCCACATCGAAAGCATTATAATATAGCTCAATAATACCAGAATTTGCCCCCAGAGTTGCTGGAATACTTTTACTAGCGCATAACAAACAACAACAGTGCAGCTGTGGGTTCAGATTTAGTGTTCAAACTTTCAGAGTGAACTGTGAGAAGGCAAGATGAATCAGAAATACTGCACTGACTGGCATCTTGGTTAACTGATAATTAAAGGGGGACGTGGGAGTTGTCTGATTTCAGAGTCAGACACAAGACAATGCTTGAGCAGGCAGACAGACAGAGCTTGGAGCAAAGCACATAACTGAAAAACTCTGTGAAGATGTGCGGTCTCCACCCACCTGGGGTGACGTCGGGTTAAACATCAGCTTTATACATACTGACAGGTGCTTTGTTTGCCATACCTGTTCTCCTTGTAATAGCACACTGTTGCAATGGAAAGAACTGATATCTAGTATTGGAAAGGACAGAATAACAGCAATAGAATAGTATATATGGTAGACTGATGTCGATTCATTTTGTAATTTCTAATAGGCCTACACCTTTGCAGTACTGTGAATTTATTGCATTTAGAATTTTTGGGGAAGTCATTGATAGTTAACTACTCATTAACAAAAAATTGACACTACTCTTTCTCTTAATGTTTAAGGACATATTATGTACATTTCAGGATTTTCAGTGTATTGAATTTTTGGACTCCAGGTTCGTTGTTATTATCAGAGACAACTATAAACAATATTTGAACAAACAAATAAATAAACATTTGTTAAATAAATTGAAAAAAATTGGTGCACATTAATAATAAAAATCTTCATTTTATCACATTGTTTAGCTAAAGGATAGAAAAAAAATCACAGACACAGAGGAGAAAAGACAGTACTAGCATACAGTTAGTGAGATCAGTCCTCATGTGGCTCTCTGCAGGTCATCGTCATAGCGATCTTCTCATGAACACCAATAAAATGAGACTGAGAGCTTTGTTCTCAGTCTGCGTGTGCATGTTGTACCTTCTCATTACAGATAAAATTTCTCATACTTTTTTCTACTACAAAGCTGTCAGCTCTATCACATTTAGAGAATTCCAGGTCAGTCTATAGACATAGCAGGAGACGACGAGGGCTGGCCTAAAGCAGACGTCTTGTCCCTGTGCAGTTGTTGCCCATCCAGTCAACATCGGACAATAGCTCTCAACAAGCTAGTCATCATTAGTAGCACTGCTGTGGCTGCAGTGATAGTCAAAATGGAGTTCCAACCTACCTCACTCCCCTGAGGGAAGACAGGAAAAGGAGAGTGTTAAGAGTTAGCAGAGACTATCCATCAGCTATAAATAAACCATACTGGGCTTTTAAAGGAATAGTTCAACAGCTGTCTTACAGATAGTGAGAGTAGATGACTGTTACCACTGTTATGCCTGTATGTTAAATAAGGAGCTATTAGCCTAGCTTAGCTTGAAAAATAAAGCATTTCTTGGCTGTAGCTTTATATTTAACATAGAGACATTAGAGTGGTGTCAAACTTCTCATTTAACTCTTGGCAAGAAAACAAACAAGAATATTTCCCAAAATATTGAACTATTCCTGGAAATAACTTATTCAGTGTGATTCAAGGAAGTATTTTGTTATAATTTGACAAACTGCCCACCCGTCCCATGTCCACTTTCCATGAATGCTTAACGTCACTACCTTTCAGCATCTTAATTCATTTTCCCCAGCCACACTTGGCATTTGTTCAGTTTAGACCCTCCCATAACAACCAAATGAATCCTGAGTAAGAAAGATTCCCAGTAATTAATATTAAAGGGTCAGTTCACAAAAATAACAAAAAATATATTTACCTCTAATGCTATTCAGCCATGCACACAGTTTGGTTTTTATTTTCCAAGATTTTGTGTGTTTGTTTTCACCTCAACCTTGATACAATGGAGGTGAATGAGATTTTGATTTGTGAGTCTCACAGGATTAAAAAATTACATTTAAAATTCTTCAGCAGCAACATGTCTTTCCAAAACTTTTGTCTTGATTACTCTGGATAATCCATATAATCGATAGAAATACTTTTCATTATTACTCTGTTGATGCCTACATCCATATCTGCTGTAGCTCCCCTCTCCACATCCTCTGTATGTTATATTATTGGTACTGTTCACTTTACTAAAATCTAATGATCATGTACATGTATGTTTATTACAGGGGGATTAGTTCTCCCAGCAGAACCCCCACTGCTGCTCTCTTTGAGAGCTCCCTTAAAAAAGCAATTCTCAAAGGCAGATATCTCAAAATCTGAGCAAATCAAACCAAAACTACAGTATTTGCATTGCGAAATACAACTAGAGGTATGTAGTAAGAAAATATATATTTTTTGTTTCTTTTTATTTCTCTGTAATTTGCATGAACTGATCGTTCAATCTACATGTAAGACTCGTAGGTAGAATTACAAATCAGATAGAGATAAGCTCCTCCCATACCTTGCTCTCTGGGACGCCAGCTCCGACAACCAGCACCAGACCACAGCCACTATTACAATCATTCCTATGAAGGGGATGGAGAGAACAGGGTGCTCAGACGGATGGATGAATCTCTGAGGAGGGAATAAAAACAAACACAAGGGCCATGGAGATGAAGGGAATGAATGAAAGGATGGATTGAAGTAGCCAAATAATAAACACAGATAAAAAATATGACAACAGCACAAAAGGGCCTTCACTACAAAAATCACTGAAGTAAGGGTGCGACATGGGGTATGGCTGTGATATAAAGGGGAAGGAGTGTGATGGAGTGATGTACATTTCCTATTAAACAAAGTGACATACACATCAACTCAGTGTGAGTATGTGTGAGCAGTCCTATGTGACATTTATTGGCCGCATGTGATGTTATGGTGACCAAAAAAGAAAGACGTACAGCATGAATGTCGTGACTAGCATAGATGGTGGTATTTTCGTCTCTCTATCCTCATTTTATAGTTCATTTGTTTTTATGTTTCGCTAAATTTGCTATTAAACAGGCTGAGAGGTCATGGACATTCAGAGAACAAGGACAGCATCAGAGACAGGCACGGGTAGACAGTTTGACACAACGCAAAGACATCTCATCATGGCTGTTGTAGACAAAACACAATGTTGTAGACCTGTTTTTGTTCGTGTGTTTTTCTGGGGTGTTTTTGTTGGGGGGGGGGGTTTTGTTTGTTTGTTTAAATAAAAATAAAGGACCTGATTAGTAGTAACACACATAGACCACTTTGCATCGCTTCCAACAAGTTTCCAAAACAGTATTATTTTGGGGTTGCTGTGTTTTCAGTTTCAGTCACTGGTATCTGTTCTTTTCAAAACTGAAGGGAAATGAATTTGCTGAGTATTCAGTCTGTCTTTGCGAGGTAATGCAGTTGAAACTACAGACTGTCCTGGAGTTGGTGCATTCAAGTGCCACACTGCACTGCATTCACAGACTGTCAGAAAGTTAAACCCAGAGGACAAACAATAAGCAAATATAGCTGTCATGGAAATTACAATGAATTTGGTTCTGTAGCTTCACACGTTTAGAAGGTCCAAGGGGAGCTTCAGACTTTGCCATCAGCACTTGAATACACAAATCCTTTCAAAACAAGTGCAACAAGTGTTAACTGTGACTAAAGTAAAACTGGGCATGCTGTTAATTGTTTCAATTATCTATTTCAGACAAGTTTCACTTCACTGCAAGTTGACTTTCTTGCAGCACCTCATTAAAATGAACAGAAACCAGTCTTAAGGGAGGAAAAAGCCATTTGAAAATCTAAAGATAAAAAGGTCCTTTAATTACTTTTTTTCTGTTGAAAAATGTTGAAAAATATCTGAAGACCAAAAAGAATTCTGTGGAAAAATAGGCATTCTTAGCTTGATGCCTTTCTTTTTCAGATTTTGTGTTTTTGTCCAACAACAGTATTTAAGCATTGCTGTCACAGAGAGGTTAGGACACAGACACAATGGGGGGAAAGTTCCCCAGCCCCAGGCACACAATAAACACTGATATGGGCTGACAGGCCAAGTCAGTTCATATCAAAACACGTATTGCTACAAATGAGACACATAAAGAAAGTGGGCTCAACACACACACAATACAGTAGGTGTGATGTGAGGTGTGTTACGTGTTAGTTGACAGTGTGAGTGCAAAGACAGATCTTTGTAAGTTTTTAATCAAGGTGAAACGTGAGCTGGAAATTCCTCAAATTACCTTAAGAAGTTCAGCAAACATTTCGAATCAAATAAACAGTGAAACAACACAACCTGCTCCACAGATGCTGTAGAAATCTCCAGTCAGGTATGCAAAGGTAACCACACAAATGTCCTAAAGACTGTGAACATTAATCCCTCAAAGCTGTACAGGATTTAAATCTGTTTCGCTTCTTCTGATACCAGTTGTTTACTATTAATTTATTCATGTCTGCCCCTCACCTGAGCCCCCCCTGACAGCTTCTCCAGCTCTGCCTTGCAGCGCTGCAGCTCCTCCTCCAGCTCTGCTCTTTCCCTCTGACTGCTGTCATACAGTACCTGAAGCTCCTGCAGCTCCATCTTCAGACCGTCACACTGGAGGACACAGATGTCAAACACTCAGTCTTGAAAACCAAATTTATTGTATTTTATTAACTTTAATATACCAAAATATCTAAACTAATTTTCTAATCATATTTTGATGCAAATATGGCTATGTTTTATGCATTTTTCCAGCCAATTCCCAAACAAGACACTAAGGCATCATACCTCTCTCTGCACCTGCGAGGCCTTCTCCTCGGCCTGTTTCAGCTGGTCTCTCAGGGAGAAGATCTCCCCGACGCCTCCATTCCAGCTGGTCGGTGTCACGGGCTTCCCATCAAATGAAATATTCTTCTGGATGGAGGCGTCCACCAGGCGACAGTTCTCAGACTGGGCCATGGTCATGTAGCTCTCGGTCATAACCTCATCTGGGCCAGTTTCCATCTCCTTCCCCTCGGTGCCCTCTCCTGCATCCTCCTCTTTCAGTGAGAGGTACACACTGGAGCTGTGAGGTGGATGAAAGGAGCAACAATAAAGTATCCAAAATACTTTCAGTTTCAGCTGAAATATCTGAAGAAATCAAAATGAGCTCCAAATGTACAGATGATTTTGATGATCAAAGGCTCGGCATGGTTTCTGGGATATTTTATGTGATTACCAGAGAGCTAGTCAGTGTTTTTTCCTTTGTCCTGCTACAACAGGTGTCTAGACAGCCTTGTAAACAGGACTGCACTACAGATCATTGTCATCTTTGATTAATCTTTTTTGTATCTATAAAATGTAAGAAAATAGTGACAAAGGCCCATCACAGTATTGTCTGACTAATAATCCAAAACCAAAGTATCTTAAAACCCATGTGTTTTCTTTGTTTTTTTCTTGGTTTTATGTTACTTTGTGGATACACTTATTTCTCCCTGCTTTATACATTGTCTTCTCTGTCTATTCTGTCTCCCTTTTCCCCTTACTACTTTCTGTACTTTGTAAATTCTTTTTTGAAAAGTGCTATAAATAAAGTTTTTTATGCATCACAGATCTTCCTCAGCAGATGGGAGTTTTCCCAGTTGTCTGCTGGGGTACATCATGTGATGCATTCAATAGGTCCAGAACAACTACTAAATAGATCTTGTGGGGACCTTGTTTTCAAGGTCAAGAATGATCTTTGAATCTCAAAATAGTTGTTGATTAATATTCTGCCAATCTTCCAATCAGTTAATCAACTAATGCTTTTAGCTCTTATGTGTAATCCCTCAAATGATGCTACAAATTACTGCAGTCATTAAACAGGTGGCCAGTATTTTCTAAATGACACGTAACGTGAATTTCTGCGATGAGAGGTTGTATTCCAGAGGGTCTCCCCTCCAGCTGATCTGGTAAGCGCAGCTGATGAGTGAGCAGTCATTGACCTCTCACCATGTCCTCTGTCTCTGCAGCAGCTGCAGCCTCTCAGTGAGACGTCTGTTGTCCTCCTTCAGGGTCTGACACTCCTCCCTCAGCATACGGCACTCCTCCTTCAGCAGGTCCACGTCACCTGACAGAACACAGAAGGTCAGAGATGAAGATATTAAAGAGGATGCAGGTGATTAGAGCTCATCTTTAATCTTGCCGCTTGAGGTTTTAAAATCATCACAGCATGTTCAGAATATATTAATGGAATAGTTCAACAAGACGAGAAGCTTAATACCACCTTCTGTCTGCTAACTGTGAAGCTACAGCCAGTTAGCTTATCTTAGCATAAAGACTGGAAACAGCTAGCCTGGCTCGGTCCAAAAGTAATGAAATTCACCAACCTGAATCTCTAAAGCTCATTATTTAAAATGTTACCTTGCTTGTTGTTGCTTGTTTAATCACAAAACCATAAAAATGTGTCAGTTCACAGTTGGAGTCTTTTTTGGCCAGGAACAGCGGGTAGGCAACCTGCAGAGTCTCCAGAAAGTGTGTCCCCTAAAAATGTTGAACTATTCCTTTAAAATGGAATAAAATCTCAACTGTGACTTAGGTTACTCTTTCATACAAAATCCATTTTTGATGAAAGAGCCATGACAAATAAAATGAAATCTTTCGCTCCCTCAGTCCCACCCGAGGATCAGCTGCAGAGTCCAGCGGAGACATCATGTGTTGGAAGTGTGTGTCCCTCCCCCCTAATGACTTCATGTCCCCGGTATCCTAAATGCGCACCCACACACACATCCACACTCATTCCTACATTGCCAACAGTGGACGTTTCTCACTACACCGATTAAGTGTGGACCACTATTTCAAGTGATTTCAGAAAAAAAAGAAATATAAACATTTTGTTTGAGGTCTTCTCTTAGAATGTAACTGCAAAACTTCTTCTGTAATAACTTTTTAAAATTGGCAAGAGGGGACATACAACCTTGGCCCCTATCAAAGAGGGAACCTCCGAAACCTCTCAACATTATATCATTTAACTATATTGCACATAGCATAGTAGAGGCTACATAGTAGTATTTACTGTGAAACATCACATACTGGAAGTGACAGTGTGCCTATATTAGGCACCTAATTTTCTAAAGAACTTCTCAGTATTTTAAGTGTACTATCTTGCTCTTCTTTTGTGTTATTTATTTCCTGGTTATTTTATTCTATTTCTTATTTTATTGTATTATTTAAACCTTTTAGCAAGCTTGACTCAGGGGAGGGATGCACAAGAATTCCAATGCACATGTACTGCAGTGTATCTGTGCAAATGGCAAATAAAAATTCTATTCTATTCTATTCTATTCTAATCTATTCTATTCTATTCTATACTAGCTGCAAAATGTTTTTAAGTAAATTTCAGTAGATTTTGTACACCATAAGATAAAAGTGATCAAAGAGAAGCTCCCATTGTGAAGGGAATTTGCTGGTGTGGTGGGTTTGTTTGTCCATAAGGTGCCAGAGGTGCAATGTCTGGTTGAACCCCTGCTTGAGATCGGAACCCCCTACATCAATAGAAATAGAAGTAGGGGGTTAAGTTCTGGAAAACCATGACTGGCTAACTTTTTGGTGCGTGGTGCAGAGATTTGAGAGAAGAGTGCGTATATATGTATATATATGTACACCAAGTACAGTTTTACTGTATGGCTATATGACAGTGGCCCGGCACTGTGTCCCTTCACCACCTGTTACTGTGTGTAATGACTGGGAGGTCCACTGTTGGATAGGTATGCAAGCAAACGCATACACACACACACACCACTCCCCTTGCAACATTCAGCAATCACATTTATAATCTGTAATATTCATTAAACTGATTTATGGTCTTGACTGCAGGATGCTGACGTGATGAATATGTCAGCATCCTGATGATGAATATTCCTTAACATCATGCTTCATGTTCACAATAGCTGCTACTAAGACTGATCATGGGTTATTTCTGCCAGTAGTAAGCTGGACAAATTCCATAGTACAAGCAGAGACAGTAGGCCTTTGTGTTTTAAGTGTTTCCTCACACTGATAGCTGTTTACATAAGGTGTGAGGACGAGGTGTAAAACCAAAGCTTATTGTATTTTAACTTCATCATACTGCGAGTAATGTTTTTTCTTTCATCCCCCTTCTTTGACATCCATCTATACATGCCTTCTCCCCTCCATTCTCCTCGTCCCTCACCCTCTCTCCTCTCGGCCTCCCTGCGCTGACTCTTCATGCTGATCTCAGCCCTCAGTGTGGTGATCTCCAGCTCGTACTCCTGGGTCTCCTCACTGAGGCGCTGCAGTTCAGCCCGTCGGCGACACAGCTCCTCCTGCAACGAGGCGATGTCGTTCTCCCTCTCGGCTGCCGCCTCCTCTGCTGCCTGCTGGAGAAGGAGCACCTCCTCCTGAGCTGCACGCAGCTCCTCCTGGGCCTCAGCCAGCTCACTCTCCTTCTCCTCCTCCAGGCTGTCCATCTCCTCCTGCACAGAGCGCAGCTGGGCTGTGGGGAGAGAAGGAGGAGAAGGAAGATATTAGGTTACCGTTATGGGGGATGTGTGGGTGAGAATGCAGCAGTGTTAGTATGGGTGTACATATATATGTGTGTGTGTGTGTGTGTGTGTGGTGTGTGTCTGTGTGTATGATCTCACCTGAGGTTTTGGAACAGTGGGCTTGCATGTGTTTGTGTGTGTGGGTGGTGTGTTCCTGTGTGTGTGTGTGTGTGTGTGTGTGTGTGTGTGTGTGTGTGTGTGTGTGTGTGTGTGTGTGTGTGTGTGTGTGTGTGTGTATGTGTGTGTGTGTGTGTGTGTGTGTGTGTGTACATGCTGTATGTGTGGGCAATGTTTCAAAGAGGTGCTGATGTAACTGATGGTAACAGACTTTTTCTTTCAGGGTCAGATTCTGATTATTAATTTAGTATTTTAAGGAAAGGAAACTGTTCTCTGACACTCACAATAACAACAATAACAGCAACTGAATTAACTTGTTTAAAAGGTTTATAGACATTTATTACAATATATATTTCCCATAGTTTTTTTCTTTCTCTTTTCTTTTTTATTTTCTTCTTTATTCTTTTTTCTCCTTCCTCCTGTTTTAGTCACCCTGTCATAATTGAGCACATATGCCACTGAGGCATTTTTGAAGAATAATTAGGTCTCTGTGTGAATGATTCCTTAATTTGTTTATATATCTGCATGTCATACAAAAAAAATGTAATAAAAAAGACATTTTCCCAGAAATCAGCTAGCCAGATGATTGCAAGCATTTAAACTGTTCTAGTCAATTACATCCCAATTTACTTATGTAGCACTTTCTGTCTGAGACTATTCCATAGAGAGCTGGTGGGACAATAGAAATCCATATAAGATGGAAGTCCTGTTGATTAATGCTAGCAAACTGTGATTCACTGGCAGCTTACAGAGCAATACTGGTATTGACCCTAACTGTTGACAGACATAAGAAGTGTAATATGCAATATCTGATTTGGATTTCTGATTGTTCTTCCTGTTTCCATTGTTGATAAATCCAGTGGAATAGTTATTGTCACTGTCTGGGTTTATGAAAGAACAGAACTTTAATGCTAAGGAGTTTATTACTTTGTTACCTTGAAGATTCTGGATTTGGCGTGTGAAGGCTTCTGCCTGATGGGCGCTGGCCAGACGCTCATCCTCCAACAGACCTGGGGGAGAGGTGAGGTGAGGAGAGGAGAGGAGACACGGGGAGTGGGGAGTGGGAGATAAGAGGAAAATGTCAGTTCAGCGGGTCCATTGAAAGATGACAACTTGATAAGCTGCTCAACCTTGAAGCATGACTGAATGACACAAGCAGTTTTGTGTGTCTGCCTGTTAAATACAACGTGAGCAGGACCATCAGCAATAGTATTAGATATATATAGAGCCTATGCCCCTTTTATCAGCAACATCCTGCTTCAGATTCTCTGATGTTTGACTATGCTTTCATTCCTTTATTCCTCTCATTTTTCATCTACAGATTTTTCCAGCTGGTTCAGACCCTCTAGTTCATAATCATCAGCAGTCATAGAGATATCATTGATCTTTACCTACACGTCACCTTACATCATTCTCTGGCCACACACACTGTGGACCACCCCCCCACCACCACACACACACACACACACACACACACACACTCACACAGTCACTCACTACCACCTCCAAAGCTCTACGCCCCAGCAGCTGCCAGCACCGTGAGCAGCTGACTGTTCCCACTGGGAGTCCAACAACAGTGATTTCTCGTTGTGATCTAGGACACCCAGTCTGGAAGCTTCCCTCAGCATGCACGCAGTTGTCTGTGGAATGCCTCCGCCGCTTCCACACAAACAACTGAGCTCACCGCGCCATGTCTTTTAGTAAGACACACAGTTATATACACTCACTCACACACACACACACACACCCACACACACACACACACTGAGCTCACTGTAGCCCCATACCTAAGGCCTTACTCACTGCTAGTGTCCCTGAACATTAAGCCCATCATTTCTAAGGTATGATGTGATGCTCCATTTAGCGGCTATGAGGAACTGACTGTGTCAGTGACCGCATATAAACATTTACACTTCTACGTGTTCAGCCAGATTGTGATGGTGGAAAGTTAAGCTGTCCAGGTAGAGGCCAGGGTTTTTTCTTCAGTGACTGCGCATATAATTGTGAAAATGTGAATCACTGAGATGCAAAGTGTAAATGTGTTTCTTTGATTGAACTCTCGTAATAGTTACAGTTTAAAGGTTGACATCTCACAAACAGGAATCCATAACCTTGACATTTTACAACATCAACTAAGCCTGATTCATGGAGAGTGACAAGTCTGGATGGCACAAGGGCCGTAAATGTTAGTATTTAATTGCATTGTTATTTTTAAAACTTGTTTTGCTCATTTACAATTCACTTGGGATTCAGGGGAAATTGCTTAATTCCTGAATCTGGGTCTTATTCTCACATTTCTGTCTACTTTGTTTATTTGTCTAGTTAACATTTTTAATCACCACCTACACTGAGATGTGTGAAATTTAAGATACGTGGGTGCAAGAACGATGTTTATCAGTTGTAGCAAACAACAACAGTGATTTTTGAGCACTGTTTACACACAGACAGGAAATGGTGGCAGCATCGCCTTTTACAAATGATAGTCACCTGAAAACAGCACATGTATTTCCAAACCACCACGAAAGATAATTATCGCATGAAATGGCCCACCGTGCAGACTGCAGATGCGGCTAATTGCTTCACAACTGCCATCTTATTTTCTATAACAGCAGCAGGGACTTGCTGGAGTTTGACTAAAAATGAACATTGAACATTACTTCTCTTGAACTGAATATTTTTAGAGAGCTGTAGCTGCTAAGGCTCCATCCCCCAGTAAGACCCAGGCTGATAAATGACAGAGTTTCCACTTCAATGTCATAAAATTTGCTGATGATAAGATTTAGGGTATGTGGTGGAGTGATGGAAGATGTATTTAGTGCGTTAGGATTAGATCTTGATTTATGGTCAGATGGCTGTTTGTAAATAATGGATAAAAGATTGTCATAAAGGAAGTTTAATGATTCAAGGCATTAAAAATGAATGAATAGTATAAGTATAACCTTGCAGTTCGTGGAAGCTCTCCTGGTGTTTGTTGGAGGTCTCCCTGGCGTCCTCCAGCTCCAGCAGCAGCTGCAGCACCTGGGCCCTCAGCTCCTCTAGCTCCTGCTCCTCTGTGAGCGGCTCCTGCTCCTTCCTCCTCTTCTCTTCCCCTTCGCCTTCCTCCTCCTTGAGCTTCTTCTCTTCCCCCTCCTCCTCCTGAGCTCTCTCCCGGTCCATCTCCTCCTTCTCGTTGTTCTCCTCCAGGACGCCTCTCTCCTTGGCTGTTATCTCGTTGTCCATGGTGGGGCTGCTCTCTGCTTTCAGATCGCACGGGTCATCTGATGGAAAGATCACAGCATAAAAAGAGATTAGAAAGGGACTGATAATCCCTATCAGGCATCCCTTAGAAAGGGATGGCTGATAGAAAAAGACAGGGAGACAGACAGGGAGATTTACAGGTGACAACCCTCTCTGCCATCACCTAAACTCAGCCAGGCTTTAAACACAGTATAGACTGTGTTTTCTTTTGAAACAACAGCACCATCTTGTGATTAAAGTCGCACTGAGTCCATTGCACACCAGCCTCTATTCAACTCATGTCCCCTAATTTAACACACTCATTTAAACACAGAGAATAACAGACAACCCCTTCAGGAGGTACAAGCTGAGACTGTGACAGAAAGGAAACGAGAAAATCATTCACCTGGAGGAAGCATAGCTCAGAATATATGCCGAAAACTGTCTAGCATGTCAAAGGTTACACGCCATTTAGATGTCAAGTGGATGTATTAATATGCAACACATGTTGATAACGGCTGATTCAGGTTTTTAAACACACAGGTTACACGTGCCTCGCTCTGTTTTACATTTCTCAATCTGCACCGTTTGATTTAAATTGTCGACCAGTAGGTGGAGCGAGTTAGCTGACACAATGCGGAGAGAGAAGGGTGGGGGGGGGAGGGGGGGGGGGGGCCAGTATGCTGAAGCAATCACTATGACTCACCACTCAGCAATGCACCTCAAAGTCCATAATAGCACAAGCTACCAGTCATAGTAAGAGAGATGTGACAAACAGACATCTTTTTTTCATGTTACACTGTGTCACATCACATGGTTGTCTGCTGGGTTTGCTTTTTTTGTGTAGGGTTTTCTCGTTCTTGTAGACAGCCTGGCCTGGGTCGAGAGCCGTTGTTAATGTGGGCCTGTAAAGCCTAATGGGACATTGTATATGATGTAGGGCAATTCAAATAAACTTGATTTGACATTATAACAGCTGTTGCTTCCTAGCGCTGTGAAGACAGACTGCTCTCAGGCAGGCAGGTCAGAAAACACAAAGGGATGGCATCATTTGCAGCACAACAACATGATGTTAAATTCCCATTTGAAGTCTTTTCCCATTAGTCAGATGAGATTTACTGTGAGGCAGGAAAGGCCACAGCTAAATGGGGATTATATTCACAGTGTTGGTTTGTTCTCAGGACGAGTTTTAAAGGTAAATTCTGCTTACATGACACGCACTGGCCTGCCATAATTTCTCCCTTATTTCTCTAAAACTTTAGCATAAATTGATATGTAGCATCACACGTTCATGTTCGAGTGATCTCCGAGTGCTTGAAAATTGCTGCTTGTATTCAGAAAGCAGTACGAGGAAGAGAGAGGGGTTTGGTGTTTGGTGTTTGGTGAGAGACACAAATAGAGAGAAGTAACCAGAAAAAAGGTTCAGCCAGGGACAGAATAAAGCATTAACTAAAGATCTACCTAATTAAGAGTGATGCTCACCGGTGTAATCTTGGCCCAGGGGAGGCTTCCGTTTCTCGTGGTAATTATTTCTCTGCCTTGTTGTTCCCCTCACTAGATTAGACTATTTCCATCACAACCAAGTACATGTGACATATTTTCATCATATCTGTATTGCATTAGCTGCAGTCTTATTTTGTCCTGTCTCATAATAATGTTAATTTAAACAATGCAGCCCCTGAGAGACATTTGAAAGGTTTCATGAGCACTGGGCTATTTTGTCATTAAACTTTGATGCTTGTGTAATGAGTTAGTCATAAAGAAGAGAGCTGGGGCCGTGTGGCAGGGAGAGAGCCAGAGCTGCTTGTATAGCCAGAGGCAGCTAAAGGCCATCAAGAGACAAAAGACTTCCCACTGAATATCAGTCACATCCAAATCCTTTAGGGATGGATAGCTCAGGGTGTAATAAAGCTTTGGCTCAAGTGAATCGTGCTGTATTTTAGTTCCGTGATTTTGTAGATGCAGTGTCCTCCAATGGACATAAACTACAGCTGAGAAACAAACTGTGATATCGGGTTCGGGTTACACTGAAAACATGGAAAGAATGAGTACTGTACGCAGTTTTTATACAGTTTTTCTGTCCTGCTGTCGGGTACCGAGAAACTGTTATGAAAATCCCTTAATAGTGGAGAGATGTGGTGGGCAAGAAAACTCTTCTCCACTTTCTTTAACTTCCTTTGACAGCATCTTTGCAAAATAATTAGTCACTATCATATTATGGTACCTCTAAACATATTATTGTGTGCTAATCAACTCTAAACCCTCAGAGAACCTCACCTACAATCTCTCCAGTGCTCCCATAAGTCTGCCGTCGTAGCCTTTCCCAGCAGCTTGTTAATCATTTCATTCCTTAAAGAAGCTTTATCACCTAACCTTGTGAGTGAATGTCAAACACATTGTGCAAAAGAATCAGCTGCCATGACACCTGTGATCACTCCACTGCATACTTGGCACAGTGCTGGTCTTTAGTCACGCTGGGATTACATTAGACATGGACGCTGCATGCATACAAGAGCAGGGACAAGCAGGAGAGTCATCTTAGAAGCAGTGTTATAGCTCCAGGGAGAGGATTGCTTTATCTAGCCACAGCACATTCCTTCATAATCACATTGCAGCAAAACACATTGAGTATGTCAGTGCAAACACTGTGCCACTTCAGAAAAGAGACAACAGGCAGGCCGAGTGTTCTTTGTCAGAATCTCAGAATAGCTGTCTGAGATTAAATTTAAACATTAATGTGACAACACAAGCCCTTTGTTTTGCTTCCGATTTGGTGTTCAGGGATGGAGTGAGGAGTGTAATGAAATTTGCACTTTGCAAAATTGAGGAGCAGAGAGAGGATTTTAGCAAACAGAGGCATTCTGGGAGAGGGATAGATGTAGAACATAGAGCTGCTTTAACCTGGCACCACGGGAAAGCCTTTTTACATAAAACCATCAGTGTGATCATCATCAGCAGTTGTGTGTATTAAATATGAACCAAAAGCTGAGATTCAATATACTGAACAAGATACACTCACCAGCTACTTTATTAGGTAAGCCTTGCTAGTACTGGGTTGGACCCCCTTTGGCCCTCAGACCTGCCTTAATTCTTTGTGTCATAGATTCAACAAGGCGCTGGAAACATTTCGTCCATATTGACATGATCCTGCTCCACCACATCCCAAAGGTGCTCTATTGGATTGAGATCTGGTGACTGTGCCTCGAAGTGTGGCAATAACATATACCCCACACCATTAAACCACCACCAGCAGCCTGAACCATTGATACAAGACAGGATGGATCCATACTTTCATGTTGCTCAAGCCAAATTCTGACCCTACCATCTGAATGTTGCAGCAGAAATCGAGACTCATCAGACCAGGCAACGTTTATCCAATCTTCTATTGGTAAGTCCATGCGAATTGTAGCCTCAGTTTCCTGTTCCTTAGCTGACTCAGAACAGCCCGTCTGGCACCAACAACCATGCCACGTACAAAGTCACTTCCCCATTCTGATGCTTGGTTTGAACTTCAGCAGGTCAACTTGACCACGCCTACATGCCTCCATGCATTGAGTTGCTGCCATGTGATTAGCTGATTAGATATTTGTGTTAACGAGCAGCTGAACAGGTGTATCTAATAAAGTGGCTGGTGAGTATATGTCTGTGCAAAGAGTTTTAATTTCACCTTAACTCCTAACTACTGCTTTATGTAATAAGGTGCAATATGATTCAAAATGTGCTATAAAGCCTTTTTAAGAGATGTTCTTTATGCAGTAAATGAGCCTGCTAGTTAAATATCTAATGTTACTGTAATGAGAGGAGCATGTAGAGTCAAATCAGCTGTGAAAAGAAATGATGGCTCACTGAATCAGGAGCTGGAGGCTGTCTACAGGTGTGGTGTGATGAGTGCCCTGTTCTGAACCAAGCTTAAAAATGGTACGGAGCAGACAGGTGGCAGTGTTAGTGATCCAAGTGTGTGCGTGTGCGTGTGTGTGTGTGCAACCTTGTGCGTGTGCAGCATATTTGTTATTTTTCTGTATAAGGTGTACGAATGTGGCGTGTTCTTGTACCTGTGTTCTACACCTGGTGAGCCTATGTATGTACACACAGGTTTGCCATGTTTAAACTGCATGCGTTCAGTGTGTACATGGATGCCATGGATCTCTGCAGCTGTGTAGGAGGCCATGCATAATGCACACCACCTCCTCCTGCCCCAGCTTTGAAGCCAGCCCAGCACTGATGTTGTTGCTTTTCCCCTTCGCTGGCACACTTCCTCACCAACACATAATACGGAGCAGGGAGGGGGAGTCGTAAAAAGACAGAGAGACTGAATGAGAGCAAAAGAGGAAAGGAGGGGAGGACAATAAATGAGATGCAGAGAAGGGGAAGAAGTTAGGATAAGGGCCAGAGGGCAATCGAGCTGCCTCCCTTACTCATGGAACTAGTGGTCTTCAGTTGAAGACACACACTGGTTCATCTCCATGAACTTGTGAGACTGAATCTCAACAACCCAGGGCTTCGACATATGGAAAGTCAACCTGGTAATAAAGCTGTGTTTTTGTCCACAGTTTTGCTTACCATGGAAACTCCTCTGTCTGCCATTTGCTTTTTTTCCCACAGAGAAGTCCAAGTGATCTTATCAAGTGCCCCTTCATAAAGCCCAAATGGTGAGGTCACCATCACATAGGATTTGCTGACTTCAGACTACCTAAGAGTCAACAGCTTGAGATGAGGAGCGAGCTACAGAGGTGAAGGTCTCATGAGGTTAATGTCAGTTTATCTCTTCCTCTTTGTCTCTGTACTCTGAGCCTGAAAACTCCAGGGAGGTGAGGAACAGCAGCAGCAGCAGAAGACAAGAAAAGGAACAGGAACCACAGGCACCCAAGAGTTGGACTGACTTAATGAGCTGCTCTGTTATTTAAATGGAAAATCCATGTTTGCACTTTCAAAGGGAAATAAGAGAAAGTGGGTCAACAGAATAGAAAAGCATCACAGAATGCGTTATAATTTGGCCTCATTAGATGAGCATTCACAAAAACTGTGCCAGTGTGTACATACAGTAGGTGACTGATTCAGGGAATCTGTTTTTTTATAGGAATGTGTGATGTGGTGGTGCAGTGTGAGTGTGTGCATGTGCTTGTTGTTTAGCTATTCCATTAAGGGATAATGAATAGCTACAGAGAACAAAGCATGAAAACAAGTGATACGGTAATAATCCATTTGATCACAAATCAGTGCCTCCCACCTGAAAGCAATCTCTCCGGAAGGTTTTACATCACTTAAATCACAGAGGAAAGAGGGGGATACCACAGCTCACCATGTAGCTGCCGAATCCAAAAAGGATAAAGACCCAGAGGGAGAGAGAGGGCACACTAATTATAGGTTGACAATGCTGAGCATTTCTGCAAGAGAGAAGAAAAGTTCAGAAAAATTCATAGAATAGGCTTCAGGAAGGCGCCGCATAAGTTTAAGAACCCTCTCTATTCACTTTAAAGTTTTAAGAATTTTCCCATTATGCAATCACGAGAGAATAAAAGAACTTGTGGCACATTCAGTTTTGTCAGGGACCTGCAGAGCGCTTTGAAAGCCTTTTTTTTTTTTTTTAAATAAAGCACCAAAGTCTGGCAGGGAAAATGGGGACAGGGTGGTGCAGCGAAACATGTCACATTGTAGGGCTTCAGGACTGCAAGAGAAGGAATCGGAACGCCTGAGGGTTTGTTTTCGTTTAGTCCCATGACTGGCCATGTTAAACACTGATGTGAGCATCTCAAGTTGTTGTTTTTCTCAGAGGTCTCTGCAGCTCCCAGATCTACAAAGTTTGTCCAAGGCAGCAATTTTGCTGTTTATTAGTTTCAGAGAGCTGAGAGAAATCCTGTTTGTGCACCCTTGGGGAGTATCACTGCTGATGTGAATTTCACAGCACTGGCACAACACTGGAGAGGAGCTGAGGGAAAGGAGGAGAGGACAGGAGAGCACTGCTGTGTGGGCTGAGGCGCTGGCAGGTGCAAAGGTTTGTGTGTCTATGCATGCGCATGTATGTGCATGTGTGTGTGTTGGAGGGTGTGTGGGCGCTGAAGAGAGCAGAGGATAGCGACTAAAAGAGGGGGAAGAGATATCGAGTGGAAAAGCAGAGAGAAGGATGGAGAGAGATGGTCGGCGACTCGTGCAAGTGGGAGGAACAATACGGTACCCGACAGTTGTAAGACACACAGACAGCTAGCAAATGTCAAATCAGCCTCTGATGGTGTTGTATTGATCAGTGGGAGCATGTGTTTGCATGAGAGCATCTGTATTCCCTGTTGGTAGATGTGCCAAGTGATTTTAAAAGCATTACAGTAAGTAACAGCACTGGAAATAAAAGCCTAGAAAATAACTACTGTTTGGAATAAAGTCACCTTTTTCTAAGAACCCATACTGATGTCAGGCTAAAACTCACCCCAGCCAGGACAGAATAAAAACACTTTAATCCATTTAGATCCCCGAGTGTATGAAATTCAAAAAGATACGCGTTAATACTAGCTGTCACTCAATCCACTTTTTGTTTACTGTATGCCTATCCTTATTATGGTCAATCACTCAGGATGCATGCTAAATTAAACCAGACACTTGCCATCACTAGATGCTGAATCTCTGGCTTTAAAAGCATGCCTCAGGCTGTGATGAAAGGAAAGAGGTCCCCAGAGATAAGATAACAGGAACAAGCTTGTTGAGGAGGAAGAATTTCTCATGAGACAGCATCCATGTTATGATGGTCAACAGACAGGCTTCAGTATAATACATTTTATGAAGGAAATTTCTTAATGAACACTTAGCACCAAGTAGTTCAATTAGTCTACAGCTCGTTTTACAGCATAAGAGGGCTTAAAGTAATAATCCAACACATATATACTACTTAAAGTTCAGTTTGAGGTCAGTGCTGTACAGGAAAAGGAAGCCAGATTCTGGCAACCTGGCCGCTGGTCAAAGGGCCGTTGACCTGTGATTCTCACTGAGCCCCTCCACACCAATAAACATCCTCTGAGCAGTGTCCCACACAGAGTTGCTCTGTTTGCACACCCATTCACAACATGCAAAAAAACCCACAATTCTTCCTTGTTGGGACACACAGGCACAAAAAAACATTCCACGCATTCTTCTCTTAACTCTTGCTCACAGTTCCACAGTACTGATTCTGTATGAGGCAAAAAATGAAGATGCATTGTGCCAGATGTCATACAGAGGCAGTCAGTGGTATGAAGTTACCAAGCAAGCTTAACTGCAACGAAACAACACAACCACTACATGCAAAGTGAGTCTTCCACAAGAATTCATTTGTGAGACAAAAATAATCTGAGCATAAAAGATTCAAAGCTGTACTAAAATAATATCCAACACTGCGTGACTCCACGTTGCATCAATTCTCTAATCAGCCTCGGGAATAACATATTCAACACATCTAACACAGCCTCAACTAATGACTACATTATTTCCTGCCTCTGGCTGCCAGCCATTCATTACCTGGCAGCGTGTAGCCTCCATCAAATGTCCACAGATGCCATAGTTGACAGTAATGCCCACTCGTCAGTCAGTCTGTCAGCTCGACTACAGCTCCTAATAAAGACGGGCTTCCACAATAATCTCCCCACCTCCTACCACCTGACCACCTCTCTTTAGCTCCTCCGCCTCTTCGGTTCACCACCCCATCCCTCACTTTCGGAGTAAACACTGGTTCTTTGCAGAGATAAACCTCAACTCTGTGAATTTTCGGCTAATCATATCTGATCTGTAGTGCAGGGCTAAAAATAGCCACACGCCATCCAAGTGCACGGCATAGCAGATAAACACACGCACACACCGACAAAGCAGCTGCACAGACCTGTAGAGTCCAAAGCCTCCTCGATGAGTGGAGGTAAACGCAGTCCATCCATAGCCCCCTGTAGCTGCAGCAAAGAGGGAGAGACAGAGAAAGAGAGTGGGCGAGAGAGGGTCAGAGGCTCCACACGCCCACCTCAGCTGCAGGGAGAGAGGGAGACAAACACACGGAAAGTACTGAGCACGGCGTCAAGCACTCGCACACGCGCAGGCTTCAATGCATATACACACACACATACACACACACACACACACGTAAACAGGCTGTACCTCGGGAGAACTCGGGAGGGTCCGGGGAGCTGAAGGCTGAGCTCTGAAGCGTGGGAGAGATGCCGAGAGGGAAGAGGGGAGGAGCAGAGTGGAGGGAAAGATGCTGTTTTCCAGACGGAAAGCTCCGTTTCCCTGCACAAACCTCCCTCTCTCTCTCTCTTTCTTACACACACACATACACACACTCACTCTGTTTACTATTTTTGCACTCTTCTTTAAACCCCTTCCCTCTTTTCAGTGCCTCTTCCTGTCCCCAAAAGATCTAAATTCAAAATGTAACATTCATGGAGCCCCGTTTGTTATGATGCTAAACCTGACCAAGCATAAGTTGAGTTGCTCAGTCCAAATGAATTTCAATACAAGTGGGTGCCAAGAGAACTAAATGTAAGTATTTTTCCAAATGTCTTGTGTAGTTCCCAGCAAACAAAGTCGATGATGTGAACGTGTGTCATGATGAGCGCAGAGAGATAAGAAATGACAACACACAGATTTCCAAAAGGAGCTCAGATGAACACAAAACATATGCAAATAAACCACATCGTTGCTGCGTTCACCACTCATCTGTGCTTTCCTGTACACACACATACTTCCTCACACACTCTTGCACATTCGGCCTAGGCCCCTTAGCTATATGATTTTACCTATAATGAGATCCAGACAGGCTGTAGCAGTGGAGGCTGAGAGTTAACGCTGTAGATTACTGATCATTTCCTCTCCATTGTTCATTTCCTCCCCTCCCCTCCCCTCTCTCATTCTCACTCTCTCTCTCTCTGTTTACTGCTAATGAATAGTGGCTCTTATGCTATAAAGAGCATCAGAAACAGCCCCCCCTCCCACACCCCTGAATTTTTATCACTACCCTTCACACACATCTCTTTCTCTCTCTCTGTCTGTCTCTCACCTCTTTCTTTCTCTCTCTCTCTTTCTCCCTCTGTTTTAGCCGGTATCACATCTGGTAACTTCTGTGCAGTACGTAAGAAGCCAGAAATGTGAGGTGTGCCGTAAAACAGTCACAAACAGAAACAGAGAGAGAGGAAAGGAGGGCCAGGCTTAACCGTTCGCTGGCCCAGTAGGAGGATATTCCTATCACAGCACTGTCAGAGAGCAGGAAGTCCTTTGCAGACACACACACACACACACACACACACACACACACACACACACACACACACACACACACACACACACACACACACACATGTATAGCCAAACGTGCTCTCACATGGAACCTGTCAGCATCTGAAAGAGGAAATGTTTCTTTTTTAAAAGCAGAAGTTTGTGTAACTGAAATAGAAACAAGCAGAAAGTCTGTGTCTGAGGCTCAGCATGTGCTTGTTTGAACCTGTGATAAACAGCAAGTGATTTCCCAGGGACAGGCAACAAATAACAGGGGATAAAAGGTAACAGATTGAAAAGATTGATGCCTGCTTATAAGCACTTCCTACACTTCCGTGTGGTTCTGTGCAGTTTTCCTCTGGCAGCTGTAATCCCCAGACAAGGAGAGAGAGCATGGAGGCATCTTTCAACTTGAAATCATCCCACAGTCTCCTCATCACACACAATAACAACCCCCCACACAGACACATACACATACACAAACACGCACAGGAAGGGAGAGCTGTGGAGAGAGCTGGCTGACAAGGTGTTGATAATGAGCTGATAATGTCTGGCTTCAGTCCACCCGTGTCACTCTAGTGTGGCAGGAGCCCTGTTGCAGAGAACAGACACAGAAGGAATGCAGATACCATCAAACTTTGGTCAAATGCTAAAATAATTCTTTGTGTTTGTTTAAAACTGCTTGCTGAACCAGATGGGTGGGATGTAATTGCCTCGGGACTGCTCAAACAGTCCCAGCCGCAAAGCTCTTTGCCAAAATACATAGGCTGATTGTTAGATGCTGTGTTGCTCAGAGATACACTCAGATTTTTGCCACAGTCGTCACCCATACCAAAACTACACCTAAAAAAAGTAACAATACAAAGGAAAACTGAACGACAAAAAGTGTCCACAAGTGCCATTTGACCAAGGCCTTATCGCCCTGCAGTGGGAGTGTGTTAGAGATGAGCTGTTTGTTCTGTAACAGAGAAGCAATCCCACAGAGTGTGAGGTCATATGAAGGGAATCTCTCCACTCTACTCATACTGCAGTCTTTGTTTTGTCCAGATTCAGCAAGTCATACACATGGCGCCCACAGCTGAAGTATAAACCTCAGGAATGCTAGCCTTTGATTAACATGTAAGGCCAGTAGGCATACTCAGACACAAACACACAAAGGGCCAACAGTTTCTTGAAGAGTTTGCAGTGTGTGTCTGTGATTTTACATTACGGCATTATCCATTCATGCAATCTTCCGTGGAATGACTGGGAGTGTTTAAAGTGGATTTACACAAAAATGTGCATCATGAATGTGGTTATGTGTGGAATTCATGCAATGTGAACTCCGGTCACTTTCTTTTTTACATAATAAGGCATCTGAGTTGCCAGGTTAATAATTTATATCAGAGTATTAAATGTACTTTGATAGTTTTTGTGTTACAAGGACATACAGAGCAAATTTACTGAGAAACATTATCATTTATTTGGAGCCATGTTTCTGTCCACCTGGGAAATCAAAGTTCAATGTTCATTCTCTTTTTTAGCTTTGTTTTAGTCTCCACCAACTCTCGAATAAAATATCTGTGTCTCTTTAGCAGCTAAATGCTCTGGTGTGTCATTCATTTTGTCCGTCTCCTGTTTGGTGCCAGGCAGGTCGCGTACAGTGGGTTTATCAGAGCTTTCCTCTTGAAAACAGCTGTCTACTGTGGCTGGAAACAAGGTTAATGAGGGCAGTGAAGCAAAACTATACATTTGCAGGCTAGAATACCACAGATAGGCCCTAAGTCAAAATGAAGGTTAAAAGCATCAGATGATGCTGTACAGAAATATCATACCAATGCACAAAACCACATTTAGGTTTCAGGGCCCTATGGTGGGTTAGTCCAGTCCTGAGAACAGTACACCATGACAGAGTAGGTCTATAAAAGCAGACACATGCAAGTGTAAATTAAAGTCATTGCAAAAACAGATGAGATTTATGATCACAAAGGACTACAAAAATATATACAAACTCTCATTTGCATGATGTATGGCATGCAGAGTTTAAATACACTACAATATGAAAATTCAGGTTAGCACTGATGTTTCTTGAATAGCCAAATTCAGTGTTCATGTAAAAGCACCATAGGTTGTTACGTCTTTGAAATTAGTTCTGATAATTAAAATGGTTGCGCTGTTTGTCCAACTGGCACTGGTCAAACACCCCAAGCTCCACTACAACTGTTAGTTGACATAATTTGCTTGTGGATACACCAGAGGGATTGACAGGCTACATAATTACTCTCCAGTGACAGAGTATCATTGTCACTGTCAGCTGGCCATGTAATGGAACCTCTGAGCTATAAAAGACAGTGATTCACCCCACAATCCACTTTACACCACCAGGCTGCCAGCCTTTAACTCCAAGCATCACTGTGGCGCTCCATGGTTGCTTAGCAACTAAAGGAAATTGGAGGTGCCTTTGAATTAGGGCATTTTAAGAGGTGATTTATATGAAGACCTTGATGATAAATGTCTCCATAAGTCTGGAATTTTCTACTGGCTATTTCTATGTATTCGTCATTGGACGTTCTAATTCTGGTCACAGACTCTGCAGCGTCACAGAGCTGCAGATCTTGCGCCTGCTGTTGTATGAGACTGTGGTTCTTTGCTCGATGCAGAGTACATTTTTATGTTATAGTGCAAAAGCAGAGGAAGGGAGCATGGCCTGTTTCCATGACACCATAAACAGGAAATGGGAAGGGCCCAGTGCTGCCAGAGGAGTCTAAATCAGCATGGAGGTTGCCAGAGAGGTCAGAACTTTCCCATAATGAGAGTTTGTGTACTCAGAGTGACAGACACACACAAACCCAGACTCAAACACAGTTACAAACACACAAGTAAAATTCACAAAATTTAAACCACCAATGCTCAACACTAATTCTATCCATATACTTTTTGCTCTTTCCTTTCTCTTCCTGGAAGGGAAAAAAATTTGTCCCTCTCACTTCCCCTCAGTACTAGAGAGCAGGAGTGAAGCTGTGGCGGTTCTTTTGGTGGTCTCTTCCATGCAGGTCCCATCCCCAAGTCACCATGCCAACCTGTGTGAGGAGGAGGTTTAGCTGCAGGCCCAAAGAGACTTGATGAGGTCCTGGGATAATTAGCAGCTCATTATGGAGCCCAGTGAATAGGCCAATGAGCTCCAGGCGCCACAAGGGAGAGAGCGCAATGGAAAACGCACAGGATCTGACATCAAAGGAAAGCCCGCACTTTTTAGATCACATAATACAGAGGAGAGAGAGATTGGGAAAGAAAATATGAAAATATTCCTCTCCATTCACACCTACAAATATAGCTCATAATCCCCATTTTTAAGCCAGTGTGTGTGTGTGTGTGTGTGTGTGTGTGGGTGGGTGGCTGTGTGCATGTGTGTGTGTGTCAGTCAGTTATCTCTGCGTCACACCAATCTGAGTATTTTTTCTCCCCCAGAGGCCTTAGTTGCTCCACAAATGCATGAAACACACGCCTACACACACGCACACACAGACATATGTGCACACAACTCACACAACGATTCCACTCTTAAAGTTAAGCTCTCATAAAGTATGGGAACACAGTGTCAGTGCTGCGGATCCCCAGTTAAGCTATCTGTCTATCATCCCCATTCCTGTCCCTGTATCTCACCGTGTTGGCTGTGCCTCTGTTTGGCATGCAAGCAGACACTAGTCACAGTCTAAACCATGCACATCGCTGCACCAGGTGACCCATATTGCATTGCGACTGACTTTAACCATGCACAAGTTTCATTTTGTGTGTACATGTGTGCCCCTGAATATGCACCTACTCCTTCCTGACAGTGAAATGCGCCAGTAATGTTAATACTGCTACACTGTAGAATATGAATAACATGTCACGTATAGTATTATTTGAAATTGATATTTCACATGTATTGTAGCTACATGATGTGCCATTATTTATTATTGTGGCTGTTTGATATTGCTGGAGCGGTGCTAGTTGATCAAAGTGAAAACTGAATCCATCTCTCTGATTTTCAGCATCCTGTGGACCAAAATCCTCCTGGGTGGGAACCACATTAGTCACAGTTATGGACAAGTATCAGTCTACAGAGAGCACTTGTGGCCACAGCATGGAATACTATATGACCTAGATTTGATGTTTATGGAAATGTACTGAAATGTGCTGCAATGGAGCCATGCACTCGAGAAATGCATAGCAAAGTGTAAAGAAAAAGCTGTAGATTCAATATTCATTTGTCACAACACTAGAGGGCGCTACTCTTCCACATAGTTGTCTTACTGCCACAGGACAGGCTTGTCTCTGTCTCCTGTCTTCAGGTCTTAATGTTTGTGTGAAGTGTGGCATTGATTTTGATAGAATGGAAATGAACATTTTAGAAATAAAACATTCATAAAAATTATTTTGGTATCACTCAATCTTGCAATGTTTTTTTTCTTCATCTCTGTCATGTGTGTCAAGACTGCAGCACCTACCCCCCCTAGTGGTGGTGAAGGCAAAAGAATTGAGTACTGTGGAAATAGTGTTTATATTAATAGGGTGTAACTTTTTAGAAACTGCATGCTAATTCAGTTTTTCTAAGGCTTTATTCTTCAGATGCAAATGTACCAAAGGAAAAAGAAGAAGATAATGACAAAGAAATCTGCAGTTTTAATAATGAAGACTGCATTAAATATGTTCTGTTAATGAAAATAAGCTACTTTCAGGAAGCTTCACAGTGAGTTAACAAACTTCACTCCCAGCTTCCTTTTTTTTTTGCACTACTGGCAAATGATGAAGTAATCTGTGATTTTCTGACTGCCTACACCAGAGGTGCCCAAACTGTTCCACAAAGGGCCAGGTGGCTGCAGGTTTTTGTTCCAACTAAGCAGCAGCACACCAGACTTCACTCATTTAATCAACTGATCTCAGTCTTCAGACAGTTGATTGGTCAAACTGTGTGCTCTTGATTGGTTGGAACAAAAACCTGCAGCCACACGGCCCTTTGTGGAACAGTTTGGACACCTCTGGCCTACACTATTGTGACCCTCATCACATGGCAAATACGACAAACACCAAACACTCTGTTCTAATTCTAAACACCAGTCAGAAGTTGATTAAAAAGGTTTGTTTAATTTAACAGAAATTGTCAGACAAAGGCACGTAATCCATGAAAATACAACGGATTGATCACACAGTGCACTGGAGATGAAAACAGAATGTAAACCAGATCTATAGTTCTGCAGGTAAAACTTCCTCAAATATGTCAAAACAGGAACAAAAAAACAAAATGATACATTTTGTAGATGATCAGTAGAACAACAGAGAAACAACATCAAACATCAACACAAATATGTTACAATGGCAGACAAACATTAAAAAGTGGTCCGTGGCTTCATGTGATATCCTCATAGGCAATGTTCATAAGACAAACATGAAATAACACATTAGTCAGTCCATAAAATAGGCTCATAGTTAATCACTTAGAGCCCGTAACGTACTCCTCTGCCATCACTGGAGTACTGAAGGCTGTTTGTTGCTTATTTGTTTAAAAAAAACAAAAAAACGGGGAATAGCATTTTTCCTCAGAATAATGCTTTGTATCACAGTATAACCCATCGTCTCTCAATCACATTATTAGTAAAAGACAAACATCAAACTGGACAAAATCCATAAGACACGTAAATACAGAGAGCAGAGCGTCTGACTCTGTTTTTGTGTGTTTGGGTGTGTGCGCATGTGTGACTGCACTGGTGAGCTAGCATGTGTTGATATTACCACGCTACCAGCGCAGTGATGTAGTTGAATTGATTTTTGGCCCTTGAGAGACGAGACAGCTGGTCTTATCAGAGCCCAGCAGCGGCCTCGGTGATTATGGATCTCTCATGCCAACATTACTGACACTTACCCCTCCCTCCCAGCACCAACACCCTGTCACTGTACATCACTGACGTAATACACTCACTCCTAAAAGAATCATTTCAAAAACGACGCTCTTAAAAATCATATATATTGCACTTTAAAAAACAGGAACAGTATACAGAAGAACTTTAAGAGATGACTGACCACACAGGGCAGACAAGTCAATGAAAAGGAAAAAAAAGACACTAAACATCAAAAAACACAGGATGTGCATTTCATCTGTGCTTTATAGGTTCCTCATTAAATTGCAACATTTTAAGATAAATGCTTATTCATCTTTTTTCTGAAGTTAGGTTTGAAAATTGATACCACTCTCATGTCTTTACAGTAAATATGGAGCTAACACCAGAAGCCTGTTAGCTTAGCTTAGCCCAAAGACTGGAAACAGGAGGAAACAGCTAGCCTGGCTCAGTCTGAAGATAACCAAGTCCACCTACCAGCACCTAAACATCATTCACAATATGTTATGGTTTAATGCTAAGCTCAGCTAAAAGGCAGCTGGTTGTATCTTATTATTTACTATACAGAACTAACAGTGGTATCGATGTTCTCATATAACTCTCAGCAAGAACGCAAATAAGCAAATTTTCCAAAATGTCCAGCTAATTCTTCTTATCATTTCATAACTGTGGCCAACGAGATACCAAGCTTGAGGTTATCTCTGTGTCTACATGTGCATGCCTGCAAAAGTTTGATAGATATTAAAGTTGAGCTGAAGCAAAATGAGAAAAATGTCTCAGTTTTACCTCATCTGTGGATTATTTCCCTGGAAAGCGTGGTAAAGAGTGAGTCCCATGCTCTGTGATGATTTCTGAATAATCACTGGGGAAGTAACAAGATTTACTGTTATATAAATATTATTTTAAAGGTTAAATGAAATCATTAGTTACACACATTCAAGTTCTACACAAGAAAATCACCAAAATTTCATTTCAGTCTGACTTTTAAAAAACAGTGACTTCTGTAAATGCATGGCGATCGTGTCTTCTGACGATTGTACAACCAATCATCTTAGACAGTCCTGTCCTGACAACTGACAGCGTCCATGTCGTTTTCAATATCTTCTCTTTACTCTTTATCAGGCAAGCACCAGCATCCTGTCTATGGCGTGCTGTAAACGGTCCCAGTTCTTCCAGAATATGGTCAAAAAACAAATCCCCAGAAAGGTAGCTACCACATGGTATCGGCTCCTCATCAGCGGAGCGGCAAACTTGGCAGCAGTGGAGACACACACCAGGATGACGGTGATAATGGCCAGCATGATGTTGATGCTCTTCCCCAGCAAGACTCGGGCATCATGGCTCTCAAGCTGTACTGTCTGCTGCTGCTGCTGCTGCTGAAGCTCCAGCTTGGACACTCGAGTCTGACACGACTCAAGGGCTTCCTGAAAAAGACAAGAGAGAGACTTTGTGGACCTGAAGTGGCTAAAGGGCATTTTGCTGACCTTTTTATCTGCAATTACCCAAATTCCCCAAAATGATTAATCATGTATCAGCAGAAAGACATGAGGACAGAGAAGCACATTTGTGTTCATAAATGTCAAATGACATGACATTTGTTTTGTCGAGTGTTATTTGATGAAAGGAACCATTACGCACAGGCAACTAATATAGTGCCTATAAAAAGTTTTCACCCCTTGGATATTTTCCCCTTTTATTGCTTTTATAAATGGAATCCTGATCAATATATTTGTCTTATTATAAGAATTTACGAAAAAACAAAAAACCTCTTTAACGTCAAAGTGAAAACAGATTTCTACAAAGTAATGTCAGTGAATAAAAAATCTATAATCTATAAAATAAAATAAGCGATTGCATAAATATTCACCCCCTTTGAAGTGACTGACCAAAATCAATAGAGGTCCAGCCCATTGTTGAAGAAAGCTTGTAATATTGATCATGATTCCATTTCTAAAAGCAATAAAAGTAGGAAACATCCAAGGGGGGTTTTATAGACACTGCACATTCACCTCTGTATGGACAACATCCGTATCAATGGATGCCAGACAAGCTTCGCCACTGTGTTGAGATTTTAATCAGAGATCTACTGATTCATCAGCATATCATATTTTTTTGAACCCACCTAAGTGGCTGTAGTCAACATATGGATTGAATAGATTCACTGTCATATACCTGTATATCCCTGGCTCTTTCATGTGCCTGGTAGGCCACCCTCTCCTCAATGCTGGCCAGTTCTTGCTTCAAATCAGCCATTTCATGCTGGTGAAGCTCAGTCAGGTCGTTCAGTTGGTCTTCCAAACGCTCATACCTAGAAATCAATGCAAGAGATGCAGAAATACTGTAAATATTATAAATGATCATTTATTTATAAACAGATTCTTATATGTGATTTTTACATGTTTATATGAATAGTAATTTTGTCTATTGTCAATGTGGCAATAGACACAATATTAGATATCAGACCACATAGTGTATTATGTAAGGACAATGAAAAATTAAGTAATATAAACATACCTGTATCGCTCCTCCTGCAGTGTTTGGCTGATGATGCCATACTCTCTCTTGAACTGAGCCTTTAGCTCCTCTATATCCTCCTCCAACTGGCTCTGGGCATCTTTGATCTCCCTCACCTCCTCCAGGCTCAGGGCCAGTCTGCTCTGATCATCTCCCCCTGCTGACTGCCCCTGGCTGTTGCCCTGACTTTGCGTCTGCCCCGCTGACACTCCTCCCCCCGATGGGTTCCCATTACTTTCTGCTGAAATAGAAGCACTCCCTGAGGAGCACTCGTCATCACTGGGATACTTGGGCTTGCCTACCATAGAGGTGCTGCTACTCAGCCCCTTTCCTGCACTGTCAGTGGGCAATGGAGATGAAGCGTCGAGAGTAGTCTTGAGATGAGCAATGTTGTCAGCGCTACCAAACTTGTTCCTGATGAGGTTGGCAAACTCTCTGGGCTTGCTGAAGAAGAAAGGAGGGGAGAGAGAAACACCCGGTCCGATGGTCTTGATCTTGTCCATGGTCGGGTGCCGGCCACTGCCAGTCATATCCCTCAGCAGTTCTCTCGGTGACTCCCTTGGTAGGGTGCTGTGTTTGACAGTGGAAGGGTGAGAGGATGTGCCGTGATGGATTTCACTGTCTTTCATCTTTCGATGATACTGCTCCAGCTTCTTTTGCATCTGAGCAATGTTTTGAGCCGATTTCTGGTTCTTCTTCTCAAACACCTGCTTAATGCGCCCCACCTGCTGCTTGTCTGCACTGTTCATCAGCTTCAAATACTCAGCTACATTCTCATCTCGTGCCGTTTGCTCAATTTTCAGCTGTTCTGTGACTTTCAGTATCTTCTGCTGGAGGTTGTCCAAGCAAGAACGACTACGTTGGACCTCAAAACCAAGAGCAGGACCAGGACTTCCATCGCTGAGGTCCAGATCCAGATTGTTCTCTGAAGAACCCCGCCGCATTGACACAGGGATGCCCAGAAAACTGCCCTCAGTGCTCCGATCCTACAAGGAGGAGAAGTAAAGATATTAAAAATGGAGCATAGACAGCAATGACCTAAATCTACGGCAAAGGGGTAATCCAGGCGAATAAACATATGACCTACAAGTCAAATTCAATGCATTTAAAATGTGAGCCCAAAGTGTAATGACATTATTTTTCAAATCAGGCCTTATGTTCTAGTTTTTAGCCTTCAGGCAGTTTACGATACAGTATTTTATTCACTAATAATACTGTCTCTAATAAAGATCTTAATCACGTCATCTGCATAGTGATACAGTTACACTTATCTAAAGTACCTATCAGGAGGTAAAATGAAGATGAGCATCCTTAACTGTCCATCACAATCTACAATGACACTGCATAACTACATGCGGCCAACTGCAGGCAGTGTATGTTTGGGCAAAGTTGAACTAATAAGCAGTTTACTTCAAAGAGTTTAACAGATGGTTTCAAATGAATGGTTTTGATAACTAGATTAAATTGTCTTTTTTATTATTATTATTTGCTCTGATGGTATTTCTATGCCCTGCAGACTCAGTTGTAGATGTGTCTATATTGGTGTCGCTGCTCCTTCTTGCCTCTACAAAGTGGCTACCGATTAGAATGTTACGAATGATGGTCAAAATAATGAACATAGGAACAAGGTTGTAAAAATGTAATTTTCCTTTAATGGTCTTTTTTCACTTGTTTTAATATACAGTATGTCCACATAGTTCTTTGCCTCTGCACTATTCTCCTACACTGATATTGCCAATGTGAGACCATCTGGGTGTGTATGTAATGCTCTTATTTGGCACATATGTTACGTTTTAGCTGCCAGAATTTAATCCTGTTTGTTTAAAGTATAGCACACAGATGACACCGATGACAAGATTCACATAACAGCTATTAATGCGTGTGAAAGAAGTGGAGCGTGCACATAGGATGTAGGTCAGTGATAATGTCACACAAGGGCACAAGGCTGAGGAAATCCCTTTTCCAGACAATGTCCCCTACTTTTACAGTAAATTACCATTTTCCTAATAGAGGCTCAGCATTACACTCAGTTTGCAACCAATGTGTCAACAGTTCATTTGTTCTCTGCTGTAGATTTGAGGAAGTGAAATAGAATAAATATAGGTAGAGTAAGCAACTTTAACTACGGGAGGAAACCCTAAGACTTTCCATAAAGAGGAAACTGAAGAAAGCTTTAATTAGGTTTAAGAGCAGCATTTTTAGAGCAGAAGTGTCACTTTGAGTGTAATAGCACTGAAATGTAACAATGGTCTAAGAAGTATCTGAATCTTGCAAGCTGATCACGGTACAAGGCCAGAGTAATGACAGGTAAGCTGATAAAACCTAATACAAAGTGTTGTACAACAAGCACTGTGGGCTGTACAAAGCTGCACTAATCCTTAACAAATGTAACACTGCTAGTTTCAAGCAAATAAACAGATCACGGCTAACTCAAGCAGACTTAGGCTTCAATCCTGCTTAGCATTTCCACATACTAGTACGTCATAGTTACATATTGCAAGCTAAGGACCTTTACAATTGACTAATGCATCTAGTTCCTCACACACTGACGCTCCTTGACACATGACTGTCAGGTGGAACTCAAGACAGGGTTTACTAATAATAAGAATATTATGTATGGCTGGACATTTACTGGTGTACACACTGAGTGATATAAAGCTGATGCTCAAACTAAAACAAAAACAAATTTCACAGGACTATTCCTCTCTTAATTCAGTTTGATTTAACTTATCCAGTTATTCATGTACTTTCCCATTTACTTGCCGTTGGCACAGTGAGCTCACACTCAATCAACTAGTCAAACCTGTTTGTGAGGCAGATAAGGTGAGCAACAGGAATTCAAGGTATCATCTCTGACTTCTCTCTTTATTCCTACAATGTTTAACCATAATGTGCAACAAAGAAACAGCTTTGTACTTGTTTTTCACCATGCTATCAGCATGGCTTTAAGAGTGTCAGTCTGTCATATCAGATATCCAAGTTCATGACCTGCTAAACTAATGACATATTTGGTGCTAATTAGCAAATGTCAACATGCTAACATGCTAAATTAAGATAGTAAATGGTAATGGTTATGCCAGCTGAACATCAGCATGTTCACATGGTCACTGTAAGCATGTTGCCATGCTAGCATTAGCATTTAGTTCAAAGCACTGCTGTGCTACAGGCTAAAACCACAGCTTTAACAGGCTGCTAGTCTCTATGTGCCAGTCATTATACTGTACATACATCAATAAGTATATTTTATGTGTAGAGTGTGAGCAGAGAATACCATGCTTATTTCTACAAGCATGCCTTGGGCATTTCAGCCTCTGTCCTCATCCCATTCTCTCCCCCTCTCTGGCATCTGTCCTCCTTGAACACAGGACTCTTTCTCTCCAGAGAAAAAAGCACACTTTGTCATGTCCTACCTCTGCTCTGTCCAGGACTCTGATGGGCGAGCTGCTGCATATGGATTCATTGGCCTGACGTAGCCTATAGCCTGAGGAGCCTTGCACCCAATCGCAATCCCTCTCCTGCCAGAGACCATGCAGTATCTCTTGTTAAAACAGGCTCACATGTAAGCTGCGCTTTTGTCAAACCTGTTTGTCATACAAAAGACAGACAAGCATAATATCCTCCTTCTTCAAGAGGACGTGTAGGGCAGGCTGTATTGTAGGTTGCTCATATTACCCAGTCTTTTTAGTTTTCAAACAAGAAATACAAAGAACTGCCTGTTCGACCCAACTGCTTTTGACTGCATGCTATTTCTGTAGTACTGGAACAAAACTAGATCCTCAGGCACTCTCCCACCTCTAGCTTTTATTTTGAAATGTTCAATATTCTCCTCTGTAGCATTAGGGGCCAACTAGGGTCTAAGTTTATTGCTTCGAGGTGTGGTGATATCATAAAGAGGCGATGAGAGTAAAATAGATGAAACAGAGACCCAGCAACTATTAATGAATCACTGCTGAGGCCTGCAACAAAAGCAGACCTTTACAGGGGTGGGAGACCCTTGGAAAGAGCATCGGCACAACTTCCATAGTCACACTCATGCACCTGGAGTAGAGAACATCAAGCCAAAATTGTATTACACAGCTGGAATGAGAGGCAAATGCTTTGTCTTATAAAAACAAGATGGCTTTTGGCAGAATGAGGCCTGATTCATGAGAGCAGCTCAGATAACACAGATAACACAACCCAGATGTTTTACACACACAAGAACCCAAAAGCAAGTTTGGGAAATCTGACAATTTCCTGATAAAAGATTCTAAAAAAATTGTACCATTTCAATTTAATAAGCCAATTTCCACTGCCACTGCTGCTACTCAAGATTTCTGACTGACTGCTGGAGCAATCTGAGGATCTCTCTGGATGAGTGGCTCTGCTAAATGAATTAACCTCATGCTGATGAAAATATCCTCCCAAATCTGCTGAGGAGCTGCCCTACTTTTCACTCCATTTCTCCCAAACACTTATGCAGGCATTCTCTAGGGGATGTTTAGGTAGGAGGGTGAAACGGGGTAAGGATTGAATGTCTTTGTGGACGGCTGGAGTTGACAGAGGGGGTGAAAGCCCAGTAACTAAGGGAAAGGCTGCTACAACACAGCAGATGGCAGCGGTAACGTCTGACAGGTAGGTGGACTGTCCTAAACTGAGAGATAACAAACCTAACCAAGTTAGAGTTTGATGAGACTGTGGTACCAGAAACCTTTTCTTTAGTCATCTCACAATAAACTATTGAAACTGTTGTATTGAAATTAACATGCCAGGCATACACCCACTTCTGTGTGACTCACCCAATGGTGTTAGTGTGTCAGTAGAGCAGAAGAAAAGACAGACAGTGGGAGAAAAAAAACTGAAAGCTACAGAAACTGAGACGGATAAGAGATAAGAGGACAGGAACAGAACAAAGAGAGGATGGTCCCAAACACAGCTCAGCAGCACATATCATCCCAATCATCACCATCATCATCATGTCCACCAACAGGATCCACAGGAGTCCTCTGTGCCCTCAGGGTGCCTCCCTCACACCTCAGCCCTGTATGAGCCCCCTGTCCCCCACGCTGGCCTACATAGCACACAGCGTCTGTCCAGCACTATGACCCATTTAATATGCTCTGACCTCTCTAGACAGCATAACATAAAGATCCAACTGCATTAGCCTCAATCTTAACCCAACAAGGGCAAGCCATGTGTTGTTCTGCTTGAGAAATCCACCCAAATCTTGGCTACTTTTTGGGGCCAAAGTCGGGGAAGTTGATAGAAACTGCAGCTCTGCTCTGTTCTGCAGTGCCAACACTCTTTGGATCAATGATCTAGTTAGTGATTCAATTTTTTATGCAAAAAGACGCTACACTCGCCTGCCCACTGCAGCACCAGAAGAAACAAGAAGCAAGAATCAAGAAGAAACATCCAAGTCCTGAACTAGAGCACTGCACTGAAAGCACACAAATTATTTAGATCTGGGTGGGTACAATGTGGGTGTATTCTAAATACTCAGCTGTGTTAGTGGAATAAATATTGGTTCAGATTAGCAGAACATACAGAAACTGGGCCGGTTTCTTGCTAAACTCACTGTCCCTCCCTGTCTGGGGGGTTGTTGCTAAAACTACAGACAACACATGTTATGAGAACAGGAAGGCACTGTCCCTGTTACGAGGAAGTAATGTTTTTAAGTACTCACACGATTGCAGCTGTAATCTGGTGAAACCACCAGTTTGCAATTCAGGGTCAGGACAAAATACATGCTAATACAAGTAGGTGGTCGGTGGTAATACAAGGTGTTTACAGTGATCTGAAAACAAAAGAACTGATCAAAATAATGAGTCTCTGGGGTGTGGTACCCAGGGTGGCACTTATTTGATATTCTCTGTAATTGCCTGTGTGCACCCCAAATGAACACACACACACACACACACACACACACACACACACACACACACACACACACACACACAGGGCAATAGAGCTGGCATACTCATTGAGATGGAACAAAACCGTCCCTTCAATGGAGAACAGAACCACAGAGGGGAAGAAACCCGCAGTGCTTATTGGTATTCCTTCCAGCTGATCCTCATGGATACAGGCACTCTCCCACTCAGGGCTCACACAGGGAAACGGGAAGAAAACCAGAGGCAGAAAGAGTGAGAGCGACAGGGAGCACATCTTTGATTGTAGTCAAAAAGCTGACCCAATGTCTCCTCCTCCTCTCATCTGCTTCCCACAGCTGCCTATGTGGTCACACTCTGATTGCTTTCTTCAGAGGAAAAACTGTTTGCCTCATCAGAATCAAAGAGGGAAAAAAACTAGAAACAGAGTTTCGAGTCTTGAGTTTTCTGAATGACTAATCCCCCAGAGGTCAGTGGAATGAACTTCTTAAGACGTATTCACTATTATCTCATGGACAAGCTGGTCCAGGACTAAATCAATAGCCCATTAACACTCCCAGCGTCTGCTTGCCCCCGTGGACTGGGAGAGTATTGAATGGGATTCAATTAAGATAAATATGCAGCTATATTCAATGCACTGATTCAAAAAGAGAAAGTGAATAGCGCCAATGAGTAATCAGTGTTGGGTAAGAGTCAAGCAGCTCATTAGCCAAGAAAAACATAATAGACCTAAAAAAGAGAATACAAAAGGAGAACAATAGTCTCCATTTAATGATTCACAACATACAGAACACAGAAAATTAAAAGGTTGCCTTTTATGCATAAATGACGCCTAATGTGCTTTCCTTTGTCTGGTGACGCGAATGTACGACAACCATTACAGGTAAAGCATGAGGTTCAGATAAAGATATGTCATTGAGAAATGGCACACAAATCTCTACATAGCCAGTGAGGGTTAAAGACATTTTCTGGAAACGAGCCACTCAAACTGAATTGTTGCATCATCTTTGGCCTCTAACCCACTATATCTTCTGCACAATGGCTTTTTGAGAAACAACACTGGAATGTTATTTGCGGCCAACAAAAGGAGGAAAAGCACAATTACACAGTTCAGCAGTAATAAACCAGCCAAAGAGTCAGATATTTCATTCCATTATATTGTTTTGATGGTTATACAGTAGCTTCAGAAAGTATTCAGACCCCTTCACTTTTGCACATTTTATTGTGTTGTTGACTTCATTTTAATACATTTTTGTTTGTTTGTTGGTTTGTTTGTTGATTTGTCAGCAGAATTACACAAAAAGTACTGAACAAATTTGCACCAAGCTTGGTGGAGAGGTCAGAGTAAGGATACAGTTAAAAGGGGCAGGTACAGGAATTTTTTTATCACTTGGAGGTGGAGGTTTGTGCTCTGCTGAGCACCATTCTAGTTTACAAAAGTATTCAGATCCTTGGCTGTGATACACCAAATTGAGTATGGTGAGGTGGTTCCCATTTGCTGTAATTTTCCTTGAGACGTGTTTAGGACTTGATTGGAGCCCACCTGTGGCTAACTGAATTGATTGGACATTGTTTAGAAGGCACACACCTGTGTCAGGTCCCACAATTCACAGAGCATGTCAGGACAAAAACCAAGGCATGAAGCCCAAGGAACTCTCTGTAGAATGCCAGGATAAGATTGTGATGAAGCACAGATCAGGGCAAGGGTATAAAACCATTTTTAAAGCTTTGAGTGTTCCCAGCAGCACAGTGGCCTCAATAACTGAAATGGAGGAAGTTTGGAACCACCAGGACTCTTCCTAAAGTTACGGAGTAACCTAAAAGGGCTTTTGTCAGGGAGGTGACCAAGAATTGAGAACAGTCACTCTAACAGAGCTTCAGAAGTTGGAAAGACTGCAGCTGCATCACTGCAGCTCTCCATCAATCATCAATCATTCCTCAAAATATGTTCTCACTTTGTCATTATGATTTATTGAGTGAAGATTGATGGATAGATTTTATCTTTAAAATCAAATCTACAACATAATAAAATGTGCAAAAAGTGAAGGGGTCTGAATACGTTCTGAAGCAACTGTGCCACAACTGTCTAATTACTTACTTGAGAAGCAAGCTCATATTATTCCTGTACAATTCTTTTAAGCTTTTCTCCATGGAAAAAGTTATTGATTTCATCAGATTATAAGAGTTAGTGTTACAGTTCTATCTGAAGTTGCGGTTGCTCACAGGGCAAGAGAGGAGTTTCAAGAAGAGCTAAACAGACCAAAGAAGACCTCTCCTTTGGGATGTATGATGCTAGCGACAGGTGAACAAAATGCCATCTCTGCCTCTGAAGACTAAAGGCAACTAAGTGACAGGCCTGAAGGCTCATACATATACTAGGAAGAGAAACAACATCTGACATGATACTTGGTTGACTTTCTGGTTGCACAAGAATCACACCTGACCGAGCATTCTTCTCTTCAGTGTCACTGTGACTGAGAGAACCCGGCTTTAAACACATACTCAGGTTTCTCTCCCTTTTCTGAGCTCCACACATTTACATACCCAACACCTGTTAGTGTTAGGTTAAAGGGTTTTCTGGGGGGAGTTTATTCATATCCTAATCAAGTATCTGAGGACAGATTGTTGTGTGTTGTCTAGATTGGTGAAGCTCCTTCAAGCAAATTAGAGATTTGTGTGAGTGATTTGACTTGACTCAGTCAATACTATGTTTCTAGATGAGGATGTAAAATAAGATCCATACTTTGACAGTAATCACATTCCTTTATTTTGTTCATAATCCCCTCTTTGCTTTGGGCTTAGAATAAATGTTTACATAACATTATTTATACACTTCATTTGGAAAAAATATTTGCATGTGGGGTGGTAAATAAAAAATGTGCAAGACAATACAATAAATGATTCAATAATATCATACTATATATTCTAAATGTCACTGTAAAAAATGTTAACGAGTTAAAAAAACAACAAATTAATTTCTGTTTAGACCATTACTTTTTCAATTTTATGGTAAGATTTGAAGCTGTAGTTTGTTGTACTGGTGTTGTACTGGACTGCATTATATTGGAAGTGAAATACTTTAACCATCATATTTAGTTGGAGGAGGACAAATATTAGAAACACTTGTAATCCAATAAAACATCATCACATACCATAGCATAAAATTACCATGTAGTTGAATCATCACCAAAAGGATGGATTTAAGTTCAAGATTTTAAGTATTTAACACTCAGAGTACTGTGGTGGATTGAAATGTACAGGGGTTTTTATTTTTCTTAGTCATTCAGTTTAGGTGTGTGTTAAAATGGCACCAAGATAGTCAGGCACAAAAATGCCTGGTAATTTTAACTAGAGCTGGAACATTTAGTTGATTAATCAATTAGTTGACTATAAAGAAAATTAATCATTCTAGTAATTTAAGTCATTAAATAACTTAAGCCCAAATCCCCACAATTCCCATTCACTGGATCCAGTTTCTCTAGTCTGAATGTTTACTGGTTTCTTAGTCTTGTGATTGTCAACTGGAACAGAAACAAATTTTAAGACATCATCTGGGACTCCGAGAACTTGTGGTTGCAAATTTTTCACTATTTTCTAACATGTAGACCAAATAATAATCGAGTAATCAGGAAAAACAATCGCCAGATTAATCGATAAAGGAAACAATAGCCTGTTTCAGACCTAACTGTAATCTCACGCAGCACAGAAAGATTATTGTCCCGTTTGATCATCGTCAAATATTTGGACAAACCCATCATGTCCCGACCAGCATTTTCTCTGTGTACACAGCACTCCAGAGTTTCCAGTGACAGACACTTAAAGACATCCTTATACCACAACATCGTCTCTATAAAAACGTGCCCTTTCTTCTGTGATATTTGCCCAGATGTATCACCGGGGTCACTGGGGCTCTTTGTTAGGAGAAATATGCAGCTGTAAACCGGCGCAGCTGTTGGTTTCACATGACGTGGAGCTGAACAGACAACAATGTGTCGCTGGTACAGTGCGGGACCTGCCGTTTATCAACACAACAACGCTGCAAAATGCACTCACATGATACTCACCATCCGGCTGCTGAGGTATTTCTCCACTTCAGACAAACTTCGCACGGACACGTTGGCGCTGGGCATAATAATCCCGTGTTAATGGCCAGCAAGGAGCTGATGGTTCTTCAATTCAAGATCAGGACTAGTTTACAACTACCGCCTAATTTTCTATCCATGTTTAGCCCCGGTTATCTCTTTCTCGCCCCCCTCTCTCTCTCTGTCTCTCGACGTACACACACACACACACACACACACACCCGAAAAACTCACACTGACTGCCCTCTCCAACATACAAAAACTGTGTGTGAACCCAAACTCCGCCTATTTCTCTCTGCAGGGTGGCAGCGAGCGAGGAGGGGTTAACTCTTTCAACACGTGCCCGTCAGTGGCAGATGAAACAGCCTCCTGATTTGCCTGTGAGGTGATCAAACGGAATTTCTGAAATAATTATATTAGTACAATATACCCATAATGGTAAGTGTGAGTTTAGTTTATATAGTCTTCGGACAATTAAATTAAAAAAGAGTTTGAAATCTCTTCATTATGCCGAAAGAAACCACATGAAAATTTTTATCAAATATTTTTGCAATGCTGTCCCAAATACAAGACCAGGTCCCATTTTACGCAGCGCACTGTTTACTTATGAGTGTAATGTAAAAGACTGTCAACAAACTATTCGATGTAAAAGATTCTTGTTATTTTTTTCATAAAACCAGCTCTGTCTCCATGCTTCGCAAAACACACGCCAGTCCCCCTCAAACATTCAAACCCGAAAACCCCAACAGACCATGGGAACAGTCCAACTGGCCCTTTCACTCACATTCATTCAGCTTGGAATGAGCTAATCCACCTACCCATGAACACAAAAGCCCATGTTGCATCACAAATCCCTTAACCTTTACAGAAACAGACAATCAGTGTTTGTCTTTGCGATTGCAAATTGTTTGGGCGGTTTGTAAAGAGATGACAAGCATATCCTCTTTTGTGTGTACCAAACACACAGTGAGTGCACTATACATTGACATGCAAAAACCTCTGTGGGTCAAAGAGGACGGAATCAAGCAATGCAGAGTCATGACAGAATCACACGAAGAAGCTACTGGATACACCGGACAGTGGGCGTCTAAAAACAGCAGCAGACAATAGCAATCATCTGGTCATCAAGTTTTAATGCTGCTATCAGTGCCTTTAATTAGCTCGACACGTTCAGAGGGTAACTACAGCAAAAGAAAGCTCATAGGAACCGTCCTCTGTTCACCCATATCCGCAGAGGCCTAATGAAAAATTGATTGGCTAATAACACACTGAAAGTCAAGTCCCTTGCACCCAACGTGCTGCAACATCTTCCATCTTCACGTCACCTGACACGAAACACAACAGTAAGTCAGACACTGGGGTAGGATACAGATTTTGCATTATTAATTCAAAGGGAACATGTAAACAATCTGCTGTGTTTATTGAAGCAGGGGGGCAAGTTCCAAGAAGTGTGATAGCTGAGTTTTTTTTTTCTTTGATAAGTGCATTGGGTAAAACTCAGAGCCCCATCAAGTACATAAGAGCTGCTCCAAGTTTTACTGTGCAAAGTCATCCATATAATTTAATAAATCTGCTTCTTGGAAGAGCTTCAATGTGTTGAGGCAGAAGACAACATGTTTACAAGGCTCCAGTGGTCACTCCACAATCAAACGAATGTAAATTTGGTCAGTTACAGTGGTACCAGGTTACTTGAACCTGGTCAACAAACACTACAGAATCACTGCTCACTCTTGATGGGACTTAGGATGACAAAGGTCAAAAGCTGACTAGCGTTTTTGAAACTAAAGAATGTTTATCCCTTTTACTGCTATGAATAGCCCACTATGTGTTAAGCATTCAGGCGAGAGCCAAACTGATTACCTGGCTCAGAATATGTGTAATTATTTTTCAGTTTCCATATTTTTTTTGCAGCAATGGCAAAACACTTCCCAGTACTCTGCAGAGTTCCAGATAAACACACTCACTGACAAAAACAGGCAGTGCTATAGATAATACTTACCCTCTTCGTCCACACAGAAAGCCTATTATAATGCAGACTGTTGACCTCCCAGTTTTTCCTAACATGACTGAGCATGGGTCCAGCACACCATATTTTAGGCAGACTGTTTTGTAGCCCACAGCTGCTGTCCAAAATCCTAACACAAAAAATAAAACGCAGCACACGCAGTCTGAAAAGCTTGATTCTTGTGAGCACTACATAAAAATTACACTGAGAAGATAAATACTGAGGAGATATTGTCAAACAAAATGAAAGCTCAATTGTTTAAATAACAGGGAAAAATAACTGAAAGATGTTTTTATTATCAAATGACTTGACCATAATTTTCCATCCACATGAATTTGTCCAGAAGACTGAGTTCATGAATTACCAAGTGCTGCCCACTATAGCCTTCTTGGTGCATTCTATATACAAATTTATATACACAATTACTTCAGATCATGATGTCAAATAGTTGACAAGTGATGCTGCCCTATCCTTTGGATTGGCAAACAAGAAATAAAGGTTATAACCTTTAGCAATAACAACATCTCACAAATCTATTCACAGGACTACTTTTTTTTCTCCTTATAATTATTAGAAAATAAAAAAGCATGGCCATGTAGGAAAGCAGTGTAAAACAAACCATTCAGATTCCTTTGAAGTACAAACAAGATCTACAGAAAAAAGAAAGGCTTGGAGGCAATGAAGCATAAAATACTATGTACAATAAAAAGCACAATCTACTATGCAGGTTTCAAGGGTTCATTCCTGAATGGGTAGATACTGGCAGGCTTGCTTGCCACTGGAGCTGATTGAATTTGTCCTCGGTGTGAGTTGTGCTCTACTGACTGGTTACTGAGGAATCAGAAATAGGAGCAAGGTAAGAGTGAAAACAAAATTCACATAGGATGCTGCGTCATAAATAAAGTATGTTATGACCACTCAGTGACCAGTCTGCACAGCACTCTGATTGGTTGGCTGTTGAGTTTTCACAGTCCAATGTTTCTAATAACAAATGGCACAGTGTGTCAGACACCGGAGACCGCCTGGCTATTATAATCAGTGGACTCCATTTTGAGGATGTAAGGGATGATGCTGTCAATCTGCACGTTGCCAATGAGCCCAGCGAAAAACAGCTCCTCAGTGACAGCTGCACTTATCAGCCTGAGGGCAGGAAGACGCAGCAACAGCTTGGATAACCTGCAAGTAATGAAGGAGAAAGGAGACTTGTAATTTAAACATATGTAGCAAGTACATCAAAGGCATCGCTCTGAATCTTTCCTCATTTCTTTAAACACAGAGTAATTCTGTGTAAGTACAATATTGCCTTTCCAGCAGTGAGCTGGCAATATGCAGGATCGAAGTAAATACCACTAACCGATAGGAGTCTTCTGGGTAGGTCCTGGTTACATAGTCCTGCAGCTCCATGTAAGCCTTCTCCTGGAACATCTCGATCTGTGGGGTGTTATCTATGCCTGGGTGGTCTGGTACAAAAACATCACATGCAAACAGCCAGACATGAGTCTATGAATATTTTACCATCTGTAACACTTTTGATCTGGAGTACCGACATGCTAAGGATTCTGCCCTACTACAAAAAGAAAAACCTGAAAATGATATCTACGCACCAGGACTAAAAAGAACGATGGCTTTGAGGTAGGCATATTCATAAGAGTCTGGGGACAACTTGGACATGCTGTTACAGAACTCCTGCATCCTCCAGATGTGCTCCATCACTATTTTTACTCGATCTGGGGATAGCTTTTCTGTAGGACACAAAAACCAAAACAAAAAGACAAGTTTAGTGGAGACAGGGACATTGAGGAGTCAAGCACCAATATAGTTTTTTAGCAAATTCAAGAAAAACCAAGCCACAAAAAACTGAATATGACATTTAAAATCTGAGTTTATTAGAATATGCTTCAGGTCTGCAAGGCTTAATGTCTTTCTCCTTAGCATCCCGCTGAGGACTGTTTGTGCCTTATTGTATTCAAATGGAAAAACCTTGCAGGCAGGCAACAGCAGAGCCCTCCTACCTTCCTGTAAGCTGGTCTGCAGATGGTTGATAATGGCACTTAAGATGGTACCAACATTCATAACGTTAGAACACTGTGCCAGACCCAGGGCAAACAGTTCATTCCAGCAGGCTTTCATCAAGTTAATGTCATTGTCTTGACCACTGCAAAATAAATAAGATTCATTTAAAACTGTAATTTTATAATTGACATGTAATGACAATGATTTAAAAAGGTGTATTTATGAAAATCTGGTGACCAAAGCTTACCCAAGGGTTTGAAAGGAAGGTATGGAGCGTGCCCAGTGCATAGAGAGAAAAAGTAAGCGAGAAGCTGACTCACAGATGTAGTTGACATTGAGGTACTCTGGCACAGGCAAAGGCATCATAAGCTGTAGGAACAAATTATAAAGCAGAGGGAGAACACATGACGTCCGTGTTCAACACAAAACTGTGTAACTCTGTAAAAATAAACAGTGTTTCTTGGTTTCAGTTGGATTTCACCCTGAGGGTCAAGGTCAGAAGCTTTTACCTTGAAAGGGATATGGCTGTCTGAGAGTAGAGGCCCCTCCAACTCCACTACAGGACCCGACTGGTCCCCTGACATCAGCTGCATTGTGGCCTCCAAGGAGTCCCCTGCTGAGCCATCACCAGGGTGCAGGACTTTGGCGAGGGTGTCAAAAGCTCTACCAAAACACAAAAGATCCACATTTTGATATACACGTCTAATATATTTTAGCTTGCAAAAAAAGAGGACATATAGGATACAAGTCGCACTGCAGTGCACCCCTGGCATAGTCCTAGACAGTATAGTTTTGATTGATTATGGCCCAATCTAATTAAGTCCTTAAAAGCGGAGTCAGAAACCACATGGCCCCACAGGAAATTCAATTAAAGCTTTGCGACAAACAGAAAAAACAGCAAACAGCCCCTGGGTTTCTCTCTAGTGCTCCTGTAGTTCTCCACAAGCCGTATCAACTTATTCAAAAACCAATGGTCAGTATCAAAGCCTCTTGATTGATTATGACATCTCCCTCACCGAGTGATATCACTTGCAGTTTGCTCATCTCCTTGGATGTCTGTCATCGAGCTGTCACCATTGCTCAGCGTTTCAACTCCCATCAGTTCATTGCTGCTGTCACTTGCCTCCCTGGTCTTGTTGAGGTGGGCGAGGGATGTCACGACATTTGCCAGCGTACCAAGGTCACCATGAGACGGGTCATCCTGCTGAGGAAGCCAGCAGGATTTATCACACATGCTTCAAAAATACAACAATTCGTACTTGTTTGCATTGCCCTGCTTCAGGTTGGCAAAATGACCGTGCTTATCACTGAACTGCCTCCAGAAACAGCAAGGACAGAACTGGTCCACAACTCACAGATTTTATAACACATTCATAATTAATGAACAACCAATTCTTGTTTTGCTAATTGTAAGTGTTAACTGTCTATAAAACTCTAATATTCTCTGTGGCTTTCCTACTTAAGGATAAAATAACACATTGGACTTTAGCTAATTTTGACTGCATCATTGTTACCTTGTCAGGGGACGCTGGGATCAAGATGGTATTCTCCAGCTTGGAGAAGGGTTGTTGGATGTTGAGCAACATGCTTGACTCCAGCAAACTTGTAGACCTGCAGTCAGAGATTTGACATCTCATGTTTCACATTACATTACACATTAGAGAACCATCCTGTATAATAAAATGGAGAAGCCAAAACACAAAAGACAACTTTCAATATGATGCAGTTCAATGCAACATCGTAGGTATTAGAAATGTAAGAAAGACACTTTTTATAGCAGGGATATTAACTGTGTTATATTAGACTGTACAGCTGTATTCAATAATCTGGTAAGTTAGAGTGTTATGGTTTGTTAAGTGGCATGTACCTAGCAGTTTCCTTGTCAGAGACAAAAGTGGGTGTGGCAGCCAGAGGGCTACACAGGTTCTTGCGGATGTAGATCTTCTCAGTGGAGGCAGCACAGTTGACAGATTTCTCTCTGGTGGTCACTTCCACAGGCTTCCTCTCACACTGCACAGCTAAAACATGAAACAGAGACATCAGACCTTATTTATGCGAGTCCTAAATAACATATCCATAACTGTATAAATTGAATATTACAGTGTCTTACAATCTTGTTTCATGCCCAGGGCAATGCAGCGCTGAAGTCGACAGTACTGGCATCGGTTTCGGTGAAGTTTGTTGATGGCACACTCTCCAGAGCCCCTGCATGTGTACACCAAGTTCTTCCTAATGCTGCGCTTGAAGAAGCCCTTACAGCCTTCACAGCTGACAGCTCCATAATGACGCCCTGAGAGAGGAAAGAGAAAACAGGGTCACGGTGGTGAACGCGTGCTCGTGTTACTGAAAATCAACGATTTTAAAGCAAATTAAACTTTCCTACCTGAGGCCTTATCCCCACAGACAACGCAGTACTCCACAATTGGCTTCACAATAGACTGGTCTGAACCCTCAGTCACAAACTGAAAAACAACCCAAGACAATGGATTAATTTAATACAGCAGGCATAGGATTAAGTTTAGACTAAACATGTTCATACTTAAGTCATAAGACCTTTCTGTAACTTGTTTATCAAAACTGCCTGAAAGAAGTCACTAACATCCTCTGGCAGTACCTGAATCTGCTGCCCAGCCAGTTCAGGGGAAGCAAACAACAGCTGGTTAACCCCAGAGCCGTCTGGAGTAGCGAGGATGACCTTGTTGGGTGAGCCCTCCTGCTTGGCCAGGATCACCTTCCCACCTGTGGAATAGTCAGCATTTGCTAGAATAAACTGCTGCTTTCCAGGGGAAGATGGCTCGAGTGCTGTGACGATCTGGATCTTCTGGCCAGTTTGTTGATCTGTTACAATCTATTAGAAACAAAAAACAATCAAAACATGAGGGAGAGCTAACTGTAGATGCAGAAACAGTGGGTGGGGTTAAGATAATTTTGTGCACATTGTGTATATGAGTTCATTCAAACAGAATTAAAACAGAATAACAGTCTCTAGTGGTGCACAGGCTGTCACATCACCTGGATTCTGTGTCCTAAATCCATGCTGTTGTCTGCTGACACAAGCTGAATCCTTTGAGTCTGTCCATCCATTCTGATACTGCACACACCTTCCACTGCTCTTCACATCAGTGCCCCATGAGGCATGAGCACCTGTACAGAGAGAGCATATGTTTTTCTTTATGTCCAATTAAACCAGGTCATGGAATATATCCATCCAAGGATATGGCTGGCTTTATTCTCTAATTTTCTTAATGTCAACAATACAGTGCTCACCAACAGGTCACAAGTATGCAGTTCCATTTTCTAAAGGCTGAGTAATTTGGCTAGGCACAGCTTGGCACCATAGTTGTTGTGCTCATATTGGGGACTATTTTTTATCAGGTTTTTAATCATTAGGTCAACTAGTAAGTATTTACAGAAGCTGGACAGAATATGTGGGATTGACTCACTATAAACTACAGTGCTCAAGGTAATTAGCAAAAGGGAGAGGTAATTATGTTCTTCTAACAGTTCTGGACAACAGAACTGTTAGTTCTATGATGCAGAGAAATAAGATCTATAAGGTTACAGAGACAATACAACATGGACAGGATCAATTAACTGTTTTGATGTTTTCATGGGGGATTTGCTGACAATAAGAAAAATACAGACAATCATCTGTCTTATATTTTAATTGATGTTTGAGTTCTGTGTCGAATCAAGATCCCACAGAACATTTCATACAACTTTAAAACAGAATTTTTATGTACTGCTGTGTGAGGGGGCAGCCAGAGCTGGGACTCAAGTTTCTAATTAGATCCACTGTATCACAGTTCATTAAGATGACCACCAAAAGTGAATGAATCTTACAAACACTTAAATAACGTTTCGGCTTCTCCTACTATTCCTCGTGTTTAATTGTTTACCTCTCCCTTTAGCTGGAAAATGTTACTGGCCAATACTTCATTGATATTTATAAACGATGTTAAGAACTACCAGAGTCAGAATTAGCTTGAAATGATCTGTAATGAACCAACAGGAAAATGACAAACATCTGATTCATTATATTGCGTGTCAGTAAGTAATAGTTTGTGGCCTATGCTAACCAATCTAGCCGGCGCTAGCACGAAACTGCACTATTGGTGGCCCTGTATTAAAATACAACATAATGTCACTTTAAAACGACTACAAAAGTGCCGTAAAGCGGCGGTAGTAACACAAACAAGCTCCTGACAGCCAGTTTTTTTAAAATCGATACGGAAGATAAAGGTATTTCTTTTCCTGTGGGTGAAAGGTCAACATTGAAGGGTTAAAGCATGCTAGGGTTCAAGGCCCGTGATGCCGAATCGCAGAGTCAACGGCGGGTCTTCGGTTTTAACAACTGGGCGAAATTCGCATTCATTCTTGCACTGGATTTCCACATCACTCGGCAATTTAGCAAGACAGCTGATGATTTAACGCTACGACGCACCGCTCGCTTCGCATTCACATTTAAATCAAGGATGTGGCTGTTTAGTTTGCGGAGACTGGTTAGCTACGCTAGCACAGCAGCTAACACCAGCTAGCATTAACGCTGTTAGCTGACGCGGCTAAGCCTGTTGGCTAACTAGCATGTCTCTTAACAATGTTCATGTTGCCAAATGGCCACTAACAGCTATACGTATATGGTTGCTACAGGGGCAGATATAAAGTCGAACACAAATACTAACACAATTACATACTTGCCAAATTTAGTTTTTATGCGCCGGGCTTCGGACGGCAATGCTAACGAACTAGGTTAGCCTTTGCTAGCTGGTAGCTAATGGCAACTTCCCTGCTGTAGACCTACTGAACACTCCCTCCCTTCCTGTGTAACCGGCCGCTTGTGTCTCTTGCATGACCGTCTCCTACGTCCACATTAGTAAATATTCCTTACCTGCCGATGGGCCGTTGGGTCAAATAATATATTGCTTTCAATAAATTAATATTTAAACTGTTTGCTGCAGTTGGTGGGAGGGTCAGAGTTCGTGACCTTTTTTCATCAATAAACGACTTGTGCACATGCGCGGTTAGTTATCCGCTGTTCACAGGCTGCGTTGGTCTGTGATGGTGTAAACCTGTCAAAATGTTACTATCGTCTTATTTGGATGCAGATTTTTACAAGAGTAATCACTTATCTGAGGAAATCGCTAGCGCATCACACAGTATACGGGCGAATGAGAAATTTTAATAATTCCCTTACGCTGAAGGCACCTCAACAGTTCTGCATGAAGTCCACCTGCTCCCACATAGGCAGTTAGTCAAAGCAAAAACGTGATGCTGTTACTTTGTTGTTCTCATTTAGACATAATGGTGCCACAAAATATTACTTAAGAGTCATTAAAAACTTACTCAGACTAATAGTTACCCCTTAAGAGGAGTAGGCAACGTCACTGCATGTAATATTATGGTACCACTTTCGGATAAGACACCATTAATCAAGGTTTTATGAGCTGTAATTAATGGCTAATTCAGTTATTCATTAATGATTTTCTCATACTTTTTGCATCAGTTGTAAGTCATTATTACAACAAAAGAATCTGGCATCTTCTGGTTTCATAAAGGGGATCCTCCAATGAACTTTGTCCATCTACCTTCTGGAAAAGGGCTGTGGAGCATCTCGACCAAAATCCATTCATTAACTTATACACTCTCTTTTCTACAATTGCTGGTCTTTGTGCAACAGTAATAAAGTTTTTACACTTAAATGGATGTAATTTCAAAATAAAGTATTTCAGTGATACTTAGTGTAAAATTTCAGCAACACAAGCATTCGTGTCCTTCGTTGTTTCCCCATTTGCTGACTATTTAAAACCATCGCTTTTCAACTATTTTATTGTGCAGGCAAATTGTTCCTCTTTGTACAACTGACCATGACCAAAAGAAAAACAATAAAACAAACATTTATTACAGTGACAGAATTTAAGCATTAAAAACAAGATTCATGGAAATTTGAAAAAAATTCATTTACAATATTATATTTCTATATCTATATCTATATTTACAGATGATAAGTGAGTAGGGAAACAATCTATGTACAGCCATCTCAGTGACTTAAGTGCGAAACACATAGCATGTACAGTCATGTAATACAGTTACTGTATGTCCAAACAGTGAATATTCCCGATATACCATTACTACTTTAGGTGAGACTCAAAGTTATAGAAGGGCTTAATAATGTAAGGTGAAAGTTTCTTACACAAGCATGAACAGTGCACATTGTGTGTTCCATAGCCAACTTCACAAATGTGAAATAAAGTAATTATTCCCAAACAACAAAACACATCTACATGACCTATGAATATTATTGGGTAAATGTTGATCAAAATGATATGACAGTATTCATTACACATTTATAGACAATGGGCTTTAATTGACAAATCTGTGCTATGGAGGTCCAAGCAGGTTACTATACAATTAAATGAAAATGTTCTGTCAAAATCAAAGCATAAAAGTCTAAAATAGCTACACATGACTGTGAAATAATCACAATCATCTGGTGGAAAAGATTCACATTAACGAACACAAATAAGATGGGTAATTCCCACCTTCACAGGAGCTCTGATGTAAACGGTAACTATGTTAAATCTGATAAAAGCAATAAAATACTATGCATGTATTTAATTTAAATGCAGCTATGATGGTGCCTCCAGATTCTTTTTGCAGAATTCAGAGAGCACTGAGGTAAAACATGTTCAGGTGAGGGCAAGAAAATATGTTGAATAACTTCACACATGGTCTGAAGGTTTTAAAGTACAGTGGCTTCTTTGAATGAGTTGATCCATCTGGTAAAAAAAGAAAAGATACTTAGTATTATCATTACAGTAATTATGGTGTACAATAATGAGTAGTATCCCTCTTTATACTGTACCTCTGGGCTGTTTGTACGTCATCAGCTTTAAAAACATAATAAAGTGTATTTTTGTGGTAGAGCTCAAATTGTAACTCCTGAGATGAATCTACTTTCAACATAAATCCTAACAGGGGCTGACTCTCCAAGGCTGCAACATCCTGCATGAAGGCACAATAAAAGAAAGATGTTAGATGGACATGAAATTAACTCCTATTGCTCCAATTATAACATGACAATGGGCTTTCATTGAGAAAAGTAGGAGACTTTACCTCACTTGCAGCGTATGTGTACAAGACTTTGTCTTTGATGACAAACCACAGCCTCTTCCCAGGCTTCTTACTGCCCTTGGACCTCTGCAGATACCCACTCATGGAGGAGTTGTGTGTGTTAGCTGACACCTGAAACAAATAACACTCATCTGATGAGTCTGCTGGTTATTATGAGCAACAATGCATCATGATCAAGACAAAGCATCAGTCACCTCTTTGAGAGCCGCAGGTATCTTTTTCTGCTTCCTGGAGAAAGCAAAGGTAGCTCTGTTTCCAGGGGATACAGCCGCTGATACGGACCTTTCATCTGATGAAAAGAAATATGCAACATGCTGTTGTTTAACACAGAAAATACAGGATAAACATAAACCCTTACAACATAAAAATATAAGGATGACACTGTGTCCTCATTGCAAACAATGTTAGAAAGAATCTATTCTTACTTTTCTGAAGCTGAAGAACAAGGAAGCACTGGTCACATACTCGTGCTGACTGGTTCTTTAGGTATTCAAGACAGTGTTTGTTGGAGGAACAGGACTGGCACACCACCTGATGGGATAATAAAGCATAAGATACAAACTTTTTCTCCTTTTTCACAACAGCAAATGTGTTGTCCTCTTGTCCTGATTTTAAACTTGTTTAGTTTTTGTATAGTTGAAACAAGCATGTTAATTAGTGAGCTTTACAGATACCGGTGGGCCACTTTTTGTCACCCTACCTTTCCACATGCACGGCAGTGGTGTCTCCTCCATGTTAGGGAGAACTCACAGGTGCAGATCATACACATGGTGGTCCGTGGGTCAGGGATCCATATTGGGGCTTTGGATCCCAAAGGAGCACCATCAGCAGTATTCCTCAGTTCTACCTGGATGTAAGTGAATAACACTCACTGATCATAAATATACCAAAAACTTGACTTTTTAGTTTTGATAACCCTAACATTGGCTCATACTTTGTAAACACGGAACGTATCAGTTTGCCTTACCTCTTCCTGAGGTTTGCCAGATATAAAACTGATCTTCTTCCTGGTGTAGTCATTGATTGCTGTGGAAATGGCCTCAAGCCATTCATCTCGCTCTGTGGCTGAACTGCAGGAACAGAAAACAAAGTGTAACTACACTCCTACACAACATCCACAGACCTATGCACTACAAGAAGAAACAGAGGAGGACTATTGTGTAATGAATTATGAAAGAGACATCTTTTGTTTCTGATCCTTACCTTGCAGAGAGAATGAAGGAGCGCTCCACACTCTCAATGTTCAGCTCATTCTGATAGGCCTCTTGGCTTGGTTTGCTAACCTGTAATTATTTCCACTGTGAGCAGTGATGGTAGCATATATCTTATCTTGTGATAATATGTATGTGAAAAAATGAAAAGCGCAAGGAAACAAGAAGAAGAAGAAGTTCTCACCTTCATCCCTGCCAGACACAGCATTTTGTTGAGCTTGAACTGGCCTGACTGGCCACTAACAGGAGTGGTGTACAGCAAGGTGTCGCTAAACTGAAGCAGAGATGACACACAGATATACATTTCATTCTGTCTTCTCTGATACACTACTGTCTAGGAGCTCAGAGTACGTTTATGAACAGACTGGAAAACAAGAATTGATTTCAGGTTATATTTTGGTTTCCTTAGCCTCTAGTGCTTTGATAAAAGGCAATTACAAAGTTTGGGGAAATATCAAATGCTTGATCACATGTGGGCCTTGACTTCAGGACAGTCTCTGATCAAACCTTGACCATATGATGCCCTGAAAAGAAACCATAACTAAACACGAAGCCAGAATGGGCATCTCTTTGGACTTGCATCTGATCACAATGATTCTTTGCAGAGGTATTTGGGGGAAAGTGAAGGAGTGAGAGTGTAGACTGGGCAGATGACACAGTCATTGCAGCGTTATCATGATCATGCTCTGAAAGCATGAAGTAAGAAAAGGAAGAGACTGATGTGTACTATACCAGGAAGAACATTCTGGGCTGCATGACCTTCCTGGCCAGCTTCATCAGGATACCCTCTTTTAGGAATATCTGAGCACAAAAATGTCACAAGAACACATTAAGTCACGTTTGTTGTTTCACATGTTTAATTCAATGAGACACATAGCTGCTTTCTGAATGATAGGGAAGTTTAAAATGTCGTTCTTAAAATGAAGCACTATAATATCCTAAAGACAATAAAACATCAGGTTGATAAAAGGTCACAGCTGATAGTGCTGTAGTTCTGCAAGTGTGATTTCCTATTCATCATAAAATTATTACTTTTAATATTATTATTATTTTTCATTGCTGTGACAAGAAACTTTAAGTTTTACTTAAAATTGTATAACTGATAATGTAATATCATTTAACTGTACTTCATCTGAAAAATTTACTATTTATGGAAAAGGGGCTTTGATGATTAATGTAAATGTAAAAGTATAGTTCAAAAATGTAAACAGTCTTTATTAATGTAACACAGTCTAATTTAGATATATTTTCTAATGGTTAACATCTATAGTCTAGGTCTTACCCGCCCAGGCTGAACTATCTCATGGTGGCCGCTCAGACTGCACTGCACCTGGATCAGCTTCTGGAAATTATCCTGACATTTAAAGAAAAGTGGAGATCAGCAAACTGTATGGAGAAATGTTATCAACATGTTAAGAGAATGCACTGATCATTAAATTTTAATTGGCTCTCACCCCTTGTTTCATGATGTCGTTGGCATGATTAGCTACCTCTTTCACTAAAGCAAGAGCATCTGTGTGAAAAGAAAAAAAATGACACATGACAAGCAATGTTTCAATCCCACTGACACGTCACATGAATTTTAAGTATACACATGTAAAAAGGTCCTCTGTTTACCTATTGTGTCCTTGTAATCATCTGAGTTCTCAGACAGGTTTTTCAGATAGTCTGAAACAAACATTTACAGACATTTCAAAGGCAGTGCAACCACACAAGTTAAAACTACTTTGTACAGCGGGTCACAAGTGCTCATTGTTGTGTAGTAAATTCCTGGAATGTAATCTGAAACAAAAATCCTGGATAAAAAGGTCTGCAGGTGCTTGCATAATGAAATTATACAAGAGTGACGTGAGGAACATTCTTCACATTTTGGCACTGAGCGATCGACACTGATTGACTGATTAGACTCATGAAACACTAAGTCCACTCATGTTAAAGCTTGTGTTATGTCACAAAATCTGATTTGGACTGCACAGGATGGAAAAAGCAAAACAGAACTATTGATTATGTTTTCTGTACACCAGGGGGCAGCATGATGCCTTTAATGAGACATCACAGGCTGGTGAAACATGCAACATTTAGGAACCCAAAACTACAACCATGAAGTGATTTGGATTTAAATAAAGCTTGACTTTGACTTAAGAATGATGTGTCAAGAAACTGAATTGATTCATTTAATGCTGTGAAAGTGACAAGTCATCTGAAGTACCTGTGAGCAGCAGCTGATACTGAGGAATCCTCTGAATGGGCTTCAGTAGGTAATGCTTCAGAGCCAGGTTGGCACAGCGTGGACTGGCCTTGGAGAAAGAATGATATACTGACACCATTTTCAGGAACAAACACACATACACATCCTATACACATGCACAAACAATTAAGAATCACTGGCCCAAAAGACACACCCCCTGGCCAGACAGAGAAAACAGGTTGAGCAAGCCTTGTTACCTCAAATTCCCTTACTACAGCTCCGAATGCTTGGTTCTTCTTAGTCTGCTCTTCCAGTAGAGCCGCATTCTTTTCAAACTCGCGGATGTATGTGGAGTACATCTTCAGATAGGGCCCTTTCTTCAGGAAAATGTCTGCTATCTGCGGATTATCATCCCTGTACACATAATAAAGTACAGTGAGATAAACTAGACACTGTGACACCTCCTTGAGTATGTATGTGTACCTAAGCTGTAGAATACACTGTGAAAAATGATACACTTTTAGTATGAATCATTTTACAATAATATTATGGACTGCTTCAGAATCAAGCTTTGTTGTTATTCCAACAGTCATTATTTCATTATCATTTTCAGTACTAAAACTAATATTGTTATTATTATTATTGTTATTATTATTATTATTATTATTATTATTATTATTATTGTTTGCAACATTTAAGTTAATTATTCATGCTACTTTGTCCTAGAGTTTATGGGGACAGTACTGAATCTAACAATAACAGACGTAACAAGTGTAACAGAGCAGATTTGGGAGTGACTGGAGGACGCTACGCCATGAAGAAAATATGGCTATAGACCGATGACAGCATTGATATTGAGAAGCGATCTCCAGTCACTTTAACTTGTGTGTCATAAACAGGCCACAGTTTTACTTTGAAAAAAAAAAAAAGAAAAAAAAACTTCCTTAATCAATACCAACAAAGAAAAATAATAAAACACTCAACTTCCCTCTACCATGACACTCTGATCATAGTAATCGAGCGATATCGAGCGATATCGAGCGATAAAGAGTGGCAGATGTGTCTTGTGCAGCTTAGTCACACAGCAGTGGCAGATGTGTCTTGTGCAGCTTAGTCACACAGCATAAACAAATAAGGAAAACTAAGAAATTACAGAAAATCCAAATTTAATTTGTACAGTATTTAGGTTCAGTATGTATCATTTATGATGCTTCTGGAAAACCAGATATTTCATTAGGTTTTCTGGTTATTATGAGCAACAATGCATCCTAAAACTGCAACAATGCAGTTTTTATCAGATACATTCAACATAACCATATCAAGTATGTTGACACCCAATCTTAACAATAATAAATAATCCTTAAAAATGTTATTCCAAAACAATGGATAATAATAGTTTGCTATCACAGCCTCTACCCTTCCAGGAAAGGTGTTGGAATTCATTCATTCAGCCTAGTGAGGTCAGGATATCGAGCGATAAAGAGTGGCAGATGTTAGTCCAGTCCATCCTGAAGGTCTTGAATGGGGTTGAGGTCAGAGCTAACTTAGAAAAGCTAACTATGTTAACGACAGCAAGCGTTCTCGTTATCTGTGATTAGAGAGATGATCACTTGCAAGCTAAATGTTTGCTTAATTTCACTGAGTGAAGGTCTTTAGCTGTTGTGAGGTATCCATATTTGTCCATATTATTAAGTGTCAAGTTGGATATTATATCAGAGCTTCCGGAGAAACTAGAGTTTCCCAGCCGTAATTATGATTTGGAAATTGACATGAATGTTGTTTCCAAGTAGGAAAGTGATAATTACAGTAACTGTGATGCGGCATTGGCAGCATTTTAATGAACCTGCTGACAGTTGGTATGTTGTTTGTTCACTGTCAATCATATTTAATTAAATCACATCCACACGGCTAATGAAGTGAACTAGCTGAGTTTTTGAGTGTAAACTTTTACTAAAAGATGTTTCTCTTAATGTTGTGATCGTGAATTTTTAATATTATAAAGATGAATAAGCACTTAAGATTTTAAGAGGCTTAAAAATTACCTTTGACTGCAACAAACGGATGAGCATGAACTTTGAAAAACAAAAGTCCTAGATCAAAAGTATGCAAATGTATGGAGATGGGGGTGTCCACATACCTTTGGACATATGGTGTAACCGTATCTGCTGCTCTTGGAGTCAGTAAGAGTGATCAATAAACACAAATGTAAAAATGTATTTGTGATTCTGTTGTACCATTTGGCCAATCTCCGCTTCAGCTCTCTCAGCAGGTCTTGGTTGAGTTCGTAGAGTTGTGGGAGGTAATACAGGATCTGGTTGAGAAGACGCTCTTCAATCACGGGCTTCCCATTCTGATGAGATGCTTTAGACACTGCATCACGGAAGTCCTGTACATAAGATAGACAGAGAGGGGGGGTCAGACGGTCAAATACAGGAAGACAGAACAACTGGGAAAAACCAAGAATGCAATTCATTGAGATCATTCAATGAAATCCAGGAAACTGACTAAAAAATACCAGTTCAAAAGCTGTCTTCTCCCCAAATCTTGTAATATGGTACCAAAAAGAACACTATAAATAGGATAAGCTCCAGGAACCTTAGTATAAAATTTAATGAAAGAAAAATACTGCTGATCCATGACCTACACACACCTGACTCATATTAAGCATCGTCAAATTTCCAGGATATAGTGAATCAGAACTAAAAAAACGAAAACAGAAGAGCCTAAGGGTGCCATTTCTGCTTCTTTTTCTGATGATGTGGGGTTTTTTGGTGGTTTATGTGGACACATGGCAAATAAAACTGCTTGCAGACTGGGCATCCAGTAGAGAGCTCCTGTGGTAAACATGTGATCTCTTCCTATTGCAACAGCTGACAGTGTTGGAGGTGGGTCATGTGGCTATTTGAAAACATGGATGATTCACAAGATGAGACTCAGCAGTAAGTGAATATTTGTTAGTAATGTTATGTTACTGTGCCCACTTCAGTCTGCACAATCACTGACTGTCTAATGTTCTGATTTCACTTAAAGATCACATACTCGTCAATGGACTGAGAATATTCTACAACTTATGAGGCTTTGAAAGCTCGTCAGACAGACCAAGCTAAAAGTCTCAGTTGTTACTGTTTTTCAGTTTGTAGACATTCTGGAGACGGCAGGTTTTCACCTGACAGTACAAAGAGCATAGCACTAGCAGGGCTAAAAATATGGTTAAACTGATAGCTGATAAAAACATTGTAATGTTATCATCGATCGGTTAGAAGCTGGCTGACTTCCCGGTAAAGATGGAGAACAAACAAATCCTCCGTCACAGTCTTCGTATGACTGTTCCTCATTACTAGACTCCATTCCCTTACAGTCTACAAGCCCAAGCACTTCCTGGGTAAGGAAACATTGCTTGTGACTCAGTCCCACTGAGTAAACTGTCTATCATGCTAATGTAACAAACCACTGTGGCTGTTTGTAGTCATGGTTAAATTACAAAAGAAAAAAGAGATGACGTAATGTTTTACATGGACTGTCTTTGTTTTTAGTGGTGTGGCAAGGCTGGTCTGTCAGTCAGTGGGTCCACAACTTTGGTCCAGACTGAAACATTTCAACAACTATCAGATGGACTGATATGAAATCATGTGTAGACATTCAAGGTTCCCTGAGGATGAACCCTACTCACATTGGTGGTCCACTGACTTTTCCTCCAGTGCTACCATGAGGCTAACATTTTTAACAACGAAATGTCTCAATAACCACTGGATGGATTGTTTAAGGTCTTCATGCCAATATAACCCACAACTGCTGCATTGGTAGTTGTGATTAAATTACTTAAAGGGTTAAGTCCTCATTTTGTAAACTGCCTTAGTTTTTTGTTTTGTTTTCGTCTGAAAGACCAAGCAAGTTTACATATTGGATTGGGCTGCTTTATCTATTCATATATTGTGCATTTCATATCACTTGCAGAGTGACTTAAAGGTCTCTGCAAAAGTAGAGAATTTCAATTGTGAGATTATAATGTCAGAATGGTCTGACAACAGAAACTAATACTACTTCTTGTTGTACTTGTTACCCTACATTGTATTTTGTCATGTGTCACAAACATTTTGAGGGAAATTTAGCAAAGAAACCAGATCCTCGTATCATTTTGGCGGCTTCGATCCATTAAAGATTAAATTTCCCAAAACACCACAAGGAGACAACATGACTCAGATTAGGTCCAGATGAGAGTCGTGTTACCGTCAGATCTTACTACCACTGAAAGTCAGGGGAAAACCATGAGGAATGTGAACTGAGGGGAGTTGGGTCTGCAAACAGTCGTATCCTGCATGGGGTGTGCCCCAGTACTTAGCATAATCAAACACATATGGAGAATGTGGACTCTCACAGTAGACTAGCATTAGATAAAACATATACAGAATAACACCAGCCTCTGGTCTTATCACAGCAAACATGTGGCCTGTTTGTGCGGAAAAAACACTAAAGGGTGATGTGTGGAGGTTCTTACAACATCAAGCAGCTTCAGGACATCAACAAACCTAGAAAAACAAACAGTGGGTAAAGTTAAATAAGTCATGATGGATAAGTGAAGCAATAAAGTAAAACATCATTCATTACGTACAAGAAAAAACAGATTTCCTCAGTTACCTCCAGTGTTATCTAGCCATGCTGATAATTGTGAGGTCATTTGCCAAGGTTTTACAATATCTGTCTCCACCAAATACAGTGTGGTTGAATGAAATTTTGTCTTTGGTGCTCACAGAATAAAGGGTTGGCAGTTAAAAAAAATCAAGTCCAAAAGCAATGTCCTTTGTGTTACATAAACCCTTCTGTGGGTTTTGCATTTTGTACTAGATAAGCGGTCTCTGTGAAACTGCTGATGGTCACATTTGCGGATTATCCAGAGTAATGGGATCACCATTTGTAGGCTGTTGAATTTTGTTGAATGTCAAATTGCGAGAACCACAAACAACATTCCTTTCACCTCAAATGTACTGTGGTCAAGGCGCAAATCTCAGAGATGGATATCTCAAAATCTGGAACTAAAACTTTCTGAAAGGCTGATACCACTAGTAGTAAGTGGGAATTTCGTTTTTCTTTTTGTAACTTGAGTGAACCTGTGCTTTAAGGAAAAAAAAGACTTACACACTCTCTGAGCTCATGATTTCTGTAGCGATGTGGTGAATCTTGCTCTTCTTCTGTCCAGTTTGCTTCTAACAAGGGTGCAAAAACACAGAAGTTGATTGCAATGCATTAAAAAACAAGACTCATAACAAAACCACTCACAGGAGATATATGCATCATAATACACTCAGTTGCCACTTAATTAGGTCCATTAGGGGAGAGGGTGTAGTTGATGGTGCTTCTGAACTGCATTGCATTAAACAGAGGGGTATCTCTGTTACTTAGCCTACTCTAAATATCATATATGGGGCAGACAAAATAATAAAAACACCTGTCAGTATAACACAATATAATTCAATAACACCACAACATATCTGTCATAGAGTTGGATCAACATCTCTCTAAAACATTATAACAGTATACATTATAACTTTAATGAATGTAGGATTGATTGCTTTTGTGTTAGACTGCATTACTTTTAGCAAGGTGTTCCTAAACTGGCAATTGAGTGTATATTTAGGAGGATTTTCTATTGTATAGAGAATTTTTGCTTAAGCATATTTGTTATAAATGACATCAATGAAAATAAGGGAAGAAAGAGTCAAAAAGAGGTTTTCCCTATCGGTCCAAGACTTAACCATTATTTCTCAGACCTCATAAAGGACAAGCCCTGTGGGATGATTACAGGAAATATTTCTGAGCAGAAATCATAAACAGTGCCTGTTCTCCTCACCGTACTCTCCTCTGGCTGCTCAGGGTCTCCTTTACTTGACATGGAGCTGCTTTCGTCCTCGTCCTCCTCATCTGAGGACAAGGTGCTGGCCACAATGTCATCATCCGAAGGGCCATCGCCCAGGGGTGCCACTTCCTCATTGGCTGAGCTAGTGTTAAAAGGGCACGATGTTAGGGTCAGGGAAGAAGAGAGGCAGATGCCAGGGCATGAACAAACTGTGCAGGTATTGTCGACACACAGAAGCAGCTGCAGGCATTTATTAAAAACACTGAATGCAGCAATCCATGACAAGCCTTTAGTCATTCAAATGTCACATGTGTAGAATAAAAATAAGGCTACAAGAAAGAGGGGGTGTTATTTATAGAAGCAGGGAAAGAGATGAGGCTGAAATAAAAACATGTATGTCAGCATATTATTTGTGGTATTATGTCTTGGTCAGTTCAGCAGTATTCGAACATTTCCTGCTCTGATCAAGGGGGAGCCATAAAAATAAAACACACGCACAGACGCACACAGGAAGGGGAGTACTTGACACAGCCGGAAAAAAACATTTAATGATAATCATCAGCACTGTCACATAACTCTAACCCTGGTCCAGCTGAGATTTTCGGGTCACAGAGCAGTGGTTTGGCGAAATTCTGCCAAGTCCAACAGAACCATACTCTAAACCAGATACAAACCACTCCTCACAATCATCACATACTTTGATAATTTAAACCTGCAGCTTAAAAATGACTAGATATGAAGAGCTAAAAGGAAACCATAGAGTAACTACAAATCTAAAATACCACAATTCCCTGAGGGAGCACATGTGAAACAACGGCACCTCCCTGCACAAAACTGCAGAAGAAAATAGACCAAGGCAAAACAGCAGACCCAATAAGCCAGAGTCAGTGGGTCTTACATACTATGACGTGTTTACAATATTTGTCGCATTTAACAGTGACTGTTTGTGAGCTGCTCAACGTGTTTCCAACATGTGATCGTTGCACTGTTTGAACTAAAGAGGGGCGACACATTAAGCCGTGAGAGGCAGAGTGTACAGTTACACAAACTGTAATCCTATTTTTCCAACTGACTTCTGCTCATTGGTCCTTCATAACTCGAAATGCATTCTTTACATAAAAGGACTTACTTAAGGATTACTCCTGAAAATATAAATATAATAAAAATTGAGCTAACTGAACACCAAACGTAGTCAAACTTTTCGAGGGTCAGCTCACCCAAAGTCATATTTTCTCACCTTCCAATCAGCTACTGCATATCTGTATGTGCAGATATTTTTGTTGTTTTAATTTAGTCCTAGAATTTGAGCAAAAATAAGGAAAACCGAGCACCAGTGCCTTGTTCTAGAAACTGTTCCGCCCTGCTTACTTCACCAAGGGAATTCTATCACTTCCATTGTGTTTTGAGTGAAGGCAAAAATCTCAGTGACAGATATGTCAAAACCATGACTGTTGTTGGATGACCCGACCATAAAAAACCAAACCACTTTTTAGTCTCAGCCTTCTTAGTCTCAGGATTAAAAAAAGCTGCTGCAATACACTGTTGACAAACACCTTTTATGCCAAAGGCACTCTAGTGTTGCCTCTGATGATAACCTATTGTTTGATGTATATACTTATAAAATGGTATGTGCAATCTAAATTTTTAGGTCAAACCACAATCTATCAGCACCTGAAAGGCTTTGCAAACACAGTTGCCGCAATACCTGTCAAACTCCCCGGACAGGAATCTGCAACCAAAGACAATGTGACATGCTTCTCAATGATCTTCCTTTTTTTACAAATGATAGAGTCACACTCTGTCATTAACTACATCCTTTACAGCTACCTGAGTTTAAGAAGCCTCAGGCGTTCTCCTGTGCTCTTTTCTGAAAAGGGCAATCACCTAATGTACAGTTAACTCATAGATAAGTTAAGGATGTGATGTAGACACAGAAATTAAAGCAACCACAATCTACCTTTCATCATCTGTTGGTGTCTGACACTGTTGGTGTCCAGCATTTTTCTCAAAGGACATATATGGCTCCTGCTCCTCATAAATGCCCTCATCATTATACATTTTGCTGCCCCAGACCGCAGGCTGTGAGAAGGAGGCCTCAGGAGACGACCCTGCTTTTCCCACATCTATGTTCATGTAGTCGGGTATTTCCTCGTAGTGACGGACGTTCTCATAGTAAACAGCTTGATCTGTTCCAGGAGAAAACTCATCTCCGTCCACGCTTTGCTCTACTCCAATCAGAGGGTAGGAGAATTTACGTTCAGAACTCAGAGGCTTGGGGAAGTTCTGACATGCATCTTGGTCCTGGTCCACACTTTGTTCATTGTCATTCACAGTGCTGTCTGGGCTCTGGCCTCCTTTTACTATCATCTTGGGCAGCATCTTCACAGCGAGTTTCAAGTCCAGCAGTTTCCGGAAAGAGTTCCTCCTCTGTCCTTCAGAGCAAATGAGGTCAGCGCCAGAGAATGACTTGGCTCTCTGTTTGCCCAGGCTGGACCGTGAAGGCTTGGTGATTCCAGCTGTTAAGAGGTTTCTGCTTGTTTTTTCATCTGGAGGCAAAGGCAGCTCCCTCATTACTCTCTCCCTCAAAACACAATCATGTTTCCCCTCTGCTTTCTGCTCATTAGAGTCCTTCATCTGCGTGCATGCACTTGGGCTGTTGTGTCTCTGAGGCTTCCTTGGAGGGACCTTGACTACCCCATCCTCCGTTGCAACAGCGATGGCAGGAGGTTGGCTGATCTCTGGCTGATTGAGCAAACATCTAGATGGACAATTGCTGTGGACTGCCTCCTGATCATCCTTTCCTTCCACCTCCCTCTCCACCTCTTCATCATCCTTGTCAACTGAGGTCTCCATGTCATAGATGCTGCTGTCACAACCCTGATTTTCCTCTTGCACATCCTCTGGCAGTGTCTCTGAAGCAGAGGTTGGCACTTTCTCAGGTACAGACAGAAAAGGCTTTTTCTTGGGTGGAGGGGCTGGTGGAGCGGAGGTTTTTCTCGCAGATAGAACAATTGGCTGCTTGTTTTCTCTAACAGGTACACTGACAGATGGGGATGAGCTGTCCTTCCCCACTGATGACACTTTCACCTCTTTGACGTCCATTTCCCTCCCTTCCTGGCTAATCGTCTCTTCCCTCTCCTCCTCCACCTTTTCCTGAAGAACCTGAACAGCTGCCCTGGGTTTCCGTGGTAAAGGGACAGGGATGGGTTTCCTAGGGGCTGCTGGGACTGGTTTGGGTTGGGGCACACAAGACATTTGCCCTGAGCCAGGAGTATCTTCCCCTGCTCCAGGTGCACTCTGAGGTATTTTGTTACCATTTGTTTCATCGCTCCATGTTCTGTGGGGAAGAGACGGCCTGTTTGTTTTCAGATTTTTGTCTAAAGTAAGCATATTTTGCAGAGGGTTATGGTTAGTGATGTGGGTGTCGGTGGAGGCAGACTGTAGACAAACATTTTGTGGAGGGTTAGCGTTCATTGCCTTGCTCTTAGCAGTGTCTGTTATCTCTCTACTGTCCACAGCAGCTCGAGATGTAGGGAGAATCTTTCTGTTTTCTTCAGTTTTACCCTTGTCCGATGTTCTCAAGTCTTTCTCCATTCTGTCTCTGTTTGCTGATGTGTTCCTGATGCAATGGCAGCCTTCCTGACTACACAAGCAAATGGGAATAATATAGTCCCAATCTGGCTTTTTGTTTTCTTGCTGTATTCCATTTTGGGAGTTCAGTTGTCTAACTGTTCGAGGGTTTTCTGATACAGATGTTTGGTGCAGTCTCTTTGAAGCAAGAGGTTTGGATTCCACAGCAGCGGTGAGCTTGGAGAGGCAGGGTTTGGGGGCCAGTGCTGGTTTAACTCTTCTCTGTGTGCCAGGAGATGGGAGAGAGAGGCCCTCTTTTCTAGGGGTTGAGGGGGACCGCCCTGGCTTCTGGGGCTGCAGAAGAATTGGCTTAGGAGCCACAGGTGGCTTGAGCATGCCTGAGGAGAGAAAAACAAAAGATATATACTTGAGATTTTGTGCTCATCATTTTCTATAAATCAGAGCCTCAATCACACTATATGAACTATATCTAAAATACAGAAAAACAATCTCTAATCTGACACAACAAAAAAGCATTTTCTAAATATACAGATGGCATGTTTGATGTGTTTTCAGTGGTCTGACAGATGTTGTTCTTGTGGGGTTTTGCACTTTAAATCTGCCCTGTAGCATTGATCCTAACCTAGTGACAGCTTAGTGTAAAACGGTTGTAAAGTACTAAACCACCTCTCCAGGGGGTTCAGATATCACATGGCTTTTGTTTGGCGCTGCACACAACAGCACAGTAATCCAGCCAATGACCCATGTCAACAGGCCGAGGAGTGGGAGCAGATGGGAGATGAAGAGTGAGAGAGAAAGGGAGGAGGGGGGACAAGGACTGGAAAAGACGCAAACTAGTACATCTGTGTGAACTAGTGTCCCAGAGTCTTCTGTGGTTGACTGTTACTGTAACATGCTGACAGGAAGGGATGTTTGCTCTTTCTCTGAAAATCTCTTATTTCCCCATTCAGCAAATCAGTCTGAACAAGTCAAAACAAAACAAAAACCATCTACTGGCATTTAATTTGGAGGTTACTGGCACAATGAGTCAGAGATGTTGTACATATGTGTGATATGAGTGACACAAGTTAAATGCATGCTATAATACATTTTTGAAAAGCATTGCCATTGCCATTCACTTACCTGTACAACACCAACATATATGGACCCATGCACACAATCTGTTTGATCTCTTTTTTGTGTTTATTTAATCTGATAATTTACTCATTTGTTCAGGTGTTTCAATCTCAATTTAAAAACCAAACCAGGGACTGGGGCTGCAAATTGCCTTCAGCTAGCACTGATACATCTGTTGCATTGTTTTTCTGTGTTGTGTATCTGCATGTGTACTGGGAAAAAAAGAAGTAAAAAGAAGTAAACGTGAAGTAACAAATAATTTCCTGATTTGCAGTATGTTTGGCAAGCGGTGACCGCACACACCCACACACAAATCAAACTTACCTGAGTTCATCATCGCTTCACTCACTTCGCCTCTGTTTTGTCAGACCTTATCAGTGCAGCGGAAACAAACCATCCTTCATGTCCCGATCGCATTAAAAGCCGTCGACTCAAACTAAAGTCATGCGCCTAAAAATCGACATTTTCTTCTTCGCGTTTGTTCGAGCAACACTTCAGGTCCCGCTGCCTACACTTCATTCTCACTGGAGCCGCACTGGCCGCCTGCCTGCGGTGTGTACGAGTGAGCTTCCTTCTTGTTTTCGTAAGCAATCCACTAGAGGTCCTCAGGAGTCGCAGCGGACTGGATTCAAGAAAAAAAAAAAAAAGAGAAACGCTCAAAAGTTTAAATTAAGTGTAACATTAAGCAAACCTAACATGTGTAAGAGAAAATTCCAAATGCTTTGATCTTATGTTATTATTTGTGTAAACGACAGACTCCTCCCCACCAGATCAGCAATCAGATCACCTGATCACCTGAAAAGACTTTGTAATTTCTCATCATAACACGGGAATTTTCCAGTGCCATGCGCGCACATATCTTTCCACGTACATCATCACTAATTTTAACATCACTGCTTTGACTCATAGTTAGTGAGCCATATTTGACGCATGGTTGAGGAAGTAAAACTCAAAAACCATCATTTATCGGTGGCGTTTTCATCACGCTGTAACTTTGCCATCAGGTTAATCAGACATTCTTACAGGCAACAGGTCTGGCTTGCAGGAAGTACGGGTTTAAGGCTGTGAGGTTATTACACTTTAAAAAAATATATATATATGAAAGAAAGAAAAATTTTGGGGTAGTTTGGTGTTTGTTTTTAATATGTTCCTCTTTACTAAAACACACAATAAATACACATATTTACCATTGATATTTACATAAGATGAAAAGCCCATTATTCAAAGAACCCTGAAACATCTGCACTCACTGATTATCTTTGATGAGCTTTTGCCCTGATGCCCACAAGAGTTACCAGTATGTTCCTTGCATCTCAGTTACAGATTGGTGCAAAACTGCATAGTAGGCAAAAGAGGTGTTTGACGTTTGATTGCGCATTAACGTAAAGTATTAACCAACAGTTAGTGCCCTTTGGTAATTTTGAAGACTGATACAGAGGTAATCCTGTCACTGGAGCATATTCAGTGTGTAATAACAGGAACATGAGGAAATGCAGGAGTTTTTTTGGGTTTGATATGAAAGCCTCTCTGTCGATGACGGTGTGACACTTCAGGAACTTTGGTGTTGTTTCTGTTTCTGTTCAGGAAGAAGAAAACAGGCAAGTAATTCAATCTGATAACTTAAAACTGTCTTTAACATTAATTAACAACACAGATTTATGAGAACATAACACATTGCAGAGAAAAGAATCTGAACCGTCATACACATTAGTTCCATTATTCACCTAGAGAAATGAATCAGCATTAATTTATCTTTAAAACACTATTTCGGTCACAAACCTCTCATTGGCCTTTTCCTTTTCCACTGAAGCAGACAATGTTACATCATCTTCTCCTTTTAGTATTGCATCTTGTGAGTTGTGTGCATGTGTGGCTGCAGAGTTATTCATCATATCACTGCAGGTACAGGACAGAAAACTATGAAGAGAATCAAAGCACTTTAATCTATAATTTGTATTTTAGTAAAATAACCTGTGCATTGTGAATGTTATTTTTAGTTATATTATATATATTATATTTAGTTTCGTTATATATTATATTTAGTTTATTCATGTTACAAATTCCGTGATGATCACTGACAGTTGTTGAAGTCTATACCCTTTACATGAACACTATATCACTGATTAGTGAGACAGAATTACAGTCATGATACAGTAAATTACTGATTTACTTACAGTAAATCAGATTCACAGAGGCGAAGGTGCAGTTGTACCTGAACTTGTAGTCTGGTGGGAGGCTCAGACCTAATCTGTAGTCTCCCCTGGTTCTGGAGATTTGCTTTTGAAGGTCCCTGACTGAGCAGCTGCGACCACTGAATATGTAGCCCACAAACAGCAGCTTGCCTCTGATGTACATCTGTCACATGAACAAGGAGAATTTACATCGTTTGTGTGAGAACAGGGAAAAATATATCACTACAATCACACACTTTTACTGTCATTTTCAAAAAAGCATTGGTCCGTGTATTTTTGTTTAGATTACAGAGACGTAGTTTGCACCACCATGTTGATCTTATCCCTTTGCAGCATAAGTCATATCAGTCACACAATTATTTTCCTTTTTACATTTCACAACAGTGGTATATGCAGAATCCTGTCAGTCAGAATGGCTTCTCTTCCTGAATTTCTGAGTAAGAACATCTCAAGGCACCTAAATACTTAAGGGCCCTTAGGTATTTAAGTGCAATAGTATTTAAGTGTAATTATGGTTTGATTTATGGACTCAAGGAGGAATTTTCATCTTACAGCAAAAATCACTGGAGCAGCTGTCATGACTTTAGGCTAAAAATTAGAGCTCCGTTTTGTAATTAAGAAGTGTCATCCCTCACCCCTTGTCAGCCCATGGTGCTTTTATAATAAATGTCTGGGTTTCTTGGAGAGGGCAGCACCTTACTAAAGTCTTTCTCACCCCATCCCTCCCCTGCTATTGAGTCCTCTGCCTCATACAAGTGAAGCTGCTGCCTCCCAGTGGCAGCCATGAAAATATGTACTGATCATAGCCCGCAGCCTTGGATCAAGTCTGCAGTGGGTGTACTGACCAGAACCATCCCAGGAGCAGCATTGTGTCGCTGCTGCAGCAAGATGTTCTCAAATCCACCGCTGTGCTTCCCTGTTGACATCTCATACTTCACCAGGCGAAATGAATCCATCTGGCACTGGAATATAAATAAATAAATAAATAAATAAATAACCTGTTCCTGAGTTTCCATAAATATATAGTACAATGATCTGTTGACCATAGGATGTCTTTCACTGACCCTTTGTTCTTTGCAATTCTGTGTTGTCCTTGAAAAATGTTAGTATCAAGAAAAGTTCAGTTCTCTTTAGTGGACTTTGCCTCTGATTAAACTGAATGCTATTTACCCAACATTAATGCAACAAATAAGGCATGGACACACAGTTCATCAGAGACTGTAATGATGCTTGCCTGAATGTACATACTGTATGTATATCTCACGTAATAGATGAACAAAATAACTAAATTTGTTGCTTATTGCACTGTTTGTTCTTCTGTCTGCCTCCTGTATGTAAGACAGCTTTCACACCTGAGTACATGGCATGGTTCTGTGCTTGTTCCTCCTCCTGTAAAGCTGCTCCAGCGCGTCCTGGTCAGGTACTGCGTCTGCGTTGTTGATGGGTTGGTGCGGCACAGTCACACACACCACCAGGATCTGTTGACTGTGTGGAGGCTGGCCCATCAAAAAGGTATCGTACTCCAGGTCCGTTACCACTGGCATCAGTGTAACACTGCAGCAGCACCGCCTCCGTCCCCCCTCCCCCAGCAGGGCAGCTCTCAGCAGCACAGGGCACACTGTGAGGGGGGTGGAGGGAGTGAATGACGGCAGGGCTGGACAGCGGCTGGCAGCAGCAGGCTGCGACTCTGGACTCTTTGGAATAATCACTGACCTGGCAGGGTCACAGTGATAGTGAAATTGTCATTATGAACAAGCCTCTTAAAAGGTGCAGTAAATATCATTTTCCACAATAACAGCATTTCAGTGAGTGTCAATGACACAAATGGCTCTTACTCTAGTTTGATGTTGCCGTGGATTTGAAGGGGTCCTATCTGTGTGATACGTGGCTCCTCCTTTGTTTGCTTTTTAGGTGTCCTGACAACAACCAGGTTAAAATAAGTGAAATGGCCCATTTAGGGCCAGCATAATGCAGCATACATCTGTTCAAAGTCTAGCAGTGTTCAAACACTTGAAACTGATCAATAAACAGTGTGTCTCCATCACTATTACAAAATCAATCACTGGTTTCTGTTAAAGGATAAAAATAGATAGATTAGATGATAGACTTCCACCCAGCATAACCACACATTTATCTTGGTTCTACATAAATAAAATAAGCTAATTTAATGTAATTGCTTGTTATTTAGGCCCTTTAACATTAATCAATTATACAGGTGAGTAAATTTGTAAGTAAATTTGTCAGAAACAGTTGGTAAATACACTGTTGTTAACTAAGCTTTTCACCCCTTACAGATTGTTTAGACACAATTAAAATGAATGGATAATTTTCTCAGACTTGCTAAAAACTCCTCCAGGCTAATAAAAGACATTATACATCTGTTTTCATAAACTCTGTGGTACTTCTCATGATTACTAAGTCTGCTTTGACATATTAAATCAGTGGAGTAGGCCACGAGATTTTGGTCGCGTGTCCTGGTGTGAAGTGTGCACCTTGGCAGCCTGACGGAGGAGTCAGGAGGTCTTTCTGCTGGTGTTGGCAGGTGTCTGTTCAGCTCCTGTGGCTCGTTCCTGCACTCCTCTGGCTGGACTGGTTTTGCATCTGCCCACTCAGGTGGGTTCAGAGAGGGCAGAGCAGCTGACTGTACCTCTCTCCTCAGCCTGGTCCTCAGTGGGGCATCTGGCATCCGCTCCATGTCAGGACACTTGATACCTGAAGGAGAGGAAGAGGTCACTCAGAAATGCACACAGACACCGAGTGACACGACTGACCGTGAACAAGATCCTGATGGAACTATTCAATAATGTTGAGTTTGCAAGATGAGGTGATACTGTAACTTTTTGCTTCATTGAACTACTCTAAACAACCTTACCAGGTCAGATTGGCTCTTTGTTACTTTTAATTGCTCTACATACTTTTATAAATCATCCCCATCCGCTGGTGGCAGTTTGATCCCAGCTGGGAAGAGTGAGCACATTTTACACGTCTGAAAAGCTAGAAAGGCTATGTTGACAAACTCTGAGCAGGTAGGTACCAATGGCTGCACGATAATAATCCAGCCAGTCATCCAGGGTGTTCCGTACTCTCTGCTGAAGCTTTTTCAGCTCCCTGCCAACAAGCCCTGGTCTTCTCCACCGTGCTGACGGCTCCTCCAGCCCCTCCACCTCTCTGACCATCTGGAGGACCTCACGGGAGCACACAGACACCTGCCATACATCATTATTCGCATGGTAGAATATATGACATAGAGCAACATAAGGCACTTAGCAAGGTGTTCTACACAAAGTGACTCAGCGAAGGCATCTGCAGAACCTGTAGAGGCTCAGCAGGATATTTTTGTGGCGAAGAATATACTCTGAGCTCAAACAATAGGACAAATCCAAACTCATGATTATTTAAAGAATTATCTACATTTCTATGATCTACACAGTTAAAACTCATTATAATCACAATCTCTAATTGCAGTGTTGTGTTTAAGTCTCTTTCCCCATTGATTTGTGTTTGCCCTTACCTTAACCTAACTTTGACATGAGATCAGCAATGACACTAAAACATCATACTGTCATAAAAAAGTGTTTTACAGGTGTCAGCGTCAGGTTCCTCTTGCTCTCCACGACCACAGCAGGGGTTTTTGTCTTCCTCGCCAGCAGGAGGCCTTGAGCAGCATCAGAGGTAAACTTTCCCTCAGTCTGTAAGCACAGCCGTCAGTGCAGAGTGGATATTATCACTCGGGCTTTTTAAAAATTGCAAATCTATTGTCCAATAGATAATCAAAATCTCACCATTTCCTGTGATTGGTTAATGTTAGGCAGGGCAGAGATAGAAAGCTGAACACTTTCGTTGTTGCACCTGAAGCTGAGGATAGCTGAAGTACCACTGAGTAGCCTCATGGAGATCAGATCTGACAACTGTAGGAGACAGAAAGACACATTTATGGTTAACTATAAAACTGACACGGTCTTAAAAATATAAAATTGTCATGTGTTGTGGCAAATTCACACATCTCTGCATGAAGTACCCCTGTTCTAAAACTAGCCAGCCCAGCAGTGATGATGAAATGTGAATCTCTTGGTCTTGTCAGAGACATTTAGTGTTCATTCCTCAGTAGGTCATGCATCATACACAACAACCCCTGCTGTGTTTCCCCTAAATGTACATGAGAAATTTTGTTCATATAAAAACAGTTGCCCTCATTTGTTTATAATACAAGGAAAGTGGACATAGACTTTTATTAGTGTACATATGACTGTTACAATCAGATAGATAGATAGATAGATAGATACTTTATTCATCCCCAAGGGAAATTCACATCAGCCTCTAAGGTGGCTGTTTGTTCTCTGTTTTGGACTCTGACTTTTCAGAATTCTTGTTTTGATTTCCTGGGCTTTGTTTAGTAGTTCTTTTTCTTCTTCTTCTTGTTTTTTTTTTGAAGCAACTTGTTACTCTTGTTTTGGTCTCTTGAGTTTTGTTCTGCTGGTACTTTATAGAGTCTGCAAAACTTTGGAGCAATTTAGGTTAGTGACTCCAGTGACCAGGGCTTCATAGAGACCTCTCCCTGCAATAGACTACTTGAGCCCATTCAACACAAATGTCTCTTAGTACAGGAGCATGAGAGTGTGAGTGAATTCACAGAACTAACCAGTTCAGGATTCCTCTCTAATAGGCAGGGTTTTACAAAAACAAGTTCCTGGAGCAGTAGCTGAGCTAGCTATATCTCCCTGTAGTTTGAGGCCTGTAGGCAGTACTTAATGAGTCCATCAATTCTGTGCAAGACGTCAGTTAGCTCCTCTTTGAAACCTCTTATGTCTGCTGGGTTCATAGTTGATCAGTTCATACTACTGTGATGGCTGTAGCCAAGAACACGAGGAAAGGACCCAAATGCAGACACAGCAGGTGAACGGATAAAAAAAAATAACCCAGAAAAAACACACCAGAAACACAAACTCAAGGCAAAAACTCAAAAGTCCTTACTGTGGGGGCAAGTCCAAAGGGGAACACTGCATTTCCTGTTTTATTTTGAAGTCCTGGCTCTTATGTGTCTGTTCCTACTTCACTTCCTGTCTTTGTCTTGTTTCCCACCATTATTGATTGTTTGCCCCGCCCTAATGTGAATCACCTGTTTCCAATTTAACCAGTGTATGGAAGTCCTTGTTCTGATGTCAGAGTCTGTGTTCCAGCTCAAGTCTGTCCCTGCTGTGTTTCTACCTGCAGTTATCATCCCTGTGCTTGTCCCTATGGATATGTGTGTTCCTGAGATCCTGGCTGTGTTTGCCCCCTGGTTTGAGTTGACCCTCGTGTTCCCCTTTGGACATGCCCCCACAGTAAGGACTTTTGAGTTTTTGCCTTGAGTTTGTGTTTCTGGTGTGTTTTTTCTGGGGGTTTTTTTTTATCTGTTCACCTGGTGTGTCTGCACAGGTCACTGGAGTCACTAACCTAAATGGCTCCAAAGTTTTGCAGACTCTATAAAGTTCCAGCCAGCCTCTCTGTCTGCTAGCCTCCAGTCGGCCTGCTAGCCTCCCAGGTGGCTAGCTAGCCTCCCAGGTGGCTACCAGGCCGACTGGAGGCTAGCAGGCCAGAGGCTAGCAGACAGAGAGCCTCTCTGTCTGCTAGCCTCTGGCCTGCTAGCCTCGAGCCAGCCTCCCAGTCATTACAAGAATGACATTGGTAGAAACAGTTGTAGCTTTCTGAAAGGTCACTATCCTGTCACTGTGGCTGCATTTTCACCTGTATGACAATCTTCTCCTTCAGTACACGATCAGTCTGCCAGCTCCACTCCTTAGTTTTGTTCCCATAGTGGTCACTTAAGAATCCACCATGCTGGTCCCACACTGCTGTAATAGAGGAGCTGGGGGGAAATATGAGCAAGAACTGCTTTTTAAGCCTTATCAAAGCTATCTCACTTAAATGATGAGACATTTATAGACTGTTTAAAGGCATTCAGCATTTTTGCAGTGCAGGACATGAACAAATAGTCCAAGTTGAACTCCACGAAATTCAGTGGCAAACAGAAAAGTGTTGAGCCCTGGTTTAAAAGAACTGAGTGTTTTCTGAGGGTTTGTTCCAGATCTGTGAGGCATCAAAACTGGACACTGCTTCTGTTTAGACTGGCAGATATGTCCCAGAGGATCTGAGAGGTCTGAATAGTTCATAATGAAGCAGCAGGCCAGGAATATATTTTGGCCTAAATTAATCAGTGCTTTATTAGCTAACAGCTGTATTTTAAAATCAGTTCAGTGGCACACAGGAGCTCATTGCCTTTCTGTTAAGTTGGTGACTCACAAGAGACAGATTTTTTTTGTATAAATCCTCAAGATCAAAGCAGCAGAGGCAGAGATATTGACTTTTTGTCCCTGCTATGGGTCAAGCTCCAAAGAAGACAGGATCCTAAATTTCCCATAATCATGCAAAAATCAGGGTTTTTTTTTTTTTTTTTTTCAAACTATGGAAGGTGTCCTCCAAACCCACAGAAGATATTATACAGGTGTTTACACGGGCTGAGTAGTAAGTGCTCATCATGTGTAAAATCAGTGTAGTGCACCTTTAATTTATTCAGACATTCTCACACATACCTAAGAGGGTGTGTAACAGCCCCATGCCCAAATGCTGTGATAGTCGCCAGGATAATGGGGCACTCACTGTCACTGAACACGTTGGTGTAGAAGCCTCCACAGGGCAGACCTGAGTGACTCTGGCATACTGCCATAAAACCAGACGGGTAGCTGAGAGAGCAGGGTCAAGGGTCAAAAAGTCAGCTTCAGTGACACATTTGCCGCATGCCCTACGCTGTACTTGCTTCTTGGAAAACCCCTAGAATTAAAATAGATATGAATAAACATGGTGAGACAAGGATACTATATAAATGAGGAGCCGTCGTTGACCCTGTAGTGTAGTTTCTGTTGTACTGGATCCTGCTGCTTCACTTCTGGTATCTGGGGTATCCCATTCACTAAAGTGGCAGGCTGGGCCTTTCTCCTGGCTCTCCTGTCCTTCAGTTTTGCCTTTGCTTCTCCATAGTGACGGAGTATGAGTGGCATGTTCAGCTTCTGTCCAACTGTTTGAAGTTTTCTATGAAAAGATGAAACTATACTTTACGAAAGTGCTATGTTAGCATGCTTGCATTTTCTAATTGGCTCTAAACACAAGGTATAGCTGAGGCCGATTGGAATGTCTTGTGGGAATTTCGTCAGAAAGTACTGTGCTAAGTAAAATTTGAACCAATTAGGGTGCTGAATGCATTATTACAATTCATTCTAAGTGGGGACAATGTGTGTACCAGATTTCATGGCATTCAGCACAGTAGTTGTTCAGGCATATCAATCAAAACCTCAAATGTCAACCTCATGGTGGTGCAATAGGAACTGCATCAGGGGACCACCAAAGTCATCAAGATTCATTGTCCGGGAATAATGAATATCTGCAGACTTTTGTGCCAATTTATGCAGTAGTTGTTGACATATTTCAGTCCTGCAGAGGGTGGTGCACTGACCAATCAAAGATTCCCAAATATGACATTTTGGACTGTAACCCCTCATTGACACACTCTTGTTATAAATTCAGCTGCGCAGGTTAACAACGCACTCATGATTTCTTGCCACCTGCAGTCGTTCCACCACCCACTGGCACAAACTGATCCGCTGAGGCTCATCATAGGAGGTCTGCTTTGGCTGAATGATCCAACCTGGACACAAGTCACATCCAGCTGAGGCAGCAGAGGCTCAGCAGTAACACAATCAACCAGAATCACATCAGCCGTCTTTAACACAATGATGCAGCTCTGTGTCATACCTGGATCTTTGCTGCTGCTGGATGAGATAGAGAAACTGATGGTTGAGGAGTTGTGAGCTGTTGGGAAGTAAGAATGTGGAGTTTACATCACCCGAGGGCTTAAATTCACCATTTTGTTAAATCTGTACGGACAACACTGGTCAAACATACACCAATCAGACACAACACTTAAACTGGTAACTAGTTTTAGTGTTGTAGCTGATTGGTGTAAGTTGCCACCATTGACACCAGGGAACTTAATAATGTAACTCAATAGCCCTGTAACTGATTAACACGCAGCAGTTCATCTGTGCCCACCTATCAGCTACATTGTCTGATCTGGTAAACAAATCCTCTCACTTCCACAAGCTTGCAACCAAAGATGTCTCCAAATTCAGTGTTAGAAGATCACTCCTGTCTCTGTCATTGTTATTATCCCTTACCTGCATTAACTCTGACGTTTAGAGGAGCATTGTGGGTGTGTACCCATACAACACTGGCATTTTATATTAAAGTATACCTTCATGTTGGAACTAAGGGATTAATTAATGATTTAAAAAGAATTTATTAATCATTTGTAGATTGGTAATAAGGGTTGCCAGGTTTGGTTGGTGTTTATCCTTTTGTAGCAGAATTGCTTTGTCTTTGTATTTAGCTCTTTCTGGACCAAAAAAAAAAGATCATTACTTAAAGCCTCCATACCCTGTATGTGGTCTAACTCAAAATTGTGAGACAGGTCGGTCAGATTGAAGATAGTTGCTCCCACTTTTGACTCAGTAGCCTCCAAATTCTGATTTAAGATTTATTGTTATATGGTTGTAACTTTTCGTCTGGTGTTTTTTTTTTTTTTTTTTTTACAGGGCTTCATTTACCTTCATTGGAGTTTTGTTTGCGCTTTTTCACACGTGGATTTGAGCGTACTCGTGGTTTTCTCTCAGAGGGACCGGCGTTTCCCACACCACACGAGTCCCTCTCCCCTGACTCCCTCCTGCCATTGGCGGATACCTGGCGGGGAGTTTCGCTTAACTTCAAGGAACCTTTGGACCTTTGTCGTTTGTGGATCTGTTCCGGACTTTCCATGTGCAGCGCCCCTGCAGTCAGATCCTGCCACGAGTAATTCAGAATATTTTCAATCCCGCGAGGAATATACCCTTCCTCAGTCCACTTATGTTGTGAAAGTAGGAGGGCCAATTCATATAGCAACTGAGGGGCTGCTCGCTTGTACGCGTCCACCGGTTCGTGGTCCTTTGTGTTCGGTGCAGCACCGACAGCAGATGAGGTATCAGGTTTACTATCCTCACATGTTTCACCTGACAGCCTCTCGGCGAGCTCATCACTTTCTTTGTTGCCATTCTCGCGATTACTATGTGCGAAAATGTGAAAAATGATTAGACACACGTATCAGAAACAAACTAAACACGGTTCTAGCAGCAAGATACAAATTACCTTTTTATTGTGTCATCCACCTGCGCCCCTTCATGTGCCGCGTTAAAAAACAAAATGTTGCTTCGTGTCCCTTTAACTCGGTTTCGTCTTGTTGGCTGCAGAGAGGTAAATGAAATGGTTAAAGTCCTGCAGTCTATTTTAAACTACAGTCAGCAAAATGAATCAATAGCCCACCTGGTCAAAGAAATACAAAGGGCCAGTTCTGAGTTCTGTCAGCGCACCAGAAGAAGTCATTATCCCCCCCCAAAAAATCCACAGGGATTTGGTTCAGATTTTCTACTACTCTCGGAAAAACGCAGTATATGCTTCCACGCAACAAAATTATACCAAGACAACACCGCTGAAGTGCTTTGAAATCCACCTTTCACTACTGCAAATGAACCTCTCTATCCACTCAGTGTGCTGGGCTTGTTGCTTGGATACACTGTTCTACGCCCGTGTTCAAATACTCGCGTTACGCGCCATTAATGATCGACTGCGGGCATCACATTGAAAGGCTATCTATCTGTGACAATACAACAAACAACAAAACATCGCTCACAGTAACAGATAAGGTATCGGGCGTTTGGCAATGTGGACACTCAGGAGAAGTGGCACACAAGTCTTTATTGAGGAGCTGCAGTCACACAGGTGCGCACAGCCAGGTAACCCGAAACTCGGCGACTGGATGTTCACAGAAAATGATGATTCCAGCATACAGTGCAGTTCTTCCAGGTCATGCATCAGGACATGATGGTCACATGAACAAGCGATTCAGCCTCCGCATAATGCACAGGGATTGTGTTGCTCTATAGTACCTTTTGTCCCTAAATGCGATTTTCCCTACAGAAAAAAAAATCTGATGATAAATGACAGCATTTGCTCCTCGGAATAGAGGAGGATCGTCTTCCCTCTATTCGGGTCAAGTTGTTGCACAGAGATTGTCTAATAGCTCATTATTGGCTCAGCTGCTCCCAGCACACTTTTCTGCTTTGACCACTGGAGGCTCTCAGCAGCTTATGCGTCACTTCATCTCTCAGTCGCTGATCATGGCGGAGCTACAGCTACAGCATGAAGTGGAACCTCAACTTCTCAATGGGGACGACTTGAACGAGGAAAGAGAAGATGCAGATGCCCCAGAATCAGTAAAGAAAAAGAGAAGAAAGAAGAAGAGGAGCAAGACCACCGCACCAGGTAAGAGGCATCACTTTGTGGTTTGAGTCGTGGAGAAAACAGCGCAAAATTGTCACATCTAGTGCCACTCGATATAGAGCAAGAGCATCAAATATGCGGGACAGGAGACTTTTCAACCTGTCAGAGGGTATTCCTGTCCAGCTGTCCCAACTGTGAGAGGCTGCAGCTGAAGCTGAGGGCGCTCATCTGGAAACGGGACAATCTCTGAAAAACGTAATTTAACAGCAAAACTAACTGGAAAAAAATTCATGTGAAGATATGGGCGGAATAACATTTCATTTTATTCCAGATTAAATATGTTCTATCCTATAAATCCCCCTAAGCTGCATAAAAATTATGTAATAGAAGAATCCACAGTTTTAATGGAATAAGATGACAACCACTCTTACGCAAAAAACCATGATGATAATAGCAGCCTTACTGCCTCAGAAAGTGGAAATATAAAATCACAAAAAACCTCAGTGGTTGAACCTGCCCTAAGTCAACTGTGGTCCACACAGCACTGTCTTTGAAGGGCTAAATGTCATAATGCTGCATGGCACATATGTCCTTGGGGGATATTGACTCCCAAGGTATAGAAAGAATTTATGCACAGACCCTGCCAAGTTCAGATCGTAGTGGATGCACTTTCCTGAAATGACTCTGAACCACAGATAATTTTCTCACTCTTTGTGCGTGTGTGTGTGTGTGTGAACGTGTGTCACTCTGTTTGCATGCCATGCATGTGCATGCATGCCGCTGGTGCACACGTGCGTGTTCACCTGCACATGCATGCATAACAGTGTGTGACTTTGCAGCAGGGACAAATGAGGCTGAGGGGGGTGGAGAAGCCGGAGGTGTTGGTGATATGACAAAACAGTTGGAGCTGCAAACACTGGAGGACAAAGAGAGGGAGGAAGATGGAGAAGAAGGTAACTCCTCACCACCGCCACCACCACCATCATCATCATCACTATCATCATTATCATCATCTGCAGTGGTGATTGTGCTGAACTTTAAGTCTCTGGAAATGCACTGTGAAATTTAGCTGGTCATATCTGCAATGAGATATTTTATTTTCAGTAGCACACTGGGAATTGTGCCCAAGCTCCTGTCAATATTTCTCACTTTACAAACTGTATTGAAACTAATGATGCTTTCAACAGATGGGGATGAGGGAGAGAACTCAGCTGGAAAAAAGAAGAAGAAGAAGAAAAAGAAGAAAGGATGTAAGGCTTTTTTTGCTTTGTGCAGAAAATTGCATCTAAGCCGTCTACAACAGATTTCTCTTTGGTTCGTTAGACTAAATTCACACTTTCTTAATTCAGAATTAAAATGAATAGATAGCTCTGTAAGAACTCGGTCACAGCAAAAGAAAATCCACAACCTGAATCAGCTGCGTCCGAATTCATTTTAAAAATTAGGAAAATACAACAGGTGCACAAAAGCAGTTTGACTTGGTTAATTAGTGTCATGAGAGCTACACGATGCAGGACTGACACAGGCGGTGCAGGACAAAATGCAACAGGACCTTACATGTCGAGCAGATGGGACAAAATTAATGACAGCACATACAGCATCAGCACAAATGCAGTGAAAGGTGAGTAAAGCCAGTGTTACAGTCTGGAGTGAGTGAAGTAGAAGTAAGTGATCCTAAAAAATGAGCTGCACATATGCATTAGAACCTACTGTATAATACAGTTGCTTTTATATTACCACAGATTTTTCTCATAATACAATTCAGTGGATTTCTTTTACTCCAGGGTGGCTCACCCAGTTAGATCTGTAAGTCAGGAACTGTACAATTATTCTTTAGCTAAGTTAAAATGTCAGCGATATGAACATAGGAAGGATAACTCCTGTTTTCTTTTCTCTCTCCTGCTGCTCCTCTGCTTCTCCTTTTCTCTATCTGGGGCACAGTAAAGGGACAGACTGACCCTCCCTCAGTCCCTATTTGTGAGCTGTATCCCAATGGAGACTTTCCAAAGGGAGAGGAATGTGAATATCCCCCATCAAAAGACGGGTGTGTGACCTCCACATCGTCCCTCATACACAGCAGTATTTGTCCATTGTGTGCCATGTCTAGTATTTATTTAGCTCTCTCTGCTTTGCACTTATTCATGGTGGACAACATAATGGGGTGAAATGTTTACTGTGTGGTTTAATTTCCTGTTCAGGAGTAATTTTGTCATATCCTCAGTTAAATGAATGAATGTATGAATGCTACTTTCACCCCGTACAGAGTTTCCACAAGAGTGTGTCATATCCTCACTATAAATATTTGTATAATGAGAAAATAACGAGTGCCTTCTCTCTGCGGTGTGCCGGTCTATCTCCCGCCAGGCGCAGTGCAGCGTGGCGGACCACCAGCGAGGAGAAGCGGGCGCTGGAAATGGCCAATGAGGAGATGTGGAGTGATTTCAGGCAGGCGGCCGAGGCACACCGACAAGTACGTTCATATGTCATGAGCTGGATCAAACCGGGGATGGCCATGATTGACATCTGGTGAGACATGCACTGAAATATGAGCCCCTCATCCTGATTCTGGACTGATATTGATATGATTATAGCACTACTTTGTGCCATCCTAAAATTATGCTTGGTGGTTTTAAACTGTGCTTGCTGCTTAATCTGTCCTGACAGCAGTCTCATTGTTCCTGTCACCCATTTCCTTTTGTGCTGCTCTCTGTTTCTGGCAGTGAGAAGCTAGAGGACTGCTCCAGGAAGCTCATCAAAGAAAATGGGCTAAGGGCTGGCCTGGCCTTCCCCACCGGCTGCTCCATCAACCACTGTGCTGCGCACTACACCCCAAATGCAGGAGACCCCACCGTCCTGCGCTACGACGACGTCTGCAAAATTGACTTTGGAACGCACATCAACGGTAAGAGCTCACTGATAACTTTTTAAGTGCTTTTGGAGTAATACTGTGCTATTTCACACTTGGCATTTATTATGACATGGTAAAATGATGATTGCATTATAATTCTTACTGCCTGGAATAAACTGTTCCCATAAGTAAATTAACTCCCACTTTTTCTAGATGAATACGTGCTGACCATTTTTTGCAAAAGGATCAGCTCTCACAGTAACGGTTATGAATAATCAAACTGTTCGGTCTTTCAGGTCGAATAATAGACTGTGCCTTCACCGTCACTTTCAATCCAAAGTATGACCGGCTGCTGGAGGCTGTGAGAGATGCAACAAACACCGGCATCAGGGTAACGCATCTCTTTGTCTCATGCATGATGCTGGCTACACTTCACATTAAGATACACAAAATCCTGTAGAAATGAGAATCTTGTGAATCATCATACAAGTATTCAGAACACATTTACAATAATATTCATCTCTATATTGCAATGTATTATAATTAAACCCTCTAAAATAATACCATGATGACTGAAAGGATTTTTAAGAATTTAGTTCTTTCTGGTTCTGATGGTTGATTCCCAGTAAAAAGTGGATTCCTACTAACATGACATACAACTTTATATGAGGGGACACAATTAGTAACTAATATATACATAATGAGAGAGTTATGATTAAGATGGCATAGCATGAAGACCATAGAAATAATATTTTATAAGTTTTTAATCTAAGTGAATCCTCTAGTATACTCTAGATGAATTGCTTCAAAAACTAAAACACATACAAATACACATTTTGAGCATCTACAAAAAGGAGCATGAAGTGTAAGTGGTGCTACATATATAAATGGTAACTATAAAGTATATGACGACTCAAATAGATGAATAATGATGACACATAATTAGATATTGGTTTTACACTGAATATAACCTGATTCAGAGCTCAGGACTGATTCATAAAAGTGGTCAGCAAACAGATTCAGACATAACAAGGAACTAAATATCATACACTAGTTCATTAACACATTATCTACCTGTCAAGTAACCTCATATAATATACAAAGTTATTCATTTATTAGCAGTTAGTTCCTGGTTTGTACTTTCATAACTAAGAGTTTCTATATAAGACGTCACAAAAGGGGCTGACAAATATTTCTCACTGTGTAGGTTGTCTGTGCATGAGGAATGCAGTGTTGTTTACTGATGTGAGCGTAAACACCTCTCCATCCCAGTTTGCAGGAATCGATGTGCGCCTGTGCGACGTCGGTGAGACTATTCAGGAGGTCATGGAGTCTTATGAAGTGGAGATAGATGGGAAAACATATCAAGGTAATATGAGGCCATTTATCACCTTTTCTTCATGCACAGGTTCAGTGCTTCTTCCTGTTTATTAAATCTCTGTGTGGTGTTTTCTTTGCAGTGAAGCCAATCAGGAACCTCAATGGCCACTCTATTGGACAGTACAGGATACACTCAGGGAAGACAGTCCCTATTGTTAAAGGTGGAGAGGCCACAAGGATGGAGGTTTGTACACCAATGAACACTAATGAACTCTATTCAAATTGAATCAGTTAGAGGTACATGTGGCTGTGACTAGACTCTGGAGCACAAAACAGAACTGCAGTTTTTGGTTTGTTTTTTTTTTTGTTTTTTTCACTGTGTCTGAAATTAAACCTTTCTTAGCTGCTTGACCTTGCATATAAATACACCCTTTTTAATTCTTAAGTGTAATTGGAAGAACATGTGGCTGGTTAGGGTTACGATGGGGTGTGGAGAAGTGTTCCAATTCACTGCTCTAACAGCTTCTTAGTCACCCTCGTCAGCACTTTAATTACACCTTTAATGGAATTACCATCCGCATCGAGTAGCAACACGTGTTAAAACTCCAGCCCCTCATTTCACTGCAAGAGCACTGAAATGTGGGCACCCAGATTTCATTAACAGGCCAGTGCTTTGCCGAGGAGAAACATCACTTTGCACTCTTACATTTTCCCAGACACTGAGATCCATGCCTGCCTCACACCCGCACAGCTGCAGTACATGAATGTATTTGGATGGAACTGAGCATTTTAATTGGCAAGTTGCTGCGTCAAGCTTTTTACCTGATGGTTCCAGGAGAGTGAGGAGGGGGGGTTGCTGATGTGGCAGCTTTGCGTGTTGTATTTTTAGCTGAAGTGTGTTGGTGTAACAGGGACATTACCCTCTTTGTGATCAGAGAGTGCACGACTGGAGTGGCAGCTGGGCGTGCCACGGGGCTTCTAGCACTTTGACTGATTATCGGTGCAGTAAGAGAGGGTGTCGCAGTGTTATCAGCTAATACCATGGGGACTCTAACAACAGCCACACGCTGATAGAGACACAAAACGCCAATGAAACCCAGCCAATCAAGTCACAGGAGGCACTGCTTCAGAAAGGACACTACTGACAACTTGAGGTTTTTGTTAAATTTATTCTGTGTGCCTCCCCCCTGGAGTGTTTTTGTCTTTTTCAGTAACATCACACCCATTCAACCCTGCATAAAGGTATATGCTGCAGATACAATTAGATAGGTGAATTTTTATAAAGCTATAAAAGAGTTTCAAGGCAATTATACATTTTATGTTAGCAACAAAAGAAAGTGTTTCTGTGTCTTTTTTCACTGGTTCTCAGGAAGGTGAAGCTTATGCCATTGAGACATTCGGCAGTACGGGAAGAGGCGCAGTCCACGATGACATGGAGTGCTCACACTACATGAAAAACTTCAATGTCGGACACGTGCCAATAAGGTCACTGCTTACATCTCATCCTTGTGTTGAAGTTCAAAATGTCGAGTCTGAAAATTTGTCGGTTAATCTGCTCCTCACATTCAGTCTTCCATCATTCTGACAGAAGAGACTGTGAATAGGGCAGTATATCTGCATGTTATTTTACACCTACAGATACAACCTCTTTGTTTGTTGTTTGTCTCATTTTGTCTTTTGACTCTTTGTTGTCACTTGGCTGCTGCAGACTTCCAAGGGCTAAACATCTGCTGAATGTGATCAATGAGAACTTTGGCACCTTGGCATTCTGCCGCCGCTGGTTAGACCGCCTGGGCGAAAGCAAGTACCTGATGGCGTTGAAGAATCTGTGTGACCTTGGCATCATAGACCCCTACCCACCTCTCTGCGACATCAAGGGCAGCTACACTGCCCAGTACGAGCACACCATCCTACTCAGGCCCACCTGCAAGGAGGTAGTGAGCCGAGGAGATGACTACTAAGCATGTGCCATAAGTCAAGGCGAGGCAGGAGGAGCATGACAGCTCAGAGACAACAAACCTCTTCAGACTGACAGCAATTATGCAATATTTCTCTGATATAAATTTCCCCCGCTTGAGTACCTTTAGGTAATTATTAGCAAGAGCAAAAGACTTGTCATGGCGGTAGCTTAACAGTATTTTTTTTTTTCCCCAAAAGTTTAAGCCTGTAGAGGGTATATCTTTAAGAAATGTAGTATTGTCATTTTAGTTATATTTTGATGTGTTGCTTTTAAGAAATATGCAAAAAAAAATTATATATGCAAGAGAACCATGCAAAAAAAGGTTTGGTGAAGACTTCACCTAAAATGCTGTGCTTCATTCATTTATAGAAATATTTATATTTCTATATTTCTTTGCTATATTTTAATTTGAGGCGGTTTTTATAAGAATTAAATTGTTATAACTCTTGCACTGAATGCTGTCCATATTTATAGAACTCAAACAGCTTAACATACTCAGTTACAGTAACAGTAACAGCATACACTCAGTTGTCAGCTTACTAGGTACACCTCGCAAAAACTGGGGCAATCTAATCCAGCAGTTCTTCATGAAGATTAGAATATTAGTTTTAGAGGTTGATTGATTATTTTGGAGGATACAATTTGTTCTGCTGTTGAATGGCAGGTGTTTGTTATCAGTGAGGGCAGGCTAAATAACAGAAACACCTCCCTGTATAATGCAGTACAGTTCAACAACACCTCAGACTACATCCTCCAAAAAAAGTTCAATCAGTCTGTCTAAAACAGTTGGGAGAAAAACTGAAGGTGGGACTGTTGTATTAAGCCCCATTAGTTTTATCTAGTTGTACCTAATAAAGTGGAAATTCAGTGTGTATGAAGATGTAGAAATTTTTAACCATGTAGACATGTATTTCTCTGTTTTAACCAAAGGAGGGCGGTACTAAAACATGGGTCAAACATCAGTGGGCCACCTCTACCAATAAAGATGTTACAGGAAGATACATAAGACTATTCATAGCCTCCTGCTTCCGCATAATGTGACCATGGGATGAAATAGACTTTTCCCAGAAGCATTAAGAATGAGTACACTGACACAGAGTTTATGCAGTTTAGATGAAAAAAGGGACATATATGACATAGAAATAGCATTACAAACATCACATTGATGGCAGAGTGCATTCATGCACCCTGAATCACTACTTTGTCCTTTAAAAGATAATTTCCTGCCCATTTTCTTTTATTTTGGTAAAGTCTTTGGGACAAGGACATGGGCGGTGATGTTATGACTGAGGAATGCATCATGTCTCCTCACACAGTTTGTCCTTCTCCTTGGAGACAGCAGACCAGGCCTATTCTTAACTGGGCTTGGCTCAAAAATGGCCTATGGACTCTGGATCTGATACACTGTGATGTTAATGAGTACCCGGGCTTTTAATACATATTTATTTTGGGGCAGCAGGAGTCACAGGCCAAAAAGAGAAACATATGTTAAGAGAGTGTGTGAGCTCTCTCTCTCTCACATACACACACATGCTGGCTCCCACGGGTCGGGTCTGAAGAGGCCCTATCAAGTGAATCCTCCTCATATGGAAGTAGGTCTTTTGAGGACAGCAGAAAATCCTCACAGAATCGAGTTTGACTTAAGCAACCTGACAATGATCCACTCTTGTAACTGAACCAGCTCTGAGAGCACACTCATCCCTGAGTGTTTTAGCTGGTTGCAAGTGCTGCAGACCAGAGAGGGTGGAGTGCAGTGTGTTTTGCACTTGTCAGACAGCAGGCGGGCGAGTGTGCCAGAGCAAAACAGAGCTGCTCAGATTAAGCCTCCTGATTCCTTTAATGTTTTTTTCATCCTCTCTCCTCATCCAGGAGTTACTTGTTCTGACCTGCACCGTCCCAGACTCACTGCCAAGGACATCAGGCATATGCACACATCCACGCTCACACACATTCTGGTGTTGACTCATTCATGATTTATCACCAATATGTGTGAGACGACAAGGATAATTCAGTCTGGGCCTTTGCAAGATTTTAAAGTAAACAGCTCTCAATGAAATAAGTACAGCAGGACGTGACTGTTTTGGCTCATCAACTCTGACACTCAAGTGTAATTGAGTATTTAACATGCACTCCTTATTGCTCTATAAATTATCTAGAAAGAATGATGAGCTGAGGCACACAACATTGAAATTCTAACATCAGATTCTCTGGATGAAGGTTTTATGGCTTGCTTTGTTCTCTTTGATCCTTAAGTGACTGCAGTCTTAAAACAACCACAGCATTGCAGCCTTCTGTTTTTTGGTGCTGCGGACCCGACGTGGAAAAACAGTGAAATCACTGTAGTAGGCATTGCGTTTTTTGCTTGTACTCGTCCAGTGCCGAATTCAGACAGTTCCTGTGTTCATCTTGCCCATTATTTCACTCATCCAACATATCATCTGTATGTCACATCTGATCCTCCGCCTCTCCATCCCTCTGTCCAATACAGCGCTTGGCAATGCCCTACCAGTGGCCGCAGTCTTTCCTGAGGATGTGTAGGACTTTGCGTCCCAGGCTTGACTTCCACGGTTTAACAAGACTCTTGGTGTTGATCATCAAGCGACTGGTCTTCCAGTCTTCATGACCAGCCACTATGTACTCAGATCCTGGAGAGAAAGCAGAGCAGAGAATCAGTGAATCTCAAGTCTACTGAGAATGTTACAAAAATACACAGAACTGGAGAAAAATCACTGTGGAAAATACCTTATGTAAAAAGAGAGCAAAATATTATATAACTGTAATCAACGAGTTAAATACTGTGCTGCGATGGTTAGCTTGGATGAATGTTGCCAGAAAGGATTATTGTGAAATGTTAGCTGTGAAATAGTCCTATAACAGAGAGGTGGCTGTAATCTCTAAGTTGTAAATGTCTAATCTAAATGAGTGATGCTAGGACATTGGCACCTACTCAAAGTCTCTGTGAGGAGCGACAAAGATCTTCTATTCAGCACAAAGCTGGCTGATTGTCTACACAAGAGTTGACTAATTCTAAACTTCTGCATCGTGAGCAATAAAGTTTCTCCTTTTTCTTGGACCTGGCTGCAGCTGACCTGGGTTGAGGATGGGACATGTACAGCCTTGGACGGTCCAGGACTCTGGGTAAAGGGTGACACTTCCCCTCTGGATCTTCACCTGAGGATTCTGGTACAAGACCTTCTTGACCTTGACCTCCACCTCCGCATGGGAGCCTTTATCGTGAGCTGACATCACCTTCACCACCAGCACTGCCGAGGAAAAATATCACCCATTCAGCAAATTCAGCTCAAATTGCAGATCATCAGTACAAACTTCACGCTTCTCAAACTTTTAAACATTTGCACCATTGACCCTTTTCTTAACACGTTTCTTAGGTTAAAGGAAAACTCCACCCATTTTAGAAATCAGAATCACTTTACTGGTCGTGGGGCGCACTACCAAGCCTCTGAAAAAAGCTGTGTAATTTCTTTAACGAAGCAATGCACCAACTAAGATAGGGAAGAGTAAACATGGATATGAACAATGCTGGTTTTGGGATTATCCATAAATCATCTTTTTATAAGGAAGAAAATGCATACAACGTGTCTGTTGGACCTCAAGGATACACATGATGTGCTCTGGTGAGTAACACTGAATGTAAACTGAAATTTTGCTTGTTTAGAGAAAAACTTCATAGGTCCCTTTAGGGAACAACCTGGGGCACGTTGTAATTTTTTTCAGATGCCACAGACTTTACTTTGTTGTTAAATGGCCTCACAGTCCATGCCTCTCATGACTGGCTCACACGATACTGAATCAACTGACTATGTCAAATACTGCTTTGCTTACCATAGTCGTACTCTGCAGCACAGAAGAGTTTAGGGCTGCCAAGGGTGACTTCTACACATTCACATTTCTCTGGAAAAAGAATGAAACATAATTATGTAAATCATTTCATCATGATGTATAGATTTCAAGATCAAAACAGCTGCATTTTCATCTGTGTGGGTTGGTGAGTGTGCAGTGTATTAAGAGTGATATGACCTGTGACTCACCAGAGTGGTGCAGTGCAGAGAAAAGCTCCTCTACCCTAAAGAGTGCCGTCTCACTATTATTGCTGCTGTGTCCCATGTGGCCAGTGGCTGTATAGAAGACCTCCACATCTGAGCTGTGGCGCAGAGGTAAAACCAGTCAGATACAGGGCTCCACTCAGTGTTAATAACCTAGAATGCACTCTACCTCTACACCATACATCACTTTATCCATTTTCATATTTACTAATTCATATGTGTTCGTCTTGGCTCTCACCCAGAAATGCAGTCACCAGTGTAGGGATCACAGTCCCCCGTACAGTCACACGGACGGCAGCCGTATTCATGAAGTCCCCAGTAGCCCATCATGCAGCCGTCACAGCGGGGGCCTCCGACGCCAGGCTTACAAGTGCACTCCCCACTGCTAGGGTTGCAGAGAGGGCTACCACCCGAGAGGACAGAGCCTACAGGGTGGCAGGAACAGGCTGCAGAAGAGAGAGGTAACAGAACAAGAGGAACCCATGTTAACGTCTCTGTCTATGAGTCAAAAGACATTTCTCCTTTTCTGGCACAAACCTACAAGCCCGCAATACACATGATACACATGCATGTATGGAAAGGACAAACACACTTGTAGACACAAAAACAAACATATCTAGTGTGTCCTCAGTGAGCTCCCATGGCAGCATAAAAGTTAAATGCATTTTATCATCCTCTTGTAACAAGCGACAAGCTGCTTTAAGCAGCTGCAGCAGAAACAAACAGTAAATCATTCCCTCTCTACGCTGTCAGACACGCTGCCTGATGGTCCCTTGTGATGACAGATTGATTTTTGTTACAGACTTGCTTCATCTGTTTCCAAAAACGGCATGTTTGTTCTTAAAAATGCAGCAGCATGCCTGGTGGGGGGAGAGGGTAAGAATGGGAAAAATGTGCTCACATGGACCATGGGAAATTCCTCCATTGTTTGCAATTACAGTCACATTCCAAAACAGTAAGGTCTCCTTCATTCCTGCTATGGAGTGGACTGGAGTCATTCCACAATCTCATCACTGGCAAGACAGTGACTTAGAGAGGTGCTGGGAGGAAAATACCCTTATCAAAGAGAAGTAAATCTGCTTTAGTCTGGAGGGTCAAAAGAGAAATCAAATCTCCATTACTGCCCTCCAGATATCAAAGGCTACCCCTCTTAATTGGAATTCTCAGCTGGCATTCATCCAGACAGACTTATGGTTTAAGGAATAAAGAAGTAGGAAAAGAGAGTGTCTTAACAAGGGCCTCACGTTTGCAGGAGTCAGGTGCAGTTTGTGGACGACTGGGGTCTCTGAAAAAACCCTTCTTGCAGTTCTGGCAGTGACGGCCCTCTGTGTTGTGGCGGCAGTCATCACACATGCCGCCACTCCGTCGTCCTGTTGCGAGCCACAGTCTACGACTGAAGTGACAGCTCTTGGCGTGACCATTACACTTGCACTCTGTGTTTAGATGGACATTTACAATGAAAGAAAGAATGAGATGTTTTCCTTTACTAAGTTCATCTTGAAAAACATAGAGATAGCAGGGACAGCTACTCCAGTAGCTGACATTTAAAGACGAACTGCCCTGTTACTCATCAAGCATCGGCGTCTAAAAGGTTACATGTGATTTATGACGCTAAATTCATTTTGGAGATAAGTCTACACGCTGTGTGTCCTACTCTGCATTTGACGCTCTTCCCCCATCACTCACTCTGGCACTCATGTGGTGTCCCCATGATGCCGTTGGCAGCCTGCCAGGGCTGGTCATTGTAGAGGGGAGCACAGCGCTCACAGTGGTCACCAGCTGTGTTGTGTCTGCAAACACACTTGCCATGGACCTGCCAGGAAAACACAACAGACAGAAAATAAACCATTAGTCACTTATTTTCTTCTATCTCAATATATCTTTCAATTCTCGGCATGTAGCTTCACGTTGTTTCTAAACATTTTTGTCTTGACAAAGATTCGACTGAGAGTGAAACACTATCCGTTTAAGTTAATTTGTGGTTCGTAGTCAGTGTGCAGGCGTTTCGCTTTTCATCTATGGAGATTTCAAATAGCCTTGCTCCTACATGTGATGTACGTTTAATGATATTCCCTCTTAAGTATTGCAACATACTAACATTTTTATGCATAATCACAGTGTTTACACGCTCTGTAGCTTATTACTGCCTGTGTAACTTGTTTACACGCCCTCAGGCCATGTTGGAATTAAACTGGTGCTTCTGTTCTCCATTTACAGTAAAGAGAATAACATGACAGAGACTATGTGTTGTTAAAGCATTAGGCTGAATACCATAATTAAAGTTTCCACATCCTTAAATCCCTGTAATGGTAGGTAAAGCTATGGCCTAATATCCAGTCTTCACTGCAACCTTCAGCTTCAGCAGCACATACCAGAGCACAGCTGAGTAACAAGGGAGTGGTGGGAACCAAAGCCCCAAACCCTCTCCTCCCAATCTCACCACATCAACAAAAATGGCGGCAAACAGAAACTGTCAGCAGACTTCTTCAAGACATCTGAGTTAAGTTTTCACAACACAACCAACTGTACAAGGGTTTTTTTTTGGTGGGATATCATGCACCTGCAAACTGTATATTCACAGAATCCAGCTCAAAATAGCTCACCATGTTACTGGTCTTTTGTTGGCTGGGTTGGTAGCCCCTGGCTGGAACACAGTGGTCAGCATGTCCATTGCAAAGGCAGCTGCCTTTGACAATAAAATCATATATGGCGTAATGGTCTGTGGGGAGTACAGCAGCAGCAGGATGTTTGGCCTGGCAGGGACATGGCTGGCTTTGCAGCAAACGAACTCTCAGGTTGGTGATCATGAGCTGGTCTTGAGCAGCTGGTCCATAGGGATCCACTGAGTGCCAAGGAGACAAAGCTCTATAGATCACCTGGACATTGAAGGACAGAAAGCAAATGAGAATCTCTCAGAGCCTGCCTTGTTTTACTCGTAAACTCTCTAGCAAGTAAAAAAAACTGATCTTAGAGACACTGACACACCATGACAAAAACGTAAATTACATCAGTTTTTCTTTGTTCAAGGTCCACCAAATAAAAAACAGGCATCAGTCTGGTTCGCCTCTCTTCAAATAGCTGCTTTTCCAAGAAAATCAGAGTAAGTTCCAATGTAAACATGGGGCAAATGGTTCTTGTTCTACCTCATTCAGTTTGATCTTTCAGATATATGATCTCTGTCTGTCTATGAAAACGTACACCAATATAAAAAATGTAGACATGGCCATTACTCTTTGTTATAGCATCACAAAAAACAACTGTCAGACACAAACTAAGGTGCTTAAGGATTTTTATAGCAATACCAAGGAAAGCAGGAAGCGTGACATATTCATCCGGTCAAATGTTCTCACACAATGTTTTGGGGATGTCTTTGAGCCTTGAGTAACAGAGACATTAATTATAACGGGTGAGGGGCTTACACGGGGGAGCTGACAAACTATAGTGAGACACATACTTGGTGCAAATACACTGCAATTATAAGATCAGTCAAAACCATATACTCACTCAGATGTTCAAAAAGAACCTCCCAACGTGGTCAGAGGCACTTTGGAGTGAAACAAATATTTTACCGGCCAGTGAGAGTCTGTATCTGATGCCATCTGTGTGAATGAGTGTGTCTGCTCATTATTTAGATAGAACTGATTATCTGGCTCAGACCTCCCTGTGATGATACAGCAGGTCCAAAAATGCTTTGGGAGAACAACAGAGATAAAAGTGAACATTGATATTCTACTTGTGCATGTCAAAGCAGTTTAGGGATTAGAGGGTTGGCCTAACCAAAAAACAAAAAAACAAAAAAAAACCCAAAACAAAACTCTCCCACAGCCCATCAGAGGAGATCAGTTTACAAAGCCTGGTCAAATGTTCAGTGGTTTGTGTGATATCATCTTATGGAGCATCTTGGTGCCAGTAAATGGACAAGAGCAGAGCAGGTGGTGAGTGATATTGCTGTAAAATGCTGGGAGAATGTCTGGCTGCATGTTTTGATGTCAAATTTCACAAATAAAATCACAATCCAATATTGAAATTATTTATTTGCCTATTTAACCCTAACTCCTATAAAATCATCCAAAAATAAAATATGTAATATTTTATTTACACACACCAGTTTTTGTACTCCTTGATTTTGTATTGTAAAACTGTGTCATTTACAGGCAACTCTGTGTCCCTATGTTGTCAAAAGCAGTGAAACAGGCAAGAAATACAAAGAAAAGAGATACCTCCAACCTCATGGTATGTTTGCTCTTTCTTCATGTCAGTTCCGGTAAAGTATTACATCCTTTACTATTACATCCTATTACATTCAGTGAAAAAACTTTTTTAGTTATTAGCTACTTTCAGTTGTTATTTACTTGTAGCACCAACCACTCCCCTCTCATAACACTCTCAGAACCACCTGTCACCCCTCAGGTACCGTCTGAGGTACTGTCAAACTTTCTAGATTTGCCACTATGCTCACCTCCCCTCTGGTACAAGGAAAAGCTCCTGAATACTTGGAGGTGCATGTTGCCCCACTCTGCCCGACTGATGACCCCTCTGCCAGGCCAAACACCCCCTCACAGCCACTGGCAAAGTATCGGAGGGTCTTCCATGTGTGCCCATGATCCTGGGAGCGCTCCAGCACCATGGCAGCTGGGCGGGGGGAGTGGAACACCAGGATCAGATGGGTGAAGAGGAACTCAGTCTCCAGGTCCAACTGGAGCGTCTCCTCTTTCACCCCCTGCGCGGACTGCCACCAGGTATGAGGGTAGCGGAAAGAAGAGTCGCTCATGGCAGAGGGTGGGTGCGCCTGGCTGGGGATGGCGGAGCTGCACTTGCTGCATTTTGCCGCCGAGCAGGACTCCCGTCTGCGGGGGGCAGCTGTCTGTTTGTAGAAGCAGTAGGGCTCCGAGGAGTTGGAGCCGCAGATAGACTGGGTGCTCAGGACCCTACCGTGGGCCAAGTTGCCCATGCGGGGGTTGCAGGCTCGGCCGGAGCAGCTGCCCTCCACAGCTGTATCTTTGCCTTGAGATGTTTCTGGTAAGAAAAACGTACGTTTGTTTTAGTACAACCTGTGTGAAGGTGACAGAAGAATTGCAGTTGCAAATTGTTTTGTTTTGCTTTTCTGAATGGGCAGGGCAGTGCCTTTGTACTACAAGGGTTGCGAATTCGGTTCCCGTTTCCTCAACTCCCTGTCTTGAGATGTGTGCGCTTATGATGTTGTGGATACATTCCCAAAATAGTACGGCCAGTGCTTGTGTTATTTATCCACATCTTCATTAAGTGCGTGCGTAGTCTCAGTCACACAAGTTCAAACTCACCGGCAAAAAGAGGAGAGGATGCGCACACCGGGAAAATAATAAGTAAAGTCCACAGTCTCATTCTGAAGGACAAAAAACAACAAAAAAACAAAAACAAAACAGGAAGGCGCGTTCAGCAGCTCGATCCAAGGATATCCACTTGTTAATAATCTAACATTCCTTTGCGATATAAAATAAACTACTAACAAACTGTTCTGACGCAGGCACGAAGAACTTCATCTTATTCCTGTGTGTCATGGTGAAGAAATGCCTCGTTAGACTTAACTAGTATTTTCCAACAGCTCCTCAGTCATTGTCTTTAGAATATTCCATCCCACACACTTAAGGGTTCAGCTTTGCTGTGGAGAGTTCATTGACATTTTGGGAATATGAAGAGGTTGGCACCGCCCTCGTCTGGTCGTTTCCCACAGCCCTCCCCCTCTTATTCCTAAAATCAGTTGTAACCATGTTGTAACCATCTTGTAATCATCTCAGAGAATATGATTACAATGATGAGAGGGATTACTATACACTGAGGGCAATTGTTGTCAGCCTCAAACTATTTAGGGTAAAATGCTCATTTCACCCTGGAGCAGCAGTCATTTTTTTCCCTCTGCATTCCTCTCAAAGCACCCAGGATGGGAGAAATTAGTTGTCATCAGATTTGGAGTAGAAAAGAACAGTTGAACTGTCTAAAACAGTGACTAAGACATTTAGATTGTCTCCACAAACTGCACAAGCATGTCAGCAACAAGTATGTCAGTGTTGCATTCCAGCCACATATCACCACTTATTTCTAGCTGCCACTCATTAACCACGCTTTACCTGCCTCGTCAGACAGACAACAGACCTGGACCTGAGGGGTTGCACAACCCTTGACCCCAGTAATCATCCAGTTGCAAGCCTTTAAAAAAAAAAACTTAAACAGTGACATCATCTCATCATCATCAAAAAAGAGACATTTAAAGAAAGAATTTGGTACATATCTTACTGTAGGCAGCTTTGCCCTGTTATCAAGATTGATCATTCTCATTTGATACCATGTAAAAGCTTTAAAGTATAGACACTCTAAAAAAAATGGAGCAGACAGCCAAAGACAGGACAAGCTGATGCGCGAAGATGAAAATGGAACAGTGTCAGTGAGAGTGTACATCATACCTGTGAATGCACAAGGTCAGGAGTAATCTGTTCTCACTGTGAATATGGCCTGTCATATGAATCATCCTCTCATCTGAGTGTGTGTACATGTTAAAGGAGGAGAAAGGGAGTCATGAGGATTCTCAGTCTCTTCCCTAAGGCACCCCAGCCCTGACGGATCAGGACATTCCTGGAATACTGTGATTCTCGTCACAGTGGTGGCCTCTTCTCTTTAAAGGGGACGGGGTTCATGTCTGTGTGTTTTTAGATTTGCATGGGTTATTTCTGTCGTCTCCAGATGATCCGCTGGGGCAAGGGGTTTTGCATCTTGGGTTGTTCTCTTTGTGCATCACTTGCATGTTTTTTGATCCAAATCCCAGGGGTCACCATCAAAAATGCTGCAGGAAGGATGTCTAATCTTGGCCAGTCTGTGGTGTATTCCCCTGGCAGGATGAAAGCAAGACACATTACAAACAAATTCCTTTACTCTCTTTAGCTCCAGCTGTTTGTTGTTTTTCCCTGTTACACAACTTGAATTCTGCTGAGCCGTATCATTAAAGGAATAATATGATAACTGGGGAAATGTGCTTATTCGCTTCCTTGCCAAGCATTTAGATCAAAATATTGATACTGTTCTCATGTCTGTATGTTAAATGTGAAGCTACTGCCAGGAGCTTTTTAGTTTAGGTAGTCTGGCTTTGTCTAACAAAATCTGCCAATCAGCACATCTAAAAGTCACAAATTAATATGTTATTTTGTGATTGTTTAACTTGTTGTTTAACAAAAAGCAAGTGAAAAACCCGGCCAAGAAGTAGTCCTCCACATAACCCTCAAGGAAACCACAACTTGACATTTTCGGTTCAGTTTATGTATGGATTAAACCAACAAGATAAATAATGTGTTAGTTAGTGAGCTTTAGAGGTGCTATTATGAAAATTGTGTTACTTTCAAAGCCAGGTAAGCTGTTTTTCTAAACTAAACTAACAAGCTGTGTGTTTGTTTTACCATACAGGCATGAGAGTGGTATCAATCTTCTCATCTCTCAGCAAGAAGGAAATAAGCATATTCTCCAAAATGTCAAATTATTCCTTTGACAGAAAATGCTGTTCCACTAAAAGGGTGAGTTAAACCTCTATATTCAGTAATTATTCCAGTTTTGTTGTATGATTAAACAAGCAACTTCTAACTGGATACTACAAGCAAAGATTGTGCATGTATCAGGGAATATGGCAGATAAATACAGTTCTGAATGTCAGACATTACAAAACAGTCAGAGGGTTTAGTTCAATAACATGAAATACTCTGTGTGTTAAATTGCTTCCCTGCCTGATTCGGTTTGGTCCTGGACCTCCACAGCCAGTCGCGCTGTTGTGGCTTTGTCACCTAATGGCCCAATAAGATGACAGACTCAGGGCCGTTGCACTGCTTCTAGCCTGCTTTATTTCCAGACTGTAAAAGGATATGGTTCCCTCCCCCCTTGTGCTGCCATGTCACCTAGTACCTTCAGCTCACTGAACCATCTCAACCCCTGGCAAGTAATCTGTCTACTCTCCTGTAAAAGCCAGACAAAAAGCCAGACATGCTCCAGGCAAGACCGTGCCCACAGGCTAGGCATTAAACAGAAGGCTCCAAACACCCTCTGTCACTGGTTTCAGTGCTTCCATTTTTATGAGGTTTATCACTGCTATCTCTCTGCTTGTTCTTAGCCATAACATTGCCCTCACCCACATTTCATCCAATGGTTTAATCTGTAATGGCAAAAAAATTAAACAGGGTCTGTATTATGTAAATATTAGTTCTAAAGTGCAATCCTTCCCATGATGTAACTTGTTTGGCATTAATGCTATTAGTTATTCATTTTTTATAAAGACAGTGGTAAGACTCTTGATGCAACTTAGCACAGTAAATGCCTCACCTACCCCTGCACATTCCTCTCAACAGCCTCCTCCATTCAGACGCTTCTGGAGGTTTATATTTTACGTCACCTTTTGACATGCTCTCTTACTGCACAGAGAAGGCTCAACAGATGACTGAGCACAAGCCTGAATTAATGGCAAGAGTAGACAAAGAAACAAGGAAGACGTGGGAGTTTCACCTTCATAAAAGCCAGGCAGGCAGATGTGTTGCAGATGTGTTTATTTTTGGAGTTGTGGGAGGGGGGGCAGAAGGCCCACTGATGGCTAAACTGTACCTGTGTCATGTCATCTACCACATGACTGGAATAAAAGCAGAAAGGAAAACATACAGTATCATTAACAATGGAAGAGGAAACAGTGACACTTTTTAATACTGTACAAACCACAGCTATTTCTTCTTTTGTGTATCTGATAAGCAATAGCTGAAAAAAGAAAACCTGTAGCCAAACAGGTGGAAACGGCAAAAATTACAGATCATGATCACACAGTGTTATAAAGGAAGGGACTGTTGCATATTATAAACTAATTGTGAACAATGTTCCCCTTTATGTCATGTTTGATTCCAAAGGCAGGTGGAATTTTAAACATGATTTTTTCTTCCTGTTTGTATTTACTTTATTGCTATTTATTACTATTATTACTATTACATATCATCACTCATTCTGTTGGTGGTGACCACCCCCATGTTTTACAACAATAATTCTTTGTGGCTTTATTTTTCACTGTTGTTTAATTTTTTATGTTTACGTGTTGTATTCTGTGACAATGTAGTAAAATTAATATAACTGTGGTGGACAATAAAGATGTATTGTATTTTATTCCTAAAAATACCAATAAACAAATTGTTAGAGTACAGTGCAAGCTCCTCCTGTAGCCTGAACATGTGATTTTCCTGGAAAATACATAAACCAGTATAGAATCTACCAGTACAAAATCTTTTTACTTCCGATTTGTGATATTTTCAAACACGAAATTGGTCATAGGTCAATTGATTCATTGGCATACACCCTCTGTCATTTGCGGTCAGTACAAAAGTGTACAGTGAACTAATTTATTCTCAACTAACTTAGAAAAGTTACACTATAAAGTTTCTACTCTATATATAGTATTGGCCTGGAGTGCGGAAACAAGACATAAAAATGTGGCTGGCACAATGTCATAGTGTTATGAATAAATGAGTTTGTGATCTTCATGTGTAGGACTCAGTGAGGAATGCCAATGAAAAAGGTTTTTTCATTGGAAATGTGCATACCAAAATGCTTAGGGTGTAGCCCTTTCAATAAGCCAAGGTCACATGGGATGGCCCGTGAAGATATGACACACATGGTGACCTTGAAAAGCAGACCTCTGGCAGTTTTTAACCATAAGCCTTTTGGTTGTTCCAAGCTGAAACTTTGCTGAGAGAAAATTACTCCATTACTTATATAAAATTGGACCTACTGTGACACTTAGCTTTTTATTGCTAAACACACTTCAATGAAGAATTATGGCAAAAAAGCCATTAAACATTTGAAAGGTGGTGCTCATTTGAGTATAACTATAACATTTGTGTTGTGAACCCATCTATTGGCATGGCTGATTGATGGTAGCATATCTTAAGGATCCACCCTTAAAACCTTTACCTTGAGTTGGTGAGGAAGGGGTTGGGAGTTAAGTAGCTCCCCCTGGATGCTCAGCTGAGAGGCAGACAGGATGATAATCTCAGAAAGGATGCAGAAGATTTGGAAAAATTCAGCCTTCCTGTGTTATGAGAGGAATGTCTGCTGCCTCACCAGTGTGACCCTGCTTTAGGCTCCATGTCCATCCCCACTTCGTTGTAATGTACTGTATGTAGGGACAGCTAAGCATGTAAAATATGTTTTATTGCTGTCAGACAGGTCAGGACAAGGTGAATAAATGTTTTTATCATTACAGGCCTTTAATATTCCTGACTGAAAGTAATTACTGTCGTCACCTAGCGGCTTGACACTATACACACACAAATATATATATATATATATATATATATATATATATATATATATATATAGATAGATATAGATATAGATATAGATATAGATATAGATAGATTGATATGTATGTATATATATATATATGTATAGACATATGTATAGATAGAGAGAGAGATAGAGAGATCATATGTCCTAGCACATAATACTGCAGGGGATCTGTCTCAAGCAAATATCTTTTAATTCTAAAAATGAGGGGTATACTGCCATCTAGTGGTAAACATTGGATTTGGTTTTGAAGTGACATAGATTTGTGTTTTCCGTCATCCTGTGTTTGTGTGTATAAGTCTGTCATATTTGTGCCGCAAGTCTTTGTTCACCTAATTCAATAACCTATCATTCAGCAATGTACAGAAAAGATATCATTAATTCATTTTCCTTTGGGAATGTCATGACTGTGTCTGGTATCTAAAAGTAAAATGCAGTTGTCTCGAGATGCATTTTACTCAAAAATCACTTAAATCCACTATAACTCTAAAATACAATGCATGTTTACTTCACATTTCACAGTTAACCATTAATATGTTGACCACAACAGCTATCAGCAATGCACAGACAACACCAAAGCATTTTCTGCCCTACAGAGATAAAACCTCTACAAACATTACAAACAGCACTATTTCCTTTTGTTTAGGCCATTGTAAAAGATGGCAGTGATGATAAAACGAGCTAAACTTCTCCTCATTAAATGACTTAACCTCTGTTCAAATGTCTTCAAGGTGTTTAAGTTTGATGTCTTATTTCTTCCTAGAAACAACCCCTGTAATCATTGCTTCTAGTGGACTGTTTAATTAGGGCCCGAGCACAAAATTTGTGCCCTATTATAACTGAAGGGATTATTATTATTCTCCTCTTTTATTTTTCTTCCGCCACTTCGTTGGCTAATTTGACCCCCTGAACATACTCAAAAAGTCACCAAAATTTGCCCAAAATTGTCCGCCGATGAAAATTTGTTTGACACTGTCCGTACGACCGGGCCCAGCCAAATGGCTCTGCAGCGCCCCCTAGAGTGTGAAAATATTCATCGTAAGACCTACAGACTTGATAATCGGTACACAGATGCATCACGTCGAGACAAGAAAAAAAAGCCACAGTATGGGCGAGGTGGCACAACGAAGTTGACCCCTTGCCAAAACACAAGAAATGGATGTATTAGTGGGTGTTTCTCCCACATATTTAATCTACTTAAGTACTTAACAATTTGAGGGCGTTCTAAAGTATGACATTTCTTGCATATTTTGAAACCTTACCCCCCATGATGTATCTTATGACATTTTGAGGTCTTACAAAAATATGACTTTTTTTGGCATATTTTGAAGCCTTACCCCCCCAATATGACGTATTTTATGACATTTTGAGGTCTTACAAAACTATGACTTTTTTGGCATATTTTGAAGCCTTACCCCCCCCAATATGACGTATTTTATGACATTTTGAGGTCTTACAAAACTATGACTTTTTTTGGCATATTTTGATGCCTTACCCCCCATGACGTGTTTTATGACATTTTGAGGTCTTCGAAAAAAAATGACTTTTTTTGACGCCATACTATAGTATGACGTTTTTTATGACATTTTGAGGTCTTCGAAAAAAATGACTTTTTTTGGCATTTTTTGACGCCATACTATAATATGACATTTTTTATGACATTTTGAGGTCTTCGAAAAAAATGACTTTTTTTTGGCATTTTTTGACGCCATACTATAGTATGACATTTTGAGGTCTTCGAAAAAAATGACTTTTTTTGGCATTTTTTGACGCCTTACGACCGTATGACGTTTTTTATGACATTTTGAGGTCTTCGAAAAAAAAGACTTTTTTTGGCATTTTTTGACGCCTTACGGCCGTATGACGTTTTTTTATGACATTTTGAGGTCGAAAAAATTTTTGACTTTTTGTGGCCGAAAAAAACGCCTTACTATACTATGACGTTTTTTATGACATTTTGAGGTCAAAAAATTTTTTGACTTTTTTTCACCGATTTTGACGCCTTACTATACTATGACGTTTTTTATGACATTTTGAGGTCAAAAAAAAGTTTGACTTTTTGTGGCCGAAAAAAACGCCTTACTATACTATGACGTTTTTTATGACATTTTGAGGTCAAAAATTTTTTTGACCTTTTTTCACCGATTTTGACGCCTTACTATAGTATGACGTTTTTTATGACATTTTGAGGTCAAAAAAATTTTTTACTTTTTTTGGCCGAAAAAAAAACGCCTTACTATACTATGACGTTTTTTATGACATTTTGAGGTCAAAAAAATTTTTGACTTTTTTTCACAGATTTTGACGCCTTACTATAGTATGACGGTTTTTATGACATTTTGAGGTCAAAAATTTTTTTGACTTTTTTTCACCGATTTTGACGCCTTACTATACCATGACGTTTTTTATGACATTTTGAGGTCAAAAAATTTTTGGACTTTTTTTCACCGATTTTGACGCCTTACTATACTATGATGTTTTTTATGACATTTTGAGGTCAAAAAAAATTTGGACTTTTTTTGGCCGATTTTGACGCCTTACTATACTATGAGGTTTTTTATGACATTTTGAGGTCAAAAAAAATTTGGACTTTTTTTCACCGATTTTGACGCCTTACTGTACTATGACGTTTTTTATGACATTTTGAGGTAAAAAAAATTTGGACTTTTTGTGGCCGAAAAAAACGCCTTAATATACTATGACGTTTTTTATGACATTTTGAGGTCAAAAAAAATTTGGACTTTTTTTCACCGATTTTGACGCCTTACTATACTATGACGTTTTTTTATGACATTTTGAGGTCAAAAAATTTTTGGACTTTTTTTCACCGATTTTGATGCCTTTCTATACTATGACGTTTTTTATGACATTTTGAGGTCAAAAAAAATTTGGACTTTTTGTGGCCGAAAAAAACGCCTTACTATACTATGACGTTTTTTATGACATTTTGAGGTCAAAAAAAATTTTGACTTTTTTTCACCGATTTTGACGCCTTACTGTACTATGACATTTTTTATGACATTTTGAGGTTAAAAAATTTTTGGACTTTTTTTCACCGATTTTGACGCCTTACTATACTATGACGTTTTTTATGACATTTTGAGGTCAAAAAAATTTTTGACTTTTTTTCACAGATTTTGACGCCTTACTATAGTATGACGGTTTTTATGACATTTTGAGGTCAAAAATTTTTTTGACTTTTTTTCACCGATTTTGACGCCTTACTATACCATGACGTTTTTTATGACATTTTGAGGTCAAAAAATTTTTGGACTTTTTTTCACAGATTTTGACGCCTTACTATACTATGACGTTTTTTATGACATTTTGAGGTCAAAAAAAATTTGGACTTTTTTTGGCCGATTTTGACGCCTTACTATACCATGAGGTTTTTTATGACATTTTGAGGTCAAAAAAAATTTGGACTTTTTTTCACCGATTTTGACGCCTTACTGTACTATGACGTTTTTTATGACATTTTGAGGTAAAAAAAATTTGGACTTTTTGTGGCCGAAAAAAACGCCTTAATATAGTATGACGTTTTTTATGACATTTTGAGGTCAAAAAAAATTTGGACTTTTTGTGGCCGAAAAAAACGCCTTACTATACTATGACGTTTTTTATGACATTTTGAGGTCAAAAAAAATTTGGACTTTTTTTCACAGATTTTGACGCCTTACTGTACTATGACATTTTTTATGACATTTTGAGGTTAAAAAATTTTTTGACTTTTTTTCACCGATTTTGACGCCTTACTATAGTATGACGTTTTTTATGACATTTTGAGGTCAAAAATTTTTTTGACTTTTTTTCACCGATTTTGACGCCTTACTATACTATGATGTTTTTTATGACATTTTGAGGTCAAAAAATTTTTGGACTTTTTTTCACCGATTTTGATGCCTTTCTATACTATGACGTTTTTTATGACATTTTGAGGTCAAAAAAAATTTGGACTTTTTGTGGCCGAAAAAAACGCCTTACTATACTATGACGTTTTTTATGACATTTTGAGGTCAAAAAAAATTTTGACTTTTTTTCACAGATTTTGACGCCTTACTGTACTATGACATTTTTTATGACATTTTGAGGTTAAAAAATTTTTTGACTTTTTTTCACCGATTTTGACGCCTTACTATAGTATGACGTTTTTTTATGACATTTTGAGGTCAAAAAATTTTTGGACTTTTTTTCACCGATTTTGACGCCTTACTATACTATGATGTTTTTTCTAACATTTTGAGGTCAAAAAAATGTTTTACTTTTTTTGGCCGAAAAAAACGCCTTACTATACTATGACGTTTTTTATGACATTTTGAGGTCAAAAAAATGTTTTACTTTTTTTTGCCGATTTTGACGCCTTACTATACTATGATGTTTTTTATGACATTTTGAGGTCAAAAAATTTTTTTACTTTTTGTGGCCGAAAAAAACGCCTTACTATACTATGACGTTTTTTATGATATTTTGAGGTCAAAAAAAATTTGGAATTTTTTTCACCGATTTTGACGCCTTACTATACTATGACGTTTTTTATGACATTTTGAGGTCAAAAAAATTTTTTGACTTTTTTTCACCGATTTTGACGCCTTACTATAGTATGACGTTTTTTTATGACATTTTGAGGTCAAAATTTTTTTTGACTTTTTTTCACCGATTTTGACGCCTTACTATAGTATGACGTTTTTTCTGACATTTTGAGGTCAAAAAAATTTTTTACTTTTTTTGGCCGAAAAAAACGCCTTACTATACTATGACGTTTTTTATGACATTTTGAGGTCAAAAAAATTTTTGACTTTTTTTCACCGATTTTGACGCCTTACTATAGTATGACGTTTTTTATGACATTTTGAGGTCAAAAATTTTTTTGACTTTTTTTCACCGATTTTGACGCCTTACTATACTATGACGTTTTTTATGACATTTTGAGGTCAAAAAATTTTTTGACTTTTTGTGGCCGAAAAAAACGCCTTACTATACTATGATGTTTTTTATGACATTTTGAGGTCAAAAAAAATTTGGAATTTTTTTCACCGATTTTGACGCATTACTATACTATGACGTTTTTTATGACATTTTGAGGTCAAAAAAAATTTTGACTTTTTGTGGCCGAAAAAAACGCCTTACTATACTATGACGTTTTTTATGACATTTTGAGGTCAAAACATTTTTGGACTTTTTTTCACCGATTTTGACGCCATACTGTACTATGACGTTTTTTATGACATTTTGAGGTCAAAAAAATTTTTGACTTTTTTTGGCCGAAAAAAACGCCTTACTGTACTATGACGTTTTTTATGACATTTTGAGGTCAAAAAAAATTTGGACTTTTTTTCACCGATTTTGACGCCTTACTATAGTATGACGTTTGTTATGACATTTTGAGGTCAAAAATTTTTTGACTTTTTTTCACCGATTTTGACGCCTTACTATACTATGACGTTTTTTATGACATTTTGAGGTCAAAAAAAATTTGGACGTTTTTTCACCGATTTTGACGCCTTACTATAGTATGACGTTTTTTATGACATTTTGAGGTCAAAAATTTTTTTTACTTTTTTTCACCGATTTTGACGCCTTACTATAGTATGACGTTTTTTATGACATTTTGAGGTCAAAAAATTTTTTGACTTTTTTTGGCCGACAAAAACGCCTTACTATACTATGACGTTTTTTATGACATTTTGAGGTCAAAAAAATTTTTGACTTTTTTTCACCGATTTTGACGCCTTACTATAGTATGACGTTTTTTATGACATTTTGAGGTCAAAAATTTTTTTGACTTTTTTTCACCGATTTTGACGCCTTACTATACTATGACGTTTTTTATGACATTTTGAGGTAAAAAAAAATTTGGACTTTTTGTGGCCGAAAAAAACGCCTTACTATACAATGACGTTTTTTTATGACATTTTGAGGTCAAAAAAAATTTTGACTTTTTTTGGCCGATTTTGACGCCTTACTGTACTATGACGTTTTTTATGACAATTTGAGGTCAAAAAATTTTTTGACTTTTTTTCACCGATTTTGACGTCTTACTGTACTATGACGTTTTTTATGACATTTTGAGGTAAAAAAAATTTGGACTTTTTTTCACCGATTTTGACGCCTTACTATAGTATGACGTTTTTTATGACATTTTGAGGTCAAAAAAAATTTGGACTTTTTTTCACCGATTTTGACGCCTTACTATAGTATGACGTTTTTTATGACATTTGTTGAGGTCAAAAATTTTTTTGACTTTTTTTCACCGATGTTGACGCCTTACTATAGTATGACGTTTTTTATGACATTTTGAGGTCAAAAATTTTTTTGACTTTTTTTCACCGATTTTGACGCCTTACTGTACTATGACGTTTTTTATGACATTTTGAGGTCAAAAAAAATTTGGACTTTTTTTCACCGATTTTGACGCCTTACTATAGTATGACGTTTTTTATGACATTTTGAGGTCAAAAATTTTTTGACTTTTTTTCACCGATTTTGACGCCTTACTGTAGTATGACATTTTTTATGACATTTTGAGGTTAAAAAATTTTTTTGACTTTTTTTCACCGATTTTGACGCCTTACTGTACTATGACGTTTTTTATGACATTTTGAGGTCAAAAAAAATTTGGACTTTTTGTGGCCGAAAAAAACGCCTTACTATACTATGACGTTTTTTATGACATTTTGAGGTCAAAAAAAATTTGGCCTTTTTTTCACAGATTTTGACGCCTTACTGTACTATGACGTTTTTTATGACATTTTGAGGTCAAAAAAAATTTGGACTTTTTGTGGCCGAAAAAAACGCCTTACTATACTATGACGTTTTTTATGACATTTTGAGGTAAAAAATTTTTTTGACTTTTTTTCACCGATTTTGACGCCTTACTCTACTATGACGTTTTTTATGACATTTTGAGGTCAAAAAAATTTTTGACTTTTTGTGGCCGAAAAAAACGCCTTACTATACTATGACGTTTTTTATGACATTTTGAGGTCAAAAATTTTTTTGACTTTTTTTCACCGATTTTGACGTCTTACTATACTATGATGTTTTTTATGACATTTTGAGGTCAAAAAAATGTTTTACTTTTTTTGGCCGAAAAAAACGCCTTACTATACTATGACGTTTTTTATGACATTTTGAGGTCAAAAAATTTTTTGACTTTTTTTCACCGATTTTGACGCCTTACTATACTATGACGTTTTTTATGACATTTTGAGGTTAAAAAAAATTTTTGACTTTTTTTCACCGATTTTGACGCCTTACTATAGTATGACGTTTTTTATGACATTTTGAGGTCAAAATTTTTTTTGACTTTTTTTGGCCGATTTTTACGCCTTAATATACTATGATGTTTTTTATGACATTTTGAGGTCAAAAAAATTTTTGACTTTTTGTGGCCGAAAAAAACGCCTTACTATACTATGACGTTTTTTATGACATTTTGAGGTCAAAAATTTTTTTGACTTTTTTTCGCCGATTTTGACGCCTTAGTCTACTATGACGTTTTTTATGACATTTTGAGGTCAAAAAAAATTTTGACTTTTTGTGGCCGAAAAAAACGCCTTACTATTCTATGACGTTTTTTATGACATTTTGAGGTCAAAAATTTTTTTGACTTTTTTTCACCGATTTTGACGCCTTACTGTACTATGACGTTTTTTATGACATTTTGAGGTCAAAAAAAAATTGGACTTTTTGTGGCCGAAAAAAACGCCTTACTATACTATGACGTTTTTTTATGACATTTTGAGGTCAAAAATTTTTTTTGACTTTTTTTCACCGATTTTGACGCCTTACTATAGTATGACGTTTTTTATGACATTTTGAGGTCAAAAATTTTTTTGACTTTTTTTCACCGATTTTGACGCCTTACTATAGTATGACGTTTTTTATGACATTTTGAGGTCAAAAAAATTTTTGACTTTTTGTGGCCGAAAAAAACGCCTTACTATACTATGACGTTTTTTATGACATTTTGAGGTAAAAAAAAATTTGGACTTTTTTTCACCGATTTTGACGCCTTACTGTACTATGACGTTTTTTATGACATTTTAAGGTCAAAAAAAATTTGGACTTTTTTTCACTGATTTTGACGCCTTACTATACTATACTATGACGTTTTTTATGACATTTTGAGGTCAAAAAAATTTTTGACTTTTTTTTACCGATTTTGACGCCTTACTATAGTATGACGTTTTTTATGACATTTTGAGGTCAAAAAATGTTTTGACTTTTTTTCACCGATTTTGACGCCTTATTGTACTATGACGTTTTTTATGACATTTTGAGGTCAAAAAATTTTTTGACTTTTTGTGGCCGAAAAAAACGCCTTACTGTACTATGACGTTTTTTATGACATTTTGAGGTCAAAAAAATTTTTGACTTTTTTTCACAGATTTTGACGCCTTACTATAGTATGACGTTTTTTATGACATTTTGAGGTCAAAAAAATTTTTTACTTTTTTTGGCCGATTTTGACGCCTTACTGTACTATGACGTTTTTTATGACATTTTGAGGTCAAAAAAAATATGGACTTTTTTTCACCGATTTTGACGCCTTACTATAGTATGACGTTTTTTATGACATTTTGAGGTCAAAACATTTTTTGACGTTTTTTCACCGATTTTGACGCCTTACTATAGTATGACGTTTTTTATGACATTTTTTGAGGTCAAAAAATTTTTTGACTTTTTTCACCGATTTTGACGCCTTACTATAGTATGACGTTTTTTATGACATTTTGAGGTCAAAAAATTTTTTTACTTTTTTTCACCGATTTTGACGCCTTACTATACTATGATGTTTTTTATGACATTTTGAGGTCAAAAAAAATTTGGACTTTTTGTGGCCGAAAAAAACGCCTTACTATACTATGACGTTTTTTATGACATTTTGAGGTCAAAAAAATGTTTTACTTTTTTTTGCCGATTTTGACGCCTTACTATACTATGATGTTTTTTATGACATTTTGAGGTCAAAAAATTTTTTTACTTTTTGTGGCCGAAAAAAACGCCTTACTATACTATGACGTTTTTTATGACATTTTGAGGTCAAAAAAAATTTGGAATTTTTTTCACCGATTTTGACGCCTTACTATAGTATGACGTTTTTTATGACATTTTGAGGTCAAAAAAAAATTGGACTTTTTTTGGCCGAAAAAAACGCCTTACTATACTATGACGTTTTTTTATGACATTTTGAGATCAAAAAATTTTTTTGACTTTTTTTCACCGATTTTGACGCCTTACTATAGTATGACGTTTTTTATGACATTTTGAGGTCAAAAAAATTTTTTAAGTTTTTTGGCCGATTTTGACGCCTTACTGTACTATGACGTTTTTTATGACATTTTGAGGTCAAAAAAAATTTGGACTTTTTTTCACCGATTTTGACGCCTTACTATAGTATGACGTTTTTTATGACATTTTGAGGTTAAAAATTTTTTTACTTTTCTTGGCCTAAAAAAACGCCTTACTATACTATGACGTTTTTTATGACATTTTGAGGTCAAAAATTTTTTTGACTTTTTTTCACCGATTTTGACGCCTTACTGTACTATGACGTTTTTTATGACATTTTGAGGTCAAAAAAAATTTGGACTTTTTTTCACCGATTTTGACGCCTTACTATAGTATGACGTTTTTTATGACATTTTGAGGTCAAAAAATTTTTTGACTTTTTTTCACCGATTTTGACGCCTTACTATAGTATGACGTTTTTTATGACATTTTGAGGTCAAAAAATTTTTAGACTTTTTTTCACCGATTTTGACGTCTTACTGTACTATAACGTTTTTTATGACATTTTGAGGTCAAAAAAATTTTTGACTTTTTTTCACCGATTTTGACGCCTTACTATACTATGACGTTTTTTATGACATTTTGAGGTCAAAAAAATTTTTGACTTTTTTTCACCGATTTTGACGTCTTACTGTACTATGACGTTTTTTATGACATTTTGAGGTCAAAAAAAATTTGGACTTTTTTTCACCGATTTTGACGCCTTACTATAGTATGACGTTTTTTATGACATTTTGAGGTCAAAAAAAATTTGGACTTTTTTTCACCGATTTTGACGCCTTACTATAGTATGACGTTTTTTATGACATTTGTTGAGGTCAAAAATTTTTTTGACTTTTTTTCACCGATTTTGACGCCTTACTATAGTATGACGTTTTTTATGACATTTTGAGGTCAAAAAAAATTTGGACTTTTTTTCACCGATTTTGACGCCTTACTATAGTATGACGTTTTTTATGACATTTTGAGGTCAAAATATTTTTTTACTTTTTTTGGCCGAAAAAAACGCCTTACTATACTATGACGTTTTTTATGACATTTTGAGGTCAAAAATTTTTTTGACTTTTTTTGGCCGAAAAAAAACGCCTTACTATACTATGACGTTTTTTATGACATTTTGAGGTCAAAAATTTTTTTGACTTTTTTTCACCGATTTTGACGCCTTACTATACTATGACGTTTTTTTATGACATTTTGAGGTCAAAAAAAATTTGGACTTTTTTTCACCGATTTTGACGCCTTACTATAGTATGACGTTTTTTATGACATTTTGAGGTCAAAAAATTTTTTGACTTTTTTTCACCGATTTTGACGCCTTACTATAGTATGACGTTTATTATGACATTTTGAGGTCAAAAATTTTTTTGACTTTTTTTCACCGATTTTGACGCCTTACTATAGTATGACGTTTTTTATGACATTTTGAGGTCAAAAAAATTTTTTACTTTTTTTGGCCGAAAAAAACGCCTTACTATACTATGACGTTTTTTATGACATTTTGAGGTCAAAAATTTTTTTGACTTTTTTTCACCGATTTTGATGCCTTACTATACTATGACGTTTTTTTATGACATTTTGAGGTCAAAAAAAATTTGGACTTTTTTTCACCGATTTTGACGCCTTACTATAGTATGACGTTTTTTATGACATTTTGAGGTCAAAAATTTTTTTGACTTTTTTTCACCGATTTTGACGCCTTACTATAGTATGACGTTTTTTATGACATTTTGAGGTCAAAAAATGTTTTGACTTTTTGTGGCCGAAAAAAACGCCTTACTATACTATGACGTTTTTTATGACATTTTGTGGTCAAAAAAATTTTTGACTTTTTTTCACCGATTTTGACGCCTTACTATAGTATGACGTTTTTTATGACATTTTGAGGTCAAAAAAATTTTTGACTTTTTTTCACCGATTTTGACGCCTTACTATAGTATGACGTTTTTTATGACATTTTGAGGTCAAAAAAATTTTTTACTTTTTTTGGCCGAAAAAAACGCCTTACTATACTATGACGTTTTTTATGACATTTTGAGGTCAAAAATTTTTTTGACTTTTTTTCACCGATTTTGACGCCTTACTATAGTATGACGTTTTTTATGACATTTTGAGGTCAAAAAAAATTTTGACTTTTTTTCACCGATTTTGACGCCTTACTATAGTATGACGTTTTTTATGACATTTTGAGGTTAAAAATTTTTTTTGACTTTTTTTCACCGATTTTGACGCCTTACTATACTATGACGTTTTTTATGACATTTTGAGGTAAAAAAAAATTTGGACTTTTTTTCACCGATTTTGACGCCTTACTATAGTATGACGTTTTTTATGACATTTTGAGGTCAAAAATTTTTTTGACTTTTTTTCACCGATTTTGACGCCTTACTGTACTATGACGTTTTTTATGACATTTTGAGGTCAAAAAAATTTGGACTTTTTTTCACCGATTTTGACGCCTTACTATACTATGACGTTTTTTTATGACATTTTGAGGTCAAAAAAAATTTGGACTTTTTTTCACCGATTTTGACGCCTTACTATAGTATGACGTTTTTTATGACATTTTGAGGTCAAAAAATTTTTTGACTTTTTTTCACCGATTTTGACGCCTTACTATAGTATGACGTTTATTATGACATTTGTTGAGGTCAAAAATTTTTTTGACTTTTTTTCACCGATTTTGACGCCTTACTATAGTATGACGTTTTTTATGACATTTTGAGGTCAAAAATTTTTTTGACTTTTTTTCACCGATTTTGACGCCTTACTATAGTATGACGTTTTTTATGACATTTTGAGGTCAAAAAAATTTTTTACTTTTTTTGGCCGAAAAAAACGCCTTACTATACTATGACGTTTTTTATGACATTTTGAGGTCAAAAATTTTTTTGACTTTTTTTCACCGATTTTGACGCCTTACTATACTATGACGTTTTTTTATGACATTTTGAGGTCAAAAAAAATTTGGACTTTTTTTCACCGATTTTGACGCCTTACTATAGTATGACGTTTTTTATGACATTTTGAGGTCAAAAATTTTTTTGACTTTTTTTCACCGATTTTGACGCCTTACTATAGTATGACGTTTATTATGACATTTGTTGAGGTCAAAAATTTTTTTGACTTTCTTTTCACCGATTTTGACGCCTTACTATAGTATGACGTTTTTTATGACATTTTGAGGTCAAAAATTTTTTTGACTTTTTTTCACCGATTTTGACGCCTTACTATAGTATGACGTTTTTTATGACATTTTGAGGTCAAAAAATTTTTTTACTTTTTTTGGCCGAAAAAAACGCCTTACTATACTATGACGTTTTTTATGACATTTTGAGGTCAAAAATTTTTTTGACTTTTTTTCACCGATTTTGACGCCTTACTATAGTATGACGTTTTTTATGACATTTTGAGGTCAAAAAATTTGTTGACTTTTTTTCACCGATTTTGACGCCTTACTATAGTATGACGTTTATTATGACATTTGTTGAGGTCAAAAATTTTTTGGACTTTTTTTCACAGATTTTGACGCCTTACTATAGTATGACGTTATTTATGACATTTTGAGGTCAAAAAAATTTTTTACTTTTTGTGGCCGAAAAAAACGCCTTACTATACTATGACGTTTTTTATGACATTTTGAGGTCAAAAAAAATTTGGAATTTTTTTCACCGATTTTGACGCCTTACTATAGTATGACGTTTTTTATGACATTTTGAGGTCAAAAAAAAATTGGACTTTTTTTGGCCGAAAAAAACGCCTTACTGTACTATGACGTTTTTTATGACATTTTGAGGTCAAAAAAAATTTGGACTTTTTTTCACCGATTTTGACGCCTTACTATAGTATGACGTTTTTTATGACATTTTGAGGTTAAAAAATTTTTTACTTTTTTTGGCCTAAAAAAACGCCTTACTATACTATGACGTTTTTTATGACATTTTGAGGTCAAAAATTTTTTTGACTTTTTTTCACCGATTTTGACGCCTTACTGTACTATGACGTTTTTTATGACATTTTGAGGTCAAAAAAAATTTGGACTTTTTTTCACCGATTTTGACGCCTTACTATAGTATGACGTTTTTTATGACATTTTGAGGTCAAAAAATTTTTTGACTTTTTTTCACCGATTTTGACGCCTTACTATAGTATGACGTTTTTTATGACATTTTGAGGTCAAAAAAAATTTGGACTTTTTTTCACCGATTTTGACGCCTTACTATAGTATGACGTTTTTTATGACATTTGTTGAGGTCAAAAATTTTTTTGACTTTTTTTCACCGATTTTGACGCCTTACTATAGTATGACGTTTTTTATGACATTTTGAGGTCAAAAATTTTTTTGACTTTTTTTCACCGATTTTGACGCCTTACTGTACTATGACGTTTTTTATGACATTTTGAGGTCAAAAAAAATTTGGACTTTTTTTCACCGATTTTGACGCCTTACTATAGTATGACGTTTTTTATGACATTTTGAGGTCAAAAATTTTTTGACTTTTTTTCACCGATTTTGACGCCTTACTATACTATGACGTTTTTTTATGACATTTTGAGATCAAAAAATTTTTTTGACTTTTTTTCACCGATTTTGACGCCTTACTATAGTATGACGTTTTTTATGACATTTTGAGGTCAAAAAATTTTTTTACTTTTTTTGGCCGAAAAAAACGCCTTACTATACTATGACGTTTTTTATGACATTTTGAGGTCAAAAATTTTTTTGACTTTTTTTCACCGATTTTGACGCCTTACTATACTATGACGTTTTTTTATGACATTTTGAGGTCAAAAAAAATTTGGACTTTTTTTCACCGATTTTGACGCCTTACTATAGTATGACGTTTTTTATGACATTTTGAGGTCAAAAAAAATTTTGACTTTTTTTCACCGATTTTGACGCCTTACTATAGTATGACGTTTTTTATGACATTTTGAGGTTAAACATTTTTTTTGACTTTTTTTCACCGATTTTGACGCCTTACTATACTATGACGTTTTTTATGACATTTTGAGGTAAAAAAAAATTTGGACTTTTTTTCACCGATTTTGACGCCTTACTATAGTATGACGTTTTTTATGACATTTTGAGGTCAAAAATTTTTTTGACTTTTTTTCACCGATTTTGACGCCTTACTATAGTATGACGTTTTTTTATGACATTTTGAGGTAAAAAAAAATTTGGACTTTTTTTCACCGATTTTGACGCCTTACTATAGTATGACGTTTTTTATGACATTTTGAGGTCAAAAATTTTTTTGACTTTTTTTCACCGATTTTGACGCCTTACTATAGTATGACGTTTATTATGACATTTGTTGAGGTCAAAAATTTTTTTGACTTTTTTTCACCGATTTTGACGCCTTACTATAGTATGACGTTTTTTATGACATTTTGAGGTCAAAAATTTTTTTGACTTTTTTTCACCGATTTTGACGCCTTACTATAGTATGACGTTTATTATGACATTTTGAGGTCAAAAAAATTTTTTACTTTTTTTGGCCGAAAAAAACGCCTTACTATACTATGACGTTTTTTATGACATTTTGAGGTCAAAAATTTTTTTGACTTTTTTTCACCGATTTTGACGCCTTACTATACTATGACGTTTTTTTATGACATTTTGAGGTCAAAAAAAATTTGGACTTTTTTTCACCGATTTTGACGCCTTACTATAGTATGACGTTTTTTATGACATTTTGAGGTCAAAAATTTTTTTGACTTTTTTTCACCGATTTTGACGCCTTACTATAGTATGACGTTTTTTATGACATTTTGAGGTCAAAAAAATTTTTGACTTTTTTTGGCCGAAAAAAACGCCTTACTGTACTATGACGTTTTTTATGACATTTTGAGGTCAAAAAAAATTTGGACTTTTTTTCACCGATTTTGACGCCTTACTATAGTATGACGTTTGTTATGACATTTTGAGGTCAAAAATTTTTTGACTTTTTTTCACAGATTTTGACGCCTTACTATACTATGACGTTTTTTATGACATTTTGAGGTCAAAAAAAATTTGGACGTTTTTTCACCGATTTTGACGCCTTACTATAGTATGACGTTTTTTATGACATTTTGAGGTCAAAAATTTTTTTTACTTTTTTTCACCGATTTTGACGCCTTACTATAGTATGACGTTTTTTATGACATTTTGAGGTCAAAAAATTTTTTTACTTTTTTTGGCCGACAAAAACGCCTTACTATACTATGACGTTTTTTATGACATTTTGAGGTCAAAAAAATTTTTGACTTTTTTTCACCGATTTTGACGCCTTACTATAGTATGACGTTTTTTATGACATTTTGAGGTCAAAAATTTTTTTGACTTTTTTTCACCGATTTTGACGCCTTACTATACTATGACGTTTTTTATGACATTTTGAGGTAAAAAAAAATTTGGACTTTTTGTGGCCGAAAAAAACGCCTTACTATACAATGACGTTTTTTTATGACATTTTGAGGTCAAAAAAAATTTTGACTTTTTTTGGCCGATTTTGACGCCTTACTGTACTATGACGTTTTTTATGACAATTTGAGGTCAAAAAATTTTTTGACTTTTTTTCACCGATTTTGACGTCTTACTGTACTATGACGTTTTTTATGACATTTTGAGGTCAAAAAAATTTGGACTTTTTTTCACCGATTTTGACGCCTTACTATAGTATGACGTTTTTTATGACATTTTGAGGTCAAAAAAAATTTGGACTTTTTTTCACCGATTTTGACGCCTTACTATAGTATGACGTTTTTTATGACATTTGTTGAGGTCAAAAATTTTTTTGACTTTTTTTCACCGATGTTGACGCCTTACTATACTATGACGTTTTTTTATGACATTTTGAGGTCAAAAAAAATTTGGACTTTTTTTCACCGATTTTGACGCCTTACTATAGTATGACGTTTTTTATGACATTTTGAGGTCAAAAAAAATTTGGACTTTTTTTCACCGATTTTGACGCCTTACTATAGTATGACGTTTTTTATGACATTTTGAGGTCAAAAATTTTTTTGACTTTTTTTCACCGATTTTGACGCCTTACTATACTATGACGTTTTTTTATGACATTTTGAGGTCAAAAAAAATTTGGACTTTTTTTCACCGATTTTGACGCCTTACTATAGTATGACGTTTTTTATGACATTTTGAGGTCAAAAAAAATTTTGACTTTTTTTCACCGATTTTGACGCCTTACTATAGTATGACGTTTTTTATGACATTTTGAGGTTAAACATTTTTTTTGACTTTTTTTCACCGATTTTGACGCCTTACTATACTATGACGTTTTTTATGACATTTTGAGGTAAAAAAAAATTTGGACTTTTTTTCACCGATTTTGACGCCTTACTATAGTATGACGTTTTTTATGACATTTTGAGGTCAAAAATTTTTTTGACTTTTTTTCACCGATTTTGACGCCTTACTATAGTATGACGTTTTTTTATGACATTTTGAGGTAAAAAAAAATTTGGACTTTTTTTCACCGATTTTGACGCCTTACTATAGTATGACGTTTTTTATGACATTTTGAGGTCAAAAATTTTTTTGACTTTTTTTCACCGATTTTGACGCCTTACTATAGTATGACGTTTATTATGACATTTGTTGAGGTCAAAAATTTTTTTGACTTTTTTTCACCGATTTTGACGCCTTACTATAGTATGACGTTTTTTATGACATTTTGAGGTCAAAAATTTTTTTGACTTTTTTTCACCGATTTTGACGCCTTACTATAGTATGACGTTTATTATGACATTTTGAGGTCAAAAAAATTTTTTACTTTTTTTGGCCGAAAAAAACGCCTTACTATACTATGACGTTTTTTATGACATTTTGAGGTCAAAAAAAATTTGGAATTTTTTTCACCGATTTTGACGCATTACTATGCTATGACGTTTTTTATGACATTTTGAGGTCAAAAAAAATTTTGACTTTTTGTGGCCGAAAAAAACGCCTTACTATACTATGACGTTTTTTATGACATTTTGAGGTCAAAAAAATTTTTTACTTTTTTTGGCCGATTTTGACGCCTTACTGTACTATGACGTTTTTTATGACATTTTGAGGTCAAAAAAATTTTTGACTTTTTTTCACAGATTTTGACGCCTTACTATAGTATGACGTTTTTTATGACATTTTGAGGTCAAAAAAATTTTTTACTTTTTTTGGCCGATTTTGACGCCTTACTGTACTATGACGTTTTTTATGACATTTTGAGGTAAAAAAAAATATGGACTTTTTTTCACCGATTTTGACGCCTTACTATAGTATGACGTTTTTTATGACATTTTGAGGTCAAAACATTTTTTGACGTTTTTTCACCGATTTTGACGCCTTACTATAGTATGACGTTTTTTATGACATTTTTTGAGGTAAAAAAATTTTTTGACTTTTTTCACCGATTTTGACGCCTTACTATAGTATGACGTTTTTTATGACATTTTGAGGTCAAAAAATTTTATTACTTTTTTTCACCGATTTTGACGCCTTACTATACTATGATGTTTTTTATGACATTTTGAGGTCAAAAAAAATTTGGACTTTTTGTGGCCGAAAAAAACGCCTTACTATACTATGACGTTTTTTATGACATTTTGAGGTCAAAAAAATGTTTTACTTTTTTTTGCCGATTTTGACGCCTTACTATAGTATGACGTTTTTTATGACATTTTGAGGTCAAAAATTTTTTTGACTTTTTTTCACCGATTTTGACGCCTTACTGTACTATGACGTTTTTTATGACATTTTGAGGTCAAAAAAATTTGGACTTTTTTTCACCGATTTTGACGCCTTACTATACTATGACGTTTTTTTATGACATTTTGAGGTCAAAAAAAATTTGGACTTTTTTTCACCGATTTTGACGCCTTACTATAGTATGACGTTTTTTATGACATTTTGAGGTCAAAAAATTTTTTGACTTTTTTTCACCGATTTTGACGCCTTACTATAGTATGACGTTTATTATGACATTTGTTGAGGTCAAAAATTTTTTTGACTTTTTTTCACCGATTTTGACGCCTTACTATAGTATGACGTTTTTTATGACATTTTGAGGTCAAAAATTTTTTTGACTTTTTTTCACCGATTTTGACGCCTTACTATAGTATGACGTTTTTTATGACATTTTGAGGTCAAAAAAATTTTTTACTTTTTTTGGCCGAAAAAAACGCCTTACTATACTATGACGTTTTTTATGACATTTTGAGGTCAAAAATTTTTTTGACTTTTTTTCACCGATTTTGACGCCTTACTATACTATGACGTTTTTTTATGACATTTTGAGGTCAAAAAAAATTTGGACTTTTTTTCACCGATTTTGACGCCTTACTATAGTATGACGTTTTTTATGACATTTTGAGGTCAAAAATTTTTTTGACTTTTTTTCACCGATTTTGACGCCTTACTATAGTATGACGTTTATTATGACATTTGTTGAGGTCAAAAATTTTTTTGACTTTTTTTCACCGATTTTGACGCCTTACTATAGTATGACGTTTTTTATGACATTTTGAGGTCAAAAATTTTTTTGACTTTTTTTCACCGATTTTGACGCCTTACTATAGTATGACGTTTTTTATGACATTTTGAGGTCAAAAAATTTTTTTACTTTTTTTGGCCGAAAAAAACGCCTTACTATACTATGACGTTTTTTATGACATTTTGAGGTCAAAAATTTTTTTGACTTTTTTTCACCGATTTTGACGCCTTACTATAGTATGACGTTTTTTATGACATTTTGAGGTCAAAAAATTTGTTGACTTTTTTTCACCGATTTTGACGCCTTACTATAGTATGACGTTTATTATGACATTTGTTGAGGTCAAAAATTTTTTGGACTTTTTTTCACAGATTTTGACGCCTTACTATAGTATGACGTTATTTATGACATTTTGAGGTCAAAAAAATTTTTTACTTTTTGTGGCCGAAAAAAACGCCTTACTATACTATGACGTTTTTTATGACATTTTGAGGTCAAAAAAAATTTGGAATTTTTTTCACCGATTTTGACGCCTTACTATAGTATGACGTTTTTTATGACATTTTGAGGTCAAAAAAAAATTGGACTTTTTTTGGCCGAAAAAAACGCCTTACTGTACTATGACGTTTTTTATGACATTTTGAGGTCAAAAAAAATTTGGACTTTTTTTCACCGATTTTGACGCCTTACTATAGTATGACGTTTTTTATGACATTTTGAGGTTAAAAAATTTTTTACTTTTTTTGGCCTAAAAAAACGCCTTACTATACTATGACGTTTTTTATGACATTTTGAGGTCAAAAATTTTTTTGACTTTTTTTCACCGATTTTGACGCCTTACTGTACTATGACGTTTTTTATGACATTTTGAGGTCAAAAAAAATTTGGACTTTTTTTCACCGATTTTGACGCCTTACTATAGTATGACGTTTTTTATGACATTTTGAGGTCAAAAAATTTTTTGACTTTTTTTCACCGATTTTGACGCCTTACTATAGTATGACGTTTTTTATGACATTTTGAGGTCAAAAAAAATTTGGACTTTTTTTCACCGATTTTGACGCCTTACTATAGTATGACGTTTTTTATGACATTTGTTGAGGTCAAAAATTTTTTTGACTTTTTTTCACCGATTTTGACGCCTTACTATAGTATGACGTTTTTTATGACATTTTGAGGTCAAAAATTTTTTGACTTTTTTTCACCGATTTTGACGCCTTACTATACTATGACGTTTTTTTATGACATTTTGAGATCAAAAAATTTTTTTGACTTTTTTTCACCGATTTTGACGCCTTACTATAGTATGACGTTTTTTATGACATTTTGAGGTCAAAAAATTTTTTTACTTTTTTTGGCCGAAAAAAACGCCTTACTATACTATGACGTTTTTTATGACATTTTGAGGTCAAAAATTTTTTTGACTTTTTTTCACCGATTTTGACGCCTTACTATACTATGACGTTTTTTTATGACATTTTGAGGTCAAAAAAAATTTGGACTTTTTTTCACCGATTTTGACGCCTTACTATAGTATGACGTTTTTTATGACATTTTGAGGTCAAAAATTTTTTTGACTTTTTTTCACCGATTTTGACGCCTTACTATAGTATGACGTTTTTTATGACATTTTGAGGTCAAAAAATTTTTTGACTTTTTGTGGCCGAAAAAAACGCCTTACTATACTATGACGTTTTTTATGACATTTTGTGGTCAAAAAAATTTTTGACTTTTTTTCACCGATTTTGACGCCTTACTATAGTATGACGTTTTTTATGACATTTTGAGGTCAAAAAAATTTTTGACTTTTTTTCACCGATTTTGACGCCTTACTGTACTATGACGTTTTTTATGACATTTTGAGGTCAAAAAAAATTTGGACTTTTTTTCACCGATTTTGACGCCTTACTATAGTATGACGTTTTTTATGACATTTTGAGGTCAAAAATTTTTTGACTTTTTTTCACCGATTTTGACGCCTTACTATACTATGACGTTTTTTTATGACATTTTGAGATCAAAAAATTTTTTTGACTTTTTTTCACCGATTTTGACGCCTTACTATAGTATGACGTTTTTTATGACATTTTGAGGTCAAAAAATTTTTTTACTTTTTTTGGCCGAAAAAAACGCCTTACTATACTATGACGTTTTTTATGACATTTTGAGGTCAAAAATTTTTTTGACTTTTTTTCACCGATTTTGACGCCTTACTATACTATGACGTTTTTTTATGACATTTTGAGGTCAAAAAAAATTTGGACTTTTTTTCACCGATTTTGACGCCTTACTATAGTATGACGTTTTTTATGACATTTTGAGGTCAAAAAAAATTTTGACTTTTTTTCACCGATTTTGACGCCTTACTATAGTATGACGTTTTTTATGACATTTTGAGGTTAAACATTTTTTTTGACTTTTTTTCACCGATTTTGACGCCTTACTATACTATGACGTTTTTTATGACATTTTGAGGTAAAAAAAAATTTGGACTTTTTTTCACCGATTTTGACGCCTTACTATAGTATGACGTTTTTTATGACATTTTGAGGTCAAAAATTTTTTTGACTTTTTTTCACCGATTTTGACGCCTTACTATAGTATGACGTTTTTTTATGACATTTTGAGGTAAAAAAAAATTTGGACTTTTTTTCACCGATTTTGACGCCTTACTATAGTATGACGTTTTTTATGACATTTTGAGGTCAAAAATTTTTTTGACTTTTTTTCACCGATTTTGACGCCTTACTATAGTATGACGTTTATTATGACATTTGTTGAGGTCAAAAATTTTTTTGACTTTTTTTCACCGATTTTGACGCCTTACTATAGTATGACGTTTTTTATGACATTTTGAGGTCAAAAATTTTTTTGACTTTTTTTCACCGATTTTGACGCCTTACTATAGTATGACGTTTATTATGACATTTTGAGGTCAAAAAAATTTTTTACTTTTTTTGGCCGAAAAAAACGCCTTACTATACTATGACGTTTTTTATGACATTTTGAGGTCAAAAATTTTTTTGACTTTTTTTCACCGATTTTGACGCCTTACTATACTATGACGTTTTTTTATGACATTTTGAGGTCAAAAAAAATTTGGACTTTTTTTCACCGATTTTGACGCCTTACTATAGTATGACGTTTTTTATGACATTTTGAGGTCAAAAATTTTTTTGACTTTTTTTCACCGATTTTGACGCCTTACTATAGTATGACGTTTTTTATGACATTTTGAGGTCAAAAAAATTTTTGACTTTTTTTGGCCGAAAAAAACGCCTTACTGTACTATGACGTTTTTTATGACATTTTGAGGTCAAAAAAAATTTGGACTTTTTTTCACCGATTTTGACGCCTTACTATAGTATGACGTTTGTTATGACATTTTGAGGTCAAAAATTTTTTGACTTTTTTTCACAGATTTTGACGCCTTACTATACTATGACGTTTTTTATGACATTTTGAGGTCAAAAAAAATTTGGACGTTTTTTCACCGATTTTGACGCCTTACTATAGTATGACGTTTTTTATGACATTTTGAGGTCAAAAATTTTTTTTACTTTTTTTCACCGATTTTGACGCCTTACTATAGTATGACGTTTTTTATGACATTTTGAGGTCAAAAAATTTTTTTACTTTTTTTGGCCGACAAAAACGCCTTACTATACTATGACGTTTTTTATGACATTTTGAGGTCAAAAAAATTTTTGACTTTTTTTCACCGATTTTGACGCCTTACTATAGTATGACGTTTTTTATGACATTTTGAGGTCAAAAATTTTTTTGACTTTTTTTCACCGATTTTGACGCCTTACTATACTATGACGTTTTTTATGACATTTTGAGGTAAAAAAAAATTTGGACTTTTTGTGGCCGAAAAAAACGCCTTACTATACAATGACGTTTTTTTATGACATTTTGAGGTCAAAAAAAATTTTGACTTTTTTTGGCCGATTTTGACGCCTTACTGTACTATGACGTTTTTTATGACAATTTGAGGTCAAAAAATTTTTTGACTTTTTTTCACCGATTTTGACGTCTTACTGTACTATGACGTTTTTTATGACATTTTGAGGTCAAAAAAATTTGGACTTTTTTTCACCGATTTTGACGCCTTACTATAGTATGACGTTTTTTATGACATTTTGAGGTCAAAAAAAATTTGGACTTTTTTTCACCGATTTTGACGCCTTACTATAGTATGACGTTTTTTATGACATTTGTTGAGGTCAAAAATTTTTTTGACTTTTTTTCACCGATGTTGACGCCTTACTATACTATGACGTTTTTTTATGACATTTTGAGGTCAAAAAAAATTTGGACTTTTTTTCACCGATTTTGACGCCTTACTATAGTATGACGTTTTTTATGACATTTTGAGGTCAAAAAAAATTTGGACTTTTTTTCACCGATTTTGACGCCTTACTATAGTATGACGTTTTTTATGACATTTTGAGGTCAAAAATTTTTTTGACTTTTTTTCACCGATTTTGACGCCTTACTATACTATGACGTTTTTTTATGACATTTTGAGGTCAAAAAAAATTTGGACTTTTTTTCACCGATTTTGACGCCTTACTATAGTATGACGTTTTTTATGACATTTTGAGGTCAAAAAAAATTTTGACTTTTTTTCACCGATTTTGACGCCTTACTATAGTATGACGTTTTTTATGACATTTTGAGGTTAAACATTTTTTTTGACTTTTTTTCACCGATTTTGACGCCTTACTATACTATGACGTTTTTTATGACATTTTGAGGTAAAAAAAAATTTGGACTTTTTTTCACCGATTTTGACGCCTTACTATAGTATGACGTTTTTTATGACATTTTGAGGTCAAAAATTTTTTTGACTTTTTTTCACCGATTTTGACGCCTTACTATAGTATGACGTTTTTTTATGACATTTTGAGGTAAAAAAAAATTTGGACTTTTTTTCACCGATTTTGACGCCTTACTATAGTATGACGTTTTTTATGACATTTTGAGGTCAAAAATTTTTTTGACTTTTTTTCACCGATTTTGACGCCTTACTATAGTATGACGTTTATTATGACATTTGTTGAGGTCAAAAATTTTTTTGACTTTTTTTCACCGATTTTGACGCCTTACTATAGTATGACGTTTTTTATGACATTTTGAGGTCAAAAATTTTTTTGACTTTTTTTCACCGATTTTGACGCCTTACTATAGTATGACGTTTATTATGACATTTTGAGGTCAAAAAAATTTTTTACTTTTTTTGGCCGAAAAAAACGCCTTACTATACTATGACGTTTTTTATGACATTTTGAGGTCAAAAAAAATTTGGAATTTTTTTCACCGATTTTGACGCATTACTATGCTATGACGTTTTTTATGACATTTTGAGGTCAAAAAAAATTTTGACTTTTTGTGGCCGAAAAAAACGCCTTACTATACTATGACGTTTTTTATGACATTTTGAGGTCAAAAAAATTTTTTACTTTTTTTGGCCGATTTTGACGCCTTACTGTACTATGACGTTTTTTATGACATTTTGAGGTCAAAAAAATTTTTGACTTTTTTTCACAGATTTTGACGCCTTACTATAGTATGACGTTTTTTATGACATTTTGAGGTCAAAAAAATTTTTTACTTTTTTTGGCCGATTTTGACGCCTTACTGTACTATGACGTTTTTTATGACATTTTGAGGTAAAAAAAAATATGGACTTTTTTTCACCGATTTTGACGCCTTACTATAGTATGACGTTTTTTATGACATTTTGAGGTCAAAACATTTTTTGACGTTTTTTCACCGATTTTGACGCCTTACTATAGTATGACGTTTTTTATGACATTTTTTGAGGTAAAAAAATTTTTTGACTTTTTTCACCGATTTTGACGCCTTACTATAGTATGACGTTTTTTATGACATTTTGAGGTCAAAAAATTTTATTACTTTTTTTCACCGATTTTGACGCCTTACTATACTATGATGTTTTTTATGACATTTTGAGGTCAAAAAAAATTTGGACTTTTTGTGGCCGAAAAAAACGCCTTACTATACTATGACGTTTTTTATGACATTTTGAGGTCAAAAAAATGTTTTACTTTTTTTTGCCGATTTTGACGCCTTACTATAGTATGACGTTTTTTATGACATTTTGAGGTCAAAAATTTTTTTGACTTTTTTTCACCGATTTTGACGCCTTACTGTACTATGACGTTTTTTATGACATTTTGAGGTCAAAAAAATTTGGACTTTTTTTCACCGATTTTGACGCCTTACTATACTATGACGTTTTTTTATGACATTTTGAGGTCAAAAAAAATTTGGACTTTTTTTCACCGATTTTGACGCCTTACTATAGTATGACGTTTTTTATGACATTTTGAGGTCAAAAAATTTTTTGACTTTTTTTCACCGATTTTGACGCCTTACTATAGTATGACGTTTATTATGACATTTGTTGAGGTCAAAAATTTTTTTGACTTTTTTTCACCGATTTTGACGCCTTACTATAGTATGACGTTTTTTATGACATTTTGAGGTCAAAAATTTTTTTGACTTTTTTTCACCGATTTTGACGCCTTACTATAGTATGACGTTTTTTATGACATTTTGAGGTCAAAAAAATTTTTTACTTTTTTTGGCCGAAAAAAACGCCTTACTATACTATGACGTTTTTTATGACATTTTGAGGTCAAAAATTTTTTTGACTTTTTTTCACCGATTTTGACGCCTTACTATACTATGACGTTTTTTTATGACATTTTGAGGTCAAAAAAAATTTGGACTTTTTTTCACCGATTTTGACGCCTTACTATAGTATGACGTTTTTTATGACATTTTGAGGTCAAAAATTTTTTTGACTTTTTTTCACCGATTTTGACGCCTTACTATAGTATGACGTTTATTATGACATTTGTTGAGGTCAAAAATTTTTTTGACTTTTTTTCACCGATTTTGACGCCTTACTATAGTATGACGTTTTTTATGACATTTTGAGGTCAAAAATTTTTTTGACTTTTTTTCACCGATTTTGACGCCTTACTATAGTATGACGTTTTTTATGACATTTTGAGGTCAAAAAATTTTTTTACTTTTTTTGGCCGAAAAAAACGCCTTACTATACTATGACGTTTTTTATGACATTTTGAGGTCAAAAATTTTTTTGACTTTTTTTCACCGATTTTGACGCCTTACTATAGTATGACGTTTTTTATGACATTTTGAGGTCAAAAAATTTGTTGACTTTTTTTCACCGATTTTGACGCCTTACTATAGTATGACGTTTATTATGACATTTGTTGAGGTCAAAAATTTTTTGGACTTTTTTTCACAGATTTTGACGCCTTACTATAGTATGACGTTATTTATGACATTTTGAGGTCAAAAAAATTTTTTACTTTTTGTGGCCGAAAAAAACGCCTTACTATACTATGACGTTTTTTATGACATTTTGAGGTCAAAAAAAATTTGGAATTTTTTTCACCGATTTTGACGCCTTACTATAGTATGACGTTTTTTATGACATTTTGAGGTCAAAAAAAAATTGGACTTTTTTTGGCCGAAAAAAACGCCTTACTGTACTATGACGTTTTTTATGACATTTTGAGGTCAAAAAAAATTTGGACTTTTTTTCACCGATTTTGACGCCTTACTATAGTATGACGTTTTTTATGACATTTTGAGGTTAAAAAATTTTTTACTTTTTTTGGCCTAAAAAAACGCCTTACTATACTATGACGTTTTTTATGACATTTTGAGGTCAAAAATTTTTTTGACTTTTTTTCACCGATTTTGACGCCTTACTGTACTATGACGTTTTTTATGACATTTTGAGGTCAAAAAAAATTTGGACTTTTTTTCACCGATTTTGACGCCTTACTATAGTATGACGTTTTTTATGACATTTTGAGGTCAAAAAATTTTTTGACTTTTTTTCACCGATTTTGACGCCTTACTATAGTATGACGTTTTTTATGACATTTTGAGGTCAAAAAAAATTTGGACTTTTTTTCACCGATTTTGACGCCTTACTATAGTATGACGTTTTTTATGACATTTGTTGAGGTCAAAAATTTTTTTGACTTTTTTTCACCGATTTTGACGCCTTACTATAGTATGACGTTTTTTATGACATTTTGAGGTCAAAAATTTTTTGACTTTTTTTCACCGATTTTGACGCCTTACTATACTATGACGTTTTTTTATGACATTTTGAGATCAAAAAATTTTTTTGACTTTTTTTCACCGATTTTGACGCCTTACTATAGTATGACGTTTTTTATGACATTTTGAGGTCAAAAAATTTTTTTACTTTTTTTGGCCGAAAAAAACGCCTTACTATACTATGACGTTTTTTATGACATTTTGAGGTCAAAAATTTTTTTGACTTTTTTTCACCGATTTTGACGCCTTACTATACTATGACGTTTTTTTATGACATTTTGAGGTCAAAAAAAATTTGGACTTTTTTTCACCGATTTTGACGCCTTACTATAGTATGACGTTTTTTATGACATTTTGAGGTCAAAAATTTTTTTGACTTTTTTTCACCGATTTTGACGCCTTACTATAGTATGACGTTTTTTATGACATTTTGAGGTCAAAAAATTTTTTGACTTTTTGTGGCCGAAAAAAACGCCTTACTATACTATGACGTTTTTTATGACATTTTGTGGTCAAAAAAATTTTTGACTTTTTTTCACCGATTTTGACGCCTTACTATAGTATGACGTTTTTTATGACATTTTGAGGTCAAAAAAATTTTTGACTTTTTTTCACCGATTTTGACGCCTTACTATAGTATGACGTTTTTTATGACATTTTGAGGTCAAAAAAATTTTTTACTTTTTTTGGCCGAAAAAAACGCCTTACTATACTATGACGTTTTTTATGACATTTTGAGGTCAAAAATTTTTTTGACTTTTTTTCACCGATTTTGACGCCTTACTATAGTATGACGTTTTTTATGACATTTTGAGGTCAAAAAAAATTTTGACTTTTTTTCACCGATTTTGACGCCTTACTATAGTATGACGTTTTTTATGACATTTTGAGGTTAAAATTTTTTTTTGACTTTTTTTCACCGATTTTGACGCCTTACTATACTATGACGTTTTTTATGACATTTTGAGGTAAAAAATTTTTTTGACTTTTTTTCACCGATTTTGACGCCTTACTATACTATGACGTTTTTTATGACATTTTGAGGTCAAAAAAAATTTAGACTTTTTTTCACCGATTTTGACGCCTTACTATAGTATGACGTTTTTTATGACATTTTGAGGTCAAAAAAATTTTTGACTTTTTTTCACCGATTTTGACGCCTTACTATAGTATGACGTTTATTATGACATTTGTTGAGGTCAAAAATTTTTTGGACTTTTTTTCACAGATTTTGACGCCTTACTATAGTATGACGTTTTTTATGACATTTTGAGGTCAAAAAATTTTTTTACTTTTTTTGGCCGAAAAAAACGCCTTACTATACTATGACGTTTTTTATGACATTTTGAGGTCAAAAATTTTTTTGACTTTTTTTCACCGATTTTGACGCCTTACTATAGTATGACGTTTTATATGACATTTTGAGGTCAAAATTTTTTTTGACTTTTTTTCACAGATTTTGACGCCTTACTATAGTATGACGTTTTTTATGACATTTTGAGGTCAAAAATTTTTTTGACTTTTTTTCACCGATTTTGACGCCTTACTATACTATGACGTTTTTTATGACATTTTGAGGTCAAAAAAAATTTAGACTTTTTTTCACCGATTTTGACGCCTTACTATAGTATGACGTTTTTTATGACATTTTGAGGTCAAAAAAATTTTTGACTTTTTTTCACCGATTTTGACGCCTTACTATAGTATGACGTTTATTATGACATTTGTTGAGGTCAAAAATTTTTTGGACTTTTTTTCACAGATTTTGACGCCTTACTATAGTATGACGTTTTTTATGACATTTTGAGGTCAAAAAATTTTTTTACTTTTTTTGGCCGAAAAAAACGCCTTACTATACTATGACGTTTTTTATGACATTTTGAGGTCAAAAATTTTTTTGACTTTTTTTCACCGATTTTGACGCCTTACTATAGTATGACGTTTTATATGACATTTTGAGGTCAAAATTTTTTTTGACTTTTTTTCACAGATTTTGACGCCTTACTATAGTATGATGTTTTTTATGACATTTTGAGGTCAAAAAAATTTTTTACATTTTGTGGCCGAAAAAAACGCCTTACTATACTATGACGTTTTTTATGACATTTTGAGGTCAAAAAAAATTTGGAATTTTTTTCACCGATTTTGACGCCTTACTATACTATGACGTTTTTTATGACATTTTGAGGTCAAAAATTTTTTTGACTTTTTTTCACCGATTTTGACGCCTTACTATAGTATGACGTTTTTTATGACATTTTGAGGTCAAAAAAAATTTGGACTTTTTTTCACCGATTTTGACGCCTTACTATAGTATGACGTTTTTTATGACATTTTGAGGTCAAAAAATTTTTTGACTTTTTTTCACCGATTTTGACGCCTTACTATAGTATGATGTTTTTTATGACATTTTGAGGTCAAAAAAATGTTTTACTTTTTTTTGCCGATTTTGACGCCTTACTATACTATGATGTTTTTTATGACATTTTGAGGTCAAAAAAATTTTTTACTTTTTGTGGCCGAAAAAAACGCCTTACTATACTATGACGTTTTTTATGACATTTTGAGGTCAAAAAAAATTTGGAATTTTTTTCACCGATTTTGACGCATTACTATACTATGACGTTTTTTATGACATTTTGAGGTCAAAAAAAATTTTGACTTTTTGTGGCCGAAAAAAACGCCTTACTATACTATGACGTTTTTTATGACATTTTGAGGTCAAAACATTTTTGGACTTTTTTTCACCGATTTTGACGCCTTACTATAGTATGACGTTTTTTATGACATTTTGAGGTCAAAAATTTTTTTGACTTTTTTTCACCGATTTTGACGTCTTACTGTACTATGACGTTTTTTATGACATTTTGAGGTCAAAAAAATTTTTGACTTTTTTTGGCCGAAAAAAACGCCTTACTGTACTATGACGTTTTTTATGACATTTTGAGGTCAAAAAAAATTTGGACTTTTTTTCACCGATTTTGACGCCTTACTATAGTATGACGTTTTTTATGACATTTTGAGGTCAAAAATTTTTTGACTTTTTTTCACCGATTTTGACGCCTTACTATACTATGACGTTTTTTATGACATTTTGAGGTCAAAAAAAATTTGGACGTTTTTTCACCGATTTTGACGCCTTACTATAGTATGACGTTTTTTATGACATTTTGAGGTCAAAAATTTTTTTGACTTTTTTTCACCGATTTTGACGCCTTACTATAGTATGACGTTTTTTATGACATTTTGAGGTCAAAAAAATTTTTGACTTTTTTTCACCGATTTTTACGCCTTACTATAGTATGACGTTTTTTATGACATTTTGAGGTCAAAAATTTTTTTGACTTTTTTTCACCGATTTTGACGCCTTACTATACTATGACGTTTTTTATGACATTTTGAGGTAAAAAAAAATTTGGACTTTTTGTGGCCGAAAAAAACGCCTTACTATACTATGACGTTTTTTATGACATTTTGAGGTCAAAAATTTTTTTGACTTTTTTTCACCGATTTTGACGCCTTACTATAGTATGACGTTTTTTATGACATTTTGAGGTCAAAAATTTTTTTGACTTTTTTTCACCGATTTTGACGCCTTACTATAGTATGACGTTTTTTATGACATTTTGAGGTCAAAAATTTTTTTGACTTTTTTTCACCGATTTTGACGCCTTACTATACTATGACGTTTTTTATGACATTTTGAGGTCAAAAATTTTTTTGACTTTTTTTCACCGATTTTGACGCCTTACTATAGTATGACGTTTTTATGACATTTTGAGGTCAAAAAAAATTTGGACTTTTTTTCACCGATTTTGACGCCTTACTATAGTATGACGTTTTTTATGACATTTTGAGGTCAAAAAAATTTTTGACTTTTTTTCACCGATTTTGACGCCTTACTATAGTATGACGTTTTTTATGACATTTTGAGGTCAAAAATTTTTTGACTTTTTTTCACCAATTTTGACGCCTTACTATAGTATGACGTTTATTATGACATTTTTTGAGGTCAAAAATTTTTTGGACTTTTTTTCACCGATTTTGACGCCTTACTATAGTATGACGTTTTTTATTACATTTTGAGGTCAAAAATTTTTTTGACTTTTTTTCACCGATTTTGACGCCTTACTATACTATGACGTTTTTTATGACATTTTGAGGTCAAAAAATTTTTTGACTTTTTGTGGCCGAAAAAAACGCCTTACTATACTATGACGTTTTTTATGACATTTTGTGGTCAAAAAAATTTTTGACTTTTTTTCACCGATTTTGACGCCTTACTATAGTATGACGTTTTTTTATGACATTTTGAGGTCAAAAATTTTTTGACTTTTTTTCACAGATTTTGACGCCTTACTATAGTATGACGTTTTTTATGACATTTTGAGGTCAAAAATTTTTTTAAACTTTTTTTCACCGATTTTGACGCCTTACTATAGTATGACGTTTTATATGACATTTTGAGGTCAAAATTTTTTTTGACTTTTTTTCACAGATTTTGACGCCTTACTATAGTATGATGTTTTTTATGACATTTTGAGGTCAAAAAAATTTTTTACATTTTGTGGCCGAAAAAAACGCCTTACTATACTATGACGTTTTTTATGACATTTTGAGGTAAAAAAAAATTTGGAATTTTTTTCACCGATTTTGACGCCTTACTATACTATGACGTTTTTTATGACATTTTGAGGTCAAAAAATTTTTTTGACTTTTTTTCACCGATTTTGACGCTTTACTATAGTATGACGTTTTTTTATGACATTTTGAGGTCAAAATTTTTTTTGACTTTTTTTCACCGATTTTGACGCCTTACTATACTATGATGTTTTTTCTGACATTTTGAGGTCAAAAAAATTTTTTACTTTTTTTGGCCGAAAAAAACGCCTTACTATACTATGACGTTTTTTATGACATTTTGAGGTCAAAAAAATTTTTGACTTTTTTTCACCGATTTTGACGCCTTACTATAGTATGACGTTTTTTATTACATTTTGAGGTCAAAAATTTTTTTGACTTTTTTTCACCGATTTTGACGCCTTACTATACTATGACGTTTTTTATGACATTTTGAGGTCAAAAAATTTTTTGACTTTTTGTGGCCGAAAAAAACGCCTTACTATACTATGACGTTTTTTATGACATTTTGAGGTCAAAAAAAATTTGGAATTTTTTTCACCGATTTTGACGCATTACTATACTATGACGTTTTTTATGACATTTTGAGGTCAAAACATTTTTGGACTTTTTTTCACCGATTTTGACGCCTTACTATAGTATGACGTTTTTTATGACATTTTGAGGTCAAAAGTTTTTTTGACTTTTTTTCACCGATTTTGACGTCTTACTATACTATGACGTTTTTTATGACATTTTGAGGTCAAAAAATTTTTTTACTTTTTTTGGCGGAAAAAAACGCCTTACTATAGTATGACGTTTTTTATGACATTTTGAGGTCAAAAATTTTTTTGACTTTTTTTCACCGATTTTGACGCCTTACTATAGTATGACGTTTTTTATGACATTTTGAGGTCAAAAAATTTTTTGACTTTTTTTCACCGATTTTGACGCCTTACTATAGTATGATGTTTTTTATGACATTTTGAGGTCAAAAATAATTTGGAATTTTTTTCACCGATTTTGACGCATTACTATACTATGACGTTTTTTATGACATTTTGAGGTCAAAAAAAATTTTTTACTTTTTGTGGCCGAAAAAAACGCCTTACTATACAATGACGTTTTTTTATGACATTTTGAGGTCAAAAAAAATTTTGACTTTTTTTGGCCGAAAAAAACGCCTTACTATACAATGACGTTTTTTTATGACATTTTGAGGTCAAAAAAAATTTTGACTTTTTTTGGCCGATTTTGACGCCTTACTATAGTATGACGTTTTTTATGACATTTTGAGGTCAAAAAATTTTTTGACTTTTTTTCACCGATTTTGACGCCTTACTATAGTATGACGTTTTTTATGACATTTTGAGGTCAAAAAATTTTTTGACTTTTTTTCACCGATTTTGACGTCTTACTGTACTATGACGTTTTTTATGACATTTTGAGGTCAAAAAAAATTTGGACTTTTTTTCACCGATTTTGACGCCTTACTATAGTATGACGTTTTTTATGACATTTGTTGAGGTCAAAAATTTTTTTGACTTTTTTTCACCGATTTTGACGCCTTACTATAGTATGACGTTTTTTATGACATTTTGAGGTCAAAAATTTTTTGACTTTTTTTCACCAACTTTGACGCCTTACTATACTATGACGTTTATTATGACATTTTTTGAGGTCAAAAATTTTTTGGACTTTTTTTCACCGATTTTGACGCCTTACTATAGTATGACGTTTTTTATGACATTTTGAGGTCAAAAATTTTTTTGACTTTTTTTCACCGATTTTGACGCCTTACTATAGTATGACGTTTTTTATGACATTTTGAGGTCAAAAAATTTTTTTACTTTTTTTGGCCGAAAAAAACGCCTTACTATACTATGACGTTTTTTATGACATTTTGAGGTCAAAAATTTTTTGGACTTTTTTTCACCGATTTTGACGCCTTACTATAGTATGACATTTTTTATGACATTTTGAGGTCAAAAATTTTTTTGACTTTTTTTCACCGATTTTGACGCCTTACTATAGTATGACGTTTTTTATGACATTTTGAGGTCAAAAATTTTTTTGACTTTTTTTCACCGATTTTGACGCCTTACTATACTATGACGTTTTTTATGACATTTTGAGGTCAAAAATTTTTTTGACTTTTTTTCACCGATTTTGACGCCTTACTGTACTATGACGTTTTTTATGACATTTTGAGGTCAAAAAAAATTTGGACTTTTTTTCACCGATTTTGACGCCTTACTATAGTATGACGTTTTTTATGACATTTTGAGGTCAAAAATTTTTTGACTTTTTTTCACCGATTTTGACGCCTTACTATAGTATGACGTTTTTTATGACATTTTGAGGTCAAAAATTTTTTTTAATTTTTTTGGCCGAAAAAAACGCCTTACTATACTATGACGTTTTTTATGACATTTTGAGGTCAAAAATTTTTTTGACTTTTTTTCACCGATTTTGACGCCTTACTATAGTATGACGTTTTTTATGACATTTTGAGGTCAAAAATTTTTTGGACTTTTTTTCACCGATTTTGACGCCTTACTATAGTATGACGTTTTTTATGACATTTTGAGGTCAAAAATTTTTTTGACTTTTTTTCACCGATTTTGACGCCTTACTATACTATGACGTTTTTTATGACATTTTGAGGTCAAAAAAAATTTGGAATTTTTTTCACCGATTTTGACGCCTTACTATAGTATGACGTTTTTTATGACATTTTGAGGTCAAAAATTTTTTGACTTTTTTTCACCGATTTTGACGCCTTACTATAGTATGACGTTTTTTATGACATTTTGAGGTCAAAAATTTTTTTGACTTTTTTTCACCGATTTTGACGCCTTACTATAGTATGACGTTTTATATGACATTTTGAGGTCAAAAATTTTTTTGACTTTTTTTCACAGATTTTGACGCCTTACTATAGTATGACGTTTTTTATGACATTTTGAGGTCAAAAAATTTTTTGACTTTTTTTCACCGATTTTGACGTCTTACTGTACTATGACGTTTTTTATGACATTTTGAGGTCAAAAAAATTTTTGACTTTTTTTGGCCGAAAAAAACGCCTTACTGTACTATGACGTTTTTTATGACATTTTGAGGTCAAAAAAAATTTGGACTTTTTTTCACCGATTTTGACGCCTTACTATACTATGACGTTTTTTATGACATTTTGAGGTCAAAAAATTTTTTGACTTTTTTCACCGATTTTGACGCCTTACTGTAGTATGACGTTTTTTATGACATTTTGAGGTCAAAATTTTTTTTGACTTTTTTTCACCGATTTTGACGCCTTACTATACTATGACATTTTTTATGACATTTTGAGGTCAAAAAAATGTTTTACTTTTTTTGGCCGATTTTGACGCCTTACTATACTATGATGTTTTTTATGACATTTTGAGGTCAAAAATTTTTTTGACTTTTTTTGGCCGAAAAAAACGCCTTACTATACTATGACGTTTTTTATGACATTTTGAGGTCAAAAAATTTTTGGACTTTTTTTCACCGATTTTGACGCCTTACTATAGTATGACGTTTTTTATGACATTTTGAGGTCAAAAAAAATTTGGACTTTTTTTCACCGATTTTGACGCCTTACTATAGTATGACGTTTATTATGACATTTGTTGAGGTCAAAAATTTTTTTGACTTTTTTTCACCGATTTTGACGCCTTACTATACTATGACGTTTTTTATGACATTTTGAGGTCAAAAAAAATTTGGACTTTTTTCACCGATTTTGACGCCTTACTATAGTATGACGTTTTTTATGACATTTTGAGGTCAAAATATTTTTTTACTTTTTTTGGCCGAAAAAAACGCCTTACTATACTATGACGTTTTTTATGACATTTTGAGGTAAAAAATTTTTTGGACTTTTTTTGGCCGAAAAAAACGCCTTACTATACTATGACGTTTTTTATGACATTTTGAGGTCAAAAAATTTTTGGACTTTTTTTCACCGATTTTGACGCCTTACTATAGTATGACGTTTTTTATGACATTCTGAGGTCAAAAAAAATTTGGACTTTTTTTCACCGATTTTGACGCCTTACTATAGTATGACGTTTATTATGACATTTGTTGAGGTCAAAAATTTTTTTGACTTTTTTTCACCGATTTTGACGCCTTACTATACTATGACGTTTTTTATGACATTTTGAGGTCAAAAAATTTTTTGACTTTTTTTCACCGATTTTGACGCCTTACTATAGTATGACGTTTTTTATGACATTTTGAGGTCAAAAATTTTTTTGACTTTTTTTCACCGATTTTGACGCCTTACTGTACTATGACGTTTTTTATGACATTTTGAGGTCAAAAAAAATTTGGACTTTTTTTCACCGATTTTGACGCCTTACTGTAGTATGACGTTTTTTATGACATTTTGAGGTCAAAAATTTTTTTGACTTTTTTTCACCGATTTTGACGCCTTACTATAGTATGACGTTTTATATGACATTTTGAGGTCAAAAATTTTTTTGACTTTTTTTCACAGATTTTGACGCCTTACTATAGTATGACGTTTTTTATGACATTTTGAGGTCAAAAAATTTTTTGACTTTTTTTCACCGATTTTGACGTCTTACTGTACTATGACGTTTTTTATGACATTTTGAGGTCAAAAAAATTTTTGACTTTTTTTGGCCGAAAAAAACGCCTTACTGTACTATGACGTTTTTTATGACATTTTGAGGTCAAAAAAAATTTGGACTTTTTTTCACCGATTTTGACGCCTTACTATACTATGACGTTTTTTATGACATTTTGAGGTCAAAAAATTTTTTGACTTTTTTCACCGATTTTGACGCCTTACTGTAGTATGACGTTTTTTATGACATTTTGAGGTCAAAATTTTTTTTGACTTTTTTTCACCGATTTTGACGCCTTACTATACTATGACATTTTTTATGACATTTTGAGGTCAAAAAAATGTTTTACTTTTTTTGGCCGATTTTGACGCCTTACTATACTATGACGTTTTTTATGACATTTTGAGGTCAAAAATTTTTTTGACTTTTTTTGGCCGAAAAAAACGCCTTACTATACTATGACGTTTTTTATGACATTTTGAGGTCAAAAAATTTTTGGACTTTTTTTCACCGATTTTGACGCCTTACTATAGTATGACGTTTTTTATGACATTTTGAGGTCAAAAAAAATTTGGACTTTTTTTCACCGATTTTGACGCCTTACTATAGTATGACGTTTATTATGACATTTGTTGAGGTCAAAAATTTTTTTGACTTTTTTTCACCGATTTTGACGCCTTACTATACTATGACGTTTTTTATGACATTTTGAGGTCAAAAAATTTTTTGACTTTTTTTCACCGATTTTGACGCCTTACTATAGTATGACGTTTTTTATGACATTTTGAGGTCAAAAATTTTTTTGACTTTTTTTCACCGATTTTGACGCCTTACTGTACTATGACGTTTTTTATGACATTTTGAGGTCAAAAAAAATTTGGACTTTTTTTCACCGATTTTGACGCCTTACTATAGTATGACGTTTTTTATGACATTTTGAGGTCAAAAAATTTTTTTGACTTTTTTTCACCGATTTTGACGCCTTACTATACTATGACGTTTTTTATGACATTTTGAGGTCAAAAAAAATTTGGATTTTTTTCACCGATTTTGACGCCTTACTATAGTATGACGTTTTTTATGACATTTTGAGGTCAAAAAATTTTTTTACTTTTTTTGGCCGAAAAAAACGCCTTACTATACTATGACGTTTTTTATGACATTTTGAGGTCAAAATTTTTTTTGACTTTTTGTGACCGAAAATAACGCCTTACTATACTATGACGTTTTTATGACATTTTTTGAGGTCAAAAATTTTTTGGACTTTTTTTCACCGATTTTGACGCCTTACTATAGTATGACGTTTTTATGACATTTTGAGGTCAAAAATTTTTTTGACTTTTTTTCACCGATTTTGACGCCTTACTATACTATGATGTTTTTTATGACATTTTGAGGTCAAAAAAATTTTTTACTTCTTTTGGCCGAAAAAATCGCCTTACTATACTATGACGTCTTTTATGACATTTTGAGGTCAAAAAATTTTTTGACTTTTTTTCACCGATTTTAACGCCTTACTATAGTATGACGTTTTTCATGACATTTTGAGGTCAAAAATTTTTTTGATTTTTTTTCACCGATTTTGACGCCTTACTATAGTATGACGTTTTTTATGACATTTTGAGGTCAAAAAATTTTTTGACTTTTTTTCACCGATTTTGACGCCTTACTATAGTATGACGTTTTTTATGACATTTTGAGGTCAAAAATTTTTTTGACTTTTTTTCACCGATTTTGACGCCTTACTATAGTATGACGTTTTTTATGACATTTTGAGGTCAAAAATTTTTTTGACTTTTTTTCACCGATTTTGACGCCTTACTATAGTATGACGTTTTTTATGACATTTTGAGGTCAAAAATTTTTTTGACTTTTTTTCACCGATTTTGACGCCTTACTATACTATGACGTTTTTTATGACATTTTGAGGTCAAAAAAAATTTAGACTTTTTTTCACCGATTTTGACGCCTTACTATAGTATGACGTTTTTTATGACATTTTGAGGTCAAAAATTTTTTTGACTTTTTTTCACCGATTTTGACGCCTTACTATAGTATGACGTTTTTATGACATTTTGAGGTCAAAAAAAATTTGGACTTTTTTTCACCGATTTTGACGCCTTACTATAGTATGATGTTTTTTATGACATTTTGAGGTCAAAAAAATTTTGGACTTTTTTTCACCGATTTTGACGCCTTACTATAGTATGACGTTTTTTATGACATTTTGAGGTCAAAAATTTTTTGACTTTTTTTCACCAATTTTGACGCCTTACTATAGTATGACGTTTATTATGACATTTTTTGAGGTCAAAAATTTTTTGGACTTTTTTTCACCGATTTTGACGCCTTACTATAGTATGACGTTTTTTATGACATTTTGAGGTCAAAAATTTTTTTTGACTTTTTTTCACCGATTTTGACGCTTTACTATAGTATGACGTTTTTTTATGACATTTTGAGGTCAAAATTTTTTTTGACTTTTTTTCACCGATTTTGACGCCTTACTATACTATGATGTTTTTTCTGACATTTTGAGGTCAAAAAAATTTTTTACTTTTTTTGGCCGAAAAAAACGCCTTACTATACTATGACGTTTTTTATGACATTTTGAGGTCAAAAAAATTTTTGACTTTTTTTCACCGATTTTGAAGCCTTACTATAGTATGACGTTTTTTATTACATTTTGAGGTCAAAAATTTTTTTGACTTTTTTTCACCGATTTTGACGCCTTACTATACTATGACGTTTTTTATGACATTTTGAGGTCAAAAAATTTTTTGACTTTTTGTGGCCGAAAAAAACGCCTTACTATACTATGACGTTTTTTATGACATTTTGAGGTCAAAAATTTTTTTGACTTTTTTTCACCGATTTTGACGCCTTACTATAGTATGACGTTTTTATGACATTTTGAGGTCAAAAAAAATTTGGACTTTTTTTCACCGATTTTGACGCCTTACTATAGTATGACGTTTTTTATGACATTTTGAGGTCAAAAAAAATTTTGACTTTTTTTCACCGATTTTGACGCCTTACTATAGTATGACGTTTTTTATGACATTTTGAGGTCAAAAATTTTTTGACTTTTTTTCACCAATTTTGACGCCTTACTATAGTATGACGTTTATTATGACATTTTTTGAGGTCAAAAATTTTTTGGACTTTTTTTCACCGATTTTGACGCCTTACTATAGTATGACGTTTTTTATGACATTTTGAGGTCAAAAAATTTTTTGACTTTTTGTGGCCGAAAAAAACGCCTTACTATACTATGACGTTTTTTATGACATTTTGAGGTCAAAAAAATTTTTGACTTTTTTTCACCGATTTTGACGCCTTACTATAGTATGACGTTTTTTTATGACATTTTGAGGTCAAAAATTTTTTGACTTTTTTTCACAGATTTTGACGCCTTACTATAGTATGACGTTTTTTATGACATTTTGAGGTCAAAAATTTTTTTTAACTTTTTTTCACCGATTTTGACGCCTTACTATAGTATGACGTTTTATATGACATTTTGAGGTCAAAATTTTTTTTGACTTTTTTTCACAGATTTTGACGCCTTACTATAGTATGATGTTTTTTATGACATTTTGAGGTCAAAAAAATTTTTTACATTTTGTGGCCGAAAAAAACGCCTTACTATACTATGACGTTTTTTATGACATTTTGAGGTCAAAAAAAATTTGGAATTTTTTTCACCGATTTTGACGCCTTACTATACTATGACGTTTTTTATGACATTTTGAGGTCAAAAAATTTTTTTGACTTTTTTTCACCGATTTTGACGCTTTACTATAGTATGACGTTTTTTTATGACATTTTGAGGTCAAAATTTTTTTTGACTTTTTTTCACCGATTTTGACGCCTTACTATACTATGATGTTTTTTCTGACATTTTGAGGTCAAAAAAATTTTTTACTTTTTTTGGCCGAAAAAAACGCCTTACTATACTATGACGTTTTTTATGACATTTTGAGGTCAAAAAAATTTTTGACTTTTTTTCACCGATTTTGACGCCTTACTATAGTATGACGTTTTTTATTACATTTTGAGGTCAAAAATTTTTTTGACTTTTTTTCACCGATTTTGACGCCTTACTATACTATGACGTTTTTTATGACATTTTGAGGTCAAAAAATTTTTTGACTTTTTGTGGCCGAAAAAAACGCCTTACTATACTATGACGTTTTTTATGACATTTTGAGGTCAAAAAAAATTTGGAATTTTTTTCACCGATTTTGACGCATTACTATACTATGACGTTTTTTATGACATTTTGAGGTCAAAAATTTTTTTGACTTTTTTTCACCGATTTTGACGCCTTACTATAGTATGACGTTTTTTATGACATTTTGAGGTCAAAAAATTTTTTGACTTTTTTTCACCGATTTTGACGCCTTACTATAGTATGACGTTTTTTATGACATTTTGAGGTCAAAAAAATTTTTGACTTTTTTTCACCGATTTTGACGCCTTACTATAGTATGACGTTTATTATGACATTTGTTGAGGTCAAAAATTTTTTGGACTTTTTTTCACAGATTTTGACGCCTTACTATAGTATGACGTTTTTTATGACATTTTGAGGTCAAAAAATTTTTTTACTTTTTTTGGCCGAAAAAAACGCCTTACTATACTATGACGTTTTTTATGACATTTTGAGGTCAAAAATTTTTTTGACTTTTTTTCACCGATTTTGACGCCTTACTATAGTATGACGTTTTATATGACATTTTGAGGTCAAAATTTTTTTTGACTTTTTTTCACAGATTTTGACGCCTTACTATAGTATGATGTTTTTTATGACATTTTGAGGTCAAAAAAATTTTTTACATTTTGTGGCCGAAAAAAACGCCTTACTATACTATGACGTTTTTTATGACATTTTGAGGTCAAAAATTTTTTTGACTTTTTTTCACCGATTTTGACGCCTTACTATAGTATGACGTTTTTTATGACATTTTGAGGTCAAAAATTTTTTGACTTTTTTTCACCGATTTTGACGCCTTACTATACTATGACGTTTTTTATGACATTTTGAGGTCAAAAAATTTTTTTGACTTTTTTTCACCGATTTTGACGCTTTACTATAGTATGACGTTTTTTTATGACATTTTGAGGTCAAAATTTTTTTTGACTTTTTTTCACCGATTTTGACGCCTTACTATACTATGATGTTTTTTCTGACATTTTGAGGTCAAAAAAATTTTTTACTTTTTTTGGCCGAAAAAAACGCCTTACTATACTATGACGTTTTTTATGACATTTTGAGGTCAAAAAAATTTTTGACTTTTTTTCACCGATTTTGACGCCTTACTATAGTATGACGTTTTTTATTACATTTTGAGGTCAAAAATTTTTTTGACTTTTTTTCACCGATTTTGACGCCTTACTATACTATGACGTTTTTTATGACATTTTGAGGTCAAAAAATTTTTTGACTTTTTGTGGCCGAAAAAAACGCCTTACTATACTATGACGTTTTTTATGACATTTTGAGGTCAAAAAAAATTTGGAATTTTTTTCACCGATTTTGACGCATTACTATACTATGACGTTTTTTATGACATTTTGAGGTCAAAACATTTTTGGACTTTTTTTCACCGATTTTGACGCCTTACTATAGTATGACGTTTTTTATGACATTTTGAGGTCAAAAGTTTTTTTGACTTTTTTTCACCGATTTTGACGTCTTACTATACTATGACGTTTTTTATGACATTTTGAGGTCAAAAATTTTTTTGACTTTTTTTCACCGATTTTGACGCCTTACTATAGTATGACGTTTTTATGACATTTTGAGGTCAAAAAAAATTTGGACTTTTTTTCACCGATTTTGACGCCTTACTATAGTATGACGTTTTTTATGACATTTTGAGGTCAAAAAAAATTTTGACTTTTTTTCACCGATTTTGACGCCTTAATATAGTATGACGTTTTTTATGACATTTTGAGGTCAAAAATTTTTTGACTTTTTTTCACCAATTTTGACGCCTTACTATAGTATGACGTTTATTATGACATTTTTTGAGGTCAAAAATTTTTTGGACTTTTTTTCACCGATTTTGACGCCTTACTATAGTATGACGTTTTTTATGACATTTTGAGGTCAAAAAATTTTTTGACTTTTTGTGGCCGAAAAAAACGCCTTACTATACTATGACGTTTTTTATGACATTTTGTGGTCAAAAAATTTTTTGACTTTTTTTCACCGATTTTGACGCCTTACTATAGTATGACGTTTTTTTATGACATTTTGAGGTCAAAAATTTTTTGACTTTTTTTCACAGATTTTGACGCCTTACTATAGTATGACGTTTTTTATGACATTTTGAGGTCAAAAATTTTTTTTAACTTTTTTTCACCGATTTTGACGCCTTACTATAGTATGACGTTTTATATGAAATTTTGAGGTCAAAATTTTTTTTGACTTTTTTTCACAGATTTTGACGCCTTACTATAGTATGATGTTTTTTATGACATTTTGAGGTCAAAAAAATTTTTTACATTTTGTGGCCGAAAAAAACGCCTTACTATACTATGACGTTTTTTATGACATTTTGAGGTCAAAAAAAATTTGGAATTTTTTTCACCGATTTTGACGCCTTACTATACTATGACGTTTTTTATGACATTTTGAGGTCAAAAAATTTTTTTGACTTTTTTTCACCGATTTTGACGCTTTACTATAGTATGACGTTTTTTTATGACATTTTGAGGTCAAAATTTTTTTTGACTTTTTTTCACCGATTTTGACGCCTTACTATACTATGATGTTTTTTCTGACATGTTGAGGTCAAAAAAATTTTTTACTTTTTTTGGCCGAAAAAAACGCCTTACTATACTATGACGTTTTTTATGACATTTTGAGGTCAAAAAAATTTTTGACTTTTTTTCACCGATTTTGACGCCTTACTATAGTATGACGTTTTTTATGACATTTTGAGGTCAAAAATTTTTTTGACTTTTTTTCACCGATTTTGACGCCTTACTATACTATGACGTTTTTTATGACATTTTGAGGTCAAAAAATTTTTTGACTTTTTGTGGCCGAAAAAAACGCCTTACTATACTATGACGTTTTTTATGACATTTTGAGGTCAAAAAAAATTTGGAATTTTTTTCACCGATTTTGACGCATTACTATACTATGACGTTTTTTATGACATTTTGAGGTCAAAACATTTTTGGACTTTTTTTCACCGATTTTGACGCCTTACTATAGTATGACGTTTTTTATGACATTTTGAGGTCAAAAGTTTTTTTGACTTTTTTTCACCGATTTTGACGTCTTACTATACTATGACGTTTTTTATGACATTTTGAGGTCAAAAAAAATTTGGACTTTTTTTCACCGATTTTGACGCCTTACTATACTATGACGTTTTTTATGACATTTTGAGGTCAAAAAAAATTTTGACTTTTTGTGGCCGATTTTGACGCCTTACTATACTATGACGTTTTTTATGACATTTTGAGGTCAAAAAAATTTTTGACTTTTTGTGGCCGAAAAAAACACCTTACTATACTATGACGTTTTTTATGACATTTTGAGGTCAAAAAATTTTTTGACTTTTTTTCACCGATTTTGACGCCTTACTATAGTATGACATTTTTTATGACATTTTGAGGTCAAAAATTTTTTTGACTTTTTTTCACCGATTTTGACGCCTTACTGTACTATGATGTTTTTTATGACATTTTGAGGTCAAAAAAAATTTGGACTTTTTTTCACCGATTTTGACGCCTTACTGTACTATGACGTTTTTTATGACATTTTGAGGTCAAAAAAAATTTGGACTTTTTTTCACCGATTTTGACGCCTTACTATAGTATGACGTTTTTTATGACATTTTGAGGTCAAAAAAATTTTTTACTTTTTTTGGCCGAAAAAAACGCCTTACTATACTATGACGTTTTTTATGACATTTTGAGGTCAAAAAATTTTTTGACTTTTTTTCACCGATTTTGACGCCTTACTATAATATGACGTTTTTTATGACATTTTGAGGTCAAAAATTTTTTTGACTTTTTTTCACCGATTTTGACGCCTTACTATACTATGACGTTTTTTATGACATTTTGAGGTCAAAAAAATTTTTTACTTTTCTTGGCCGATTTTGACGCCTTACTATACTATGATGTATTTTATGACATTTTGAGGTCAAAAAAAATTTTGACTTTTTGTGGCCGAAAAAAACGCCTTACTATACTATGACGTTTCTTATGACATTTTGAGGTCAAAAATTTTTTTGACTTTTTTTCACCGATTTTGACGCCTTACTATACTATGATGTTTTTTATGACATTTTGAGGTCAAAAATTTTTTTGACTTTTTTTCACCGATTTTGACGCCTTACTATATTATGAAGTTTTTTATGACATTTTGAGGTCAAAAAATGTTTTGACTTTTTTTTGCCGAAATATACGCCTTACTATACTATGACATTTTTAATGACATTTTGAGATCAAAAAAAATTTTGAATTTTTTTGCCCGATTTTGACGCCTTACTATACTATGACGTTTTTTATGACATTTTGAGGTCAAAAAAAATTTTGAATTTTTTTTCCTGATTTTGACGCCTTACTATACTTTGACGTTTTTTATGACATTTCGAGGTCAAAAAATTTTTTGACTTTTTTTGGCCGATTTTGACGCCTTACTATACTATGACGTTTTTTATGACATTTTGAGGTCTTCGAAAAAAATGACTTTTTTTGGCATTTTTTGACGCCTTACTATAGTATGACATTTTTTATGACATTTTGAGGTCTTAAAAAAAAATGACTTTTTTGGGCATTTTTTGACGCCATACTATAGTATGACGTTTTTAATGACATTTTGAGGTCTTCGAAAAAAATGACTTTTTTTGGCATTTTTTGACGCCATACTATAGTATGACATTTTTTTTGACATTTTGAGGTCTTCGACAAAAATGACTTTTTTTGGCATTTTTTGACGCCATACTATAGTATGACGTTTTTTATGACATTTTGAGGTCTTCGAAAAAAATGACTTTTTTTGGGCATTTTTTGAGGCCTTACGGCCATATGACGTGTTTTATGACACACAGGATAACCCTATTTCAACAGCATTTCTTAAAAATTGTGTTATCAACATATCTAGTTAGAATGAGATATGGCATTCATGGAAATGCTGGGAATGTAGGAAAGAAAACCTTACTTTGAATAATGTATATGACATATAAGTAGGAATTACTGCTATAGAATCAAAGCATGGATTTATGACACATAATCTATAATGTGTTATGTATGTTTGCGTTACGTCTGTGGGTAAGTGGTGATGTACATGATTGTATATGATTTGAAATAGTTCTTAATTGTTGAGAAAGTAGGGAAAGCAAAGGATTTGGACATGTAAAGAGCACACAAACACAGTAGAAATGTCGAAAATGCACCAGAGCTCTTTTGCGCTACAGCAATAAAAACACAGTACATATAAAAATATAAGTTCAGAAAAACAGGTAAAAAAAAACTGCAACATATCTCTGTTCTGCATCATATCTCAACTACACCAAAGCTAGAACTGTTTAAATGTGTTTTAATAACACCTGTGTACATCAACAAGCCACAACCCTTGTAAAATTGCTGTTAATCACTAAAACATTCTCAACCTCCATCCAATCAAATAGGTTAGTACAATAATAGTGTTATTTATTTTGATGCAGTTGGCATATTTTGTGACGCAAAACAAAACTGAAGAAGAATTTTATGTTAAACCTTACTATTAAAGTCACAGTTTTGATATATGTTGTGGAAATGCAAATAAAAAGGCAATTTTATGTTACCAAGCAGTAAAAACTGTCAGGTTTAATTAACACAGATCTTTGGTATTAAAAAGTGTTATTCTTAAAAAAAACATCAGGAATGTGTTCTATGTGGTCCACTTGGTCTGTGGTCATCCCTCATAATTTTCCTTTAAGGAAAAAGGGGTCTGGGTTCTTATGGGTTAAAAAAAATAAAAGTAAAATAAAAAATAAAAACTTATAAGGATTTAAAACGTTAGCTACAGACGGCCAGTTTGTTTCTTCGATGACAATTTCAGTCGACGCAATACTACCTTTGCTTACTATGAGAGCTAATGAATGTAGTTGGCTAGCTGGCGAACGTTAGGTAATTTATAAATTAGTTGGATTTTCGTTATCTAGTTAGTTATTTTTGGGTACCAACGTTACAAGGACTGGAATTATTTAGCAAGGTGATTGTTAGTGAGCTTAGCTTTGTATACAGTAAAGTGACTTTACATGTCGTCCCTTCGATAGCTCAGTTGGTAGAGCGGAGGACTGTAGAGGCAAGACAGCTGAAATCCTTAGGTCGCTGGTTCGAATCCGGCTCGAAGGAGACTACAACATTTTTTTTCTTCCTCAATTATCTGTATCGCAGCAGGTCATTTGTGCAGTCACAATTCACCGACAACGCTTGAGCGATCGGTTTTGTGATTCCTGCAGTTCGCGTTAGCACATTCTTTTTGTCCAGATAAGAATCTGGGTTAGCGTTTGTCAGTGATTTTATTTTCGTCAGTATCTACCCTGAGACTACAAGGCTAACTGTTTTACATTTTATAATGGGGCTTGTAATATGAGGTCATCGAATGCTTATAATTGCTCAAATTTAATTAGTTTCCATCACTATAACGTTTGTAAATTTGTAAAGAGGATTACTGGTTTTTATTGATTATATTTTAGTTAGAAGGATGGCTTGAAACACACATCTAGAAGTACTACAAAGAGCACTGTGCAAAGGTTTTAAGCACTAAAAGTGCAGGCAAATAATGCCATGAATGGATTTTATTTATCTGCATACAAAGTGCAATAAACAGCAACGACGTATTTGTGACCTCCTGTTGCCTTTAAAACAGCACCAGTTGTGCACTCGAGCACACCTTGTGGCCCCACCAAATTCAGTTAGGTTAAGCAAATGACAGAGTCTTTATTGTACTATTTCTGTACTACTATGTTATGAGTTGTTTGTTTAACTTTTGAATTTGTTGACCAAAGCTGCCTTTACAGGTCTGTGACATACCACTTTATCTTCCTCAGGTTTTTCCTCACTGAACCTCAAGATGGCAGAGCAGCTTCTCAGACCAGACAGGTAGGTGCTGCTTAACTGGACTGGGGGGGCTTCTGTCAAACTGACTTCCCTGAGGTTTAACACACAAACAAAAAAACAAACCCAGTGTGGCTGCAAACCCAAAAAGACGTTTGTTCCTGTTTACACTGAGTATGCACATACTTTATGTATTGCATGGGCAGAGAACTATTTAGCTGTCTGTAAATGACTGCATCTGTGATGAAGCAGTATCAGGGCCTTTTGTACACAAATTGGGATTCATTGTTTGAAATTGTTTCTGATGGTTTGGTCAACATTTACCAAAAGAAAAAAAATCATGTAAAATGCAATATCAAGCATTTATTGGTTCCAGGCTCTTAAATATAAAGATTTAATCCTTTTCTATGTTATAGAAAATAGTAAAATGAATATCTTTGTGTTTTAGACTGATAGTCAACTAACGCAAGAATAACACCCACACCTCTGGTAAATTATCATTCATTTCAGTTATTTCTGGTTCTTTTATAGGAAAAAAAAAAGATTCAGAAGATTCTTTGAAAATGAAAATATCTTTACAGTAGTTGCAGCTCTAGCAATAATGGTACATGCAGGTCTACAGTTTTAATGTTCAAACTTAACATATAATTTAGAGACTAGATGGTATTGCAATTCATAGTTTTTAGATTAACATTATTCCCTAAAGCACAAAGTTGAAGAGCCTCTGTAAGCCTGAACTCTTCTTGGCCTTCAGTTAGACACCACGAGGAGCATCTGGTCAAATCAGTTGATAGTTTAACCTGCTCAACTGCACTGGATAAAGATTTATAAAATCCTATAACTAATAAGCTTTACTGGGTTTTCTTTGGTATCATTTTTCTGATATATTGTAGCTGCATGGTGTTGTACATTCATATTGTACTATTCTTGAGCTCTGTAATTTAAGAGTCTATAAGTCAGGTTTTCTATGGTAATTTTCCCAACAACTTAACGACACAACAATGCATAGTAGTGGAATAGTTTGTATTGCTGTAGTGAGCAGAAGCAGGACTAAAATCACCATGCGAGCAATTAAAGAATGTAGCTTTAAAATGTTTTAATCTGTGTTGTAATCACAGTAATGTTTGTGCTACATCATTAAAAAAAGATTTGATATGAAAATGGTACAATGGCTGAGGTAGTCATGTCGCAATAACAACTAAATTAGATACATTTTAAAGGGACAACAAAAGTTTAGTTAAATACAAGTCTAATGCACAGTGGTGTAGAGCAGTGTGTATGCAAGTTCAGCACCCAGTAATTATTAAAGAACTAAACACTCCCTGAACCTCACTAATAAATAGTTATGTTCATACCTCTCTGATTTTGTCAAACAAAACCGACTATTATTATCTTTATAAAGGAAAAACTTTTGGCTGGGCTGTTGTATTGGATTGCATTAGATTTTATGGAGGTCATTAATTGAATGGCCACAGAGTGTGTGTATATATAGTATACCCATTTCTTAAGTTACCAACATATCCTCAAGGATTAAAAGCTTAAATGTCAGAAATCAAAGCATAAACTTTGTCTACAAGGGTCGAAACAACATTGCATCCTCAAATCAATCTTCGATCTTCAATCAAAGATTTTGGCTGGGTTTCATTCAATTTCACAAAAGTTTCAAATATATTTTCTACTTATTGCAAAACAAACCAAAAAAAAAAACCAAACTTTTTTTTAGACACGCATTCACTCATGGCGGACACGCTTCCTTGGCGATGCTGGAGACTCCAGAGAGAAGGCGGTCGGAGAGACGGGACGGGACTCAGGGATGTACTCTGTCTTATACTTGTCAATATAAGGTTTGGCCACATTCCACACCTGAGTTGAAAATATAAACATGCAATTAAAATTTTTTCCCCTTTATCTCTGTTTCTGAGGAGCTCGCGTGTACATGGACAGTGTGCACATTTTATAGTCACTCCATAAAAGTCAGCACTTGCCTTCTGGTCAAGTAGGAGACGGTGAACAGCTTCAATGTCTGGAGACATGAATCTGTCTTTAATCCACGGTCTGTTAATGGTAGAAGAGTAGACAGAAGGAGAAAGAAGTGGAACAGTGGATAAATATTAACTATCCTGCACATCATTTCAGTGGACTGAAAGTTGTGTACCTTGGCCACATCTGTTTGACTTACTTGACAACACTGCGCACAAGTTCATAGACCTTCTCCAGTGGAGTGGTGGTACGAAGTGGGCGGAGGAACTCGATACCCTGACAGGCTGCCAGCAGCTCTATAGCAAGAACTAATCACAGAAAACATAGATTAAGCAAAATGGGTAATATTGGTATCTAAATGCTAACTAATTTACTATTTGAGTTCATTTGCAATAGCATGTCATGTTTTTTTCTTTTTTGAATTTCTGATGTCAATGCTTTTGACATGTTACGTGGCAAACCTGTGTTTGCACTAAGGTCACAGCGCTACAGACGGAACACTGTAAAATGTATTATACATTGTGTAACAGGAATATTGAAAGACAAATGTAAAGGAGCATCAGCACTCTTCTAAATTCAGTCATACATGTTCTGAACAGCTTTTTCTCCTGTGTTGCTGCTGTGCTATAAAATTGATCTTGAATTTGTTTTGCAACGTGTGGATATATTATCTTTATATATTAAAAAGATCACCAGTGAATGTCATGTAATTTTATGGTTAACCATTCAGCAATCTTTAATTCATGACCATGCAAATGTTTGCTGATGCAACTTCATCCACAGATGGTGTACACTGGAATGATTTTCAACACTGTTACCTTTGCACTTTTGTGAGACAGAATCACCAGGAACTGGCCAGTGAGCCTCTTTGAACCTGGGCAGCTGCCTCACATTGATTTAAAAGCTCACAAAAAATGTGTTAACTCATTTTGACTCTTTATTAGTTTTCACCAGAGGCATACAGTACCTACATTAGAAAACCATGCAGTAGCTGATTAAATTGGAGTTTTCAAATGTAATAATTGCATCACCATGCCAGTTTGATGCTCATAATTGTGCCTCAAAATTAAACACAATTACTCTTATGGAAACTGTCATATTATTAGTACTAATAAACTAATAGTGGTACGTGCAAAACCCAAAAAAAAAATAAAGAACCAAACCTTGCTCCACATGTTCTACTACCCTCAGGGCCTTCCTGGCAGCCCATCCTCCCATAGACACATGGTCCTCTGTGGCAGCACTAGTGGACAAGGAGTCCACAGAAGATGGATGACACAGAACTTTATTCTCTGAAACTAGACAAAGTCGAAAAAAAAAAAAACATTAGACTTAAGGTTGAAGCAAAAACATTCAGTAAAAAGGGACATAAATGCATATAATTATTTACAGTTTATTATTATTATACACTTAATTATTGTGTTGATTAAATTTACTGTATATGTCTTACTGTCAGAAATATTATGTCTAAAATTCATATTCAGTATTAAAACCTATTTAATTCTACCAAGAACAAAACTTTTATTTGACATAAATAAAATGGTAACGCTCATGCTCTATTTTATTTAATGTTTTTGCACACCAACCCAAGGCAGCAGCGGTACAGTGGGCAATCATGAAGCCTGAGTTGAGTCCTCCCTCGTTGACGAGGAAGGCCGGCAGTTCACTCAGAGAGGGGTTACACAGCCTCTCAATCCTTCTCTCACTGATAGAAGCCAGCTCATGAACTGCAATGGCTAAAAAGTCTAGGGCCTAAGAGAAAGGAAAGGGTGGTGAAAGAGAGGAGGACAAACTCTACAACAAATACCAAAAACAAGCTTGATGAGTCACAAACCTTAGCTGGATATTCTCCATGGAAATTCCCACCTGAAATGGTCTCACCTCTTTCTGCAAACACCATCTTGTACAGCTGTTAAGAAAAATTCATCGCAAACTGATTTCCAATAAAATCTGTGGCAGAACCTAGAATTTGAAGTCATGCGCTGACCAACTGGCAGGAGTTTTTCTGGACATTTTCAACCTGTCCATGCAGCTTTCCATGGTCCCTGTATGCCTAAAGTCCTCCATCATTGTGCCTGTGCCCAAGAAACCAACCATCACCTGCCTCAACGATTACCGGCCTGTCGCTCTGTCTCCAGTCATCATGAAGTGCTTCAAGAGGATCCTCCTAAAGTACATCAAGGACACCATCCCCGCTGGCCTGGACAGCCTCCAGTTTGCCTACAGGGAGAACTGTTCTACGGAGGATGCTGTCTCGTTAGCACTTCACACGGCCCTGACTCACCTGCAGCATCCTAACACCTATGTTAGGATGCTATTTGTGGACTTCAGCTCAGCCTTTAACACTGTTCCCCCGGACATGCTGGCCCTGAAGCTCTACAACCTGGGTTTGTCAACACCGTTCTGCTCCTGGATCAGTGACTTCCTCACCAACAGGCCACAGGTGGTGAGGATAGGAGAGTCTACATCTGCCCCACTGATCCTCAACACTGGCACGCCGCAAGGTTGTGTGCTCAGCCCTGCCCTCTTCACACTCTTCACACACGACTGCTCTGCCATCCACCCCACAAACATGGTTGTGAAGTTTGCGGACGACACCACCGTGGTGGGTCTCATATCCAACAATGATGAGACCCACTACAGAGAAGAGGTCCAGAATCTGACACAGTGGTGTAACAGGAATAACCTCATCCTGAACATCAGCAAGACCAAGGAGGTCATAGTGGACTATAGGAGGTCCAGGAAGACTGAACACGCTCCTCTCTGCATACATGGGGAGGCGGTGAAGCGTGTGGACAGCATAAAGTTCCTGGGCATCCACATTTCCTCTGACCTCTCCTGGTCTGTGAACACTTCACACCTGGTGAAAAAGGCCCAACAACGGCTCTTCTTTCTCAGGAAGTTGAAGCGGACTGGACTGTCTTCTCAGCTGCTCACAAACTTTTACAGGGCCACGATAGAAAGCATCCACTTTATTACTTTACTTACTTTACTTACTTTGTGTTCTTTTAGTATTTATTAGTACTTATTAGTATTTGTGTTATTTATATGTGTGCCTTTAAGCCGAGATTCTCTGAAAATTTTCGTTATGCTCGCATAATGACAATAAAGACTCTTGAATCTTGTAGTTGAATCCATTTACAATTTTGGTGCAGAGACAGAGAGAAGTGGCACATCTAGACTCACATAACTGACTCAGCTTCCAGTTTGCAAGTCATGGAAGGATACAGGGTTGTCAGTAGCACTGTTGATTTCTGTATTGATGATATTCTGGACAAATTTTATTGTGTCATTGGCGACTCCGTGAATCTGTGTACAGGAAGAGAAGGTTCAGAACTGCATCACTCATATGGGATTTAACCACACCAGTATCCATCACAGAGGCTTTCTTCTACCTAGCTGAGAGTATAAGGTTTGAGTGCAAATCCCTCTGGGACAAACTAGTGATTTTGGGATACAGAAATAAACTTTACTTGAGGTTACCTGAGGACAGCATCGCATGGTGTAGGCATCCTGAACTCTGTCACAGAAACGGTGACTCTCTAGAAAAGATGACATACATGAAGTACTGCATGTTTTAAGTACTACATGTTTTAAGGGTGCAATGAAGGCATAATATCACCAAAAGCTATACTTAATTAATCCCTGTGGGGATAAATAAAGTATAGCTTGACCCATTCAGACTATTTATGAGGTGTGATACAGTGGAAGGCCGTAGTAGAGCTCTGAAACTGGAACCTTGATCAAGGGCAGTGCTAGAAGTAATCCTTGCAGATGTATGCTTTTCAAGTAGGTGAGAAACCCAGACAAACAAAGAGGTAACATGCATCCTCCACACAGTGGGCCCTCTAAGACTTACACAGGTTCTAACACAGGACTTCTTGCTGTGTAGGGACAGTGGTGCCCAGATGTTTTGTGTGTGTAATGACAGCTATGTGTGACTATTATATCATGTTCTGTTACTTGTGCGTTTTAGAATCCAGGTCTGTCCTCTGACCTGCGATCTGGGATGGATGGTGATCAGAGTCCAACAGTGAGCGGAAGCGTTGGGCCACCTCTATCTGTCCTGGGTGGGGCCGCAGCATATGGATGTCTACATGGGAGGAGACCAGAAAATGAGAAAGCATGGACAACATGCAGGATCTTGACACTGGAGGTAAATACCTTCAGTGTCAAGATCCTGCATGTTGACACTGGAGGTAAATACCTTCATCTAGTCGTGTGATTTTGTTCACCAACACTGATGGTGCTCACCACTATCAAAAGCCTTGGTGGTTCCCTTTAACACCTCCAGGGTGAGAGCAGCAATGATGTCTGCCTGCCGGGCTATTGCTTGGGCTCGCTCCACGGCCTCTGCCCCCAGAGAGGTGATCATCTGGGTCCCATTGATCAGAGCAAGGCCCTGTGAGAGCAAAACAGTGTTTTATATGGACACATATAAAGAAGCCACCATGAGAATGCAGTGCAGTGTGTACTATATCGTCCTGTGTAATTGTAAACACTTCGTCTAAATTCTGTACCTGGGAAAACACAATGCATTCCCAGTGAACCTTGGGTTGACTTCTTTAGTACAGCGAAATCAAATATGAAAGAGTATGGTTGATTTTAAACATTACCTCTTTAGGCTTTAGTGATATTGGCTTCAGTCCATGGGCCTCCAGGACCTGGCCAGAGATAAAAGGAGGAAAAACATGTAAAATGTCAAGGGTCATCATAAAGCAAACATGTTTTCCTGTTAGACTCTGAAACCTTTCACTCTCACTAGCAAAAGTTATTGTTTTACAACCATGGAAAAGTCATTCAGTTCTTACATATTTGGCATCTGCCCATCCGCTCTTGGGAGACCACATTTTACCCTCTCCCATCAGCCCCAGGGCCAGGTGAGAGAGGGGTGCCAGGTCTCCACTAGCACCCACTGTTCCCTTCTCTGGGACAAAGGAGAGACAGGAAGCTGCAGGGGCAAAGTAAGTTAGAGATCAAGATTCAGAAGAAGAGTCATCTGACAGTCAGCTTCCCCAATACTAATCTTTAAAGGAAGTTATCAGCACTATCTCAGTCAGTTGAAGCTTATAGCTCAGGTCAGCTACAGTTAAGTGAGGCTGCTGGATCCAGTTGAAACTTACCATTGAAGGCCTGGATCATGGCGTGAAGGGTTTCCAGAGAAATCCCACTGTGCCCTTTGGCCAGAACATTGATCCTCAGAGCGAGCAGCATGCGGGTCCTTTCTGGGCTTAATGGGTTTCCCACACCTGCGTACAACCACGTATCACTGATCATGCCGACATAAATGCATGAAAACCTAATACATCGTGTTAGGAGCCCTGGATGTCAGGAAATTTTAAAATCTAAAGAAGAATGTGAGCTACCTGCTGAGTGTGACCGCACCAGGTTCTCCTGCAGCTCCCTGTAGAAAGAAAAAAAAAGGCACGTCCATAAATCAGCACATAAGAAAGGGCTCATTCTCCAACAGTTGACAAAGAAAATATATCACAAAATGTTGTCTTTACTTGAGCTTGCTGACAGGAATGACAGTTCGGGCAAATTTGCCAAAGCCTGTTGTGATTCCATAGACAACTGATGGAACAGAGAGATACAGAGAACTCAAAGCATGGAACAATTTATTTCTGGAGACTGTAGTTTAGCAGCAACTAGCTATTAAGATTAATGCATGTAATATTTTTGCAGACAGACATTGAAGGCCTTTATTCTGAAATTTATCTTAACCTTTGTTCTCTTTGACAATGGTGTCCAAAAGGTCTCTGGATTGCACAACTTTTCTTTCTGCCTCAGGAGTCAGCTGAAAATGTCAGTAAAGGGAATGATTATGTCAAGTCAAAGATTAGCACAGACAAGCTGTGACAACAAATGCAATTTGTTGATCATTACCTTTATCTTATAGAGTCCTCTGCCTAAGTTGACCAAATCTGTCGATGTCAGGCTGTTGCCATCCAAGGAAATGTACTGCACAGGACGATGAGTGTTACATAAAAGTAGTCACTATGATATGTTTTAAATTTTAGCAGAAAATATGTAAAATGAACACTTACTTCTCCGGGTTCCCTATATGCTGCTGTACTATTTCATAAAGTTTACTTAAGGATAACATTCAGCAAAATAAAGTGTATGCACAAAATGCCCAATATAATTAAAATGGCACAAATACACAAGTTTGAGGATACAGATGAGAAACTCCAGGCTCACACGGGATAAAGTCAGGAGACATGGTATCCCCCTCAATAGCTGAAAGTACAAGATAATAATACAAATTAAACGCATAACGTCGAAAACGTCATTACATTTAACTTTCCGTTTCTTTCGTACGTGACTAACTGTCCACAATTACGTACAAGGTACGCACAGCTAGTGGTAAAACATCTCCAGTGCCCCCCACCCCCCAAATATGATCCATACGCTTCTTATATTTTTCATGCATACAGCCATTACCAAGCTCGACAAAATCATTATCCTCCAGTACATCCTCGATGGTGTCATCTGCGTCCAGCAAACCCAAACCCTGGCACCTGCGCACAACGAAACGAGTGTCCTTCAGCGCTGTGATGCCACCGTTGTCAGGTTTATTCTTCATGTAACGTTTTAGCGCCTCGTGTCCGAGCCACCGGATGCTGTTGGTGGTATCCCGGCATGGCACTGCCAGCCACTCATCTCTGATGTGGACAGTAAAACGAGGCATTGCGCTTCTGTGGAACTGTGCTGCAGTGAGCGCTGCTCACCGCTCTGCAAGGTACCACCTTCAGTCGCAACAAGATTTGCCACCAATCAGACGCATCACCGAGGAGTTCCGCCTCGCCAGTGTCACACCTCTGGGGACCACTGACCTCCATAGGTCAGTCACACAGATGTTTGGACATATTGACCTAAATGCGTTCAGGTGGCGTAATGTCAAAAAAAAAAAAAAAAAGAAAAAGAAAAGAAAAGAAAAGGCACAAAATCTCAAAGCGTTCAGGTGTTTGAAGAGGCGTGAACGTGATGAGTGAAGTTTGTTATACACTTTGCAGACATTGTCTATATTTTATTGAAAGAGTAACAAGCGACCCAAATATATTTTTTTTTACCACCAACAAAATCCCAGTCTCTACAGTACTTGATTGAAGGCTTGCATGTGTTGATAAAAATCTGAGCATGTGTTCTTAAGGGTCCCACTTCATTTTCAGGAAGAGATATTAATCCTACCAACAAACCTTGATTTAAGGGATCAGATGCAATGCTTAGATCACTCTTTTAGCCTTGTTTAAATTTGCCTTGTCAAATTCCTCTGAAATTGGTCTTGCATCACAACTAAACTCTAACAAAACAAAACATGAATTACAAAACAAATATTCATCCAGTCAGCAGTTTCTTATTATTAAAAAAAAAAAAAAAAGTATGTGTACTGTAGTCAAATATAAACATGTAGCAGCAGTGCAATCAGTTTCACCACTTTCTTTCACTGCTTGGCACAGGTCCGTATGTCCTAAAACACATTTTATGTTATATTACATATGATCCCTAGTGAGGTTATTCTTTTATTTAATGAAGAGACAGACTGAGGAAAAGAGTTCGTAATCTGTGCTGTACAAATTGTAGGACCATAAGTCTTTGTTTAACAAAGCTGTAAATTCAAATAGTTTATGTAAAAGTGTCGCATTATGCCGTTTAGTCTAATTCACAGCGGCGAATAGCTCAGCAGTGAAAGTAGATCGGAGTGAGACCTGAAACCACATGACTTTGGGCCTGTGACTGGAGGTGTTTGAAGTAACGAGGCGTACCCGAAAGCACCACGCTTGTCTGCGGACTGATGATGTCAGTTTATGGGCTGTAGGAGTTTCTGTATCACCATGTGTGCCGTTCAGTGAGCAGGCCTACTGCTGGCAGTCAGCGGGCAAGCAAAGGAGAAGAGGAGGGGAGGAAAAGTGTGTTTACACAGACGGCAAACTGCCTGGGGAATCGTAGGGGAGAGGAAGTCAGCCGGCTCTGTGTCTGCCTGCTCCAACTTCCTGCTCAGAAAAAGAAAAAGCCCAGGATCCTATTTCAGTCCAGCACAACTGTGTAGACCAGAAGTAAGCATGGAAAAACAAGGAATCACACAAGCTTCACCGTAAAGTTTCGCGGAGGGAAAAGACAAAGTCAGAGATCGCAGGTAACGTGAAATAAACTGACTCTTTCTATGAACAGCGCTTTGTTGGCTAATTGGTGGCTTGTGGACAGTGAAATAATGCATGATAAGTTGTATCAGCGACCATATTCGCTCTTCATACTAAGTGTCTTGGCTGTAAAGTGTTTGCCTTGTGTTAAACTCTTCGGATCGAGGGTGTTTTAAAGTTTTAAGCAAGAATACCACAGATTTAGATTTGGACACAATTGTGCCGTCTTCCGGTCCGAGCAACATCTTGAAAATGAGTCAGTGGGGCAGAAGAGTGATCCAGACCTGTGTGCGCAACAGTTACTGCAACTTTCAAGTCCCGGATACAAGTGTAGCCTCCCCAAAAACGGAGGCAAACAAAAGGCGAGCGATGCAAAAACAGGCTCGGAGTGCATCACCGCTGTTTAGAGATGCTTTTTTATGGGCCCCTGTTGAATTTTCCACCGTCTGCGAACAGGAAGAGAGCAGATTTAGTCATGGCTAAGTAATGTCTGCACACACCATCTAATCTCATTAGGAGTTTCCGTTCAGCCAACACACTGGATGGCTTTGTGCGCGCAGCGAGACTTCTCAGTCTGAGCATCCGCAGCAGGGCTCCTCATCCCCGACCAAAACCACCACAACGTTCGTGCGATATTCCTAGAAAGAGTTGTGCCATCTCTGTTGTTCTCAGAGTGACTGTAGTCATCCCATTGTGAGACTGTGATATGGGGGTTTTATGGGTATGTTGTTGGCCTATCACTCTAATATTCATACAGTGTGTCAGTTGTGTTTTTATTACCTATTTGTTGTACTTGAGATTTTTCATCTCCCATTGGTGGCTGTCTGGGGAATTTCTGACAGTAGCAGCAGGATACTTGAAAGTTCCACTGTGCTATTTGCGGCATCTCGCAAAGGTGAATGTTTATAAGTCACACTGGCCTAATTGTAGACCTGTCAGCTCAGTGGCAGTGTATTGGCAAGCTTTACTTTTACTTTAATATTTAAAAAAAAAAAAAAAAAAAAAAAAACCAAAGTCTGGGTTCAGAGTGGGTGAAAGGGTGGAGCTGTGAAAAGGGGACAATGATTTGATCTTTTGACCCTCTCCCACTGGGATTTTGTGGGAAGTGTGGCAGGACTGGGGAAATGCTCCCCTGCTGTGGGATCCCCTCTCCTCACCATTTGTCCTTGGAAGTAGAATAGGAGGAAGTCCTGGCTTTGACAGGTTTGTAGTTCCGCATGGCAGATGAAAAACTCATGGGATAGCTTGTGTCGGAAGTGAGTTCAACCCTCCCTCCCTCTCTCTCCTGCCTGGACAGAGATACTGTATGTAGTAGGTTGAAAGGCCAGTTTATTATCATTGTTTTTGTGAGCATTAGTCACTAATCATTCCTCACATCCACAGATAAGACCCGCAAAGAATACGAGATGACAATACAGCCAGGTCCATCAATGTGTAGGACTGTGTGGAGTGTGAAAATTTTCAGCACTGTTTCCGAAACCAAACCTGAGCTATAACAAGACAATTCCTTTTTTCCACATTCCGCATTTTAATACCTTACTTTGAAGAATATAAACATGTTATTATGATACCCTTTTTCATTTAACAGAAGAAGCCAGACCTCTCACACAACCTCAAAATAAGAACTTTGGATACATAAAATTTTGTCTAAAATTAGAAAAACTATAACTTAAAACACTAAATATAGGATTAAAGAATTAAGTAAAGTCTACAAATCAGCTGTGAACCTCAACATCAACAATGTTTGCTACAGGGTGTTACAGAATCATTACAGACTATGACAATAAAGTTTTGAAGTTTGAGCCCTATCAATAACTGGTGTAGGCCTGAAGCTAATGATTGTTTTCATCACCAGTTAATCTGTTAAAAACATCCGTCTCTCCATCACAGTTCCTCAGAGCCCGAGGTTTTCTTCAGATTGCTTGTTTTGTCTGATCAAAAGTCCAAAACTCCAACATGTTCAATTTACAGTAATACAAAACTGAGAAAGGCACCAAATCATCAGATTTTGGCACTTTAGTTTAATCATTAACCAGCTGTCAAAGGTTTTGCCAATTTATTACCTGTCATTGGACTAATTGATTAATCGACTAACTGTTTCAGCACTTTGTGGTGCTACAGTCTATGGTGACGGAAACACCCCCCTCCCATTATTAATATGTGAGCTCCTAGCAGGCAGACAGGAGCTTCGAGGCTGCACATTCCTCTATTAAAGGAATAACCCACCCTGGGCCCGTCATACTTCCTGTGGAGAGAGGGCCAGGTTGAACCGCAGCATATTTCTGGCTTGAGCTGTTGTTCCTCCTTGTAGTTTTTTTTTCTCTTCTGCTGCTGCTGCTACATTACACTACACTCTTTAACACACACTGTTCTATTCATTACCAGTCGACTCTTTCTTAGACCACGTGTTAAAGCTCAAACAGGCTCGTCCCTCTTCAGCCAGTAACCTAATTTAGTCTCTATGGAGAATCAGGTAAAAATACATTTTATTAAGATGAAACATCAGCACTTCTTGTTCTAACCAGTCTCCTCAAATACACAGTCTGTGTTTTATCAACAGTTAGACAGGTATAGAACATAGATAGCAGTGAGCACAGGAGAGTGCAAAGAGCTACCTTGCTTGTTTCCCTTGGAGGTTTGAGTTTTGTGCTTATTCTGTCTCAGTAGCATCTGGTAGGTAGTATATATGCATGTAGTTTTGGGGGGTCTTCTGTCTGCTGACACCTCTGAGTGGTTAAGTTTCACTTTTGTCTCCGCAGGCCATCGAGTCCAATCCTTTCACAATTCTCACACTGACCATGTCGTCTGTATGTTTTATTGTAGGTATGGACAGTGCCATCACCCTGTGGCAGTTCCTGCTGCAGCTGCTGCTTGACCAGAGTCACAAGCATCTGATATGCTGGACGTCCACAGATGGCGAGTTCAAGCTCCTGAAGTCAGAGGAAGTGGCCAAGCTCTGGGGGCTACGCAAGAACAAGACCAACATGAATTACGACAAGCTGAGCCGAGCCCTGCGCTACTACTACGACAAGGTGAAATGAACTGAATCCTGATCAAGTGTAGGAGATAATTCTGTGTGGTAGTACGACTAATTATGTCACGGCAGCTGTTATAACTGATACGGCCGAAAGGAATGTGAAAAGAGTGTAGTACCGCGACAAATTGTTTGCTGTGCTTCTCTTTAAACCCACAGCCTCCCCTGATAGACACTTCCACTTCCTCTTTCTCATCAAACCCACAATAGACCTCTGGTTATGATGTAGTGGCCTAACACAAAACTGTTTCAGTGTAGCACTTCGTCTTCACAAGACTGAAATGTTGTCCACCGTCCCTGTGATTAACAATATATACTGTGTTATTTTCTTGATCAATATCAGTTTGTTTTACATAAGGGTAAATGGTGTGGAGAGATCCCCTCATCATTAATGGTGTTTGTCTGTTTCACAGAACATCATCAAGAAGGTGATTGGCCAGAAGTTTGTGTATAAGTTTGTGTCCTTTCCTGAGATCCTGAAGATGGACCCGCAGGCGGTAGAAATGGGCCTGGCTTCTGGACGGTTTCCCCTCCAGGAAGGAGAGGCCCCTGAGCTAGAGGTAGAAGAGGAGGAGGAAGAGGAAGGGGAGGAGGAGGCACAGAGGAGGACCCTGGCAGCCCTGGCGGCGCAGCAGTGTCGTAACGACTACCTCCGCTCAGGTCTCTACTCCTCCTTCAGCATCAGCTCCCTGCAGAACCAGCCCGAGCTGCTCCGTGCCCTGCGGGAGCGCCAGGAGGAGCCACGCTCTGTCATCCGCTTTGGCACCAACACCAATGAGAGGAGCTCCCCTCCCTCTGCCAAGCCCGAGTCCTATGTCTCCCCCAGGCCATCTAGACTCCCTTCTCATTCCCACTCCCCGCCCTCGCCCAACACACTGCCCGGCCGAAGCTGGAGTCCCGCTGCCAAAGAGGAGGAGGAGGACTCTGACCAGAGCGCTCAGCCCCTCAACCTCTCCTCTGGGCACAGGGAGCGAGCCCTGCAGCCTCCTGAGAAGAGAAGCAGTAGCAGTGGTAGAACTAGTTCTGTAAGTAGTAGTAGTAACCAAGGAGATGGACTCCCACCAAAAAGCAAAAAGCCCAAAGCTCTGGAGATCTCTGCCCCATCCCTGCTGCTGGCAGGGAGTGACATCGGCTCCATCGCCCTTAACAGTCCAGCCCTCCCATCTGGCTCCCTCACTCCTGCCTTCTTCACTGCACAGGTGAGATGATTTAACTGATTAGTACTCAACTGTAATTCCCTCTGGGCATCATGTTGGATACTCTGTTATGTGTCAAGTATGACACTGTTTCCTCCCTCTTTTGTAGACACATGAGTCAGATGGTTTAGCGACTCTAAATTGTGTCTTTTTAGGTGTTTCCCAGCCTTTGGCATGTGCTGGGATCAAATCAATACTGTTACGGATGGCATGGTATGCCCTGCACACATCTGAGGTTGCTCTAAAACTTGCCTCACTTCTGTCTAGTCCAGACATGTTTACACACCCCATTGCTACCCCATGACACATTTTTACAAGTTCTCTTATTTCTGCTCTCCATAATTTAAAACAAACTCGACATCATGTCTGTCTGCCAGCCACAGCTGAAGTATAGTTAGACAAGTAATAATCAAATCTCAGAAAGAAAAAGAGTAACTCTATGATGCTATCTGTTTCCGTCCCCTCTGTGCGGTGGCCTGGCTGGCGATGGGGAGATGATGGGATCTATTCAGAGTATGATGTCAGTGTCCCTGAAGTAGTCAGAGAGCAGCAACAGACATCCGACACAGCCTGGCATGTGTTGGTGGAAACACTACCGCTATATTTAAGTAGAAACTTGAGCCAAAATGTCTTGGAGGAACAGAGAGAGGGAAAGGTATGAAGAAGGTAAAGTGGAATATTATTTGGGTAAAATGTGCACAGGCACTTTAATGTCATAAAGGAATTTTGCATAGTTCGGAACAAATGCAAATGCAGACTAATTTAATGAGTCATTGTGTTTGGTTTGGGAAATTACTGCCAGAATGTTTATGTGCTGCAAATAACAGGCCTTGTAGAAATATGTCTACTTTCCACAAAGTAAAGTGAGACATAAAAGTGCTTGTAAAATGTAAATTTGCTCAGTAAAGTGCAGTAAAATCATTAGTTCTCACCTCTTGTGGTTGTCCAGTCTTAAAAAAACATCTCTGCTATAGCTGGATTCAGATTAACAGTCCAAATTTTCTGCCACAAATTTAGAGCCAAATTCAGCCCAATTCAGCCGTGACATTTTGTTTGTTTTGATCTTTGCTGTAACCCCAACGGGCTGTGCCACAAGCATCAACGGGTATTTAATAATCTCTTTCAGTCAATAATATGTTTACACTGGAGTTGCTACAGAGGAAAAAAAAATACTCTGCCACATCAGAGGTTTGTCCACACGTTGAGAAAGACATTAATACCGCACTCATACTGTCTGTTTATCGGGGAACAAAAAGTGGTATCTGAGAAAAACAAACGATTTACAGAAATCTTCTCCACGTCGAACCTATGAGAGCAGGGAAGAGGGCCTAAGTGATGCCATATGCTCCAATAATTCCATTAATAATGGGAGCAGGGCTGGTCCCTCTACAACACTGGCTCACTTCTCCGAGGTGACACAGGGGAAAGTAGGGGGGGAGGGGGAGAGAAGACCAGGGGAGAGAGGGAGAAATTGATTTCATATGTTTTCTCTCTAGTTGGCGTTCCAACTGCTTGAGGACCCCTCTACCCTACTACCCCCCCCCCCCCCCCCAATCAACAACAACCCCCACCATCCACCTCCTCTCCTCCCCACGTCACCCCTGTATTCTGGGGGAGAAACCACAGACTTCCTTCCTGCTCCGTCAGTTTGTTTTTCCAAACGCCAATACACGTCCATTTACCATTTCAGCATGTTTCGCATTACCAAAGCCCTCAGAGAAATATTCTCCAACCAGTGGGTCTCTGTTTGTCTTTAAAGAGAAAAAAAAATGTTGTCTTCACTGGTTTCTCTTATTTACACGAAGCCTCCCTCACTCTCTCCCTCACAGACTCCCTCTGCTTTGTTGCTGGCTCACAGTCCACTGTTGTCAGGCATCCACTTCTGGAGCAGCCTGAGCCCCGTCGCCCCACTCAGCCCCGCCCGGCTGCAGGGCCACAGCTCCCTCTTCCAGGTAAGACAGACGCACGCACACACACACACACGGGTGTGGACATGGAGAGAAAGAGAGAGGGATAAAAATAGCAGGAGATGAGAGCAGAAGGTGTACAGAAAAGATGATTGTTTACTGGTAGTAAACCCGAGGAGGAAGTTGTGAGGCTGTGCAGGTGAAATTAGTACTCTGGCAAAATCCCCAGTCTTCCTAGCAATTGTTAAATCAGGTGAGTAAAGACTATGAAGAAGATTGTGGAAAAGATTTAGATGTACCAGTGTCCAACACACAAAATTCATTACAAGTAATAAAATGATTGGCTCCATTTTCACTAGCTGAACTCATATAGAATCATTTTTCTTATATCCTAAATGAAATAATCATTAACATTGCCCCTCTATAGAATGGGCCTTGATCTTCTAGATTTAGCATTTTTCAAGTAGGTATTTACTTGACAGAAAGCATGTATAAAACATAAAAACAAGATGTTTAGGAGATCTGCAAAATACACAGACACCAGCGGTGGTGAAACTAGTTGAGACTTAGTGAGCCGGTCCAGCAGAGGTGTCCTGTTTCAGCGCTTGTGAGAGGGAGAGGAAATCCTGTGAATACTTCCTGTTTGAGCCCAGGGGAGCCAGTTTGAACAGGGTGGACTGGTTTGAGAGCTGCTCCTCATTTGTGAAACACACATACACACACCACACCCCCTCTGCAAGAGCACACACACACACATACACACACGCACGCGCGCACACACACACACACACACACACACACACACACACACACACCATACCGGATTCTTTGTGTGCAAATAATCTTGACTTCTCCTTCTGTTGTGGAGGTGCAGGGGACAGAGACGAAAAGGAAGAGGCACAATGAATTAAAAAAAAAAGAAAAAAAAACAGGAAACCAGAGCAGTGACAATGCTGCAGTTCCTCACCGGAAAGCAGCTTTCATAGAGCCTCCGTCCCCTCCTCACTAACTCTCGGCCCCTTTCTCTTCCTCCACAGTTCCCCAGCCTAATCAACGGACACATGCCTGTCCCTCTGCCAAACCTGGAAGGAACACCCTCCTCCTCCCTGCTCCTGTCCCCCACCACCCACAAATCCTGATCCAGGGTCTGTGAAAAACCTCCCATCCTTCATCCACCTCGTGCTGAAAGTTTCTCAAAATCGTTAGCAGCAGCAGCAATCTCTTGTCCATCTTCTCAAAATTTGCTTCAGAAAAGTCCTACGAGACAATATGTGACCTCACCTCACTTTTTTTTTTTTTTTGCACTTGAGTTGCTTCAGATTCCAGTGGTTGAAAGCACTTGGTAAAAGCCATATGCCACGATGTCTGTGAGGCATCTGACTCTTTGTGATAGAATACAGCACATTTCCACATGACCCTGTCCATGATGGACAGTAGTGATGCATAGCTAGCTGCAGAGGGCTAGCCAGCCACTCATTCTGCGCAGAGAGCTTGGTTGTTTTAAGATTGTAAAAAAAAAACAAAAAAAAACAAAACATAAAAATCTTTTTTTCTCTTAAACATTCATCACAATGTGAAACTGGTCGTTTCACTTGCGTGGTATTGTATGTAATGTATGCACTATGCTTCTCAGATAGTACCGGCTGTGCCTTGTTGTCCTGTTTTCCTCTTTATTTCAAAATCTTTTAATGAAGACGAGATTTCAAATCAATTGTAACGCTTGTAATGTTTTTTTTTATACTGGACTTGGTATACAGTATGTATTCTGTATATTTTTTTGTATCGTGAAGAATGTCGTGTCATTTTCAATAAAAAAAAAAGCATTGAATGCTTGAACACAGGGGCCTTCACGTTTTACAGTAGCTATAAAACAAAAGTGTCTGTACATCAAGAAAAAAAAAAACAAACCAGTTCATGTGAATTCTGTTTAAACTTTAGATTTAATTTTCATAACTCTGGAAAAAAAAAAGCTCAAATATGGGAGGGCATCTGCAACGAAATCCCACACCAATAACAATTATCCACAAATAAAGTTAAAGAATGTCATACAAAACATCTCTTGTAACACTGTTAAATAGACTGTGACTCAGTATCTTATTCACTAGGGGCAGGACTATAGCTAGTGCTCCCTGAATTAGGAGTTCAGTGGCTGTGTGCTTCCTCAAACAACAGAGCAGGCATGCAACACAATGATGGAGGCATTCCAGAAAAAAAGGACCCATTTTTACAGTTGATGACAATGGGAATGGCAGAAAGGTGAACACAACTGTAAAGGCAGCATCGCAGATTCCAACACTGAGAATTCACTCTGCACCTCCTCTTTGTAACAGACTGAGGGAGAAAACATGTCAGATTGAGGCAGGAAAGAACAAGGACGAGGAGGCTGTTCACCACATAAATATTAAGGATTTCTGTAGAATTTCGGAGGTGTATCTAATCCTGTAATGCCCTTGTTAATAATTCTATGTTGCCTTTTTCCTCCTGCATTTATTTATTGGTCACGACAGAGACCACAGCATCCTGGAATGATACGCCAGCATCTGACAAAAATGAACCTTTTTTTTGCACAGACCTTGGCAGCACTGCTCTCGTATTAGCCTCCAGTTAAGGTAAAATGATCAGTTATTATATCAAAGCTGGCCTCCAAAACCCTCAGAGGAAATGGTCACAAATGATTTGTGCAGCTGAGAACAGCACCGTGGCAACAGAGACAAAAATCAAACCCTTTTAAGCTGCTACAGAAATGCCCCCCCCTCCTTGTTTGTCTGCTGGTGTGCCTGACACACCCACTCACACTGAGGAGCTTTGAGGTGCAGTTTTTATGTATGAAAATGGAAATGACAAAAAAAATCACTAAAAATATCACCACTTCAAAAAAAAAAAAAAAAAAAATTAAAAATCTATATACATTGCATGTACTCATTAAAGTGACTGAGCCAGTTAGAATTCTAGACAGTAGTTGGATTTAGCAGCAAATTCTCTTCTCAATAAATATAGATGTACAGTATATAAATGTCTCTTTTGGGGCAGGTTCAGGTCAAACCTGGGGGTGGGGGTAGGGTCGCACTGTGGACGAGTTTCCCAAGTAGTTTGAGGGGAGTGATGATGCTGACAACGATGATGAGGCTCCACGCCAACATTCATCTCAAGTTACTGATCCATCGGCGAGACTACAGCTAGGAGATCCTTCCCAAATAAAAAAAAAAATACAGTCCAGAGAGTCTAAAACAGCATGCTTTGTCTTCTGCTCTTTCCGTTGCCTGAAGGGGGGAAACAGACAGAGCATAAATTACACTGTTTTTATATATGGGGCAGCCGCAGCAAGTTAAGAGTGCGGCTCTGGACTTTGGACCGGCCTGAGATCGGAGGGTCGTGGGCTCAATCCCTCGGCCAAGCGCAAAAAATGGATACGGTGGTGGTGAAGGAGACGCGCCTCCCCTGCCTCTGCGACCATGGCTGTGGTGCCCCTGAGCAAGGCACCGATCCACCCCAGCTCCCCGGTCGCCTCACTAGGCAGCCCCCTGCCTCAGCGTCTCTAGTGCATGTGCATGCTTATGTGTGTGTTTCGTTCACTTGGTGTGGGTAAAAGGCAGAGAGTAATTTCCCCAGAAGGGATCAATAAAGTCATTAAAATTAAATTAATATAGTTTACAGAGAAGCTTTTCATAGTCACACTATTGCACAAATGCCTCCATGAGCAGTGCGTCCCAGCAACTGCTGACCGTGTTGGTGCGTAGGCCAAACAGCAAAGACTAACTGAAAAACCAACCTACAGTTGTTTTTAGAATTTAGCATTCACCTGTCCTTTTCACCCCACACCCGCCTTCAACTTTTATTTTTTTTACCTCACAGTTTTAACACGTACGGTTTATACTCAAAACAAGCAATCATAGTACTGATTCTTGCTCTACTCCTCACCTGACTCTGGGTACGATGAGTTCCGGTAGCCGGGATCTCTCTGCAGCTGCACCTCCTTCAGTGTGAATATGGATATGTCTGCCAAACACAAAGAGTCAGTTAGTGTAACAGAAATCACATCTTGCCAGGACAATAGTGTCTTTCTTACGAGGCTGTAACTGATCCTCACTGTACACTGCAATATCCTTCAAGTTGTACCTAACGCAGCGTGCCAAGTCTAGATTTCTGTGTTGCCATTTCATTACTCACTCTCTGGCAGTGTGTGCACACGTGGCCCCAGGCTTCTGAAGTACGGCTGTCTCATTGCTTCATCAGCAGAGATCCTCTTTTTTGACTCGTACTGAAATTAAGGGCAGTAAAAGAAACACACAGTCATTAAAGATCAAAAAAAAAAAAAAGAAAAGAAAAAAGAAAAAAAATGGGTAAGCAATGTGTGACTGCATGTGAATGAGTTGGCATGCCTTGATGCACTTCCTTCCAAAAATACAGTCCTAGCATAGCTGCAAAATGTGTCACACTGCTTTTAACATCTCGCATTAATGCCTGACTGATACTGAGAGACTCACTTTTAGGAATGACATCAGCAGGTCAATGCCATCAGTGTCCAACCTGCAGGGAGGGAGGGGGGAGAGAGAGCAGGAGAGGGGAGGTCAGTAAAGGTGGGGTGACTCACAGATGGTGGCGAGTGTGAGGAAGGAAACAGTCAACTATTCCACAGGATTTCCTTACAGGAAGCGACAAAGAGCTCACACTGCTAACTAAACAAACCAATAATACTAATGTCTAATTCACTAAAAAACTAAAAAGCTCTACAGTAGCAGCTCTTCTCTAATACCTCGGCCTGATCAGAAACATTTGCTCATTTCCATCTCCAATGATAAGAGGGCTAACAAGAGAAGTGAGGGGGAGTGTTACAGTCAGTATAAATATATTAATTTGATATAACCAGATGCAACATGGTATAAGCTGTAATACCCTATATCTGGTGTAAAAAAGACAATCCATATACGGAAGATATGATGCCAAGAGAGAATATCCCAGTCTTACCTGGGTGCGTGGTTAATGAGGGGCTGAGCCTTGTATTTGGGGAACTTGTAGGACTTGAACTCATCAATAGAAGAAATTCCAGGCCAGCTGTCTTCTGTCGGAGTGCCTATGGGGGGATATTCAATTGACCCTGTTAGAGTCTTGCTTTACCGCGGCAGCTGGAGGGGCTTTTCACGCTGCCACAGGGGCTACATGCCAGGGTTAATGCGATTAAAGGCTCATATTTAAAGTCTGACCACTTCCCTGTCAGCAGGGGGCAGCACTGACCTAGCAGCCTGAAGATGAGGTGCAGCTCGTCCTCCACCGTGGAACCTGGGAACAGGGGCCTGCCGGCAGCCATCTCATAGAATATACAGCCCACACCCCTGGGAGGAAGCAAGACAGACAGCAGGATTAGGTCATAAAGAGAGTGAAGCTTTACTACAGTCTAACTCAACAGGTCTTCTGCAGTTACACTACCACTAACTTTCAGGATCAAACTCCCTGACTCACTGAATCGAGCATTAACTGGCCGGTTTCGACCTGTCTGATGAATGAAAGTATCAAAGGAAGAGGCAGGACTTGATGTGAGAAAGCAGCAGGGCACTTTGAAGTTTGGGGAAACCATTTATAGTCAAATTCCTTAACAGCTTGGGTGTGTTCATCAGCAGCATGTGCCACATCAAAGTCTCCTTGCCATAGATTAGGACACCTGTCTGCTCGGAAAAGAATCAACTAAATGAGAGAAGGTCCAAGCATCTGTGCTCATTTCACAGATCACTGGAGCAGAGAGAGGCTTAAAATAATTTAATAAAATTAGAAATTCACGATAGGAATTCTTTATACTTGAGGATTTGCCACTGCATCTTTGGTGTGTGTAGTAATATGGGCGTAAAGAAAGAGAGAGTAGCCAGGAGTCTGATCAGTGTTTTCTAACAGTTGTAATCACCCCTGTTGAGTGAGGCCCACTCACCACATGTCTATCTGCGTGGAGTACTCAGAGGAGCCGAGCAGCACGTCAGGAGGCCGATACCAAAGTGTTACCACCTCATTAGAGTATGTTTTAGTGGGCACAGACTTGGCCCTTGCCAGGCCTGTGGACCAGAAATATGAGAAATACAAACAGATCCAATGGACACATTTAGTGGAAATTCACATGAAGGGTTTCTTCACAAAATACTACGTATTCATCTATTTAAAATGTGTTACGCAGGATTAGTAAAACATAGATGAATGCAGCTTCAGAAATGTAACGCAGTTGTCACTCTTTTGTAAACAGAAGATAATTAATTTGAGGAAAAATCTCTTATTAATGTCAGTGCTGTTTTTGTTTTTACCAAAATCAGCCAGTTTGAGTTCTCCTCTGTCGTTGATGAGCAGATTTTGGGGCTTCAGGTCTCTGTGAAGAACCTTCCGTCTGTGACAGTACGCCAAGCCTCGCAGGATCTGGAACAGGAAGATCTGGGGAAAGGGATGTTTTTGATGGGTAACTGTGGTCTCTTTGGTGAATTAATTTTCAAACTGTGGTGGTAAATAAAAAAAACATACATTATGAATGATGTTTCTGGATTATTTAAGATTGGAATTTATCAAATCTCCTCTGGAATATTAGACTTTTCAGGAAAATGCCAAATTTAAATGAAATGCTTCTGGTAACACAAAACCTTTTTATGGTCCTTCAAAACAACCGAAGCCTTAGTAATACTAATATGCAAGTATTTACTGGGATTGATGCTATATGGTTTCAACAGAATTTACTTGTATGCTTGTGTTCTTTACTATTAGTGTGTGGCCACAATAACAGAAACACCTTGCTGAAACCGTGTACCCTGACTTTTTTGGGGACTTCATTCATCTTGTTCATGGGCACCTCTTGTGTATCAGGAGCAAAAGTGTTGTGCCACACAGCTGTCAGATCCAAGACAGCTTTCCTCATTTCTTTTTTATATAATAATATAATTAATAATAAATAATAAATAATAATAATATAATTATTTCAGTCTTGTCCAAAAAGGAAATATGACGACATTTCAACACATGCCCAAAACAGACTTCTGTGGAAAAGGTTAAGCAAACAAATGTCACTTTCCCCTCACTGTGTACATTCCACCAGCAGGGGGCACACTAACAGTGCTTCTTGTATTGACACCAGCAACCACAAACTCTTGGAAGCTGATGAAGTTGGCCGGGCCAGCGGGCCGCCTGCGGAGGCTCACCTTGACATTCTGCATGCTCAGGATGTTCCCACAGTCGTCCATGTACTGCTTCAGGTCTTTGTCCTAGAAATGAGAGAGAGAGTGAGAGAGAGAGAGAGAGAGAGAGAGAGGACGTGTGTTAGAGACGTAGACAGGCTACAGGCACAGAAACCTCATCAGCTGGTAAGCAAACTAATCTGCAGAGGGTCATGAATAATAATGATGTAAAAGCCAAATAACATGTGAGTCATGCAGGAAGTGAGGGCAACGGGTTTTGTTGGTCTTACCAGGTACTCGAAGACCAGCGTGAGAGACTTGTCCGTGTGGACGATATCATGCAGCGTCACGATGTTGGCGTGTTTCAGGTCCTTCAGTAACGACACTGGAGGAAAAGAAAAGGGTTGTAACAGTTGTAACAGTGAGGATGTGATCACAACTGTAAGCAGTAAAGTTTCTAAATCTGAATCTAGAGCCCTTTAATGTGGACTCTCATTTCTTCTGCTCTCTCTGGTTGGAGTCACTGTCTTGTTACAGTTTGACCGTAAATAAATTCAGTATTGTGCTTTGTAATATCTTTGAGCGCCACAGGGTTTTTTTTTCTACACTGCATTTACTGTTTGAACTGTGTATCTAGTGGCGTCATTTATCCTGAGTATGCTTATTATTAGCATTTGACCTTTGTAACCTATGACATGACACATTTAACATTCCTGTTTTTCTGTTTTCCTTTGTATGTTGTGTCAATGTGTTTGTTTTTCTGAACTGAGAAACTGTGATTTTAGATGTTATTGATTTTATTGTCATTTCTCTTTTTGGGTGAGATCTCCTTACAGGGCCTGCACAATCCTTTTTTATTGTTTTAAGTATTATGTCTCTGTTGTCACTTAATAATAATAAAACAAAAACAAAACTCTTAATGTCACGTACACCTTGCTTCAACGCAACTGCCCCCATTTCCAGAGAAAACGGATGTGATGTCACAGTGTCTCATAAAGAAATAAATGTATAAATATTGAGCAGAGCGATTACTGGCTGTAACATTTTTAGACTGGTAGTGACTGGCATATGACATATTGCCTCTAAACATAGCGCATCAGTGTTTCTGTTGGATGATGATGCATGCCCACACTGTCAAAGGTGTACAAAGATGAAAACTAAACTGTGAATGCACCTGAGCAGGATACAGATCACATCGAAATTGAAAATGCATGTTTGCATTTGTCTGACGTGCGAGACATGACAGAAGAGAGTGGACGTGAACAGAAGCTTCACAGTTTGCATGTGAGGGGGTTGTTTCCTGTAGTTGGTGAACCACATTTCTCTTGGAGGGTGGAGGGAAAATAACTATTATTTTTTTATATGTGCACCTGAGTTCAAATGTCATTGTTCTCAAACGCTTACAACACATCAGCTTACAGCAGTAAATGTGCCAGAATTTTATTTACTTCCCCCAATCTCGTCCTGTGGTGGATGGGACAAAACAGCTGCTTCTCATAAAAAGTTATAACCCCCTAGCATCAAATTTAAACGGTGGTCAGCCTTCATACCTTCTCGGATCGCTGTACATGGTGCCCCCTCCTCGTGCTCCAGTCTGATTTCCTTCAGCGCCACGAGGTTGTCTGTCAGCTTACTCCTCCCCTTGAAGACTGTAGCATACGTGCCCTGAAGGTTGGGAAGAGAAAGAAAGAGGTGAGGACAGGTTTAAGAACCTGGACTGATGCAGCACAGTCTGGCCGTCAGGGGTCAAAAGTAAACTTTATAATGTTATAAAGTTATGTCACTGAGTATGAGAACATTAACACCTGGTAGAAAACTGCAAAGACATTAAGGCTGACAGTGAACACACACGCACACACACGCACACACACGCACACACACAGACACAGACACACACACACATACACACTCTCTCACGTACCTCCCCCAGTTTGTCCAGTTTGATGTAGGTCTCCAGCTTCCCAAATCCAATTTCTGACTAGAGGAGAGAAAAGGACAAACAACATTAATGAAGGTAGCGTCTTTATTAGCACTGACAAGCTTACAGACACCACGACAAATCCTTATGATGGCCTCGCAGCAACAGAGGGGGGATGTAAGGAGGTCACACACCCCCAACCACCATCATAGCTAATCTCTTGTGACATAGGGCCGTTGGCTTTTGGCTTTTACAAAGTGTTTGTCTACGGGCAAGAAAAGCAATGGCAAACTTTATTTATAAAGCACGTTTAATGCACAACTGAAAACTCACTGTGCTAGTTTGACATTCATTTTAGTCATTTTTACAGCAAAAACTCTGGGACTTAACTGTTAATTGAATAAAACAAGCTATCTAAATACATCATCTTGGGCTGTGGGAAAAACATAACAGGTATTTTTTTTACTATTTTCTTTCACTTAATGGATGAAACGATTACTCAGTAAATCAAGAAAATAATCAACATTAGTTGATGATGAAAATAACCATTAGCTGAAGCCGTGATATGCTTTGGAAATCAAAAATGAAAAAACTAAATGCAAAAACACTTCACAGCCACTCAATTACAACAAGCACAAATATGAACTCTTTAATAACTAAGACAGAATGCTCATTACTGTTTGATAGAGTCTGAGGTCATCTTGAGTCCTGAGGAAAACTTTTCTCTAAACTAGAAGCATTAAAACACTAAAGGCAGTGTCACCAAACTTAAAACTGACCCTCGGTCCTCAGTACAGAATGAAGACCAGCGCCAGATGAGCTGACAGGTGTCTCAAACACATATTGTGGAGCATGGGCATTCATTGCTTTATAAACAACTCTGCAGGGCAGCGTGTATGCAAATGATTTGGACTGGGTGCGGCTCATTGCTCATACTTCTCCTGTGTTTTGCCTTCGACAGATGTACGTTCAACGCAAAACCACAAGCTAATTATTGGGGCAGCTGACAAAGTGAGTGCTGAGGTGCAATGTAAACACATGATGAAGGGCTGAGGGGATAAGATTAGACAGTCTATGGGCATGGCGTGAGCTCTCCCCCTTTCTCTCTCTCTCACTTCTTGCTGCCTTTTAATAAAACATGAATATCACAGCTATCTTTATATTCTCCCTGATATCTGCCCCTCCCTGACAGGCCACTCTGTCTGCTTCTCTCTAACTCTGTCTGACTCTCCTACACTGAATCAGTACTCCTCACTCTCAGACGTGGGCCGCAAGTACTGTACATTTACATAAGTACAGTTCGGAGGTACTAACATTTTTCATGCGAAGGACGTAGGTACTCGTTACCTAGCGGATCCAGTTTTAGCTGGAAAACGTTAGATAAGATGAGGGCTGGGGTGATATGATGATAAATATCATGAGACAACACACATTTGTCTACTCTCAGAGAGTTTGCCATACAGTTTATACTGAGCTAGGCCTCTCTTTCATAACTGTGGGTGTATTAGAGCATTGTGGGCAATGTTGAAAATCAATGAGCAGGACTTTTTTATGGCAGCTTTTGTTTTAATGTGATGAAGCACCTTGATTTTTTCAGATATTTAATTTGCTTCATCAGCCAAAAACAGACATAAACTCTTTTTCTATGTATATTCTAGAAAATACTATGTCATGTCCATACAGGTTGATAACAGGATACAGACTTACATAAACTGTGTCAGAGGATGATATTTTTTTGCTTTCACCCACATAAAATCATAAAAAAACCCGAACTGTTGAAGTTTACTCTGCAGTATTTGAAGTACTCTGAGCTACCGTCAAATAGTACAATGTTCAAATACTGTAAATGCATCAATTAAATTCTTAAATTAATAACTCTTTATAGCCACGGTATCGCAGTCCACAGCAATTCACAAATTAATGAATGACGGTCACACTGAAATGTCATTTCGTTTTCTCAGGCCATATTTTTCACAGTGAAATCTTTTTATTTTGATATGAAGACTAGGTTTTGTTGCCAATAACTCCCGAGCTCTCCAGTTAGTGCTGCAACAAATAACTATTTTCATTTGATCAATCTGCTGATTATTCTCTCGATCGTTAAGCCTCTAAAAAGTCAGAAAGTACTGAAAACTGCACATTGCGATTTCCTAAAGCCCAAGATGATATCATCAAATCACTTTAAAACCTAAAAATATTTGGTTTCCAATCAAATGAGGTAGAGAAAAGCAGCAAATCCTCACAACTGAGCAGCTGAAACAAGGACGTCTTAGCATTGTTGCCAAAAACGATTCATTGATTGTCAAAATAGTTGCAGATTATTTTTCTGTCCTTTGAGTAGCTGTTTCAGCTCTTTTAATCTTTTACTCTTTTAATCGTAAATGATCTCTGTGGGACCGCTACTTCTTCACAAGTGGACCTAGGTATGACCCAAGCTTACGAATATCCATAGCACGATGATACAGCTGATGAGGATATGAAATCGCCCCTCTAACAGTAAAGTCAGAGTAGCTACAGCATGTCACCCCAGGGCAATCAGTGTTTTGCTTAAGCGCACTTCAGCAGGAAGTCTGTTCCCCAACAGAGTGACACAAAAACAGAAAGGTGATTTCCCTGCTTACTTTATATTCATCATCCATTTGACTCCTTTCCATCAGTTTCCTAATTTCTTTTTTGGGCATTTTTTTCCAACTTTTATCAGCTGACAATGTAGCTGAATTTTTTTTTTGTCTTATCATCACCTTCTCTCTTTTTTTCTCACTTAATCCCTCTCTCTACCCATCTACATCCCTCTCCCTCCTTTACTCCCGCTCTCTCTCCCTCACCAGTGATGCTCTGCGGGAGCGTCGGCTCAGCGGCTGGTCGAAGGGCGGGCTGCTCAGCTGTAGTTTCTCCAGGTAACCGTCAGGTATCCGGATGTCGGCGGGCAGGGACAGACGTTTGTTCAGGTCCTGCACAAATAGAAAAAAACAAAAACAACAGAGACCCAATTTAAAAACAGAGTCAATATGTTATAACCCCCCCCCCCCCCCCCCCCCTCAAAAAAAAAACAGAGTAAACCCTCAGCAAACAGCATAATCTGTGAATAAATACCAAAGATTGACAACAAAATGGCAGAAACCCAGTGTAAACAAGTAGAATCTGTAAGAACTAGCATTAGACAGCCAGCTTTAGGCCTCACTGGTCAACAGAGAGGGCTGTGTGTGTGTGTGTATACACATTCACATGTAGCAGCATGCATCTATACAGTTTTGTGTAGCAGACTTGTGTACATAATAAAGACTGCCTGTGGAGCCCTTTAAGAGTTCGGGGTAAAGTCTTTCCCAGAGCAACAAAGAACTAAAGCATGATCCTAATGACTTGTTATATAAAATCAAACACACACTCAGAACACGACGTCTGGATTCTTCCCATCATGCATTTCCTCTATTTGTTAGATTACTGTTAATCCGGCCTCTCTCTCTCTCTCTCTCTAGCTGCTTTAAATCTACTCCCCACCCCCACCACCTCTGAGATAACACTGGACACTTAGCAACACCCCAACAGCTCCACCCCTCCCTCCTAACTGAAACACAACTATATGCAACTTTGAACTTTCCACATTTCAACAACAAGCTCACTGATAAATGTGTAACCGAAGGCGACTCCGGGGCGGGTGAATCATGACAGTGATTCAGCTTTTATCTTTATGGCGTCTGCAGCTGGCACATTTAATGCTTTAATCACAACCCGAGAAAATACAGTTTATGTTTATACATGGCACGGTTTATTGCTCACGCAAAAGAATTAGGGCTGAAACAAGCCGTTATTTTCATTATTGATTAACCTGCCAATATTTTTTCATTTATCTGTCTTTCAAAAAAGATCAGAAAATGGTTAAAAATAAATTAATAAATAGATAAAATTAAAACCATCCATCTGAAGTCACCAGAGGCCTAGGGGGTGTCTTCAAATTGCCTGTTTTTTTTTTGTTTGTTTGTTTTTTTTTTTTGCAAATATTAGCCAAAAATGTTTAATTTCCAAATATATAAAACAGAGAAAAGCAGCAAGTTCTCACATTTGAGAAACTAAATGCAAATATGTGGCATCATCACTTGTTAACTGACTTTAACAATTATCCAAAAATCTAAATTGTTGTTGTTGGAAGTTTGTTTTCTTTCAGTAAACAAATCAATTTATCAATCCACTGCTGTAGCACTAAAAAGAATTGACATGCAGAATGTTTTTTTCTGCTGTGAAGATCTGTTCTGTTTGCATTTTAAAAATATGTTTTAATGAGTTTTGTTGACATTAATTTTAGGCAAATACCTTCAAGCTCTATTCCACATCTTTTAAGGTATGCTCCTGGTTTACATGTTAGTGTACAGCATGTTGCTGCAGAGCTGAAACAATTACTTGATAAATTGATTAGATGATCGGCAGAAAATACAATCAATTAATTGTTTTAGTTTTAGATCAATTAATTATTTAAGATTTGTTTAAGCAGAAATGTAAAAAAAAAATATCACTGTTTCTGAACCATTGTTCAGTGTTGTTATATTGGTGGAGCAAAACAATCAACATTCTGAAGACATCATCCTGGGCTTTGGGAAATTGTCACGGACATTTCACACTATTTTGTGGACCAAATGATTGACGGCCGATTAACTGACAATGAAAATAAAAATCTTTAGTTGCCATCATATAAATAACATGTTAAGTTGATCACAGGCTGCTATAATGTGCATCTGTGTATTTATAAACACTACATCCAGTTCTGTTTCTCTATGGTGTCTGTGTGTAGGGCGGTGGCTTGTCCTCAGAGCAAGTGATGCCATCCATCACCTGACCTTTGCACCCCACCCTCCTCTAGTTGTCCAATCAACCCAGCATAATCTGTTACAACAGGGGCCCATCTGGACCGTATTACAGTAATCCTTGTGATGTAATCCCAAAACAGCGCTGCTTCCTCTGCAGCAAGAGAAGGACAATCCACTACCTGACCACAGAGGGGCTTCCTCACTCTTCCTCATACACTTCCTTCCTCCTCAGCTTCTTATTCTACTGTCCCTCCTCTGAATATCACAGCAGCTCAAAGACAAACAATGGGGCCACACAACGATTTTGCTGCTGGATCACTTAATCAACAAAAAGCCTGCAGTCAATCTTACTGCTCATACCGGCACAAACAATGCACAGTGTTTGTTGGGCTGCAAGAAAGAATCTGAGTATAACTGTGTGTGTGTGTGTGCGTGTGCTTCTGTCCAACATTTTCTGGTTGTGAAACAGTCACAGGAAATGTGAGGTGCACTGTTTGCAAACGCTCACAACACACAGCAAGAGGAGACGTGTCATGTCTCTGTGGGTAGCCCCAAATGGAGTAAGCTGCTTAACTACATGTTGAAGTTTTTTTTTTTTTTTTGTGCAGTCTTGCATGCTTGGTTTGTGTCTGTAGCTGCTGGTGTCGACTCGCAAATCCCCATAGGTCCTGCAATCAAAGCAACGAATGAACGCTGTCAGAGGAAGGGAAGTGTGTTCTTCAATCACAAGACCTTTCCTCCCATGATCACCCAGCAGGTGCTGTGCAGCATGTGGTTCACTGGTTAGATGTCAACATCAAATGAAAACAGAATAGAAAAAGCATATTTATGTCTGACCCTTTTGTTAAATGTTGATTGATTTTCACATTGCTTGGATTATTTTATGGAAAAGAGAAAAACTTTGCAACATCTTAAATTGGTTGGTTGTTTTGATTTAGTTTTTACACTTATCATCATTCTTCTCTAACACCGTTTGGCAAATAGTCACTGGAGATTAAAGGCCTCCGTCTACACCTTTATAAGTGAAAGTGCAGACAGTGAAAGAAAGGAGATTATTTAAGACTCAAATCAGCCATGCTGAAATAAAAAGCATAAATGAGTTTGGAAACAAAACTGTCAAAATGATAAATATTTGCAAATATATTTCCCTAACAAATCCAAAGTTAGGAACAAAAATATTTATTTTCCTGTATGTTGGAGGAAGGAAAAAAAACCCTTCACTGACATTTCACTTTCACTGTCTCACTGCCTGTGGAACTGGACAGTCAGCTGTGCATCCATAAAATCCTATTAGGAGCCATTAAGATGGATTTAAAAGGACCAAGTCTTGGCTTTGCTGTAAAGAAAAACAGAATTCAATGCAGATATTTTGCCTGTTTTGTTGTTACAGTAAAATAAAGCTATATTTTTCCAATTAATTCAGATTTAAGGTTCAAAACTTTAACTCTTGATTTGTTAAACACTAAACAAATGAAAGAAGCATCAAACACCGATTTCATTTAGTCCTAATCTGATTTTCTTTCATTATAACTGGAACCTACAAAAGAATTTAACTCAAATCAAAGTCAGAAACTGGCAAAACTCGAGTAAAACCCCACCCAGCACATTTTATCTGTCATCTTAAGATACAGCAGTGTCTCTTCTCCTCTTGCTTCACGCTACCTTTCATGTGTCCCTGCGAGCCAGCTGGATTAGAGCTTTCACTCTTGATCAGGTTCTCCATTTGTGTGCACGTCTGCCTTCCCTTATGCTCCAGTAAATCAACCTCAGCACGACATGGTGTAAGAGCCACAGCGGTTTTATCTTTACAGTTGGTTTCTTTTGTTCTCAACAGTTTAAACTTTATTACTTTGGAATAATAAAGATTATGCAAAATCAAACGCCCTGGATTCAAAAATTGCTTGTGGTGAAATTAAATCCCTTTGAGACAAAAAAAATAATAATAATAATCACAATGAGGAGTCTTTCCATAATGTGTTGACATTATGTAACCACCAAAGGAATGTCAAAATCTGGCTGCCCATGACTGACGCAGTGTGTGTTTGTATTTGTGTGTGTATACTTGTTCTTATATCCCACTGGGGACTTTAACCTGAATGCACACTCATCCATGGGGACTCACATGAAAGTAGGGACAAAAAAAAATGAGGTCCCCATGGGTAGAGCCTGCTTTTTTAGGGTTAAGACTTGGTTTAGGGTTCAGTTAATAGTTAGGTTAAAGTAGGGCATTTATTTGTGATGGTTACAGTTAAGGTAAGGGGCTGGGGAATGCATTATGTCAACCAGCGTCCCCTCAGCGATAGTGGAACAAGAATATGTGTGTGTGTCTTATGCTGAGATTATGTGGGAAGCTGAGGGCTTCTGTGTGTTCATGACAGACAGAGAGAATACGCCTACGCTGAGTTACAGCATGGAGCTGTGGTGCACACATCATTAAATACCACTTCTTGCAGACAAAAAAGCATGTCGTCAAACGCTGAGACTCCTTTGCTTTTCAGTGAATTAATCAAACATACCTTCAATGACAAAGGGGACACTGAACTGCTAAGCCATGCATGACCCCAGATGAGTAAATGTGTCACGATTCTTAACAGCAACATATTCAAACATCAAATCTTGTTAAGAGTAGCCGGTGACTAACGTCCCTCGGCATATCCTCACTTTTAAAGAGCAGAAATGTGATGCAAGGACAAAGAAAAGACTGAAGAGACAGAGAAACAAGTCTCACCTCTGCAGAGATGCGTCTGTTCCCCCTGTTCCTGAGACAAACACCTGTGGGCGACTGCACCTCATCAGAGGAAGTCCCTGAAGCCTGGTCGCTCTCCCCGTCCGACCCCATCTTTAGGTTCTCGTGGACGATATCTGGAGTGGAGAAAGAAAAAAAGTGTTTGTGTTGTGAAATGTTAAATATTTTATCTGGGCTGAGATAAGGAGATTGCCTTAGAAGGGCTTTTTAACAAATGGTTTTTGTGTGACTAACAACTGGAATGACTGAACTGATATTTCTGCATGTGTCTGCACTAACATATGCCTTTAGGAATAGCTTATTTCAGCACGTTTTCACACATATCACTCTGTGTGTGTGTGTGTGTGTGTGTGTGTGTGTGTGTGTGTGTGTGTGTGTGTGTGTGTGTGTGTGTGTGTGTGTGTAGTCTCGCTGACTAGGTAGAAATGTGTAAGACAAGGATTTCACATATTTTCAGAATATTCTACATGTAGACATTTATTTGAGCTATTAAACGGCTAGGTCCTGCAGCTTCACATCCAAATTTCAATCTGGATTAAATCCTGTAGCTACTTCTATACAGATTCTACCTATTGACACAAAAGAAATCTCCTGCGGTAAACTACTATTTAAAGTCGCAGGGAAGAAAAATATCAAATGTGTTTACAGCCTGTGTGTAGGTGGATAAATGTGTGTCTCACCGAGGCGACTGCCATTACGAGGCATGACCATGAGAGACCCCAGTCCTCCTCCGATGACGCTCTGAGGTCGTCGCAGCGGCGGCTTTTTAAAGGAGCCTGTGTACTGGTGAAGGAAGGAGTGGACACTGTGGGCCGACGGAGGACGACCATTCCTCACTATGGGCTCTGCAGCAGAAGACACATCATTTGTTTTTAAAAAGATGTACAGTGCTCTGTGGTTAAGCTGAATTTTATAATGACACTGACAAAAAAAACTATATTTAATGTAAATCAGTCACATTAAATATACCTTCACTACTTTAAAAAGTCAACATTAGCATGGATACTCATACAAGTTACCAGTCTATCCCATTCTCGCAAATGTGATAGCTCAGGAACACTTTCAAGGAATTTCAATACATCTGGCACAAACATTCACTTGGACTCAAGGATGAACTGAGTTTGGTGGTCAAAGGTCAAAGGTCAAGATCAGTGTGACCTCGCAAAACATGTTTTAACTCAAGAATTCATACGCAAGTTATGATGAATGCACTTCATACATTTTATTAAATTCCTTCAGAGTCTACACTACATACTAACTTGAATAGCCAGTGAAGGCATCCAAAGTGCGAGGGCTAATAATTCTTTTAAACAAAATCGGTCTCAGAATATATTACTAATTCTGTTTTCTAACCTTTCACATACATCCAATCTGAGTAAGCACCAATCAAAATCTAGTTAGCTGAGAGCTCATTAACTTTTTTGGCAGGTTGTGGAAGATTTGAAGAATGCTTGCTGGCCGACCGACTAAAAGCTTTCTGATGCAGTAGCTATACATGACTGGTTCCATGGCACAACACCAGACTGCATAAAATAATCACTACTGTTACATAAGTGGTTTTAACTTTTAATCTAACGATGCATAAATTTGCATGTAATATGTTAACTGTTGTGACTTAGTAAGAGAGTCGATTGAATGGTAAACCACTGCTACAGCAGATGAATGGATTTCATGTTAGAACACTGAACCTGAATTTTCTTTGTATTTTCTTTTTCTTTGTTCAGATGTAAATAGATCTGGCCACAATGTGGTCGACCAGAGTGACCCTTATACTATAAATAGCCTAAATCAAAACTAGGGAAGTGAAAGAGAAAGAGTTTAGAAGAAAATGCCTTGTTGTCCAAACTGTGTAGTTTGGCTTGAGAAAACTGCCTGACCGAGGAGCATTTGTCAAAAAGCAGGAATGTAGCTGACAGAAGGTGGAGGACTTGTTATGTATAGAGCAGCACCTACTAAAACACTGACTGTGACAGAGGTGAGGAGAGCAAACTGAGCCCCAGAGAGGCACTTTAGCAGGGCAGTCAGAGCTCAGACTGTAGGATATGTTCAACAAGTAAATCATTTCATCACAGACAAGAAAGATGGCTATGGAGCACATATGTTGGTTTGTCGCTCAGATAAAACAGGGTCAGAGAGAACGAACAAATGTTTTTATGACTTTGTGTTGATCAAAATATGATTTAACACAGGACAGACAAGGTTTACAGTCCACTCGTAATCGGCCCTTTATGGTTTGGATCAGTCCTCAACATGATGAACCCTCCACCCAAACATGCAAACAGAGGTGGAGTGGTTGGAGTTAGTGAGCACTGACTGGAACAAGACTCAGCTCGTACCATATGTCTGAAACCGCAATGGGAACAAGTACGGGTGGGCAGTTTAAAACTTTATCCTGCAGATAGTGTCCCTTTAATATCTCTGGTTGTTTCAGGCCATTGTGAGCAATGTTACCAACAAATAGGCAGGACTGACTGATGGGAAATATGTGAGTTTCCCATGATTTTGACATTAATATGACTGATGACATTAAAAATATAAACAAGGAGAATTTTGGCATTTTTCTTAAAATAAAAGATTCAGAATGATTGACTATCAAAATTGTTCCTGATTAATCTTTTGATTTCCAAATAATAATCAGCTTATCACTGCAGCTCTAAAAAAAAAAAAAAAAAAATCAGGGCAGACTGTGGACAGATACTTTTTAAAGACTGTGCAATGTGAACAGAATTAAAGGGTGATATTCCAAATATTTTGACGTTTTGTCAGTGAGAGAACTGCAAATCCAACGCTAAATTTGGACTCAGGCATTGTAGCTTTGCTTGCCTGAATAGGCATCTGCTGTAATAGATGAATGAATGTGCTTTCATTCCCCGAGACATCATGGCAACCCTTCCTACACCTGATTAGATAAATGCACCCCAGGCTGGGCTGTCTTCAGCCACTGGCCCTGATTCTCAAGCTGGAAAAAAAACACAGCAACTGTTCTGTCAAATGTGTCTTAAACTTAAACAAATCACAGGCAGGAAATATGATTTTGCAGTGTCATGCTTCACTTTATATCTATAATGTCTATAACAAATAGTTAACAAGATTCATGAGCTCTGAAAGTAAGTTAGCCACGTCATCACCTGAACTATCCCCACTGCTCGGTCATTTGTCTGGCTTCCAGTCTCCAGGGTCGACCAATTCTTTGTGTATTTTTCTGACTTAAATCTTATCATGAAAATTAAGTTCACAAGACTCAGGCTGCCTTTTCCAAGCTGATTCAGAGTACAGTGGGTGATCAGACTGAGCTACAAAAACAGATTTCACTATGTAACAGTTGTGCCAGCACAGATGTCAAAATTTGGCATGTTTGGTATGTCCTATATTACAATCTGTGTCACCAATTTGTATTTTTTCATGTTTTTTTTTCCCCAATCACTAACACATAAACACTGCCTTCGAAGTACATTACTGTGCAAAAGTTTTAGGGACCATAGATTCTTATCAACATCACCCAGTATCATCATGGAGGCGTCTGATTGGTCCCTAATTCATTCTGTAGCACGACAACAACCCCAAACATACAGCCAGAGTCATAGAGAACTACCTTCAGAGACGAGAAGAACAAGGAGCCTGCAACAGATAGTGTGGCCCCCACAGAGCCCTGATCTCAACATCATGGAGTCAGTGTGGGATTACATAAAGAGATAGAAGATACTGAGACAGCCTAAATCTACAGAAGACCTGTGGCAAGCTCTCCAAGATACTTTCTCCAAGAACAAAGTACCTTGCCAAGTACCTTAAAAATGTGTGCAAAAGCGTACAGAGGAGAAATGTTGCTTTAAAGACAAAGGCTGGCCACACCAAATATTTGATTTAGTTTTTTTCTGTTTAGTGTACTTTGTATATGATCGTTTAAATTCATAGCATTATTCTTAAAAGTATCTCTAAAACTTTTGCAGAGTACTGTATATGATTCCTAGATTTCCTACGAAAACAGAAAAATACACAGACCCCGGGTAATATCCAGGTCCTTATGCCACCTCTCCCTTATCTCTGTGCAGCTGCTGCCGCCGCTGGCCCGAGTTATAAGTGTTACATAATCAGATCAGGGCTCAAACGCATTCCCCAATCACAGAGTTCAGATCACATCTCATCTGGCTACTCCATTCTGTCTCCTCTCTACCCTACTTACTGTTACACAGGCTGCTAAAATCCCCTCACGCAAGCTCGCTCCCTCATATACACACATACACACACACGTAAACACAACATGATTCTGTGTCCCCACTCACCAAGCACAGAACACTCTGGCCAAACCTGGTGTTAATCACTGCACAAAAAGCTCTTTACAAAGCACAGTTAGTTCTCAGAGGGAGGCTGGGAGGGGGGGCAGCCTTGGACGATCTGATTGATTGAAGAAGGGGGAAGAAACTTCTCATTTGGACAAAAGACAAGAGAGGAAAACTGAGGACAAGCCTGAAAGAAGTTTGGGAGAGAAAGCTCTGGGTGGCCGAAAGAGAAGAAGAGCTGAACGATGCAAAAAAACAGAGGGAGAAGCTCAAGATGCCTGGCTGGTTTCACCAAGTCATCCAAGTCGCCGTGGCGATGTCATGGAAACTCTGGAATGTTTCCAGACCCTGAGTGCCATGGTAACAACATGGTGGCACACCGAGGCATGCTCCCTCCCTCGGTCCCTGCAGATTTTGTGAATATCAGCAGAGATAAGCTGCTGTGCCGCTCTGCTTTTATTCTGATGGCTTGAAGGCCACAACCTTCAGCTGGATCCAAATGAATGATGTAAATTAAACAAAATGTCACGTCACACAGGCTGACCATAGTCAATACAGAGTTGTGAAGTAGAAGGAGTTATTTCTGTAACATTTAATAGTTAATAGTTAATATTGAGTGACCGACACCTGGAGGATTTCCAAGGTTTGGATGAACATAAAACTCTCCCAGTTGAATTATCAGTGTAAAAGAAGTGCAACTTTGTCAGAAAATCTCTTTTTATATCTCTAAAAATCTAAAAAACTTTAGCTTGGTGTTTGAATAAATAGCCTTGGACTTTACAGTGTTATTCCACACATTCTGTAGATTGGTGGGACCTGGGGCCCTCCCTCTCGTGGTGTCAAATAAAGTTAACTCAAGCCCTGAATCACACAGACTGAAGTGTTCCTTATTCATTTACTGAAGGAGATAATAAGTCATTCAACTGCAGAACAAGTTTTAAAATCCATAACTGCTGCAGCCTGCCAGAAATCAGCCTCCATGTACCAGAACACTTATGTAACAAAGAATATGAATGCGTAGTGGTTAATATGTATACAGTCTTCTGTCACAATATATAACTTTATGCAGTAATATACATATATACTGTAATATACTCCAATATGTCTCTTTTTGGCTAATCAAGTCAATCAAGTCACAAATCAACTTACGTCCTAATGCTGATCCAGATGTAAAGTAAAAAAAACAAAACAAAACAATACTGCAGTAAAGAAGTTCTGCTCATGATTTTGAAAAATTGTCCACAATGACCTGATAGACCCAGAGACAGAGGAATTATGCTCAGTTGCCAGTTAGGTACAACAAGCTTAAATGCGGTGTAATACGAAAATCCTGCAAAAAATCTTTCAGTTCAGTTTTTGTTGAAACTGTTCTAAAGAGGTGTTGATCTTTTTGGAGGCTGCAGTTTGTCATGTTGTTGAATTGTACTGTGATACAGTGAGCAGTGTTTCTAATATTTAGTCTATACTTACTGATAAAAATAGGAAGGAAAAAATATTAGAAAGATTTCTCAGTATCATGTGATGCAGGTCAGCAGTGCTCTAACTGCAGCTGCCAAAATAGCCATAAAGTTGAATCAGTTCCTTTCTAAAAACCATTTCAACAAAAACTGAACATTATAACCGTTGTGAAATTGGAATTTACTGTTGCATTTCACAGCATGACATTAAGACAGGTGTACCTAAAAAACTGGCAACTGAGTGTATATACCATTGTATACATTTCTAACAGTCTACACCACCGTTTCATCCAGTCCTATATGAAAACCAAAAAGCCACTGCTTTAACACAACAAACATTCTGAATGTGCCCCTCTGACTGGCCTCTCCTCCACAGCAACATTAGCTGAGGCTCATGGGTATTTTAGTATTTAGAGCCACACAAAAAGCCAGACAAAAACTACGCTGAATTTTCCTCATGTTCTGGACACCACAGCTTTATACATAATCAACATTTACAGGGGCTGCAGTAAAGCTCACCGCTGTCCTTCAGGCCATTCTCCTCGATGGTCATCTGCTCGGCCAGCTCAGACAGTGACTCGTCGATGGTGTGGCTGCCTCGTAGCGTCTGGGAGAGACGTCTCTTGAACCGCTTCATCTTCTCCATGGAGCTCTCAGGAAGGGGAGGCCTGAGGATGACAAAAAGTTTTTTTAAAAAAGCAAAAAGAAAAAAGAAAAAGAAAAAGAAAAGATGTTTGAGTTGTGGTGGTAACCCATGTGAGACAAGGATAAGGAATGATACAGTTTGCTGTAGTTATACAAGAATACTCCTGTTATCTGTTAACTGTAGTGTGTTGATGTGGGCCTTGACATTTCCTTGACAAAATCTATGATGTAAACTGCCTTTAACACAAAAGAATACACCTCATCCGCCTGCAGCCGTGTTTCACAATCTCACATCAAGAGCCAAACTGAAACTAAAGCCATGGCTAGATCACCAGGTATCTGAGTGGGCGAACAAAGACACAGACCAATCAGCACCCTGACGTTAATTATGACTCAGCTCATTCAGGCACATTACTTTACATTCCTCGCCCTGGGAAAACCTGACAAGTCGGTGAGAGAATCTTACGGGCGAGTTTAGAGTACAGTCCCTGGCACACCGGGCTGTAAAAGCAAATCCTAAACCAGGGGGATTTGCGACTGAATGGAGCAGGACTAGCCTGAGCCACATTGAGTCCACATCACACATTCCAGTTGCATTTACTGTGTGCATGAGAGTGACTGACTGTGAGAGCTAGAGACTCTGTGTGTGCGTGTGAGACAGAGAATTTGTGTGAGGAGAGGAAAAGAGTTTCAAATCAAGACAGAAGATATTTGGGAATGTTTGGCAGGAGCAGAGTACAAGCAGCCTCCCCCTGCGACCTCGATGTAGAGATCCTGACTCTACTACAACAACTGCAGATCTAGACCTGTGTCTGTCTGTCTGTGATGACGATGATGATGAGTAAAGCCAGACATGAAAACACATGAACAGTACAGCCCCTCAGGGCTCGTTGCCCGTCAACTATTCCCAAGTGGCAGCCTTATGTCTTCCAAATATCACTCGTAACATGAATTGTGTCCAGAGACGCATCAACTCAGCCAGAATCAAAGACTGGAAAAGTAGGGATCATTGCCTTTGGAGAACATGGTAACGTCTGTCTGAACTGGGCTCGAGGCCAAAGCAAACTGGGACAGTGCAAAGACGAAATATTAAACTGCAGATCAGGAGCAGTTAAACTACATAAGGAAATTTTATACGTTACACACGTCATACACAGCTTCAGACAGCAGTGATGTGCCTGAAAAATCTGGACTGGATACAGTTAACTGGTTGAGAAGTTCAGGACAAACATCATGGAGCTGTGACGTCCCTGGTGTGATTCTAGCCAGGAACATTTATAATCAATCCCTCTCTCTTTTTATGTTTCCTGACTCTCTGCATTGCCATGTTGTTACATTAAGGCAAACTGTTATTACAAAATCAAAATTCATTACGAAAAAGAAATAATCTACTGTAAACTGATGTGGCAGAACCACAGATATCATCTTCTGTATACCGCACATTCATCCTTGTCAAAATCCCACGCCTGCATTGCCCATGATGCAACTCAACCACAGACAGTTGGGTCAGAGATTCAGCCTTGAGCTGCTAGCCTCAAACAGGGATGTGGAGTGGCTACAGAGATCTGGTAAGAGCCCTTTAGAGTTCATCATTTTCAAACTTACAAACCCAAACTATACTGACATCACCTGCGACAATTTGTCAGATTTCACGCACCTGTCTCTCTTATTCACATACAGTAACACTCCCCAAGACCTGTAGATAAACTCTGATGTGACTCTGAGTGTCCCCACCCCCTTCACATATGAGAGTTGGGGCACTCTTTTCAACTTTAGCCTCATTTTTCTATTCAGACTGGTCAGAATATACACTTGTTACATGATAACCTTGTGTTACGCAGCTTTCATCCTTCATTTTTACATTCTTCCCTTATGTGCTCTTAGTCAAGCAACAATCAATCTAATTATTCCAGGAACCGAGATGAGGCAGAACGTCAACTCGACTGTCATAACAGCTTCCCATCAGTCAGTTCCGCCTCCTGACACATCAGCTCCAGCATGGGCAAGCAGTCTGTCATCTACTGAACAGCTCACTGCATTACCCACACGCCTGCTGCAGCCTTACACACAGCCTGCAACATGTGCGCTAGACAGAAAACGCACCCTCATAACAGACTGAAAACTACAAGGAGACAACTTACCCATCAAAACACGGGTGATTTAATCATCTCTGCATCAGAGTTTGCAGCGTTTTTTTCCCCCAAGGCAAATTTTCTGCATCTTTTGGACAACTCTGATTACGGCTGAAACAATCAGTCAATTAGTTAATGAGTTAATCAACAGAAAAGTAATCACAACGTGATGATTTGTTGCTTTTTCTCTGTTTTATATAATTGTGAAAAGGAACTTCTTTGAGTTTTCAACTGTCAACTAACAAAAGTCTAACAAAACAAGAAGTTACTTTGGGATTTAAGAAGTTTTTATCTTCACTCACTCTGGACAAAAAAACAAACAAACACAATAATGTGTTTACAATCATTGGGATAAACTTGTGAGCAGGATTATGTGCGACCAAATTAACTGACATGCCATTTACTGTTGGATTTTGCAGTCAATTTCTCTTCAAATTCTATAGTAATATGCCAAATTCCATCTTAATTTATGAAAGTAGATGATTACTATATGAAGGGGTACATTAACATCTCACAAATAACTGGGATTTGACCTACTATCCAGCAGACTCAGTGAATACAAATTACTTTCTGAGAGCTCCATGGAAAGTTAACAGCAGCAGCAGAAAGATGGTTAAATGGGGGGGTTGTGCCTACTGTGCACCCGTATCCACTGGCCCACGTTCCTGCTCTGGGATCGAGTGTGGAGCTTTGGACATGATCCCTGTTCCGAGCCTCATCCCTGCTCTCCTAAGTAGGCCGGTCTGAGGTCTGAGCTCCAGATCTGCTGGGAGTTGGCCAGGGAGGAGGGAGGGAGGGAGGAAGGGGAGGAAGGGGGGGAAGGGGAGGAGGGTGTGGGGTGGAGTGGAATGGTCCAAGCGCTGCACTGATTCTGGATTTGTTGCCACGGCAACCCCGCTGCTTTTTCCATGTTGAAAATGCAGAGCACAGCAGGAGACTGCATGCATGCTGATTTTCCGTCTCCATCTATCTATCCTATAGCAACCTCAACACCCCTCCACTCCTGCAGCCCTCCCTCCCGACAATGTTTGCATTGCTTATCCCCTAAACCAGCCATCAATACCCGTCATAGCATGACTCTGGCATGACATACTAACTCTGGATGCAGGGGAAACAGCAGAGAGGTGACGGAGGAGGCGTGGGGGTTGAAGCATTGTGGATGCTGCAGTGGTGACAATAGACATATGCTTCATATGATGATGATAAACAGAGGGCTACTAAAAGGGTAAGACCAGAGTTCCAATGTCAGACTAGCACTCTATAAGCCAACACCACAGCAGAGGTCTGTGCAAGTGTCCCACTTCTGCAAGACGAACCAATAAAACCACAGCCACCATCCCTGCTACAGGGTGACTGCATCCTGGGCCACACACAGAAAGAGGAAAAGCAAGGTCGCAACCTCTCTGTGACCCCTTCAGGGTCCAGCAAACCTCCTACTGTCGCTGCCTTTAGGAAGACGGGGGTCCCAGAAAACCCCTGTCTCTCCTCTCCTCCTTGCCTTGCTCACAGAAGAAGGCAGAGAAGCGTAACTGTTGGCATGATTCACGGGTGAGCTCAGCCTTGCTTTTCTAAAGAGCAGCCTTTTCTCATCCTGGCCAAGACAATAAGGACATGAGTGAAGGAGTTGGCTCCATTATGGGGGGCTTATATAAAGGCTGCATTGTGCACAGTAAAAAGTAGGCTTTTTCAGGAGACACAGGCGGTAATGCTGTGCTTTGCTGTGCTGAGCATGACAACCAGGCATGCTTCCCCCTCACACACTGCAGCAGGTGAGGCTTTACTTCAACAGCAAGATCTGTCTGAACTTCACCAGGGCCAGGCACACAAAGAGTTTCATCATATATGCATCTTTTCTTTGCTCTTTTCCATTCCCAGCTCTTTCCTCACCCTGCTGTCACGCTTGTCACACATGTCACCTGGGCTGAGCGCTGATGATAGACTAGCCAATGCTGATGTGTGTGTGTGGGGGAAATACAGACACCTCAGCACAGCCTGTGGCCAAAGGAGGCCAGACCAGTGACGCACAGCAACAGATCTCACAGGCAATAAGATTGAACGTTGGCTGATTAACACTGCTGCTATGGTTACGGCAGCTTGACTGACGGGCCTGCTCCTCTCTAAGCTTGTGGCCTAACACTGCCCACAGTCACACAGTAGACAACCAAGTTCAACACTGCAGGTTAGTACCTGCAGTTTAATAGTACACTGAGCTATAGCATAGTTGTGTAGACTCCAGGAAGAAGTAGAGGAGGAAGTTAAAGCTATTTTTCAACCAAATATATCAAATATTTGATGGTTTCAGCTTCTCAAATGAGTGAGAATTTGTGGCTTTTCTTCATTTTACATTATAGATAATTGAATATTTTTGTGTTTTGGACACAAAAATATTTGTGTCCAAATTTGTGTCACTTGTTTTACCTAACAAACTGTCCAGGCTTTCCCACAGTGATTTACTGTGTAGTGTGGCCCACCTAAGCCTGAAACAAAGACCACCTCTGCCAACATTAGATCAATGAGTTAAACAATTGTAATTGTCATTGTCATGACAATGTCAGAAATAGCCACTTTTACTATAGCAATCAATATTCTAGTCCTAGGCTCACATATATACATCATGTGGGCAACTTCTGAGAAACACAAAACTAATTTCCCTTCAGAAATGTGTCATGAATAGATAAACAATGACTTTAAAATTAAAACCTTCATTTAAATGAAAATGATACATCTACAGCTCACATGATGATAACAGTTTATGAATGGGATGAAAGGCCAGCGTGAATTGTGACAGATAAGCCTCGTGAACCCAGCCGGGTTCAGAGCAGGGCGCTCAGATCAACAGATAGAGTCTGATTTTATCTGGCAGGCAGCAGGATAGTGTCACTCCAAAAAGATGATAGAAATTACAAACCCAATCCGTTTTTTGGAAAGGATCCAAGTTTTGTGAAAGTTTGAATCCTTTGTGGATTAAATGATGATCGGATAAAACAAGACTACATCCTGAAAATTTTAAAGCTAAGTAGACATTTCTTTCCATAAATATACATATTTCTATTGGCCAGATGTGCCTTTTTTATTATTATCATTATTATTATTTTTATTATTATATTTATATATGCTGATAACCTTCATTTATTCTAGATAAAAGGCAGCATGATTATCACAGACTCCCGTTTGACTCATTATGGAGATAATCGCCCAGACGTGGACTCGTCTGATCCGAGCCAGAGTCAAGTCACCCGGTGTTCGTTTGTGAGCAGAGCATTAGCATCAGAGAGAGCGACAATTAGCCTTCCCTCTCTGCCCGTCTGCACTCATTCTCGCACCAGCAGCCCCAACAGACCCTGATAACCTTTCATGGTTGTTAAAAAGGAACAACAACTACACCGCTATGTAGCAGAGGGCAAACAGCAGGATGGGGTTATCAGAATATCAGTTTCCATATCAAACTGCAAACACAAGCAGCTTTCAGTAGCCTTTTCAATCATTTCAGACAGCATGTATGCCAGGTACAGCTGTTGCAGCACTTGAGCAAAACCCTGCAGGAAGTTGAGGTTGTGCCCTGTTCACAGCTGACATTTTTATGTCAGGGCTCAGGCTCCATTCAAGTAAAGATTATTTTTATAATCAAATATTCATCAAGCAAAGTTCAAAACATTAGTTTCAGCTTCTGAAGTGAAGGAAACTGAATATCTTTGGGTTCTGCACTGTTGCTCAGACAAAACAAGCAATCTGAAAAGACGCCATTTTGGGGTATAAATCAATGATGAAAATAATTGCTAGATGCAGGCCGGATCCATCGCAGTTTACCAGTTACATTTTCAAATTGCTGTTCTTCACCCCAAAATTCAAAAGAACTCAGTTTACAAAGATTTTAAAAAAGAAAGCCAAAGCAAAGAACCAAATTGTGACATTTGAGAAGCTAGAACCAGCAAATGTTTGGAATTTCTGCCTGATAAATGAAACAACAACTATTTGAGCTCCTGTCTGCAGTTTTCCATCATGCATGTATGCATTTGAGGAAAAGTAAAACATCGTGGAAAAACGTGTTTCCATCACACTCCTTCTTCTTTCCAACAAGTGAGTGGTGAGAAACTCACTAAGCCTTATATTAAACGGAAATTGATCGTGTCATTAAGAAGGAACCAGACATTCATTTTTAGCTGGTGAACAGCGGTCTACTTTCTCTGTCCCTGATTAGAAAAATGTGCTGAGCTGAGATTGCATGGGCCTAGGGGTTTCTAAATTCAGCTAATTAAAAAACCAAACACAGGGATTTAACATGGTTTTTATTAAACCAGTGAGAACTTAATTATGAACACTTCAACGCATCTCAAATATGCGAAGCTACTCCGGCTGTAAAAACATTGGTGTGGATGAAGATCTGAGTGTGTCTGCTTCCAAATAAAGACCAGACAAGTGTTCAGACAGCTCTTGCAAATCCTGCCAAGAGTGACGGGGGAAAAAAGGCAATATTTGTCCCTCACCTGTTTCAGACATTAATACTGCAGATGACAACCCAGATATGTGCTGTAAGTTATTACTGTATAACCCAATCAAACAGGTTCTCAGCCAGCTGGCTCAAGTCTGGGGAGGGTGGTGGTGGTGGGGGGTGGCCTTTGGTACCACCACACACTTCCAAGATTCAGAGGCAGATAGAGAATCAGGGAGTGAGAGTGGCCAAACTTGCAAGCAGCAGCATTTGTCCTGTGGGGCAACTGCATGTGAGAGGAATGAGCTGCATGCCGGTGCCTGAATTCTTGTGTTAATGCAGCAAGAGAAAAGAGGAAGAGTTTGTATTCATGGCTATCTATAGACAGGAGTGGTGCCTGTGACATAGCAGCTGCTCCCCAAAGAGAGGTGACACATTAACCTTCAGCCAGCTGTCTTGGCCTGCCGCTTAAACATGAGCTCTCTCTCGCGCACACAGATACACACGCTCTGAGAGAACACACACGTGTTAGCCCAAGACAGGAACACGGAATTAAAAAACTCACCCAAAAAGTCTATGATGTTTGGTTTAATATTATTCTGTGTCACTGCATGTGTAAACGTCGAGTATGAAGCTCTGGCAAAAACACTCCCATTCATGTGTATGCTCACACATACACATACCCACACCCACACCCACACACCCACACACCCGTACACATACTGGACCATCATCTGATCTGCACTGGGACTCAAGGGATCAGCTCCGCGTAGCTACAGCTGTTTCACAGCAGGTCAGGTTACCCTGCTACCACTATCCCCAAGGCCTTCACCAAGGGAACAACCTCAAACCAACACACACGGGCAAACTGGCCCCCGCCCCAAACAGGTACCAGCCTCAACAAGAGGTAGCAGCTCAAAGCAACACACTTCCTGAAGCTCCTGAATGATACACATCTTGCAAGGGAGCTCAAGAGCGTGTGGCTGTCAAACTGAAAACTCACAGGAAATGAGGGAAAGTGCTGCAATGACAGTTCTTTCATTCAACCATCAGCATCAGCAAAACAATGCAAACTATAACCAGTGCGTGACTGCATATCTAACCTCAGTCCTTTTTTGGTACTGACCACAATATTTCTGCTGGACAGTGTCAACAACTGTCTGAAGCTGGCTACGAATGCTTGCTTTTTGTGACCAGACAGTTTAGGACTTAAATCATATTTCTGACTGCATTTATTTAGGCAAAGTTTTCGTACAGCTCCTGGACAACATTTGAGACACCATACTTGAGAGGTTTGGTTTCTTTTGCTTAATATAAAAAAGGACTCTTTAGAAACACACTGATTTAAAAAAAAAAAAAAAGAAATAAGATATTTAAAAAGTATTGTTTTGGTATCGGAGCTAAATCTATCTATAAGCATCTATATGTATAATATCTGCACTAGTATAATAAAAATATGCAGTCCTAGTAACAAAGTTCCTTTTCTTATAAGTAATTTTGCAAGCATTTGCCATTTTGCCAGTTTATCTGGTACACCTGACCAACACTAGAGCAATCTAATACAACAGCCCTGCAATAAATTGTACCTTCATGAAGGTTATAATGTTCCGTTTTAATTGAACGGAACATTCAATTAAATGTTCCGTTCTGAGAGAGGTGTTGACTCAGCTTCGTTACTTAGCAGTTTGTGGTGCTGTTGAACTGTGCTGCATCATAGAAAGATGTTTCTAATATTTTGTCCATCCCATTTGCAGTAGGATTTGGGGCAGGCTAAATATTGGAAACACCTCTCAGTATAATGCAACACAAGTCAACAGTGCTGTAAGTTCCAGCCTCTAACTCTAAATTAAACCAACACTTCTCCTAAAGAATATAAACAAAAATCGCCTATTATGACCTTTGTGAAAGAAGGGTTCATTGCAGGACTGTTGCATTAGACTGACAGTTTTAGCTAGGTGTTCCTAATAAACTGTAGATGCTAGGCCTGTAGATAATGGAAAATATCGCCCAGCCCTAGTTCAAAGATCTTAAATGATCTGAGTCAGTCAAACATATGAGAACAACAATTGTTCTCATGTTTAATGTTAAATGTTTAACCACACGGGCTCCAGGGTGTTTTCACACCAAAATTAAACTTCCCCATCACTTTGCCATGACAATCCCCCACTGCACAACAATGATGTCTTCCTTTTGGACATCCTGCTAACTCCACACTCTACTCTCACCCACACACGTAACACTGACACACAAGTAAAGTCCCTCACAAAAAAAACAAGACGTTAAGTACAGGAATTCATTGAAAGCTGAAGATCCCTAGAAACTGCAGGTGTCTTTCTCTCAACTGTTCCCCATGCAGGCTCCTGTCCTGGCCTTCCTACCTACAACAGCTGAAAGTGCTTAAAGCTGCTAATGCTGACTGTGTGTGTGAGGCTTCGCAGACTGGTACAGTTTGCGCGCTTGTGCTTCAAGTAGCCTGTGGAAGAAAAAAACCAAAAACCAAAAGCATTTGGACCAGAAAGACAGGACATCTCTGAAATGTGGGTCAGCGAATGTTTTGGTAGCAACTATGCAAGACGATACATGCAGAGAGCAGCCAGCCCTCCCTTTTTACAACCCAGCCTCATGCAGTTTGGTGACAACCACCCAGCCGACTGTTTGTGTCGCTCCGAGTGGTATTTAACAACAAGGCTGACAGAAACGTTTAACTCCCGGGGCCAGAAGTGATAAACTATTAACCGCTCCGAACTTGCTCTACCACTCGTGTACGCTGCACGTAGCTAAACCCCGCAGTTTGTTTTTAGTTAAATGCGGCCATTGACCGGTGAATGGGGCAAAACCGAGCAGCTCCCACAAACCAAACGACGGCTTTCACGCTCAGGGCTGTGAAGTAAACAATGCTGCATTGTTGAGCTGCTTTTTGTTTTCAGCGCAGGTTGGTGGAAATGTTTCTTGAGTCAGCGCTGTGGTCGCTCACCGGTGCTCCTACCGCCGTTTCTCTGCGGTAAATCCACACAAACTACACCGTAAAAAAAAACAATAAAGGCTCTCACCAGAAACGATGACCGTTGCTCCGACCGGAGTCCCCGACCTCGGAGCTTCTTCTCAGGCCGGATGCCGTGTTTTCCTCCGAGCGTGAAAAAAAGCACCGACCGTTTCTTCTCCTTCTTCTTCTTCTTCTTCTTTGTGGTTTCGGGGAGGTGGTAGCTACTTTCTGGTCTTCAATGTCGCTTATGTCTGAGGGGTTGTAGCGACCAGCAGCAGCATGGCTCGTTTTCTGGCTTTAAAGTTTCACTCCCCGTAGAAAATAGGAAGCGCTGCTGTCGTGTGTGCGTATGGGTTTTTTTCTTCTTCTTTTCAGATCGGAGGGACCGTGGCAATGCGAGGGACGATGGTGATTACTGGTTGATCTGAGTGTGTCCTCTGCCTGCCTGCCTGCCTGCCTGCCACCACACAGCCGAGTCATCTGAACGTCAGCGGGGATACAGCGCCACCTAACGGCCGGCGCTCCAAATGACACACAGGAGGAAAGTTTGGCCCCACAGCGGCCCCTACAGGAGGAAACACTGCAGTCTTACAGTCCTGTATTGTGTCACGCAAATAGGTGTATCGGTTGATAAGCCTGCGCTCACTGATTTGAATGGGGTGGAAAATAAGTCAACACCAGTCAACATGAGACAGTGCAGTTCTCTAAAACAATTTCAATAATAAACTGGGGATTTACTACAGCACTGTTGTATTTGACTGCAGTAGATTTAGTTAGGTGTTCCTAATCAAGTACCAGCTGAGTGTATGTCAGTAGAAACCTGAGTCATTAATAAAAGGAAAGTGCATCACTTCCTGAAATGCTGGTCTAACATGCCACCATATTTTATTGGAATCTGTTGAAGTTTTTGAGATAACCTGCCAATTAACAGAAAAAAGAGAGAGAAAAACAAAACCAAGTAGGTTTTCCCCCTGACATTGGCAATTAAAAACTCCCAAACTCTGTTTCATTCACTTCACATTTCCTCCTCCTACATGCTTTCCTCACTTACCTGAGCAAAACATTTTTGTTTCAAATATTCTCAAACCCCCCCACCCCCCAACTTCTCTGAGCAACAATCCCTCCACCTTGGATTGCCCCACAAAACAATTTAAACATTCACTCTTTTCTGGGGCACAGCCAGAATTTAGGTGGGAAAAAACTCAAGCAAACAGAAGGCTGCATACTTTCCGGCATAACTTTACACAGGAGCAGAGAGAGCGGCCTTGTTGAGGTGCCCATTTCAGCTGCAGTTTGGCAAGAAAACCTTGCTCCAGCTCCGGGCCCCGGTTTATTTTATGTCACTTTTTTTTTTTTGCCAGAAATGTCAGTGTTTTTGCTGTCAGTCAGCCATCTGTTCCCTAGCAAGTTCAGGTATTAACCAGGCAAGTGGTACATGTTCAGCCTTTAGTGTAATTTCCACAGTGAGTCTTAAATCTTCCCCTCTATGTTATAACTAAAGAAACAGGCCCTCACAGGCCCAAACTACTTAACAAAAAGAAAGTGTTAGTCCATCAGTGGTGTCACGACAGCTGCTTTAATTGCAGCACAATAACTGGAAAATTGAGTGGTTAAAGGAGCACACCAAGTTTCTCATGTCAAAGTTGAAGTCAAATCTGAATCCTCAGCACGTTCCTGTCCCTTCTCTCTGCTGTTTGTCGGATTCAGCCTGTTATCAGATCTCCTTGGTCACTCCCTCCCTCCTCTGACAAGGAGTAAATATTCCTCCAGGCTCTCACCCCACCTCTTACTCACCTCTCTCCCTCCTGGTCTCATTCATTTCTTGTATTTCAACAATTCAGACACAGAGCTAAAGATGTCCTGCATGTATGCAACCCTCCTGGCTCTCCTCACTGTGCTGCTTGCACTTTCCTGTGAGTCTGATGCCAAAGAGCGTGGGATTTGGGTTTTTGTTTTTGTTTTGTATCTCAGTTGCATGTGGATTTATGTATCAGTGGTATCTTGTTTAGACTCAATAACGATAGCTGTTTGTTTTCTTTGTTTTTCATGGAGAGGAAGCACTGGAGCCTAGATTGTGTGTTTTAATGTGGATCGTTCATGTTTTGTTCTCTGACCCAGTGTCTCCAGAGGCCGACTCTGCAGCTGTGCCCAGCGACACAGGCAGCGCCAAAGACCCACAAGGTGAGGAACTGCATCAGCTGCCCCTCTTCTACTGTACATCCTCTCTCTTAATCCCTTTATGTTGTGAGCTGAACCTCCTCCTGCTTCCTATGCAGGTCCACTGAAGAGGATTTTCATGAAGGAGGCCGATGCCTCAAACTTCTTCAGAAGACGCAACAGACGGGGCTTGAAGTCTCAGGATGAGATTAACGGTGAGTTCACTTTGGGTTTGTTTTTGTGGCCAGCCAAGGTGGTGTGTGTGTGGTTGTGTGCCTGTCGTAATGGTTGGCATCTGCACTTCATTATATAAGTATGTATTTTGGCAGCAGATGTGCTCTCACAATGAGATCCACACTGTTGTGCCACAATGGACGTCATCATGTTGCATCCAGCTTGGTAATGATATCAATGATGATTCACTAGAAAATAATTTATCCTACTAAGTCATTCATTCTTATTTTCAGATTATTTCAGATTATTTGTACTCATTTTATTATTAGTGATTTGAACAGAGTACAATGTTTGAATTCCTTGGATTTTGCACCTTTGAGAGTTGAAGTAGAGTTACCAAATAAAATGAGAAAAAATCTGCCAAAGAACTGAGAGGAATCATAGATCAATGTGCACTCACTGTACTTGTAAAAAAAAACAAACAAGTACTACATTAAATACATCCAGTCGTTAAGGTTTGGCATTGTATAGTCTAACCCCTTGTTTTAAGAAACTGATCTGGGTGTCTGAGAATCTGGGTGTCAGTAAGAGATGAAATGACTGGTTAAAATGCACGGGCATGGGCAGTAAGAAAGACACATTTATTGCAGTCTGAATGTTTTTATGACTGTGGTAGCCAGCAACTGTTTTCTGGACCTGACCTGACCTGACCAGAGAAAACCCCAGACCTGTCTGGTCACACTGCAGCTCTGCTGGAGGCTGCAGCGGGAGCCACAGGGCAGCATGGAGCTCACACACACTCATGTCAGCGTAAATCTGTCAATATTCACCTTGAAAGTTTTCTGAAAATTCATGTACTGTACAATGTTTGACATTCTTGGATGATTTAAAAGCACTGTTATGTACAGTTCGCCAACAAGAAGGTGAGAGCACACACAGAGACTGCTGTTCTGAATTGGAGTTGTATAACATGCTGTGGGGCTGTGTGCATGTAACAACAACAAGACACTTTGTGCAGTTAAAGGAGGAATAAAATGAACACAAAGCAGAGAACGCAGTGAAAGGACTGAGATGGACGAGTGAGTGGGTGAGTGGCTGGGAGATGAATGTGGAATGTGCCGACACACAGGCAGAAAGGGGTCAGAGAAAAACCAAGTAAAAAAGTGAGACAAATAAATTGTGCTCACTTTGAAGAGCCTCTCCTGCAGCATAATGACATAAAAGCACAACGTCGCTCTTTCAGGTAGATTAAATTTGCAAAGGAAAATATTTGATACATGTATTAACTGTTTCAGAAGGTGGACAAGGTGATGTAGAAATTTAGAGGGAAATATTTTGCCATCCAGGTGTAGACATTAGACCCCAAATGAATGCTCCTGTTTGACCTTGGGGTTTTTGTAGGAGTTGGTAAACCATGAGAAGCAGGTCAGCTGTGGTGTGTCAGGTAAAGAAAATGATGGATGACCAACCTTGCTGTGCAGCATCTGAAAGGGATAACAAACCAAAAATATTAGATGGTTGCCCTCAGTACTCATTCTATTAAATCTGATTTCATCTGCAAGCAAAGGATACTGATCTGCAATTCATCTGTAAATCTTACAAACATTATCTTTTATAATGTAATATAACCAGGTGGCTTGAGTTCCTAGCATGAGCTCCAGCTCACACCGCATGCACAGACTTGTGTAGCAAATCCTGTTAAAAGGTCAAAGGCCATGACCTGACTGGAAAGGTTAACATGGCTATCCCAAACCCTTCCTATCTCAGCTGAGCTCTTTCTTATGTTACCGCAGTCAGTATTGGAGTTTCACTGACACTAACTTGCCCACACATGACAGATGACTACTTTAATGTGTTCTGGTCTTTTTCACTTGTCCAGTCTTGCTGCTCAGAGGTCACATGGAATCTGTCTGAAGTCCTTGGCCTCACTTCTCTGTGTATATATTGGTAGATTTAATCTTGGTCTAAATTCAAAATTAAGCCAAACCTTTCATTTTTGGTAGCATTGAAGCTCAGAGGATAGGTCCATACATTTTGAAGTCTGTTTAAAAATAATGTTCACACTCAATATTCTTCATTAAAAGAGGCATTGATCACTGCAAGCATGCTAGCAGCTGGTATACAGTGAGAAATGATTTTTTTAAAAATGCTGCAAGTGGACTACAGGTTCAGCTTGGATCCAGCTTCGAATTTTTCAGAATTCATTTTTGGTTGGAACAAGGGATGTGGATTTTGTCCCCTATCACTTACATTATAGTTGCATTAGGAAAGGACCTCTTCACAGTCAGCATGGACAAGAGAGACAATTACAGTGACCAATAACCCAACCAGTGACTTTAACATACATATGGGCATGTGAGAGTCTATTAAGATGGACTTGAACAATGTAAACCTATCCTTCAGTTTTGCTTTCTACCCACATAAGTCTTTCTGGATCACGGCAAAAGGGTGAGACATGAGTCATTAGCTTCTTTCCATCACTTGGGGATCCAGGTTTTGTGTCTTTGTGTGTCAGCCACGGATACAATCAGCTTCTATGAATCATTTTTCACCACAAATACCAGCTTTATGAAGTTCACAAAAAGCTTGGTGATTCAGTACCGTGGTATTTTTGGAGGTTGTAGTTTTGTGGTGTTCAACAGTTCTTGTGTTTAGCGTGTGTGTCTTCACCTGTAGGTGAGCTTTGAATTGAAACCAGGGTCATATTTGTTGCTCCAGTTTATTTCCAGTGATGGAAAGTAATGACACTTTTGCTTCACTACATTTCAGGGGGAAATATTGCACTTTTTGTCAAATAAATAAACATTTACTTTTTACTTACAGCTGTAGTTACTAGTTCCTTTTCAGATTAAGATTTTACTTTAAAAAAAAACATAACTGCAATGCATTGCTAAAGATAAATCCAATGATTCCTAACCAGTGACCTCTTACAAATAATTAAAACAAGCTACAAAAGTAAAATGCTGCTCACACACTGATTCTGATATTCATGTACTTTCATTAAAGGAGTTTAAATGCAGGACTGTAATGGAAGAATTTTTTTAAATGTTGTATTGTCTCTTCTACTTCAGTAAAGGACCTTAATACTTCTCCCCCACTACTGTTCTCCATGCCATATTCAATAACTCTAAACAATAAGTGTACAAATTAGCTTGACAATCTATTTCTAATTCTACAGATAATAAATGATTCTGCAATTGATTTGTGATCAGTGCACCTGTTGTTTGAGTACCAGCTATTTGGTTATTATGCAGTTATTTTAGGCACCTTGTCTCTTAAAAAACTCCAGTGTAAAACTAGTCTATGTCAGGCCTTTTTAACACCAACACATAATAAAAAATATAAGAATTTACAATTTACAAGAAGCTCTGGTTTGAAATGACAATTAACTTCTGAATCATCCTCCTCTGTGCTTGCAGCTGAGCAGAGGCAGGTTTTGGCTGCAGATGAACGGAAAAGAGAGTTTCATGAGGAGAAGAGGAATGAGTTTGAGAGCTACGCTGAAGAGGAGCATGATGGTATTGTAAACTGCTCATATCTGATGTAGCTGAGAGGGATGAGTTCATTCACTGTATGAGCTCATTCATCCACTAAAATACTTTTGATCTTCCAGAACAAAATGAGAGGACCAGAGAAAGCACCGAGCAGTGGAGGGAGTTTCACTACGACGGGATGCATCCTCCCCATGAGTACAACCGTCACTCCATCTGAGTCTGGGATGTGACGTTGTGAGCTGATAGGACACGAACATTTCAAAGAATGTTCATCTTTAACTATACAGTTTTTCACCACAGGCCCCGACAGTTACACAGCAAAGCTACACAATGAAATGTTTTAATTTTCTTTTAACTGTCTTTTCTTCTAAACATCTAAAAAGTCAATATTTAAGAACAAAGTGAAGTGGTAATCCTTTCCTTTGCCACAAACTGTGCTTGAACATTTGATATGGTATAAGGTGACAAAATAGGGAAATAACCATAAGGCATCATTATTCTAGAATATATTATATAATATTCTATGTTACATAGTTATTCCCTTTGTTCAGGGCTGCAACTAATCATTTGGTCTATAAAATGTCAGAAAAAAGTGAATAATTAAAATTTTGCAGAAGCCAGGCTTAGTGGATTAAGACAACCAGCAAATAGTCACTGAGAAGTTGGAATCAGTGATCTTTGCTTGAAAAGAACTTAAAATAAGTCATTCCCAAACAAAGAAATGTACAGTGCGTTATCATAAATAGTGCAGTGATGTTTGAGATCAATTAAAATCCATAAAGGTTAAAACAAATGTCATTAGTACAAAATTATGTTTGTAAGCCTTTCTTCTACAATTAGAAAGTTATTATGAATCAAGCCAATAACACAATGTAAACTATATTGTTTTAGCTGTTATAGAAGTGTCCTGGGTTAAATGGATTAACACAAATTTTATAACAGCTTGCCAGAAGCAGAATGAGTGTGAATAGACTGTATTTACCCATATCTTACTTAGTTGTAATGACATAAAATGTATTAACTGAACCATTTATAATCATCAATTTTCAATAACAATTTCTAGTGTAAGAAATGCGTACATACCCTAACTTGATATTTACTCCCTGTCAAAGAAGCAACAACACATGTAAACGAGCCTCTTTTTTAATACATGAATCTCTACAACTCCAAAGAACAGTTCTGAAACAATATGTAATGCATGCATACTGAGGGACTTTAAATGCTTAGTATTTTTGCTTTCTTTTGATGTTTTTTGCGGGAAAAAATACAGGGAAGGCAATAAAAATAAACACTCAAGACCCAAGCAAACTGTGTTGTTGAGATTTGTATTTACAGTAAATAGAGGCTCAATGTCCATATGCCGATATTCACCACAACATTTTTAGATAATTCCAGATGGCAAAGCCCTTGATTTTGGGCATGTTCTGGTAGAGTGTTCTTTTTTTCCCCCTTTCGTGTTGTGTTTTAAAATTAAATAGAGGTTTCACAGAGAAAATACAAAGACAAATCCCTTCTCTTCTCTGTGTGAAAGCAAGAGAGAGAGAGAGAAGGAGAAAGAGTCTTTCTGCTAAATTCAACAGGCTGGTATGAAAGCACAGTGATTAAACACAGAGAGAGTGAGCTGTTCTCAGACCAGCCACTTCATGAGCGGAAGCAGAGCACGATATTTCAACTACTCAACTGTACACTATTGATTTGACGATTCTGCAATGGGAGCAATTGGTATCAAGATACAGTTGCATTCATTTGTCATTTTACATTTTTACGACAGACATGAGTGTGCACTTCACTGATAAACACTGTCTTTAAATCCAAATCTGTAATTCAAGGTTTTTTTTTCGTGGGAAAACAATCTATTCAGTACAAGTTACATGACACTCATAAGCCAGTAATGGTGGATTTGAGGAAAGACAACACCTGTCAAAGTCTCCCAATGGCACATTAGAATAATATGCAGTATGTGGAGGTTTTTCAGTTCAACTACTTCATCATCGCCAACCCCAACGCCAGTGTCTGACCACTCTGAGCGGGGGTTTTGGATAGCTTCATGTTGGAGCACATCCCTGAGAACTGGTCACACAGCGACAACACGTGGTTGCCCTCCTGTGGTCAAGGAGGACTTCACAGTCACGTTAAAAGTAATTAATCAAATAAAACAGCAATTACAAAGTAAATACTATTAGATACTGTGTCTTTATCATTCAATGCAATTACATTTCAGTCCAGTTTAATAATAATACATTTACACATTTCTGCAAGTGATATTCTTACAAAAGTCATAATATATTGTAAGAAAATAAATAATCCAATACATTAGTGCAATGCACTGGCCCTCTCCATGACCTAAGCACATTATCCTGCTCGTGTTTCATGGCCACACACTGTAAAGCAAAGAGATTACACATACTGTCATACCATACTGTTATGCCCCTGTGAGCCATTGTAGCAAATACCACAGCAAATTAACGAGCAGTCAAAACGACGAGAAGTTCAGAGTGCAGATGATGTCACAATTATTTACCACAGCTTGAAGCTTATATTTCACTTGCATAACATGACTCCACTTCCAGGCAGGATATTTACACAAGGCATACAGAGGAGCGTCCTGTCTCAAGACGCTCACAGTCAAAAATGACAGCAGCTTCAGTAAAGAGTTCCCTTTAGTGTGGCACTTCCCAGACCAGCTGCTTGTTTGCCAGACAGCCATGATCCAGACTGAACATGGCTTCCACAATAACAACTTCTGGTGAGCCTCTCCCCCTCTGTACTTCCAGGTCTGTATGACAGTGGGAAGGGAAGCAGCGAGGTGCTGTGCTGAGCCGTGGTAAATGGAGCTGAGCCAATGCTCCTTAAATTCCTCCCGTGGTTGGCAGAAACAGATGGGAGGTTGCGGGATGGGCAAACTGGGCAACGACATTGAAGCACGAGGCCTGGGATGGTTAAATCCCGTCTCAAAGCTCCGTGGTCTCCCAGCTCACCTCCCGCGGAACCTGGCGTCATTTAGTCCCAGTGTGGATGACGGTAACAGTGGAGGGTCGTGGCCGCGATGGCTCGGCTGCCACCGAAGGTTCCTCTCGCACAGGAGGGGGGGAATCAGAGTCCTGATTGTACACTTTAACAGCAGATGGCAAAGGAGCTATTGGAGGACCTGTGAGACAAAATATAGAAATATAAGGAATTGAATGTCATTAACTAAATTTTGTTGAACACTTGGAAAGCTGGAAGCAGCAACTGTTGATTAATTTTCTTCTAATCAACTAATCAATTCATGAATCGATCAACTAATCATTAAACCACTGGAGCACAGAGATAAAATTACTTCTAAATAAGCATATTTTCAGAGGTGTGGTGTTGAAACAGAGCTCAAATTTTTTTAAATCTTATGTTAAACTAAAAGCCACCAGAAACACTGTGACTGCATGGCTCATGTCAAAACCAGTTTAGTCTCTTTAATTGAAAATGACACCTCAAGAGCTTTTTAAATAGTTGCCAATTAGCTTAATGGAGAGGACGGCAGAGTGAGTAGAGCCCAGCTGAGTTCAGTGCTAAAAGTTGGACATGTCCGTGTCTACAGAGAGCATCTGGAGTGTCACTCACAGTCCTTCAGGGAGAGCGGGGCGCAGTCCACAGACTGGCTCTTGGCTGGAGCTCGGCTCTGAGGGCTGGATACAGAGTTGTTGCCGTGGATGCTGCTGCCAAAGCTGGTGCCCAGCTGAAGGCGCCTCATGTGGCGGATCACAGCTGTCGCATTAAAGGCTTGCTGTGAACAGAGGGTGCAAACAGACAAGTGTAATACCAGAGACAGAATCCTGGGGAAAGACAAATCACTGCATGTTTTTGCAAATCAAAAAGAGAATATTACGCCTATTATTCTAATGATGGCTGTTTTTGTTGATATGTGATAGTCAAGAAAGATGATGTCTTGCACTCACCCTCCATTTGCTTTTGGCAAAGTTTTTCCGCATCTGTCGACTGACTGATTCATGTATGTTCTTGCAGAGAGCTGTGTCTCCAGCGATCCTGAAAATTAAAGTCAAGTCCTTTTAGATCATTTAAAGAACAATTCACACATACGAACACACCACTGCATGGTGGTGTGGTCCTGGAGACAGCTTCTATAGCGGGAACTACCACAGAAGTGGTTCTGAGCACTTTGGCAGGTGTTCATATGCCTGTCTGTCTGTTTGTGGACATATTTAGTCACCACCTGTGCAAGATGCAGTCACAAAACTTGTGTGTAGTTGAGATCAAAATGAAGAACATGTTGACGGACGTCACCGCTGGTGTGATCCCATCACAAGAAGTTCTATAGTTTATATTTGTTTCTGTAATACCTTGGGAATCCATCCTTGTGTTGTTTTCCTATTTACTCCCATCATTTATTTTCATTCTGCTAAAACATCTTTGACTGATGGGGCGATGTCTTTGCAGGCGCTCACACACTGTATCACTTTCTGTCACATTCATCATAATATCTGTGTATGAAACCTTGTCAATGAAACCCATTTCTCTCTGTTATGACACCTGTTACCGGTGTCACAAACCACATATTTGTATCAGAACGACCACCTGCCCAAAACCCAAAAGGCCCATTACTGGCTAACAGACTTATTCCTATTGGCCACTTCAGCTGGAAACAGTAGCCCACGCCAGCTAGCTCTTGTTAGCTCTGGCTCAGGCCTGGGAACACATCCTAATTGTTCATTAAAGCTTCCACATTCTTCAAGGATCCTTCAGCACGCCAGCCACTAATTGGCAGCCATTTATTCAGCAGATTTCTCTCTGAGGGCTAGTGGTGCCTAGCAGAGGTGGGTTCGCGGCTCGGAGCCATGGCGACAGATGACAGTGGGAGGACATGTTCTCTATGACAAATGCATAAGCCTGGCAATCTGCGTCATACTGCTGTTTAGTTGCACCAAGATGCGTGGTTCCCTGTGATTGTCTGGTTGGGGAGCAGTGTGCGGCGATTAGTTTCTCACCAGGGGTGCTGAAGAGCCTGGTCACATGTGAATCTCTTCTCTGGGTCCTTCTCCATTAGGCTGCTGATGAAGTCTTTGGCTGTGAAGGCGGTTGAAAAGGTCAAGAGCACATCAAGCTGAGAACATGTTCCACACTTTGCTGAACTCAAGGATTTAAATGTTTTTTCTAATGCTTTTTTTTTTTTACAGGTCCTGCAATTTCTTGAAATATTTTTGTAATTGTTACTGGAAAATTCTGGACCAATTATAGAGTAAACAGAGCCAGCACACATACTAAATACCAGTTCTGTTATTTTAGTTCTTAAGGACCTCTATTGCAAATACAAGAAATTTATTGCATGTTTGTCCATTGTGGCAAGACATTCCTCCTCCGTTGCTCTTCTTGAAGTTTCTTAAATTTTTTGTCCCTATTAAAAATTTTTTTTAAAGAATTGGGTGACTAAGTATCCTTAGAGGGTGCTGTATATAAAACACTATCCTTTAACAAATCTATTTTAACACATTTTTTTCATTATCATATTTTTTTTTTTTTTACAAAAGATGGATGTGTTGGATAAAAAAACAAAAAACAGATTAGATAAAAGATTCAAATATGCACCAAGACCTGAAAAAGAAAAATTAACAAGATGACACAATAAAATGAGCTTGTGAGAAATAGAAGAGCAAAATACATTAATTCAATATTTAAAAAAAATATTTATTTAAATTTTATAATCTGGGTTTGCATTTATTTATATTTTTAATTTGTCTTAATTTGCCTTTTACTGCTTTTTGTCAGTTTTTGTGCCTCTATACAATCTGTTTTCTTAGAATTATAAGGGAACTACAGGATCAATATTTCAACATATTATAAGAACACAAACACACAGAGTATGTTGTAGCTCACCGGAGTCTGATATGTCATCCCAGTACGGTGCGTCAAACTCATAGTCTGCCTTGAGAATCTGCTCAAAGAGTTTTGAATCGTTCTCATCATAGAAAGGAGGGTAACCGCAAAGCCTGAGAAGATGAAGATGGATGATTACACAACAACAGTCCGTGTGAGTGCTGTTATCCATCTGATGCTCGAAACTTTAACCCAAATCTAAAAGGATTTGCTGCAGCCTAATCTCATTCACTGGTAGTTTGATTTTTCATATAGCATGCAACAAGAGACGGTTCAGATGGATTATAGAGACTACACGAAGACTAAGAGTGGGGGGAAAAAAATGGGACACAGCCTATTTTCATATTATATAGAAAAAAATTGACACGCAAATTGCATATGTGCAACACAAATCCATGCTGTATATTCAAGTGGTGCTTCTGATTATGAAACAGTATAAATGATTCCATAACAACGACCAGACAGAAGCCTCATTTGTGAGGCCATCAGAAACTCTTCCACTTAATTACCTTAAAATTTATCACTCCTAACAAATGGATAACGAGACCAGGGATTTTCTCTTTGCTAACGAGCGACGCCACTTTACTTAATTAGTTTGGAGGCTTTGTGTAACACTTTCCACTGAAAGCTTTATAGACTCTGTAAAATAGGAACAGAAGCTGGGGGCACCCCCCTGACTACAATCTGGACCCTGAAATGGTTTAGCCTTTAAGGGGGTATCTTAGAACCTGGATGTTTTTTTTTTGTTTGTTTGTTTTTTTAATAGTTTTAGACAGCTTTCAGCTCTTCTGCATTATATTATTTTAGGATGCTGGGTTCTATTTTGTGGCTCCGCAGAGGACTATGTTGGTCTGTTGGTCAGTACCTCAGTTTGATCCCGACTGAAATATCTGAACAACAATCAGATGACTGCCATTAATTTTTGTACAGACATTTACGGTTCCCAGAGGATGAATTGTAGATGCTTTGGTAATCCTTTAACTTTCCATCTAGTACCTTCTTCATTTTAAAGATTTCAATTTGTCCAGTAGTTTGATTCATGACCAAACACCTACAAAAACTGAAGACATTCCCTTCAGCCTCAATTGCACATTGTGTTTAGTGGTAATTAGCAAATGTTAGCAGGGAAACACACTAAATTGAAGTTGTATTCCAAAACCATACCACATAATAATCATCAGAGCATACAGCAGGTAGTATACAAAAAAAAAAAAAAAAAATCAGACATACTGAACTATTTTATAATAACAGGAAGTCATAAAAAATGTGTGGAGCTGGTTGTCAATCGAACTGTGTCTTTGACTTATCACTGTAACTAAACTTTCCTAACAAGGTTGAAAATACTAGTGTAAACATAGAAAAAACCTGCTTGGAATCATGTGAGACTGAGTTATTCGTTCTATGATAATTGTCTGTAACTAACATTGTTTTATTTCTTGCTCAGGACACGAGTTCCCTGTTTAGAAAAGGTTCAAATACACAAAATAAGCTTCCGTTAGCCATTGTATTTATGTTTTAAATTAGAGTACTCACAGAATATAAGCGATGACCCCAATAGACCAGCAGTCCACAGCTTTACTGTAGGGCTTCTGTGCTAAAACCTCAGGAGCTGGAACAATAAAATATATATATTTCTTAATGGTCAGAAAAATAACTATTCATGCAGTGAAAACAATGCAAACACATTTCAATGATTCACCATAACACAGATGCGAGGATAGAATGTGAATGTTTTGTGGCTTGCCTGCAGCAGATGGCTAAGGTTAACCTGTAGCTACTGGCAGATTAGATTAGGTCATGTTTAGCCAACTAGTGCATCTAATTATCTCAGAGCAAGTTTCCACCAAAGCCGGAGGGCATCCTCACCCACGTATCCTGGAGTCCCACAGGCGGTGGCCATCACGTCACCTGTTCCCTCCATCTTTGACAGGCCAAAGTCACTAATCATGATCTTTGACTCATCGTGAGGACTGAAGTACAGCAGGTTCTCAGGCTGAAAATGAAAGGGATAAATAATCGAGTCCATCAGTGTGCCTGCGATTGTCTGTTTCTGTTTGAGCCTGTGTATTTTTTCTGCATAGATTAATTTCAGCGGCCCAGACAGTAAGATATCAGACAAAATATGAAACAAAATCCCCTGGATTTGTCATTCAAGAGTCAGGGGAGTTTTACGGCTCATCCAAGAGGCTTCATCAGTTTTACCAAGAAGGAAAATCCCTGACATTTAACCTCTGTGGGTGATCCACACAGAGAGCTCACGTAATATCACTCACACAGGTTAAATAGCAGGGATTTTCCCCTCACGGTAAGACTGAACCTTCTCTGTTGTTCAGTGGCAAAACATTTTCAATTCATCAACAACAACTGCAGTGGATTCTGTGAGGAACCATGAATATTACACACTGTTGTACCTTTAGGTCTCGGTGCACTATGCCCATGGAGTGCAGATAGTTTACTGCATCCAAAACCTGCCGAATGAGCCGACTGGCATCCATCTCCGTGTAGAAGCCCTTTTCCACAATCCGGTCAAACAGCTCACCTCCAGACACCCTGTCAGCACACAGAGAAAACAACAATGGTCTGGTTTATCCAGTAATAATTAAAAATAATAATAATAATAACAATGAAAAAGTTCATTTTTGTGGGACTTTGTAAAGTGAGGTGCTTTACAAAGTACAGGCACAAGGCAAAGTGTACAACCCAAGGGTTCTGCAGTGAATAGTAGGTAAGTAAAGCTCCCAACGCCACAACTTCTTTCCACTTCATTACAGCAAAGTTCCCTGACATCCATCTGTGAGCTTTTTCACCCGTATGTACCCGGTCTCAACCTTCGATCCTGAAACAAAATCCCCTGATGCAGACTTAAACCTCAAGGTTTAAAGGTTTAGCAATTTGCTCTCAGTGGTCCTGAGCTTTAAAACAGCCTCCATGTTGAAATCTACCTCAGTGACTTACTTTAAATTGCTACTAAATATTCATTTTCCCACATTTGCATTTCTGTACTAAGTGGCCTTTTTTCATGGATTGTCCATTTCCAGTTAATATGATACAATTTTATGGATTAAACTGCTTTTTATATTTGCCAAATTATCGCTGCTATTTTACTGCTCTGGCCTGTGTTCACTCTTTGTGTTTTTTTTTTTTATCTGAGGCATCATGTAGCTGTGTTTTAAAAGGGTGCCAAACAGATGAAGTCAGTCAGGGCTGCTTACATACTTTGTTTTTTCCAAATGCAGTTTTTCAGTATTTATCAAAAATCATCATGAATTTTGAGACTTGTCCCCGCAGCTCTGCAGTGTTTGTAGCTGATGCATCAGAATTCTTCTCAACTGCTTTAAATCACAACTACTTTACAAAAGGCACAACAAGTGACTCATATTAAGTTCAGCATCAATTACGAGTATGTACATGCTTTCGGAGATGGACAGCAATCACCATTTTTATAACTGAGACTTCAAGGCAACATTATGTACCTTTCAGAGGTACACAGAGGGCAGATATTTGCTGCCTAAATTGCTGGTGCATTAGTCACAAACACTGTGAAATTATGTGGCGAAGGGAAAGGTCTCAGAAATTATGACGACACATCAGACAAAGGAAAATGGCAGAGGGAAACAGCTGTCACCTTCACCAACACTGACCGGAATAATTTTAACAAGATAGTTCCTGCATAAATAACACTCCAAACTAATTTAAAGTTTTGACAGCATCAACGCAAGATAAAACTCCTTTTAGGAAATACACTTATTCCCTTTCCGGCTGAGAAATAGATAAGGTGATCAATACTTCCTTCGTGTCTGTACAGAGACTGTGAAGCTAGAGCTTTAGAGGCTTTGTCCATAGATAAAAAAAATCAACCTACCAGCACCTCTAAGCCATGTTCACTAATTAACACAATCTCATGTGTTTAATCTGTACAAAAACATATAAAAGTGTAAAAATGATAAGCTGTTATTTCACAGAGGGTGATGTACCAGGTATGTGCTTTCATTGTCAGAATACTTTTTCATCTGGATGGTTAGAAAAGTCTTTGAGGAGTCTGAAAATGCCTTCAGAACAACAGTGAGTGTGTAACGACATTCTGGCTTTTTCAAAGATCGCTGAGTACAGACACTTAGAAATGTGACTTGAATAAAATAATATCACAAGAGCCCCCATAAAACCACAGCTCACTGTTATGCTAAAGTTAGAAGAGGTGATAGGTATATGTTTTTTAACTTACTTTTTTTTTTATACTTTATACTTTTTTCCCCACTGTTTCCAGTTATCTTGCTAAGTTAAGCTAAGCTAACTGGCCCGTTTCCAGCTTCATATTTACCATACAAAGGAGAGAGTGATGTCAATCTCATGAATCAACTGTCATCCAGAAGGCCAATCAGCTTATTTCTCAAAATGTCAAATTATTCCTTAAATGTACTTATGGACTGATGCAAAGTTATAGTCCAACATGGTAGTTATATTGTTTATTGTTCAATTATAAAATCCTGTAGCATTAATTTAATCCATCTCTGTGTATAATACTGCTGTTACGCATAGACTCATTCCTCTTTAAAGCATCACCGGATTCACTCAGACATTCAAGAGAGGGCAAAAATGCCTCACGGACATTTCGGACGCTTATTCAAGCAAAAACACAACACATTATCAAAATGACAGGCCAAATGAGAGACAAAGAGCTGACCTAAACAAACAAAGTGGTGGGTTGATGCACTTACAGCTGCATTATGAGGTACAGGTGGTTTGAGCTCTCGTAGATGTCCTCCAGAGCCACGATATTCTCATGCTTTATCCTGCAGAGGGAGAACAGAAAATTCACTTTGCTTGCTCTCAGCCTCTGTTCATTTCAGCACAGGCCACTAATGAGGTGCAATTAGCCTTTTCTTTTGTTAAAATGATGCCCTGCCGACTGAAAACGGATCTTTTTTTTTTTGCTTTCTGTTACAGCACACTGCCTATATTTACACTTCATGTGTGTTTGTGCACACATGTGTATCTTTGTGCTTGTCAAAAATGAACCTGGCAAAGCTTATCATTCACTCAGGAAAGAAAATCTTTTGTATGTGATGGGGGCTGGGATGGGTTGGGGGGTTTCTTAGAGAATGCTAATCAATGAGTCATGAAGCGGCAACCCCCGTCAGCAGGAGCACCTGAAAGAGATAATATAGGATGGATCAAGATACTGGGAGTCTGTGTCCAGGCAACCAGCCAAGAAGGTTTAAGTAAAAAAAAAAAAAAAAAAAAGAAAAGAAAAAAAGCTGCCTCTGCAAGGAGATATGCAGATGACAGAGCGTGTTCAGAAGGGCAGGTGGCTGAAAAAGAAAAGGTGGGGGTGGAAGAGGAGGAGGCGGGGAGAGTCTCAAAGGACTAAACAATCTTCACAACTTCCTTTCTAAGTCCAGAACGAAAATGAGGTTGCAGCTTGAGTGCTGTTAGACTAACAGACACAAGGAAGGAGTATGAAGAGAGTGAGGAAAAAGGAAAGGATGAGAAAAGACAGAAAGAGAGAGCGAGAGAGAGAGACAGAGAGAGAGAGAAAGGAGGAAGTCAAAGGATAGCAACTGTAGCCAGGCAACTACACCCAACAACTGGCGTGTTCGCTTCAAGAGTGACTGATAACTGAGCTTGTCGGGGGAATTACCCATCAGACCCTGGAGGAGGATGGAGTGTCACCTGGTGTCAATGCAATCCTATCATACCCTGTGTAGGTGTGTAAGAGTGTGTACACTGTGAAGACCCAAAATGGTGGATAGATGAGATTCGACAAGGAAGTCACTTAAGCCTGACAATGACTGTGAAATAAAGTGTGTGCCACCAGCATCCCAACTCCGAGTCATTACTCAGAGTGGAGAGAGACACACACAAGCATCCCCCGGAGGACGACGCGAGGTGGTGACCCTTTCTAAAGTGGTGTTCTTTGTCTGGAAACTCCCCCGCGGCTCCGACAGGCGGTACCTACTTCCTAAGCACAGCGATTTCATTTTCGATACTCGTCTCCTTCCCCTTCAGCGCTTTTTTCGGGATGCACTTGATTGCGACCATCTTTCCCGTGGCCTTCTCCCGAGCCATCACCACTTCGGAAAAAGCACCCCTGCAAGAGAGAAAGAGAAACATGTTAGTCCTGCTTTGTATGTGCTCAGGCAATATTGACACAGAAAACCTATCGTCAGTGAGTAGATAGAGGGCACTCAGAGGCAGACAGGCCAGAGTACACAAACAGCATATTGTGAATATTTACTGAGAACTGGCAAAGTCCCTGACTATGGCCAACAGCCTTCTGCGTTGGTTTACGCCTGATGCTCGTGTGAAGCCAAAAGCATGGCAAACACTTTTAAAACACCCATTTAGGACGGCGGATAGCGTGTCTTCCTCAGCCATCTGTCTCCATACATGAGAGCCTTTAAAAACAAAAACTGAATTAAGGAATATTTGCTCAAGCAATCTGTATCTGTTGCTATGATACCACATTCAGTCCACCTTAATAAATCTCGCTGAGCACGCAGCATGATTGCTTTTTTTTTCTCTTCTCCCCTTCTTGTTTTCATTACACACCTTCACAGGCACCTTTTTTTACTCCCTTACTGCCCTCAGGATGGCTCGACATGAAACAAGGATTAATGATTTGAAACTCTCTGGGTCATGGTCACTGGACCAACAGATATGATCTAAAAGACTAAAATAATCCTTGATCAGCTGATGAACTGATGGCTCTGATGAAGGCTTGCCAAAATGTGTCAGGATAAGAAAAAAATGTTAATCTGAACAATCTGACTATTGTGATTTTTCTGGAGCGCTATAGTACAGTCCCAAGTCATATATTCTAAATCAATTCATGTGCTCACAAAGCCACATGGAGCTTTTAACATTTTAACATTTCAGTTTGTTGTCTCCTCCACTTTTTAATCTCTAATTCAGCTGCTTACATAAAGCCTTTTCAGCAACTTTGTTCTTATTGATATTTTCAAACTAAATGAGTGGGTTGACATGAGCAACACAATACTTGTACAGCATCAGTGATATATGTTATGGGTGACATCATGTAGGCACAATATTACAATATTTTACATATCATTCACATTGTTATCTTAGGATAAAGATCAGTTTCTTCATTCAGTTTATTTAAAGTACAATTTCAAGTCCTGTCATTCTTGCTGGAGCATCTGCCAGCAGCCATTTTAGTGTGATGGCTTTCTTGTATTTTAAAGATATATTAACCCTGTAAATTAGGTTTATCAAAGACCAGGTACAGAATGACAAAGAAGCAATAAACTTCCATTCCAGATATTTTCATTATCAATTAATTCATCTCTTGCAAATGTAAAAAACTGGCCTGTTGGAACATCATCAGGTATACAAAAATACAAATGATGTGAAGAAACACACCTGCAGTGATTTACCGCCTTACAAACAGCAAGACGACCAACATCAAAAAGTCCATTATGTTCTCAAAGTGTCATCACTTCATGCCAACAGGCTCTAAACTCAGTGCCGCTCGTAGCACTAAGTCCCACCGCGGTCATCAAATCCACGCTAATCCCTCACTCCACCTTCGCACAGGGGGGGGGGGGGGGGGGGTCAGTCAGAGCCACGACACACAAACACAGACTGGGCACAAACACACTACTTGGCCACAAAGCTTGGCCCCAGGTGTGATGAGGTGGAAGACACACAGCAAACAAACAGAACTGAGAGGGCTTGGAGCATACGCCCTTGTGACTTTGACCTCATTCTGGCACGTTATGTGGGACAATATGTAAATTCATGGGGCTGTGTAAGATACTTGGTGCACTACTTGTTCGCTTGTTACAGCACACACACATCTTCACACCGCAGCTGTTGCCGTGAGGACAATGAGCATCATTTCTATTCAGCGCATGCGACCGACTTCTACAGCTGTGCGGACATTAAGAGCAGAATTCCTCCACCAGCACGTTGAGCCCTGACGAGCAACTCTCTTGCACGGTTTTTCGGAGCACGCTTTCTGCTTTCTGCAGCAGGAGACACACGCTGATGAAACCACAGGAAACCTGTGAACTAACAGAGAGGTTGTTTAGCGCGTATAGCACCATTTCTGTCCCCCTGCTCACCACATTGACAAGCAGCAACATCATTTCCTGAGAATGACAACATGACAGAATCCAAGCCTGTGACTTCCCTTGCTCTGTCAATGCATGAGGCACGACAAACTGTGCTGCAAGCTCCTAAGGCATTCAGTCGATTAATTCATAATTCACAGGAAAGAAAAGGTGCGATGTCTGTTAGAGACATGTATACGGTGATGCTACCGCCCACATGCTGTATCTGCACGTACATACACACAAAAATCCAGTGACACATCCACAACAATCACACATAACTCTAGAGCTGAAACGATGAGTCAAACGAAAGAAAGTAATCAGCAACTACTTTGATAATTGATTAATACTTTCAATCGTGTTGCAGAACATGCAGAACATTTGCTGGTTCCAGCTTTTTAAATGTGAGGATGTGGTGTTTTCTTAGTCATACCATGGTAAATGAAATGTGTTTAGATTTTGGAAAGCTGCACAGAGAAATAAAGCAATTTTAATACATCCGATTTAGTTTCAAGTTATTTCTTTATTATATTTCACAAGCTAATCGATTACCTGAGAATATAATTTACAGATTAATCAAAAATAATTGCTATTTGTAGTGCTACATAACTAAACAGCCTATGTGACTTCCAGCACATCAAATTCATCCTGAGAATAATCCTTGATGTGATCTGGGGCAGCATTAAGTGATGAGGGAAAGCTCCATCTGAACCGGACCCTTTATTGAAGCACATCTCATTCTATTACGCAAGATAAATATGATTGTATGGCTGCAAAATGTTTCCAGTGTCACAGACTGCACAATCAAGTCAGCACACTGACTCACTTGGTTGAATAATAGGTGGATTTTAAGTTCTTCCCAGAGCCACAGAGCTCCACAGCTCTTGGATGACGGTGTGAGCTCTGTGTGTGTGTGTGTGTGTGTGTGTGTGTGTGTGTGTGTGTGTGTGTGTGTGTGTCAGTCTGCAGTCACACAACACCACCACGCTATGTGCAGGACAGCCAAGCCAAACCGGCTGACTAATGTGAAATGTGAATGTGGGCTGCTCTCTGTGTGAAAATGGCGGCTGATGCTGCAGATGCAAAGCAAAGCCTTGAATCAAATAATCATCCAGAAAACTTTTTTTTTTTCCTTTTAGGCTTCGACCTCCGCTGCTCGTCAGCTGCGATTATGAAAATGCAAGGCACTCTCAGATGGAGGAAGTATTTTTGATGGAGGGGGGTGGTGGTCTCTGCGACCGAGGCAGGCTTATTGACATTCCCAGGCGGTGCATGTATCGTGGTGCTGCTGAGTAATCACACTGAATCATCTTGTGTAAGATGCATTACAGCAGCTCGTTATGCAACATATGGGATGGAAAAGTCGGAACTTGATAATCCAGGTAGAGCTAGTGCCGGTATAACCTGCTGTGTTCAAAGTCACCCAACAATGGCGCAACAATAACTTCAGCCAGAGATTTGACGGCTGACATGATCAGCGCTTTGAAAAGATGCAAATAAAACTGATGTATACAGTTAGTGAAGTAAACATAGTTGGGGGAAAGCCAGTGGGCTCCGTTATTAAGTCTATACACTAAACTGTAAAGCCAGACAGGCACTGGAGACGTGGGACCATCACTGATTCTCTATATTATGAGCACAATGACTCTGATGACAAATTACTTTTATAAGCATGTCCAGTAAACGTACTTTTACACATCTTAGCTAAGCAGTACTGGCAGCCAGTCGTTTTGCAGTTACATAAAACACTAATTTGTAACAGACTTCACACCACCATCTGCTCGGCTGTGATATGCCACTCTGCCTACTCAGAGTTTCGTAAACTCTAGTGTCTGCTGGACAAACTATGTGAAAATTGCAGTTTTTTTCTAACTTATGCATTGTTCTCATCATCATCATCGCCTGGAATCTACCAATATACTGGACTTGCTCCTCTAGGATTTAGGTTTTCTATGTTTGACTCTTAAGAATCTTTGTCAGTGGCAGCAGATGAAGTATTAAGAGCCTTTAAGTAAAAGTAGCACAACAACAATGTAGAAATGCTTATAATGCTATGCATTATAACCGGGCTGATTCTGGATTATTGAGGTCAAGAATTATGGTTCTGATAACAATCCATGCCAGCCATTTTTAAAAATATATACTAACACATAACATGAACATACATTTTTGATAAGGATCAATTAATTTTAGTTATTAGAGATTAAAGTACGAAGATTGTCAGTGAAAGTTCTGGTGAAAATGTAATGATGTAACCACAACTTCTGCAATTTCCTGTTACTGTTAAAAAAAAAAAACAGTACAGTACAGAATGTACAGTAAACAAAATGTACAGTAAAATGTGTCAAAAGTAAAAGTACTCATGATCAGTGTAATGTTGTAATTGTACTTTACTTTCCATTAAATTAAGTAGCATTTTAAAGTTGTAGCTGGTCAAGGTGGAGCTACTTTTAACTGCATACTTTAATCTAGAATGCATCATCGTATTTTATAAGATGATCCCATGCTTTCTAGGTTAAATCATTATCTGATAAGTATCGACCTGAAACGGTTTATCCAATTAATTGATTGGCAGCTATTATGATAATTAATCTTTTGGCTCTCTGGATTTTGGGTGGCAGTGCAGGTTGGTCACTGCATCAGAAACATCTCAACAATGTCATCCATTTGGTTATGGTTCCCAGCTTTGTTCGTCAGAACCCAGACTAGCCAACACTGGTTTTCTGTGCTTCCAGGAAGTAAACACCATCGACCTTTTGCATCAGAGCTAAATGAACTCCAATAATATGACTAGAATGAAATCCAGAAGCTTCCTCAGTCCCAGCAACTGAGGCTCGAAACCATTAATTACCAACACACAATGGATGTGAGGCTACTTTCCAGGAATGTGCACTTTGTGTTCACCTGACTGTTGATCAAACAGAGAAATATGGTCAGTTTAAAGGCTGAAAAAAAGTTAATGTCACTCAGAAACAACTAAAAAGAAAAAATTATCCAATGACCGAGTGAAATATTTGGCAGAAGCCCGTCTGAAGCCACAGATCAGCCTGTCAGAGAGAAGCTGAATTACTTTAATAAGGGTGATAGCTGCCTCCTGTGCTCTGATACAGGCCAGTCTGGTACACTTCAACTATCAGAGCGCAGTGGATTTTATACAATGGCTCTGTAGGCATTCACTGAGGCGAGAGGGACATGAATACAAATGGAAACTCAGGAAATTACTACGCATACAACATGCTACCCATTATCTTGGTGAATTATTTGACTCGCCATCATTACAGCCCATGACAAAGTATGTCCTCCCACACTGAATGGAGCTGGAGGACAGCGGTGGTGGTGGTGGTGGTGGTAAGAAGTGAGGTAGAAGGTAAGAAGGTAGTGTCTTCCTCAGAGGGAGCCAACCAAGTACTTCGACCATGCTAGTTGCCTAGCTGCCAATTTCACTGCTTTCAGGCTGCTTTCAAGGACCCCACGAGTCTCTACACAAGCTGTGTTTCAGAGAATGATCAGTGCACGGAGGCAACAGCAGACACTTTAAAGCATCACAGGTGAGCAGGGCTTTGTCAGAGCCAGGGTCAGTTTAATATAGGCTTTTGAGGCATCTTTATTCATTAATATCAAATTCAGAAAAGGTAATTTTCCTCTTTGTTGGTAAAACGAATCGTAAAGTTTTAGGGGGCAAAAAGCGACGCGAATGAGTCAGTTACAGCTCAGCTCTGCAATGGGAGCTAGCAGAGGACAAGTCTGAAACTTTAATCTCAGAAAGTGGGATTCTGGAAATACACGACAAAGCACTTAGAAAGGATGCAATTGGAAAGCGTCATTTTTGGACTGCTTTTAAGCCACTGCATTTAAAAAGATAAAATAAGCAAAGGCGCAAAGGTGTCTGACCCACACATGACATAAACTAACTTCTATATAAGGAGTTCTTCCTTGAATTTGTTTATTAAAGTGACAATAATTAATAAATTATATTTTTCTATTAACAGCTGAACACATGACCACTTGAATGTGAAATAGGTCACTAGTCATGAACTACCAGAAAATTATCACTTGACTCTACTGTTCCCTCAGCTTGAACGGAGCGCTTTAAAAATTTTCAGCTCATTGTTTTGGTTTCCAGACCTGCAACATCACTGTTCTGGTTTAGGTTCAGACTATTTCTAAATGACCTCAAAACATATCTTTGGCGTTACTCTGCTGCAGCTTCTTGTTCTTTATTGGCCAATGTAAACTGATAACTATATCGAATAGTTCATAACTGGTGGATATATCAGCCCATTCAGTTATCAGTAAGGCTGCACCAATGTGTTATGCTGTATCAGTATCCACAGCTATACTGACCTTTTTAAGCAAATATGTTTTTGGCCATGATGAATGATCCACATTAAATAGTTTTCTTTGTCAGTGTCATAATAAATTCTGTGTTTCTGTGTCATTTTTAAGTCATGGCTGCTTGCTGACACAGTTTTTAGTGCCACAGTAATGGCTTGGTTAATGTTACCTTACAAAAAAAATTTACAGTGGAATATACAGATTTTAAATCTGGGACAAACCGGTGTGTGAACAGCTCTCATTATCAGCTGTTAGTCTGAAGTGAGGAATCAGAAAGGGAATCGGGAGAGAAAAAGTAGGATTAGTGCATCCTTAATCATCTGCCAGGCTCTAGTATGTTGTTTTTAAAAAAAAAAAAAGGTATGAGACAAACATCTCCACTGTGAGTGGTAACTTTGCCTTATGCTGCACATTTACAACACTTTACCCAGGGGCATCTCTGAAGGTGCTTGTGGTCAGGTTACTTAAATTTGCTCCCACAGAGTATCAGCAGCTTAAGGGTCTGAAATTAGCCGCAAGGCAAGTGGCAGTGAAGAAGAAGGACTGGCTTCAGCGGCAAAGATCTCATTAGCTCACAACATCTAAAGCAAGAAAACACAGGGAAGAAGTGTGACCAAAGCATTACTGACACTGCCGCAGGCTTTCTGCGTAACGTTCAAACTGAGACAGATTGGCCGCCAGCTGATGCTGAAATCAAGTCTTTTCTCTTTGTAAAATGTTCACGTTGATGTGCGCTTTATTTTTAAATTAACGCACCCAAATGTTTCAGAGCAACAAATACCACAATCAGTTCAACAGAGCAATGACATTAACCTGAATAACTGAGCCTCTCACAGTCAGTTCATCACAGACTTGTGACTGCTGAGGTGTGCAGCAGTGGAGGAAAATGTATTCAGATCCTTTACTTTTTTTTTGCTACAGTACAAATGTAAAAACATTAACAGCATAAATATACTTATGGTATCAAGAAAATGTAAAATATATCAATAAAAATAAGTAAAAATGTGCTTACAGTGCACAATATGCAGCAGAATGGCCCCAGTTCACATTAGATTGTATAATATTTGATTATTGTTACTGTTTTTTAAAGTTGTAGGTGGTGGAAATTTAGCTAATTTAGACTGTTGGGTAATGTGCATAAAATGTGTCATATGTGGTAAACTAACCATAAGTTTGCTGAGTCAAAACTTCATGCACAAAATAACTATTAAATATAGCTGTCTGATAAATGCAGTGCAGTAAAACGTACGATATTCTCCTCTGAAATGGAGCAGGAGTATAAATGAGCATGAAATGTAAAGTACTTGAAACTGAAAACACAGTACATGAGTACATGTAGTTAGTGACTTTTTCTTAGTGTGTGGAAAATTAATGAGTTTTCTTTGGCCGACGACGCTGCAGAGGGATGATCCCTCTTGGACACTGATGGGGAAACTTGACGAGGAATCTACACTTGAAAGTTAAATCAGGAGGAGGAGGAGGGGGAGGAAGAGGAGGATAATCTATGTCTCTTCCTCTGACCGACAGTCCTTCCTGCCATCTTTAATCCTCAGGTAAAGCTACAGGGCGGCTGGGCTTTTCTGCCCTCGATGGCCTGTTGTGAACCTCACTGTGCAACAACAAGGCACTCCCCGATTAGGGAATTGGTAAATGGGACTTACTTAAAGTAAATCAGGTTGAGAACACATTGTACAATATGTAACATGGGGATCGAGACGTGACAAACTGGCCCCGGAGATGTGTGCTGGATTGTGGGCGAGGGATGCGTGTTCCTCTACCCTGACCTTTGTGTGGACAGTAAATCACTTTGATTCAACGGTGTTATTCAGAGGCTTTTCACACATAAATGAAAGCCTTAGGGAAAATCAGAACTGCCTCCAGGTAGGAACATCTGACTGTTTAGTGAAACAGCTGAAGTGTCAAGTGCGCTTCATGAATCACCAAACTGTAAGAGAATTTTATAACGCTGCTGCTCAGGAAAAACAGGTCTGTGGTTACACTGAGCAGAGTTTCAAAAAATTAGAGGATGGTGAGGAAAGCCAAGAAGATTATTCTGAGTTTACACAAGATGAGGTTGCATATCTTACAACAGCAAACCACAGTGAGTGTGTTTTATAGTTTATGAATGACCTCCTTTCCAGTTTGGCTACAATCACTGGGACTAGAGGCCATTTTTTTGCTCAGCTTGACACCAGTTTCTGAGGCCACATTAAAAAAAACAACACTTTTCTCAAGGGAGACACAGGCCTTCCCCGAATCACCAAACCACAAACAACACCACATTAAATTACTCTCAGTCAAGGGAGGAGGAACATGACTTTAGGGAACAAAGACCAGCAGGGAAAATGGCAAACATACTCTACTAAATGTGCGATAACACCTAGCAATCAATCACAAGACTGGTCTAGAGAAGATTATGGTTTTATGTCAGAGACAGCTCTCAGGCAGTCGGTTTCCTTTAGTAGATTAGGGTCTTCTATTCACACTTGCGGTCTCTTTCTGCAGCATAACTTATTCAACGAAGACACAGACATGAAGTCAAGCAGCACTAACAGCGGACCAAAATAAACTCTGGAATTTGCCTCCTCCTCTGTGGTCCAAGGGCAAGAGAATGTCTTCAGCCAAAGTGGTCCCTGAACTACGAGAACAAGTAAAACGAAACTGAGCACAAGAACAGTTCTCATAAGAGAGTTTGTTGTGCAGTAACAAGTATCTGAATCTGAATCCAGACACCCAGACACAATGTTTCTCAACTAAAACCTGCCCCTGCGTGAACCAGAAAGACAGACACTGAGCACAAGAGCACATGAAGTCTTCACAGATGCTCCTTGAATTTTGGAGCCCATTTCATTCATCATTTGTGTACGCACAAACAGGCCCCATTGTCTTTGTCACACTTGTCATGTTGTACAAAACGACCCCAGATAAATGGCTGCCTGTACAAAGCTGTCTGCGTGCGTGCGTGCGTGCGTGTGTGTGCATGCTTAAGCCCTGATATGATCTGTGGGAACAACAAAAACAGGCTGCAGTAGTTCTTGAATGAACGAGGGGCATCACGCGTGTCTGACTTCACACATTATTGTGTCTCATGGAGCCTTATTTCCCCTCCCTGAACAATTAACCGGCGATGGTCCGGATTGTTTTTTTTTTTTTTTTTTAACGTCTCTTTAAGCTTTAAGCAGTAAGTTCAAATGGCCCTGTATCTCTCTGCCACCGTCGAGCAAATTCACAGTCACTTCCACAAATATTCAACAGCTGTCAGTCTGCTTTTCGTTTCCGTTTAACCATACAATGTGCCATTGTTGTCTGACACCAATTTGCACAACTGGATGCAAAGTTTCTGGTCGCCTGCAAGGCTGCGTTATCTTGTTACTCACGTCCCAAGGACTTCCTTGAAGTCAAATATTTTCTTGATATCATCGACATGCTTTTTCCAAGATCCATCGCTGGACTCGCCGTTTTCTTTCGCCATTTCGCACCGGGGGTGGGGGTAGGTAAAGAAGAGACGCTGCTGGAGGATCACCACAGTCGTCTCATCCAGCCCCCCAAAAAAAGAAAGAAAGAAAGAAAGAAAAAAAGAAAAAGAAAAGTAGTGCACTTGTGTGTTTCGCCAAAGGCTTCCTGGCTATTGTCAGCGCAGACTATCTTGCTTCCTCAGCCCATGCATGCAGCCAGTCAAGCCCAAGGAGGGGAGGTATGTCCTACCCCGAGAGGTTATTTGACTAATCTGTTTGACGTAGCGGATCCTGAGTCTGAGCTTCCCCACTGTTCAGATCACTGTGACGGGGAAACACAGGCTCTCCCCCTCCTCCTACCCGGGCGGGATTTAGTCAGTGTCAAGCGGCGATGCGGTGAGCTGAGGTCGGGCTACTTGCAGGAGGATGTCACTTGGCAGTCGCATCCGATCTGCTGTGCCATGGAGTCACACCGACCGCCCTGTGGTTGTTATAGCAATAGGAGGAGTGGGAGGTTGCTGCTCCCGCCTATCTATCTGACACCGTGCACAATTTAAGTGTTCGCATTGCACCAAATCACCGGCCCGGTGGAAACTCCGCCGGAGTAATCGGTGTCAGCGTCCGTTTCTGCTGAAATACATCCTCACATTACGCCAAGTTTCGGGTTTTTTTTTTTTTTGGGGGGGGGGGGGGGGGGGGGGTTCTTTTGTGTGTGCGTGTCATATGTTGCTGCACAGCACATGTTGAAATGCATGTGTTGAAATGTAAAAGGCAGGGGCGTAGCTAAGTGTTATGTGGGCTCACGTACAGCAGGTGACCCTAGGCCCCCTTCTAATTCTCCTGTGTTTTGTGTGTTTGGTTGCAGGTTTGTAAACTGCTTCAGAATCACAATAAAATGAGCATAAATGCACATTTGGGTTCTGCAATATTCTAGTGTCATGCCATTTTGTTTCCACCCTTACTTAGACTGATATTGGCTTCTTTTTAACCATTTTCTGTTCTGCAGCAGCCAAGTTAACCAGCCCTCTGTATAGTAAAGCTGCAAAGATTAATCAATTAACTACTGATCAATGGAGAATCAATTAGAAATTAGCATCTTAATTAGCAAACCCTTGATTCTTCAATGCACAGTGCTGCTTTAGTTGGTAGGTTTACAGCAGACTCGATAGCTTTTCCACCATATTTATTTGGATTCTGGCTCTGGCACCATCAGATACCAGTCTCAGTCCAACCCCCAAAGGAGCCGATTTCACCAACTGGGAAACAGCCGTTAACAAGAGTACTAGAGCTTTTTCCATATCACTTGACAAAATCTGAGACGAGGGCAGCAATTCAGCTGCTTGGAACCATATATATCCTACTTAAGTAAAAGCACTGGTACAACACTTTAGACTGAGATCGTTTTTCTGCTGAGAACAAACAGAAGACAGGTTTGAGGAACAGTTACTTGGTGACCACAAAAGCACCAGTGCCAACCAAACATTACTGGAATTGCTGCAGAGACGTGTTGATTCAACTATATGATCATTTTGTAAAATGTAGTCAGTGGTGTAAAAGTATAAAGAAGCAGAAAATTGAAATACTCAGTTAAATGCCTCCAAATTGTACTTAGTTGATCCTGATCCTTCACTTGCTGATCCATCAGTAGGTCTCTGATTCTGTGAGCCTTGACTACAGGTTAAAATGAGGGAAGCTCCTTTTTTTTTTTTTTTTAACATAAAGTCAGTTTGAAGCCATCATCTCCCAGCAGCTACTGCTTTTAGTTTAAAGACTACATGTTCATATTGCATATATCAGAGTGAACAGGTGAGTGTACAAGTGTGAGACGGGTTGAAAAGAAAAACAGTGCATACACATGAAAATAGTTTTATTTGAAAATATTTCCATTTTAATATTCAGATTTTATTTACATCGGCCCTTTAGTGTCTGAACTTTGAACTCATGCCTCAGTTTAAACCATAATTAAATAATGAAAATGATAAAGTCCAAATTTGTACCATGAAATGCCCAGATAAACTCTTGGTGGGACAAACATTTAACAGTCACAATGGTAATAATTCCCTTTGTTCAGAAAGTTTCATCTCCCTCTTAAATGTAGTTAAATCCAGTTAAAATACTCCCCGTCATATGCAAATATGACAAGGACAATGCTCAGAGATTTCTAACAAGCTACACTGATATTTCCTGTTCACAACAGTACAAAAATTCACAACTCAAGATGACTAAATGCACAAGGCAACTACATAGTTTTGATTCCTGAAATGTGGAGGTTTGACACCGGCAAAATACAGTCCCCAAGTGCTACAAATACGATGGTCAGCGAAAAGTGCCTCTTTGTTACAATCACACTGTAAACATCGTTTCTAAGGCCTCGATTCAGATACGAACCAAATTAGCAAATGTCTTTTTTCTTACCATAGTGTCTTTAACCTTAAACAAAGAAAGAAAATAGGCATGTTAAACGAGAGGAAGGGGGAAAAAAACAAGTGGACCAGGATTCAGGCCTTGCCCTCAAACCACATACACATAATAATTAAAACCTGTGTTTGACTATCAGAGTACAATAAAATTATCAACACTATTCTCTTTAACACTTCCTTTGATTTGTTCTTTAAATTACTAACCAATTTGTTTCAAAAACTATGCATCCACACCGTCTAACGGTCCCATCTGTGCCGTGCAGCAGCTCTGTGCACTTACTGATGATGGTGGGAGGACCACAGTAGATTCAGTATGTAGTGTCGTACTGAAGCTTGGTTATTTTGGTTCCCAGTCTTGTTAAGTCTTAGGAGAAGGTAGCTGTGAGGATGGCCTCTTGTTGCTGGTGGTGGAGGGTGCCTATTCCGACAGCGGGGGCAGGCAGAGCAGGTCGGCTCACTAACCGGAGCTGAGGAGGACAGGGGAGTAGGCGTTCTGTGTTTAATATCCAACAATTCATTCACAAATCATTAGGCTTTAAGTTGTAGATGGTATTACTTAAAACACTGCTCACCTTGCAGGCCAGCTGCTTCTCAAACCTGGGAGCTACAAAAGACCAGGGGCCCATGTTCTGAGGCTCCTCCTGACTCCAAATAAACTCTGTGGGGGAATTGAATTGAAAACTAAGAAATTCCAAAGCAAACTGAAACTGGATTTGTTGGTGAGAACAATGTAACAAAGAGCTGAAGTGAAACCTGAACTTTGAGGTTTTCTTCCACAAAATATTCAAACTAAATAATATTTTATTCCTATATTTACTACAAAGAGCACTATCTTTAACTGCGTTATCTTTGACTGATGATCAGTTCTAGCATCTTCTTAGGAGAATTATCTGTAATCAGGGCAAAAGGCTCGATAAGTATAGGCAGAAAAATTGCATTTTGAAAAATGAGGTGGAAGCTACTTCCTTGCAAAGACCAGATGGTCATGTGGCGAGTCAGGATTTGAGCTCTTTATGTGAAAACTGCCAGTAAATGCATCCTTTTCTTCTGATATGCTGTAATTGTGGCGCAGTTCATTAGAAGAGCGAAAACCATCTTCACTAAGTGCAGTTAACAGACCACAAATGCAGAAGATTTATGGGTACAGAGAAGGATCTTGAAGCTACCATTTCCTCTTGCTTGGAAAGTGTTTCATAACCAAATGAAGCAATCACATCAGAGTGTGGACACTCATTCGGCCACGGAGGGTGGACACAATAACAGAGAGACATATTTCAAAAGCCCCGCAGTAAATACCAGCCTGGTGAAACTCATCCTTTAGATATTTGTTTGTCAGATATACGGATGTACCAGAATTTCTGGTTACCTAATGCTGTCTTGAGGACTCACTAATAAAAGTAGTGACTGTCAGACTTCTATTAAAATTGCTGCATACTCCTAAATGGCATTCAGCTTAGTGTGACTGACATTCAGCTTAGTGTGACTCACTTGTGTGGCTGTTTTTGTGAGTGTTTTTCTACCTGACACTCAAATTCAGCTGGCAGTGTCACCAAGTGGCAGTGGTCCTTCTTCAATGTATGAACAAGCTTACTAAAGAAAAATGGCCCCTGCTAAACAAAGATGAAACTGAATTGACAGTCTGTTGTCAGCAAAGGTCACTGCTCACTTTGGTGACGGGGGATTCATATTCTTTAAAGATTTTAAAATCATCTAGGCAATTACAAAATAAGTTTCCCACCTTGACGATACAGTGAGTACTGAAGGAATAGTGTCTTGCAAAGACCTAGAAAAAAATTCTCCGTGGGTTTATTTTTAGTAGGACAGACTCTTGTAATGGTGTCTTTGTAGATTTCTCAAAAACAGCAAAGTCAAGAGGATTAAAATTAAACAGGGGAAAACAGCTGTTTCTGTGCTCTGCATTTATATCTGGAACAAACTTCTGAATCTGCTTTGCACTACACATTTATTTGTCCATTATTTGGTCCATCCATTAGCTATACCGCTTGTCCTTTGACAGTCGCAGGAGGGCTGGAGCCACTGGGCGAGAGGCAGGTTGCACCTCGCAATTCTATCCCAGGGCTGACATATAGAGACAAACAACCATTCACACCCACGGGCACTTTAGAGTCACCATTTAATCTAACCTGCTTGTCTTTGGACTGTGGGAGGAAGCTAGAGGACCTGGAGGAAACCCACGCAGGTACAGGTATAACATGAAAACTCCACGCAGAAAGGCCCCGGCTGGCCGGCAGGTTCAAACCCAGAACCTTTTTACCGTGCCACCCCACTTCTTGGGCTGCTTGTTCAAATTTTTTTTATTTATTTTTCCTTCCCACTGTCTTTTAAATGTCAGTGTATTCTTAAGCTTTATATAAGGAAGTAGAAAAAGGCCTTAATGTGAGAAAAGTGGTTCATAAATAGGTAAGTTGTCTTTCCTCTTTTTCGTCAGTCACACAGACTGAGGCACAAGGAAATGCCTCAAAAATCTAAATATTTGCAGGCACGTTAGAAAGGGGGAAAAGTGGATACAAAGAGACTACAGATGTTATACACTATGGTCTAAAAAAAACCTAACCATTGAGCTAAATATACATCTCTTACTGATAAAATGAAAATCAAACATATAGTTGACTTAAAATTTATCTTATAAGAAAATATTATGCAAAAAAGTGATATTAAGTCTGAAGATGGTAAGGTAGGGTGAGGAACAGTCACATATAATATGTTCACAACTGCGTGCTCAGAAAGAAGAAGTGTGCAGTTAGATTAGTGAAAGTGTTAATTTGTTCAAAAAGCGAACCCTGGTTTACTCGTTATATAGCAGCAAAAACCATAAACAAAACATCCAGAAACTATCTACCAAAATGGCTTAGGCCAACACAAACAGACTGCAGGTGTAAAGGGACATTTAAAGTTACTATGTCTGCTGGGAGTGAAGGTGGAGCTCTGAAAGTCAGACAGGAGAGGTCGGTGCAGGGTCACTCTACCTTTGGCATTGGGATACTTTTTGAGCTCCTGCTGCAGAGCCACCAGTGGGAACGGACACAGCTCCTCCACACGGATGAGCGCTGTGTTCTGGTTTGCTGCTGAGGCCTCCCTCTGTTTCAGCAGGGCATAGTAATGTTTCCCTGAGCACAGCACCACCTTATGGACACTGGGTGGAATAAGAAAACATGGGTTTAATGTACTGAATTGGATACTTAAGAGAATGTTTTTGAACCAAATGTGTTCCAAGTTTAGGCAGGTTTAATTAAGGGCAAAAGATCAAATGAAAAAGCTCGTTTTAGAAAAATTTTTACAAACATGAAAATGTACCTTTCTGCTGAGACTGAAGTGTCACCTAACACTGGTCTGAAAGACGTTCCTGGTGCCATTTCAGTCAGACTGGACACTGCCCCCTGTGAAAAGACAAAACATCGTTTTCACCCACTTAAATAAAAACACCAGTTCAAAAAAAAAAGGTGGGAGGTAAAATGTTAAAAATATTCTTCACAGTGTCTACAGTGCTTACAGAAAATCTGAGCAGTGTCTTGGGTCCAACCACAATGAGAGGTTTGCGGAAGTTTCGGATCATCTGTCGCCTCAGCAGGTGGAAATACTGAGCAGAAGTGGTGGGATTGACCACAGCCATATTCACATTGTCGCCGTCCACACCCTCCACTTTACTGTCACACATCTTAGAGACAAAAGAGGTTACAAGTTAGCAATCATTTACAACTCAGCTAATATATAACACCAACACATAACTGAATAGAAAGCAGCTGGCACCTTAAGAAACATCCAGACTTGTCTGTGAAAATTCTCGAGTCATCCAGATCATGGTATTTCTGAGTGCTATATGAAAGCAAATTGACTTGCTTGAGGTTCTTGAAGACCTGGCATGTACACTACTTAACAATCCCACAATGGGAAATCAGGCATCGCATTTTATAGATTACCCAAAAAAAAAAAAAAAAAGGCGGCCATGCAACACCTCATCTCCGAGCGATGATACAAATGGGCGATGATTCTTAAGTGTCCAAAATCTCAATTTACTGCTCACTAAGTGTAAACTACCATGTCCATTACATAGAAAGTAGTGAATGAGTGAACAAGGGAGTGCATTCAGACACAGCCATAATCTGAAGTCTTTTGTCTGCTGATTGCTGGTGGCCAGTTAAGAAACATTATCCCTGCTGATTTGCTCTTGACTCTACACCATTTAGAGTCGTGAAAATAACGTGTTCTGTTCTTTGTGCTGAAGAGAGAAGACATGGACCAAAATGTCTGTACTATGACACTTTTTTAATATGACTCCTCAGTTCATCTTTTAATTCATATTACGAAGGACCCTGTTTTCCTATTTAAATCTTGACATCAGGACATGAACATGGTGTAAGAGCTATGCCAAAAATTATCAAGGGGCCAAGGAAAACTCATCCATGAAGTTTTAGTTTCAAGAATAGGTTTGCAATTTTTTAAGTCTGTCTTAAAACAATAGTCGGGTGCCCATATGGACATTACAACAGCTTTTTCTTGCTATAATCATCTGTCCTGTTCATACTGGCCATTAAGAGTCCCTTTCTAATGCACTTTCAGTGTAGGTGGTAGTGGACAAAATCCACAGTCCTTATTCAAAAATGCATTCAAACTTATATCTTAAGGTAATATTGAGTTTCAACTAATGTAATTAGACTAATCAAGTCAGTATCTTCTAAAGTTACCACAGCTAGTGTAACACTTCCTCTTGCGTACTGTGCGTAAATGTAAACTGTGGATTTTGGTGTGTTTGGTATATCATTAAACATGGTCGGCTCACTTAAACATGTAGCTCTGCCGTGTTCATGTGAGATTCCCATGTTTATGACATGCTATTGTTCATGTCATTGGGTCACTTGTAATGGTTGTACAATGGCAGAGCTGGATGTGTGAAGGTTAAAAAATACTGTGTTTTATAGCTCTATGTCCATTAAATGTGGCTTTAATTAGCTTGAATGAAGGACTCTGGCTGGTGTGAGACTTTGTTTGGTCCATATTATTAAGCACCAAGTCATATATATCCAAACTTTCAGAAAAATCCATGTTTCCCAGCTGTAACTATGATATGGATGTTGGTGTGAAAACTATACAAAATCAGAAACCGGTTACTTGACATGGATGCAACGTTAAAGTCCCACAGACCTGGAGGAAACGCTCCATACGGCAGGAAGAGTGTTCAGGTCCGGCTCCATCGTACCCGTGAGGCAGCAGGATCACCATCCCACACTGTAGCAGCCATTTGGCTTCACCTGGGGACACAGCAGTTTCACATCAGATGCATGAAGATTTAATAATGTTCATAAAATCTTAAGATAATATGAGTTAATTTCCAAAGCGAACATGTTGGAAGTGTCAGACATTTACCTCCAGAGATGAAGGTATCAAAGATGATCTGCGCTCCGTTGAAGAAATCCCCAAACTGAGCCTCCCAGATAGGAAGCAGCTTCGGCTGTGCGATGCTCATACCATATTCAAATCCAAGCACCGCCTCCTCAGACAGGGGGCTGTTACACACCTAAACACACACAAACACACCACAATATGCCACATAAAAGGAAGCAATCTTGTTATAGATGTCAGTGAAGGTGATGTAAGAAGGTCTTACATAAGAACTAATGTGTTAAATGTGTCATGATTTAGACAGATTATGTTCACACTGATGGTTTTATCTGCTTTATAGGAGTGTTACCTCCAGGAAACCTGTCTGCTGAGGGCTGATTTGGTTTAGAGGGATGTACATGTCATTGGTGTCTTGACACACCACCATGGCATGGCGTTGACTAAACGTGCCTCTTCCAACATCCTGACCGCTGATTCGAATATTAAAGCCTGCAACAACAGTAATTTGAAATCTATAAATCCATCTCTTGACAGCAATAAAAATTCAATGAGGCTAAAATTTGATCTGATCAATGTTCTGCTTGACACTGACCTTGACAGAGTAGAGACCCGAAAGCAAGAGCCTCTGCTGTGGACCAGTCCAGTTTGGTGCCCTCTTCCAACTTCTGCAACCGAGCCTGAGCTCACACAGGAGGAAAGCAAAATCCTCATCTAGCTGCTGCAACATCAAAAAAAGACCACTCAACAGAAACGATGGAGGCAACAGCCGTACCTGCACGTGGGTCTTTCCAAGGTGACTGTGCACCTGGATTTGTTCAGGGATGTCCACAGATTTTGCTCCTACAAACTGCAGCAGAGGAATGGGGACACCTGTGTCCCAGGTAGTGACCCTGGCCTGGGGTTCGACCAGGTCTCCCCAGCGGCCCTGCAGGTTGGTGGGTGGTGGGCTGTACAGCGTCATGTTGGCCAACTTGTCGTTGAGCATGCCGTAGTATTTGGATTTGATCTCGTCACGCTCAGCGTCAGTCATCAGACCCTCAGAGATCAGTTGGTCTGAGTAGGAGTCTGGGACACTCTTACGGGAGCTGTAATAAAACAACACGCTCAATACTAATACTATTATCAATGTACATAACATAAGAGTAAGATTTTCAGGATGTGTATCTCATTGGGTGTTGCTAATTTGACAGCTGTATTAGGAGACTCCTAGAAAAAGAGATACAAGAATACAAAACCTTATGCCACAATTAGCCAATATCAGTAGCACTGAAACTGGACTGACAACAATACAATGGTGAAAATGTGTTATGATACAAAGTAAACAAGCTAAATTAAACTAACCGGATGATCTTGTACATGGCTGGGTTGGTGAAGAAAGGCTCATCCAGCTCGTTGTGGCCCCACTGACGGTAGCAGATCAGATCCAGGATTACATCTTTCCTGAAACACCGCTGGTAGTCTACAGCCAGCCGAGTGGCCCGCAGCACCTCCTCTGCATTATCTCCATTTACATGGATCACAGCACAGTTCACCATCTTACCTGTGACACAAACGTTTCTGATTGTGAGACGCTCAACGTCTTATTTTTCTACAAACAAAAACTTGTGACATTAGAATAATTTAAAAGACATAATATAATAACATCTGATAATAACAGAAACATTCTGTGTAAGTGGGGTTTAATTAATACTGATACTGCCTGTGAGTTTCACTGACCAACATCACTACAGTACAAAGAGGATCTCCCTCTCTCCGATGGAGTGGTGTAACCCACTTGGTTGTTCACAATGAGGTGGATGCTCCCTCCGACTCTATAGTGAGGAAGGTTTGAGAGGGTCAGAGTTTCTGGAACAATCCCTTGACCTGTGAAAGAGCCATCACCATGGACCTGTGGAGGAGAGAATAACAGAGATGGTCTCAAAGTTTTAGTAACTCTTCATTATGCAGGAAGTTTGAAAAGGACGTCTTTCTCATGTTGAACTGAGAATGTAAACTAAGCTGTTACATCTGATTAATCTTGTTTAAAATGAATATCAGCTTGTTTGCATGGTTAACATAAGAAGGTGTATACCTTTGCCAAAGCTGCATCATTACATTTTGTTCTTTTAACAACAGGAAATGATTTTTTTTTTTTTTTTGCTGGTGGCCTAAAGATGAGACCATACAATCATAACATCCAACATTGTGTGTCCATCCAGGGTCCATCTTTGCCAAATGTCATCCCACATCTCCTGCATGTGTGTATTAGTTGTTGTGACCCAGTACCTGCAGACAGATGACTTGGTCCCCTGGCTGGGCATTGTCTTCGGGCGAATAGTCCCCTTCTTTCCTGAGCTGCTGCCTGGCTCGGGTTTTGCCCTGAGCCACCGGGTTGATGGCCTCAAGGTGAGATGGGTTAGGCAGCATGGTCACATGAAGAGGGTGTCCGGCTCCGAAATCCAACTCCACTGAGGAGGTGAGGTGGGAGAGGACATCACCGATGGAGGGTGAAGTGTCAGGGAACTCACTGAGGCCACGCATCTTTCGGAACATGAGCTGGAGGGAAAAATTATGGAAGAACAATGTTTGATGTTATCACACCCTTGTTTACTCATTGGCAGTTGACTGTGACTGTCTAACCTCTGGTGGGAACTTCAGCAGGCCTGTCAGGAGGTTCAGTCGGCCTCTGTGGGGCATGCCAATGACAACGTCGGTGACTCCGCTGAGGGCCGACTGGTGGAAAAGCTCGTAGAAAAAGCCCATCATGCTCTCTGCTCCTTCGCCTCCGTAACGTTTCACAGTAGCAAACTTGGTGGCCAGGAAGTGGTCAAACTCCTATCGATTGTGAGAGAAGAAGTAAAGAAATACAAGCATTAAAAATACAGGACGTTACCAAATGAAATATGAAAAGATGAGCTAAATGATACGGTACATTTTCTCACATTGTATTTGGATTTTTTATTCTCTTCTTTCTCCTTGTACCGACCTGAGACTCCAACATGACCTTGGCCAGATGCTTCCTCTCCTCAGGGGAGAAACTTTTCCTCTTGAGCTCCTCAAAGCGGTCAGCAAACCACTCCCTCTCCTCCAGGCTGCTCAGCTGGCTGGTCTCCACTGACAGCTGGCCACAGTAGGCTTCTTCCAAGTAGGCCTGAACCTCTTCTACTGAAGCCTCCGCCTTTCCAAAGTGCTGTAGACCTACAGAAACACATGCCATGAGTAACGGAAACACCTACTGCACATGTGAGGTTTTCACTGTGCGTGAAAAGAAAATATGGAAGAGGAAAGGTAAGTGAAGAGGGGCAAGCACTGCTGCTGTCAGGTGAACAGTGGTGGAAAGTAATTAAGTACATTTATTTAAGTAATGTACTGAAGAACACTGTGGATACACTTGGATTTTACTTGAATATTTCCATTTAATCTTCCTGAGCTGTTCAACTCCACCATATTTCAGAGGTAAATATTGTACTTGTTACTCCACAACATTTATCTCACAGCTATAGTAATTTTTACATAATTCAAGAGTATAACTTCTACTTTCACCACTACCATTCAATGAATCATCAGTTTATCCTGCAATGCATTGGAAAACGCGAATAAATATAACTCTTAAACTGCAAAGTAAAAGCCCTTTCAAAAGCAGTCTTGCATGTCTTTGTTTTGAATTTCTTTGTATATTTTTTGTCTTTTTGACGTCACTTTGTATCTCTCAGGGGTCACCATGGGCCTCTGTGGGGTTGTTCTAGGTTTGTGTGTGGTTGTTTTGTTTTGTTTTGTTCCTCTTTATTTGTTTTACGTCTTCTTATGGTCATTTTACACCTCTTTGTGGCCGTTGTGTGTCTCTTTGTTGTCATTTCATTGACCTTCCAACAAGATATATTAAACATCACTTCTTACAGAGGCTCTGGCCCTGGAGCCTGTTGACTCTTTGGGCCTCTGTACGGTATGCCCTTCAGTAATTCCTCCATGGGTACAGGTTACATAATGTTGCATGTATAAGAAAACGTGATTTGGAAAGAAAAATATTTATATGGTCATTATCTTAACCTCTGGTACATGATTTCTGTGGGTTTCCATTCACAGCTGTCATTTACCTGAGGTGTTGAGTTGTCCTCTTATGGTGCCAGTAAGCATGTTTATCTCCGGGACACTGTCAACCACAGGCTTTTGGGGCAGTAAGGGGTTAATTTTAGCAGCCTTATGTCCATGTGCTCTGTATGCCTCCACCAGACGGGCAAGAGCATGATCTGTGCACAAAGCAAAACAGCAAGCCAGCAGTCAGGATGAGCTGCACCAAAATAAATCACACCCTCAGTGTCAAATAGCATCTTCGACAAACAGCGACAACACTTCCATCTGAATCAGCAATTTAACATTTAAATGGGAACGAGATAGTTTGTGCAAGTATAAAGTGCATACTGGAGTAAAACATAACATTACGTACAACAATTAAAACAGTATCTAACATCTAACATTATTTTAACAAGGCAAAGACTCAACGCCTTCTTCTTGCGTCATGTTAATTGTCCATATTAAATTAACCCTATACTGACCTTGATTTAGTGCCGCGATGCGATCGCTCTGCAACTTGTGGTCCCTCTCGGTCTGTTTGGGTCGGTAGCCGTATACACCTTTCTCGGTGTGATAACAGCAGCCGACAACCTGCCGGGCGACGCTCGGCGGCAGTCTGCTGAGCGAGGTTTTGAGGAAAAGTACGGTCGACATGTTTTAAAGTGTAAAGTTTTAATCGTTCATGTGACAGCAGCTAAGTAACGGCTACAGGACGGCGGCCATACTGCCGAGAGAGCGTCCAGATGGAGACGATATGGGAGGAGACGCCGCATCGGAAGCCCATTGGCTGAAGTACCTGCACTCGTTTCACAACACTGTTACGAGGAAATCTTTCACTTTTAGTTTTTTTTTTTTTTTTTTTTTGCTACTTTTGTGCCAGATTTATTAAACACCAGTTTTGTATTTGTAATACACGAAGTCACACTTTGGAGCGATGGTGCATAATTGTTGAAGCCTGTGTACGTACGTAAAGTAACCCCCGTGACGTAGCGCAACAAGTGTCAAGCATGCAGTCTATGGTGTCAGGCGACAAGATTGTGCTACGTTTAAGCTCTCCTCGTAAATTCTAAATTCTTCACTTGAAAGTTGGAAAACAGGATTTTGTTGAAACACTGACCCTTTTCTACTTTTTATACATCGATTTTTCTAGTTATTCATTTATCTAAACCCCCCTTACTTTTGGGGAGCATATATACAGACAACCTACAAACTAAAGGGAGGATTTGGGAGGATTTGAACAAATATGAGGCTCAATCAAGATGTCTCCAAAAGGGCCCATGTAGCTCATTGAATTATTTGATGGCCTTCTTGGTCACCAGATCTCAACCCAGCTGGGCTGAGATAACTCTCTCCACAACCACCACCATCAATTGTTCAACCATCCAGTAGTGTACATTTAAATCCTGCTCTTATGATGAAATATTACGACCTTGCCCTAGATTTTTCTGAAAATTTCTTGACACAAGCATTTTGATAAAAAAAAACAACTTCAAATGAGCTCAGTATAAACTAAAACATGAAGTTTAAACTAGATTTGGAGACTAGGCCACTCTGCAAGGCTGGGGCCACAAGATGGCAGATGGAGGACTTTTGGAGGTTGATATTCTAAATTTGTGACTGATCAAACTATGTAGACAGAAATAGAGTAGAGCCCGGGTAGTTCCCCATGTTGCCCATTTGGCAATTCAGCCTTGATCTGTTAAAATCCCCGAGTTTATAAAGGCAGAAAAATTCATAACTAATTTGCCTTGTGTGTCAACAATGTGCCAGTGATGCAAGCTTTGTCCTGTTTCAACATCAACATCAACTTTGTTTTGTCAGCATTTACGGACAGCTTGTGTTCACACAGCTGAGACCTTAGACTCAAATGTAAACTGCAGAAGTGTAAATGCCTCATTAACTTAATTAAGAGCTGAGGAGGACATGATGGTACAAATCAGCCTATGACTTGACTCTGAGCTCTCATTTGGATGTGCTATTAATTATATTGTCAAAAAAATTAACCTCTACCTAGGATTACCTTCTAAAGTCTATTAATTTTATGATGAAATCAATCATTTGGTCTCCAGTTTTCTGGTTCGTATGCTTCTGAATAAAGTCATCCTGCATTATTCCTTACCCAAAAACCCTGTTTCAACAGTACATCAAATTATTGAGCAAGCTGACCTCAGTACAACAGTGATGAAAAACTTTAGTATTTAATAGGGGTCAAGGTAGGCTTCATCCAATAGGAATACATTTAATAATCTTAATCAATGAAATGACCTCAGCCTGCTCACCCACATACATTAAATTAGCACAGAGAATACTCATACCCCACTGAGTGTTTCTGTAACTGAGGACATGAAAAAAAAACTTCAACATCTTTCAATTTATTAGAAATGTTTTATTTTCTGACTCGCTGCTGCTTGGACTCATTTTATTGAGCTTTTAATTCTAACTAAGTCTAACAAATGTTAAATAACTATACAAAGTGTATAGTAAAAGGAGAAGAGATCCCAGCTTCTCCTCCCACACAAGCGTCATCAGACCACAGAACAATGCTGCTAAACATGTTGTATCTTGGTTAAAGGGTAGGGCCTTTGTTCCATCAGAAATACCTCACTCTTTATGTCGTGTTAAACTCTTGCTTCTATAATGCTGCAATTATTATTCTCTCCACTAACAGAAGGTCCATTCTCGACTGACTGTAGAAACAACCGCCTAAAGCAGGTGAATAACCTGCAAAAAGCCAACACTTAGACTTTTCACTTTACACTGACTTTAGAATGATGATATAAGGCTGTGAGAAGGGATCTGAGTGTTTGAATTGCAGACTCTGTGGACACTTTAACAATGACAGTTTGGGGAATAAATGGACACCTCACTGATGGTCAAGAAACCAAATGAGGTGAAGATCTACTTCAGAGGTCTAAAAGTCACTGAAGTCTGAATTCAATTCTCCAGTCTCTGAGCTTTCACGTTAACAGTTCTCTCCTCAAACTTACAACCATCAGTTCAGTCTGTGCTGTCAGCCAGCGGCAACTGGGAAAATACTGGCCATTTTCTGGGATTACTGTTTGGTTTTCGAGTTTTTCCAGTGGAGCCGAGCAGCATCTTAAAATTATTTACATTATCAGTTAATCTAAAGATAATTTCTTTGTCATTTAGTCTATAGAACGGCAGAAAATGGTTAATTTCTGACGATTGAGTTGTTTTAAGCTCTAACAGGAGCCAGTTATCAAAACAGTTGATTAATCTTATGTTTCTAATCACACAATCATTTTACTTTATATTGATAGAATTTATTTTTTGTTTGTTGGAACACCTTACACAGATGTGTAAGAAACCCAGTTTCGCTGTACGACTGCTTTTCATAATTGAAATCCCCAAATCATTCAAACCAAAAATAATCTGTTACTGCTCTGAAAGAAGCAAAGAGAAGCACAACGAAGAGAAACAAGTTAGCGAGACATGACACACTGGGGGAGGGAGGGGTGGTTTGTAAAATGTCTTTACAACACTGGACAAGCACAACACACAAAGACGCACAGTCCATATTAGGGGAAATGGTTTAATTTGGAGACAGAGGCAAAGAAACACACCACACATGAACAAACATTGACCAAAAAAGAACACAGAGTCTTTCGGCTACACACTCCGCTATGGGAAAAAACAGAAAACTCTACACAGGTAAAAAGCAAGGCTCAAACTAAACAGATAGTTAACTCTTCAACTAAGACAATTATCCACACAAGTTGTCGAAATCCTGATGACCATTAAACTATGTGGACAGCACAAATACTAACATGAAACTTACCATTTAGAGGATCCCAACCCCCCCGAAACTGAAACTGATTAACGAAGGGAGGGACATGTAGAGATCCAAGTAAAATCAAAATCAGGCATCTTTTGGAGACAAAAACAAAACCAAAAAAAATTGCTTGACACCACCAAGAGGCCAAACTCAAGACCTGGTCAAGGCGAGGCCACATTGAGAGGCCAGACAATTTTTTTTTCCAATATAGATTTTTTTTTTCTCTTTAATTTCCAATATAAAAAGCTTCACTGGTACAAAATACATATGAACAACCAGTTGTAGAAATTGGAAAGCCTGTGTATTTCATATTCTTTTCTTTTTCAAATCCCACCCAGTTTCAAAAAATTGATATTGACTGAACAGAAAAAAAAAAACAACTACTGTATGTATAATACAGATCACATCAAGATGCACCCACTTTGGCTTTCATCAAGACAAGACAAAACATCTATTAAATTATTGGTGGAACATGAACAAAGTCCTACCGATTATCAGACAAGAAAATAACACAGGAAAAGATTTTCTTCTCTCTCTTCTTTTGGATCAGGACAATATCTATAGAGATGCAAAGCTACCACACTGTCAAAAAAAAATAGCACTTCAGAATATGAAAACAACAGAAGAAAGAAAGTGATTGTTAGAGCTATAACAGGATTTGCGATGGAAGCCCCTGAAGTGAGTCAAGTTCTAGTTGGGACCGCTGTGGACTGTACATTGTGCTTTTTTTTTTCTTTTTCTTAATTTCATTCACAGTAACACTTCAACAGACTCTGCAGATTTCCACAGACCGGCAATCATTTCAGTGTTTGACACACAATTTTATCACTTTAAGATCCTAACATGGCTCCCAAGTAGTCTTTTTTTTTTAATCATTTTTTTAAACTCAAGTTTTAGCTCGAACTTTATTAAACTCAAAACAAATTCCCTAGCACATCAGATCACCAATTGTTTGTCTCGCAAAGTGTTACAATAGATGTGTTCACACTCACTAAGAAAGAGGTTTAACCTTCAAATGTATAGGGAAGTTTATTGTTTATCTACAATTTTTTAACCAACTGTTCAAATTGAGTACATCACAAAACACATTTACCAATAACTCAACACACAGAGTGGGAGGAGGAGAAGGGGGACATGAGCAGGTGACAAGAGCTTTCATGACACTGGCATAAATAGACAAAAAAAAGGCGAACTGCAGCAATCTCTAAACCAAGGCCTAATAAGGATGTGTAGGCAGTTTCTAGACGTATATATGGCACTTTGAATATTGTATTGCATTTGGATAGAAAAAACACACTGTAAAAAGCACATGCCCATATTAAAAAGTGAAATCAGTGGTACCTTGAAAGTTTTGGGATTATAATCACACACAACATTCTGCAAAAGTGATTAGCTCCCACAATTGTGCTTAACGTTTCCCTACAAAACTACACTTTCCTCGAGCACTGTTTCAAATTTGGTACCTGTTACTTTTTTTGTGTTTTTTTTTTTTTTTTTTTTTGGAATATTCATGTATTTTGAGAAAAGAAACAAAATCCAAACCAAAAAAGTCAAATGGTGACAATTGTGTCGTAATCCTGTGTGAGTGTCTACTTTCACACACAAAAAAAACCCTGAGTTGACAACTCTTCAGCGCCATCAGGTACGCAGTTTTAGGGAACCCTTCTTTGGGGGGTGAAGTGGTTGTTATTTTACCAGGGTTGTATCAGCAACTTGTAGTACAACAGACAAAATACCACCCCGATAAAAAAAAGTGTAAACTTTGTGCTGAAAAAAATGGAATGTATTTGTAAACCAACACTATTGTGGTGGACTTAGTAGTATTAACGTGCTGTGCATACTGCTGTGTACGACTGAAACATGACACTGAAAGTCACTTAAATGAACAATTAGCAAAAAAACAAAAATAAAAAGCAAGTGTGTTATGTGTCTATAAAATGTGCAGAGTCCCACAGGCCGTGTGTTTGTGTGTCCAAGTGATCTCTTCTTCAGGGGCTCCCACATTTGCAATCACAGGAAGTGTTGTGGGTGTGTGTGTGTGCGCATGCGTGTGTGTTCGTGTAAAGAAACCTAGATAATATTACTACGGGAAAGAATGTTGTGTGAAATCAAAAACACTGAGTTTGACACATGGGCACTTTAACAACAAAATAAAAACAAAACAAAAAAGAAACATTGTCTGGCATCTGTATGATTAACAGACATTGTAAATCATCATGAGGCATCCAAACTAAACCAAAGTGAAACATCAATTAATTAAATTATTTATGAGAAATTCACAGAAAGTCAAGACGTACCGTGAAAATCGAACACTAAACCTTTCTTTAACGCAGGGAAAAAAAAGCCTATATACTCAAAATGTGACCCTTTAAAAAAAAAAAGTACTTTTTTCCCTAGAGGTTGAAATTACAATTAATGCAGAGGAATTTTTGACTTAAAGTGTTAATCTACTAGGAATGACCCTCAAACGGTCACGCTGATCAAACTAATTTTAGTCCTCTTTAAAAATGTAATACACTGAAGACCCCCCCACCCCGACACAGATGACATTACAACATAATCTACAAAAAACCCCAACGTTTTGCCTGGGTTCTTGTTAGTTAAACCTCTATAGATTCAATGGTATAAAATATAGGTAATCTAAGTGTGCATTTAAACCACAGATTGTCTATTTGTGAATCAGTTCTAAAAAAGTTGACTCATGTAGGTAGTCATTTCTCTAAACAGAGCAAATGTACCTTTAATTGTGCCATCAGTAGTTCAAAAAAAGGTAAATACACTGGATAGTTTTGTAAATGAAAAGAAAATATATTTTCAAATAGCCTTGGTGTGAATCTTCACACTGCCCGCAAAATGTAGAGATCATTACAGAGCACTGAGAGGGGTTTTACTGGTCAGACTTTCAAAAGTGTTGGAAAGTGGTCTGAAGCATGTTTTTTTTTTTTTTTTTTTAAAGAAGCCAACATATTGCTAATGGCACCAAATAGCACAGCTGTGTGCCAATCCCTGTATTCAACTTTCAAGTGAACTATACTGAGAGAGGTAAAAAGAAAGCAACATAAAAAAAAACAAAACAAAAAAAAGCTAAATTAAAAATAAGAAATCCCACAGGTTTTTTTTTAAAACATTCGCAAAAACAAAAAAGGTCTCTTAAATGAATTCAACGTAGGTAAGTTTTCACATTGATTTGCTTGACCTCTCTCCCACCTGTCACATTTCTATACAGAAAAAAAAAACAAAAACAAAAATTAATATACATGCAGAAAAATCAGGTTGAGCTAAGGTCAAGGGTCAGTGGGTGGCCAGGTATTGGTCAGGCGAGCTTAGAGAGACATCACAGACAATGGTGGGATGATGAGGCCAGGAGTTTGGCTTGGCTTTCAACATCATGAAGACATGCTAGGCTAATGATGAGCAAACAGGCATGGAGATTTGTTCTAAAAAAGGAACAAAAACACGAAAGGAAGAGAGAGAGAGAGGGAGAGAGAGAGAGAGAGAGGGAGAGAAGACAAAGAGGAGATAAGAGATAGTTAGGGGCACAGCACAAGAATCGTTTAGCCATGAGGCACAAAAACCAACAAAAACAATGCCAATCACCACATACAGTAAGGACAGTGCGGTAAACATTTCCCCCCCGCCCCATCTCTCCCAACACACAAAAACAATACACAGATTTAAGGAAGTGACACCACCAGGACATATGGCAGAGACTCCAACATGCACAAACTGTATACTTGGCACCCAAAGAGATCCATCTAGAGCCAGTCCCTTGTGGGAGACTTGGAGGATGGATGGAATGACTGGAAGAGGTTGTTAATAGAGAAAGAGCGAGGTAGCCTAGCTCAACATGGCTTAGATAATGATACGACAGAGAGGGGAGAGGGAGAGGGAGAGGGAGAGAGAGAGACAGACAGGGGGAACAGAGATTGGAGAATTTAGAGTGCAAAAGATTTTCACATTAAGAATGACACAAACTCGACAGACTACATGTAAAGAAGCCAAACACGGGTTGAAGCTCTGGGCTCGGGGGTCTACGTGGCCTGGCTCCAGCCCTTCAACACAACAACTGATCCTTAGTCAACCTGTCTAGCTTGACCTCAAGGCAATGAAATGGCATGGAAACACACCTGATGCTCTCCACTAAATACAGTGACACAAAATACCTCCAGCGAACACTGACTCCAGTGATAGTCATAAATAATCATATACATTAAAATATTTAATTCGACTCAAATTACATGAGAAAACCGCAGGAATGAAATACAGTAAAATGTGGAACGATCATTGCAACCATTTTTTTTTTTTTTTTTTTTAAGGAATAGCGCAAGTCTCCCTCCTGTGGTGGGCTCCTTTCCCCCTGCCCCACTGAGTCTCTGCTGTGGTGACCTTGGCTGGAGGGTGAACTTACCCTAGCAGTGCTAGCATTAGAGCTGGGGAGGGGGGAAGGCCCCGGGGCTAGGATCAGTAGGGTTTGCTGTCGTTCTTGGAGCGCTTCAGCTGAACCTTCAGCCTCTTCATTCCGATCTGGAAACCGTTCATGGCCTGGATGGCAGCTTGCGCAGACACAGGATTGTCATAGCTGACGAACCCTGGAAACAAAAAATGTAGAGGATGCTTGTTACATGCATGTAAAGAGCAACTTAACACCATGTTTTAGCTTCAGTACTCTCATGCGTGAGGACTGACTGTTTGTCTCTGATTAAAACATTACTAAATTACACAGTATTGAAAAATACTTGAATCCTGAATCTATTAAAGCAGAGGCACCAAGATAATAATCTATATAAACAGTACTTCTGTGTTAAATTGACACAATTATTTCTGTGAAAATACCAGTCTTCAATAACACTTCAGCTGTATTCAATGAATGGTATTCAAAGAGACGCTGCAAAGAAAACAAACGTGTGCATGGCTGTTGCTTGCACTACATCAAAGCTGCCTCAGCATTATTCAAAATGGAGCCCAGTAAAAAATCCAGAAATTTATAGTGGCACCATGGCAACCTCATATTCTGCACACAATGCGCCAGGCTGGCAGAACATATCAGTTATAATAAACAGGCATTCAGAGACCGGCAGCGCCAACACACTTACCAAAGCACTTGCTCAGATTGGTCTGTTTGTCAATGAAGACTTTGGCAGAGACCACATTTCCAAAAGGCATGAACATCTGCAGAAGATCCTGATCCCCAAACTCCTGGGGCAGGTGGTAGATGAACAAATTGGCGCCCTCTGGCCCTACTCCATTTGGTAAGCAAATCAGAAACTCAAATTAGATACAAATTTAGATGCAACTGAAAAATACATGTTCATGAAATGATGTGAAAACAGACTGAAACAAAGGGAGAATTAACAGCACAGAGATGTGATGCCAGAGTGTGTTGATGTGCTCTGGGGATCTTCTCACCTTCCTTCTGGCTACCAGCAACGCTCTGCTGCAGGAGAGATTGGCCATAGAGGGAGGGCAGGGCGGAGGCTGTGTACTGCTGCATCCCTGAGTAGGCCTGGGTCAGAGCGTCCATGGAGCTGGCTGCTGACCCATTGGCCATGGAGGCTCCCAGGCCTCCATTCATGGCCCCCATTCCTGTACAACAAAATCAAATTGATGGATTATACACACTCATGACCCAAACATTTTGTGCAAGTTGTAAGAAGTCTGTGCCAAATACGTCAGCTGCATTAAATGATTTTGACCACGAGGGGGCAGAAAGACAAACTTAGAAATACAACCCTTGGACCGTCAGTTATGACTAAAGGCAGAGATACACATTAGGACTGCTGAGCCAATTATTAATAAATAATCTGTGTAGGTTTCAGACCAATAGCAGCTTTGTGTTAAAGGGTATCAGTGAGACAATGAAACAGAACCCACAAAGGCCTGTTTGAGTGTAGTAGACTCATAAGTGTGATGATTTATCAGTAGTTTATAATTCTATGCGACAAGATTTTACACCTAGTGGCGATTGTGAGTAGAAACATGGCTTTCCTGTTATAAATTTATCTACCAAGCAATCCCACTTGCACTTATCTGGCCAACCAACCACTCTGACATTGTAACATTGTGTTGTAGCAGAATGGTTAACTTTATTTTTGCCAGACAAACCTGCATTGAATTAAGTTTTGTCTGAATATGTCCTAAGCAAACAATTGCCTACTTACACATCCAGCAGATACAAAAATCACCTAATGGAGATTTAAAGTTAGCAACAGTGTAAAGGTGACATTTTGTAGCATTTAGCTAGCAGGAAGGCGATTCTCACCACTGACGCTGCTGGTGAGAGCGTTAAGGTTGTTGAGGCCCACAGAGGTCCCAGTGAGACCCTGCAAGGTGCCCAGAGATGCCAAGGTGTTCATGGCAGCACCGGCACTGGACCCTGCTGTTGAACCAGCTGTTGAGAGAGGCGATTAAAAGGAAATCTGAGTTACCACAGGAGTGAGGTGCTCATGTTTAAAACACCTTATATTAGTTGAAACGTCTGGCATCTTAGCCACAAATCGTTATGGTTATGAGAGGATGACACAGCACTGTGGTGGCAGTTAAAAATCTGTCTCGTAATGAGTAGAGGTCATTACCGCAGGAGCAATATGCTAAACTCAGACAGATGGAGCCAATGTATATTTACACAGATTAAAAGGAAATGGGGGCTCTCATCAAATTTTATATGTGGGTGATTAACTCCCATAAAGTCAATGAGGAATGGCTGATGACAGTCAGGCAAATAGCGGATGAGGGAGGTTTGCAGAGCAGTTGATAGGAACCATTACAGCAGCAGGAGCACTTACTTGTGAACATTTTTATCTCAATGGATGAGGACTTTTATAATTAGACTTACACTTAAATATTACATGTGAAGATAAACCAAGAAAACAGACACAGGTTAATTTACCAATTAGCCAAATAACCCAAACAAGGTCAAATGCTCAGCAAGCAAAACACATCCGTAAACAAGTAATCTAACTGAACTAAAATAACCGTGTTCACCAACACTGCCATGGAGTTTGACACCTGAATGCTTAATACTTTATATACAGCACATGCATATACTACAAATTGAGCTTATGTTAGTGTCTAATTACCTGGACTGGCCAGAGCTCCCAGGGCTCCACTGCTTGTAGACAGGGCGTTGGTGGAAGTCGGGCTTCCAGAACTCTGAGCTGCAGCTGCTGCAGCAGCTAATGTGGCCAAGTTCTGCAGCTGAAGGGGATTCACACCTGCAGGGAGAACAAAGAAACTGAAGTGATTATCAAAGACTTCCAAATTTATGCTCATGTTCTTGCAGAGAAACGCCTTTCCAAAAAGTCTTGGAAGGAACGTACTTCTCCACAATACAAGCACAGACAATAGATCTTTACGCAGCTAAAGATGTGATGTGCTTCTAGGGTCATCAATTAAAAACATGTTCCTTGCCTCCTCTATATGTGGTTCTTGCAATCAATCTCACTACTTTCCATTCACTCTTACTGGTCAAGATGCTATCTGAAGCATCCTCAGAAAGTTTACATTCATCTGTAGCATTATTTTGTTTTTCCATCCACATTTAAGCCATTACCTCTGGTCACTTTGATCTTTTTCGCACGATAATGTCAAAGCACAGTGATAGCTTTAGGTTAGTCTGAGGGTTGTACTAGAGTACTTTCTTAATCCCAATCAGAAAATGCAGTATTAGTTTCGTATTAGACATGAACATTTATTTTCACATTAAAATAAAAAAAAATCTGCCCCCCCTGTAGTTATAAAGCAGCACAGTGAGCGCTTTAAACATGGGCCATTATTCCTCACAGATCTATTCTTTTTTAATTTGACCAAGTCATGGTGATGTGCTAAGTGTTTGTCTTTAAAAGGGCCTGCACAGGCCTGGAATAGCAGCACGGATTATTAATGTGCCTCTCATCTGAAAGAGTAATGTGATTTACGGTACTTAAACCCATGTGGGCGTAGAGCACTGAGTCACAGGGTTGGTGACATGAAAATTGTCGGCTTGTTCATGTATAGAGGACGGCTTAAGAACAGTGGTCTCGACATCTGAAAGGATGAACTCACCTCCTAGCCTCTGAATACCATTGAAAGTGCCTTGATTACTGGTAGACGTGGCTTGCTGGAGCAACTGTTGAAGACAAAGATGGAAAGACTGAAATCAATAATCATACAGTGAATGCATAATTAGGTCTTGATTACCGGTAAAATCTCAACTCAAATCTCAAATTTGTGGCAGGGAAAGACAAAAATGGATATTATAATACTGACTTTAATATACTCATTATCTTCTAATATTTAAGGTGCAGTTCTGTTTATTTTTTCATCTGATTCTTAGGAAACTGAATTTATTGCTGAAAATCACTTTAAGGTGCAGCAACAACTTGACACAAAATTTATACATAACCATATTTTCACACTGTCTGGTTTAAGGACCTATCACCAAATGGCAGATGTCATATTTTTGATGGCTGCAACATCCCTCCATTTCCCCTCATTCAAACTTTATGTGATATTTGGATTGATGAGATAACAGCTCATCAGCCACTACATAAAAGTACATGCAATTATCTCAATATCTCCAAGTTTTCCTGCCAGAAACACAAACAGCTCAGCTGTTCATGTTGTGAACATGTTTAAGTCACATGCTCACTGGCTCCAATTCAGAGTGGGCACATGCGAGTCACATGCCTGTGTCCTGCAGCCAGAACACAAACTGAGTGAGACAAGATGTTCCTATTCTGAGCCAAAGAAAATCAATTCATAGTTGAGGTCTGCACACTGTGTGTTATTTCAGATTATTATCTTCATTTGCATTCTGCTCCATCGTACTGTCTGTGTATCAAGCCTGAAACAAGGTAATAGTTTTGATAATTTAATTACTTTTTCCAAAAGGTTTGAGGTTCTCTGTACTGTAGACAAAATGGCTGCTGCACTTCCATCCAGAGCAGCCACTGTCACTGTTTACCAAACAGTAAACAAAAATAGGGTTGCCTGTTAATATGATTCAGTTTTGGTTGAGATGTTCATACATCAATCTAAACACCTCATGATGTTACAAACAATACACAACCACAAACTACATCTGACTCCGTTTACACAAATTTATTGCAAACCTCCCAAACATCACATTTATTACCCGTCTAATGTTTTGCCTTATAAGTATGGCTTTATATTGTCCAGTACATGAGTTTTTTTTTCTACCTGTACTTGTACTTTGTGAGACCCATAAAGTCAAGCTGAACAGAATAAGAGTACATTTTGCAGAAACTGAATTTATGCCATATGATAATACAAGGGTAATTGTACATCTCAGCAGGATTGTATGTTTGAGTAACACTTACAGCCAGGTACTGCGGTGTGAGGGTCCCCAGGCCAGCCAGGTTTCCCCAGGTGGAGGCGCTGTTGAGCTGCTGAATCTGCTGTACTAGCTGCTGCTGCAGGCGCCGCTGCTCCTTATCTCTCTGAGTGTCGGCAAACTTCACCACCAAAGGTGAGGAACAGCCCTGAAGCAGTGAACAGGTAAGAGATGTTAGACCGGTTCAGAAACACATGGAAAAACCCACAGTTTATTTACCAATGCAAGGACACAGTCATTGCAAGGAATCTTTAAAAAAGAGGGAGGGTATCATCTATGCCTCAAGACACTTCTTATGCCTGTTGCATTCATATCAAAGCTAACACAAAGAGGACATCTGCCATGCATAGCTGAGCCAGGCCACATTCCAAAAGGGGCACAGGACAATGCTGCAGACAGTGAATCTTTTTAGCACTCTGAGGAGCTGAATCGAGCCCACAGACAAGCAGACAACAGATGGAGACAACATTTAAAAAAAAAAACAAAAAAAACAGACATTCAAACGAGGATATGTCAGCGGATATTAACAAGAAAAATGCATTACAATACACACAATCTCGCAAACACACAGCCACATACTGTTCAGACAGACGCATGGACACGAGGCATGCGGTGCAAAAGTATTTTGAGAGTTGATAGCCAGACAGGGACCAGGCTGGACAGGGAAAATGGCTTCTGCACCAGCAGCACCTCCCATGGCAGCTGAAAACTGGGAAGGTTATGATATGGGGAGGAGGGGGAGATAGGTGGCACCACCACTGGGGCCTGTGTTTAATCTGGTAGGAGGAGTGTTATGTTTGGTTGGGCTCCTAATTAGACTTGGTCTGATGCTTCACTAGGGAGCCTCTGACCTGCTAGCTGTCAAATTACTGCTGCTCCACTTCCACAAAGACTCCACTGGCTACATGAGGACACGGACCCAGTTTTTGAAGAAATCTAATAGGGTGGCTGCTCAGGTCTAGAGTGATGCTTTGTTAACCTATATTTGATGGTGCGGGCTCTTTTCCCTGTGCTCCATAATATAGATTGATTATAGTAGACTGTGATGGCTAGGCTTTAAAATGTTATCAGAATCAATAAATGAGATCCATTTAGTCCAGCCCAAAATTAGAGATGACAGCTATTCTCGTTGTGTCCTGCCATGTCCTGTTAACTCTGGATTCAGCAGCTATGTGCGAGGCAATGCTTCAAGTTTTATTCAATTATTTTGCAGATGACAATGTAATTTTGTAATTAGCAAGAGTGGTTTTGGAAATGACTTGTGATCTGTGATGAATGGACGCCATCTGTTCTTCATCTTTCCAACACAAGGGGGCAGCAGAATGTAAGTGGGGGGAGGGAGGGAAATGAGAAATAGGTGCTAAGGGGTACAGTACCTCCATAGTCTGAGAGTGATGCATGGTTTTGATTGCATTCTGTGCCATTGCCCTGGTAGCAAATGTGACAAACGCACAGCCTGTAGGGGGGGAACAATAGGAGAGGGGGGGAGGAGGGAGGGAGGGACAAGAAGAAACAAAACAAGACAAAAGGTTTGGACAACTCGTTATGAACCCCAAAAAAACACATTACAGTACAGAGAATGGCAACTCCCAAGCACACAGAACCACCCTCACTGGTTAGCACATGGAGAAAGAACACAACAAGGAGAACAGTAACACGTGTCACATGAGCACAGTGATCGACAGATTAAATTGCCACCCAGAGAGGCTTGACTATGTGGTGTCATGGTGAAACAGTCAACGTGATTATATACACGTAAAATGCACACATAAATACACACTGAAAGGATTTGATCAGCTAAATTATTTAAGATTTGCAAACATCAGGGGGGGGGGCATATGGTCCATTCCAAATTGTGATTGCACTGCGTACATTTACCAGAAAAAAAGCAGAAATTAACGGCTGACTCTTGCTGCTATGAGGTTTTATCATGTATACATCCGCATGAGAGCCCTGTGCTGCCTGCTATCTGAGGCTTTATGCAGCAGAGAGCTATGTAGGAAATGCGGCGACAGGCTAATTCCAGCCTTTGTAGAGTGTGATGAAGGAGGCGGTAAAGGAGGAGCTGAGCCGAGCTGAGCCGCCTGCCAGCTGAGCCCACGAACACCAGCAGCCAGCGGTTGCCAAGGCGACGGGCTATTGTGCCGGACAGCAAGTGCAGCGGCCCTTCACTGTGAGATGTGGAGGCTGAGTGTCACAGTGACGGAAGGATAGACTATGGGGATGGAACGGGTGCCAATGGAGGTGAATAGCCCTTGATTTGGGGGTAGAGGGGGTTGAAATGAACAAGTAGGGAGGGGCCTGTATAAATATTTGATGAGAATCTGTACTCTGGCTACACCGAAGGTGGCGGCCGCAAGGCCAAGATCACGGTGCCTACACCTACCTCTGCTCTGACCATCTGGTCCCCGGAGAATTCTGCACTCTTCGATTTGTCCAAAAGACGAGAACATCATTCTGACCTCGTTCTCGCCATATTTCTTTGAAACCATACCGATGAAGAGTTTTCTGTCTTCTACCGCTGCAGAAGGATGAAAAAAAAAAAAAAACAGCTATTCAGTTAAACCTGAGCAATTATGGAGCCATGAAAGCAGCAGTTACATCAGGCGCTAAATCTTGCACCTCTCTTTTTCTTGTTCAAGCTCCCTCCTCGTCATGATGCCACATTTTTTGCCACTCACTCGAAGTGCCAGCCTCTTGTACAAATCTCTGCAACTTGCAGCTTTGTTTTCTTCAATGTCTACTTCTCTAGACCGATAACTATATCATCCATTTGTGCTCTTCTCCAGATCCCCTCTGCCTGGTCTACTCCTCTCCCCTTGGTGCCTTTAAAGCCCTTAATCCTCCTAACCCCTGACACTATATAGAAATTATGTATTGCTGCACATTCCCTGAGCCAAGTCCTCTTCAGGCCTTCATGTCAACATTAAACAGAGACACAATCCAACCCCTGCCTCTCTTTTAAAAACCTCACACCCCATTTGTCATGGCTACATTTTTCCTCAACGGCCATCTCTGTGTGCTCCCATCCTTTGGCTGGTGACACCCTGCATTTCAGATGAATCCACTTACCACTTGTTTTCTCACTGTCAGCGGGTTTCATCTGGATAGGATGATGCATCTGGAAAAAAGGGTAGAGAAACAGTTAACACCGCACCTGTCACCATTATTAACTACGTAGGTGCTCGATCTTGTTATCTCTCATCACAAGGATATCTATCATATTTTCACATTAGCCCCCCCCGCCATCTTCAGGCATTTCTCTCTGCCTCCTTTTTTACTCTCTCACTCTAAGACCATCATCTCTCACTACAGCCAGATCCTGGAGGAAGTGTCTATGAGTTGATGGCAGGGATCAAATTCTCCAGTATCCAATTTCACTTCTAGCTGTAGTGTAGACTTGTGATTGAACTTATCGATTCTTCCTGTCAACATCCCTCATCTTCTTTAGAACTGTTATACGGAGATGGCTGACAAGCGAGCAATTTCTGCACTGCTTTCAAATGCACAGTAGGTCTTTCAGAATTTGATATAATACTTTTTTCTTAACCCCTATACACCATCATATTACATACACATACAAGGTGTGGCAAATCTGAGCTGTGAAAACTCTCAGTTGAGTCAAGCTAACATCTCTGAACACGTCGCCATGTTTCAAGCTGTGCTCATTATGCAGGAAGTGGATGCAGAACAACTGCTTCAGGATCTGTCATTTCGAGCCATTTAATGAACACTTTTGTCCAAGGCAATTCACAGGACTTCAAGTGAACGTATTTTTAGCACATTTACTGACTTGAAAGAAGAAATAAATCTAACCGTGCGATGCCTGAGCAGGTTGTGCTTATGAAAAGTGGTGGGTTTGTTTTTGACAAGCACTAAAGAGAAGCAGACAGATGGCCCGCTCAGTATGGGTACTGGCTAGCGTCACTGACCAAGGAGAGCGAGGCACAGAAGGGAGAGAGAACAGGAACAGGGAAACAAGCTTTTCCACTATCACGCAAACCAAACTCAGTCACCTGCAGTCAATGCCAGTAACAGTATGACCGGGCATTGGGATTCGAGAGCTGAGCTGTTAGACCACACTTTATTTGAAATGTCTGGTTGATTGATAGTCCTCCAGTGAAGAGCGCCAGGCCTGTATACTCAGCCCGCTACACTCATTTATCAACCTGGTTCAATATTTACCTGTAACCTCACTGACAGTGGCTCCTTTTCCAATAGACTGGGTTATTGATTTAATCGACAGCTGGAGTTGTTTGTTATAGATTTAATTGATTGGACGGAAAGTAATTTAGGATTGTGTATAGGCTTGGCAGATTTGTAGAGGTTTAACAAGCAATTGCACTTATTCCAGTTGACTGGTCTTTAATCTCAGTAGATAAATCAGGTGAGGAATTAAAGGGGAAATGTATAAAAACTGGCCAACTGTCCAATTCATCCTCCAAACAAATAGGAGGCAGCATATTACAAGAAAGTGGACATGGGAAGATATAGTAGTGGCAGGAGTAGAGGACAAGACACGAAATGTTGGGGAACACAAGGTAGAGCAGGTAGAGTGGCAGTATCAATAGATGAGCTTGGATGAGACAGGACGGGCCAGGACTAGCTGGCTAGCATGCTAACTTTAGTGAACATTTCTGTAACTCAATACACTGATGTCTTTAACATCACACCGAAACTGTTATTTCTTCATACACTGATGATAGCCTTAGCTAATTTTTGAATGTTTTAAACTAAAATATTTACATTTTGCCCCTTTAAAAAACCATGCTCACTCTCCCCAAGCTCCACTGTTAACAAGACTTCAACTCACCTACTTTTTTTTTTTCGAACTTTGGGAAATAAAATGTAGATGTGCATCAATGATTCATGAAGACAAGCATTAATAATTTGTTCCACTTTGTGGCGATCAGGTCCTGTGCCACAGTGAACAACCTGCTGCCTGGTCAAGCACACTTTACCTGGTACCTGGGTGGGTGTGTTAGGTCAGATTATCAATTCAGTGTGTTGGGGTTGAGGGGGGGTCCTCAGTGTGGTGTTTGTGCATAGCGGGGGCTGAGATATTTCTCAGGCCAGACAGGCATTCAGTGAGCCGAGAGCTCATTATCGGTCAGCACACTGCTCACAGCCTGCACCAGGGATGTAGAGGGGCTCAAGCAGCTAAAAACGGCCCATACTGTGCTTACTCACCCCACTTAAGGTCTTTATGTTGTGCAGTGCATTCTGGGCCTCCAGTGCAGCTTTTCTTGTATAAAAAGTTACAAAACAGCATCCTGCAGAGAGAGAGAGAAGAACAGGGACAAACAATGGGTGGGGGGAAGGAGACAACCGGCATTAAAAACGCAATGCATACATGCTGTAAATGAAATACCACAACTACTGCAGAGCAGAACAGAAGCTGAATGGATAAAAGTATGTTCTTCACATGTCACATGTTAGAAACACGTGACAGGATATTCTTAGCACCAATTGCTTGATGGTGCATACAGCTAGGAGCTGTAGGAGCTTGCAGCGAGGAGTAATGAGATAGTAGAGGGCTGTTGTGTGGCATGGTCAGAGAGATGACGACGGGGTTAGATAGCTGTCAGGACACACTGATGCGCAGTCCGCAGGTCAACACAGCCTGGGCAAGCCAGGGCACAGTACCAACACATCAGAGAGAGTGATGCCGCATTGCATAAGAATCCAATCGCACTCAAACATACATAGAAGAGGCATGAAAACAGCACAAAGAGGCAAGAGGGAGCAGGAGTGAGAGCGAGGAAGAGGAATCACAGGAGGAGAGAGGTGGTGGGGGAGGGGGATGAAGAAAAGAAGAGCGGGGGAGGAAAAAAAAAAAAAGCCTCTCATCCTTCCGTCCCAGCAGACCGCCAGTGGCGTTCCAGCCTGTCAGTTTCACTGGGCTGGGGAAGTGGAGCACTGCAGCGTCTCTGACCTACATAGTGTGTATTATGCTGTTACTGGAGCTCCCAGGCCGCGGGGAGGGCTGTTGAACTCTAATATGCATCAAGCTGCTCTCTTCTCTCTCACAACCAGCTGAGTTCTCTTTCTCTGCTGCTTAGCCCTGCCTCCAATTTACTGGAGCTAAATAAACCATCCAGAGAGGCGTGATAGTTATCAGATGATTTTTTCATGACCTGCAGTAGACGTGACCTAAAAACAGCCGCAAATCTGATGGCTCCTCAATAGATCTGTGGCAAAGTAAACAACCAAAATGGAAGTGGGATTACAGCAATTTCAAAGAACAAATCAAACAAAAGCAAGATTGATGACATAAGAAGGGGGTGAAGGGTGTATTATCTGCCATGCAAATAAACATAAGCGTGATAGCATCAGCCTGTTGTGCTCTGATAAAACTGCCCTCACTTCTCCCAGTAGAAATACGACTACTGGGAGAGGAGCACGGCAGTTGATGGGTGTGGGGGTGCCACTGCAACAAATTCACCTCACACAGACTGGGTGAGGCAAAGACCGCTGTGATCAGGCCAGATTATCTATTAGAATACATTAACATTGCATTAACATGTCAATAGGCCATCACAGCTGACACTCTGCCTAGAACAGGGGAGGGCTCTGCTTTAAAAAAAAAAAAAAAAAGGATGGGGGGGGGGCTTTGAACTCTTCAGCCTCCCAATGAACTGCACAGTGTTTGCTGCATATTTATACACACAGCATAATAAGCACCCTAGAGATTTTCTGGTATACCTTTGAGCACACTCAGGATTAGTTGGCGATGTTAGATGTGTTTTTGTTAAAAAGCCTGATCATGTGGATTTGAGTACTGTCCTGGTTGTGTTGCTCTTAGGGCTCTGACACACTACAGGCTCTTTTTGACCAAAGAGACTGAGTGAAGTGAGAAACCCAAGGAACTAAAACAAGATCTAAAACCCGAAATACAAGTTCTTTTTTTGCAGTCCTGTTTGTGTTTGTCCCCAGTAATTTACTTATAACAGTTTAAAAGCAGCATCTTGACTGAGACAAAATTTTGGTATGTGACAAGACAACACAGAGTCATAATGTTCTTTGTAAATTCCTGCTATGCAACTGATGTTTGTATGGATGCTAGAAAGGAGACAGAAAGACTATAAACGCCAGAAACAAAGGTGACTCCAAAGTAGTGGCTTTGTCAGTCTGTCTTTTGCTTGTGAGTGGCAAAAAAAAAAATAAGGATAAATTGTTCATTGGGTTATTCACCTAGATGAACAACCAGTCAGAGCGCACTCTCTCTTAGACTGCCTCCACTGACAATTTGACAGACTCAATCAGCAGAACAGGGGCGGATAAGGGCCAAATAGTGCCAATGGTTCTGAACACATCTAAAAAACTACGGGCGCTAGTTGGCAAGAGACCTTCAATGGCTTGGTGTGTGAGGGCCACAAAACCACTGTCTAAGCATTAAACGTGGTCCCACCACACTAAAATCCAAGAGTGGATTAGTGCCTTTAGCCATAGTCAGTCATCCAACCATCAAGGGAATTGAAATTTGGCTAACGCTGTAAACTCAGGACAGTTACATCAGGAAAACTGTCGTGTACTTTATTCACCTACAGTTAGTTACAAGAGACTGAGCACTTCCAGTGGCACTTTGCAGCTGTCTGCGGACAGCAGGCTTCCACTTCACAGTCTCCTCTAATTGCAACCTTAAAGGAAATCGCAGTAGAGCACCATTTCTAAGGTGAGCACACTGATGAACGTCTTAATGGAAAATTGCAGTTGAGTAACACTTTCTTCGTACAATACTGCTTTTACACCAGCATGGTGATGAAGAACTAGGTCAAAACCTAGTAAATGGCTGGGCTGGGTATGGTCAATATGTGAAATTGAGTAAGTTGAAAACTGTTCTGAACCTGATGTATAAACACTACTTTCAATGAAGACTGCTTGAAAAGTCGCTAAATGAAGCTGGATGATGCAATATTATAATTAGCATATTCATGACGTCATCGCCACTTAGTTGCATTCTGCCTGAACGGTTGGTAAATCTAGTGACAAAGGAGCTGATTGGCAACACAGCCTGTAAAAGCCTAGCCCTGATGATATAATAGAAACTGCGTGAGCCAAATGATTTTGAAAGAGCAACGGCCAATGGGGAAACTCCCACACTCCGCCACCCAATGAAAGATGTAACTGCATCACATAGTCAGACAGTCAGCGACAGACATTTGCATTTACAGAGCCGGCCCCGCTGTTACGGTCAAGCCAAAAATATTTCTATAATGCAGCGTTATGAAAAAAGGTGTTATTTTTTAACCCTGAAACAAAACACTATTGAATCATCTCATCTGTAGGCACAAATATAGCTGCATTGCGTGCACAGACAAGCAATGTTGAGCACTGCCTAAGGGGATTGAACTGAAATATGATGGTAGATGATGTGGCAATAACAGGGCTTTGTGTATTGCGCTTGTCCACTAAAAGCCAGGCAAATGCCGGTCGAGCACTTTGGAAGGTAACCAACCAATATTTAGTCTTATTATTATTTATTATGTCCTAATTTATTATTGCTGTGACTAACAATTTATTTTATATCAACAGATTAATCAACTAATCTACTGTATATTTAAAAAAAATGCAGGCAAACCATTTTCAAGAGTCTAGCATCAAATAACCTCTGTGGCTTGGTAGAATAAACAATCACAAAAGATTTTATGCTCTGATGGTACCTTTGCTTTGAGGGGGATTCTGGGTACGATCACGGAGGATGTTGATCTGGTGAACAGCTCCGAAGGGCTCAAAAAGCTCTTTTAGTTCTGTTTCTGACCAGGAGCGTGGGATCTGTCCCACAAACATCTTGATGGAGTCTGGGTCTGGCTGGTCCAAATGCTCCAGCGACCCGTTCATCTTGCTGCCGTTGCTGAGAAAATTTAAAAAAAAAAACAAAAAAACAAATCTGTAATTAGTACACAAGGGTTTGCACAAAATTTCTGAAGTTTGAATGATGGGTCTTGCATTAGGTTCTTTGAAGAAGAAATTCATAAGCGGGGCAACAAATTACAAGATGACAACACTTCAATATCAAAAACAATGTGGCAATACTTTGGGCCTGACCTTTTGCCTGATATCTACACTGTAGATTAGCATCATGGTATTTAAGAAACAAGTGCAGTTCTTTATATACACATTATGTATTTCACTTTAGTAGAATAATCTCAAACATGTCTGACAGGTAACAGACAGCCTTTAATAACTGAAAAACAAAAAGCCACAACTGGCTGACTTTCATGTGGGACTTCAGGAAACCATGTGTGGAAACATTCAGGGGGCACAACTACTAATATGCTTAAATACAGTATTTGATGAAAGAAACTAAACTGCAGGAACGCAGTGTTTTTAACAGCTTACAGACGTGCTGCATTGCGTCTGGTTTTTATAGGTGAATCCATTTCGGTCAAGCTGATGTTCAAATTAATGCAAACTTTAGTGTCTCCTCAGCCTTGGGCACTTCTGTTTAAAGAGGTTTTAATCTAATTTTGATGCCACAAATGGCTCCAGGAGATCAGAAAGATGTTATGGCAAGTCACACAGGTCTATCAGACTGTAAGAACACCAGTGTGTTACTGAGAACATTAAACCACAAGGTTACAAAAACATGCAAAACCAGTTGGGTCAGGACTATTTGTCAAAGTAAAAACATCAGTATTTTCCAGGTTATGAAAACAGATACATAAATATTTGTTTAGTTTTTGGTTCAGTCTTTCAATTTTATCAGTTTAGCTTACAAGTTACCTATCAAATAACTGGATTTGTTGTTATAATAATCATGTTAATTCCAACAATAAAAATAAATTATTCAATCTCAAGTTGATGTGTGACGGGTTTTCAGAATGACTGTGTCACTGGGTTAGACCAATATCCAAAACATACTGAATTCAGGCTAAACTGCAATTTATTAGATGGGTTAGACACTGTGCCTTTTAGATTAGTTAAGAAATTGTGTTTTCTTAACTAATCTAAAAGGTTACCTTTTTATTTTTATACATTCCTAATTTTCTATTAAGACGTCAAATGGTTTACAGAGCACAAAATTCTTGGCAGTCTGGCTATTTAATGGGTACACCAATGTGGATGCAGAAACAATATATTGTTTACAATAACGGATGGTGTAAACACACTGAATTGTATAGTCAACAACATATCGAGCAACAATCTGGGTGATTGGGGGTAGTAGAGCAATGGTGGAGAGGAGTGAAATACTAAATCGTGCCATTTTCCTTTGAGGCAAGCCTTAGGGACAGAGAATCGATACAAGTCTACCTACGACTACAGCACCTTTGTCTTACTCCCGCACAAAATCAAGCACATAAACATTTCCTGACAGGGGCAGAGGCGCTGGAAACCAGAAATGAGGTCACAGCAACAGACATCCACGGGTACTGAGGCAGAGAAATCATGTTAAACACAAAGCATCACTCCCAATACACACTGTAGTACTATAGAGGATCAAGAAGGGCCAAGGATCAAAGACAAAAAGTGGAGACTATGGTGCACATACCGGCCCTGAATTCTTTAAAAAAAAAAAAAAAAAAAAAAAGAAAAGAAAAGAAAAAAACACTGTATGAGTGAGACTGACAAAAGATAAACTAATGTAGAAACAATTTTACACACAGACCTTTGGACGCGAGCCATCCATCTCTTACAAATTGAGCCCAGCCGTTCCGCAGAAACACCAAACTCCTTGAGGGACTTAAATGACATGCTAACAAATCACACTTCAGTTCTTGTTTTTCTGAAATCCAACTCCACGCCTTGGTATGAACTCGGGTTTTTTTTTTGTTTTTTTTTTGAGACTGTCAATACATTCGAATGATGACATATAAACTGAAAAAGGCTCCACTGAAACAAAAGCCTCTCCACCAAAAAGGGGTGAGTGCCCCCCTCCCACCAGCTCCGACAGCTACACAAAAACAGCACTGCAGAGCTCTAAACCTCCAAGAATCGCTGGTTAGCAGACAGAGATTTTGCGGTACATCTCCTCCTCAGGCGCTTTGGCGATGGTACAGAGAGTAACCTACAGCTTCTTCACCACAGCAGGGAACAATCACATATTGTTCCCCCATGCTGGAGAACACTATTCACCGTTCCTCTACAGCACAATGGGCCAAGTCAGAAAGATGCTTTGGAATACATCGAAGGCTACGTCTGTTAAGGCCACAGAACTGGTGTGTGAAACCATTTATCCAGTTTTGCCAGTGACACTGCGACGCCATTTTGCCGAGGGCCCTTTGATGAAATCTCACTGTTAAAACGGCAAACCTCACTCGAAAAACTGGATTTGTGTCACAGAATTGAAAAACACAGAGGCTCAAAATAAACTCCCTTTTACATTCATTAAACTCCAAAGCCCCCTGCAGCTGAGCACTGTCTCGTCAGCTTAGGTGACAGCTTCAGAGAACTGTAAATGCAATAATACATTCTTTGGCCTTGCTATCCACCTCCACAAAAATGACAGTTTTAATTACTGCAAAAATGTCTCAATGATTTTGAGAAATTCAAGTAATAAAAACTGGTTGATTCAAATTGTCTGCCTCAAAGCATTTATATATAATAGAACTATACTGCACAGTGAATACAATACAATGCACTGTCACACTAAGAGCTGTACTGACCACTAGAGCTGAAACTAGAGGAAAGTGAAAGCAGCAGCAGGATTGGTAGAAAAAAAAAAAAAAAAAACAACAGACAGTATTTAAGCTTTCAAGTAAAAGTGCCAATGCTGCTACTGCTACAGACTAAAAGAAATGGTTCAACATTTTGGGAAGGACACTTATTCACTTTCTTGCCAAGAGTTAGATGAGAAGATCGATAGCACTTTCATGTCTGCACCGTAAGTATGAAGCTGCCACAAGTAACCAGTTAGCTTAGCAAAAACACAAGACATGGGGGAGAAACAGGCAGCCTGACTCTGTTTGAAGGTTACAAAATCCATCGATCAGCCCCCCTAAAACTCAGGAAATTACTGTGCCTGGACAAGAAATAGTCCACCTCACTCTCAGCAAGAAACTAAGCAATTCCTTTACAAGCCTGGTAATTAACTATGACCAACCCTGCCAGCTTAACTACTACAAAAGTGACAGCTGCCTACGGGGATCGGTGTCTGCCAGTAGCATATCAGTTTTAAGTGTCACCTTCTGATATAGTTTCTATGGTGGAACTAGAGAGTCAAGCTGTTTAAACAGTATACTGTTATGTCAATACTACAATGGCATTTTGCCAGTACAAGGGTTCTGTCAACACTGTCAATAGTTTTCACAAGAGTGAGTTTCAATGAGTTTCATAGAAAACTCTGTGGGTTTAGTAAGGTCAGAGTAACCACAACACTGTTTCAGTCAAGACACGTTACTGCTGGTACTTTTAAATTTTTTTTTTTTTTTAGATTTAAGCACCATAAATGAAATTTAATTCACCTCAGACATACACAAAATGTTTGCACATTATCGATAACGGTACTGACTTAAAAAAAATACTAAAGCTGATTCTGTCAGTATTTCCCAGCTCTGCTGCCTACACCACCCAGCAGAGTGCTCACAGACGGTAGTGATGAAGTCTTTTGCTGAGCTTCCACAAACAGCCCTGCGATGTGGCAGCTCATCATGCTCCAAGACGCCCTGCAGCAGCTGACGAGTCATTCAGAGCCAGAGCCACGACAGTTGCATGCTTACTGCTGCACCACCCATAAAAAAAAGGTGATTTATCTGGACCATGTGCCTGTCCTGTTGGTGAGCTCTGACCGCGCAAGTATGCCAGAGACACCTTTGCTGTGCCCATAATAGAAAGCCAGCCAATTCGCCTGCTAACATACATGATTTTGAAAGCTCAGCACTGTGTTTGGACGACACTCATCCTTAAACCTCCAGGGGATCACACCAGCAACAAGTCACATGATTTTGTTTTGTCACCACTGCTGACGGAAAACAATTTCTTGACGCTCGTCACAATTTGTGGTCAATTGCATTCTTAAAAAGCTCTGCTATACATGTATTTTTATAATTGCTAACTGTATTATTGTCACGTGGCACTTTATTTATTAAACTATCACAATATTGCTTTAATCAAAACACTGATCAAACAAGTATTGTTAGTGCAATGTTACACATAATGCTGAGTAGCTTCCCGTTATGAATAATAGGCTAAAACTTGTTTCTCTGCCTTGAACTGTTTTGGCAACCAGCAGCACACTGCTGTCACGCTTTATTGGGGATAAAAAAAAGTCAAAGTTCACATGGACACACGTAATGCTTCTGAGAAAAGAGGGAAAAAAATAGTCAACTGAAACAGCTGTTTGCTAGTAATACCCTCAAAAAGAATCATGAGATGTTTCTTCTTTCAGGAACCAGTGGCCTTATAAGCTGATTCAACAGGACACAGAATGCCTCTAATGCCTTGGTAATATCTTGACATCTGTCAAGTAGAACACAAGGGCTCTCTCTTCTAACTCTATTTTCTCCACAACTTCACAAAGAGGAAGAATATTCTTTGACGGTCTGAATAAGGTTTCACAAGCTTAGAATAAAAATACCCTCATGATAGGCTTGAAGTTGTAACTTAAAAATTGGCCACAGAAAACAGGAGCAGGATTTACAGACCTTTTGTTGTACGTCCCTTGTACGACCTGTGGACTTGTACCCAGGTTTGGAAAAAATAAAAATAAAAAAGACAACCAAGAACGGATGTCTCTTTAGGCCAGAAATTGAGGGACTATGCATCATTTGATTTCCATACCACATGGTCGACCCTAATCAGCACACTGTGATTCTGATGAGAAGTTATTAAGATATTTTCCTCCTGGCGTTAACTCCAATTCAGCTCAATATGGCTTGATTTCATTGTTGCATTTCCCCTGATGAAGACAGACATGTTCAATCAGCCTCTGAATGGGCTGCATGTTAACAGACGGCCAGCATCTGATGACAAGGCCCGCCCCATTAGCCCCATAATCACACCAAGTGTCCCTGGTGATTATGGATGACGTTGCTAAAGTAAAGCTTGCGTGAACGAACAGTGAAACAACCGATGAAATAAAACTCTGCTCACACCCCTGTCAGCGTCAGATGTCGCATGAATCTAAATCTTCAGGTACCGGGCAGCAGCCTCACCAATGCATCTCAAATAAAGAGAAACAGCCCACTAAAAGCAGCAATTACACTTGATTACTTTGACAGAGTGTGCTTACTGCACTGGCTTACTCAGTCATCCATTATCCTAACCTGTGATAGGCAACAGAATATTCTTAAAACAAAAGTCTACTTACTAAACATGTAATATTTTTGCTTTCAGTTTATATCGACAAATATCACACATTTCTCCGTGGCTGTGTCCAAAATCATTCCCTGATTCACTACTTCTTATGAGGACACTCGGTAGGTAACACTAAAGTGAGCAGTGAAATGAGATTTCAGCCACTTTTTTAAATGTCATGTTGCATCATCACTGGCAGATAGAAAGTCACACAATGGCAATTTTCTTTCATGTTGCAATACTGGAGGCTCGTTGATTATCATGTATTTGATTGCCTTGCAGTGTGTAGTACTACTTATCTTGAGGGGAATCATCTGTGTGTTTGCCATTTAAAAAAACATACCGTTGTTAAAATTTTTGAGGACACTAAATAGTACATAAAATTCACACTCACAACTTGGGACACTCAAACAAAATGGTTGACAATAAACATAAACTATGTATGCACTAAATAATGAGCTTAAATAATGATTTTGCACATGTCCAATAAGTGCACAGGAGCTCTCTACTTCACAAAAGTATCAATATAAAAGAGGTTCTCTTGTTGTCACATCCCCTCAATCCAATCCATTACCGCTACTCTTGAATTGTCCACTCAAGAATTGACCCCCCCCCCCCCCCCGCGCAACCAATCAGCTGATTCCACTTCATGTGAACTGCGGGTCTAGACTTCTAACTCACAAACACGGCCTGACCTGGAAAGTGCATAATCTTCAAAACATTATGCCAATTCATATCCAATTTTAGAATCATAAGCTCAGTTTATTTTGCTGCTTCACCATACCGCTTGTGTAGACTTTGGTTAATAACGCACTAGGCACTGACAATTTTATGGACATGGTGGGTGCATCTGGTCTTATGTAACTCTGTCCCACAATATCTTTTGTTTGCAAAGTTTGCAGAAGAATTTGCTCAACCTTCGATCACACCACCCCACACTGGAGATAGGGCATGTGATTATGAGCCCTCCAAGGCAATGTGTGCAGCTCTACGACAGCCAGTCTTGTAATTATTGCTGCGCCAAGCTAGCAGCAGGAGCTGAGAAACAGGTGACAGGCTAGATCAGAGCCCTCCTACTCTTGGCCTTCAACATCTGGCTGTATGGCACTCTCCCACCACCGCTGCCACCCTCACAGCAAAGGAAGAGAACAGAACAGCTGGTCCGAGCAATCCCCGGACCCTGTGCCAAGATCCTACACTTCACACTGATCAACAGCTCCCCGGCCACAACAAAAGGGATCACCGTGACGCTTAGCTTACTGACATAGCACTATTACTATGTTGGCTGCCAAAGGATCACGCTTAAGCCCTGGTAGTCACTCTCACTGTCAACAATCAGAGGGATAAATCAATCAAATACAGCTGGGACAAGCTCTAATCACCAGTTCACTGTTGCCAAGTTTCACAAATGAGATATTATTTTTAAAAAAAAAACAAAAAAAACTCCAAAAGTGTGAAATATTAAAATATTTGAAACCACAAATTAAAACATTAATTTTCACAACCTTTCCTCTGGATGGATATAATTACAGGTAGTCCTGCAACTTACAATTATTTTCATTAACAGTTAATCTCTCACTTATTTCTCAGTTAACTGATATGTTGTCTGGGCTCAAGAACATTAAAAAATAATGAAAATGCCCATAAAAATTTCCTGAAAACCGAAGGTGGCCTTCGATTCACTATCACTTCAATAGAAAAGCAGGAAATCCTCACAATTAAGAGGCTGGGACTCGGGAATGTTTGGTGTTTCAGCTATAATCACAGTTAAAGCTAAAACGATCAGTTGATTAATTGATTAACTATAAGTTTTGATGAGGTCTCTGGTCAAGATTTGCTGTTTTTCTTTGTCAAACATTCTAGTAAATTAAATAATTGGGGGTTTTGGACTGTTAGATAAAACAAAATGTTTAATTAGGTCATCTTGTGCCCTAGGATATTGGGATATGCATTTCTCACTGTCTTCTGATGTTTCAAAGACCAAACAAATAATTGAGTAACTAACTGACAGATTAATCAGTTGTGAAAATAACTGTTCATTGACCCTGATCATTGCAGAAGAAAATAATTTGTTAAAGATAAAAAAAAAATGGCTCAAGAACAAACCTTTCAATCACACATGCCAACCACTGGGACCTAATTTTAATGAAAAACTAATTTTAAAAATGGTTTAAAGAACTAATCACACCATGAAATCAAGGGGCACGGCCCATTTTGTTGCAAAATACAGGCAGCACTCCTGAAAGCGCAGACATTTAAATTTCAAACAGTCTTGTAAAAGCAAGCTGTGGTTTTGGGAATGTCTTAGTCAAACAGGATTAGCTGATGTTATGTCGAGAGGACAGGAGCTATAATATGAACCTCTGTGCTTGGTCTTTTTCTCCCTTGTTTACATGCCCTGTCACAAGATTTCCATTAATGGCTCAATAATGTAGGAAACCACGTGTTTGGTGCCATTAAGTAAGCACTCTGCATTCAACATGGAGGGGGGCACTAGTGTCTGAGAGCTGCAGCTAACGATGTGTGAGCTAGCTCGGCAGCTAGCGGAGACAGCCCGTGTACTGCCTACAAACAAGGTTCACTTGTGCTGCTGAGTTTTTGCCACTAAAACAGAAAAAACAAAGAGATATTAGATCGGCAACATAATGTATTATTAGCAAACTTAAGTACAACTTAACAGGATAACTCTACTCAACGCAGTTCCCGTTCAAAACCGTTCATTACTGACCGATTTAACACCTACCGTTTGACGAGCACACGCCAACGTAAACTTATCCACTTCTAAATAACTAACTAAAGCGCCACACAAGACGGTGGTGCTGTGTTGGAGTGGCACAAAAAAGCCACCCGGGCTGCTGTTTTTAACAGCGAATCTATGGTGTTTTTCCGAGCTGATACCGAAACGTGTGATCTCCGGAAGCACATGTCACTTGACTATTGTAGCGCCGAGCAAACTGCGTTTTCTAGCAGTCACTCCGAGCAGGACGTGTTAGCCCAGAGGGTGTGTGCTCAGCCGTACTTAGGAGTTGTGTTACGTTTACTTAACCGACTTCTGTTGTGGTTAGACCCGTTTTTATCTAAGTTGGACAAACTACTCCAACTCCAGGTGAGCGTACCGTACCATTAGCAACGTTAGCATCCCACTTGCCAACAGAGCTAACGTTAGCTAACTCCCAACTCGCCCTTAACTGTGTGCTGTTGTTTTTTTTCTTCCTCTCTAAAAAACACTCACAAAAGCTCAGGCTGCTCATGAGATCGCAACACCGATCAATAGTTGGATTACTTACATTGTGTCGCTCGAAGTCATTAAGCGACTTTCCGTGAGAGGGTGGAAATCTAGGTTGAACGCCGAAGTCATGCTCAAAACACCGTCTATCTAACAATGAGAAGCGACGTCCGCTCACTCACAAGAGGCTCAACTCCTGCGAGACGGCGAGAAGACGAAGCAGAACAGGTGCAGGGAGGGGGCGTCTTCTTCAAAACTGCATGAGAGAGCGAGGGAGAGGGAAAGAGAGAGAGAGAGAGGCACTGGTATCCGCCTTATTCCTTCCTCCTAATTTCTCTCTCGTCCCCGACTGAAATAAATTCAGGCACGCCGCTGTCACACACTGCACACCGAGCTGCAGCAAACCAGAGGCGTGGTCTCTTCAACAAAAGTCTGAAACCATGCTGCCTACTACTGATGCTGCTGCTGCTCCGCAAGCCTTACAGCGCTTCGATGTAAAATTACTGTAATGTCCCTATAGAGATTGGCACGTGGTGCTCTGTAGAGACTTTACTGACCTATTTTGTAGGTAATGATGTTTTATCTGCTGTGGCATCACCATATTATCCCTATAATGATTCATACGGTATTTTCAGAAAAGGAAAAAATGCACATCAGAGGAATCAGATCCTGTCAAGCCATATTTTGAATGGTTATTCTGTGGATGAGTCAGGGATCTAATGATCCTGATCAGATGTAATATTTAAATATAGTACCCAGGTCATTACCATCAAGATTAATAATGCTGTTCCTGTTTCCATATTTTCCCAGGAATCTAAATTAGGCTCCTGTTTTCTTTTATTGGGTTACACAAATAAATAAGATTATTTCCAACTTGTTTATTGCCTTGCATTGTGGATAGGTCCATAAATCTCTTCCAATCAAAAGTGAGATGGTTAAAATGCAGTTTTTCTTGCTGTCTTCAGTCTTGCTTTTCCCAAGGGTCATAGGTCATGTTCCCCTTTGTGCTGGGCTGCTGTTCCCCTGGGGGAGGGGGAGCCTATCTTCTTTTGTTGTGTTGGACTTGCAGGGCGAGGCCGCTACACTTGGGGGAAAGGTAGGGGGGTTGTTGTCAAGTACTGTTTGCCTTAGCAGAGAGGCAGGGTGGGTGGATGGGTGGGGGCTCTAGCCTAATTATCAAACTGGTTCATTATTGCTCCAGCAGCTGCACAATCCAAAAATATTATTCATAGCGAGTGTTAAGAAACATCCCATTTATGAAATCCGACTTAATCCTTGTATCCATAGCAATTTCAAGGCATCCTGGCATCAGTGCCGAGTGTGCTCTATTAAACGGTGCCTAAAAGAGGTTTGTGTGCATAATGTGATATGCGACCTATTTTGCCATACATGCAGACAAGCCCACTATGCAACATGCATTACCATTAAGCTTGAGGGGTTGCTATAAAAAGGTAGTCTAAACCTCTCTGGAGAATCAGGTTTCATTAAGATGGAGGAAAAATACAATAATGTCAAACCATCTGCGGCATCCACATATTTCCTTTGAGTCAATTAGATCTCAGAGGACCATATTGAATAGATTTGCCATAAAAGAAAGGGGATTCTTGTAAAGAGCAGCCCTGGTTCCCTCGTGGGTATGTACAATACATACAGTACAGTTTTCACAATGCTATCGCAGCAGTTTATTTCTACCATTTGGCACACATCTCCTTGGCTTTTCTTTAGAGATGTTTGTTGGAATGGATTCCAGCCGGCGATGCCTAGTTGCTGGCACCTTCTAATACTAGCCTCCTGTTCTTAATCTGAGATTATTACTACTGTAATCCTATCATAATCCTCCACACGTACCATGCTTTTGTTGTTTACATCAAATGTTTTCCCCTCATGCAGTGGAACTGAAGTCCCACAGGTCAGTCATCATTATCCAGCTTTTAAATTTGCGCCCTTGCATGACAAACTGCATAGTGTAAAAATAGGCCAGCTTCAAATGGGCCACATTGTGTCTTTTTGAACACGTCATCTCGAACTTGAAGGCACTCTTTTTCTGAGCTCTGCCTTTCCTGAAAGCATTTGCAGAATGGCGGCCAACCAAAAATTGAGAAAATGGAGAGAGGGAACTTCATCTCACACTTTTCTAGGGGGAATCTACTGTGTCAACATGTACTAAGCACATGTGATAACACCACATTATCAATGTCCAGTTCCCCTGAATTTATGCAAAGTCAAAGATTGATATAAATGTTTCTTCCTGTTCTTTTAAAGATAATTGGTATCATTTGTTATTTTGGATGGAGGAAGTACAGTAAGGCCTAGGCTGGTTTCAGTGGATATCTAATCACACACAGGTTTGTGTTTTTCAGTTTCTTGTGCGATTCAGAGTCAAAACCTGCATCACTGACACATTCATCTCTCTTTCTTTATTTATAGTTGATGCAAGTATCTGGAACTTTGAGTAGAAGAGGACAGTAAATTTAATGCTATGAAAATGCCATGGTATTGATTTTTCTATTTCAATACATTTTAACAATTTCAAACTAAAGGACTACTTCCTGAGTAAATGATGATTGTGTCTTGTGAAGATGGGATTAATTTGAACATCCATACACAAATTCGAATACATGGTTTCTGGGTTCTAAGGAAAAAAAAAAAAAAAAAAAAAAAATATATATATATATATATATATATATATATATATATATATAGGGACACCAGGAGAACACTATCCAGCCCACAGTCACAATCACAGCAGGAAGAACGCCTCAACTGGAAACAATACATCCTATGACAATATCCAGCCTAGACAAAGAGGCTGTCCAAATACGGGCTGCTCCACAAAAGCTAGCCCAGATTTGAATGAGGGGCCAACCCCAACGTACCTCATAGGCAGGTCCTCATTCCTGACAGAGATCCCGGCCGCAGAGGGGGGACAGCGCATGCTGTTGGCATACAAACTCTGCACCAGGGCCAGCTCAGAAGAGTGTTCCAACATCGGTGCTCTGGAAAAATCCACCCGGTGTAATGGACACTTTCTTCTCTTTCCCTCTTTCCTCTATGTGTTTCTCTCCCTTTCTGTGTCTCCCGCCCACTCTTTCTCCTTGGTTTAGTGCAGCAGAGCGGCGCCCACCCCCTTCGCTGACTGGCGTGGCTGAAATAATCCTCTCTGACAGCTCATCATGCGCTAATGCATTGTGCTGCCTGCGGCAGCCCAGTTTGCAGGCTGTAAAGCTGTGGCCACAGTAGCACTCCTGCACTAATTGACACCCATATTAGGAAAACTTCAGAAAATTGGACATGGATGATTTATTCCCACTGTCAGATTGGGGAAAATTAGAGGAAGCATCGACACAGTTGCCACAAGAGCTCATCCACTAGTCTTGGTTTTTGTGGCACGCCTCTGTGGATTTTAGCATCTATTTGAATCAGTAAAGTGCTACAAATAAAGGCCAAGGCAAGACATACTCCTGGATATGAGTTTATCAGACGTGGAACTCTCATAACTGTGCCCAATATAGCTGATTTTCTCTTTTAACGTTCTGTTCATCTCTCAACACCTGTGCATACTGTAGGTAAACATTATTACCATTCTCTGTTCAGCTCCGGAGTGTCGGCTGATAATAAACCAGTGGGTGACAGGTAGAGAGCTTCTCTTGGCAACCTAATTTCATTATTATTCTGAGGTAGATAGGGATAAAGATAGCCTGCCAGAACACAAACATTACAGTCAGCATGAATACTTGTTTAATAGAGACAGATTACAGTACTGTCACTATTTTTCACCATCAGATTACAGTCAATCTACACTGGGACTAAAATACCTGCAGTGGTTTAAAGTCCATTTAACTGCCAGTGACCATGGCGCAGGCCCACCTGTGGGCCTACTTGCAGTACTCCACAGCATAATGTACGTATACTCAAAAGACATGTACCTCCTGTAATTCTGCAGAACCATGTATGGTAGGAAATAGTTCTCCACATTACAACTCTAACCATCAACTGATGGCAGGATTCAGAGCACAGTGAAGAGGTTTAACAGCAAAGTGCTATCAAAAGACGCTTGGCAGGTTCATTTGCATTGGACAAAGCTCATTTGCCTATGCTTTGAGCCATACAGTTTTTCAAAATGATAAAGGCAAGGCAGTTTTTGAGGGTACTGAACATTGGTGAACTTTATAATGAATTCTCTCACAACTGACACGCTTAAAGCATGTTTTGCCATCCGATTAAAAATTAAAGTAATTTGTCACAATATTCTTTGCACAAAACCCAGGAGAAATTAAATCTAGGTCTCATTCTCCCATAGGTGTAGTGTCCCTTTAGAGTAGCTTGACACTAAGTAGGAAAGTCATCTGAAACAGGGTCATGTCAGTGTGTGCTGGTATCAGTATAGTAGAGAAGATCAGGATGAAGGGGCTCTACTTCCTGTGATCGTGGCACAAATCCTCTTCATTTCAGCGCCGCTCTTTCTGCTGACATGAATATTTTAAACACTTGATGTTGAAATCCAGTTCTTTATGATGTGTTTCTGCTTAGTATGTCTGTCAGTGCTACAGGCGTCATGTGAGGCACAGAGTAACTGAAGGCCTTTCTTCCTGCTCTCATCCACCAGCATGTACCAGCACTAAAGACATGCAGTATGATAATGTTGTGTGCAGTAATGCTTTACATATGAAACACAGTTCCAGAAGTAAAATAATACTACACAAAATGGTATGGGAATGCTGTAGGAAACGCATTTATAATGCAGTGAAATTCTGAGTGAAATTCTGGAAGTAAATGCAGCAAAGATACTTTTTTATAATAGCCACATCCTGTTCATATCGACAGTGAAAGGGAAAGGGGTGTTAGTAGGTCTCAGTGCATGCTGCAGCTAAAAAAAAAAAAAAGCACTCATGCTTGTCGTGAAATAAGTCATATAACATGTTTACAGCACTGCAGGTGGTCTCATGATGAGTGTAAGAAACTATCAGCTTTCCCTTTTTACCACTTGTTGGGTCCCTTGGGAATGAATGCACAAGCAAATGCTGTCTGTGTTTTTGTGGGTTAAAACTGAAACTGTTACAGCTCAGTGCACATTGTGCTCTGTAGCGTGCACTAATACCAAGTACTGTTTGCATGAGTGTTAACACCGAAGAAGTAAAACTAATTTGTCACTTGAATTTCAAACGTATAGCCCGTTTATATATGAATATTATATATTATATATGAATAAGCAGCACATGTTGAATCAGCATTATATCCAGTTAAAACGGCTATGTAAATGCATCTGGACGGGGTGAAACATTCGTACCTAATAAGAAATAAAAACGGAATCCTTTTTTATGTCAGACATGCCAGGGGTCTATCTTTACCGGCACTGTGCAGTAAAATTTATGATCCAGCAGATGCTAGCAACAAGCACTGACTGTAAGAGACCTGACACCAGCATGTGTGACTGAAGAGGGAGGGAGAGGGCCACCACAACCACAAGCACAGTTTGCCATTTTAATTCATACAAATTATCATCTTATCTTTTCCTTAAAAACACCTTTTCAAAAATGTATCACTGTAGTTTTTTTTTTACTACAGATTTAACATACTGTATGTCCCCCACCAATGTGAATTAACTGTTCATGTTGGCTTGCATGAGTGGATCCATTTCATATGATTAAAAGCAAGACCACATTGAAATGTCAGCTTATTTTGCATGGACAGAAGTAATTTTACTTCCTTTTTCTCTGGTCACACATCATTTTTTCCACTTCCTCTTTAATTTAGTGTTTTGGAAGACACTGAGTAGATTACCATTAAAAGCCATCCGTGGGTGACATACACTCAAAGAGAGAGAAGTGCAGTGAAAGGAGTGTTTCAGTCGTTTAAAAAGTGAATGAGTCAGGTGTGCTCTCTATCTCTAGATCCCATCAAACATCCATATCCGTTCAAGGTTCTGTATCTCAGTAGCTGAGGATTAATCCTATTTATTACTGAATTATGACTGCACTGACCAAATGAGGGCATTGAACAAACCAGTGATTGGGCGTGCCTCAATTCCCTTCAGTTAAACAGGATATAACTGAAATATTCGATTTTGGTGCCCAAATAGACAGATTGAAAGTCATCCTGGTGATGTCATGGGTTCACATCTAAATTTCAACAGCAATCAAGAAAAGAAAATATCAAAGTCAGCCTATTACCATGTGAAAAAATAGCAGAAGTAGGGGACTGATGTCCAAACAAGATTTAATAAAACTAGCCCATGCCTTTAACCTTAGGAGGATGAAGTTTAATGGGCTTTTCTCAGGTTTTGCTAAGAGCTATCTGACAGCTGCAGCTCATTCAGAACACCACTGCTGATTGTTCCCAGAAATAAATAGTAACACTGATACACCTTTCAGACTTCAGTATGTAAAGTTACAGATGAATGGTAATAAAATCTTCTGCTAACAGTTAAGTGCTCCTACCGGAAACCTTTGGAAAGAGTTAGATCAAACATGCAATACCTGCATTGTAAAAGATAGTCCACTGATAACTGGGGGTAACATGTTTTACTGTCTCACAGTGCATTCTTCTCGATAGAAATTTGAGCCTTAACAGCTTCCGAGGGGCCGTAAATCATATTTACAGTCCCAGTCATCTATAGGTTCCCTCGTGAGGGATGACACGTCTCAAGCTGGGTTCACTTCAAGACATGCTGACGAGACAGGGATGCCACATGCATCAAGTAAGCGACACCTGTTACATTTCTTACATTCATACTGTGGTGAAATACATTTTTGTGAGCCCGCTGTGCTGTCTATACATGTCAGAAGCAGCATGTCACAGTGACTGTGCATGAAGAATGACACCGTGTGGTCGTTTGGGGAAGGGCAAAAACAAGTGCTGCGAATGGCACAGGAGACATTTTTAGACACATTCTAAGACATTAAATCAGTTCCTAAAAATTCACAATCAGTGTTTTAGATAAGACACCTTGTGAAATGTGACTGCCAAGCACTGTCCCACATATCTTCTGTAGGTGTAGTGTGGAATGATAAGTCAGCAGAGTAGCCTCAAATCTAGGCTAATGCATTACACAGACTACTGCAAGGATGGATCCCGAACTTGATCTGCAACCAACAGCACACAGCTTAGAAATGATGACAAATTTTTTTGTCATCAAGTCTGAAAAGAGAAGGAACAAAATTCAACATGTGCAACTCAGTTTGTTAAAATATTTCCAATCTATTTTTGTAAAGCAAATGCAAACAAACACCTACTGGGAAAGGGGTGGGGTGGGGGGGGGGTTAAACGTAGAGAGGTCTATCAGGGCTGAAAATAAAATAAGAATGCACAAAAATGGTTGACAGAAAATTTAAATACAATTTTGATGGTAATGAGATTTACGTCTTAAAGTCTGTGAGTACACAGACTGTTCATCTTTAATATTGAAATATCAGCGAAATGAATTACATTACAAGCACAGCTACAGTATAACTCCAGGACAAATCCATATGAAGAAAAAAATAAAAATACAAACTTTAAATTTAAAAAATGTACAGAAATTACAGAAAATAATTCGAGTTAAAAACCAATGTCTGAAAATGGATTTAACAAGTCAGGATCCTAAGAACAAAATGCACTTGGCTTGGAAGTTGGTATTTACACATTTATACACACCTGATGCCATCATCATTATATACATGACATTGCAATGATACTGCAGAAAACTGGGGAGAGGTTTGACTTTAAGGTCATTCCTTTTGTGGCAACACGAAGGAAACAGAAATAAAGACAATGGATGTTAGTTGTTCTCTGGTTCTGCTTTGTTGAGCTCTCATCTTATACAAACGGTCACCGTCTCCTTATACAAACATAACTGTCATGATCTCCTACGACTGGACATCCAAAACAACAAGCAAACAATTTACGGGTGAATAAGGGAAAACCACAGAGCCCACATGAGAACTAAGGCTGGATATGTGCTGGTTAAAGCCTTTTTTCTTACCAAGTCACAATGCATCATGGCTGACATCGTTAAAAAAATCATCAGAAGTTAGTATTAGCCACAATTTTAAACGTTCTTTTTTTTTTTTTTATTTTACAGCAGTGCCACGAGTGTTCAGTGATGGCTTTCAGTCCAAAAAAGTCCAAAATATGTGCTTTTTGCATAGTCTCAATGCGGTTTGTGTTTTCTTTTCTTGTGTTTCTTGTCCTTCTTCTTGCTGGAACATTTAACACAGAACCACTGCTGGTCCTCGGGAGGCGCTGTAAGGATCCCAACACAAGGCCTGAGCAGACAAAGAGAAGAAGAGAGTTCAGCTTAGTGAAAAGATGCTGAGGAAGCAGCTATTTTTGACCTTCGACATCTCTACAAAGGGTGAAACACCGCGGGTATTACTCACTAACCATTACAGGAAATAAAGTTCGGTATGAGACTTTTTTCACTTCAGTATGCTCCGTCAACAAAATAATAACTTCACTCTTGCCCTAAAATGGAAAAAACTGAAACACCAATTGTTAATCAATAGCAGAGGACACATGTCTCCTGGCCATGGAGAAGCTGGCACAGGTCACTAAAGGCTACATACAAATATTTTAAAAAATATAGGAATGCTTGACGGATTACTTGGAAAGCAAGCAACCAATTCTGCTCTTTCTGGTAAGTATTATTTTTTTGTGTGTCTAAACATATATACGCATTGCTTTTTGTGATGTTATTTATCATGTGAAAATTTTCTTCATTTATTTGCCTATCATAAATAAATAAGCTTAATACTGTCAACTATAGTTTACGTATGAGCAAGTGTGACATTTCTAAAGTGCAAGAGTTCCACCCTGAGAGTTTTGGCAGCGGGACAGCTGTTGTCTGGCAAATGCAAATGAGAAACCAGAGCTGGAGGACATCATTTAAATTTATCATTTGGAAGTGTTATGGCTTCACTGTAAGACACAAATGACACTGGACAGTGTGTGGAAGAGTGTGGAACAAACAAAAACTGTGTGGCAACCAGCTGAACTAATGTTTGGTGATGTTACGCTAAACTACTGGCAGCAGCATCACCCGATGCTGTTGTCTTTTACGAAGCTTGAGCCCTGCCGTAATGTTCCTTTACATGTGCGTTTCAGTCAAAGACAAGCTGCCGTCATCCAGGAGTCATCCACCTCCCTACTCTCACACTCACTGCTGATTCTGGACAACAGAGAGTAAATGTGTAAAACTTGACAATAGAGTGAAAAAGAATTTTGATTGAGTATAACATTCAGCAAAAACTGATGAATTTCATGTTAAAGAACCTGAATCTGTACTTCTAACCAAACTGCTTACCTTTAAATATGATGAACACATCTTAATGGACATTTTTCCCCATCTACTTTACATTTTCAAATATGCACATAAGAATCTTTTGTAATAAGAATGAAGAATTACTGACATTTGTTTACCTTTTCCTTCCTGATAATACATCAACATTTCAGTGGCCTCATATTTGCAGTAAGAATTATAATAGATAAGCTGCCATTTCATGTTCACATTTTTCAAAATGAATAATAAAATCTGTTTTCTCCTGCCTTTTTGCTTCCCCTGCTGTACAGAAAATGTACAGATTGTTTGCTTCACCATCAGGCACAAAGAGATCAGTGAATTGAGGCTGTGATTCAAGGTAACAACTGAAACTAAATTGTCCCCCATGCAAAGTCATAAAAACACAACATGGCACAAAGTGGATCAACAGGCTAGAAAATGAAAAAATAAAAGGCTAATAAGAATCTTACCAATGATACCAATCGTCACAATCATCACAACCTATCATGGGACTGCCATCATCAGGTTTGTTGCATCCAGGACAAATCCAGATCTGGTTTCCCCATTCATCTCGAATCTTGGGTAAATACAGACAGTTTTTTTACACAAATAACTATGTCACTGGTCACACACACTGAAGAAAATATGTTAAAGCTGAACCTCACTGAAATATGTGTGTGTGTATATATATATATATTTACACACACACACACACACGTATAGCTATGTTTAGCATAAGAGCACTCACCACATAGGTACTGACGGTCTCAGTTACTACACTGCGGACTGGCGTTTTGAGGGAAGCAGCAGGAGAGAGCATAGGGGCCAGGGAGATCAAAGATGAAGGGGCTGGAGCTAATGGAAGTGGAGACGCAGGTGGGGGCAGAGTGGGTGCAACTGGGGAGAGTATTGGGGGAGGTGGAGGCGTCCGAGGACGATTCCCAGGTCCAGACTTGGCAGCGGGGGTCTTGGGTGCTGGTGTCTTGGGCTCTGAATTTGGAACCACCTTGCTGATAACACTGGTGATGGGAGACAGAGAAAAATACAAATCCGTACGTACACGTTACAATGATTTATTCATGATTTTATTGAAACTCGGCCTTGTGTCATCTTAAATAGTATAAAACTGCCAACATTTTGATTTAAATCATGAACTACATTATCAGAAAATAAATAAACAAGATTACATTTCTGATCACACATTCAATGCAAGCTTTAGGTACTTGAATATTCCCAGAGATTTCACTAGAAACGTTCATTCATTGCTTACATTTTGTCCTGACCAGCTCCCACCCTGAGAGTCAGTCTGGGGATGACTGGAGATGGTACAGCAGCTGGAGTTTCAACTTTCACCTGAGGAAACAGGAAGCACAAGGTCGGTCTAAATGACACACTAACACTGAGATGTACTGATAAACTGAACCAAAAGAGTTACCTTCTCCAATCGAATTCTCTCTTTTTCTTTCTCTTTTTCTCGTTTCTCCTTTTCCCTCTCCTTCTCTTTCCTCTTTTCTTCTTTCTCCCGCTCCTTCTCTTTGGCCTTCTCTCGCTCCTTATCCTTCTCCTTCTTTTTCTTCTTCTCCTTCTTGTCTTTCTTCTTGTCCTTCTCTTTGCTCTTTACTTCTTTATCCTGGAGGATCGGGGCCAAAGGAGGAAGCATAGAGGGAATTCGCAGGCAGGCAGAGGGGCTGAAAAGTGGTGGGACTTCCCCCAGAGCAAAAGGGGCCAACGCAGACTGTTTCTGCCTTTCGTCCTTGCTTTTGTCTTTACTCTTTTCTCTCTTATCTTTGTCCTTTTTACTTTTTTCTTTATCCTTCTTTTTGTCTTTGTGTTTTTCCTTCTCCTTCTTAGGGACATCTCCATCTCTGCATTTCATCTTGATGGAGCCCTCAGGCAGAGTAAAGTCTCGCTGAACAAAGTGCTCATCATCCTTCACTCCAAACTCCTTCCAGGGTATCTTGGTTTCCTTGGAAAACTCCTTGTTTTTATCCCTATTCTTGTCTTTATTCTTTTCTTTTGTCTTGCTCTTATCTTTTTCCCGGTCTTTGTCTTTTGGCTTGTCTTTCTCCTTCTTCTTCATTTTAGTCTTGAGCTCCTTCTTCAGCTTTTTCTTGACATCTACTGATGAAACAATCTTGTTCTTCTCCTCAAACACCTTGAGCAGAGGTTCAGGAGTAGGTGGCGAGGCTGATCCTGAAGACACATATTCTCCTTGGGTTGGCGGGGGTGCAGATGGACCCCCCTGGTTGACCTTTCGGATCACCTCATTGATTGAATCATCCATAGTCCAGTTTCCTAGGCCTGAGTGTGCCTGTAGGTGAAGTGGTGTTGACGTGTCTTTTATAGAGTTGCTGGCCCCAATTGGGACTTTAGGTGTAGATGGCTCCATAATGGTCAGTCTCCTGGGGCTGGAGAATCCATTGCTATCTGAATCAGAGCCAGATGAGAAAGCAAAAGGATCAGGCTCCCGCTCTGCACATGCTCTGGCAATCACAGCATCAATGGAGTCATCGATAGCTGTATTATCTGGCTCTAGTTTCTTGAAGGGGCCCTCAGCTAACTCCCTGTCCTCTATATTCTGACGCATATGGATGTTCTCTTTGCCCATCCTCTCACTCAGAGCAGACAGCGGAAGCTTATGCATACTGTCTGTCTTGCTTGGGGGTTGAGTTGCTTTGACCGGACCCATCTTTGGGCTCTTGGGGCTTTTGGGACTCTTCGTCCTGCCTGGGGATTTCTTCCTTTCCTTAGACGGTTTTGGAGAATGGATCGGACTGCCACACACCGGCACAGGAATGGCCCCTTTAGGGGATTTAGTCCGTTGTCTGCCAGGGGATGAAACCTTAGGCTTTCTTCCTGGAGTGGTGAGGCCCTTTTGATCAGAGTGTTTTGGTACTACAGGCTGAGGTCTAAAAGAAGGCAGGGCTCCAGAAGGTGTTTCGGGTGACAAGGGGTCAAGGCTATCGTAAGAAGGCAGCATGCCTGGGGGAACACGTTGCGGGTTGAGAGAAGTAAGGGGCTCCCTGGGCTCAACCCCCCATTCTGGGCTGAGGCCAGGGTACATGCGTGGTCTCTTGGAGGTAGGCATCATGCCAACAGCTGCATCAGGGCTGTCTAGGTGCCTCTTCAGTGGGTGGTTCTCGTCATTGACGGTCTCATCTTCTTCAGCTTCCTCCTCGTCCTCTTCCAGAGCCACCTGCATAGCTTCAGCTGACGTGCCCATGTCAGCAAGGACCTCCTCCTCCTCCTCTTCTGGAGTGGAAAGGGACAGAAACTGAGTTAAGCAATGTTTTCAATTAATCTCCCTGAATGATCACAAACGCATCCCCTCTTTTAACTCATATACAAGTTATTTTAGTGGCCCATCCAAACTGATTCACCTCAAACCAAAGATATGGTTTTATATGCAGTAGTTTGTGATGCTACGGAACTGTATTGTATCACACAATACTGTACATATTATGTGAGGTGTTCATTTAGATATTTAGGCCACCCTGGATGGACACATGGTGGAGACAAAATACTGTAAGCAACAAGAAGAACATTATAGCCATCATGAACATAGGATAAATTGTAGGACTATTCTACTTAGTGGTCCAACAGAACCACTGAGCATTTGTGCTCTGTATAGTCTGCAAAGTATGGTTTAGTTGAAAACATGATGTCCACCAAAAACCAACTCTCAACCTAAGGAAAACACCAAATACACACACACAGATACGCATATAGCCATTTGTATACTGACCTTCTTGTAAGGAGACCAGGGGTGGCATGTGATCTGGAATGTAGTCCTTCCTTTCCTCTGCATCTCGGGCTCCAGGCTGGGGAAACTGCAGGACATTGTTTTTGCTGACAGGAAAGAGTGGTGTTTGATGGGTAAAGGCCACGGGTTCCAGGTTATTAACATAGTCCTCCAGTTCACTCAGACTCACACCCAAAAGCCTGAAGGCCTGGCTGACATCGTCCAGGACTGGATCTGTCCTTCCATCTGAAATGCAGCATCAAAATAAGTCTTTAAACCTCAGCCCACAGTCTGCATGTCTCTTGTTCACTCAATGATACTCTTCATTAAGGCTGATAATAACCTGGGACAAACTTGTGCTGCACATACAAGAGGGTGCCCTGACTGATGCTAACATTCAACCTAAAGCAAACAGCAATGTTCAACAGGTTTCACATTGATAGTGACTCGTTTACAGATAATGCAGCACATTAACTAACTACTACATATGGCATCAGCTACACACTGTGTGTTGATCACAGCTGGAAAAGATAATAGCCACAGGAAAAACAATACATGGAAGCTGATTAGCCATGTAGCTACTGTACTTTTTGACACATCAACCTATGCTAGGGGGCGCCAGTTACAGAACCAGTCAACAACAACGTGATCGACTACTTCGTGTTTGTGGGTTAAAAAGTAATCGGGGTGATAAATGAAGCACTTACAGAGCTCAGAGTACCGATGGCAAACCCTGGCCAACTGCTGAATATATCGATGCAGGACATCGGACAACAGATCGCATGCAGTGAGCTGAACCGCATCCCAGCCCAGAGCCTGGCAGATCTGCGCCACCGACACACGCAGCAGCGAGCGGGCATAGCTCTCGCACATCTCGCTGACTTTGTTACGGTATTAATCCCGGTCAATTCCTCTTCCAAAACATGTTCCCAGTCTTCATGTTTCACGAAATCCCCGAGGGGCTTGAAAAACCCCGCTACCGAGGTTAATTTTAGACATCTACTTCAGTAAATATATTGGCGCTTTTGCCAGAGTCGCCATCTTGATTCCCTCGATAAACCCATCCCCGAAATCCAGTTTGCGCATGCGCACAAGTCAGCGTCTGCCTACACGGCTCCGCTGTGTTCGAGCAGCTCATCACCGCCTGACGGTGCGCAGGAAAACGGTTTGTCGGTTAAATATAGCGACATGTAGCGCAGACTGCTGCAGTCAATCTGCAGCGACGCTAAAATGTCCGCTGCAGTAACCACTGAAAAGGCTTGGCTCCACACAAGTTACTATCTCTTTGCCCCGGAACAAATTTTTTAACGGAACAAAACACACCGACCGGGTTCGGCTTTGGCTTCTTATCCGCTGAGTCACGCTGGAATTGGAGAAAATTTAACGTCTTAAAACTTAACGATTTACATTCCGTGTCTACATTCTGATTCAGACCAAGGCCGGATTAACCTCCCGATGGTCCTCGGGTAAAAAATAAATAGTTATTGGGATCCTTTGGACCCCCGTTACAACTGATCAATCATTTTAGTATTCTTAAGAAAAACAACCCCCAAATTAACTGTTGCAAGCTTTTCAAATGTGAATATTTGCTAGTTTCTTGGTTTTCTGTGATGATAAACTCAAAAATGTAGTTATTTATTGTTGGTCATACAAAACAAAGCAATTTGAATATGTCAACTTGGACTTCAGCATATTTAAAATGTTTTATTTCTGACATTGTACACTGAAGATACATTAAGAAAATAATTGTCATGTCAATATATTGATAATGAAAACAACTGCTGGTAACAGCCCTGCTCCTATCCTGAAATAATACAACCTTACCCGAGGTTTTCTGAGTGTTAATTACTCGATATTACTTGGTTGAGAGGCTAATACAAGTCTCACTGTCCACACTGGGTGGTGCTGGATTAAAAAAAAAATAAAAAAAAATCAAACCTTATGGTTGTTTTGTGACAATCATTTGAAAAAAGCTTTTGAATATGTCACAAATCTATGTTTTGATGTCCCCCTGAAGTGCTTGAATTAAACTATATAGAATTATGTAATTTTATGTGTAACATATTTCTGGAACATAGGGCTATTCATTGGGTAATTACACTTTTCACCCCTGGACCAGAGTATTTTATCTAAAACGTTCTATATAAACATTCTGCCTTATTCACATGATTTTCAGGTTCTTGCATTACTGTTCAAGCACTCACAGTTTATCTGATTCATTAAATGTTTTGTAAGTAACCTCTGTGTTCTGCACTGCCATGAACTTGTTAAGGACACTCCTGCTCGGGAGGTTTTTATTCTCAGTGAGGCCCTCTCCTGGCTAAATAAAGTTCTTTATAATTTTTTTTATGTCTAAATAGAAGCATTGAATAAGCTATAGCCCACTAATGTGTCTATAATATATATATATTATATAGTGGTATATTATCCTGGAGAGTACATCTTCTGATATTCTCCCATCCTTTTGTATCAGTTACTATCTAAGCCATAACCATTGAGTCTTGGAGTACAGTTTTTATTGCCTAATGCCCAGACTTACAGCACAACTACAACAAATAAACCCACTAATAAATATAATCTATATTCCAACAGTACTGCTGGATGAATGCTGCCCAGCACTCCTCAAACCAAAGCTTTCCACCATGTTTTAATAGAAGAATAGTTATTTACTTGGAGTGTAAAATCTCACACTAAAACCTTGAAGATGTCACAGTTTTCAGTCTCTTCCACTGTTAGTGTGACCCTCCGGGAACAAGACTGAATGGATTACAATACTGGAATTAACTACAGTATCAAATCCATAATAGCAGAAATGCCACTATGTAGAGAAACCATAATTTTGAAGTATTTTATTCCGCTGAAGCTGAAAACGATTTTTCCTGCCAAAACTACATCGATTTTTAATTCATTTTTATTATTATTTTTTAAAATTTGGTTGAGTAAAGATGGTTCTTTGGTCATCTGAAACAATTTCTTTACAAAGTTGTGAGTATAAAGATGCTCTGCAAGTGGGAACACACAGTGTAGTACTTTTTAAAAAAAAGCAAAACAATACATCTCTTTGTTCTTTTTTAGAATTTACTAATAAAGTTTAAGAATCACTGTCAACCACCTTCACAGTGTATAGTAGAAACTTTAAATATGTAACAGAACTTGAAAACAACCTAATTTTGCTTTATTTCAAGGCCTGAACAAAGTACCGCAGCAAAATCAAAACAAAACAAAACAAAACAGAAAACACAAAAATATCATCAAACACTAGTAATGATTCTGCTGCAACTGTATAAAGTCAGAATTATAAGCCAGAAGACAAAGTATATACAGTGTAAAAAAATCACACTTTTTACAATGGTACAATTGGTTTACAATACAATTTACAGAAAAAATACAATACAAAAATAATACATTATGTACAGCACACCTGCCATTATGGTCACTCTATCCTTGTAAGTGAATGAAAAATTACAAATGAGCATGAACCAAAACATGTTAAAACATAAATGAATAATTATTGCTGCATAGAAAAAAGCTGAACTGCCTGTACCATGTTGAAAAGTACAATAATAAGTGTAGTATGTTTGAAATCACCACTGCTGGTGAAGTGTTTTTCCCTTACATCCAGTTTGAGTTCTGGACTGTTGTGTACCCCAACTTGTCCATATGCCTTCTTCCAGTCAGACTGTAAACATTTCGCTCAGAGAATTTGTCAGGAAAGAGTTCACAGTCATTGTTAAAATTCCATTTCTCCCAAATGCACCGTCTGTTGTTGTATCTGTAAGAACAAGAAAAACATTATTCCTAAAAACATTCACTCTTAATACTATTAGAGATGTTCATAAAACCATCTTAAAAATGAAACCACAATGCCATGTGACTCATTCAATGTCAATGTGCAGTTAATATATTAGTGCATTAGGATCTCACCAGTTATAAAAATAGGGTAGCGGGCTGATATATTCTGGACCTGCAAGCGAAGCAAACATGTGAGATAGTCGGGCTGATCTCTTGACATGAGGTCACACTCGTGGTAAGGCAAGATGTCCAGCATTCCAGCGTCTTGGCAAGAGTTTAAGAAGTGCTTCTTCTCTTTTGCCTCTGCACTCAACCTGCATATGGGAGGAGAAAAAAGTCATTTCAGACAAGCAGACAAGATTTCTGCAGAAAGGCTTTTAGATAATGCACAATCACAGTTATTATACACCAGCTAAACATAAAAAATACAACCCATTGATGATTATACACTTTTGGAAGTGTAAAAATAAACAGATACTTTCCTTCGTTTAATATGGGAATGTTCTTTTGTTTTTCCTTTTTGGAAACAAGTAATCAAAAGTATTGGTGACTGGTGTATCCACATAAACCTTTGGACTTGCACTGGCAGGCTCAATGTTGGCACAATAATGATCATTCTCTGAGTCAGACATAGACCGATTTTACTGCATGGTTAAAATTAATGAGAGACATTGCATCATTTGAATCTCTAACTGCAAGGACTAATTATTACCAAGTGAAGATTTATGAAGTTTGGTCTAATTTTTCAAAATACATAAAGAAGAATCATGACATAAGGTAAACATTACTACAATTTTTGTGATGAAAATGTTTGTCACGGTTCTTCATTGATTTGCTGTGATAAGTTGTCTTGTGTAGCAAAGTTGACCCCTACCTCGCATTTTCTTTTAGCCGACGACTGTCTCTGTAATGTAACATCCATTTCCACTTCCCAGTTCTACTCAGCTCTTGCAAGATTTCAAAGAATTTTTTCAGGTTGCCTAAAGATTCATACAAAGTGGAGATCATGAGTAACATGCAGATGAATTATAAGATGCCCACATATTAAGATCTCACATAACAAAAAGTCCACATACAAAGAGTGAGGGGCTCCAATGCTGCTCTGTCAAACATTATAAAACCACCCCGCATGAAGAGCTCCTGATGGGTGAGATTCACCACATCATCTGGTTCGTCGATTCCAGCAAACAGCACACCTGGTGACTTCTTCAACTCGAGCAAATGTGGGACCTGAGATGGCAGAGTCATTACTTCATGATTATCTATTGCAAAAAGGCCTGTTGTGATCTTTTAGAGCAGCTGATGCGTTACCTCAAAAATGTGCTCTGCAATGTCTTCATTCCTGAGGATGATGAGTAGGGGTGAAGAACTATCCTCACCAAGGAAGAACTCGGATGGCTGTACAGCAATATGGCCCTCTGCCTCTAACTGTCCCTTTTGAAAACAAAAGGAGAAATTACAAAACATTAAACGTCATTTTTCATTAGTAAGTCTTGCGTGGCTTTGACCTAATTTTGAAAAAAAAAAATACCCACTTGGTATCCCATATATACTGTCCTTAAATTCAGCATTCTTCTGATATGATCTTGGAGTTTACTCAGTGGCTGACTGCCTCTTGATATCACCACAATAAATGGGAGATTATATCAAATAAGACAAATTATATTGCAATGTAAGCTGATGTGTGGAAATGCTTCAGTCTTGGTTTTTGTAGTCATTTTCTGGATCACAGCTGTTTTTACAACCCTCTTGAGAACATTATTTCAATGTTACTTTGCCCAATATGTTTCTTTGATTATGAAACGCTCACCACCGTAGGCTTGAAAACGAGCAGTAAATGTTTCTGGCTATCATCACTTTGGATTTGAGGCAGTTACGATGAAATTCAATTGACAAGATTTCAAGGTGTAAAACCACCTTAGAAACTTCTGTTCCCACTCCTGTTGCTCGTGTATTTACTCAGTAAATACATTACCCAGCTCCACTCATATTTTCACCAAACTATGACTCAACAAACAAACTCAATCCACATGCACAGCCCTATCAAACATGCAAGCATGCACATGAGAGTGTGGTGTTAGCTCTGTGTTCTGTTTATTCTTGACCTTGGGAACAGCTTGTTCACATTTTCTGATCTCATGGTCAAGCGTGAACGTTCTTGTCAACCTTGCAACCTTGTTGGGAATCAGGCACTGGCGTCCCTTCTGCAGTGCATGTGCTGATAGATGAATAGAAATGAGCTAGTTGCTCAGTGTACTAAACAACACTCCCTGAAGACCTGCTGAGGGACTTAACTTCAAGGTCAGGTCTATTTTTACCATTTCCTGACTTGTGGGCAAACAGGCTGTCAAAGTCATCATACATCTAACAAGCACAGTTACTCAAGCAGGATGGTATGCATGTTATGTATATATATATATACATAGACATGTCAACTACAAACAACACTGAGCTGCTGTATGTACCTGTAATCAGCGCTCATGCTGCAATCTGAAGTTCCATAGGACAGGAATGTGTAGGAAATGACTAGGGCTTCAACAAACCATTACTTTCATTATTGGTTCATCTGCCAATTAACTTTCTCTTTTAATTGTTTTGGTCAATAGAATGTAGGAAAATAATGAAAAATGTCCATGATTAAGTTCAAAGCGATGTGATAAACAACAACTTGGGGCTGGCACCTTTTGTACTGGCAATGAATGTTGCACTGCCAAAAACAAAAAACACATTTTGGGTTTTGTATCACTTTAACAGCTTCAGAAATGAAGGCTGCATACAGTATATCACTGAAATATACATTTAATTGAAATATGGGATTAGAAGTTTGTTGAAAACTTGTCTTACCTTGGTCTCCTCAAAGAGGGCATCATCTGACGTCACTAATATGTAGAATCTGTACTTTGTTTTACAGGATTTCTTCACTACTGAATTCAGATTACTTCGAAAGCTCTCATCCATCTCTTTCTTCATTTGATCACAGAAGTCAAAATGGTTTGATTCAGTCTTTTTGTGATCTCTGTCCATTCTGAAGTTCTTAGGTCTAGATGGGACCTTTTTCACAGCACAGACGTCCTCCATCATTGCCTCGTACCTTCTAGCCCAGTCTGCAGTCGCACTAGAGACTCCAGCATGGTCCTTAAGGTTTCCTGTTCCTGAAGATAATTTTTGAGGATGCATGGATGAGAATTTTTGAGTCTTTTCGTTCTCAGTGGAGTCTCTCATGTCTTTCCTGTTGGACATGTCTACCTTGATTTTTTGTCCAACAAGTGATGGTTTGTCCAAGAGATCCAGTGAATCCTCTTGCTCCTCTAGACTGGAAAAGTTCACAGTCATAGGGCTAGCGCAAGACAACTTCAATTTGTCATGAGTGTCCTGTTGGTGGTTGGGTCCTCTCTTACTCCTTTTCAAAAACTGTTTCATTTGTTCTGAAAAGATAAGGCACTCCTGTTCCATTGATGCCTGAGTGAGGTCATCTTGTAGGCCCCTCTGAGAAACTTGCTCTAGAAAAGAATATGATCTCTTTCGGCTGGTGTTATAGACTGTACATATGAGTGAGCTTTGAGGTCCTTGGATAGGACTGTCGTTTACTGTGCTGTTATCTTTGTAATCCACAAATGAAGTTGATGCTTCTGAGCAGTCTTTCTGATCCATCTCAGCGTCCTCTTTATTTGTTTGCCCAACAAAAGAAGGAAAATTAGTTTTATCCAAGTTAGATTTACTGTCGCTAACATATGAGAACCAACTACTTTTGGAAGTAAACTCACTGGACTCTTGCTCATCATTGTTTAGTCCAGAATTTGCCCTGAAATTTTCTGTCTTCTTCTCTACAGGCATGGTAGTGGGCGTGGTGTATGCAACTACAGGGGTTTTCTTTTTATTACTGGGAGAGTGTTCAATATGTCCATCTTCAGAGATGAAATCTGCTTGACTTTCATCACTCTTGGAGGGTTTCACAGCCATGACAGGACGCTGACTGTATGAACGGGATTCATGATTTAAACTGAACTGAGATGTTTTATGCCTGTCTTGGTCGACATTTGGTTTAATAGTCTGCAAACACTCAGCCGACGGAATAGATGTGTAGGAATGACAATCTTGCCCTATCAGGGTTTCCTGTGATTTATCTGTTCTTTCAAAATAGTGTTGAGGAAGTGGTGAGTCCGTTTTCTTTAGCTGCAAGGGAACACCAAGTACTTCCTCTAATTTAATTTTGAAAGGCGATATAAGAAAGTTATCAGATGATTTTTGGTGCAGGCCCTCTGAGGTAGAGGCTGACACCACTGCTGGCTTTGAATTGCTTATTTTCTGCTCATTAAAGCCAGGTGAAGTGTGATTTGGAGCTAAGTAAGTGGGGATGTACTTGCTGTTGAGGTCAGGGGTTTGAAGACAGTGTTTCACATCAGCTGTTTCAATGTGGTTGGATTTGTCCGTGTTCTTTGATTCGGAGAGGTACTTGTCTATAGTTTGTAGAACTCTTAAAGTTCTTAGTTCCAGATCAGTTTGAAGACCGCAATGAGGGTTGGGATCACTGTTAACTGAAGAGTGGGGAACAAGATTTTGCTCAAGAGACATCTCATCCTTTGTGGGTGTTGAGGTTCTATTAAGACATTCCTGAATAATGTTTTTGCAGGTTTCACTGCTACTAAAAGCAGAAGTACTGCTGTCAGGGCCAAAATAAGGTATGCACTCATGTGGCTTCTCATCCACAGTCGGGGTAGGACATCGCTCATCAGACTCACTTCCCAAGACTACTGGCTGGTTGGTTTCAGTTACATCAAGAAGTGATATTTTGCCAGCAGACAGTTCCTTCTTTTTACAGTACATTTCAGGTGTACTGCATACCTCTGTGGGTAAGTCAGGGGAGGTAGTTTCACTGATAAATGGTATTCCTTTCCGGTCTTGAACATCTTCAATCTTGCGCTGTGAGTGTGAGCAATGTGGTTGTACTATGTCCTCTCCAGAAATATCTATTCCAATAAATGGAATTACAACCCCACTATGACTTTTTTCCAATCCATCATTTATTTTGTTCATTTTGAGATCTGTTTCTTTAGTTAGTGTGTCTTCACATTTTTCTATAACCTCACACTGAGGTGAATGAGACTCGTGATGAAATGGTTCATCCTTTTTCTCTTCCGCAACTGATTTGGCTTGCTGATCTTCACGACCATCACTACTTCCAAAACTGAAGACTGCCATTGCTGTGTTTTGCCCTCCTGTTTCCAAACTGTCCTCTGTCTTGAGGACAGACCCAAGTACACAAGACCCATCTAATGAACAGGTGCTCTCATCAGATATAGGTAATGCTGCCTTCCAATCATGGTCTTTATCTTCCAAACAAATATTTTCTGAATTTTCCTCAGCTGCAGGCTCATTAGAAACAGGCTCCATTTCAGATGAAGTGTCAGGAGCTTTTTCTGAAATGGCATGTTCATCTGACAATGCACTTCTGTTTGCACAAAGCTTTCTCTGCAAATCATGGCAGACATCTTCCTCATTGTCTTCCTGAGGTGGTGGCTCATCAAACGGTGCTCTGCGACTACAATCTGTAAGACAATCCTTCTGTGCTGAATCGGAGCCTTCACGCGCCTTAGGTAACGGCTGATCACGCAAATCACTGTCAACTCCCACAGCTGAAAGGCAACTGTCCTTCTCATCAAGTCCACTGTCTTTTCCAAAACGATCTTCATCTGCAGTCATTTTATCTTCATGTGCTGTAATGTTAATGAAGTCCACATCTTCATTAACATTTTCAGCCTTGCCTGGTGAGACTGCTTTAGGTTCCTCCCTTGATAACTGCTTCTCATTTAGGGCTCCATCACAGATGATACCTGATTGTTTGTTTGCAGAATCGTCATCTGTATACGCGACTTTTGGAGAAGGTTCTATTTTGCCTTTGTGACATGGGTTTTCTTTCATTTCCCAGTTTTTCCCATCTTTGTAATCAATTTCATCATGCTCATCTGTATGCAACACTTGATCTGCTTCTTTGTTGGATTCTACCTCTTCATCTTCGTTTGTAATGGATTTGTATGGATCTGTTTCTTGTTTTTGAACCAAACTCATCTCTGTAGTTTCAGAATTTTCAATGGCATCTTTCATATGCGTCTTCTCTTTGTTGCATCTATGTGACACGTGGTCAATTCCCAAAGAAGTCCAATCATTTTCTGTCCAAATGGATGCTCTTTCCTTCTTTTCTTGTGGAGGAATAAATGATCCCTCACCTTTTAAAGGTGAGGGATCATCAGTGTGCTCCAGACAGCCATCTTTTTGCAAAGGACTACAAATTTTCTTATTTTCATAGATGCTTCTGACATCATTTTCCTCATTAAATATCTCTGTGGAGTCTACAAATTTTTTGTGACACTGAAAAAAGAAACAGTAAACAGAACATAAGAATTACATGTTTTAAACATGTCATTGTGTGGTTCATTCAGTGAAAGTGGTAACTGCTGTCTTTCTTTACTGATTTAGCTTTTCAGTGTTTGGAATTTTTTTTGCCATAGTTTCTATGCCATAGTTGCAGTTTGCGACTCCTATTCAGATGCAATAGCATCCTACTGGAAAACAGTGGGTTGTCCCTTCCAATTAACCCTTTTACCTTCAATAGCTCTTCTTTGGTATTCCCTTAATTATGCCAGTGACTGTATGTCTGTTATTACATAAAAAACACACAAACCTGCTCCTTAAATTGTTTTATATCCTCAAGACAGTTTTAAAATCATGGCAAAAAACATTAAATGCATAATTGTTTGTGTTCAGTATAACAGTAACTTGACGAGAACCAAACTTGAAATGCGCCTACCTCTTGTAGTCTCATGGATGACTTGACCATGTTCAATGTGTCACTTCCTTCTTTCCGTTCATCAGGCACAGAAACTCCTTTACTGTTGAATTCTGAATCTGGAGTGACAGTCTCTGCCCTGGTGTTTCTCAGTGACAAGTCCAAAATCACAGATCCTTGGTCTAAGACAGAGTCATCTCTTTTGCTGAGGTCCAAAGCTTTTGAAATTGAAGGTTCCTGAGTGTCTGTTACACTTGGGAAAGCACCACATGAATTTGCCTTGAGCTCAGACTCATCTGATGCTGATACAATTCCACTGGACATTTCCAGAGAATCGCTCTCTTCTGAACATGGGTATGTTAAGTTCGAGTCAATGTCAAAGAATCTGGCTGTTGACCGGCTGTAAAACAGACCTATCCACATGTGGACAATGAGCTGTACCTCTTCTGTGGTGTCCTGAATGGAGAAATCCCATGGGCTATCGAAGATGGAAAATATACAAAAATTCTGTTTTAGTTAAGCTTTCATGTCATCTAAACGGAATGTCAATTTTCCAGCATATTGCCCACCTCTGTCAACTATATACAACAATTATAGCATTGACACTATGGGAAAAGAAACATTTTTATCTTTAATGTTGAAATTCTTTGTATAAATAAGCAACACAATATACATACCCATGCAAGGCTCGTAGGATAGCTTTATCCTTTGAGTCGCTTGAAAACTTGCTGTCTCGATTAAAGTCATAGTTTTCTTTCCATTGCCTTGTGACTTGGACAGATCCATCCTTGTTAACAAAGGTTCGAGAGTGTCTGAACTTTCGCCTGCGAACCAAGTGTTTTTTCAGGTATTCTGAAGTCCGGTGGTTGCATTCACCTCTGTCGTTCTGACAGACAGAGGGGTGTAGTGTTTGAATTCCACCGCCATGCAATTGCGGGTGATGGTGCAGCAGTCTGGTAGAACCACTTAAAGGGGATACCTGGAAGGGTGTACCTGGCAAACCCAACAGCAGAGGGGAAGACGGGGGTAGTGAGTAAGCATGTTCTTTAGATATTAAACCAACCAATTCACTACCTCCCACAAGATGGCTTGGAGAAGGGGACTCAAGAGGCGGAATGGGTAGAGCAGCAGGCTGTCTAAGCAGAGCATGAAGAACTGACTCTTGTTCAGCACTGGTAACATCTTTTTTAAGGCCACACTTCTTCAAACTCGTCTCAGGTTTTCTCTCAAGTGCTTGGTCTGGTTGTGGTGGAACCTGGTCTTTACTGGCTCTGAGTGCCAAGTCAGCAAGTAAGTTCAAACCATCTGTAGATGAGCAAGCACTGTTCATTTTTTCCTTAACAGTCTTCCTGACAGAATTATCCCTAGTACTCTCTTTGTTTTTGAGTTTTTCAGTGGCAAAAGAAGCTGGGGTTTGAAAATGCAACCACCCTGTGAAGACAAAACAGAGGAGAAAAAGGGAAACTGCATGAAAATAAAACGTAGCACAATGAAAGCATTTGAAATATACAAGTGTCTTACTAAAAGGAACTTGTCACCAATATGTTGACTATGCCATTGTTGTGAACAAAGGAATTTGTTTGTTAAGCAGCCTTTGAGTGCAGATGGACAGTACTGGTAAAAATGCGGCACAAGTAAGAGAAGAGCCAAAGCAAGCTAAGTATTAGCGAATATGATGCGATAGGTTACAGAAGGACAGATGCAGAAGTCACAGAGCTGAGTCAATTCAAAGTCATGAACAATGCTGAAGGGATTTTACAAAAACATGCATTAAAAATCTCAGAATTATGAAATATGACTTACATTTCTTTTTGATATGTTCTGCGGGGATGCCTTGATGCCTTTTGAGTGTTTTAATCCTACCCCTTCTTGGGAAAATTGATGGAGATTTTTGTATGATTTGAGGATGTTTGTCTAAAATGGTTTGTTCTTGTGTCTCTGATGAGGCTTTCTTTAGTTGAGAATCCTGACCCTCACTTTTCTGTACGTCATTTGGTTTCTCTTTAGGGGTCAGGCCCAAGGCATAAGCAAAAACAGGGTCAACTGAAAGCATCTCTGAAACTTCCTTGGCACCCGCACTGGTGGTCGGGACACTTGCATTATTACTCTTCAATGCCTCAGCATCAGAGTCAACTTTGCCCTTCTTGAGACAAGGCTCAGTGTTCTGGGCAGTATCTGTAGTGTTTCCCTCTAATGCAAGGAAATTGTTTTTTCTCTTTCCCCTTAAAAGAACTGATTTTAGTTTACTCAACAGAAAGTCACCCACTGTTGCACACTTTCCTGGGGAGAAGGTATTAGTGTGCTTTTCTTTAACCGCTTCTGAGGGACTAGTGTCTGTGCCATCATCCTTTGAGGAATGCTTACTACTCTCTGGATTCAGAGAACCGTCGTCTGATTGTCTCAAAAGGCTATGTTCAGCATTAATACGACCAGCCACAACATTTTGAAGATGGTTCCCTCCATCCTTGGATGTTGTGGCCTCTCTTTTGTCCACTGCTGTCTCTGGAGAAGTGCTAGACTCTTGCTCCATTTCAACTTTGTCATGAGCACTCACGGAGGCATCAACTGGCATTTTTTCAGGATACTGGTCGTTTTTTGTACACTGAAGCTGATCTTTGAAAGACCTAATTTGATCAGCAAAGTCTATGGAGCCATGAGGAACCAAGATTTGTCCACATTCGCTCAAAACCGGCTTTAAGTCCCAGCGCTCGGTTTTCTTTCTCAGAGGACAAACTTCAGGTTCCATTAAAACGATGCCCCCCAAGTTCTGCTGTCCAGGGTCTGATTTTTGCTCCCTCTCTCTCACTTTCTTATTCTTAGATGACAGCTTCCCAAATTTGCGTTTTCGCCTTCGGAATTTTCTCAAAGCAATATTCAAAGGACTGTTCAGCTGTGAGAGGCCTGATGATTCCATGTCCTGGTCATCCTTCTGACTCATGGAGATGTCATCCTCCCCTGACATATTGACTGTCTGTGAACTAAGAGTCTCAGCACCAGCTTTAGATGCCTTTCTCAGACCTTTGGTATGCCCCCTGTATAGTCTCCTTTGTTTTGTTTTTGTGAAACTGGTGAGCTCAGGGCAATCTTTATTTATGACTTTTGTAGCAGTCTCATCATGCAGAGAGTCCTCTCCTGGTGTTTGCAATTTTGCTGCTGAAAAACCAGAAAGCTGAAAGTCATTATGCTTTGTTGCTGTCATGGTACTGATCACACTTTCATCAGTTACAGTTCGCTCTGCTGAAGTGATGCTAACAATCAGCTCTGCTGAAAGGTCCTCTGATGTAGCGGGAATCTGAAGATTTTTTGCCCCTGAATCATCAGTTTTGATCAGTATGGTCAGACCTGATTTTTCCGTATCTTTGGTTTTATCTCCAGCTTGCAAATCATCTGGTACAACATTCTGAGGCACAGCTGTTAAGTCAACTTGTGCTTCCGTACTTGTTACATAACTGTCCTCAGATGTCTCAACATTTACAGGAGATTTCCGGTCTGTTAACTGGTCTTCTGTCCGAATGCCAACAGAACTGGTTGGTGCCTCCTCAGGAGATGACAGGCAGATATAGACGTCGTCATCAAGGTCTTCTCTTTGCTCCTCTTGTCCAGCTGCCAGGATTTCTGAAGCTTTAGATACTGGCAACTGAAAGGATACTGGCTTGCTGATGTATGACCTGAAGCTCTGCCATGCCCTGTTAGTCCACTCAGGGGATGAATAGAGGTGTCTGTGCCCATCCAGCACATCATACTGATCTGGAAAGATGCTGGACTCCCTTGAGGGACTTAATGCCAACCCAGGATTTATCAGTGCTGCATAATTCTGCATATGCTGCACCAACACTTCACACAGTTTTTCATTTGAGTCGAAGGGTGTTTTCTCAATTTCACCCTCTGCGTAGCTTAGCACTGGTAGAACCCGAAGGATTTCAGATGACAACGTGGTCTTTCTGTGTCCAGATTTTGTGTCTGTGATAAAAAAAAGAAAACAGACTTGTTAAATCTCTGCTTTTGTCTCTTTGAATGTCATAACTGCTAATCAACACAAACTACAGGTGTCACTGAACAGGGGAAATGTCAATTGAAATGCATGTTGTGATCACCTTTCTGTATAACGCGTGAGTCTGGAAAAACAAACATGCCTCTCAGGACCTCAGTTGCGTTGGACCCCGTGTCTAAAAAAACACAGATTTGTAGATGAAGTTGAGTTATGGTTGTTGACAAAGATAGAATTCTGCAATTTTGTCACGGGACTCGCAGCATCTTAAGTCATCATTTTTATATCTTACCATCGTACGTGAAGAAATGGGAGGGGTGTAACAGGATAAGAAAACCACCATCATTCAGCGGAACAGGGAGAGCCTGTGCAAAAATGAGTTTGTCAGCTATGTTTTTTTTTTAGATGATTTTAAATTTCTAGAGCTGAAACCATTCACTGATCTGTGGACCAGTCAACTGACAGAGAAAAAGTAATGTAATTAACAATTCCAAGATTCAATTAATTGTTTAAGTAATTCTTTGATTAAAAAAAGTCCAATCATTTGCTGGTCAATGTTGTAAAAATGGACAGGTTTGCTTGGTGTTCTGTGTTTAATATTTCTGACTGACATCCATATGAATAACCAATTTTAACCCACCTCTTTGGATTCTGGTAAATGATTTCTCATATTTTTTTTTACATTTAAGAGAAAGAATGACTAAGACTTACAATCTCTAAAAGGTCAGTAGTAAACAAACAAACAAACAAACAAACAAACAAACAAACTCACAAGATCTTTCTCCTTGATCTCCCGTAGAAGCAGAGAGAATAAGTTGGTTTCTTCTGCCTCAGAAGTCAACAGCTCACACAGACTGTAGTATAAGCCATCTAAAAAGACTGAAATACAGCAAATAAATGCCAAATTCATTACTATGCATTTATTAAATCCACAAATTACGTTGCAATAGTCATTGAAAACTCTTAGACAATAAAGATTATTCTGTCATTTTGATAACACACCTTCTCCTGAGAAGCAGGTTTCAAAGACAGTCCTGGGCAACAGCTTTATCAGATCTAACGTGGAGATGGCTCTGTCAACTTTGACCACTGGTGGCCTTAAACAGAAACAAAGACAAAGAACAGAACATAGCTTACAGAATTGAAACCACCCTAGTCAACAAAGAATACAGTATGTAATTCCTATGTGAACATTGAACTTACAGTTTTGCAGGAATCAAAGTTCCTGTTGTAGACCTCAGCCCAACATCACAGAACCGGGTGCCTATTTGAAGTTGACCTCTCCAGGCAAAGTACTGAGAGACTGAAACAAAATCATCAAACACAGAAACTATTTAAAAGTTGTATGAATGTTCATTAAAGGCCATTTTCAGTGAATCACACATACTCATGGTCAATTTATTTGATACACCCGTAAAACCGAATTGTTTTAATATCATTAAAAGCATTGTTAATGAAGAATATGTGACAGAACTGTATTTCAATATATTGTCCAGGTGTGCATAATTGTGGCCAGGGAGTGCATGTTCACATACAAACTACTGACAATGTACTGCCATTATTTAAATGGTGTGATAAAGGTACAGTATTCTTTCATGATCAGATAGCTATGTATTGGGTTTGATTAAATAGTATTAAAACACTGGCTGTTTCTGAGGCTGAATTACCAAATAATAAACCTTGTGGAAGTGTGACTGTACTTCTTTTTAACAATATGTGAAGAAACATTGTTGGATTTGCAATATGTCACTCACCCTGTTTTTTCTCCTCTCTGAAAAGACAAATTAGGAAACAGTTAATCATTATGACTAAAATATTCTTAACTTGTGTTAAATAGTATTAGATATAGAAGATACTATGACCCTTAGGGTAGAGCATGTGTTGCCATAGTGTCACGGTACCTTGTCTCCTGTGGTGCCACAGGTGTTGCTTTGGTGTCCGAATATGAAAACGATACAATAGCAAAAGGACAGGCAGCACTGGGACACTGAGCCGTTTCACTGCTTCCATCATCTAACAGCTCATACATGTAATACTGCAAGACAAACACAGGGGGCATGTGAGACGCCTGATGTCCTTTCATTTTATCTTCTTAACATGCTGTCATGCCATAAAGTGGTCCACAATATTGTGCTCACAAGGATGCATCCACACACAGACAGATAAGAAAGACACATAGATGCCACTATCAAAACATCGGAGGACTGACACAACATGACAGGTGCAGTGATTTGATGAAATCAGTATTGTGTTATCCAGTGTTATTTGATTGTATTTACATGTCGGTGCAGCTTAACTTCCATATAAAGTGAGGACTGACCTTCATTGCTACAATCAAATTATTTAAGAAATAAAGCACATCTACATAGTCACTGATTCAAAGTCTACTCAGTCACATGCCTTTTCTTACCTGGGTTCTCTCAAAAGCAAGAAAGGAGCTGGTTTTGGCAGATACTGAGGACAACTGCTCTGACACATGGCAGTCGAACCCCACAGTGGGTGCTGTGAAATTCTGGGTGTAGTTCTCTAAAACTCTTTTAACTCTCCCCTGGTGGTAACAACAAAAGACAGTAATTTTATTCAGAAAATGAACACGTTGTCTTTGGATGAAAACATAATGGCCTTATTTCTCCATACAACCATTTCATAATTCCCATGTTTCTGTACCTTTGTCAGCCTGATGATAGCAATGTATCCAGATTTCCCATGATACCAGCGATTCAGATCCAAACAGTCAGAGTACATAGAAATGTAAACACCTGAGTAAACACAGAAAACTTTCTCTTGAGGTATTCAGGTATAAATTAACACAGGAGCTTGCTTACCAACAAGATACTTTAAGATAAAAATGAACATCTGAAAAGGTGAACATTACAGATACTTTAGGAACACTCCAGACTGCATGTTGAGAACTTTTTAGTTTCACGGAGCAGAAAGTATTTCTTACGACCACTTAGACAAGTTAGAATTTTAATACTTTGAATCCTTCTAATGTATGTAAGTGAGGATTTAAAAAAGAAAAAAGTTTCTAAATAAAGTCTTAGAGAGAGGAACATTTGTAATCTTATTTGCTTGATTTACAGGAGTCTAACATCAGTCAGCTGAAGGATCTGGGCTTCGTGTTGCTGCTTCCTCACTAAAGGCCATCTTTATAGGCCTGTGCATGTCCTACAACATGTCTTTTAAGAGGGGTAAGAGCAAAAAAGGAAAATGAAGTTATTATCAATAGGCCTCCAGACCTCAGTTTAGCAAAATATAAAAAGTATAATTAAAGAATTAAAAATGAATTGAAATATGAAGGAGGAAAGGTAAGACACTTGGCAGACTGACAATCCATGAAGTTCTGTCACTCAGTCTAAACAGCAAGTTAAAACTCATGGAAACATGGAAAGTAAAACAAACAGGCAGTGACTGGTTTGGCAAGTTTAGTGGGTCTTCTCTGCTCCCACACCCACAGTCTGCTGTCAGCATGAGGAAAGTCACGACAAAACATAAAAAACACCAAAAGTATAACCTTTCCAAATGTCTCTTTAAACCACAGAGAAAGTTAGTAGTCCTAATGTTAAGAATTCACATGTTTGTTATGAGAAGGAATATAAGGAGATATATATGATATATACCACTTTTGCAATCTACGCAGGACCTAAAAAAGATCAAAACTGGAGTGGATGTTTAGTAAAACACAGATTATCCCCGTTCAACACTGATATAATTGATGAAACATGGCACAGTGGGGCTCTTGTTTACATGTTCCACTCCAGTGTAATGTCATACTACCGTCCCCTGAAAAACAGCGTTATAAAGAGGACTTTGACCAGCGTTTGCCTGGCAACTTCCACACTTATCACAGCCTAAAGCAGGTAGATGTCTAACACAGAAAAAGACTGAGAGGCAAAATTTCTAACTTGATGTTATAAAGTAAAATAGGTACAGTATAAATTCATGTTACAATTCAGTGAGATCAATGTTAAAGTGAAACAGGCAATAAACGAATGCACTGTCTTTCTGTCCCCCACACACATCGCATCCTGGACTTCTCCGCACCTATAAGTAGTTTCTGTTTCACAACAAGTCTTACACTTTCATTTTTATACATACATACAGCTCTTTAACTTGCTTTCACTTTCAAACGCACGGGAGCACCGCACGCTCAGCACGGGCCATTCCCTGGCTTGATCTGCACCACAGATACTTAACACAATCTGCATGCATGGACAAAATCCAGGAAACGGCCATCAAGGTAATAAAAAGGCTTATTGTAATTCTTTTCTATTTGCAGTCGTTGTCTTAAATGGGTGTTTTCTGCTTAGAAATATGTGGTTCTGTCATGGTTGAGCTCTATATAACTAAACTGTCGTGCTGTGCTCACCACTGGTTGACATAGGAGCAGTTTGAGGAAGTATAACAAATCATGATTTACCCTTCCAGGGATCTCCCAGGGTTGTGCATGAACTGTTTCCTGTGAGAACACCAGTTTCTCCAATTGCATGAGCCTTTAAACAAATAAAAATAACCATGTCAGCAAGATCGGAAGATTTGTGGAAACGTATAGTTTGTAGGTGTGGCAGTTAATGTAGTCTGTACCTTCTCGAGATCATCAAACAGCAAAAACCCATAGGTTTCCTTCAGATCTTCTTCTGAATCTGTTACGTCTCTTATCTTGGCTCTGAAGGCATTATACTGATATAAAAGAGAAATGTGTAATGAAAAGCTATTGAATGCCATTTTCATTTCATGTTGAGGTCCCTTAACTTTGTAACTGCCCAAACTCAAAAGATACAAGATAAAAGTGCCAAAAAGAAAGGATTATTTTGTTATTTAATGTTGTGTTTGTGTGTGTTTAGAGCTTGACATCAAATATTGCGCAGCTTATTGACTGTGAACTGATTTAAGTGTAGCCACTAGGTGTGACTTTATGTTTAATGACATTTAAATGTTGGAATAAGATTTGGACTGACCTTCTCTTCCAGTACTGGATTCTTAATCAAGACAGCGGACTTGTATCTGAAAGACTGCTTTGACTCTTCATACAAGTACGCACTTTGAAGAGGGGCCAAAATGCTGTTTTTAAAGACGTCAGAAGTGTCTGACACGGGCAGTAAAACACCTAAAAGTGGAAGAAAAAAAACAACAACACAAACCTAAGCAAAGCATCCAAGCGACATGGCGAAATTATAATACACTGCGTTTTCGCATTTCACTGGGGAAAAAAAAAGTTTCATAAGGCTGGGACAAATTGTCCTGTGAGAGACGACAGTCTACACGTCCTTTTCGGCGACTCATATAATAGTTATAATAAAAAAAAAAAAATAAAAAAAAAATTAGGGCTATGTGTCAAGCATAGTGGGGAAATAAATACACAAGCCACATTTCTTGTTGAAGTTAAAGTTACAGGAGGGGGGGGGGGGGGGAAGCTCGTCACCTTTACTCGAGGCACCACCATTTCCACTTTCCATAGCTGAACTCTTACGAAATCTGTCGCTCTCCCTTTGCCCTTCGTTGAAAACAATTCTCTCTGGTTTCAAACATCACAGCAGACTGATAACGTCCCAGGTATCTTGCATCCAAAAACCCTGTCAAAGTCATTTGGGCTTTTGCCGCAGTTTCAACAGACATGTTAATGCGTCAACCAGGAAGTTACAAAATAGCCGACAGTCCAAACGTGTAGGACCAAATATATACGCTTAAAATCAAATTTTATCGTTCCGCAGATAATAAATCCGTTTGGTGATGAAGGCTCCTCGCTCTCCAGCGTGTTTCCATGCCCGGGCGATAGGCGCATGTTTAGTCCGTTTCGAAAAAGAAACAGAAACCTAACGAGCGGAGAGCATCCATCTTGAAAGTCTACACCGAACTGTGGCGGTGGTGGTGAGGCAGCAGTGTTTGCCGAGGCTATTTTACGCCTGCCGTCCGCTTCTCCTCTGTCTGCTCCGTGAAAAATCAATGATCGATAACCCTGGCCGATCTGGAAATGTCAAAGCTGCGTGTTTTATTTATTTATTTATTTGACCGTAACGTGGATTATAATGTCGATTCGACAATACAGTGTAGTTTAGTGAAACCACGTATGCAAATTGAAGCGGAAGTTGGGATCAGTGGTTACACACATTTCGCCCTTATACCGTACAATGCCCTTTCTCAAAAAGAACCACAGAATCTGTACAGTTTCGCCAACACTCACATAGAGATCACTTTGATCCAAGTTTTTATTTGTATTTGTGTGAATACATCAGTGTTTCTGAGGTGATATGGAGTGATCATTCGGCCAATGTCATTTATACGTTTTAACAAAATAATTAAAATTCTCACAAACCTGGTATGAGGTCAGTGACAATTTACAGCTCTATTACACAATATTTTTCATATTGACACTTTATCAAGTGTATGGTTACAAGTGCCCTGTGACCCTAACAGATCAAGCATAATAGAAATATAGTATAGAAAATGGATGGATGGATGGTTACAAGTGCCAAAGCAGCTGAGAACCCCTAACTATCCAGCTCTAAGCAGCTTTACACAAATTCTATCCCATGGTTTAGTTCCCCGGTCCCAAACCTGGCTAATTGTTAGCCAATGTTAGCTAATTGTTAACAGTTGAGTCTCTTGGCTCTCACTGCCAACTTATGCAATCCATGGCCACACCCTAAAGTGTACGCTCAATAGTTAACTCAATAGTGAGCAGTAAATCCAGATCTCGGACACTTATAATCATTTTGCTTCATCACTGACAGTTGTTGTTGCACAACAGTAATTTTCATCTTTATAAAATGCGAGTAGCGGTAATACACATCTTACGGCTACTCATCTTAACCTGCTGTGAAAAGGCTGACGCCCTGCTGTTTCCGGGCAACACAACTGCCTCGGGACAGAATCAAAGCTTAGATCAAACATGATTAATATTTGCCATAGACACACTATGTGGGAGTGGCTTAGAGTCTTATCTATATATTTTTCATCTAGTAAGCAACCACAATGAAATACGCACCAGTGAGTAAATACAGGTAAATGTTCAGGTGCGGGTGGTACCACCACAGGCAGGGGTAGACACACACATAAACAGGTTCAGTGAAGGACCTTTAATGAATAAACTGTATAAAAACAGTCTTACTGACAGGTGAACAGACTAGCAGGCAGACAGGTACAGAAAACAGATTACTACAAGCAGGTAGCAGGCACACGCATATACAAGCAGACAGTCTGACAACCGACAGGGAAAAGGGCTAGTAGAAGTACTGATAATTAGAAACCAGGAACAGTTTGAGAGAAACTGGGAGTGGCCAGGGAAGCTCAGGTGACTGAGAAAAAGAAAAACAGGTGAGCAAGTGGATACTGAGACAGGAAGAAAGTCCAGGGACATTTGGTAGGTGGGCTGAGTGTGTCAGGTGACTGTACTAGAGGGAAACAAGAGGGGAGAGCAAGTCCACAGGAGGGAATAAGAAAGCCCAGGGACAGGTTGTAATAGTATTGTTGTTTGTGCATGACATGCAATTTTTGAAACTGCTTGTCAAATTAGCAGGAAGCACAATGATGTGCTGAATTCTGATATTCACTGGTGGATGCACAGGGGTTACAACAACATTTATACCAGATACCACCTAAAATATGTCACAGGCCATCACTGTTTCAGCATTTTCAAACACTTCATAGATAAAAAAAAAAAGCAAGAAAAAAAGAAATCATATTGGTTCCTGATGCCCATGTAAGAGCAGAACCAACTATTCAAAATTTTACTAATGAATGGATTTAAATATTCACATGGGTTATGGTATAGACTCTGGATACAACAAAGTCTGGCTGGAAAGTTAAACTTTGAATTCTATACTTTATTGGTTGCCTGGTATGTATATCTAACACAAGCAAATATAAGCAGAATTTTTATGTTGCAAGGAAGCTAAAACAACAGGAACTGACGATGCAGAAAAACTGCCTCTTCAAACTGCAGAACCTGAGCAAATCTGTAGGTCACAACCATGGGTGTATTATAGGAACTCTACAATATATATTATAGGAACTCTATAATATATAATGAACAAACAAATAAATAAAGAGTTGTCTTGATACAGTCATGGTTACAACATATTGTAACCATGACAGCGAGTGCCATAAGAGCTTAAGTTAGCCATGTTAACTTTTAATTACAAAACAAACAAAAAAAACATTCATGCCTGTGTACTGATAAACATCACTGACTATGCAATTTTGGAAAATTAAAAAAAAAAAACTATTGCATATGTTGTATCTTTCAAAAGCTGTTTTTATGAGTTAACTTATATATGTATATATGTGTCTTATACAGTCTATGGTTAACTTACCAGCTAGCATAAATTCATAAAATCTGATTCACTTTTACATTCTGGAACCTAGCAATGCACAGGTAAATAAGTCATGAATAAACAAACAAACAGTAATTCATTCTTATTTCTTTATCACTGTTTCATTATTTGTTAGAATCCTATATTCTTTAAACCTGTCAATTATTTAACTGGGCCATAGGAGACCTTCAGCGGTGTCCTCTTTTGTAGACCAGTCGCCTACATTTCCCAGAATTCCACGCCATTGTTTATTTGGAGTGTAGCTCAGCTGCTCGGACGGAGCACCCGGCGCCCGGCCGCCCAGCTGTTCGGCGTATTTTTGTAGCAATGCAGCCCTTTCTGTCTGTATTCCTTGGCACCAGGATGAACTGCATGTTTGGCTGAATCGAAGCGGTTCACGGAGAACAAAAACGGTAACATGAAATGGAGATCACTCGGGCCAGACCGTCCTTGTATGGAGAAATCGGTAAGTAGCTTACGGTTGGTGACTAACGGTAACCCAAGACAACCGCATAAAACTGCGTTAGCTGAGCGAAGGATCGGATGGGGTCTATGGCTAAGACCAGCTTTTATTAGCTTTCAGTTCATGGGGACTAGGTTTTGGTGTCCGTCGGACGTATAGCTGGGTCAACGTCACCTATCCCTCTTAAAGTGGTAGTTAATTTGAGAGCATGGCAGCAAGATGTAAGCTCATTAGTGAGGTCAGGTCCACATTGAAGTGCATGTTGTGCAATCTTAGAATTAGCTTTGCTCTGTGACAGCAAATGTTAAACACTATAAATCTAAAGTATAAATCTAAATAAGATTTATACTGCCTATGTACACGTACAGGTCAGTGGACCCAACAGCACACGCCTTAATGTGTAGTACAGACCAGCACACTAGTTCTGTTGTGATGTTTGGATCCTACTAGGCCTGCAATGATTAGTTGATTAATCGAATAGTCAATGGAAAGAAAATTAATTAGGCAACTGTCATTAAAACAGAATTGTTATTGAAATCATTTTTAAAGACAAAAATCCCAAATATGTGATAGTTTCAGGTTCTCTAATGGGAGAAATTGCATTTTTTTGTTTCATTTGGTCTTATATCACAGTAAATGGAATACTTGTTATTAGTTATAGCCTTAGATTCTATTATACTTGTGATTTAGTTGTGCCCCTTTCAGTACCAGTTATTGAGGAGGATGGTCATGATTTGTTAAACATGTACAGCTTCCAAACCTGATTTTTAGTGTTTTACCGCAGTTGCTTAATGTGCATTTGATGTAAATACTGAAATACAGTACATCATAATTTAGTATTTCAACTGTAGTACTTTTACAGCAATCAAAAATACTTTTTATCTCATATTTTATAAGTAATTGTATGAAAAGCTCACTGTGACTCTCCTTCCCCACTTTGCCATCGAAGCCATACAAAAAAGAAACAATATTTCAGCTAAAATTGCACAATTGGATTGACTAAATAAACTTGAAGAGAGAATTTTATTAATCATAAGCTAACACCCAGTCACTCAGAAAATGTAAACATCATGAACAGACGAGCTCAAACTTTGTTTGGTTTCACATGTTTGTAGCTCATGGTCTTGGATTCTGGACGGACAGGTCAGCAGTGCATGAGGCTGCTGCACAGGGCAGGGCCCTCCAGCTGCAGCAGCTGATAGAGGGAGGTGCAGCAGTTAACATCGTGGCTGTTGACTCCATCACCCCGCTGCATGAGGCATGTATACAGGGACAGACCCAATGTGTCAGACTGCTGTTGGACGCTGGTGCACAGGTGAGCCGGTGCCAGAATCGTTTCAGCAACAAGAAATGTTTTCAAGAGAATTGAGTCATGTTAATGGCTTTCCTTGGGTCTCTTGGTGTATGTGCAACTTTACTATGCCTCTGTGTTCTACAGGTGGATGCTCGTAACATCGATGGTAGCACTCCACTGTGTGATGCCTGCGCAGCCGGTAGCCTTGAATGTGTTAAGCTTCTGTTGGAGTATGGAGCAACAGTTAACCCTCCACTGTTTACCTTCTCACCTCTTCATGAGGCATGCATGGGAGGTGGGTCTTGCTAAGACAGTATTGCTTAGGAATGTACACATTGAGTTTGTACTGTGTTGCAGGAGAAAAGTCTGGTAGTTTTCTTTCATTGTGGAGAAAGTGAACAAAGTTTTTAATGTTCTTAAAAAATCAGAGTAATTAAGATGGGCCTTAACTACACCAACAGTCACAGTGTTCTTGTTAAATAGTACTGGGAGCATAGACCTTACGTGGGGAAGCTTGGGGGGAGATGTTGTGCACATGGCTAATTTTACTCATGTCATAGCCAGTTGGAAAACATTTGAAAAAAAGTGAATTTAAACAGCGATTTTTAAAAAATGTACCCCAAAGACAAGGATTGTAAGACAAAAATGAACAAAGAGATGGCCAGAGAAAGCAGAATGCATTTGCCCTACCAAAACAAAATGTGTCCCTATGGTCCAGAGTTCCTGACTCCTGAGCTCTTGATTTGTTTTTAAGCTTTTCAAGATGTAGCAAAAAAAAAAAAGAAAGAAGGGAAAAAAGGGGAAAGGAAACAAACCCAGTACACAACATTTTTGGAACAAAATGATCCAAAATGTTCTGTTCTTCCTGTGCTTGCTAAGGCACTGGAACATACTGGGATAATTGCACTATTGATCTGAAAACTGAAATGACTGGTAAGGAGAAACCTTTAAAGTAAAACTTAAGCCAAAATTTATTCAGTCTAAACAAAAGCTCCTGTGCTCTTGAAAGGCGAAACTGCAAACATTTTTACAGCCACCTTTCAAGCCCACAGGAAACAAGTGTCTCCTCGCCTACTGGGAATTTTTTTCCCCGGCTGTGCTTGGAAAGTCAATGTGCTGCAGAGTATTTAATGAAGTTCTAAGCAGAAATAATTTTGCCTGTCTCTCATAATAGGTAATTCGGATTGTGTTCAGCTCATGATTGATCAAGGAGCCTTCATGGAGGCCCATGACTGCCACTATGGGACACCGCTTCATGTAGCCTGTGCCAGGCAACACTATGACTGCGCCAGAGTTCTCCTCATTGCAGGTGAGTCTGTGTTTATCTCCTGCAAACCAGAAATGAGTAAAATGAAACTGTTTTTGTTTTTATTTTTGGGTCACTCTGTACACACTGGTGGACTGTGTGTACAGAGGATTGACAATGGATGCAGTGCTTTTGCTGTCTGTGTATCTCGTCCAGCAGTTGAAGCAGTCATTAACCAAATTACACAGAAGTTGTGTAACTTTTTACTTCAACCACAACCAAAAGTAGTTTTAATGCTGTAACTACCAAGTTAAGAGTTAATGCTAAAAATAGCATTATATCAATCGATCTCCCAGCTCTTCTGCAAACGATGTATTCTCATTATTTCCGTCAGTCGATCTGTATTTTTTTGTGCCTGTGCTTTACAGGCCACAGTTATACAAACTAAGAGCCTGTTCACTGCTGCACGATGAGCCTGCTGCATCCACCCTGCAGTTTTACTCAGTTGGTTAAGCATGGCTTGCCACACCAGTGATCTACTCATCCCACATGAGGGAGATTCAGTTTATTTATTTAGAATGACAGATGGTTTATTTTCACGTGTACTGCTAATGGTATTCTTTTTGGAAATGATTATGACATTTATAATTAATGTAGAAAAACAAATCCTGCAGACAACAGAGCTACTTTTCTCACTCATCCAGCTCTGTCTTTCTTTCCCGAAGGGGCAAATGTCAATGCTGCCAAGCTACATGAGACTGCCCTTCATCATGCAGCCAAAACAAAGAACGTTGACTTGGCTGAGCTACTTGTGGAATTTGGGGGTAATGTGTATGCCAGGGATAACCTGAACAAAAAACCTATCCACTACACCAGTCCAGGATCTCCCTGTTACCTCTGCCTTGAGTTCTATGAGAGTAAGTTTGTTTACACAAAGGGTGCATTTAGTCACTATCTGTATATAGATCATCTAAGAGGCAACAGTAAAGTATAAGCTCTGTTGTTTTCTCTTCCTTAGATACTCCCCTCAGTCTACAGCAGATCAGCCGAGTGGCTGTGAGGAGGGCCCTTGGCACAAGAGCACGTGAAGTCGTTTCCAAGCTGGGTTTGCCTAATCGCATGATAAGTTTTCTTTCTTATATGCCACCTCCAGTTATTGAAATTTAATCCCTATGAGAAACTTAAGATCCAGCTCTAAGAGGTTAAATCTAGACCTGTTATATCTTCTGACTCGGTGGATCTCTCTCCAGAAAGAAACAGGATGACGGGACAGGACAGGATGTTAAAGTGGGCAGAAGCACAGCACACAGGAAATATCTGAACACTGTCAGACTAGTAGGATGCAGATTTCATTAGATTAAATAAGCAGATTATTGAAATGTTATTGACCAAACTGGAAATGGCTTAATTTTCTCATTCGCTTAATGCTACATTAATAGATTTTTTTGTCTACAAGGGAACAGAAAGACAATTCTGATGTACCACTGGCTTATCAAGATATTGTGGCTAATCTGTTAGCAAACAATTGCCCCCATCCAGCATCATCAGGATCTCACCGGAGTCACGCTTTCTGGCCACTAAACGTTAAGTTCAGTATTTACTCACTCTTCCCCTCTGGTCTGGTCCAGCAGCTCTCCAGAGAAATCTCTTCACCAGTCTTTTCCTTTTCTTCAACTCTGCTGTTTCATGCTTGGCAGGTAGTGGGAAAATGGCTGCTTGTGGTGGTAAAGAGAGGTAAGACTCATCCAAACAGTCTGTGTGAAGGCTTTAAGACGGTAACAGCTAGCCATTAAAGGCCATGCACACCAGTGGTAAACCTACACAGGTGATTTCAATCATTCTGACTGATCAGATCACCTCTCAGGTGTGGGAAAGAACAGACTGTCCACCAAGCACAGATTCTCCTCTTAGCTTTTTGCACCTGTTATGGTTGGACAAACTACACTTTTACCATGCTTATTAGTACACAAAGTACCCTCACGTAATTCCCACCATAGCTCAGCACACCTTCAATCCGAGCAGAAGTATAATTGGCCACAATGACTGAACCCACCTTGAGCTGTCTGTTCTCAGAGGCTTTGGCAACACAACCTACCAGTTCACATTACTTGGAGTCATTTGGGTCTCTGTACGTGTCAGTATTTTTTTTAAGCTAAATGGAGCTTGAAGTCAGTAAATGTGAACTTGGCTTGCTCACCATGACCAAATAAATGTGAATCTAAGTGTGATTTCATCATAGATCCTGTTATACTTTTGTTTAACCTTGGGGGCATATAAGGTGGTTTGAATAGGATTTTATCATTGTATTTATTTGTATATATATTCTGTGACTATTTATTTGTAATGTAAATTTGTAAATAATACAGATGGTTCTACCTCTATTAAATTTGTGTAAATAAATAGACCAAAACAGTTTTTCTGTGTTGTCTTTTAATTCTCACCCAGCGGAAGCTGGGATTGGCTCCGCGATCCTCAAAGGATAAGCGGCATAGCTAATGGATGGATGAATGGATGGTGTCTTTTCATGTAATTTAAAATAAAGCTTCAGAATTCAAAATGGATTCATTTTCTGCGAATTAATTTCCATATTGCATTGAAATAATTGGAAACTTCTTGGAACATCAGGAAATGGACATACAAAAACTGCATTGTATTATGTTTCAAATGGTATGAAAATGTTTTTTTAGGGAGCTTGGGAACAAAAATGTGAGACATTAGGAATGATTTATTGGAACCTAGTTTTCAATTCTGTACTGACCTCATGTATCAGTAGAAATTAATTTTTTTAAAAAGGGGCAAGATTAAGTTAAAAATCAACAATTGCGTGATGATCAGGAGTTTAAATGTGGGTTATCTTGCAAAGTGATCAGTCCCTCAACATTTCAGAAATTGGGGTGGTGGTTTGTGTATAGCTGGTATCAGATGGAGTTAAGAGAGACTGACTGACTGAGGAATTATTGTCAGTGAACAATTATCCAAGACTAGTTATTGCTGTAATCTCCTTAGGGAAAACTAGGGCTGCAAAGTTTACAGGAAGAGGCAATTTTTAGTACAGGACTCACCAAAACCCCTTTGGTCTATCAAAACCTGTGAATCTGCAGTAAGAAATATGTGCAACAACCCTTCAAACAGAAGGACACACCAGAGACACATTTTCTTTGCAAGGCTGTCAGGCACACAGAGAGTGGGCAAACAAGGATGAGAAAGAAAAAAGAAAAACCACATCACCACTATCCTTGTCAAGGTTATCCCAGGACCAACACCCAGCATGGAGATAAGGTATTCAGAGAAAAGAAACTACTTAAGATTAGATGAGAGCAGTCTGCAGCAACATCCTGAAATGAAAATGAGACACACCTAAGCACAGAAAATAAATGCATTTGTTCAGTCGGAGTCAGTCAAAAGCATGTTCCAACATGAGCTGCTGCTTCAAAGCTTAACAGATCATTAATGACATGAACAGACACAGTATTATACCAAATAATATCAGATGTCAAGGAGGTTGTGTTAAACAGTGAAAAGCCTGAGTATGTCATCTGTGTAAAGGCGCTTTTAGACTGTGCGGCAGCAATGATCCTCCACATGTGAGGCACGTCAAAGAAATCTGATGTACAATTTCATGTGTGGCCTGAATGAGTCAGAGAACAGCATCACAGAGGCTTTAACCTGCCCCAGGAAGAGCTGCACTCAGTACTCATCCAGGCTCAGGAAACACTGGAGAACTAGCCTACATTTGAGCTGCTTTTTTAAACTGGATGATGAATTGTAGTGGTTTTATCTTGTGAGCCTTGTTTTTCTTTTAATTGCTACGGACCCTTGTGTGGATTTGAAATCAAGTTTGAATTGAAATGATTGTATAATTTTAATTTTGAATTTTTATTTATTACTATTTTCTAGATTTGTTTTGCAAATCATATGTTCTCCAGTGACAGCTGATTAGCTGAGGAGATAACCACAAGATAAAAAGCCATTCCTTTGCCAGGTAAATCAGTCACTAAAGCACCTTTCCATCAGGTGGAAATACATCAGAATATATCATTTTAAACAGATTTTCCCAAAATTCAAATTGTTGAATTTGGTGTCTAAGGAATCTCCACTAGATTGTGAAATATACTTCTGTGGGTCTGAGTCATATTTGGCTGCACAGAATTTGTTTGCAGTGACTGACCCATCAGCAGATCAGTGAGGTTTGAGGCGTTACATTTTTTAGCGACTTGTCACTGTCAGCTGAACTTTACAGTTACACTAATATCTGGTTTCCGATCTTCACACCTAATACATTTATAAGTATATCTCATAGGACTTTTAAAAGACAATACCAGATCCAAAAGGAAATAGAAAATATTGTTTGAGCTTCAATATCCATTCTGTTAAATGTTTAGTTGATAAAGGTGGTTAAAGGTGAGGGAATTATGGGTAAAGAAGAGGACAGCCACATTCTTTTAATGTGTTAAAATCTAAGAGCATTTGTACTTGCTAGACACCATTTGATCCTACTTGAGCCACACTGAAAAACACAGCTGTGACCTCTGCTCACCTCAGGGGGGAAGGGGGTATTAAATGTGTAGGAACTGGGCATTGGGATAATCAGAACTTTTTTTGGGGGGGAACCATGAGTTACTTGATCAAGAAGAACCATGAGGGGCCATGGTGAGTGGATGATTGAACTGTTGCTTTTATAATCCTACCAGAAAGACCGCATGGACTGCCACTATCGGCATCTGTAAACTGCACATTCAATGCTGTCTCATTTCAGCTGAAAGCTAAATTTTGAGGAAGATGATTTCCAGCTGTGGTGAAGCTGTTAGTATTGGCTGCACACCATGAACTATAAATACTGCAGGTTCAACAGCTGACAATTTGCAAGAGTCCCCTTGTTTTCTGTATGGATTTTTAAACACACTACTTCTGTATTTCTTCTTCATATGCAAGTGCAATAAAGTGCTAATGTGTCACTTGGACACACCTGCCCTGTATAATAATTGGTTTCACAGTGAGTACAAACACCTCAAACACAAACATGCTAACAGATGTTTAGCTATAGTTTTTCATACAAGAAATTTGCTTTGCATGTATGTAAAATTCAACCCAGTTAATTCAGATTGTTCTCTACTTCAATACCTTTGGGGCAAAAACAATGCGAGGGTCATCACCAAAGAGTGATGAGGATTTGATAATGTAATGTACCAGTAAAACCGACTTTTTCAATAGGGTTTGATGTTTGAAATGGATCAAATGGAAAACGCCATCATGACTTTTTTTTATCATTTTAAACTGATTTTTTTTTTTTTTTACAAAACTATGTTACAAATATACTGTTTCTCAACACACTGAGAAGAAAGGAGTCAACTGTACTGTTTGCCTTAGCTTCTATTTGCTTTACAAATGTTGCAACACACTAACAGCTCTGTCAACAGTGAAAGGAAGTGACTAACGGGTCAAAGTACAAAACAGAGGATGTGTAACAAAACAATCTCGCAGTCAGTCATATTCAGGACTCTTAAAGTACAAATAAATGTTTTATTTTTTTCCTGATTGACAGTTTTCCACTGATTACATCTAGATTCTTTGATTTTTTTTTCCAAGAAATGTTTTTATCTTATCGTATCCATGGTCAGTGTTCTGCTCATTATCTTTTCTCTTATCTCAGACATTTTTAACCTTGTCTCACTCAACTGCTTTCGTGTGCAGAAGGCCAAGGCCATCACAATTTTTCTGCTTCTCTGTCCTCATACTCACAGCTGCACACATGCTGCTTACACTATACATGCTCTGACTAATTGATTACAGGAAAAAATTGAGAAAGTTTAAATGTGTTGATACTGGAATGAACAATGAAACAAAAGAGCTACAAGTGGTATGAAGTTTTGACTTAGGCAGACACAGAAAACCCTAATTCCACACACATTTAACTGACGTAAACATACTTTTCAGTCACAATGGCACGCATTTTTTATGTAAACTAATCACACGTTTTAAAGACTAAAATTTGATAGATTTGGACGGAAATGATTGGAAAGGCTTTTTCAGTGCAGCTACAGAGATAAAGCAAAAGCACAAAAACAGTGCATGAAGCTTTCCGACATGTGACAAACAGGTCACATGCTGAGTACATGTGCCTGTCTGAGAGGAACCCATCTGTGTCCCATCAAGCCAGGTTAAATGTCTACACACCAGTTTCCTTCCTCTTTACCGAGCCTTGTAACTTCTGCTCCAGTCTGGTTTTGGAGAGCGTCTGAGGCCTGAGTTTAGGGCCAGAGACAGGAGGACAGTTCTCGTCTTTCTCTTTGTCACAGATAGTGGCTGAGCGAGAGGAAGAGCGACGTTTGGCTGTGATGGATTCTCCTTGCTGAACTCTAGGTGGCGCCTCCTGTTGTTGGGCCATCGCAGTGCGCAGACAGTTGAGCCATTGCTGTTTGTGGTAGACATCATTCACATGTAGGGTATGGGACTGGCCATGGGATGGATCCAGAGAGCTCACACGGAAAACGTTTTTCACTGGAGAGACACAATAACAAACACAAAAAATGAAACGATCCTTTAAGGCTGCGAATTCTAGAAAAAAAAATCCAACTTTAGTGACACTAAAGTTTTAGTGTTTCTTTCTCTATCCCTTTATTATTGTGGACGCAATTAACTACTCTTCTTCCCTAAATACAATACATATTGCCAAACATATTCTATATATACAGTATTTATTTATTTTATATATCATAGTAACTCCTCACTTTGCACATTGTTTAAGACCATTCGTCAGGATAGAAATTTTAATTTAAATGACAAAGATTGGATTAAAAGTCAGTTATCCATGTTATGAACACATAAGAATATGTTGACTGCTGAGAGTTCACACTACATAGTTTTAAACTGAAAAAACAGAAGACACATAATACAGAGCACAAATGAACTGAAGCCAATTTGCTGCTGTTTTCTCTGAATGGCATCATAATTGTCCATTTTCTGATGCTCATAGTGAGGCAGCAACTTGCAACTACTGCAACTATGTAGTCACATACTCAAAGTCAGTAAAAAAAATGAAAGATGGAAAGTAGAAATATACTGAAAAAATAGCTCCTTGGCTGCAGTAATGGGACAAAATGCAGCCAGTGTAACCACTTTTCTGTGATTACATTGGCTTAGACCTGCTTGTGCAACAGCAAATCTAATGTTGCAGCAAAGAGAAGATTCAAGTTAAGCTTAGTTCCACTGTTGAGCCTCAACCAACCCCTCCCTCACAGCTCACGGCATGTTCACAGTGCAACAAGGTAACCGCCGTGATTTGGAAAAGCTTGGAAAAATCAACAGAATGGGTGAGTCCAAATGGCAATGATAGACTACTTCCAACATGAGGGCTGCAACTAATGATTACCAGCCGTGACCGCGTGGCTGGTATTATTTTCACCTTGTGAGACTGTGTGTGCCATCACAGCGAAATGTGGTCCTAAAAGATAACAAATTTATGACGATACAAAAGACAGAAAGGGAGCAAATTCACTGAATGCTGGATTAATTAAAAAAATTATAAATCAAAACTTCAAAAAGATGACATTGCTGAAAATGTCTCAGCAACACGACTCAATCCACCTTTCTCTGCACTGGTGAAAGCCCCTCTGAATGATCCCCCCATGCGGATCTCCCCGTCCTGCAGGTCCTCTAGAGCCAAGTCCCGAACTGGGATGGGTTGTCGGTGCACCTGGAAGCAGCTCCTGTCGTTACGTGTCACCTGTCGGGTCAAAACCAGCAGCTCAGAGAAGAGGAACACATGCAGCCTCTGTGGAGAAACACATTAATAGAGAATGAAATTTATTTCAATACAAGACAAACAGCATGTGGAAGGTAATAATGAGGAGAGTAATCCTAATTCTCACCAGGCCACTCTTGTTCCGCAGCTCACCATGACAAAGTAGGGTCTTACAGTTGTCTATGAGAGGATTCCGCTGCTTATCATCCAGGTACTCCAGTTTGTCTTTATAATACTGGCACTCAGACTCCCCTTTCCTCACGTTGATATCGGACAGAATCTCCTGAATTATAGTGATCTGCATGATTAAAGAATGACTCATCAGATGGCTATTTGGGCAAACAAACGACTGAAAAACCACAGACATTCTACTACTACTATATATTATTATAGGCTACAGCCATGTCATTTATCTGCTCATCCAGGTAAATATAAGCCACAACACTTCTATCTGTGATAGAAAACATGTATAAAGTAGATTTCATACAGCTCTTTCCAGACTGATCACATCTGGGTGATCAGGAGGAGTGTGTCTGAGGATCTCTCGCAGCAGCAGAGGGTATTTCACCAGGCGTGAACGTGGGATGTCTAAGAAGCTCCAGAGGTCAAGCTTCCTGCTGAAGGGCGACTCCAGACAGCGCTGCAGGAAGTCCTGGACCCGCCTGTCCTGCTTTTTCTGGTCTAGCAGGGCTTTGGCTGCAAGCTGGTTGCTGCAGTAGTTTTTGTAAGCATTCAAACCAGGCAGCTGAGAACACAAAAAACTTTTTAGTTTCAAACTTTTTACACACTGAAATTTTCTAATAGATTTGAAGATCATGTATGACGGTATCTGCAGGAAAAGAATTGAGTTTGAGAATTGAGAATTTAGAATTGAGTTTTCCCCTAAAAAGACAAACTTGCGTCTTAAATATTTTCTTTTTGTTGCTGTATGTGATTGCAGGCTGTTAGGAGATGTTATGCACCTCTCAGTGAGATTGTTTTGACAGTGGATGGTTCTGCAGGAGGCTGTTTAATACTTGTTAGTAGAGGTTCAGTCAGGACCATCAGACCTGTAGCAAACACACACCTGTAGCTAATCCCAGCTGTTAGCTAGAGTAGCTGGGAAGTCTCATCTCATAATGGGCAAGAGTCAATCTCTTAAATGAATTAGTCGTTTTTAATTGGTTAATCCATCCATCCCTCCATTTTCTGCAGCTCATCCGTGTCCAATTACATTAATGCATAACTGAATTGTTATATCATTACAAAGTACTGTTCTATACTGAACAACTGAAAAAAAAACTAGATATAATAATAAATAATTCAAGGCCGTATAGTCCTGACTGGTTTTCCATCATACTTTCATTTCACTTTGGCTGGTCTGACTGTGAAACAGGTATTAACCTGTACCTTCTGTAAAATGGTATTAAAAAAGCGGAAAGTAGGAACCATGTGAGTAAGGTAAACATCCTCTTAGTACATTCTCAGAATGTGTTAGTTTCCTTCCATACATACCCAGTCTATGACTATCTGTCCGATCTGAGCCACTGTTCCATCAGGGCCGGTTCCCTCGGTCAGTTTCATTAGTAAGTCTGCAGATAAAGTAATGCACATGTGGTCAGACACACTTGTGAGCATAAAAGCCTGAGAAAGGTTAGTGACAGCATACCTTCATGTAAGGGGATGTATGCATCCAGGTCCCCAAATATGTGAGCTAGCTCCCCCTCTGTCATGATGGAGAGCTTCAGCATCGGATCATGGTACGCCTGAAGGTAAGCAAAGAGGCGGTTGACAAAAGGGCGAGGGTAAATGTTTTGATTTTTCAAATAAATGTTTACATTTTAATTTTCTAACCTTTCGTGCAAGTTGGAGATCTTCGATGAGATCCTGCTCCCCCCTGTAAAGCTCATAGATTGCCTGGAGAAGAAATGTTAAAACACATGAGAAACAATCGAGGAAGAAGTTTTTCCACTCCCTGTACTTTTTAGATGAATGTGTTCTAGACCGAAGTACACAACCTCTTGTCTCTTGATCTCTTTGGCGGAGAACGTGCTCTTCTGATGGACGTCCAAGGTCTCCGACCACAGAGTACTGTTTCTGCGTTTAGTGGGAGTGGGACCTGCTGCCTTGCTACTGGTTTTGCGGGAAATCCCTGGTGACTTGGTGTCCCCACGTAATGACATTGACTAGGAAAAAATAGATACATATACTTATTTACATTTTCACATGGTGAATTTGAAGAGTGAGTGTCACAGAAAAGACTTTGCAGCGTACCTGGATGGTCTGGCCAAAACGCCGCACTGCCCCATTCTTTGAAGGTGATATCAAGTTGACGAGGGATGAGACTTTGGCCAGTGGTCGTACTCGCTTGTTACTGGGTTCCTGGCAATCAAGGAAATAAACTCTCTTCAGTTCCATTCAATTGTATCAACTTGTAACAGTGCAACAAAACCTTGAATTATATGGTAAGTACATGATTAAAACATTTACCTTTAACTTATTTTGTTCAAACGCATATTATACATGTTATTACACATTATATTATATACAGTGTTATATAGTATAGTATAGAATTGCATTTGTTTATTGTGTTTTACACCAATGAGAAACCACATAGTTGATGTTTATTAAAGTTTGATGTTGTGTACTGAAAGTGTATTAAACCACTCAATGTACCTAACTGAACCTTGAATTTGTAATCATTACAGTGCTAAGAGACTGATCATGGTGAGCAACAATGTGGCTTAGACTTTCTTTCACCATATTTATTTCTTCAGACACTGGTTGTGCCGGTCTGAGGGATACTGGGATTACCCTGAGCTCATAACACACAAGAGTGCTCATGGCTGTCTCTGTAGCTGAGTACCTGAGTCATGCAGAGGGATTAAAGTTTGAGGGATTAAAGCAGGTGTGGCGAAGCACTCGAGGGCGCTGTGCTAGACCTGCACCCAGGGGACAGACAGGACGCTGCCCTGACTCTCACCTTGAGGTCGAAGCTCGACAGACTGACCACGTCATCCTCCTTCTCTTTGCGCTTCCTCTTCTGTAGAAATGTAACAAGACACACTTGTTACTCTCACAGGCGCAAGGAGAATTTAAACAACAACACTGACATCATGATATATTCCTCCACATAAAATACAATTCCAAGTATCAGAAATGCAGCACATGTACAAGTCACATGTATGTCTTATGACAGTCATGTTTTATTTTCATCCACTTTACAAACAGATAATAGTGCAAGGACACGACCACTGCAGTGAAGCATGCTGGCGTTTTGTTTTATTAACTCACTAGACTGAAGTCCCACGGAGTCCCTGGTGTAAGAAAGGTGAAGGAGCTGCCTCTCTGAAGTGGAGGTCTACAAGAAACGAGACAAATAATATTTGGCTGTGCACGGTGAAAACAAATGTCATCTGAATTACAAAAGCAGCTTGGTTTATTCTAGGTAGCCAGCTTATGAAAATGCTCAATCAAATGAAGTCAGGGGAAGATGGAGATAGAGAATCATTGTTTTTTTTTTTTTGTTTGTTTTTTTTAAATAGGGAATGCATTACAGCTCTGTTAATATGATGGATGCCTTTCGTGTCCCACTTCTGTTCCAGTCACTGTTATGTTTCATATGTCAAGTGTTGTGAATGATGATGGAAGGATATTAATATTTAAAACCATAAAAGGAGTTGGACTGCTTGCTGCTAAAGCAGGAAAAAAGTCAGTTGACAAAACAATGAAGCTACAGTGTCTTCTTAGGGAATGACTTCCAGAGGCTGATGTCAAGTCCAAGGTCAGCTGCCAACACTGCTTGACAGCCTATTTCTTGTACTCATGCCTTCAAGCCATGCTGAGAACAATGAACTAATGATTGCAAAGTAAAGGATTTGAGAAACTAATGAAAGTAACTGGTTAAGCTGCATTTATGTGCAATATCCAGGATGTTGGGAAGTGATTTGTAGGGAACACAGAAACATGTGAACTTGTACAACTTGTAAATGGTGTAATCATCACAAGAAGAGATCATGACACTTTATTATTCAGTAAAAATGTGGAAAAATCCCAAATGTGCCAATTTCACAACTGCCCTGGTTCAGACATACAAACAATACAGAACTGATTAAGGTGATATTAGATTCTTTTGACAGTCCTTTAAACGAAAAAATCAATTTGAAGTAGCGCTGAAATGATTAGTTGGTTAATCCAATTTCTGCTGGGAAATTGAGCACCAGTTATTTTGATAATAGATGAATCATTTTGTTTTTCCAAGTAAAAATGACATACTTCTCCTGGCTTCAGCTTCCTTGTGCTGATTCAATGTTTTTCTTTGTCGTATATAATTTTAAACTGATTATCTTTGGGTTTTGGAGTTTTGGTCAGGTAAAAATAATGAAAGATAAAATATACTTTTTAATTACTTTTGAACATTTTGTACATAAAACAACAACAAAAGGTTAATCAAATGAATAATCACTAATGAAAATACTGGTCTAAACACTCAATTAATAAATGATGATGAAAATAAACCCTAGTCGAACTCTGCCTGCATTCTTAAATTAATTCGTTGTAAGTTTTAAATTGCTAAACAGACGTTTGTGATACCTCACCACACGCAGTTTAAAATTTAAAAATTTTAGTATTTTTCCGAGGCGCACCTGAAGGCATCTTGTGCCAGTTATAATACCAGTCCTGCCTGTCACAGTCGACTAACCAGGCAACGTTAGCTCTGATATAGAGAGTTATAGCCACATTATATCGCTACAGAGCTACCAAATACAGAATGATTTTCACATTTTCAGACACAATCCACCTACTTTTTGGAGTTGTTTCTCCGGAGTGTTTGTGGAGAGGGCTCTGCAGCGCTCATGATACTAGCAGTGGAGGTCCTCGATGACATCCTGCGAACTTTCTGCTCCTTATTTTCCACCGTTCTTCCACAAACTTCTTCATTTTCTTCCATTTTGCGAGGCGCTTTGCCCTGAAATCACTTATACCGCGGCTAAACAACCAAAAAAACGGCCTCCAGCCGTGTGAAAACTGGTCCCGATGTGTACAAAGAAAGCAGGAGATCGATGACAACAGAACACACACCACGGCGGAAGTTTGAATATGGCGGATTCTTGGAAATGGACCAATCAGAAGAGGGCGAAGATGTTTGCCACAAGGTGGGAGGGGCCAAAGTCTATAAGTCTAAGTCAGTAAAAGAATCCTAAACAGAGCGGAGGATAATGGAAACCAGGCTTATTCTGGAGGTCGTTCAGATTTCTTTTTGTTACAGTTATTTCCCTACTAAGCTTTTGCATGAGTAGATGCACAACTGCGAACCTGAATATGCCACATAAACTGCAATAATGGGCAACAGCATAACATATAGACGTGTGTCCTACCAATATTTACACATCACAAAATTATTTAAATACATATAGATAGATTCATATAGATAGAGTGTTTCATCAATCCCACAGATAAATTGCACCATTGGGTAAGTAACGGACAATGCAATTAAAAGCTAAATTATACAAGTATAGTCTGTTATGCAGACATGCATGCACCAATACACCCATGGTAATGTACCCATGAACATGCATGCATGTATACTCACAGAGCATTTTATTAGGAACACCTGCTTATTCATGCAATTGTCCAGTCAGCCAGTCATGTGGCAGCAGTGCAATGGATAAAATCCTGCAGGTACAGGTCAGGAGCTTCAGTTAATATTCATATCAAACATCACAATGGGGGAGAATGTGATCTCAGTGATTCTGACTTTGGCAAACTGTTTCAAAAGTTGTCCAGAAATAGTGTTGACATTTTGTCAACACGGATATGAATGTGCTTTCTGGATAGAAAACAAATGAAAAAGCAGAGAAGAATTTGAATGAAAATTAAAAGGCTACATACTGAGTTTTAGACACAATGGGTGTAATATATCTTTCGTATTAGTTATAGCACATAAAGTTTAAATGGTGCTGAAGGGGTTCACAAACATAGTATTAACTGTAACTAACAGATATGCTGCAGAGTGGAGCTGTGTTATATTCCACTATAGGAACACTAGCTGGTTTCTGGGGCTTGAGGTGAAACATAATATAGTGTGAATCGGCTCAGTCCATCAATAAACAGCCATACAACCTCTGTGTATATTCTATTTATCACATTTCCCATACAGTATAATTTCCAGTGCTCCAAGACTGATATACACTCACTATTGCTCTGTTGTTTATTAGCATAGTAACAACCACTCTACAACCCCATATAAACAATATACAGTGAATAGGTACTAAATATGTTTGTTGACCAGATGTTGTTTAAACAAATATCTGTTTTCACACCTACTTTCTTGCACACGATTTTTTATATTTCCTTGTTTTTATTTAGTTTTGTTGTCTTTGTTTAGCTGAATGTCTAAACATGCATATTCTTCCCAGTGTTCCCTACCTTTTGCAGCTGTCTGCTGTGTGCACAGTTGAAGAGGACAGCGTACATATAGTAAACAATGCAGAGGGTTGGTGTTAAAAGGGGTGTCAGTAGGTCTTATTTTTGCCTCAGGCCCTTTAAATGCCTGTATTGTGAGGGATCGTGAGCCAAACTGGAGGATTAAAGCGGTAATAGCAATACATTTTTTCTGACATCACAGAGAAAATATAATAACATTGGGTAAAATGTCGTACTTGAATACATAGACTTGTTTGTGCTCAGTGTCAGGGATGCAAATATAAATATATATACTGTATAAATATTGTACTGAATACTCCTACATGAATATTACATCAGGATGCCTCTTTGTAGCTGTATTTCATCTCATGCATATTGCATTGAATACAGTATATACTTTACAGCTCAGAAACTATTTTCATTTCAGTGAAAGCAACACGTAAAATTTTATCTTTTAAATTTCTTTGCTTCTGTGCACAGTTCATGAATAATAATTCATCCAAAGGGAAGACTAATGCTGTGTAATAAATCATCTTTTTAACCTCCGTATAAGGAGGCTATAAGATTAGATTTTATAGAGAGCCTTCTGGCCTGTTTGACCGTCCCCTATAGGGCGACCCCACCATCAGTCAAACAGGACATGACTAGCTCCCTGGACCCCACAGCTCTGTCCTTCATGAGCACATAATCACTTGAATGTGGCTGCCTGTTCCACTTTAATCAACATACCTGTCGGTGTCATGATGTATGGTGCCTGGCATCACTGCTGTAGTGTCTTCATAAAGTCAGGGTAGAGGGGGCACTTTTAAATGGCTCCTTATGGGCAAGAAGGCACATCCTGTACCTTCATACGTATGGCTCACAGTCAAACATAACAGCTGTAGTAGTGTGAGTTTATAGTTGAATGAGATAAAAACAATCCCCAAAACACACAGATATAGCTAATGAAACAATATCACCACAAGGTGCAAGGTGATCTGGAGCTTTCAGTCCAGATCAGCTACTGATCTTCCGTCTTGTCTATGTTTGCATAGAAGTTGAAACTGGAAGTTCATTCTTGAACTTGGAAATAGTGTTTGACAAACCATTACCACAATTGCTTGTTGTTCTGAGCTTTCAGTCATCAATAATCAATCTCAGCTGTTAAGCATTCACAGAAATGGAACTTCAAACATCTACAATTCCATGACAACTGGTCAACTCCATGTGCAGAAGAAGATCAATTGATATGTTAGAAAGCTCCAGAGTGGCTACTAAACCGACCTCATGATGAGACTGATTTGTGAACTACTTGGATATATTTTTACAAGTTTTTTTTTTTTATTACATCCAACAGATGGAACTTTGGACATTTCTTATGTAAACATCAAACATACCTAAGAGACATTTTAGTTTTCAACAACTGAATGAGTGTAAATGAGGCAAAAGCTTAATTGTGTTAAAAATGTTTATTATAATGCTGTCATTTATTAAGTACACATCAAAATTCTAACTTTATGGTCCACAAAATACAGGGAACTTTTAATATTTAACAAAAAATTACAAGTTGCCTCAAAACTATATACAGTGCCTGTAACATACACCTACAACCTTTGATTAAACCTAAATAGCACATTTCACAGTTTCAGTTTTCAGTTAATACACATACTGTATTAGAGAAAACCCTGTAATGGGATGAAGTGCATGCCATGAGCTGGTTGCAGATGTCAGTCATAGAATGGGCCTTTAAAGAAAGGTATGTAACTTTGACATGACACATTCTTCCTCTTACAAATGAAAAGTTAAATTCATACAAGCAAAACTAATGCATTGTTGCTAAATTCAGTACATTGAGGAGTTTTGCTGTTACATCCTCACTTGGTGTGGAGGGACCAGTAGCTTACAGTGGCTAATGTAAGCAGATGTTGTTGTGTAACTGACATTAGTCTGTGTAACTGACATTAGTCTGTTACACAACGTTACATTAGTGAGACTGACTTTACACTGGCACAATGTTTGCCAGTGTATCTCATAATGGTCATTTCTGGTCAGTGTTCAGGAAAATTCGAACAGATTCGGTTAAGCTTACAGAATGTATTAAACAACAAAGCTAATGGAAACTGATGAATAAAGGTGGATTCATGGTATTATATATGTTTGAGTAGAATGGGAGACACAAGCAGTGGAAAAAAAGATATAATGAGAAGCAGGGCAGCAGCTGTGACCAGTTAGTGAATGAAGTAGGAGAGTACAATAATTTATACAAATGTGACCTACTTTAAGGCATCACTAGAAACTTGTTGTATTTCAGTGTATTCATGTACAGACTCTGTACATGCTGATAGTCCACCTCCCAGAACACTGATTTCATATGGTGCTAGAGACTGGGTACAAACATCTACGTCACCAAATGAAATCAGTTTCTGAGTGCAGTCCTTTACTCAACAAGTCTTCTGATTGTTATAGGCAGTGCATTAGGCAACAAATATGCAGTTAAAAACATGTTGGGTACAGAAAAAAAGATTCTTTACATTGTGTAATAAGGATGGTAAGCTTTGTGTTGCTAATTGGATGCAGATGTAGGTCAAAGGTTGTTGTTTTCTGAAGAGGGAAGCTGTCCGGTATTTGCTCCACTCGCTACTCGTTGGCCCGTTCTACAAATGAACAGCAGAGGGTGTGGTTACATTGCAAGCTAGGGCCAAACCAGTGATCAAGTCATGGAAAATTTTTTTACCTCTTTAAGTTCGAAGATATTTTTGAAGGGACCAAAAAACAACAACAACAAAAAAACAAAAAAACAAAAAAAAGAAAATTAAGGAAACTCCCAGGTGTCTCCTGGTACTCCTCCCATACGTCAGGAAATGAGTCTGAATCATTTTTAGTCTGAATCATTTTGACTAGTGACTGGAAGCAGGGGAAACGGCTTGTCTGGCTCTGTCTGGTGGTAAAACATTAACATTTTGTGTCTTCAGCTTAAAAATGACAAGTAATGGTTTTATGGGGGAGTATATACCACAGGTCAGTGTGCCAGGAGTAGTGCTATTTAAAAGAAGTGTACTAATTAAACAAACAAGATGTGCATTAATTACTACTCTTTAGAGTTGCTGTTAAGTGTTTCTTTAACCTTTGGACAGAGCCAGGCTAGATATTTCCCTCTGCTTCCTGTCTTTATGCTAAGCTAAGCCAACTGTAGCTTTGTGTTTACATTACAGACGTCAGAGTGGGATCAATCTTCTCATCTAACCCAAAGTAAGACAGTGAATAAAAAAGTCAAACTATTTCTTTAATATCTTTAAAAGCAAAGGGTGATAATAAAAAGACCAAACTGACTGAAGTGATGCAGAGGCGGGTTAAACTCCTGAACACTGCTCTGCTAATGCCATGGCAGCATTAGTCATCACCAAGGACAAATCCTCCATTAAGGGATGTATATTAGATCAAGCACTGGTCAGAAACACATCAGGATATTGCTGGAGTCTATAAATTACTGCTTTCGTATGGAAAAATACAACTGTGACAGAAAACAACAGGTACTTCAAAGACACAGCAGCAGGTAGACTGAAACAGAAGTGAGAAGTGGATAAAAAAAAAGCATTATGGTTCAATTATCAGTCCTGAGCGATACACAAAACTGAGACTGTTGACATTAAATGTGCAGCATAAATGTATCGGGTCTAGCAGGTTTAATAATAATGCTTCTATCACAGGAGCTATGAATCATGTTTGTTCCCAGATGGCTTCACTGGAACAGGAGCTGAAAGGGGTGAAGGTTTATCATATGACACACTGTTCATCACACCTCCTCTTCCCCTTCCTTCCTTCCACATTCACGGGCCAAATCTCATCTGAGTAAATATAAATCCAACATGTGGAGACAAAAAGATACTAACAAATAAATGTTTCATTCATTCAAGTTAAAGATTTGTGACAGTGCAACATTGCCACATCACACAAAAAGAACACTGGATGAGTCAAGAGAAAGGAAATTAAAGTCTTGCTTCCCCTGGACTTGCTGGTAAATGCTCTGCATCATCAACTGGCATGATGACAGAGCCAGAGTTAAAGGAGAGTGGTGACCCTCAGTTTGTTTCTCCTCTCCAATATTTTTGTCTGGTGTCATCAACCGTCCGAGAATTCAGAGCAAGAGTGAGTCAGTCAGTGATCACTCGGCTTTGGGGAGCAGGAGTCAGTGGAGACTCATGGATGAGGAGGATTATGATGGCAGTAATGTATCATTCCCCTTGAGCTCATCCTGAAGGTAAGGTGTCTCCAGTTGCAGTTTCATGTTCCTATCGGAGTGAATGCTCCTCAGCATGCTTAAGTGAGTTCATACATAGGGCAAGCAGAGCAATCATCCTTAATGGCGAAAGGTATAACCCCATGAATATGTGCAATCATGTGGTCGCCCAGGCAAAGAAATGAGTAGAGAGCGAATCTTGGCGGAAAGGTTTCCTATTCATCATGCCATGAACAAGGAGGCTTGTTGAACCAACCAAAGCAGAACTGACATTTAGGTTCATGAAGTAGTGACCGATGAATTTGATCAGTTTGAAGTTCAGCAGGTGAGGGGAACATGAGTCAGCCACACCACGGGGAGACTAAAACCAATTATTTGAGGCATTTACTCTTCCTCTTAGCTAAAAAGCAACAAAATAACTGATGAATCATTCTGAGATTTTTCTTCCAATGAAAAGTACTTTTTGCTTATATGGCCACAGACAAAATATCAGTATCATTTACAAGATCTTGCTTCCTTTGGTTTAAAGGAAAATACTCTTCTAGGCTTTCTTGCTGAGCATAAGAAAAGGAGATGAATACCACTCTCATGTTTTTGTGGTAAATATAAAGCTTGAGCCCAGCAGCCGATTAGCTTAGCTTAGCACAAAGACTGGAAACAGTGGGAAACAGCTAGCCTGGATCTGACTACAGGTAAAAAACACACACTGAAGCTAGTGTGTGTACAGATATCAGCGTGGTATTGATTTTCACATCGAGACAATGAATAATTTCCCAAAAAATTGTTGAACTATCACTTTAAGGCAACAAGAGAGAAATGTAACAGGAACCTTGCAGGATCTTGTTGAGATCAGAAACCCAGTAAGACTTTGGGCATTTGGCCAGACGGAGGTAACTCAGTCCCATCTGTCTCAAACTGTAAGGCACTGAACTGAGGATTAGTCAGTCCAACTCCTTGTCCCTATACAGTCCATGATCTAAACACTAAAACTTGGATGTGCATCATGTGCCAAGACCTACATCAACCAACCTTGTGACCGATGAGTCACAAAAAAACATCTCCTTGAAGAGGAAGACAAACACAAACAAAGCCAAACGATGAAAACATACACTGTATGTACTGGCTCTGAGATGTTATGAATGAGGATGAATGCATTACAGAAAGAGAACTGGAATTACTTATGTCACAATATGGAAAATAAATGTTACTGTATTTGATGCTGGAGGATGAGTAACCAGGGGACTTTAGAGACTTGTCAGTCTGCCGTTAATTACTCTGGACCTTTATCACCTTGTCTGAGATCAGTGGCTGTGTAGACAAAGGAAGATTTCATCACACGCAGGATTTAAATGACAGAATGAGGTTTCCAGGGAGTGCGTTCTGTAGCTATATATACCAACACCAATGTAGGACAGGCTTCAGGTGTGGTCACCTGGCATTCACATAATGCCACGTTTAGATTTGAGAGCAAGAGAGCAAAATAGAGATGAAAAGTGCCACATGGACACGCTTATACCCAAGATAATTTAGTATAAAGGAAGGATGGAGAGCCTTGAAAATCAATCCCTCAGACTCTTCAAGTGGCATCACATTTAGTCGGTGAGAACAGACAGAAGTGAGAGGCGGAACATGTTTTCTCTGAGAAGGACTACATCTAATTCTTGTGTCACTGCCTACAAAATCACCAAACAATAACAGAGATAAGAAATCCTTTTGGTGGAACTCCTTCTGGAAAGAGTGATGATAACCCCCCCCCCCCAACTTGTTTATCTTGTTGATGACATAGTTGTTCACTGTTTTAGTAAATACCACTCAGCAAAAAAAAAAACAAAAAAACATTCAAAACCAAACGAGCTTTGACAGCAAGTGCTTCAAGAAATGATAGAGTTCAGTCAGTCAGCATAGCTACAGGTGACTGCCTGCGGTTCAAAAATAGATTGAAAGTGAAACTGTTACGTCACTTTCTGTAACACCCCACGACATTATGCAGTATTACAAGTTGTGACATAGTAGGACTGTCAGTAAAACAGCATTTTTGTCTTTATAACACTGAATAAACAAAACAGAAAAAATATGTCAATATATATATATACATATATATATATATATATGTATATATATATATATATACATATACATATATACATAAACACAGGGATAAACACTAACCTGTTGCAAATCCATCCATCACCTACCACGCGATGCATTACTTCCTCCCTGGAGACGTTTACACTCTTGCTGCTCGGACTGAAAGCCAGTCCCGACCCATACTGTACTGAACTATTATACTGTAGGAGCTGTAAGAGCTGTAGCCTCGATATGAGCATGTGTGTTTGTGTGTGTGTGAACGCACTGAGCACCACAGGAGTTATGAGATGGAGATGCCAATGAGAGCACAGCCCCCTCGCCTCTCTCTCTCTCTCTCTCTCTCTCTCTCTCTCTCTCTCTCTCTCTCTCTCTCTCTTCTCTTTCTCTCTCTCTGTCTCTGTTCTTTACAGTTAGCGTGAGCTGTTCATCCACTGCTTTGCCAGAGTCATTATTGTAACTGTGAGTCAACACCAGCTCCCACACACACACACACACACACACACACACACACACACACACACACACACACACACACACACACACACACACACACACACACACACACACACTGGATTAATGTCTATATTTACAGTAAGTGATGAGGACATAAACATGGAAGATGTAAATGTTTTACAAGCTTTAGAAATCAGTTCCCACAAGACAAATTGCCATACCAAACATAAAATTTACAGGAGCAGCTGCTTAAGAGCTCACTCTTTCTCACAAACACACTTAGACACTTACGCACCCAGCATGACAAAGCATCCCTGCTCTCACCAACACAAACAAGCAATTACTCCATTTACACACTCCATCCACATAATCCGCAAGATTTATTTCCTCCACGCTTGCACATGACCAACTTTAAAATGCTGTGAAAATAACTCAGCAGTATGTTTTCTTGGTTTCCCACATTTAGAGTTGGATTAGACTCTTGACTTCCTTTAAATGAGCAAAATAAATTGTGTGTAGAGAAAACAGGAACATAGTTTTGTTAAATTAGCCGTGACAAAGTATTCAATTATTACCAGAACAACAAGCCTTGTACAAACTCTGCAACTTCCTCCATGAGTAAAAACCACACAAAATGGGGAATTCCCCAGCCAGAGCGGGAAAGGGAAGGGTGAAATTGTATCCGCATGGTGATGGCAGGTGAGAGGGCACGACTCACAGAACGGGAATCTCATCCTACATTCCTCTGGTGTGATGGGAAATGGAATAATTGTGCCTCTGTCAAAGACCAAAGGCTTAGTTGCCTGTAGCTCATACACATGCATACATACGCCCAGCCCCCATCGTCAAGTACGTACTTCCTTTCCCAGTAGCCGTTCCTGTATAGTGAGTCAGCTAACCAAACGATGAATCGCTCCTTCTCCTCTTTTCATCTCTCCATCCTCAAGATGCCAAAGGAAGTGGCTGTGAGGCTTGAGTCACACCAACCTCTCACCCTGATCTCACCACAAAACCCTTCCTCCATCTTCACTACAACAACACGCACTTTGATCCAGCTGTCAGTCGTCCAGCATCCTCCCACAGTGTTGCATGCACCTGCTGCTCCTGTCTCCTCCCTTAGCCTCCCACCTCTTACCCTCATCTCTTTCACTTTCTTGCATCTGTCCAGCTGTGAATAAATCCACAGCCACAACATCGTAAGGAATGCCTCTGTGGACATCCACAGTCCCACAGCCAGCCTCTGCCCGCGACCCAACATCCTGACCATCGTCACACAATTTCTAATCCTCAGCAAATGCCTCACCAGAGGACAACTCTGCTACAAAGAACCAGAGAGACTACAAATATATCTCCTCTCTTCACTCTCTCTGTTTCTCCTCCTTCTTCTTCGCCTTCTCTGTTTGTGTAACTCTGACAACCAGCAAACAGACATGAGCTATATCGAGGCTGTTTCAGTGCAGGTCTCGCTGTCAAGAACCAGCCTGCAGAACTCAGTTGCACCTCACAGTCTTCACTGAACAAAGGGCTATCTCAAGATAATCTGACATTTGTACTTATGGACAAGCAGAAGTTGAAAATGCAAAGAATGAAATTGAAGTAATGGTTTGACATTTGTGGCCTTTCTTGCAAAGTGTTTCATGAGAAGACTGACACCACTCTGATGTGTGTAAGTATGAAACTACAGCCAGCAGCTGTTTAGCTTAGCTTAGAATAAGAATTGTTTAGCTCTTTTGGCCACAATGTTACTGTTTCAGTTCACTCACACTGCTGTCACTGTGTTGTTTTTGGCCACCACAGACACTAAAAAGCCACTGTAAACAGCTGACACATGCAGTTAGAGACTAGCTGGTGAATACAGTGAAACATTTAGCAGCTAAAGAACCAGATATTTCCCTCAGGAGTTGGCAGAGACCAAAAATGGAGCTAAAATAGCATAAAATTAGTTTTTTTTTTTTAATTAAAAAAAGTTAGATTCAACAATTAGCCAGAAAAAAAAAACTGTAAATAAGCAACTGTTTGCTAATAAGTTTCCTCTATCATGTGGCCAGTTATTAAAGTCAGTTATTGCAGGTTTAAAGAGAAATTTGGCTTAAGAGTTTAAAAGGCACTGCTTGTTTTTCTCTTTGGGTTTTATCACGATAATATACATTACTATGATGGTATTTTATTCAGATATTACTATGAAGATACATGGTTACTGTATGTCTCTGTGCATTAAAGTTGATTTAATGTTGCACCTACTGTGTACATGACCTGTGCCCTGTGGCATTGTTAAGGTAATATCCCATCAGATGTCAGACTCTCCCTCGGGTTCAGCAGGCAGCATGGCGACAAGAGAAAACACACACGCATAAAAAAACACAAGTAGCGTTATATAACAGTCCTACTCGAGTAGTCTGCAGGCTTCAGACGCGTCCTTGGTAACAATCACTATAGCACCACCGAAGAAAGGACAGGATTGCATAACGACAAACTCAGTCACTTCCAAAGGTAGATTAACGCAACAGATCTGAACCTACATACTGTACATACTGTACAGGTGATGCTGTGAAGAATGTGATGCTCGGAGCTGTATGTTTCATCACACAAAGCTATGATTAATAAAACGTACAAGCGGCCCTGCAGCTTCACAGCATTGTTTTGTTTTTTCAGTGGAGCCATATGCACTCCTCCCACGCCAACAGCAAAAGAGATGAATAGTTTCCCTTCAAAGGGAGCAGTGCGTCCTTAATTTTATAACATGTATCTGATGATAAGTTGTGATGTGATGCTGGTGAAAACAATATGCCAGCCAGTAGCCTTTATGTAAGGGTAATGTGAGTTATTCTGTGAGATATCTGAGTACACTGAGTGGGTGATAAGGTTACAGTGACGGGCTTTTCTCTGTGGAATGAGAAACTGGGCACAAACTCAAGTCGCCCGCCTCCTTTTCTGGATTCTGGTTTTATTTTGTCCATCATAATACACTCTATCAACTTAAATTCATTCACACACACCTTCAAATTCCAAAGGACTGTGTCCTTCAGAGGAATCAAAATTTTTGTCCACATAATAAGCTCTGAGCTGTCACAAGAAGATGTTTATCAGACTGCAAACATTTCCAAGACGGAAATATCTGGTATGAAGACTGTTTTCCCCCCAGATCCGCTCATAACAAAACTTAATCACACCGAGCAAACACAGAGTCCACTCTTGTGAACTTGTGAACATCTTTGTTACATCAATTAAATTAATTATTGTGTTGTCCGTCCAATGCAGACTTGATATTATTCTTTCACTGCTGATTGTTGTGTTTCTTTCTGGCATGAGTGATAGGACGCAACTATGAGAGTTTTACAAATCTTGTTAGCATACTCATTTTATCTCATCTGTTCATAAATTTGTCTTTTTTAAAATCCAAATAGCGTTTCACAGTTTCATAAATGCTTCCAGTAAAAACTTCAAAGGTCAACTCCTGTCGTCATCCTTTACTGGAGGTACTTTCATTTTGATGCACACAATAACCTTTGTGTTGTGTGGAAAGAAGAAACAGTTCATTATTGGTTCTCTGTGCAATTTTCTTCTTTTCATTGGGAGTTTGTACGTAACAAAAGAATTTCCCTTTGGGGATTAATAAAGTTTTTTCTGATTCTGATTCCACAAGAACTGTGAGACTTCAGAATATCAAGTTGTATTGATTATAAAATTATGCCAAGTCCGCTGCAATCCACTGGAATAAAGGTGCCAGTATTCTATCCTATGCTCACTCTGCCCATTTTACAGAGAACCTGAACTCCTTGATGGCATTGCACTATTAATAAAGTGAGCATGTTAAAATATTTCAATGGAGGACAAATGTAAGACATTGGACATTGCAACATTGGGCAGGTTCTGTCTGTTCCGGTCAATGCAATGGTGGTTGCCACATATGGCCAAACCGAAGGATCATCAAGATGGAGGTGCCCAACATCAGGCACTTCCCAACATCAGGTCATCCATTATGACTTGTGGTCCAGTGCGGGCCAAGAACATATGATGAGCATTTTGACCAAATGTGGTGCAAAATGGTGCAAGGAAATGTTTGATGTGTGCCAGTTCAGCACAACTTCCTGACTAAGCATGATCCCACCCTCAGAAATAACAGCTGGAGCTGAGAGGACAGGGTGGAGGTATCTCTAGCCGGACAGCAGAACAAAAAAAAGCAGAGGAAAATTTTACTGAAGGGGGCAAAATGTGGGCACTTTAGTTATTATTAAACCTGCAGTGATTGATTTTATCCACTTGGGGGCAGCAGAAACAACCTGTAAACAAAACACGGACACAAAAATAGTTAATATGGCTAATTTGTTAGCAAACAGTTGCCTATTTAGACATCCAGCAGACATGAAGCAACATTAGCATTTACTTGGAGTCATGTCTCTGGCCACATTTAGCGTAGGTCCAGTATTCACTCTTCTTTAGCTCTGTTTTGGACTCCACCAACTCCTGACGGAAATAACTGACTCTTTAGCTGCTAAATACTCCATTACATTCACCAGCCAGTTACTAACTTTGTTTGTCTGTTGTCACCTTGCTGCCAAAAACAGCTGTCTGCTGTTTCTGGGAATGACACTGATGACAGCAGTGAGACTGAACCAAAAACATAAAGCTGGGAGCTGGAAAACCAAGACAATGATTTAATACTCGGTACTAAAACACTCCAGAAAGCTGAAGGGAACCATGGAGTTGAATAATTCAGGGGGGTCAACAAAGTCATTAGGATTCATCCTCTGAAGAACATGAATGTCTGCACAATATTTCATTGCAATTCATCTAGTATTTGTTGAGATATTTCATTCTGGACCAAAGTGGTGAATTGACCGACATTTCTTAGAGACACGTCGCTAGTATGGCTAAAAGTATTGATCAGAGCAGCTTTAAGTTTGCCTGTTAGTTTGTAGTCCTGCAGTCAGTCAACGATTGACTGACAAAAACCTTGGCTATAACCTGCAACAACCAAAAAACACTGCATTTCCAAAGACGCTGGGAAAACAGAGGGCACAAAGGATGGTTTTTCCATGTTTACAATTATGCTGCAGATGTTCTGACTTCATTAGACTTGTAAAGCAAATTAAACACACACAAAAACATAAATACATGTGATCTACTGCTTTTTCAGAAGGCATGCGTGCACTTTTGCAATTATACAATGTTCAACACATGCCACTCTAGTGCATAAACACTAAAAGCCACAGATAAACACTGAGAAGTTTGTCCAATGCTTCCTCTGCAGCTAATGAAATAACGTGACATGAGGTTCAGTCTGTGGACAACAGCTTCACTTCTATTTTACTTGCCTGGCCTTGTATCTGCAGTGCGCCGATGTGGTCTGAATATTAACCAGAGTAGTTTCAAATAAATTAGACAAAATTGACAAAATACCAACTTAAAGCAATTTCCAAAGCAACAGAAATAATCGACTTCAGGCACAAAGACTGAAAATAAGAAGCCTTAATGTTCAAAAGGCAGACACATGTAACTTAACCTTGAAAATGTCAAACGGAACTAACAGAACAGGCCTCTGTTTTCAGATTGGCAGCCAAATAATATTCAATTAACGGAGGAAGTGACGGTAGACCTTTCACAACATATATGAAGAGGATGTATTTCTTTCATATTTAATCTCTTATATGCAAATTGGCAAAATGGGAGTTGGACTCTATATGTCTGCACACTTATAAAACCCCACATACATGCAAACACTCACTTCCTCTTCAGATGAAGCCGGAAATGTTGTGCCTCGCTCAAGTGACGCTCACACAAGTCCAACACAGAAAAAAACAAGTGTTATTGTACTATTTGCTTCTAGAAACTTACTCAGATAATGGCTTCTTCAACGCACATTTGCAAAATAAGCTATTTTTAAAAAAATCTTCTTCCTCATCATTTGCAAATCCAAAGCACAGAAAAGTATTTTAGTGGTGATGCTTCACTTTGTCACAAACTGAGCTTCAACGTTTGATGAAGCTGACAAAGTATACTTTTTTTTCACTATTTATGAAGGTCTTGAAATAAAAGGTAACACTACTTCTTTTCACTTCAAAAATAAACAAAATGCATAATTTAGCCCTGTGGTGTCCAGACTTTTGCACCCAGCTGTATAGGCAGTAGGGGAAGCACTAAGAAGAACCTGTACTTAAGAAGAAGTAGAAAAAAAAATCAATCCAACAGCTTAGAAATACTCTGTTACGAGTAAACCTCCTGAAGTTGTACTTGTGTATGACTATAATTTCAGCCTAGTAAAGTGACTTTACTTTGTGTCTTTACCAGAGGGCAACAACTGTGAAACAAGAAAGTCATTATGTGATTGAACAAAACACTTTATTGACACCCGCTGATTTTCTTTTCTTTTAGCATGCATCAAACTTTGGGGAAGATTAGCTGAAGGTGAAAACTCCCTGAAATAATTTATGTGCAGTAAAATAGTCTTTAACAAGTACACATCTTTGTTGCTTCACACACGCTCATTTAACAGTTCTTTCATGCATCTGCAATCTCATAATTGCCTTTCATAACTTCAAGGCACACCAGGCTCTCATTCACTATGTATCTCACACAAATACCTTACTTTGATTCACACTGCCGTCTAAATGAAAACCATTTGTGACAAACTTCAATCTTATGCTCCTTTGTTATGCTTTGCTCCATTAATAAAGACAAGCCCTTAAAAACTGTTACTGTTCTGTTACTGTAGTGTTATGGTGTTGGCACAGCTGGTTTTAAGATGATCCCAAGAACCAGAGAGGTTGTAGACATGAAGTGTTACTTAAAGCTAAACTGTTTACGTGTTTGTGACACCAGTACCAGGCCAGATTACCTCCCTCTGAAAAATCAGTCTGAGGGTATATGGCACTTACTCTAGATACATGTAAAGGCTACAGTTGATGCTCCTGAGACTCTGTCCCTCTGTAGCTTCTTTTTTTTTTGGTGATTTCTGTCCATCTTTTCTTTTCTGCAGCAGTACATATGTCAGATGTACGGACATCCTCATCAAGTGGTCCATATTAACCTCCGGTGCTCAGTTTATTCTGTAGATGGAGAAACGTTAAGTCAAAATCAGTTAAAGTGAGATAAAGAGTAAAATGTGACAGAGGGAGAGGTGGAAAGAAAAAAAAAAATCAGTTTATAGGTTAAGGCGTACTTTCTTGGCGTTGTCCACACACTGCATGTAGGCTGAGGCGATACTCGAGCAGGACAGAGTCTTCCCCGTGTTCTCCTTGTAGCACTTTAAAATCTGACTCTGCAGGTCTCCGCACACTGGCTGCATATTGAAACGCCTGAGAGAGCACAAAAACACTGTCATGCAAATATCGAACTTCGTGTTGGTTTGGGAGTTTATATCATCAAACTTATGAAACATTCACAGCGGCCTATTATCTCATGTTTGACATGCACTGTCTCAGGAGAGTCAAGTCCATATTTCTGTGCACTCTGTGACCTCACTAACCACAACACAAAAGTTGTAAAAATGCTTGTGTAACATTGATTCCAGGGTAAATTTGTAGATACAGTATTTACATAAATGACCACATGACTCACGCAAAACGGTTGTGTGTCTCCTCTCTGCCCTTCTGGAAACTCTCAGCAGTCACTTTGTAAAACTGAGTACACTATCAAAGAGGTAAACACACCACATATTACCATCAAGATAAAATATCACTGCTGAATCAGACTCAGAAAATCTTTCAGTAAAGAACTGTCACATATCATACAAACAAACACACAGGGCTAAAAACTAGAATATGCACACAGTTAAAGTAAGAACAGTGTGGCTGTACAGGAAACACCAATGTAAAAATCTGTGCAAGTCCTTCACAGCTGTTGCATATTGTCATTTAAAAAAATATATACAGATGAGATCATATACAATTTCTGAACCATAGTGCCCCTTAGTGGTAAAAATGGATTTATGCAGCTTAAAGGACACAATAGAATAAAGCACAAAAAAGTGAATTCACCTTTGCCTCAAGTTTAGCAATGTGTGCCTTGTGGAGAGCGTCTCGTTTCTTTAACTCTTTCTCCTTCTCCTCCAGTTGATGAGCCTGTGTGAGTCCAAAATAATTATAATAACATCAGCAGAACTTCTAAAACCAGTATATCCATCCAAAGTACTATATTTCATAACATGGAATAGTTTGCAGAGAGAAATTAAAGAACCTGGCACCCCCAACTGAATTCAAGGTTACTGTAAACTCTGTGGTAAATGATTCTTTTACTAAGTATCTCTGTTTTAGCTTTCTTAATATTGACAATTGTTTTGTAACTTTCTCTGTCCTTAGATTATTTGAGCTGTCATACATTGTTACCTGGTTTTCAGTATTGTTTCCTTTGTGTGCCTGATGTTGTGTTTTCTTGTCTGAAACTATTCTCCCTTGGAAATGCTTGCCAGCCTCAGTGGGATTTGCCAGGTAAAATAAAGGTGAAGTAAAAAACAAAAATAAAATAATATTTTGTGAACTGTGAAACCCAGTTTCCAAAACGACTTTTTTCTGTCTTATCTGAAGACATAAAGAGCAGGAAGCAGCTGTGCAGCAGGTGGTTAGAGCAGAATGAAAGTGAAAAATTAAGTCATGCAAGTAGGAATTCTCTCCTGTCTTACCTTCAGCTCCATCCACTGAAACCAGTCAACAGGGCAAGAAAGAGAAAGAGGCACAGTAAGAGGAGGAAAGAATGTCATATTTACAAGAGATCCAGACACTTACAGCTATTGTGCAGAAATTTTAGGAACTTTCCGTTTTGATCCTTATCAATCATTGAGACGTCTGATTGATCCCAAATTCATTATACACCGTGACAATGACCCCAAAAATACAGCCAGAGACTTTAAGAGCGAGCTACAGCAACGAGAAGAACAAGAAGCTCTGCAGCAGATGGTCTGGCCCCCACAGAGCCCTGATCGCAACATCATGGAGTCAGTCTGGGATTACACAAAGAGCCAGAAGACACTGAGACAGAAGAACTGTGGCAAGTTTTCAAAGATGCTTTGAACAACAACCTACCAAGTGCCTTGAAAAACTGTGCACAACCGTACGAAAGAGAATTGGTGCTATTGTAATTGATTTGATTTAAGCTTTTTCTGTTTACTGCACTTTGTGTGAAGTTAATTGATCAACTGTTTCTGGAAGCTGCCTCAGATTACCTTTAGTGACTAAACCTATCACACAGCACATAAAGGTCATGCATGTCTTCTTCTGCTTACATAAAGCTGCACCATGAGTCTCTCGTCCTCCGTCTTCATTCGCTCCTTCATGATGGAGTCTGTCAGGTTCTCCATGTACGCCGCCTTCTCCGCCTCCAGCGTCTTCTTCACCTGCTCCTCCACCTGAGCCTGAGCTGCTGCCTTGGCCTCTGCCTGAGCCTGAGCCCTCACCTCCTCCAGCCTTCACACATGTACACACAGATTTTAGAGCATTGTATACTTGTGTTCATATAATGAGCTGAATTTTACTGTGTATTTATTTTACCATGTTTCCAGAGCATTTTAACTACAAAAAATTGAGCTTGGGTAGATATAAGCTCTTAGTTTATTGGGCTCACACAAGATGCAACAATCATCCAACATGTACACTCACCACACACACACACACACACACACACACACACACACACACACACACACACACACACACACACACACACACACACACAGACCCATTCATGACACTCAGTCAAACTCATTAATCACTTTAAAACCTCTCTGTTCTTACTGTCGCTGCAGCTCCTGTCTCTTCTGGTTGATCTCCTCCTCCAGACTTCTCTGCATCTCCGCTTTGATCTTCTGCCTCAGCTCTTCCTCCACCACTGCAGGAGAAACGGGCAAAACTGTTTGTGAAAACAAAACAAAACACAAGATTGTTGATTTGAATCCGTTTCCTCAAGGCCTTAAACCAGTGGTTGAGAACAGTTTCAAACCACCTGCGAAACAAAGAAGCAAACTTGATTTTTGCTCTTTCTAACATCGCCACCTGAAACATGCACTAAACTAAAGGATCTGTCCAAATAATATCTGTCAAACTATATGCGTTCCAACAGACACTTGATCACTCTGGCAATTACCAGAAATACATAACACAAGTAGGTGCTTGGACAGATCTTAATTACCTGCTGCAGCAGGTGGAGGCGCTGAAGTGACAGCAGGTACTTCATCCACAACAATAGGGGGCAGAGTGGACTCTTCAGGAGCTGGAGATGGATCAGGTGGAGGTGGTGCTAGAGGCTCTACGAGCGGTTCGCTCACAGGTGCATCAGTCGGCACGATGGCCAGCTCCACACAGTGACAAGGCGGGTGGGACTCCTCAAAAGCGAGCTCTGGAACAGGAGAAGGAGCTGCCACTGGCTCTGGAGGAGGTGGAGGTGGAAACAGTTCACATGGAGGTGGTGAATCAACAGCTGGAGCCACAGTTGAAGGCACTTCTTCAGCTGGAGGAGGTGAAACTACAGGACAGGGTGGGATTACTGGTTCAGCTGGTGTAGCTGAAGGGAAAACAGTTTCAAGAAGGTCAAGAGGTGCAGCAGCAGCAGGTTCAGTAGGTGGAGGTTTCACAGGCTCAGATGGAAGAGATGGAGCTGAAGGTTCAGATGAAGCTGCAGCTGTTGGGGATGACTCTACAGGTGGGCGAGGGACAAAAGGCTCGGTGACTCTTTCTGAAACAGGTGGTGTAGATGGACTTTCTGGCTCTATGAGAGGTGGGACAAACGGTTGAGGAGGAGGTAGAACTACAGGCTCCACTGCAGGAGGAGGTGGCGGAGGAGATGAAGGCGCCACAGTTGTTTCGACTTGCGGAGAAATAGCAGAGGGAGGGGGAGGTGGGGCTGGGACAACAGGGTCAGTTGGAGGAGCTTTTGTCTCTGGAGGTGGTGGAGCAGGAGGAGGTGTTTCAGGCTCAAGAGAGGTCTGAGGAAAGGAGTGAAACTTTACAGGAGGAGGGGGGGCCAGTTTTACAGGGGGAGGAACAGATTTGACTGGTGTAGATGTAGATGGGGCTTCCTGAGCAGGAGGCGGAGGAGGTGGAGGGGGGCTGAATGGAGCAGGAGGAGGTGTCACAAGAGGTAACAGGTGTTCAGCAGGGGGAGGGGGGACTGGAGTGGGCGTTTGTAGGTCAGGTGAGTGTGAAGGACGACCTCCATTCTGTGAGAGCTGAGGACAGACGCCCCGTGAAGACTGCCTCATCCGGCGGATGACTCTGTCCGACAGCTGGTGAAAACAAGAGAATAAACAGAAACATTTACAGCTGTGAGCGCCACCTGCTGGGCTAATCAGCATTTCTTCTAATTGTAGCTGCTACTTCAGGTATGTTTTGGTCTGAACTAGACTCAACCTTGACTAATTATATATTGTCTGAAAGCTCTAAGTTTCCTCATTCTGTCCCCCTATCACTGAAACAGCTGATAGATAATTAGTGTTTTCTACTATGGGCCTGGGAAAAAACCAAAAACAAACAAACAAAAACCCAACTTGCATTTCTACTACCTTCTATCCTAGAAGAGGATATGTGGAAAAACATGGTGGGTGATGTCAGCGTGGTCCGAGATGCAGTGGGCAACTGTACACAATACATGGTTATTCATAGCTATTATTATTCCCTAGTTCAACTCAGAGTTGAATTGAACTAGTTCAGACTCATCAATGACAATTAGTGTTGGTACTATAAAAATGAAGCACATGTTTTTGGAGATTTCTGTTGTACTTAAGTGGTATTTTACTCATTCTTTATTCTGTTTTGTATTTTTTCCTCTTTCCCAGATTTGTTTTGTTTTACTGCTGTTTGTTATCTGTTCTTCATTGAAGACTAAAAAAAACAAGAATGTTTTTTTTGTTTTCTCCAAATGGTCCATGTGACAGCCAACCTTGTTTTCTTTCCTATATTTAACCAGAGTCAGTGGTTTCGCCACTCGGACTGCTCTGGTGTGGGTGGTACAAACCAGTTAATTAGTTGTGGTTTTTCCAAGTGCCACAGAATCAGGGAACTTAAAAACACAACAGACCACTGACGCACTCTGCAATGACAGCATCTCTACTGACACCGCTGTGAAGAGACTGTGTGCATAAACATTTAGATTGTTTCTCTCAGTTAAAGTCCGTGCGCAAAGTTTCCCGGGGCTTTCACTCACCCTAATGCCCTTCACAATAGTAAATCCTCCGCCTTCACCATCTTCACGGGAGAGGTGACTCGGGCTGTTTCCCCCCATCCACACCCGCAGCCGCAGCGATGCTCACTCACTGTTATCAGGACTGTCCGGTTACTGCGAATATTTAATCCACAACGTGGATCAGTGCTCAGGGAAACAAACAGCTGTAGCAATCCGCCCTTCCCACCGCTGAGCCTGAACAACAGCAGCTGCGATTGGACGGAGCTGAACAACGCCTCTCTGGATTGGTCGACTGGGTCTTAAAAATCAGTGAAACGTAAGAGAACATTGTGTCCCATCATAAAAAAAAACAAGAGAAATGCTATGATAAATTCACATTTTAGTTTCAGTGGGCAGGGAGAGTGAACATTTATTGTTCTGTGCACGTTTCCAAAAGTTGACATATGCTGGTCCAGTACACCTGAGACAATATCACAAGGACACATGAAAAATAAAATACAGCAACTACATGAACTCCATAAAAGACCCCTCTGTATTTCTAACTGTATCTCTCTGTATCTCCATAATCCTGATTCCAGCTGTTCCTCAGCACTGATGTTTTTAGTCCATTCAGCATCACATTATTGTGTTCATTGTAATCCTATGGATCAGTGTAAATGTAGATATAAATATGGAGTAAATTAGCTGTCACTTTTATCAAATAAATATTCAAACAACATTACAGACAAAACAAAAGTCACATCCTGATTTTGCATCTGTGAATGCTAATGAGGTACTACTGTTAAAGGAAAGTTTGGTGATGTTCTGTATTTTTTTTTAATTGTCAAAAAAATCCCATGAAAAGATTGAAACTGATGATGAACAGGTCCTACACAGTTGTCCAGAAACCATTAAAACTCATCAGTGGGCCACACTCTTTCACTGTGTGACATGTTCATTTCATTACAACTAACGTGCTCTGTAGTTCGAGTCCCACATACACCACCCTGCTTCTAAATACTCACTGAAGCACCAAATGTGTAATAATCTGCAGGTGAAAGCGGCAATAAATGCACTATTTACTCCTGTTTGAGAAATGTTTTCAGAAAATACAGTTCCCAGTTGTTTTAGGAATTCATTTCACCTTTTTTAAAAAAAAAAAAAAATGAAATAATCTAATTGTAACCAGTTTTTAAAACTACAATATCAGATTTTTTTTGGTCCCTTGGGGGCAGAGGAAACAAGCTGGAAATACAACACTGATACAGCTAAAGCTGCGACTACTGTGATTATATTCATTGTCGAATATTCTGCCTATTATTTTCTCAATTAATTGTTTGGTCTCTAAAACATCAGAAAACAGTGAAGAAAGCTCAGCACAATATCCTAGAGCACAAAGGGACGTCATCAAATGTCTTGTTTTGTCCGACCAACAGTCAAAAAACCCCAAAATATTCCATTTACTACAATGTATTCTTCCATTTGACAGCATGAAACCATCTGATGTGTGGGATTTTTGCTTTAAAAAATTCACTTGCTAATTGGTTAATGACTGCAGCTCTAGACATATCATCACTTTCTAAGTTGATATAGTGAAACTGTTAGAAACAGTTGCTTATTTGAACATTCAGCACACAGAGAATCATTTATATTTATCATTTACTTGGAGTGTTGTGTCTGGCTACCTGATCAATGTCCAATATTCAGTCGCTGTTCGCTCTGTTTTTGATCTCTACCAACTCCTGAGGGAAATATCTCAGTTAGCTGCTAAATGCTCCACTATGTTTACCAGCTAGTCACTGAGTGTGTCTGCTGTTTGGTGCTGAGCAGGGAGTGTGAAGTGCTTTTTTAGAGTTTTTTTCATTGGAAACAGCTGTCTGCTGCGGCCGAAAAAGCCACCAATGAGAGCGGTGAAAATCAAAAACAGAAGTAAAACAGCAAAGTTGTGGGCAGTAAAACCAAAACTGAGCGACACAGACACAGTAGAGAAGTCAGCGAGTATTAATAGGTGGACTAACACACTGATGGTTTTGGTCTTTTCATGTGATTTGTTGACAGTAACAAAAATAAAGATCAATACCAGCATCCTCCTTTAACCTGTTGTATGTGTCTGTGTGTGTGTCTGTGTGTGTGTGTGGTTTGCTATAGCCAACTAGAAAAAACAATTTCTGGGGAAACCGTGGTAGGATTGCTGTCTTCTGGAAAAGCTAAACTTTGTATAAACAAGAGCATTGCTGGCTGCTAAAAAAAAACAAAAAGGCTGAAGCTGAGCTTCACTGCAGGAAATGCCAGAAACTAATCTACACTGTTGGCATAAATTAGCATGAAGGAGTAGATGAATTTGTCTGAAGTGAAAAAGGGTTGAATCAAGTGTTTGATTAACACCACAGACATCAGATCAGCTGATCTTATTCAGCTGTTTGTGCCCAACTGCTCTCAGAGGTTGCCATGGTGATTTCAAGTGCTTAGTGTCTACTGAGTAAGACATGGATTAGGCTAAGAGACACCTCTTGACTGGCTTAGCAGTCAAAGGCCATAACATCTCTTGCCTAATTTTTTTTAATATAGTGAGGGTCTGGAGACTCTGCTGGATGCAGTGATATGAATTATTTGTTTATAGGGTCAAAAATTAGGAAAATGGTGCCAGTTGAAAAAAAAAAGGTTGTTTCTGTTTTTTTTCCCGGTTCTTAATTTGTATAGTTGTCTATGGGGCAGCTGGATGTTACCCCTGTCACTCAGAGGCTCATGGAGCCTGTTTGCTTAGACAGTCACACTGTGTGAAAGAAGACAAATTTGCCTCCATCCTGTCGAAAACTGATGTGGGAAGACTTTGAACTTTGTGGCCGTGAGGACGAGTTAAACTGAAACTTTCTCGTTTAACACCTCCTCCCACTCTGTTTGTAATGTCACCCACTCTAGCCTCTGAACATTCTGTCCATTCATTTCCATGGGGAAAAATTTACAGACAAACAGTTTAATAGTTCAGGAATTACTAGCATTTTTTGCTGACAAATCAAATTCACACCATCTCCATATCGAACTGCATGTTTTGAAGTTTGAATGGAGTTTCTACCCTGAACGGTGCGGGACTGGTTAGGTGCCGAAAAAATTAGCAGAAGAATGATAAGAGAGAGAGAGAAGAGATTTTTGGGCTTAGAAGATGTTGGATCAAGTACGAAAACAAAATGACTTTATAACTTCATAAAAACCACTGCAGGGTAGTTGACCACAAACAATCTCCAAGTCCAACACGGTGGCTGATTTTCCAGTCTCTTCTTCTTCTTCACTCTGCCTTCTTGCCCTTGACGTCGGGTCCACGCAGAGCCGTCTGTATGCTGCTCCACACCTCCGTGTACAGCAGAGTACCCAGGAAGACCACGGCTGTGCCCACCCAGTGCCAGGCAGTGAAGGGATTTTGGAAGTAAATGATGGAGAAGATGAGGCTGAGGAACTTTCTCAGAGTCACCACCAGAGTGACGGTCAGCGAGGCGCACTCTGTGGTCAGAATGAAAACACCACGGATGCAAATGTACCTGAGGAAACTGGTTAAAGTCTGCAACAAGTCTCTGAGAAAACAGGAAAAAGAAACTCTTAAATATATCATAAACAAATTAGCGGTTAATGTTGTCTTAATAAACTCAGCCATAAATGAACTTTGCCCAAATAAAACACTGTAAAGGCTAAAAAGTTTCCTGATTTAGACGAGTAAAGATTTCCACCAACTACGACAGATGAAATGCTTTATGACTCTGCAATGTGTGTCGCACTTCACAGTCTGGCCATGTTTTAATACTTGATCCTTCAGACACACGTCAAATGGTGCTAAAAAGAAGTATTGAAATTTGATAACCAGTCTTACTTGTCACTCATTAAATTGACGCAGTGTATTCACTTGTGGCCTTTCATTACACATAGAAAATGTCTACTGTTTGAGTTGTGACAGTTCAACGAAAGTGGGACTTTTCCTTCTCAAGTTTCATGTGAATCAATTTAGAGAAACAAGGAGGTAAAACTATGAAGTGTTCATCAGAGAAAAGTCATTAAAAACAATGTTTTCTGTTCTCTGAATCATCCTTTATAGGAGTTGGGAACCACTGTAAAACATTAATAAGTGTCCCTGTAGATAAATAAATATGAGCAGGTAATGTCAGCCTTTTTTTTTTGGTAGGATACTGTGTGATGATGTTGATCAGCAGGTAGAGCCACATTATCGGCATGGTCAGTCCAACCACAGGAACGACTACTGGAGCTGCCAAGAGACGATATTTATTTACATCTGTGAGCAAAGACACAAGGTCCCGAACATAAACTCTGTAACGTTTCTTGAGTGAATCGATGATACTCACTGCTCTGACTGAAATGGACACAGTGGTTGTAGATGTCTTTGGAGAGAAGCAGGAAGCCTGGCAGAGGCAGGAAATGCTGAGACAGACAAGAGGGATTAATAGAATTATTATCTACATTAGTCAACTTGAATTAGAGGAAAATAAAACATTAAAAATGAACAGTTAATAGCTGTTTGAGCAATGACTTATTCCCAAGACAGAAGATCAAATGAAGCTTGAATTTTCCTGCAGAGGCTTGGATGTTTTGTGTGTGTCCTGCAAGTCAAAGCAGGAAGAAAACTCACATTATAGAAGAGAGCCTCTTTGGAGTGTTTTCCATACTGTTTGTACAGCATCTCCTGGAAAATGCCCATCCTCGCAGACATCAGCAGAGCAAAGGTCAACATGGCAATACCTAAAAGAATGGAAATGGAGGAAAAAAACATTGGACTGTGTCTATCTATCACAGAAAGAGATGTATTTATTTTCATTTCATTTTATTTTTTGCAGGGACAATTCAAACATCTCTGTATATGTGCCATTGCTAGCTAAAAGGCCAATTCTTAACTGCTGCCCCTTGGCCAGGTGTTAATTTAGCTATTAAAGCAACTAAGAGCACATCAACATCATCAACAACAACAACACACCAACACCTCAACTGATCATGAAAATAATCGTAACTTGTAGCCCTAGTCCAAATGAAATTTTAAAGAGACTGGGACCAAACATTCACCTATAAGCCAGTGCACAAAGGCATAAAATCCTTGTTCTTCTGATCCCTCACTGGCAACATTCTGCAGAAACAAAACAATAAGTCACAAAGAACATGTGTGCATCAGAAAATATCTCAGGTCACGACTGCGTTGATTCAGAGAGAAAACTGTCCTGAACTGAATGATTAGTTTGCATGACAACCAGCAACCATGTGTGGAAAACGTGACTTGCTCTGCAGAAGACTCACCACTTGCCTGGCAGACATGATGGTGCAGATGAAGATACCAGCTGAAACTAAAGCTATAGACAGATATTTACTGGCTGAATACCTGAAAAGAGAGGTGGGAGACAAATAACAATAACTGCAATAAATCTGCATGTAGATATAGTGTAATGGCGCAGACTAGAAAAGCTCTGGGGTAAAATGTTGTTTGATGTAGAGACTTTTAAGCCATCAGAAAAAGCAGTGATACCTTTTCTTCAGGATGATTATTCCTAGGATCATGTTTGCGATTAGTGATCCCTGCAAAGAAACAAGCAGCAGGTCAAACAGAGGTCAGACTGAGGTGGAGGTGATGATGGAAGTTGTGTGATAATAGGAAACACTGAAAAGTGAAAGTGAAAAGCAGGAATTCGTACTGATCTGAAGATCATGTGCAGCGGCATGGCAATGTTGAAGTTGAGAGCGTAATTGTTGATCACACTGACTGTGAAGAACATTGTCACCATGATCACATAGTTACTGGGGAAAAAAAGCGGCACAAGAGGTTTGTTTTAGTGTATGTTCATCTTCACTGCAGCAGGAAATTTAAGCTCCATCAATGAGTTAAATTCGTAAATTTATTTTATTATTTCTTTTTCTACCTGACAGGGATTGCTGGTTTCTTCCTCCCAAAGTTTGTTTCAAAGATGAAACCTTCTATTGCGATGAATAAAAACTGAGCGAAGGTGACGATGTTGCCGCATCCTGGAAACTCTCTATAGAAAGAGAAGAAAATAACAACAGATCACTGTTTGCAATATGTTCATGTATATTTACTGTCTAGTCTCTCACTGTAATAAGATTATTGTCATTTAAAAAAAAAAAATAATATAAATCATTTTTTCTTCTTTTTTTTTTTAGAAAAAAAAAACAATGTTCAATCTTCAAATGTGTTATTTTGGTTAATCAAAAGTCCAAATGTAACCTATGATAAGATGCCAGAAAACTGAAATATATATAAATATATATTTTGTGTCCAAAACATAGATATGTTCAATTTACACTGATATAACAGAAAATATCAGCAAATTCTCACTCTGGAGAAGAAGGTTTGCTTTAAAATATCTTTGTTCTATCCTATTTTATTTTATCTTGGAAACTTTACCATATAAAGAATTAGAAAGAAAAGTCAACTTTAACGGGCCATCTTCTTGTTTGTGTTGTGTTATAACTGCAAGTTTGTTTGTAACTTTTGTCTTCACACAGTAACTTTAGAGGAACATTTCATGAACATTACTCACACTAAAGCACAAAACCATGACCAAGCTACTTAATACGAGTTACATTAACAATTATATGTTTACTTTCCACCTCTGAAAACATGCTAATGCATCAAACCACGGTAACTACACTTAAGTAGCTGGACACAGAAACACATGCTGCGGCAGAGGGGAGTTAAAACAAAAATAAATAACAGCTGTGAGAACTTTTAAGCAGTAAAACCGACGTGAGCTCATTTACAGACTTAAGTTTGTCACTGACCTTACAAGCAGCTCCAGAGACACCACATTGCTACAGCAGCCGACAAAAACAAGAACAATGGCGAAAACTGTCCCCATGATGATTTACTGCCAAAACCAAAATATCGGTGGAAAATGTGTCACTTTATAAAGCAGATTTCGGGTCGGTACATATTTGCAAACAAGCAGCAGTTAGTGTTTCAGAGGAGGTCTTCCTTATTCCACACAAACTCCTGTTTCAGCTGAACACGTCCGAATCTGAGATTGCGCACTTCATTGTTCCCGGCGCTCACGGGAGTTGTAGTTTCATCAGTTAAATCACGGAAAACGGTTCACGGTGTCCTTTTACATTCTCCATATCTAAGAGAACACTGCAAATTAAATAATTATATTAACAAGAGTAAACAGTAGTGTCTATATCTAAAAATAGTCTAAATGAATGAGTGAGCAGCGTAATCACTACGCACATATGACACAGAGACGTTAGGACGTGAATGCATCATCAGTAGAGTTTAAAAAAGAAAGACGAAGAGCTCTCACTCTGACCAAATTTCTGGGTACCATAAACCACGCAGAAGAAGACGGAGAAAGAAAGCGGCTCTGCGCTGGTAATTCTGGGCTGTGCCGCTAAAGCAGACCCCACAGTTCTTGCCCCACAACAACAACCTCTAGACTGGGAAGGACATCAGACTTCAAATTTCTATGCGTAGAATTGCTTTGTGACTTTAGTAGTGAATGGGATATGGTTTTTGAAAGAAGAAGCATCATAAAAGTAGTTAATTACATGTTGAACTTCTGCATTCTAAATCATGTATTCAGCAAAATGTAGAACAAAGTATAAGAACAAAACTGATGAATGGTGCATTAATGGTGCTAAACAAAAAGGAGGCAATTTAACTACTTTATAAACTCTGTTCCATAACAGTGCATCATTTATTACAACTTTACTACAACATTTAAGTACAATAGACGATCTTTGGTGTAATGCGCGATTACGTGGCTCCGGAGGACGTGGCGTAACGAACCGCTAGCTTTGCCTTCGCCGCTGCTGTGGCATCAACAGTTTAGCTAGCGCTAGCATCCAAAGCAGCGGGTCTGATTCGTTACGAGTTTCGTGCTTTTCGATAAACTCAGCAGCTGCCGCCAAAATGATTTCACTCTCGGATTCACAAAGTAAGTGCTTCTTCGCTGTTCTTTGTCTTTGTAACATCTTTGTTTCGTTTCATTTCAATGTGTGAGGCCAAAAGCTCAAACACTATTGGCTGAGAGCATCGTCACGTATCAATACGTCATTGTAAGGTATTTAAAATAAAGAAGGGTAATTATTGTTACTTGTGTTTTTTTACATTTTCTTTATATTGTTATTCGTTATACAGTCCTTTATTTTACGTATAAATACGTATATATTTACTCATGTGGTACTATTTTATAAAGAGTTTATAAAGTATACAGTATATTAAGTAATTATAAGTATGTAACGTATATTATAAAATATGAAGTACTTTTCCTTGTTACATTGTCTGATGACTAATTTTGCTCCTTTGTTTCTTAAAATCTTTAGAAATTGGGATGGGGCTCACAGGGTTCGGCGTGTTTTTCCTCTTCTTTGGGATGATGCTGTTTTTCGATAAAGCTCTCCTCGCCATTGGAAATGTGAGTTGATCAGTGATATCACGACACTGTCCAACATCTCCCATGTATCATCTGAAAGATGTCAGACTTGTAATGATTTGTGTGTGTGTGTGTGTGTGCTTGTCGTACAGATTCTGTTTGTCTCCGGTCTGTCCTTTGTCATCGGCCTGGAGCGTACCTTCAGATTTTTCTTCCAGAGACACAAAATAAAAGCCACCAGCTTCTTCCTGGGGGGAGTGTTTGTGGTCCTGATCGGCTGGCCGATCATTGGAGTCGTTCTGGAGATCTACGGTTTCTTCCTCTTATTCAGGTCAGCTCAAGCAGAGGGAACACAAACTCCTTGTCATCGTACTCTTGAATAAATGTGAAATGTTTTTGGTCTCAACTCATTCTCTTTAACAGGGGATTCTTCCCGGTGGCAGTAGGCTTCATCAGACGAGTACCTGTGCTCGGGTCTTTGCTGAGTTTACCAGGGATCAGTACTGTAAGTATCATGTCAACCATCAAACCATGCAAACTGAATATGCGTTAAAACTTGTCTTACACTTTGAAAAGGCTGGGTATAAAATATGACACGAATGCTATTACTGAAATGTGAGTGCTGACAGTCTTTCTATTGTGTCGCCTAAGAACAGTGTCTCTGTTGTACTGAACTCGGTCTCATGGGACTCCCCACTTAGAGTGTGCTGTCTGTGAGGCCTTCGCAGGTTCATAAAGACAGTCAGTGTTCAGGATCGGTTCTCACTACATAATTCCTTTAATTTAGCTCTCTGGTTTTATGTGGTGCACTGTATATACTGAGCTGTATTCAGCTCACCAAACGTTTAACAAATCTGGTGCTTTTGTTTGTGTTTTCTTATAAAAACCTTATTGCATCTCTTTCAGTGATTTCTCTCATCCCAATATGTAATCTGGTCCTATCAGCCTCTCTTAAATAATCTCTTTATTCCTCATGCCAACATCATGCTCTCAAACTTTGCGTCATTACTATGATTTTAAATGACCCTTCAGATAACATTAAAGCCTTTGCACATCAGAAAGTCTTTCTGACAGGTGTTTCGCATCAGAAACTGTTACTGTGAGAAATAAAAAAAATCTCACACACTGTCAGTCTCTTGTGCTCAGTATTTTCACCTCTCAGGATAAATACAGACTGCCCTATGTTATTGGTGAAGGCTGTTGGGTCTGTATGCAGAAGCACACCTATGCCCTTGCTTCTCATAGATATGGAGCTCCCCTGAGCTCCAAACTTTGCTTTGAAATGTATTTAATGTGATTCTTTATAAGTTGTAAATATTGCAGCATAAAAAATAACCCTTCATTGTTCTTTTTCTTTTTTTCATTTTCAGCTCGTGGACAAAATTGGCGAGAGCAACACTATGGTATAACAGTGGGCTGTTTTTGTATTGGAGGAGACTTTCAGTATTTATCATAGCTTCTAATAGTTACTGTATATTTTGGTCATTGCCACTCCAGGACTGTGAATCCAGACATTTTCCTGCACAAAAGACACATGTTTATTGGTGGACATTTGAGGACAAGGAAATTGTTTTGTATCTGACCACCACTGGACAAAGTTACCAAGAGATTTTATTATTTTAAAGGTTGGAAGCAGGTCTCCCTGTTTTGTATCATTCCACTCTGATATTTATGGACTGATCATTTTTGGGACCACTGGTTCAACTCAGCAGAGAGTCTGCAGCTTTTTTATATCATCCACTCCTTCAGATTGTGTGCCTGAACAGTCACTGAGAGCATTTTTGAGTTCCTCTATGAAGTGTTACTGGAATTTTGTATATTAAAATAAATAAGGTTGAACTAAATGTTACTTTAGCAAAGAAACCTGAACTGTTTTGGAAGAGGTTGAAGAAACGTGTCGTGGAGATGTTTTACTGTAACTTTTGTAATTACATACTTGAAATAAAGTGTGTCTTTTATACATTTGTTGTATATTTTTGCTGCAGGGATCATGGTTTTAAATGTGTTACCTAGGACAATTAATTACACTGGGCTGTAATTAAAGTGTGGCTGTTCTCCCCTTTTTTTACTCTTTAATTATTCAGTGGTACCGAGTAGGTACCCAGTGTTTACAAAAATACTGAGTTTATTCCTTTTTTCCACTAAAATACACAATTGTTACTCCCTTGTTCCTCATAGTCTTGTTTTCTTCCACTGTACCTACATTTACACTCTAAACATGGATGGATTAATGAACAGGTCTGCTGGGCACAGGCTAAAAGGGTCAGGGCTCCCCCTTACCAGGAAAAGGAGACAAGGAGACACAAAATGACCAGAAAAAGGGACAAAGTGACAACAAAGGAAGCAGTTGTTTTGTGTCTCTTTGTGGTTGTTTTGTGCATGTTTTGATCCAGGTGTCAGGCTCTCACTGTATGAAGGAGGGGTTGACAGGCCCATTGTCTTATAATCCACCCATGCCTGTAAATCATGAGCTGTATTGTGAAGTGTTACTAGCATTTTCAGTGAATACAAATAAATCCCTCCTTGTGAATGTGAAAAGTGTCTATTTTTACATTAACTCGTATGACACACAACAACACGTGCAGCTTTTTATATAGAAAGCATCAACAAGTTCACCAGCATTTGCAGCTTTTACACAATCCTCAGCCTCGGGCCTCCTGCAGGTGTCTACACCCACACACAAGCTGTCACCACATCAGCTTCATTCATAAAATCTCACCAGTGTTGTCATCATGTGGTGACCCGGCGAAGAGACTCTGCTGCTGCTGCTGCTGCTGCTCACAGGAGTCTTAAAAAGTTTAAATCTCTCTTATGTGTCTGTGATTAATGAGCAGTGGCAGTTTTGACAGCACCTGTCACTCTCGTCAATTGAAATGTTATGTGTGATGTAATTAAGCTACCTATCAGCCTCATCACTGACGCTGATAACGAGGTGGTATGCTTTTTTTGGTTGTTTTTATAATGTGACAGCAGTGAGGAGGACGAAGCACAAATCAAACATATCAATACAAACTACAGCCTGCAGGATCGCAGAGAAAAATAACATTAACGGTAAGCTATTATTATTATTATTATTATTATTACAAGTAGTAGTAGTTGTTTAAATCTACATTCTAATTGTAATACTTTACTTTTTTTGCTTGAAGTCCCTTTATTTAGCATTCAATTGCAGTATATAAACATAATAAACAGTTTATACAATATTTATAATGATTATTTTATCATTATTAAATGTAAATATAATATATAATTGTATGTGGAAATGTCCACACATGGGATATGGATTTCCATAGTCTCCTGAGACTGAGTATGTAAAATTGTTGACATATACACTTAGAAACCATTTATCAACTGCTTATAAATGCTAAAAAATATAGATTTATATCTCTTCTGTTATTATTAGTAATACTATTAGTGTTACTTTTAATTAAACTAAATGTCATTGCAGAGTTCAGCAATGGCTCTTATAGTCACGTTGTTTGTGGTGACCTTGGTTACCCAGTGCTGGACTGCACCACAGGTGAGTGAAAGCTCATTTTTCTTTTCCATGTTTAGGCTGCATTTCATCATGAATGTGTAGAAACATCAGTGTGAGATAAACCTGTCTTATTTGCATCACTCTTCAGCGGAGAAACTGGACTCCTCAAGCGATCTTGTACCTAAAGGGAGCACGTAAGAACGCATTGAAAACAGTGAGGAGTTTCTTGTTTTGAGCTGTCTTATCAAATTAAAAGCAGTGAAAACAGTGCTGGTTGTTGATCTTCTACAGAGGGACACCGCTCAGTGTTGGAGCGCGCCAGCAGAGAGAAAGATGACATTTCACATTTAGGTGAGTCTAATGAGTGAGGCAGCTATAGTGATGTACTATAATTAGAAACATTGATTTAAAAAAAAGGTAATTTTCAGTTTCACCAACAAACAAACATCCAGTGATTCAAAGTACAAAAAGTTATGTAAGCAGTGGTGCTGTATTATCAGTCTTCCTCCAGTATGACACTTTATGTTTGTATGTTATTTCTTTCTAGGACATGTCCTGATAGTGAAATTTTGTGTTTCTTTTTCAAATGTTGTTGTTCTGTGTCTCTGCAGTAACTCACCCCGAGAGCAGCGATGGACTGGGGTTGTCTTTGGCTTCATCCGTCCTCCTGGAGCTTCTGCAGCGCACTGTGGAGGAAGGTAAAACCCTGAATATCATCCCCAACACACTGTCTGACCCTCACTTATGATACAAGATTTTTTTTTCCAAAACTTTCTTTATCTATTTCTTTTCTTCAGGTGGAGGCAATTTAGACAATTACCCAGATGAACAAGAGCCGAATCTGTACTATTTGTGAGGTGTTATCAGAGATCACTTCAACCATTGTTTCTTCTTTTCTTATGTAGTTGTATTTTCTTGTATTCAGTATGTTTCTCTATACGTTACGTATTGTTGTTTGAGTTTACTTGTAATTAAATCTACCATATAAATAAAACTGCCTTGCCTGTGACCTGTTACTATTTAATTCTGAACCATTTGTTCAGTTTATTGCTGGACTGAAATGGTTTCATTTTCTCCTCCTTATGGACGTTGCAGCTTTCAGCGTGTGTTGGGCATGGAGGGAATTTCCTTTTACAGTGGTACAACTTAAGCAATTAACTGAAATGAAAGAGAAAAAAAAAAAGTCTGTCAGCTTGAGGCAACAATTAAGTCATTCTCACCACCCAGTGATTAACACCTGGCTAAACACAGCTCAGTCAGACATCATCACACTGTCTACACTGGGGTCACTAAAGAGGTGGCCCAGTGAGTCTTATTGGGAATGGCAGCCTGACCAAGCTGTGACTGGGCCAAACAGAGGTCAGCAGCTGAGATGTAAAGGTGTCCAGGGTTTAATCCTGTTTTTTTTCTAAGTACATTTGTACATGTAAAGGCTACTAAGTGAACAATTTTCTGTAGAAGCAACTGTTTTATTTTTGGAAGATGCTCACCATAGGGTCGTTACTTACCAGAGATGTTTTACATTTACTGTCTTTCAGTAAATGGTTTATGTGCAATAAAGTATCTAGAAAAAAAAGGAACTGTATATTGGATCTAGAAATCATCATTAAGATGTGTTTACATTAAAAGTGACCAGAAACGTCAGAGCCCAGAAAGGTTTAGGAGAGGACATATCAAACCTGTGAACTGACATTTTGAATTGTGTGCATAATCTAATATTTGTGTGAGAAATGCACTCATACAGTACAAACCTACTCATTAAACCAACGCCAGGATATCTAAAATCCATTGTGATGTTTTCCTTAAATGTGATTGACATTACTGTTTCCCTGGAAACCATATGCACATGTGTTGGCTCTGTCGTACCGGGTTGGGAGGAACTACCCAGTGTTAGTATGGTGTTCCTGATCAAACGCTCAGTGAGTGAATGTATTAATTCTATTTCACAGTAGATTTTAACTTCACCACTGAATAACTGAACAAGTGCGCATCTTGTTCAAGCATCAACAAACTGGCTTTATTACACGTCAAAGCAACATGAGTGACACATGGTCCCACACTGCAACAACACAGTCGAGGACAAATGAGTCAGAGCAACATTTCACCCAGATAATGTCACATTTGGTCTCCAGCGAGAAGTGAACAAACTCTGACATCTACAGCTAAATCTGTCGGGATTAGATCTCCGTACACACGCCTGTGACTCTACAGAGGGCAGTGGCTTGAAGGTGTGGAAGGAGGAGCTGTCTGGTGTTAGCGACTGCAGTGTATTAGTAGGCGATGAGCAGTCAGGAAGGTGCAGCTATGCCGCCCCCTACTGGTCAGTTAGATGTCCTGCAGGTCCTTCTGGATGTCCCACAGTGTGTTGGCACTGGCCTGCAGTTGGGCCACCTCGTCATCTGTCAGGGTCATGTTGACCACGCTGGCCACGCCCCCGCTGTTCAGCACGCAGGGCAGACTGAGATAAACTTCATCAATGATTCCATACATGCCCTGTCAATCAACAAAAACCACCGTGTGAGAATATTAATATCTGTAAAACAAAGATTAAAGCCACAAGAGAAGTGATAAGACCTGCACAAAATTCAACTCATTACCATTTCTTATTAAAGTGAGTGAAAAAAGGAAAGGTAGTTAGTTACAAATTAAATCAAAGGCTTGAAATGAGTGATTATTACTTTTCTTAACGTTAGTTTTAAATGCAGCACTTGGGGAACAAAAATGATTGTGTCCAGAGGTTTGTTACTAAGAACTAAACTTGATTTAAGAAAAATAAATACAAACTGGGAAAAATAAATTTAAATTTACAGTTAAAAGCAAAAAGTCAAGATTCATATTTAAATCTAAGTAAATCAAAATCAATTTATAATAATGGGAATTTGCTATTTTGGAGTTTAGATTCATTACCTGAGTATGAGCATGAAAACTTTAAATGTATGCAGTTTAAGAACAATCTTTGCTGTTACTAGTCTTTTTCCATTATAAACATTGTTTGTTGTAGATATTAACTTTAGCTTGGCTATGCAGTTTTAGTCTCTGTTCACATGTAAAATGCATGTGAAAATGAGTCTCTGCGGGTGTGAGTGAGTGAACATCCTTTACCTTCACCATGGTTGAAACTGGATGAATCCTGTTCATGTTCCTCATGAGGCTCTCTGTCAGGTCAGCTACACTCAGACCAATGGCCCAGTTGGTGTAACCCTTCAGTCGGATCACCTCATAAGCACTGAGAGACACATGGACACAACCTAAAACACCAAAAACTAAGTTTGGACTGCTTAATGTCTCGACTTATTACTGTTAGTTGATCTGAAATGTAATGAAGACATGATGTGAGGTGTTAAAAATAAACTCATAAAACACAACAACACTCTTTGAAGCAGATTTTGCCTCATGACGACTGTTTTTGTCCTCTGTGGAAGAGACAGAGGCAGACAGAAGGAGACCTGAATAAATAATTTATGTCTGATCACTGACTATCTAAATCTTTTCAAAATAATTAATTTCAATTAAAAAAAAATCTTAATTTAATACCACTACAACACTAGTTCATACACATGACAAAACAGGGACAACGCATTCAAAATCAGATGATCTGAAGAAACTATACGGATTTAACATGATCATTATTTAAAGATTAAGTTTTGAACCAAAATATTTAGATATAAGTATTTTGTAACAATCAAGGAAATCTGAGAAACCCAAGTGAACTCTGGCTTACCTGTCCACCACCATCTTGTGGGTCTCCTTCCAGTTCTCATCGTCACTGTCGGTGCCGATTTCCGGGTTTAATGTCTGTAGGTTGACTCCAGCTACGTTCGTTCCACTCCACACAGGCACTAAAACACACGTTGAAACCATCAGCTTCCTTTCATAAACTTAAGACACGACAGTGATACTTCCCTTGTGCTTGCTCACAGGCAGAGTTGATTCAGGGTGCTGACAAAACACAAATGCCACAAATCCTCACCACTGGTGTCTCCATGTTCTCCCAGGATCCATCCGTTGAAGCTGCTGGGGTGGATTCCCAGTTTGTCGGCCATCAGGAAGCGGAAGCGGGCTGAGTCCAAGTTGGTGCCGCTGCCGATGACGCGGTGCTTGGGAAGGCCACTCAGTTTCCAGGTCACATAAGTCAGAACATCCACTGTTGAAGAGAAATGTTAGCATCACTGTCTTTGTGGGAGACACAAAAAGACAGAGAGAGATGTGTGTTAGACAGCACCTGGGTTGGAAACCACAATGATGATGCAGTCTGGGCTGTATCTGACGATCTGGGGTACGATGTGCTTAAAGATGTTGACGTTTCTCTGGACGAGGTTCAGCCTGCTCTCCCCCTCCTGCTGACGGACTCCAGCTGTCACCACCACAATGCGGGAGTTTGCAGTCACAGAGTAATCTGACAGAGAAGAGGAAAGAGGAGGACTCTGTCGTGATGCTGAAGACAGCAAAAGCTCAGTCTTCACTTTCAGATTCAAACCTTTTTTTTTTACAGGCATTAAAAAGTGGTCAGAGTGTCCACTGCATTCTGCAAATACCTGAACTGTGTTTATTAAACTAAGTTCTAACATTTAATTTCATTGCATATCTCGGATATGAACTTGCCTTTGTCTGCAACTATTTTTGGGGTTTTGAGGAAGAGGCTGCCGTGCTGCAGGTCCATCATCTCTCCTTTTAGCTTGTCCTCCATCACGTCCACCATGGCCAGCTCATCGGCCAGCTCCTGCACACATCAGGGAAGGTAACTGTAATCAGTACTGAATCAAATCAAAATCTCATCATAAATACAGTGTATTTACTTGCTTACCTAAGCAAGTTTAGTTAATTTAGTATTTCCTATTCACTGTTTCTGGATTAGTTATATTGAAATAAGGAAATCAGCTAGATGCTAAATATGGTACATCTTTTCTCTTTGAATGCAATTCATGTTTTTCATACATAGTCCCTGACATATAACTGTAATAAACTAAACTCAGTAATTATTGCTTTTCAGACAGGAAGTTGCTGCCCAATTTCAGCTGAAGAAGAAAAGTTAAGCTGAACTGCTTTAGAAGAAAGTCACTGTAGGTTTTCACTTTTAATGACAAGTAAGTTTTCTGCGATTGTCCCCACACCTTAACAAGGACAGGGGAAGGATAACACCCAGATCAGACACCAAGAGATCAGTAATCCTGAGTCAGTCTCTGAGGATCCTGGGTATTACCCCGTCCTGTGATACCAGCAGGCAGGTGGGTAATCCGAGCAGAGGCAGAACCAGTGGGACTCTTACCCTGAGCAAGATGCTGACAGCACAGGCCATGCCAACCTGGCCCACGCCCACCACTGTCACTTTATTTCTGGGGGGCTCAGGAGGACCACTGAACAGCGGAGTGATTAGCTTCTGCAGGATTGAGGCCATTTTAAACGCTGAGGAGTGTAAATGAAAGAAGAAAGAGAAAAAAAACAAGAGAAGAATGAACCTGGTTAGGCATACAGTGTGTGCTGATGAGTGACAAACATTTCACACAGACACAGGCAAGGCAAAGACTCTTGAGTCCAGAAAGCAGGCTGCGTGCTCAAACCTCATAAATACTGCATTCAGGATGTAGCACGTTACACTCAGAGTGTAGAGAGATTACAAATTAAGCCTGACAATTTATCTCAGTAGCACTAATGGAAGCATGACTTCTCTGACATCTATATCCATTAAAAGAAAAAAAGAAAACACACTGTCTCAGCTCCGTCCCACACATTATCCTTCTGCAGAGTTCACCTTCAAAGGACACGCAGCTAGACACAAAAAAACACAGCAGCAATACTTGCATTGTTGGGCGATGCTCCGAGCTGCGAGGTATAAATACCACCATGTAATCAGCATGGCAAACTGAATGGATACCTAAGGTGTGTTTCCACAGAGCTGCGTACCCCCTGCATCCACAACACCTCCCACAGCCTCTGTTTGTACAGTCCAGACAGTCGAGGCAGGTATCCGGTCAGCTGCAGTGGTAGCACAGAGCACATGTGACTCAGGGCCGGACCGGGGAGCTGTGAGCTGCACAGAGCTCCACTGCTCTTCTCTCTCCTCCCTCCACCCTCCTCCCCAAATGGAGGATGGAGAACTATAATCGGATGCCAAACTTGACTGACTGACTGCAGACTGTTAAAGGAGTTACTGTAATCCCTTAACACTACCTCCATCTGCTGCGCCTACCCTACAGATGAACATTAACCTTATATCTAATAAGGTGTCTCTAAAGAACAGTAACAATTGATTTCTATTTTAGAGTATTATGAATTTATTGAATAAATTATGGCTACCCTAATTCTCTCTCAGAGACAAGTAAAGTATAATGCATTAGCCTTTATTACAACTATAATAACGCCATTATTAAATAACGATAGCCAGAAACAATCTGAATGATACATGATTTATTAGCCAGTGAATATTTTGCTCATTATACATTTGGGAACGGTTTAATGCTGAATGCTGCACATTGTAAATATTGAAAAGCAAGAGGCACTGATACTAAGACATCTGGATAATTAATCCATCTCTTAACAAGATAAAAGAAAATGGGTATAAAGACCCATTGAACGTGCATCGGGGAATCTGTCCATTCATTAGCCCGGTGAAACTGGATTACGAAGAGAAAGCGTTGTGCACTCCAGGCATGTAAACACGAGCGCTTAATGAGGTGGCTTAGCCTGCAAGGTCACGAGGGGGACAGTAGTTTTCATGACTTTTTATTAAGCACAATAAAATGCACAGTTGGTACCTAAATATGAAGAGTATCATCAGATTACTGCCTTTCCATGCAAACACTGTAGAAAAGACAGCTGTGTGGGACCTGTCAAATATCTGTATGCAACAGAGGAAGGCTGAGCCGCAGCTGAACTTGAACACAGGCAGGTGAAGTGGAGAGGAAGGGAAGACTTTCGGTTGTTTCAATATGTTGCATAGACAATACGGAAAACTGTCTAAGATGTGTAACTGTTTCTAATTATTTTTCAAAAATGTAATATTTACTTATATTAATATGCACTTATTCTTGGTAATTATTTGATGAGCCACAAACTTCCTAACAAAACTACATCTCAACCTGCCAACCCTCTTCAGTAAAAAAAAACCTGCACATGCTCTGCCTGAATGGCTATACTATCAATGTATTTCAATGTTCTTTATAGTATAGAAAGACAGTATCCTTTCAGTGATGCAGATGATGGTTCTCTCAGTGCATCTGGAGATAAGCAGTGAAACTTGAACATGCCATCAAAAAACATGGATAAACAGATTAAAAAATAAATGTGACTTGCAGTTCTAAATGGCTTAAGAAGAAGATCTGAGCTGAGCATATTCAGCTGTTGTTACTTGATACAAAAAAAAGTTTGGACAACTTCTCTTTCACCACAAAAAGACAAGTTCAGATTTCTCAAATCTACACAATATGAAAACATGGTTGTTCACCTGTTGTCTTGAGGGTCCAGCTACTTTGAATATAAATTCTTGTCCTTTGTCCGATGCTACAGTAGGACTCACCCTTGGTGTGCTGTACTGTGCGCCTGCTCCTCTCCCTGCTGTGTTGTCAGGCTGCAGTCCTCTGGATTTAATTGACTAAGCCTCTCCATCCCCTACAAAGTCTCAGTTTGGCACTCCAACGGTCACCTCAGTCAGCTGGTACAATGCTCACCGACAACAGCACACATTTCCTGTTAAATAATAAAGAGACACGGTCAAAAAAAAAAGTTCCACATACCACACATAAAAAGCATATTATTAACATAAATCACAACTATAATAGTTTATTATTGATTAGAAATAAATTACTTCTAGGAGGTAATGTGGCTCAGGTCCTACCTTTTTAGTGGCACCTGTTAATTGATGTCCTCCAGGATCATATTCTTCATGTGTTTACAATCTCTGTCATTCTGATCGTACTGTAAATCTAACATGTGATCTATTCTGTGTACATGACATCTAGTCCATGCCTGTCCATCCTGGGAGAGGGATCCCGCTTCTGTCCCTGAGATTTCTTCTATTTCTTTTCACTGTTAAAGGTTTTTCCTCACCGGTTTGAGGGTCTAAGAACAGAGGGTGCAGATGGTACAGATTCAAAAGCCCTATGAGGCAAATTTGTTATATTGGGCTATATAAATAAAATTAATCTGACAACTAATAAGGCTACAGCAGTGTGTACACTGTGTGTACACACACTGTTCCACACATTTTGGTATTTACATTTGATGGAAAGACAGGGGGGATCTGTCACACTGACCTTCACATAAAGCAATCACACAGCTCGTCTTTGCTCAGCACCAGGAGGAAATCATCAACAGAAAGAAAGAAAGCTGACAAAGGAAACCTGTGCACCACACTGAACCACAGCAACTTGTATAACATGTAACAGCTCTTGAGTGAAATAAGAAAATATATATATAGCATTTACAGGTGCTCAGCAGAAATAATTCTGTAGAAAGTCTGCAAGGCGCTTCAGGATGGTAAGAGAGACCTGAAGTGATGTCCACTTTAAATTCACTACACAAAGAGGGGTGTGTATTCTGCCTTGCTAGGCTCTGCAGAAGCTTCCAATGTGGGCTGCTGTCTTCCATCAGGAGCCGCGACCTACGGTGGTTCTTCGACCTCCGACAGGGAGAACATCGGGGTACTAATGGGACTTCACGCACCTGGTCAAGCTGCCACATTTCAGGTGTGTACAGAGACTACGATAACAGAAGGAAAATTCGCACGGTAAGAATACGTTAATGGTTGATAAAGCATCTCGAGTAGGCTTTTCCAACGGCTGTGTAAGGTGAGCTAACTCTTGTAACGTTTACGGTGTTGGCTAACTGCTAGTAACGCTAACATAAGTTAACCCCTACCCTCAGGTGCCAGTGTAGCAGACAAAGGCTTGCCGCGTGTAAAACGAGCGTATTGCTGTGCCAACATCTCCAATGAGTTAAATCGTTTACGAGTTTTTTTTTTCACAAAATAACGTTATTGTCGCCTTTTTATCGAAGAAAAGACAAAGATGTCTGATTGTTTAACCGTTTTTTAAACCCAAGACACGGAGATGTTAGATTCTTTATACCCGCTCGCCCACTTCCTTTGTATTTTCTGAATTGCAAACGGTATAGACTGAGTGCCCCGCCCGTCAGGACAATCGCGGTTGCCAGATTTAGTGCACTCCTCAACTGGTTTGTGAGAAACGCATGACTACACTTTACATGAAGTCCCCCTATTTACTTATTTAAAAGCAGTAGGTGAACATCTATTAAATAGTTTCAGTGTAGTTGTAAGCAGCTGTAAGAACATATTCAAGTTTTTTATTAAGTTACAATATTTGCCAACAATTCTAACTTCTCATATGAAGACATTTTATATTTTTGTTTTACATTACAACACAGTTTAACTTTCTGCATTACCCCATAGTAATTGTATGGCTACTAACACAGTAGTAGCCTTGTACTGTGTCAACATTCCACTATCACATTTTTCAAAAATCCTAAAAAAGTATGGATTGCTTGAGAAAATAGTAGCAATGTATAAATGTGTTGCAAATAATTAAAACATTAAAAAATTCTGGCTTCATCATTGACAGATGTCCAGGCAGAGCTACAGACGACAAAGGAGGAAAAATCTGGTAACAACCAAGTTTATTTTATGATACACTGCCTACAATATCATAAATAAACAGATTAAAAATCCTTACCCACATAACCCCTGTCGTTTCTGTCCATTGTGGGAGAGCTGCCTGATGATGAATCAGTTGTGTTAAGTCAGCAAGGTTCAGATTAAGATACAGTATCACTTGCATGTATTGCTTTCAAATGTTACCTTAAAATGTGCTATAAAAAAGTTGAACACACCACTTTAGAAAAATATCAAAATAGAAACAAAGATGCCCCAGAAATTTTCCCACCCCCGACATCACCTCCAGTGAATAAATCCTTGCACCCCAGAGTAACCTACAGTGTCTTAATTATGGTAATTTGCACAGGCAGAAGTAGTCAAAGTTCTGAAGAGAATTCACTGATTAAATGTCCCAAAAAGATTTACTTTCTCCATGTGTTGTCTTCGTAGACCTGCGATGTCTGGACACATGCAGTCAGTGAGGTGGGCTATGTGGGTGCACTGCAACAGCCAGTCCTGCGTTTAGGACCGAAGGATCAGAAATCTAATAAAAACAGAACAAAATAAAAGCACAACAGAGCACTAAAACTCAAAGCATGTAAACTCGTATGGGCACACTGACAGGGCTGGAAGGTCATAATCTATGATCGAATACTGCAATTTTACTTTCCCCAGGGATTACTTGTCAGATAAATGGTAGATAATTAATACTAAAAAGTTGTTTCATTCAAAGTTTTCTGTTTGCATTCGGACGAGGAGGTTGATAAAAGATACCAAAAGTACAGTAAATTTTCTTTCAGTCCATGGACAGTAAAAATCGTGATTACAACACAGTGACCAGAATTATCAGTTTAGTCATAATAATAGAGCCCCATATATATTGATTAAAGCAGTGATCAGCCACTGAAAGAAAAAAAAATAATTTTTTTTTTTACTTCAACTTGAATGTGGGCTGATTTTCCTCATGCAGTGATGTGACCTGACTACACCACGTGTCTCCTCCCAGCACAGACCACGATAAAAAGGTTGAGCAGAATTGACCTGAGCACCATAGAAATAATGAATCACTCTACCTAACTCTATGGCTACAGAGCAAATTTTGAAATTCATATAGAAACACATGTTGACATTCTCATATTAATAGTAGCGCTGTTTTGTGCTCGAAAAATGGGAGGGCACTAAGTGCTAACAGTGTCCAGGCACTTCACCATCAGAAAAACACCTGGCACAGAGCATTAGAAACTACAGTATGACCTTCAAAAACTATAACCATGCATGGATAAATTGGCCTCTCCATTCTGCACTTGTTTCTACAGACAAGGGTTAAATACACACAAAGACAAAAACGATTCACAGATTAAAATCAACATTAACATTAGTCTCTTCTGACTGCCACAAAACAGTGTTATCCAGAAGCTACTGTTTTAGTTATACCTCCCTCTTGTGGTGAGAGGAAAGCTGGAATCCATAGAGGAGGAAGTTTATCATTCCAATTAAATCTGTGTCCGTTGTCCAACCATATAGGAAAAGATAAGAGGTGAGCCAAGTTTTCTGCTTGAGTTGTGGTGCGCTGTCGCAGGAGGCAGGGAGGTGGTGTGGGTATGGCGAGGGACTGCTGAGGGTCTTTACTTGCCGGTGCTCTCTGTAGCACTGCTGCTGCTGATCCCCAGGTAGGTGGCTGCGCTGTCCACAGCGCCCTGGAGTGGGACAATGACGCTGTCCAGGAGGCCTTTGAGGGTGTTGATCTGATCTGCATCCAGGTTCTGGTAGGCATAGTAGAGAGAACCACCCACCACAACAAGGAGCAGGAGCTTAAGCAACACGGACAGGAAGCCTCGTCGGGCTGTGGCTTTGCTTGAAGAAACGGCGCTGCCCGGTCGCGAGAAAGACTCTGAGTAAGAGCGGCTCTCTGTGTGGATGCTGTGCTGCACGCGGGACTCATCCAGCCAGTACTCACTTGGTTTTAGAGGTCGACCAGCAGCCCCTCGGATCGGACGCCTGCAGGTCGCACTGATCATAGAAACAATGAAATCAAAGTTTTAGGCTAACTTGGCAAAAACACTCAAGGTCCAGTTTACTAGCTTTTCCCCCAAATTTTTCCTCAGCGGGTGATACTTGCTCAGGTGGTATTGAGATAGCGGTTACATTTGACACCAAAGACCATCCTCAAAGTTGTTTCCCCATCTCTGTTTTTTTATTTCCCCAATGTAGTAAAAGTTAGGAGTACATGATTGATGAGCAAGCCCGAAAAATCATGAACAACTGTTACCTGATGCCTGTTGGTGTGCTTATTTCATTGGCAAGGATATCTTCAACAACACTCTCACTGGCCTTCTTTGGAGTCTCTTCAACAACAATTTCCTCCACCACCTGTCAGTGTAATATCAAAATCCGTTCATGCAAACAGAAAAAATTACTCTCATCATGAAGCTTGGGAATAACAAAAATGTACCTCACCTTGGTTTGTCGTCTGCTGCTGGTCCTGACAGTAACTGGAGCTTTCCCTCTGCTCCTCACTGGTTTCTCTACCACAGGAACTGGCTCTGGTTCAGGGGCAGCAATCTCTTCTGAAAAAACAAAAAACAGAGGTATTATAAGGACAACAGTAAAACATGGTGATATCACTACAATAATCAGTGTTTTTTTCCAACATTTAACCTTGTAAACCTTGATAAATCTGCAAGAAGCATGTTATTTATATTATTTGCTTTGGTAAGTAAAGTGACATTTGCAAAAATCACGAGCAGTGCGCAGTCAGAGCTCACCATCTTCCTTGTCACTATACTGGTCAGAATTTGTGTTGCCATTCTGGTTACTGTCTGCCTTGGGAAGAGCTGTGACATCTGTAGGAGCTTCAGGTTCAGCTGGAGGCTGGTCCAAAAGCTTCTGCAGCTTCTTCTCATACAACTTGCGGGTTGAGGCTGAATGGATTAGACAAAGGAACGAAAACAGGGTTAATATAAGGTAATACTCTGTACTTTCACTTTAGCATGATGTGCTTATTTTTGTTGAAACAAATAACCTTACTGGTGCATGCAGTGCTGCTTCATTAACATTACATCCCTGCAGGAGGATGAGTCAATCATTTTGAAAGTGAAAGCAGCCTTTAGTCCTGTGTTTTCACTGGGGATACCATTTTGTATTTATGAGATTTTAAGTTTTACTTTTCTACTCATATTTCAGCAGATTGGGCCAGTACTTATTGGAAATTAATTCACCCTAATTCTGTGAACAAAAAACGATTCTAGTGAGGTCTCACTCAACTTTCTTTTATGATGAAATAAGTTTTTTTTTTTCAGTTGTAAAATGTCCTACTGACATTGACCATAGTCACAGTTGTACAGTAAAAACATATTTATTTAATGTATTTAAAATATTCGGTAATACTATAGATGTTATTACATTATTGAAAAAAATGTCTGAAATGTTTTAGTTCACGCAAACTGTTTTGCAACATTGTTTTCCCAAATGAATTAGTAGTACCATAATTATACTTCAGATTTTTGTGTCTTTGATTAACTGAAACGTAAGACATGCTTCCAGGAACTCACCAACAATGGGTCCTGATTCCACACCATGCTTTGCCAGCTGTTGTTTTAAATCTTCATCGGTGAGGTCTGTCACCTCCACTTCCTCTGTGCGAGGCTTGTCGGTCTTTTTAGTAGCTTTCTGTAGAATAATAAAGTTCATAATATAATATCGGTCATAACTCGCACTTTCATCCATACAGACGACCGCAGTATCACATCACAATTACCCACAAATCAAAACTAAATAAAACCCATTGTGACAATAAATTAAACTTACTCTTCCAGATCGGCTTTTGTTGGACACCACAGGAGCAGGTAACTCCTCGTCGCTGGAGAAAGTGTCTGCAGGTGGGCTCTTCTTGTTGTTCAGTACGGTTAAGTTTTTCAGATACAGCTGCACGTACACTTCTTTTTTATGCTCTCCGCTGGGAAGTGGCACATTGTTGGCAGCGAGCTCATTCTTCAGCTTATCTTTCGTGAGAACCGACGGATCTTCGAGAAATTCTGCCATGCTTCACTTTTCTTTTTAACCGACGTGAGGTTTCTTTTTCCTTTTTGCCACTTCAGTCAGCAGCTACAAACAACATCAACAACACCAGGAACGTGACCGAAAAGCGCTGTTGTCAAACACGACTGGCGCCTACCCGCTGCCAATATAGCTAGCGGGAGAGAAGCGGTTTATCAAAATAAATACCCGGTTCTGCTTCTTAGCCTAATGTTTCAAATATTAGCAGGTAGCTTTGATTTTTCGAAAGCAGATACAAGCATGTGCTTCAAATGGAGCTGATGCAAAAATCAAAATTCACCGGCTGTAACGTGACTGAATTAGCTTAGCTTCAAACCGGTCCACTTGCTTCTGTCTGTCCGCGGTCGCAACAAGGCCAAACAACAAGCAGCGCCACTATTGGATGGAACCTCTGAGTACGCTGCGCTCTTATTGGCCTGCTATGAATGGAACAGTCGCAGGCCGCCGCCACAAAGAAACCACAGGCTGTGTGTTTTAGATAACGGCTTTACATAAATCCTCCCGACGATATGTACACCATTGTTTTAGTTTACCGACGTTATTGGCATTATTACGTTTAACAAATAGACAAATTTTAAACAATTCATTCGAGTCGCACAAAGTGACGAGAGAACAATGTTGATGGCGGTTTAACGATACTGTTAACAGCGTTTATACTGCTGCGGGTTTCAACTCGTTAAAGGTGTTTATCGCATGAATCTGATCTACTCCTAAATGGTTAATAACAGTTCGTACTTAATAACAATATAACTACAGTCATGGCCAGAGTAACCTCCTTGGGGGGCCCCGGGCGAAAGAGTGTTCTTGGGCACCTGATAACCCCCCACAATGCATGGCAGTTTCATTGTTACCCAAGAAACAACAAAAAGCAATCAGAATATGTTAACTTTGGCTTCAAGGAATAATAAGAAGCATTTTTCACTATTTTCTGACCATTTATACAATGAATAATTTATCTTAAAGAAAATAACTCAGAGAAATCACATTGTTAAAGCTGCCAATACATTAATACAACCAGCAAAAAAATCTAGTAACGTCTACATGGACAACACAATATTATCAGTAAGATGAAAACTTTGCCCAACTGGTAATCCAGTCTACGGTGTCACAGGGTTTTCATCAGTAGCTTAGCACCTAAATTTGGGTCCCATGTACATGCAGTCTCAGTGGGCCCCCTTCTCCTTTTAATACATCTATTGTCATGCCTGCACAAACAGCTGAAGCAACAGGTAAACTCATGCATCCGTAGTGGCTATTAGAATAATCCATAATCAAATCATTACAACACATTTCAGAAACATTTTCAGATTCAGATTCAAAGAACTTTAATGTCCACGGGGGGGAATTTAAGCCACATTGTCCGCACGTTTTCAGACACAATCTCAGCATATTTCAGCCCTCTTTTTTTCAACATACTGTAATGACTGTGTGAAGCTTTCACCATGTTACAGTTTTCTATTACAGTTGTTCAGGTGTTTGTTATATCCTGAGCATAAGACAAAGGTGGAAAACCATCTTACTCTGGCCCCTACTCAGAGAAAGTATTATTGTGTTAAAGTATTTCATAATAAAAGAAAGCTTATTTATAACACTAACAATTTAAATTTTTCAAATTAAAGATAGAAAAAAACCCCCAAAACAATTCCAGGCATTTTAGGGCTATCTCCCCACTGGGGCCTTGGGTACTTAGTTATTACTATTCCCCTCATTACCACACCCCTGGTTTTCATATTACATAACTGTTAAGCCCATTTAGGTGAAATCTGCTCATGTAACAGCAGAGGGCAGCATGAGCCACATTGTTAGGGTATCTGCAGGTCTGGGCAAAGAGGGTACCCCAGAACCCCTGATTTACACCATACCATTTAGGCTTACATAATGAGATTAATCAAAAATTTGTTAGAAATTTCCACCACTAAAGTACAATATGACTGACCTTCCATCCTCCATCATTTGGCCCTGGTCTTGTAGAGGGACTTTGTGAAAATCTGGGGAAAGGCAGTTTTATTTCAGCACAGGAGTATTGTAATGATGCAACCAACAACTATTTTCATTAACTATTATTAATAGCTGTTGATAATGAGTTCTTACCAACATCCAATATCATCAAGAAAGTGTCTGACTGGTCCCAAGTTCATTCTACAGCAGGACAATGACCCCAAACATACAACCAGAGACATAAAGAACTATCTTCAGAGATAAGAAGAACAAGGAGTTCTGCAACACATGGTCCGGCCCCCACAGAGCCCTGATCTCAACATCATGGAGTCAGTCTGGGATTATGTAAAGAGACAAAAGACACTTAGACAGATTAAATCCACAGAAGAACTGTGGCAAGTTCTCCAAGATCCTTGAAACAACCTATCTGTCAAGTGCACAAATGCACTGAGGAGAGTTGGTGCTGTTTTAAAGGGTGGTCACAACAAATGTTGATTTGATCTAGGTTTAAAAACTATTCATGGGACTTTTGTACAATAGTGACAAGAGTAAAATAATAAAACCAAGAGGACATAAAAGGAAAGCATAAGTAAAATGGACAAAAAAATGACAACAATCATTTTTCTTTCAGCTCCCCTCACAACACACACACACTAGGCTGTAGGTTCTCTAATTGACAATTTGCTGCTTTTCTCTGTTTTACATTATTGCAAATGGAATATCTTTACATTTTGGACTGCTAGTTGGACAAAACATTAGCTTGGGCTGTGGGAAACTGGGGGACATTTTTCTTTGGAAGTCAGACTGAATCAGCCATTGAAGCCATGAAACTGCCATTACTGGGCAGCAATTCAGAAGTTTGGAAGCAGGCTAAATTTTCAGTATTTATAATCTATTAATCAATGATGAAAATAATCGCTAGAAGCAGCCCTACACACTCGCACACACACAGCAGTGTCTGACCACCTCCTGTCTGTCTTGGGTCTCTGGGAATGCTGGTCTCTAACTCTGTGGTGCCCCCCCCCCCCCCACCCCCTTCTTCCTGCCATGGGGACAGTGGTTTGAGGTGGCACTGTGTGGCTCCCCACCTGTCCTTCAGACCTGTCTCTCTGGGGCTTTCTGAGATGCTGCTGCAGAAACCAAGCAATTGATCCCCACCTCAGCTCCAAACCACACTAAAATACAGCACTTGAAGTATAGTTCAGCTTTTCCATAGTGGATTTGCCAATGGAGTGTAAGCGTAAAAAATGTTGAGCCCTTGAGAAACACCTCTTAAGCTTTCTTTGTATGTAATTTATACAGAAAATAATGCTCAGGCCAAGAATCATAGAGAGTGCCTCCTTAAGCATAACAGTCATGGCCTCTGAAAAATGATCAAAGGCTGCTCTTTAATCGTCAACATTCACATTTTCAGAATGAGTTCATTTAAAATGGAACTACACCACCTGATGTCAACCAGTCAGTACAATCGACAGCATTTCTTGACAGATTACTGTAAAACAAATCTAGAGAACAAATGAAACACTTGGCTAGTAGAAGACAAAAAACAGTTTATGAGAATATAAAAGAGTTAGATCAGGAAAGTTGTGTTGACAGTTGAATTATTAAATGTAACATGGTGTTTGGAAAAGAAGGCATGTCTCAAATGAACACAAACTCAAACATCTGTGTTCTAAAAGTGGACTTCTGATCACTTAGAAAAATGTTGAACACAAACTCCCCGGTTGAGTTTATCTTGGATTTTAAGTATTTCTAAATCCCAATTGAGCCGACCACAGAAGTAGCTTAGGAAAAGTCAACCCTTACCACCCAGAGAATGTCTGATCCAATTCCACTGACACAACAAAACACATACTTGTGACATTAATCAACGTTATGAAATTTCAGCACACTGTATGATCATAGCCCTGTCATCTCATGGGCATACATGTGTTGCTTGGTCCAGATTTACAAGATAACTAAACAGTAAGCTCTATGTTTAGGTCTATTTATTTATTTAATTAACAAAAAAAAAAGTTTATTCTGTTTTACAAAATTCACACATTAAGGTTTTTAAGTTACCAAAGCATTCTGTTTTCCTGTGCAGTAGCAAATAAAAAAAAAAAAAGAAAGGTCTGTTTTCCTGCACTAATCTATCACAACAATCTCTAATCCTCAGAGGATGTTACTACTCATTGCCAAACTAATTAAGATCAAGTCCTGGGCAGTTTCCTGTACAAAAAGGAGGGTAGGATGCGGGCAGTGGGAGCAGTGTATTTCACAGGAGTTGAGATTTGTGTGTCCTGGCCTAGGAACAGCCATCTAGCAGTGCTCACACAGTATATTTTCATCTGTTGACAATCCAAACTCTACTTAAAGGACACACACTTAGTTGTAGACATTTCTGTCAGGAGGAAAAATGAGACTGCCTCTCTGGCCCTTGTTGATGCCCATTTGGCCACCTGCCTGTTTGTATCATAAGTACAACTCCATATATTTGTATTACTATTATGATTTGGGCTTTTCCCGTTTTATTTGGCCATTGAGTACAGAGACACACTTGCTCATATCCTCACTGAACTTCAGGCAAACATTGCTGTGTGTGAACCTTCACGTAGTGAATCAAGAATTTCTATTAAATCCACACAGAGGCACCCGTGGGATGTCATGTTGGATCATTTGGGGGAAAACTTAATGTAGGCCATCCATCTCCTCAAAATGTAATGCATTGACAGAGAAGGATCAACACAAGTTTGATCTGTTAGAGCGACTGAAAGTGCCTCTTCTGGCACAGCTGTTGTGGCCACTGCAGATGCAAAGCTTCACTGTAAAATGCAAAGCTTCACTGCTGTATCCACTTCACAATTCAGGAGCTCACTAGAAAGGGCATGCAGAGAGCGCCTCCGCCAATGCCAGTGTTAAACAACATACACCAGACTTCAGAGAAAAAAGTAGTAATTCATAGTAAATGATCTGGACCTGCCCCAAAAGTTAATGCCTTTTTGCCCGCCCCCCAGTTCGGTGCAAATGGGTTCAGTACACTTTGCGTGATCCTTCTGACAAATAAACAAACCAAGAAACAATCAAACCAACAAACACATGGGTAAAAACATAACCTCCTTTGCAAAGGTAACAAAACAAAACAGTTAACGCGGGTTTAAGCAGAGCCTGTGCTAGTGAGCTGCTGTGTGTCAAACACAATGGCCAACCCTGTCCAAACAGAAATTTATCCACCATCCAGAAGCATCCAGAAATGTCTTTCCTCCTACACAACTGGAAAAGTGAAACATTTCTTAGTTAAGAGACAATGACAGTGCAGTGGAAAATAGCATCAAAACACTAATCCCATTTGTAAGATTTCAGAAACCACATATTTGACTTTACTCATGGTTCATCACCAGGTAAGCCTTTTTTACGTGCCTGACATGGTGGAACCGAATGGTCGGTGGCTCGTGACTGAAAAGAGAGGGCAACCTCACACAGGTGACTGCCAGACTCTTGAGTTAACAGGAAAGAAATATTTCCGTGCTTAACTTGGCTGAAGCTCCCAGAACAGATCTGCCTCTGCTTAGTTTTTCTGTACACATGGCTGAACATTGGTACCGGACCGGTATAGGAAGAGCCAAAGACTTCTCTAAAGCCTCCTGTGATGTCTCCATTGTGACCTCTGCCCCTCAACCTTCTTATTCCCGGATGCCTGGGCTCTGAGCTCACAGGCCCCTCAAGCAAGCAAGGAGCCACCATTTGGGAATGTCAGCATTAACCGTACCTAATGAATGAGGAGTAGACACTCAGCAGAGACTCAGAGGCACTCGTAATTACAAGTGCCAGATCAGGGCAAATGCCAACAACTTAGTGCGTTCAGCATTTTATTGCAATCGTTGGCAGGACTCAGGCTCAATTTTCAATTAAGTCCCAAAAAAGAAAAGGGAGTGGGTTTTATCAAAGCTGACAACAAGAGACCTCTTTAGGGACCTTTGTTTGAGGTGCTTCCATACACTGACATGACTATGTTTGTAATTTCCTTACTGGTCGATTTGGGGGCTTTCTGGTGTCAAGTTATTTTAAGTAATAGCTCTCAGCTCCGTGTCTACTGCAGCCACACCCCCCCCCCCCCCCCAAAAAAAAACAGGTACTTCAACTGATATGATCTTATTAACTCAAACTTGAAAACTGAAACTTCTAGGCCTCACACGGTCTCGCTGCCTGAATGGACTGCTCTTTAGCTGGACCTTTATCAGTACTATTTGGTCAGTGGACTAGGAGTTGCACTGTGAGGAAAAAGCACTTGTCGTCATGTTTACTGTCCTTCCAGGAGGCAGTCTTGATGGTTCGGCTCTTGTAGCAGCTCATAGTTTTGGGTAGTAAAACGCCGGGGGCCTATCGATGCTCTGAAGCCTCACAGCGTGGCTCATCCGTGCCAGCGGTAAAGGACAAATGTGCCAAAGTCTGCTGGGTTTGGCTCTTTTCTCACCCCCTGGCTTCCAACACCGATGTATCCAGCTGAGGTACAATAATTTGACACCTCTTAAGCAGCTGGACCCTTTAGCGTGACAACCACTGCTTTGTTTTATATTCCTGCGTATTTTGAACGCAATAAAAAATTACAGTCAGCAACATCTAAACTGTGTTTTTATCCAGTTTGGACTTTTGCCCCTCCCCACCCCATTCAATCTCCTTTATCCCTCCCTTTCCTATGTGGGATTTAACGTACACTTTGTGGTAACCTTGCTAAGTTATCAATTTTTTCTGTGTTCTCTCACACTGAATAAAGGCTTGTTTCTCTGCGCCTGCTTGTTAAGACATCAAGGACAGCTCCCTCCATCTGGCATTAAGTATTCCTGGTGCCAGTGTCGGGTTAACTGACACTCCTGCACTTAAACTAATGGTGGCGAACAGTCATCTCCCATGAGGTGCTCACCTTGGAAAAAATCACCCAGTTCCCTCATCCCCAATCATAGTGGTGCTCTTGCCACCCACTGAATGAAACCATGGGCATGAAAAGAGGGATTGTTTCACTATTGAGGCATATATAAGGGCAAATGAAAACATGTAATACGCATGTCCTGTCTTGGATTTGCCCTCCTCCCGAGTTCAATGAGACGTTGAGAAGTGGGAAGAGTAGAACAGCATGCAAACAGAAAAAAGACAGACTCAGCAAATCGTCATCTTCATGAGGAAGGAAACATACAGGCTGATTTCTTAAGCAAATAAAGCAAAAAATAACAAAAAACAGTAAAGTATTAAACATTCAGATGCTTAAAAGGACACCTTTGAGAAAAGACACAAATCAAGTATTCTGTTAAAGTATCACTGCTGATGAAAAATGCTCTTACATCTTATTATTTACTACTCTGATTTCTGAATTTCCTAGTTTTTAAGGGCAAAATTCAGTATGCAGACATTTTGATTTACTCATTTTGCTTAAGACCTTAAATAAAGTGCAGTTTTATTCTACTTTTTTCACCAGATATTGTGTTGTGTCTGGACCGAGAGCTGTTTCACGTGTAATTATGACTGTGTTTCCCTTGCCTTACAGCTCCAATACCCACTTTCCTGTTTACATGTCTGGAGTATTTTTCACAAACTGTTTTCATCACCTTCTCTCTAGGTCACTGGGAAGCTGTATGACACAACAATGTCTCCCACTGAATTTCCCAGGACCTGTCTTCCAATTTGACCACACTTGGCTGTCCCTTGGACATAGACTAGTTCCATCCTAGGGAAGATGTAACATAAATATCTTGTACAGGTGAGTCCAGGGCAAAGACAAGCACCTCTCAGACCACATGAGTGCAGCATCACCACCCGTCCTCCTCTGAACCCCCTTCTCAATGGAAACCTAAACAGCTTTTTAAGAATGAAGAGGTTTTTCAGTTTGTTGCTAAATATAGGCCAGCCCGGTGGGAGGTGGCAGGTTCCAGAGCCATTTTCAACAAAGATGAGCCCCAGGTCCTGCCCAGAGCCCGGCGGGTGGTGACTGCCGGTGGTCCGCCTTTCTCTTATGCACCGGCTCTTAAGTAAACACTGCAATCCTGCGGTCAGCTACAGCATGGCAACGAGCAAAAGGACTCACTGTGCAGTTGCACACAGCTATGGTGTGTTGTCTCCTCTGGCCCACTCAATCTTGGCCCCTCCTCATCACAGAGGCCTGGGCAGGGGTCGTGGGCCAGTGACAGACCTTGATGTGTGATCCCAGAAGCCTGCTGGGAACTCCTGGTGAGGGCAGTGTTGGACTTCACCTCCCGGACCCCACTGACCGACCATTTTCCATCTGGAAAAAAAAGTCTAAATTAAGAACATTATCATGTTTACTGACATTATGCTAATTCATTGTGTTTACACTGAAAAAATTGCACTCTGAAAAAAAAATCTGTGAAATCTATCAGGATGGAGGATCGCTAACGTAAATTAACCACAGTCAACTTGAGGCTGTAATGGATAATTAAATGGATTACTCTTATACATGGATAATGGATAATCTTTTAATTTATCATTTGACCATCACTGAGCTGTTAAAAATGTGAAAAGTTTACATTTCAGTCATGAATAGAACTAAAAAGAAAATTAGACTGGACAAATTACTGTAGAAATAAAGCTTTGTATGTATGTTTTATGCTTTATTTTATATGTTTCTTCTTTGCTGGGTAAAATGTCACTAAAGGAATATTTCATAACTTTAAAGGGAAATAATATTAAGTATAATTTAAATAAGGATTCATATTAAAGCAACTGGGACATTAGAAAAGTCATAAACAGAGAGAGCATAAGTCTTTAATAAAGTATGTGGAATTATGTATTCATCACATTCAAAAGTTTAGCATGTTAAAGCAATAACACCCAGAAATATCAGGTTCAACCAGAAAACGACTGGAATCTTTATGTTTTTATCAGAGGGCCAAGATAATATGCTATTAATCATCAGGATCATATCCAATAAAGTGCCAGATTAATCAACACAGAGGAAAACTGACAGCCCCAGTCCTCATCCACTGAGGAAAATAAGGGGCAACAGGTAGGCCTTTATCCATTGAGCTCTGTTCTTGCATTGCTCCCCCATACACGAAGATCATAATTTGGGGAGTCTCAGTGGCTACCTGTAAGGACCACAGGGGTGGCAAATAGCAGGGCTGTGGCTTTCTGAGCTTCTTAGTGGTGCGAGCAGAAGGATTTACGGTAACTCTCAGACAAGCGTTCACAGCTTGGACTCTTGGCATGGATTCGATATTGTCCCTGGCTGAGCATCAAACCCACTGAACCTGAGGTCCAAAAGTACCTACACAAAACCCTAGGATGTTTGAATGATAAATCGCCGACATTTAGTGGCAGAACAAAAAATATTGGCCTTGCTGGGGATATCAATTTTAATTTTAATTCACAGTGAGAGTGCATACTGGGTGGCTTGATTGACCAGAGATCAGCTTCTAGTTTAATTGACATGCTCTTCTCTTTCGGGCGAGGATATGATTTTTCTTGCAAATTCAGCACAGGTGTAACAGTAGAAAGCAACCCTGCAGCGCAAAGAGGTGCAGCAATTACCAATGGGGGTGATATTGAATATCAACTACCATTTGACGCGCACTGACCCAGTTATCTTTAAGTTCATGTCCACACAATTTATTTCTCTGTGTAACTGGACCTTTTCTCGGTGCCTGCTTTAGCCTGCCATCGCCAGCACTTCTGGTTTTGATAAAAGAAAGACCAGCTCCATGAGATTTCCTGAGCGGAGTTCAATGATAAAACCATATGGCAAAAAATAGCTCAAGAAGTTAATACATCTGACATGCAGAGAAGCATAATGGATCAATTCAGTAATCCTTTCTGGTAAGAAGGATTAGTACAGAAACTGAATGTGTTTTTGAAATCACTGGTATCATTATCTTCTGTGTTACATTCAGGTAAAAGCATCATATACAAGGTTAAAGCAGTATTTTATTAATGTGCTGACTGCAGATGATGCCAAGAGGTGCTTTACAAAGCCGCAGGACTGAATTTAAGGTCAAAGAGGATGCACAGAGCCAAACACACCAACCGCCACCCTGGAGAAAAAAGCCATGGTACTAATATTAGGGGGGGAAGACTGATTACAGTGCTACTATTAGGTTTTGGCGTCAATTATGGTCCAAAGTAGGAACGCCCTCGGCACTTCTCTTTGGTGTTCATGCCCCCGGTCCTCAATGGCACACTACATGATATTATGAAGAGCCAGACCAAACATGCCAAAGCAGACCACAGGGTTACTCACAGCCCCTGCACATTCTTTTGAGGCTGAAATGCAACCCGGTCCTATTTTTCAGCAGCTTGTCAGACTCAGTGTGGTGCAGGGAGGTAAACTAGGAGGGAAAACTGTTGTCACCTTCCTATAGCTCTTAGTTTTTCCTGACTTACAAGATGGCAACCTCAGGTGTCAAAATGAGACCAGATGGGTCGGGTGGATGAGTGCTGGCAGTTGCCACGGATATGGAAAGCAAAGATGTACTTACAATTTCAGCAGCAGACAGTAAATGGAAATTAGTTTATTGGTGAAGCTTTACAAGTTGATGGACACACTCTGGTAAGGTAATAAGTGTAGTAACCACATGCATTAGGACGTATAATGCTATATGTGAAACTAAAATTGAAGTGACAACATAATGGTTTGGGGTGAATTCAGTGAAAATATGTGCAGCAGCTTGAGGAAGCCGTACATGTCCAGCTGTGCGTAAGATGCTAAAAACATTGCTTTGGTGCATGATGTCTGCTCCATTTCCAGAAACATTTTTTTTCTATATCCTCCCTCTATACTGTTGCAGAGCAAAGTCTTTGTTGGACCGAATCATCAGAGACTTGGACTGGAAAACACTGTCGGGCATTCAATATGTCCGAGCTTGTCATCAGATGAAGCTCATTTTGAAAAATGCTTGTTATGACTGCTGCTAACCATATCCACCCACTCTGTTCCCAGTGAGAGGGGACAGAGGAGGAAGTCTTTCAGTCAGTCAGGTCATGCTTCATCTCAGCAGGCTATCGACTGGCTGGACGATGGACAGAGCTTTAAGTGAAACTTTGCACACCTGAAACCTACTGGTAGCACAAAGCAACAGTGAAAAGTAGCAAAAAGTTTTCTGAACATTTTAGAAAAGGAAGTGATGGATAAATTGCCACAAAAGTGGTAACAAATGTGAATGAGACTGGCACAGCTGTGGAGACAATGTTGAAAGTTAGCTTAAAGAAATAGACTTTAAATTGTCATCTTTCTCTGATGAAAAATAATTAGCAGCTAACCCTTTTTCCTAGAAATTATGTTTATATCCACATAAACTGCGACAGTACTTACATTTTTTGGGGAAATGTAATCACTGGCTGGAACGATCAGAGTCTATGTTTATTTTTTTATTAAATGAAGTGTTACATTTACTAACAGCAGTGGAGTTGCTAGGAGGTGGTTGGGGTGGATAGTGGGCTCTGGACTGTCACTCCAGGGATCTGGGTTCACATCCAAAGCACATGGTTTTGGTTACATGTAAGTAAACATGTTCTGTCTGATGTCACTGTGAACTTTTTTTTTAATGTTAAACCAGATCACAATCTTTCCCTAAACTTAACTAAGTGCTGTAAGTGCCCAAACATAACCATAAAACTGTTTAATAATGCTGTCTCCATTATACATGGATATTGTACCGTGAGATCGGATATTTTGGCAAAAAACAATGATGTTGTGAACATTTTACTGATTAGATTAACATATGTGTAACTTGCTAACTATGTAAATTAACAACATATCTTCATTATACTAATGGAAAACATAATAAAGTCGCAGACAGGATTGGCTTGTTGCAGCTCCTGCTATGCATAGTCAAGACTGAATAATGACATGAAAAAGAATTGGCAATCTGGTCTGATAATCAGGCTAAAAATATCTCCTCTGGATTAAATCCACTACGTGAGCAATTGGAATGTGACAATCACTGGCGCCCTCCAGTGGCAGTTTCACAAAAAGTTACTCATCCCCCACTACTGAGGAAATTGCGTGAACTTGTGTTTAAATAGGGCGCCACTTTCAGGAACATTTTGTGTGCCACTTAATGCCATAATGGGTTAGGGGTCAGTCAGAGAAACGATGTGGTGTGAAACGACACGCGAAAAGCAAAAAATGTGTAGTGATAACACACGAAATTGTTTGAGAAAAGTGGTGTGTTCATGCACCATTTGCCCACACCAGGCTGGAGGAAGAGGAGATTAATGAGCTGAAAGCAACATGCAGACGGGACCAGGACTGTATTATTTTTCTTATAATGGATTTCTCTCTCTAACATTGTTGGATGTTGATGTGACATCTAAAATAAAACCGTCGCTCTTTAATTTTACTAGAATTATTGATGCGCTTGATTGACACATTTTGTGCTGTCAGTCTGCACTACCTTGTCAAACGGGTGGTCGATGTGATGCTCTGCGGGACACTTTTTGGCCACTTATCTGCAAGAATAAGGACCAAAATGTTTTCATTTTAAACATGAAAGACTGCTGATCAGTCTATACCTTGTTTCCAGCATATCATAACTACCAGTTCCTGTAGCGGCAGGTTTCCACCGGCCACAAACCTACACATTCCTCCTTCTGAGCTCAGCCACAAGAGCAGTTCACCTCCTCATTGACCAAAACTCACTGTGAAAGTTTTAAAAAGGCCCTCGACTCTCCAAGAAACACAGCCAACTTTACCACTGAAATAGATTTCAATAAATTTTAATTTCCGCAGCCACTTTTCCCGGTCTTGAGAACGTAATGAATTAGCAAACAAAAGCCTCAAAAGAATTCCCTCCCATTTCTCTTTGCTCAATGAATTACCGTCGACCACATAAGGAAAACAAAAGATGGCACGTTTATTTTTCTGCGGTGGGGCTGTTTCAACAGAGCGATTATTCACTGACACCACCTTCAAAGGTTCCTCAATCAAAGGTTTCAAGCACTACTGATAGTGCTTAGCTACAGCTGGAACATTACAGCACCGTGAAAGACATTGTCCAATTATAGTAAGTTAAGAACTGAGAGGGTATGTTTTCTGTGTTTTGTAATAGAAAACAGTGACATCTGTAAAGTATTTGTCTGAGAAAGGTTTTAGTGCTGCAGAGCTGAGTGTTGTGGTGCTTTACTGTACAATTTCAATGTGTTTATTGTTGTTTTTTAAACAGTTGTACACACATAAGTATGTTGTTCATTACGTAATCATATATAAGATTAAATTATTACAGTAGCATACCTCAGAATTAAAGTGATCAAAATAGCAATTCAGTGTGATTTAAGGAAAAAGAAAGAAACATTAAGTATTAAAAGCTGGGCCATAAAATGCTTTACAGTTACAGAAAAGGTGATTAAAAAATATCTGAATACCAGTAAATATTTAAAGACAAAGACAAGAACTGTTCACAAAATTATATGAAAACTAATTCAGAATATTTTTACTTAATAAAAATTTATTTATTTTAACTCCTTTGTCATGCTAAACATCTGGCCCATCCCCCATGGGTTCTCACAACACCACAATTTAACAAAACGTGACAACCAAGCATCTCTCAGATGGGAGGTGTCTGTGTTCAACCATTTCTATGGTGGCAAAATCCCAGTTATGCATGCAGGGCTGAATATCCAAAGATATTGAGTTACAAAGAACAGCACCTAATCCTCAACAAATATTTAAAGATTCAAGACTCTAGGTACTTCATTTGTCCATCAAGGGGCAATTCAAGGCAATGAGCTCACAAATAAACACAGTTCAAAAATACAAGATACACAACAAGCTATAACACTGTCCAGTCTATAGCTGGCCAACAAAGTCCAAGGTAGGACAGGTAACCGCTTTCCTAATAAATCAATTAAGAGATTAAAGAGAATGCAGACCTGGCTCTGAAGACAGAGCTTAAACAATTAACTTAAGCAACTGGTGTAACCTGTAACTACATACATTCAAAGTCCCCACAGTAGCTGTGGATTCATTTCCTGTCTATCAACTAATTTGCAGCTTTATATGTATGAATTAATTAATAATGATAAGAATTATGGGAGTATAAATATAAATAGAGATGTGTGTGAAAATTCATTTGGGTTTGCTGCAAGTTGTAGGCCTGGCAGAAACAGGCTGATTGCAGAAAATGCTTAGGTGTTTGTTTGTGTGTGCTTGTGTAACTGTGGGTGTATACTACGTGTGTGTGTGTGTGTAAGTGGGCTGTGTGTGGCCAGACTCACTGGGCTGATCTTGGCCCCTGGCTGTTGCTGGCGTTCAGCATGTCTGTAAAGAAACAGCTGGAGGCAAAGCCAACACCGGTCCCGCTCAGAAGCTCAGCCCTGCCAGCAGCGACAGAGTCCAGAACTTTCCATGGTCCCGCGTCGCCATGCCAACAGGTCTTGGCACGACACAGCTGTCCTGATCTGCACACCTGGCCCACCTAGAGTCCAGAATCACCTCTCCTGTCACTGTGTGATGAACAGGTCATTTACAACCCAAGTGTTTGTGTGTTTTTAAGAGTTATGGGCCCAGGTAAAGAAAACATCGTGGCAGTGGACCTCCTGTGTGTTGCCCTAATCAAACAGAGCTGAGAACCTTAGCACTGTAGAATAGCCGGGCTTGAATTTGTTCAGACTTGTACTGTGGAAAACCCACACAGAGGGATATTCAAAAAGAAACGGCATTATGGAAATGGCGCTTGATAAAGATTTTTTTTTGTTTGTTTTAGATAGTGCCACTGAGTTTTGTGGTTTCAGCTTGAACATGCTGTAGAGGAGCACGTACCAAACCTGGGGCAAACAGGAATATCTAACTGCAATTTACAGCTATATTCAGCCAAAGTCAATTATGTAGAATTTAGTCCTTACAATTATATGAAATATTTGTCTGTTATTATTTGATTTCTGCACATACCAGACTGTTTTAAGGTACTGGAAGACTTTCTTAAATGCAGCCCAAAATTTTGATTTAGGATGTCTACAGTGCCTTAATTTGGCAGACAACTTTTTCCAAAGCAACTTCAATTTTTTTTTCCAGTGTCTTGCTCACTTGCTCACTGACACTTTGACACGTAGACATGCCGGGATCATACCACCAACCTTACGATTAATAAGCTCCACGACCTGAGCTGGAGCCACCTTAAGGGTAGCCGAACCATGATAAAAATAACCGTAGTCTGAGAGTGTGTGTGGCTTTGAAGTTGCACTCCATTACATTTTCGTATGATAATGTCCAGTTAATCACTTTGCCGCATAGTACTTTTGATTTTTCCATATTATAATAAATATTTTTTTTTTTTCATAGGAATGTAGCAGAACTTCATTTGAAGCAAACAGGAGATCAGGATATTTGCCAGCGACAAAACAAAATGCACTAGAGCTGCAACAATTTATCGATCAGTCGATAAATACTATTACAAATAATACTAATACTCAAAAAAATATTACTATCTCAAATATCTACTTAAGTACACGCCTCAGTAAAAGTACACTGTTGTGTTGGTTTGCAACAACAATTGTATTAGCATTAGGAAGAAAAAAAATCTTATCCTTGAAATGCCTGTTAGTATCATAGTGTCTTATCACACATGGTCTGTTTTAAAGCACAAAAACAGAATAATCAATTTAACTATGAGTACGACATCTGTTGTTCTGTTGATTCTGCTGGGTACAGAACATAAAGACCAGATGATGTTGGTTGCTCTGTAATAGTCATTTTTGAATATGCTGAATTTCACTATAATCACTATAATAAACTCCCGGGGCTGAAGGAATGAAGGACACTAGGTTTCCATTTAAGTTAAAGGATATTTTGTTCCCTGCTCAGCGTGCAGAGAACAAACTAACTGTAGCAGCACTTACTGCTGAAACACTGCGTTCCTGGGAGGTATGTTGACAGAATATGAACCATGAAACTCTAATCTGAACACAATCAGATTCATGACAACCAACACATGCAGCCCCAACATGTGAGAAATCACAGATCAGCATTCTAGTATTAAGTGAAAAGTACTAATTTGATTACAATATTTCAGTTGTGATGTCTGGAGAATTTCTGATGACAGTCACAAGCTTGAGTGCTGTAGGTAAGACAGTTTTCTGTTCAGCAACTTATCTATTGCTTTGGCCGAGTAACTCTCTGACAACATCTTGGCTGAAAACTATGACGATGTGTTCTTGAGTCAGTTGTGACTAGCTACTCTAATTCAATTATGGAAAAACCATTTCAAAACCTGATATTTAAGGAGGAAAAATAACGGGTTATGCACATCATAAAAATGCACATTTCACCTGGTGTATCTTGGCTCGACATTTTTAAAAGAAGCCAAACCTTCTTGCCTTTGGAGAAGAAGTTGTAATTTTTAAAGTGCTGTATGTATGAGAGGGATTATTTCTTGCTCACTCTCTCTGGATGTAGTTCCCACCCTTGATATCTAAGTCTAAACTTACACACAAACACACTCACACTTCAGGGGTGGAGTACGGTGAGAAAACATGATTTGTGTATGGATGTCCAACATGTGAACATTTTGATTGATGGGCAGCTAAAGAACACAGGCCGATCCTTATTAGAGGCTGCAGGCTGCCAGCTCTGAGGGATGCGTGGGCATGTCCTCCTTGGTAAGTGATCAGGTGTTTGACTCTGTCTGGTAGGAAGGAAGTCCTTATTAATGTTGAGGAGAAGGCCGAGGCTCAGCAACCTCAGGCATGCCCGCCCACACACACACACACACACACACACGCACACACACACATATACATACACACACACACACACACACACACACTCCCATCCAAACAGCACAGGCCTGCTCTGGCTGTGGTTCATTACTGTAGAGGAGGGCTGGTGTGCTCTTACACGAAAAGTCCTGATTGGGAACAGATATCTTGAGCTGTGGAGGTGTTAAAATAAATCTATCGACATCTCTTACTGTTTTTACCTCCCCCTGTGATTCTGCTCTGGCTTTTGTTTCATCAAAATATTTATTACTACAGTTAGTGATTTTTTGGCCACTAGGGGGCAGCAGAACAAGTTTACAACACAACAACTTGTTGCTGGGATAAACTTGTTAGTGAATAATCGACTGTTTACACATTTAGCAGATAACATTCTGAGTTGTGTTTCTGGTGTCCTGGTGAATGTAACTGCAATATTCAATCATCTTTTATCTCTGTTAGACGAGAGTTAGATGATAAGATTTTGTCCAAAAGTCACAAAATCCACCAGCAGCTTTAAAGTTCATTAATTAAAACATATCTTGCTTGTTTAATCCGTACAAAAAACAAAGTGAAAAAAAAATCATGTTGTGGTTGGGGGGTTATGTGCTGAATTATTATGGCTTATACAAACAAGATATAAAGTGTTAATTAGTGAGCTTTAGAGGTGTTGGCAGGCGGATTTTATTTATGACAGAGTCCGACCTGCTGTTTCCCACTTGCTGCTGTCATTAGCTTTGTATTTGCAACAAAGACAAGACTGTGGTGTCAAACTTCCCATTTAACTCATGGCAAAAATACATTTGTTGAACTATTCTTTTCAAGGAAATATCTGGCTTCAGCTGCTAAATCCTCTACTCTGTTCACCAGCCTTTCGCCAACTTTGTCTGTCTGCTGTTTGGTGCTGGACGTGTAGTGTACAATGACGTTTTTTAGATGTCCTTGCTGAAAAACAGCTGCTTGCTGTGGCTAGAAATGACACTGATGAGAGCTGTGAGACTGAACCAAACCGTAACCGTAAAATCGCATGTCTTAAAACCAAAACAATGAGCTGATAGACTCTAAAATGCTCCACTGGGCTGAGGAAAACTGTGGAGTCAGGTGATAATTTTGTGAGCTCTTCACTGCAAGCTTCACTACCTTTTTCATGTGACCCACTATTAACAATAATATAAAATTCCAAATACTGATTAGTGCAGCTGTAAACTGCATCTTTAAAATGACCAAAAACATCATTTTTTGGGCAGGAGCGGGAATCCCCCCTTTTAGCTTCTTTGACGTGGACAGAAATACCAGCGACCTGTGAAAAGAACACATCACACCTACACAGCCACTTCACTCCCACCATTAACACTGAACTTTTTAAAGGTCTACAACAGCTCTTTTCCCCCTGTAATCCATCTGCACCACAAAGCTCAACTCTCCTTGGGGACAGTGTAATATAAACATATTCAGCATGCCTCAGTATTTCCAAAGCCACCCACACAAGCCATACCCCATCTGAGAGAAAGGGGATCTAGGTCTGAATCAGTGCCGCTTTATTTACAACTCTTACAAAACAAACTTTTAAAAGCTAATTCGCTTTTGCTCATGCAGTGGGGAGGGAATGAAAGCCTGGCCTTATGTTACAGGGTTGTGAGACCATGGGCAGCACAAAACAAACAGTTGTGAGCTCTGCCTTCCTTCCTTTGCTTTACAAGGGGATGCAGATTGGAGAAATATGTTGGCTGTTGTGAGCAAATCCGCTTCATGGATTTAGACTGTTGGAAAACCACAGTCGGACAGAAAACAAGCCGCCTGGCCAGAGCCCATGTTTGAATTACACTCAGTGTTGATTTATCTCCTGCCCAGAGTATGTAATCGAATGTCTAATGGACTCACTGTTCATTAGTGAATTAACACTTTTGAACATTTACATCATCAAGGCCGAGCGTGTGTTTTCAATTTGTGAAAGAAAAAGTTATTTTAGAGTTTTTGCTCAGAGGGTGGGGATATTTTTCTATGTGTGAACCATTCTGAAAAATACAGAATTACAGAACAAGTTTCATCAACTAAAAGGTCAACGCAAGACCACAACAATTTGAAAACTATGCCTTATAAAGATTTAAAGGGAGCATTACTAACAACTTTAAAGGACCAGTCTGTAACTGTGATACTGCGGCCTGCAATTTGTGTTTTCTCAGATAGACAGAACATGATTTGTGACCTTTATGCTGTGTGCATTTACTATACATGTTTTTGAGCCTGCCCCATAATACCTCAATACGCACAGTGTTACGGTTTAACGAATGTATGCAAAACTATAAGTTTTAAATTCCATGTAAAATTCAGCTATGTACTGTCAGACTTTTCATTCACAGGTGACACTATAGAGTTAAACTGTATTTTTAGAGTGTTTTTAAGAAACATTTTATTGCATTTATTTGAGATTTAGCCATTTCAGTCATCAAAAAGAACTGCTTGTTAATTGAGAATACTCTGATGATATTTGTAGCACAAATCATAATGTATTATTTGTTCCTAGAAAAGTGCATTGTTTTCTAGTTTAGGTATGAGGAAACGTACATGATGTATCCATGAATCCATGAACTGTGTCCTCTCCCGTGTCGTCATTTTTATAGCATTGCCCTCATTTATAACATCTAAGGGAAAAAAATACTTAGATGACTGAACTCATGTAATTTTTAATGCCTGTCTGTCTGTGTTTGGGGAAATCTTCAGTAACAAAAGATGTGGCCTTCAGTAAAAGTACATGATGTCACTGTTCACCACATTTGACAATTTTAGCTTTATAAAGCAACTGGAAAGCATTTTCAATAAAATAACAAATCCCATCCTGAATATTGCAGATTTAACAGTTCCTTTTATAAAGAGACTTTGGCTAAACGAGACCACATACTGAACCCTACCAATTAATAAGAACTTATCAAACATGACATATTCCTTCATTATTTAGCACCCGTGAGAGAATGAAGTGTCTCCTTCTGAAATTTGCTTTGCTACAGCCATAAAACTTAATTTGTATGTCCCATGTGCCACTGCACTGACCCAGTTTCATTTCTCAGTTTTTTCATTTTGGATTCTCCTGTACGATGGTTTATCTACAGAATACGACAACAAACTTTTCAACAGGGCTACAGGCTACTTAAGGCCACCACTCAAATTAAATGTATATAATTCACTTAACAGTTCCCTCATTGGAGTGTTTTTTTAAGGCTATACTTGCTTATAATGTATTCTACTATGTTTGAACCTGCCTATTCTCTGGTTGGCCTTGATATCCTTTCATGGTCACAGGGCTTTAGAAAGTGTACAGTGTTCTCCAGTTTTCTTGGAGAAGCAGAAAATTGAGAGGTGAAAACTGAGGCCGGTGAGCGCCGTGCCAGTCACTGTGCCCTGGTGAATACGAAGCGGGTGGCCTCGCTCTACGCAGGATAAAGCTGTCCAGAGGCTGCCTTCAGCATCCGTGTCTGTCTGCCAAGCGCTGCTAGCATGTCCCAGAGCAGGCTGGGAGGACAAGACCGCTCAACAAGGCCTCTGCATTGAGTGCAGTCCATTTAAAATAACCTATGGATAAATAAATACAGGACCTAAGTTCACTGTACAGTAATTGGTCAGGAAACCAACAGAGACAAGCTCATTTACAGTAAATGGATCAGCTTTGAGTCAGTGAAGTGCACTTGGCTCACACCGTGCATTATAACGATTTGGAAATTTCAAGTGAAGCATTTTTTTCTGTGTTTAAATATTCGCTGAAATGTCTCATGGATTTTTTTTCTCATTGAGAAAACAACAATCAACAAGTAACTGCATGTCAGAGCACAAGTAAATATAGAAAGATGTTAAATATAGAAACATCACAGTGAGTGCTTATAGATGACGTAAGAGCAAATTAAGATTTGCAAGGAAAACAAATGGAGTCTGACGAATTCTTTTTAATATTACTTCAGTATCTGCATGTGAACTTTTTTTTTCTTACTTTTCAAGGACATGCAGGCACATGTACACACAGTCTCTCTCTCTCTCTCTCTCTCACACACACACACACACACACACACACACACACACACATGCAGTGGTTAGTCTGGCCAACCTTGTTGACCCGTTGGCTTAGCTGTGGTTGCACGCTGGACGCAAAGCACTCATTAACGATTTGAGCCTGCTCTTCACTTGTGCAAACAAACAGACTCAGCCCGTCATTACCGTAACACCATGTGTGTGTGGTCTTCTCAATCAGACCTCTATTGATTCTTCAATTTTCGCCGAGGCTGAGGCAACGCGGAACGGCACGATTTGTCAAGCTACAGAGTTACAGACGTGCAGCACGCAGACTTGTGGCATGTTTCAAAAACGGTTAACACGCCGGACGGACGCATTTTTCATCAGCCTCAAATACTGCACAGTAGTTGCTGCAGCGGGCGGGAGTCTGTTCCACAGGCAATGCCACGGCATCGCCACAAGCCGCAAAACATAAAACACCACAGTAGGTTTTATGTCGCGTGTAAAATGCACATCATAACCGAGAGCGCTTACCCCTCTGCACCAGCTCCACTTTCTGCCCTCAGACAGAGCTATCTTTACATGGACGAGCGATGCACAGACTCACTGTAGGCTCTGCTGTGTGTGTTGCTTGGCAGCCAGGCAGAGGTTTATGGTAATGTTTTGGGTGATAGGTCAGGGGCAGGAGGGTGGTGGCTATTGGTGGTGGCTGTGTGGTGACTGTGTGGGGTTTCAGGACGTGTCCAGCTGGCCTGGGGTCTGCCTCTGAGGTCAGGAGAGTGAGAGGGGGGCATCAGACATGGGGCAGCTTGTGGTTTGGGTTTGGGGGGGGGGGGGGGGGGGGGGTGGCGAGTAAGGAGCGAGGAACCCTTCCCCCCTCCCTTCCCTTCCCCAGAGCCTAGAGCACAGGGCCACTGCAGAGAGGCCGGCCACAGTCAGACACCCCACCATCAACATCTGCCAAGAGAGAAATGCTAATGTGGTGGGCGCCTCATAAGGCCAGGTCAAAGACTCATGCTTTGGACTTGTTTTTCTGCTTTTTGAATCACTCTGAATCACATCTAAGGCACGATCAAACACGCGGTTTAATCATAACTCGGACAACATTTAAGGTTTTCACTAGAAACCAGCTCTAATGCTGGATAGATGAGTGTAAAAACACTCAGATGTAAGCAGAGCGGTGCCAGGCAGGAATCATTTCATCTTAGAAATACATTTTACAGGCAAAATGTCCAGTGGCAGATATTTCCTGTCTGAAAAATAATGATTTAATGTACCTGTGCTCTAGACTGAGTCTGGACAACATGCTTTTGTCCTGGTAGGACCTCCCCCGACTCACTGTCTCCAGGAGCTTGACATTTATGGTTAACATAAAAAAAAAAACTAGTTGTAAATAAGAAATCAGCCCCAAAGCACTACCTGAGGAGGATTATCATATGTCAAGCAGCAGAAACAGAAACAGACAAATCTTGCAGCTACTTTCAGATCACATAAATGCGTGACGGAGGAGGCCATGTTTGGGTAACCCTGAGCAGGAATTAGGTAATGTTCAGGATGTACGCCTATTAAAATGTGGAGCTGTGACCCTCCTCTGACATCCTGACTAAACTGCCCATTGTGCATTGTGGCTCAAAACCTAAAACCAGGCATTTACTGTTGGAAACATCAACTTACACCATATACATTTCCAGGTATGTCATACAATGGATGTGATGATGTAGAATGTACTAAACATTATTATATATGTTTTATGTGCAAGAAACACATACACTCAGTGGATAATAGTTACATCCACACCATCAGTGGGATCCTAGTTGGGCACTGATGGACCAAAAACCGCATAACATTTTTCTGGTGCCCTCATGTAAATATTTGAGAATCATCTTTAGAGATTCTTTCATATAAACCCAGAAGTAGTTGATATTTCATTACCTGATTGAAAGAAATTTAATCAATTAATGTCTTTTTCTGAGCAAAAATGCCAATTCACTGGTGCCAATGGCCCATATGTGATGATTTGCTGCTGTTATTTGTCATGGTTTTCACAGTTAACTGAACGTTTTGGGGTTCATACATGTTTCATACATGTTCACATAATTCTGGATGCTACACGTGAACTTTAGTCATGTGATTACAGGTGATCTAAAAATTTCAAAAAGCCTGAAAATAACCAGAGGATGTGTTTTGATCTTAACAAGTCACAGGTCTGTTTCACCCCACAGAAACAATGCAGTAGGCCACACTTTACAGCCTCAGCACATACAAAAGTCTTGCCATGATTTCATGGAAAGCTCAGACAACTGATTTCCATTTCCAGTTTGCCATCTAACCAAGTAAATCACCACTTAAATAGTCACATCATTTCAACTGCAGTAAAATGTTTGTTTACTGTATTTTAATGCACGGTTTTGTTGTGTCCCATAGTAAATTTGACAAATAGATCTCTCTCCTTCATGTCAAGCGTCCAGGTTTAACGCAGCAAAACTGGCTCTTGAAAAACGTGACACATTTTAAACACCAATAAACCACCAACTGAAAAGAAAATAGAGTGCATCAATTTTAAATTTTGCAGTCTCAGTAGCCGGAGCTGTTGAAAATAGCTGACCCAGAAGAAGGTAAAGAGGAATAAAAAGCATTCCTGGGATGACAGTTATGATTGGTAGGTGTGAATGATTAGCAGAAAACTCTTCCAACTGCCCACAATACGACATTATAAAGCATGCCTCAAATGAACTAACTGAAATGGCTTGTACAATAACTCACAGTTAAAAACCATTAAGAGGGGAAAATACTTCTGCAAAACTCATTTTTCAAGTGAGGTTTTCCAGGATAACAAACCTGAAGTTCCCATGTGAACAAACGGCCAAGCGATCAAAGCCCTTACTGCGTCATAAAGAAACCATTATCAAATACACTGTCAAACCTCTGATTCTGTCCTTTGCAGCTAAACATATGATTACAGGTGACATTTTAATGTCATGTACAACAGAAACTGCACTGAATTCATTCCTGTTTAAAACAGGTATTGGATATTTTTAGTGTACATGTCTTCACCTTTCCCTTTTCTGCAAAGCTCAAATTCCACTTAAAGCGGGAACAGTGTTCAGAGTAAAAGGGGAGTGGTGCTGTGACATAGTGATAAAATAATAATGGAGGATATTGACAGCGTCATAGTGTGACTTGTGTGGGAATTAACACTGACTTACTGGCAGGGACAGAATCGTAATGTACATGCCAAGTACACAGTGACTCTGAATGTAACTCCACAACAAAAGCAGGAACTGTTGCTGTAACTAAAGCCAGGATTTATGACATAATAGGGTGGGCCAATATAAGGAATGGGTACATCACATCCAAAAATAGATGCTGAACTCTGAATTTAAACATGAAATGAGGGTGTTTCTCTGGATGCAAGAACAGGAGGGTACAAATTCTTTGAAACTGGGGTTGGTAGGTGGGTGGATGGTCTGTACTGTATGTGTGAATGTGAAGTAGGTGCAGTGTGAAAGGGATGAAAAACGGGACAGGAATACTGTTCTGTGTTGAGAGTGCAATTTAGCATGAATCAAAAGCAGCTTTCCTGGCTCCCATTCCATATGCTGCTGTCTGCCAGGAAATGGGATTTTTTTTTTCATATTTTTTGCAGGTAAAGTCTTTGCAGAATGGAATCAAATGAGGTATTTTTTTCCCTGCCGAATGTTAAAGTGTTGGAAGTTTGGGGCAGACTCGCTGGAAACAGAAGAAAGCTGAGTTTTGGAGACAGGAGGGGGGGTCTGCCATATATTTGTCCTAGCCCCAAACCCCTTCTGGACCCCTTGCTGAATTGAATCATGACTGCTAGTAAAATACTGAGCCCTCTATTAAGTAATTTACCACCAACTGCTCTGCAGTCTAGCCTGAAGTGATTCTACTAATCATCACAACTCACAGACATAATTTATGAGTTTTATTCATGAGGAGAAATGCAAGTTATTCCATCCAGTAAAACAGTGCAAGTAGGTATGGTAACCACAGAAATGACTCAGGATTTTGAATGGACTGTATTCATCTTAATCATGATGCTAACAATTCGAACTATGGATCTCTAAAAACAGCCACGGTTTTCTTAATCTTTTTACGTTAAAGAGGAAAGAGGGTTAATGACAGTTAATGTTGCAGAAATACATTTTTTAAAGACATTTTCTTGTTCAACTATTTACCTATTTTAGTCATTGTCATATTGCTATTTTAAAATTTTCCACAGCTGATAAAAAAAATCTAAAGGGGCACAAATATTGACAAAATTGAGCAATAAATGGTGTTTGGGGCAAAATGCTTGAAAAAATCAGCAGCTAACACAATGACAATGCTAACATGGTGATGTTTTTGCAGATTTGATGTTCACCGTTTTAGTGTAGCATGTTAGAATGTTAATATTTGCTAATTAGCACCAAACACCAAGGTATTTGGTCATAAACTGTGTTTAATTAAAACTTTGCCTTGATGATAGATATATAGTCAGGGGATCACCATAGTTCATCGTGAGGGGGATATACTGTATAATAGATCATCAGAGACGAGAAGATTAAGGGTTAAGCATAATGAAAAGGACACTGGTAGTTTGTACAGAGGCAGAATTTATACAAAAATGAGCTCACTTTATCAGCACAGGCTGTTCCATTGTTTTTCAACTGATGGGTCATGACCCAGAATAAATCACAGGAACATTTCACTGGGTTGAGAACAATCTGCTGCCAGACCTAAACTGACTCTAACCACAACTGAGGGACTCTGACAAATCCTGAGCACACGCACAGTAATATCCATTTTCAGATTAGTTGTTATCTTCATTCGAGTGCGATTACATTTTATAACAAGATAATTTTGAACGAACTCGTTCAACTCACTTTGAATGTTGTGGACAGACTTTGCCAACTGTGTGACTCATGATAAACACTTGACTTGCATTATAGTTGTGAGCATGTTAGCATTTATCTCAAAGTACAGCCTCATAGTTTTGTCACGTTATGAACTAATGTCTTGTGTTCATAACGTGACACATGTCCAGCTACAACTATACATTATTACAGCAAAGAAAGTATTTCTTTTTATTTTATTTCTGAACCCACCAAATCCAAGCAATGAAATGCGTCAGTGAAAATGAAATCCCATTTTTTTGTACAGTGTTGGGCAAAATGCCTGAAATCATTCTCCTAATATTAACAGACATTTTCCAGTTTTACGTGTTAGATATTGATATGCCAAATAAGCAGTTTTTAAAAGAAATTAACCATGTTCAACCGTATGGCATTGCGTGATAAAAACAAACAAACAAACAAATATTGTTTTCCACTACTACACTTGGGTATGTAACATTCAGTCAATGTGATACTAAAATACATACATGCACTTTTAGCCCTACAGCTACCTCTTATTTTAGACTACTGACCTTTAGCACATGTATTTATTACACTTTCAGTAAAATTACAAATGTGGCAGAATGCTTAAGATTGGGTTCGGTGCCTAAACATACACAGTGAACCTGGGACTGTCTACGGCTGTCTCAATGCAAAGCTCTCCACTTTCCTTATTAGCTGAATATCAGAGATACCTCAGAGCCCACTGTAACCATTCGGTGGTGAGCTGGTTTGCTGAGGCAGAGTGGAGGTGAATTGAAAGGTCTGCAGTGAGAGGCTGTGGGTTAGGTTTCTCTGAGGTTATGGTCATTCTCCCCTGGGAAAGTGGTTAGGCCTGGCTGTTTACTTTGGAGTAACCCTGCCCCTCCCCTTATACTGTACACTCTCCACTTGGTAACCCATGATTACCTCCATTGGTGCACACCTGTCATTTCTGACCTCTTTATGATGGAGTTATTCATAGATTTCATTTAGAAACTGCTGCTACAGCCATTTGAAATTGATTAAAAATTACTTTTTTCCCCCCAAAGCTCATGTTAAGTGTGCTCTTTGTTACATGTCAGTTTGGATGCTGCATGGGCACCACCTTCTTGTCACAGCAGGTGTGTGTGAAAGGTTCGGGGGAGGGAGAGAAGCGAGGGTTGGGAGGTTGGGGAGGGTGTTAGGACCGGACTTAATGGGCAAAGGCTAAGGTAGTGCCTGCATCTTCACCCAAAGAGGAGTCTGACTTTCTCTCTGTGCCTCTCTCAGACAGACTCACACAGGCTCGCTCACAGTGCTGGACTGAAAAACCCTCTCAGCTCTGCTCTCGGCTCCGGCCACCAGAGAAGATGCTTCGGCGTTACTCTTCATGAGATCATTGCAGGACTGAGTGGAGTGGCAGCCCTGCAGCTGATGGGCTGCTGCTGCTCTTTCTATCTTTATCTCTCTTTTAATTGGGACGCTGGGGAGAAATAAATAGCTCAACACACACTGTTGGGAGGCAAATGAATGGACCAGACTGACGGGGGATTTCCCCAGGCTGCCTTCACACCAATGGATCTGGACACAATTTTTGAACTGGCTGAATGGTGTTTGGCAGAATAATTTTTCTTGTTGGTTTGTAAATTAATTTTTGCAACAAGATCATTTCCGAAGAGCTTGCAGACTGACCTTTTTTTTGTGGATTTGCACTGCAAACATTCACATCATGTAAGTACAAGCTTCTTCTTAACTTTAATAAACTGTTTTTTGGCACAAGCAATGCCACCTGGGAGACCTACTCTGGAACTGATATTTTTTTTTTGCTAGCGACATAAACTATTAAATAGCAGATAACCATGAACATCAATAAAACAAAGTTTTGCTTGATTAAGTAAAGTTACTGATATAATATTTCCTGTGTTCTTCAGATCTCTGACTTGAGGATGTGCTCTATAATCATGCTTCATCAGTGGAGTCTGGCTGTGTTCTTGCTGTGCACCCCAGTGACTCTTGATGGGAGACCAGCTGATGCACTTAGTAGCAGAACGTGAGTAATTTTTTTTTTTTTTTTTTTTTACATTAATTAATAAAAACAGAGAAAAATAGTTAAATGCCTTGCTGGATGTTCCTGCTATGGAAGTTTAATACTGAAGGACTAGTTCATAATTGAACATGCTGAAGCAACATATTTCTGTTTCCTGATTTAGAAAACACAACCACAGTTTACCTGTACAGATTTAAATAAAGTGCAGGAGGTTTTCTCTGCTTCACCTCTGGCTTTTTTGGGGTCTTGAGCTCATACTGGTTATGGCTCTCAGAAACATGTTTATGCTGCCACCTACTGTACTGAGGTTTCATGGAGCCTGACTTTGAATTTCAGCTGCCAACACTTCTAAATCTGTTACACACACACACACACAAACTCAACGTCACAGTATCATATGAAATTACAACAATATGAAAAAGATTGTGAGGCTTTGCTGGGGCTGACTCAGAGATGAGAAATATGCTTGACAAACTAAGAGAACAATAAAAGAACAACAAGACAGGAAAAGAGACATTAAAACAGATTGTATCTAATCTCAAAAGAAGCTTTTACTCCTCTTTTTGTTTTCAGTACAGGATGATCTGACTCTGTCTATTGTTTTTGCTTTTCAGGAGGAGGTCAGTGAGCCACGCCCAGCTGATGCATGACAAGGGCCGCTCCTTGCAGGAGTTCAAGCGTCGCACGTGGCTGCAGGAGCTGCTGGAGGAGGTGCACACAGCCGACGAGCGAGCATCACCTGTGCCGAGCGGAACCCTGAGCCAAACGTTCAGTGGGAATGCTCTACACCAGAAGCCCCCAGGGGCCACCAAAAACCTCCCTGACAGATTCAGGCTGGACAGAGAGGGCCCTAACCTGCCCCAGGAGACTAACAAAGCTCTGGCTTATAAGGACCAGCCTCTAAAAGTGGCCACCAAGAGGAAAAAAAAGGTGAGGTTAGGCCGGCGTAGAGAGAGTGAAAAGAAGAGGAGGCGGGCACGATCTGTCACAATAAAGAAGCCATGAAGGATGCGGTACCCTGGCTGAGAGACTCCCAAAAGCCTTTTTATGGTACTGTACTAAGACACTGACACAGTTCCAACTAGACTGAGGTCTGACAGACTTGAACCAGAGCTGACTCAGTGAAAGTCATCTTGAGGCCTGCGGCTGTGCTTGTATGATAATATTTTGCTAAGTGTGTATTGTTGTGTTTTAAAACAATCTCATACTTCCCGGAGTTTCATAACATAACATCTTCCTAGGTCCATATTTATTTGGAAAATCTTAACGCCTCTGTAACCTTGATTCAATTCAAAACAATTCATATGTTATCATCTCTTAACAGTGTGCACAAGTAGAGCAAAGGAGAAAATATTTATTGCCTGATTATAATGTAACTTCACAAAAATTGGGATGCTGAGTGGTCTACTTTTGTTTGGCTCTACATGTGTTGACTATTGCTGACTTGCAGTTACAGACAAACTGTTCAGTTGATACATCTGTTCGAACTGTTTTGCCATAATTTATTTCACTTTGAAAGTGTATATTTATTTTGTGAATGTATCATGGTGCTGCTGACTAAATTCCATAATGCACTTTAGTTATATCCTGTAAATGTTCTTTTGTGGTTGAGTTTTAATTTGATGTTTCTTTTTGATGGTCCTGCTTTCCTTTCCCACCTTAGATCCCTCATGGACTTGTAACTTATTGGATGCTTCATCAAACCCACTCTCATCATTTTACATTATAGTTTATTTTTATAGAACAAGCCTGAGTCAGGGGCTGTCGGACTCATTTAATGTTCTTCACTTGCACTGAGAACATACTGTACATGTTTCCAGTTAATCAAACATTAAAAATGTAGCCATTAGAAATATTTTTGATTTGTGGTGTCTTTGTTCACCGGTCATATATTACTAAATCTTGCTATTTATACTATGTAGCTTAGCTTGTAAAGAGGATCAATCATTAGTGGTAGGACTGATGGTTCAATCTCTGGCTCCAAAGTGTCTTTTAATAAGACACTGAACCCCAAATTGCTTCCAATGAGTGTTGGACAAAAGCATGGATCAAATGTCATGCCATGTCATCATCTGCCACTTATCTGGGTCCAGGCCCAGGTAGCAGGGGCAACTGCCACCCAGTCCACAATGCACTAAAGTCCATGGCACCTCCCACATATGGTGGGCCCATGGGAGGCGGTGCTGCCTGGAGTGGGGCTCAAACCCACAACCCCGAGAGATTGTGTCCTTTGCCCTACCAACTAAGCTAAATGGGCAGTCATGTGTAATGTAATTGAAATTTATCACTTATGCCGAGTCCAAAACGTATTTGTCCTATGCGTGTATACATGTATATTTTGAGCACTGGCGGCCTCAGGTGTAACTGAACCTCTTAGCCCACCATGAGCCAAAATAGTAATTTGGCAAAACACTGAACACTAATTCTCTGTTCATTCTAACAGAGAACATAAAACTCTGTGGTACATAACATTATGTACCACAGCACAACAGAGTGATTGCAAAGCAGATATTTTATTTCTAAAACCTGAAGTTGATATGGGGTGGACCAGGGTGGAAACTATCGATCAATAATCTAAGGATTATTTTGTCAATTAAAAAGAAGCATTTGACAAGCTGGTACCAGAAGATGTGTGGCATATTTGGTTGGAAAGTGATTTTTAAACTAATAAATTAGTCAGCTGTGCTTAAAATTATTTACAACAAATCAATACAAAAACAATGACTGTAGAGCAGATTAATCTGCAACATGTTTGGTTACCATTTTCATCCCTAGAGTTATGTTGGATAAGGTGGAGGCCTGAATGCAAACTACCTGCCACTTCACGAAGAATCAAAGGGTTTGAACATAGAAAATGGTAGAAAAAGGGCAACAGGGTGATACAATGACTGTGGTTTCTGTCCTGCCATAGAAGAGAAAATAAGAGATTATAAATGCACTGTAAAGGATATGGGATGAAAAAAAAAAATGTTTTTGTTGACATTTCGGCACGAACATAGTGAAGCTGTTAATGTCCCGCTTGAGAACATGTGGCAATTTTAACAGCCGCTGACTGAACTGCACAGAAACTGGTAATTGAGGGGATGGCAAATGCATCAGTGTCAGCTATATCCTGTGCTAAGAGCAGTAGTGTACACCATAGGCCATTAGCTGACACAGAGTCATAAATACTGTGGAAAGCCTGATAAAGCTGCCGTCAGGAGCTTTCCTCACACTGAGGAAATCAATCAAACAATGGAGAGAGACAATAATATCTTCAGAGAAGGGGAGGAACACAGAACGTAATCAATGGACTGGACTTTTTGTTTGTGAGGAGTGAGCATGTCATGGTGGTTATGGGTGTTGATTTTAAAATATAATTTTACAGCAGGAATGACATTCCAAAAAACTTCTCCATAGAGAGAGAGAGAGGGAGTTTTTGGCTGTAACAGGTCAGGAAAGGTCAGTACAAGCTTTGGCAAACAGCAACACAGCCTCAGCCAGTGAAGTCTTTCTAAACTTCAGAGTCACAAAAAGACTGATGGAGTGTAGATGAACGAGTTAGACCATGTTCAACCAAAGTTCAAAATGTCAGATGAAGCTGTGACTAAAAATAAAAGTAACTCAAAAACTAAATACCCTCTAACAATAACAACAAAGCAGGTATGTAAAGTACATCTCTGTTCTCTCAGCAGCTGGTCAGAGGCCGTTTCTCTTTAAACCCAGTCAACCAGAATCAATTTGACCCAAGTGATGTTTGCCTTTCTTCCCTCCACATTCAGCAATCACACCTTGTAATGAGTCCTGAGAGCCTGCCACCTCTCCCTGCTTCAGTTCAGTTTACCAGGATGGACACCAGTAAAAGAGAATACTCCAGTTTACATTATGAGGATAGGACACTCACAGACATGAGCTGGAGGATATTGCTTTGAGAACAGACAATGGTGAGTTTGTCAAAATGATGGATATGGCACCATTTTAAAATGCTATGGACTCTGTTAAGACAAAATAGATTAGTGCAGCTGTCACTTATGTCTCTGAATATTAATCAAAAGAGATTTTGCTCCTAAGCATACAGCATACTGTTGTTATGTAAAAAAACTCTGTGCCTTATTGTTGATCAATCTGATGATTATTTTCTCAATTAATCACTTGTTTTGTCAGTTTTGTTAAATAAACAAATAAATAAAGAAATGTTTAGCCAGAGCCCAGGGTGATGTCTGTAAATGTCTTCTTTTGTCTGACCAACAATCCACAACCCAAAGACATGAAGTTTATTATGATATATGTCAAAAAAAAGACATCAAATTATCTCAACTGAAAAGCTCCAGCCACCAAAATAACAACTGATTACAAAATAGTTGTATACTAATCTTCTGTGTCACTGATCCAAAGTGTGACTGCGTAATTTGTATTTTTTTGTTTTTTTATTTAAAAGGTGATCTCAATCTGGTGATAATATGGCTGTTCCCAATACCTACGGGCTGATTTTTGCCTGTACCTGTGGAGTGATCCTGGGCATTGGGCTCGGTGCCAACCTGCTGGTCTTCTCTCTGTTTGCCAAGTACAACACATTACGTAAGAACCGCCTCGACATCCTCTTACTCAGCATGACTCTGGCAGACTTCCTCACCCTCCTGCTCATCCCCTTCACCCTGCACTCTGCTGTCAGCAACTCCTGGCCTCTGGGCGACACCTCTTGCAAGGTCTACCAGTTCCTCCTGGCCTTTAGCCTGGCAGCCAGCACCTATTCCCTGTGTGCCGTGTCCATGACCCGTGCCATGATCATCACCAACCCGTACCAGCCGCCCACCATGGACCTGGTCATCCTCATGTTTGTCCTGGTCTGGGCCCTCAGCTTCTTCATCAGCCTGCCGCTGCGAATGTTTGCCACCAAAGAAAACATGGGCCAGAGCCTGACAAACTTCACCTTCTGCCTTCCAACCATTCATGAGCACCACTACCAAGTGGTCCTAAGCCAGTTTGTACTTTACTACTTTGTTCCAATGCTGGTCATTGCCTTCAACTATGTCCGTCTGGCTCTTTTTCTCCACAAGAGCCCTGTGATGTCGGTGTCCAGTGCCAGGAACACCCGCCGAGCCTCCGTCATGGTGTTCTTGGCTGCTGCTACGTTTTCAGTGTGCTGGCTGCCTGGTTATGTGCTGGAGCTGTGTGTGTACCTGGGGCTGTATCACCATGGACAGGCTTGGGAGATGTTCTACTTTATCTGTACTGTGCTCCAGTACCTGCACCCCTGTGTCAACCCTGTGCTGTATGTGCTGCTCTCTAAGCGCTACCGCCACAGGAGGGCAGCCTGGCTCTTCAGCTGTAACAGAAACAGAGTGCAGCCGCAGGTCATCAGTGTCACCACAGACAGCTTTTAAATTCACTTTGTTTGTTTATGCATCAGGCCACGAGTCACACTCAATTTTTTTTTTTTTTTTTACATTCACTGTTTATACAAATCAATGTTGATGATAATGTTTATGTGATTACTTTCAGATTTCCCTTCAATATTTAAAGTATAAACATACAAATAAGTAGACATGATAAATATTAGTTGAGAACTAATTTTTTCTGGCTTGGCTACAGTCAAATTTTCTCAAGACATCAACCATGCACCGCAAAAAGCAACAGGACTCATCAAAATTTGACTAGCTCTACCTGTAGTTATTTTTGAGGTAAACTATGTAAACCTGCGGTCATGCAGAACTAAAAATAATACGAAGATCTGCTGTGTTTATCTGTCTTTTTAAAAGAAATGAGAAGCTTGATTCAATTTCGGGGCAGCGCAATGATAAAACTGTAAGTCTTATTGCTTTCTTTCTTGTCATTTGTCCAGACTTTTCTCTCTTTTTCTCTCTTTTGTTTTACATGCTGGGAAAAGCTTTATGAGCCATTTTGTGCACTATTTGTGGGCCAGTTCTGTCACAGGATCCTTTCTCTTTTCTTCTTCTTATTCCTACACCATCATTACAGACATGTTTTGAATGTCTGTAGTTTAATAACTAACTTAATTACTTAATAACTTTAACTTAATTTCTCTTTACTAAGAAAAAAACAATTATTGTAATAAAATAACTTGTTATATTGTAATAATTAAAAATAAGAGTGGCTTGTCGGAGTGAAAAAAAAAAACGGCTCATCAACACAGCAAAATATTCTTTTTATACCGAGACACTGAGATGTTTTGTTTTATTTAATTTTTTTTTCCACACTTACCAAATGTTTGCATGTGTAGTGAGTGTAAAAGACAGCGATCTGAATTAAGTTAGTATTGGTAAGTTATGTCTTGTGTTTTGTTTATATTTACAAACTGGCAGGCAGGTATTGTAAGTAGCCAATTTATGTCTTCACCAGTGCCATTGAAAAAATCCTGGACATTTAATCTACAGGACAGGACAGCAGGTCTGTCTCACGTAGTGGTAATTCGCTGTAAAAAAAAAACAAAAAACAAAAACATGACCCAACTGACATATTCCTACTCAAGAGCAAAGGCGTTCTCCATTTCCTACACTTCTATTTCATGGCAATGGTTGATTGATGGTAGATTTTAAAACGGATATGTGCCATTTAAACAGTCCACAGAGCTGTGTTGTACCATCCATTATATTTTAAAATTTGTATTCAAGCTTTAAAAAAAACAAAAAACAAAACACACACACACACACACATACACACAACTGCTCAAATGACAAACTTTCACAGGGCAGTTTCTTCCGAGATGCAACAAATCATTCAGTACGTTTTGTTACCTTGGCAGAGGATGGTCATAAAATATGAGCTATATGATCCACTAGTATTACACCACATAACTAGTAAGGAAAAACCGTGGGGTAAGCTTCAGCCCTTCATCTTTATGCAGTTTAATTGAGCCATCAAAGGGCACGGCTCACTTACACAGCCAAAATATGAGACTGGATGGAATGACAAAATTCTGATCTCTAACAGTGTGGTTACGTTTATTTCAGTGCAAGTTTCAGTGTATTATTGCAAGGTTTAAATATTACTCAAATTGCTAAATATCTACGACAAATGTAGAAACTGGATCGGTCGGTCTAATTGTGATTTTAGCTCTGTCTGGACTGGATGCAGTCCAGCAACAAAATGAATACATGTAAAGAGATGGTGAAGAACCATCAGACCAATTAATAACTGTAATGCAGGTACAATAACTGTAATGTGGGAAGTCAACTGTAATCCAGGGACTATAAGTGTGATTTTGTTCAGATGGATTTAACCTAAATGCAGCTGTTCTGTCTTTGGGCTGTGCCTACTCTCTTCAAATTACAGCTGTTCTTATGTTTTTTAAACTTACATTTTTGTGCAGTTACAATTTTTCAGAGCTAAATTTGGCACAATGCTTTTTCCTGCTATGCATTCTCAATTAATCTGCCAATTATTTTCTCAATTCAATCATTTCAAATATAAAAATGCCAGGAAGTAGTGCAAAATCAATTTCTCTCACAAACAATTCCCAAAAAGTTGAATGTGACATATTCAAATACCACTTTTTTTGTCCATCAGTCCAAAACTAGGAAGCGTGCTATCACAAAAGACAAAGAAAAGCAGCAAGCCCTCACAATGTTTGTAATTTATGCTCGAAAAATGACTCAGTCCATTAACTAATAATTTACAGTACATGATTTTCTGTCAATCGACTAATTAGTTTATCAAAAAATTGTTCCATCTTTACCCAGAGTGAGATTAAATCAGCTACTGACTGGGGAGTGAATCACATGCTTATTACACAATCAAATAGAAAAACCCCAGAAATGAAAGGCACATTAGGTACAGTAAGTGTTTTAGGGATGACTGCTCTTTTAAAAACTAATCCCCCAGGAGCTTTTGGCTGTCCGCTGGGTGGATCAACAGTAACACCACCGACTTCATGCCATTCTTTGCTCTCTACAGCACACACACCAGATAAAAGCACACACCTGTGTTCCCACTTTTTTCTCAGGCAGCTATAGGCCTAAAGTTTGGAGTGGTGAGGAGTAAGCAGGGGGCTGTGTAGCAGGTGTGTAGTTATACAGAAAGCGGAGGGATTGGGAAAGGGAATAACAGGGCTGGCTGCGGTCTGGCCGCCGTTGCAGTAATAGGAGACAACCTGCCCCTCCCTCTGTCAGCTCGCCCCCTGACTTTTGGCCTTCTGTTTAGTGTACAGCAAGGGCAGCTGGCCTGACTCGTACAGAGTGGTCATCTGTAGCCCATCAGTATGTGGGATATGGTGAAGCAATAAAGAACACGTGCTCAGGTTCCTCTGTCCTTCAAGTAAAACTACTGAATGTATTTCAGAGTGTAGAGATTAAACTGCAACCTCCAAACAAAGCATAATGATCCATTAACAATAAAAACTGTTTTTTTTGGTCAGTGACAGCAAACGGAATATACTTTTGGGACTGTTGGTTGGACAAAACAAAACATTTTAAGGCACCACCATGGACTGGATGCAGCCGTAATTTGTTTACAATAAATCCAGAATGGATCTCAGATGTGGTAGGTTAGAGGGATGTGATTTTCCACCCCTGTCAGATCACAGTTCATTTATTTTGAACTTTGCTCTCTCTGCTACGTGCCTTTCCCTCGCTGCCTGTGATCCCTTCATGCTCCACATGAGGGATTTCCTGCTTCTCATAGAAAATCAATCAGAGGCGGGGACTCTATTATGTATTAACAATTCCTTAAACTCAATTCTCAGTTGGGTCTGCGAACATACAATGAAACACACACTGAGAATTAGCATTAGACAAACTGATATTTAGGGTAAGTTTTACCATTTATTCTGCTTAACTCAACTGATAATCTGTTGATACTAAAGCAATAGTAGTGATGTTTTTTGGGTAATCTACACCGCAAACATCACCTCTGAATGCTCTTACTACTATTTCCTTTATGACAAAACCACTGGTACTGAACTGATGTGTGATTTCTGCATTGCTGAATAAATTATAATCATGGGAATAAAACAACCCTGGAGACACACTGGCCTTCTGGGTTTTCATTTTATGAAAATTTCGTATGACTCTCGTTCTGATTCATGCGATAGGGTAATTTTCTTTTACTGTTTTGTTATAGCATCCTTGTGTTCGAATCAAACTATCAGATACAAAATACCATTTTCCTGCACAACCACAAAGCTTGTTAAGTCAGCATGTTCCTCGGGAGAGTTTTATTAAGTTGGTACCACGTCAGTGTTTCCCAGCAATACCTTTGAGTCAGGAAACCCAGCAAAGCACACAATTAAACAATTTCTATAATGGTTGGAGGGCCTATTTCCAGAACTGGAGCTGCTGCCAGAATGTAATTCAATTACCCTGTCACTTAAAACTCCCTGGCCTGGTCACTATGCATCTACTACACGAGACAGCCTTTCTAGACAGATTTAAATTTATTAAGATGCCAGCCACCACACTTTATAAGACATTATATTAAATAAGCCAGAGTGTACAATCTAGTACTGTATGTTCCAAAAATGTTGGTGCAGCTTGATCATGCGCTTTCTCAATGAGTTTTATAGACATAATTTACAAGTTTCTTTAAAGGTCTTGGTCCTTCTGGCATGGTGACTCTGACCATAATACTCCAATGATTACAGTATTTGTCAGAGTATTTTTATGACTGTAAATTGCACACCTTTGAGTTTGGACTGTTGGCCAGACAGACACAGACTGGAGACATGACTGTGGGCTGACGGAAATTGTAAATGGCATTTTTTTTTCACTATTTAAAAAAAACAAAACATTTTATTGACTAAGTGATTCTTCAATTAATCAAGAAAATAATAGGCAGATTAATTGTTAAGGGTTAGCCTGGTCAGATGAATATAGATTTCTAGATTTCTGCTGAGGCTGCAGACCGTAGGGTCAGAATTTGGCATCAACAGCATGGATCCATGGAACCAACCTGCCTTGTGACAACAGTCCAGGCTGCTGCAGGTGGTGTAGTGGTGTGGGGAATGTTTTCTTGGCACACTTTGGGCCCCTTAGTACCAATCAATCATCATTTGCATGTCACAATCACAAGTATAGGCCACAATTTACCATCTTCTAATGGCTACTTCCAGCATGGTAATGCACTATGTCACAAAGCAAAAGTCTGCTCACAGTGGTTTCATGAACATGACAACAAGTTCAGTGAACTTCGGTGGCGTCCCCAGTCACCAGTAGAGATTTGGAGCATCAATATGCAGCTGATAAATCTCTAGAAATGATGTGCAATCATGTCAAGATTGACCAGCATCTCAAAGGAATGTTTCCACCATGTCACAAAGAAATGAAGCTGTTTCCAGAGCAAAGGGAGGAACTACCCAGTATTAGTATGGTGTTTCTAATAAAGTGCTCGGTGAGTGTACGTTGGCTTCAAAACACATCAATGCATGTATCAACGACATGTCTTACACATACCTCCTATCAATGGAATATAAAATTAAACAAACCAGAATTCATTATAGGGTCACTTAATGAAATATACCTCATCTAAAAACCAGCAGCATATTGCAGTAAGAGGTGACAACACCACTGCAGGTCAAAACAAATAACGCAAAACTCAAAGTGTGACAACTTCTAAAGGTGAAACTAATGAATTACAAATTTGTCCAAAGCCATGGCAGGGCCTAGACATGCCCCTAGATCATGTGAGCGTGTGGACAGTACAGCAGCGGCAAACTTCATTTATCTTGACTATACAAACAGGTATTTAGACAAACAAAGCATCTTAAAAATGACACATTACATGCAATACAACCGCATCAGTTGCACAGTAACGTTATGTTCATCCGAACTATAGTTATTCTATAGTTATTCTATTCAATAACTATTCTTTCTTCCTTCAGTAATCATCTCACAACCCCAAAGATTTATGTGGTGACCCTTTGGAGGCACCCAACCCCTAGGTTGGGAACCACTGGACTAAACCAGCTAACTATATATAAAGTACTTAAAGCCTGCTCCTCATTGAGCAGCTGTAAGAAGCAGAAAATGTTGCTTACAAGTACTTTTAATTTGATACTTTAGTCACATTGCTGAAAATATTTATATATATACTTTTACTTAAGTAGCCATTTGAATTCAGAACTTTACTTGATGTACATGTACTTTACTCAAGTAAAGGATCTGAGTAGTTCTTCCACCACAGTCTAATGGTACTTTATCAGAGCTGTCTTTCAAATGTCTGCTCCCTAGTGGTGAGATATTGCTTAGCAATTGCTTTTTAAGTAAATAAGACATTTTAGGGGTTTATTCCAAAGACATTACATGGTAATCCTGCTAAATTATTATTTCATGGTAACATAAAGTAATTTGTGCAACAGTATTAATAATTAATACGGAAGTTATAGCTACCGTTGCATCCATTTTTACCTATATAGATATTCCCTTTAGATACTGGCGTTTTTCTTTTAATTACTCTGACAAATTACCCTCTTACAGCAACATTCAGTAACAAATGTATGTAAAGCCAATGTACAGTATGGGCTAACTGAATTTTGTGAATTCCTAAGAGGCCACATTCTTGACACACTCCACGAATTAAGCAATGCACATAGCTGACAGAAAATAGTTGTGGCTACACACTGTAAGATCAGAGGGCTCTTGCCATGAGCTAATCATTCCATGTGCCATATAGGCAAGTGTTGAAGGAGCATTGCCTGTTTATTTATAGGAGTCTCTAAGGTTCCATGGCAGAGGGTTGCTCTTTGAGCTGGATTCAATTACAGCTCTGGTGAAAGCTGAAAATACAGCATCTATACAGACCCAAACATGAGTATAAATTCTTAATATGGATCTACAGGCCTAGCTTGTTGGGCTGTATTTACAGTGGTTAAGCCGCACGATCTCTCCGGAGAAATATAGGCTGCAAATGAAATATTAAACAGTTTAAGGCTACATTTCTAAGATTCATATACGCTTCTTTCTTATTTCTTTTCTTTGTATGTTGACTGAAATGTATGTACGGAAGATAGCTGATGCATGAAAATACGTTGTGAATGGACAAAAGCAGTGTATAAATACATAACAACTATGATGGAAACAGCATCCTCCATATTTAGTTCAAGTCAGCATGTGCTTTCATCAACTCCAGCGGCTGCATGAGGAATACACAAATCCTCATGTTAAAATTTAAGTTGGAGCTACACAACTGAAACACAACAAAATGAATAAGTTCCCAGCAGCAGCTACAGTTTGGAATAAATAAAACAGAAATTAATTCAGAAAAACAGGGAGGGAAATCAGCCAACGTGCTTTGAGTTGGCCTTGTTTGTGAACTTCAGGGAGTAATGAAAGATTCATTAATGAACAGGTTAAACGATTTCAAGGAGACTATGGATTGAGAAATGCTATCAGACACATGGCAACAACCCGCACTCCAGATGGTCAGCGCCTCGGCCTGACCGAATATCACGGTTCAACAGTCTGTTTACGTTGCAGAACTCACTGTAACATGCAGAGACATGACAGGTGAGGTACAAAAAAACGGAAAATGTTGGAGTTAACACTGAGTAAACTGAGCTTAAGAACAAGTGAGGCCTTGTAAGTGCCAGTGTAAATATGGCTCTTCCTATAAAGAAAATAATCAGAAAAGGAAAACCTGCACTTACTTCAAATGATTCTTCAGATTATTTTTACAGGCAAAATGTTTTTCGATGATTTGGCTGTAGAGTCTTCAACAGCTTGCCAAGAATAGAAACCGGTCAGGATGTAAAGCATAGAAATCTGTCTGCAGAGCAAGAGTTACTGTGTGTGATAATGAAAACAGTCTCAGCAGAAAGTGTAATAACTAACCTTTCTGAGAGTCACGTATGAGACATTTAAAATCCGACAGCATCACCAGGTTGTTGTGGTGTTGATTGTTTTGGTGCAGATGGGCTGCTAAACAGCAAGGCCTCCAATCATGCATTGTTAATGTGACTACAGGTGGTGCAGGGAATAACTATGTCCTTAACATTAACACATTATAGCCAAGCATAGAAATTATTTGTGTGGAGGAATATGTTTTATATGTAGCTCAATGTCTCAATCAAGTGCTGACCGAAAGCAGCATGACAGGATTTGGGATGCTCTCTTATTGAACACTATTGAACACTATTTCCCAAAAGGCCTAGATGTTCATGAGCTAAACGTCTCGGGCTCAACATTCGAGGGGAGTCCATGAGCGATTCGAGGGGTCACAGTTATGTAATAACAGCACGACAAAGAAGACTGAATGCTGCAAACGTTTTTAGACTTCAGAGATAAAACTTGACATGATAATATAAAACGGAGAAAACCCTCACATCCGAGAAGGTGGAACCTCAGAATGTTTGACTTTTTTTTTCTGATCAATCACTTAAATGATTAACAGATTATCAAAATAGATGGAGATTAATTTTCTGTAAATTGACTACTCAGTTGAATGAATAATTGCTTCAGCTCTAGTAGGAATACTAAACATATAACCAACCCTGCGCATCGTTAATGTTGTGTGAAAGTATTCTGGTTGAGGTTAAGAATGAAGATGGCTCACATACTTGAACTCGTACAGATAGAAGTCAACAGGAACTCAGCCTGGTGTTGGCTGTGCAACCAAATACCAACAGTCTGAGAGTAGAATCATATAAACACAAAGTTACTAATAAAAATTAATCTTTGAGACCTTTGAAGTCACCCTTGATTAATAACCCATGTGTGGTTCTCCTGTGAACTGATCCCCCTTCAATTGCCCCTGGCATGGATTCTGGACGACACCGTCTACTAAAAAAGGGAAAGGCTTGATCAAGGAGTGAAATGATAATCCGAGGTAGGCGTGGGATGGGAGGTAATTCCAAGGAGCCCTGCCCTCCGGATCTGAGGTATCCAGTTTCATCTCTTGCCGTATGCCTTGTTACCTATCAGCAAAAACATGAACATCAACCTCAGATGACAGTGGGCTAAAATTGGTGGCTATCAAAACCCAGGGACTGGCAAAGAGCTTGGCTGAGGTATCCGCTTTCAAGAGTGGAAGCCCTAGGTTCAGACACCTCAGGGTGAGGAGACCGTGTGCAGAGCGGGTAATGGGGACGGCATAAACACAGCTTAGCCTCTATTAGGCAAAAACTTTCACACTGCTAATTAGTTGCAGCTGCACACGCTCCTCACATCTCAGCCATATACACTCGCTGATGACTGAAGAGTAAAAGGTACACTGTAATCCATACAAAGTTCACGCCATAGGAAGATTTTGTCACTGTTTTATTGACTCAGCACAGCCGTTGTCACATTCCTATATAGGGACGGCAAAAGCATAGATCACGTGGTGCCATTAATTTTCAGGTTAAAGGACATCTAGGTATCTAGTAGAGCTGTACTCAGCCAAAGATGCTATCAGGACAAGTCCTAGTTTATGGCAGAAATACTTGTATTATTTAGTATATCAGATGATAAGCAAAAATATAGCACGGGCAAGTTTATTTTCCAAATGCAAATTGTTTTTTTTTTTTTAATCTTAATATGCACCGAGTGGATATTAAGATTTAAAAAAAAAAAAAAATTATGGTGTGCATTTATAAACAAAATTACTATCAGCTGAAATCACTGATGGATTTTTAAAACTGTCAAATACAGATATCATTATTAGTAAATTCTGTACTGGCCAGGTTATAGTGTCTAGGTTAAAACTGGGGATAAATGGTTGAAAGGTGAATGTTTTTATAGATGTGTAGGTTACAGCATTTCAATTGTAATCACAAAATTGATGTACTGTATATACTTGACATTGTTCAGAGCTCCAGTGATCAACAGGTCGAAAGTTAATTGGCAATTATTTTGATAATCGTTTAATCACTTAACTAATTTTTCAATTAAAATGTCAAACATTTGATGGTTCTAGCCTCTTAAAAGTAAGAATTTGCTGTTTTTCCTTGTCTTAACTTTGTAGTGATTATCTTTCCGTTTTGGACTGTTAATCAGACAAAATAAGACAATTGACAATATCAATAAGCACCTTTACTGAGTGAAAGATGAATCAGGCGAATAATTTGCAGACGAATTGAATCATTAGCATTTGTTGCAGCCCTAAGAGGGTACATTGTCAATAAAATCAGAAGAGAAAGTGTTGATGGATAAACTAACCAGACAGGAATGTCGGTTTTTGGCGGCAAATCCATCAAATTGAATTGATCAGATCAATCAGATTGATTTACAAACCATGTAAATACTAACAAAAAGCCGGCTTTTTCAAGTGATTTGTATATTAAGATAAGATAAGATAAGATAAGAGAATCCTTTATTAGTCCCTCAGTGGGGAAATTGCATTTAGCAACAGCAGGGATACAGTACAATAAGTGAAAGTGAGATATAAGTAAGAGGCCAATATGGCCAGAACAAGATTTAAATAAGGTAGAATAACTATGAGACAAGAAAATAGCTGCTGTAAAAAAAATAAAAAATATACCTACATAAATAAATAAATATGAGATGGAGATTGTTGAGTTGAGTGACTATAGTACACAAATATTGCACACTAATAACTGGGTTATTGCACATTGAAGTATGATAATCAGTATGTGTGTTAACAATGTTCGTTATAGAGTCTGACAGCAGCAGGAAGGAAAGATCTTCTAAATCTCTCCTTCACACACCGAGGGTGGAGCAGTCTGTCACTGAAGCTGCTCTGCAGAGCTGACAGGACGTTCTGCAGGGGGTGGGACTCGTGGTCCAGCATAGATGACAGTTTTGCTAGGACCCTTCTGTCTCCAACCTCACGCACTGAGTCCAGAGGACAGCCCAGGACAGAGCTGGACTTCCTGATGACTTTGTCCAGCTTCTTCCTCTCCTTCTCAGTTATGCTGCTGCTCCAGCAGACTACACCGTACAAGATGGCTGAAGCCACCACAGAGTCATAAAAGGTCTTTAGGAGTGTCCCCTGCACACCAAAAGACCGCAGTCTCCTCAGGAGGTAGAGCCTGCTCTGTCCCTTCCTGTACAGTGCATCTGTGTTGTCAGTCCAGTCCAGTTTGTGGTTTAGGTGAACACCCAGGTACTTGTAGGAGTCCACTCTCACAATGTCCATTCCCTGGATGTTCACCGGTGAGGGGGCAGACCGGTGTCTGCGGAAATCCACCACCATCTCCTTGGTTTTCCCTGCGTTGATGAGGAGGTGGTTTGGCCGACACCAGTCCACGAAGTCCTGCGTCACTCCTCTGTACTCTGCATCATCGTCATCGCTGATCAGGCCGACGATAGCAGAGTCGTCAGAGAACTTGAGCAGGACACAGCCGTCCGTGTTGTGTCTGAAGTCTGCAGTGTAGAGGGTGAAGAGGAAGGGTGCAAGCACCGTGCCCTGAGGAACACCCACACTGCAGGTCAGGGGGTCAGACACACAGTCCCGAGCTCTCACAAACTGGGGCCTGTTTGTGAGGTAGTCCAGGACCCACTCTGCCAGCTGTGAGTCCACTCCAGACCGCACCAGCTTGTCCCTCAGAAGCACAGGCTGGATAGTGTTGAATGCGCTGGAGAAATCAAAGAATAGAATCCTCACAGTGCTGCCAGGCTTCTCCAGGTGAGTCAGGGCACGGTGCAGCAGGAAGATCACAGCGTCCTCCGCTCCGATCCCGGGTCGGTAGGCGAACTGCAGAGGATCCATTTCTGAGCTCACCTCAGCTCGGAGGTGGCCCAGGACCAGTCTCTCCAGTGTCTTCATCAGATGTGATGTGAGAGCCACTGGCCTGAAGCTGCTAGGATCCCTAGCATGTGGTGTTTTGGGCACTGGTACCACACAGGAGGTCTTCCATAGCTGTGGTACCATCCTCAGCTTCAGGCTCAGGTTGAAGACTTGCCCCATAATCCCACACAGTTCCTCTGCACAGGATTTCAGGAGCCTGGAGCTGATGCCGTCTGGTCCAGCTGCCTTTCGTGCTTTGATCCTCCTCAGCTCTCTCCTCACCTGGGCAGGTGTGAAGGACAGGGGTGGGCTGGGGGGGTTACTGAGTCCATAGGCCGGTGGGGAAATAGTGAGGTGTGAGTGAGAGGTGTGAAGGGCTGTAGGAGTGGGGCATTGTCCAGTTGAGCTGGAGGTGTGAAGGGCTGCGGGTGTGGGGCATTGTCCAGTTGACAAGGTGTGGGGCAGCTGTGTGGGGGGAGTAGTGGGTGGCTGGTCAAACCGATTGAAGTGTTGGTTCAAGTCGTTCACCCACTGCAGGCCCCCCTCAGCCTGGGAGTGGGGTGTTTTGAAGCCTGAGATGGTCTTTAGGCTCCTCCACACCCCACTGATGTTTTGCTGCTTCAGCTGCTCCTCCATCTTCCTCTTGTACCTGGCCTTGCCCTCCCTGATCTTCCTTCTCAGCTCTTTCTGTGTCTCCTTGAGCTCCTCCTTGTCCCCTGACCTGAAAGCTCTCTTCTTCTCCTTCAGGAGAGCTTTAATGTCAGGGGTAATCCACGGCTTGTTGTTTGTGAAACACCGTACCCTTTTGGAGGGCACAGTGTTTTCACAGCAGAAGTTTATGTAATCCGTTATGGTGTCTGTAATGGTGTTGAGGTCCTCCCCGTGGGGGTCAACGAGCTCAGCCCACACAGTGGTGTTGAAGCAGTCCCTCAGAGCCTCCTCGCTCTCAGTGGTCCACCTCTTCACCACACGGGACTCCACAGGCAGCCTGTGTACTATAGGTTTGTACACAGGCTGTAGGTGAACAATGTTGTGGTCAGCCCTGCCCAGGGGGGGGAGGGGGGTTGCAGAATATGCCTCTTTGGTGTTGGCATAAAATAAGTCCAGTGTTTTATTGTCTCTGGTGGGACAGTTGACATACTGTGTAAATGTTGGTAACACAGAGGAGGGTGGAGCGTGGTTAAAGTCACCTGAGATGAGGAAGAGAGCCTGTGGATGCTGTGTCTGCAGTTTGCTGGTAACTGAGAGGAGTGTGTCACAGGCCATGTCAGAGTTGGCAGAGGGGGGGACGTACACAGCTATCACGATAGCATGCGTGAACTCCCGTGGCAGATAGAATGGCCTCATGCCAACAGCTAACAGTTCAATGTCTCTGCTGCACAGTTCCATTTTCACCACACAGTGTCCTGGTTTACACCATCTCTCATTCACAAACACAGCAAGGCCTCCTCCCTTCCTCTTACCACTGTCCTTCGTCCTGTCCGCCCGCAGCAGATGAAAAGACTCCAATGCGATGATGGAGTCCGGGGTATGAGGGGTTAACCAGGTCTCCATGAAAACCATGACGCTACACTCTCTGAATTCCCGCTGGTGCCTGATCAGAGCCGCCAGTTCGTCCATCTTATTGGGAAGAGATCTCACATTTCCCATGATGACGGAGGGGAGAACAGGCCTGTAGCGTCTTTTCTTTTCCCGGAGTTTCCTTCCTGAACGGCGTCCTCGTCGAGTCTTACGAAGCAGCTCCGCTGGGATCATGTGTTTGTCCCTCGCAGCGCTCCGCAGCGCGATCAGCTGTTCCCTACTGTAAACAAGACGCGCTCCGACTTCGACACACATTGTTGATAAATAGTGTCCAGACAAGTGATATCAGTAAAAAAAAAAAATAGTCAGGTTCACGAGTGCTGCTATTAAATACGCTATGTACAAAAAGTTTAACTAAGAAATAGAGCGTTAAAGTACTAAAAGTTAGAAAGAAGAGAGAAAAACGATAGAGCTGTTGCAACCAGCAGCCAGCCTCCACCAGCGCCGGAAGTATATATTGATTACTACAATATATACGTGATTACAATATATACGTGATTACCATAAAGGCCTAATACACCCAGATTTAAGTGATAATGAAGTGATACCTACCACACCATAAACAGCATGACCAAATCTTTGCTGGTTTATATCTAATTTATATCATCTCATGATATAACATCATCTATGTTTTGACCGGCCTCTTGACCTGCAATACACTAAATCAGTGCTTACTGAGAATTTTTCCATCTCAGCCCTAAATTTTGCTTTTGGTAAATTTTTTTTGAATTAACTACAACAGATTGTTTATGAAAACTGTGGATCTGTCAACTTAATGTAAAGCAGCTTGAATCAGAGGCCTCCGAGATATAGGTTTACTTCTATAGACTCATTCCAGTGTCTGAGACGCTGTCATCACCAGAGAGTACGTCAGACTGGGTCAAATTCCCCCTATTTCATTTCGAGCAGAGTAGTTGGCACTAGAACGATGTGATCCGAAGGAGCTGTTGACTAGCACGGCTGACCTTCTAAAAACTCCTCTTTCAATTTATAACACACTCTCTCACACACACACACACACACACACACACAAACATGATATGCACATGCGTTCATTCACCAATCGTACTAAGAGCGGCGCCGGGTACACGCTTACAGAAATACACACACACACACACTTTGTAAATACTTGGCCTGGGGTTCGGGAGGAGGTGAAAGCCAAGGGGAGTCACTGACACAAGTTGGTCCTGTGATTACCTCACGTCTGTAATGGGTTCGGAAGGAAACTCATCCCATCTATATTTAGCCAAAGACAAGCTTCAGAGGATGAAGTGCAGTTAATCAAAATGGTAATAAACTTTGGCTCCTTTTAAAGAAATAAAGTTACTGTGTTTCAGAATATCAGAGCATTCTGATAACGATTCATTACTAGAACAATTTTCATTTTATAATTCATTATTTTATTGCTATTGTGACTGTATTATTAAGTCAACTCAAACAGTTGCAATGGATCTTTCTCATTATGCTATTGTGACAATAAAAGATTGTCTTTACTGATAGTGGCGTTTATCCTCACATTATCACAGTTATTAAATCATGATATTAACATTAATGTCAGTCGAGATCACTGATTTCCTCAAAGTGATTTTTTCTGAAGAATGATGAGAAAGCAGATGTTTTCCTTGCTGTGAGTGAAGCCACAGTATCTTGTTACCATGGGGGTCTCCTGCTTTCATAGGTCGAGCCATTAATAAAGATGGGAGGTTCCTCCCTGTCACCATTCATGCACCCTGCAGGGTTTATGGCATGTGTCTCCCAGGCTATGTCTCATTACATGCAGTCACTGTTCAGTACGCACATACATGTATAGGCCTTTCTATCTACATGCAGTATCGCCAAAGAAATGTATGGGTAGTGGATTCACGCACACGGCCATAGAGAAGTCAGTAAATGTTGCTATACTGTTATTCAATAATCAGACAAGATAATATAAAAATTGTGCCAAAGTGATTATAATACCATAACCGAATTTTAAAACATGATATAACAGGAGTTACCAGAAGAAGGTTACTGTAGGGCCTGACTGAATGATTCACCTTGAATTCTTTCTGTCTTTTCTTTTGCTTTGGCCGATATATAAGAGTCACACTTCCATTTCTCAGCTTGTTTGTTATTGTTTGTTTCCTTGGATACGGTCAAGGCCTTACACCTTGGCTTGACCCAGACAGTCATTTGATGAACGCTATATGCTAACACATTAGCAGCAGGCGGCACCGTGTCCTGACACTGACATTTGACTCTGAAATCCAACCCTTTGTTCAGTTATGGAAAGGCCAAAAAAAAAAAAAAAAAAGCGCTCCTCTGGGAATCTGTGCTTGTTAACCTGACTGCAAAAAAAACCCCTCTGACATAAAAGTTTGTGACAGCATGTTATACCCGCCAGAAGACTGCCTGCATCTAAATAATAATGCAAACCATCCAGGTTGGTTTTAGTAACACTGATTAGCGCCCCGGTGCTATTATTGTTGTGCTCCTAAGTGTACAACTGCCGTGACTGACATAACTGATACAGCTTTATGAAGGCAATGAAAGTGGAAAAAACTGAGCTATAAATAGACCACAATGCTGCAGTGCACATATAACTTCACTCTGTGTGCCCAGGCCACATCTCTGAAACTTTTTATCATTAAATATTAAAGAGGAGGAGAAGAATGAAACTCAGATGTGACAGAGAGTAGGCCTTGAACATTTTCAGTTTGGTCCTGACTGCAGAGTCTGAAAAGGAACTAATAAGATTGGAAACACTTGCAGCTGTTTTTTTTTTTTGTTTTTTTTTTACACCTCAGTGACCCTAAGGCCAGGTCACTTGTCTTTTGGGGGTCCCTGTGTTCCAAGTTGTACAATTGAGCCCTTTAAGTGCAATGGACAGTGAATGTTATTTTGGCTGAGGCTTCCTGAAGACGCTATCCTCTCTGGGTACTCAAGTGTCAGTCACGCCAGCAGTTTCCACTGGCTGGGTCCAGGAGGGCCTCGGGTTTTACAGGGCTCTGTGCTTCAAAACATTCAAGTTATTTCATCTGATTTATTTCAAGACACATTTAATCTGTTGCTGCAGGAAAGTAAACATCGCTACACTTAACAAACTCTATCTATTTATCATGTTCACTTGTACCATTTCTAAAACTGTGGGCTGTGACCCAAAGTAGACATGGGTCGGGTCCTGGAGGTTCCCCTTGTAACAAGAATAGCCCCATGATTTCATGAATGAGGGACCTGGAGAGAGAGAGACTTCATTTCTGACTAGACTCTGGATCTGAAAAGGTACTGGACGCTACTCTGAACAAAACCAGACTGAGGACTTTGGTGTGGGACTTTAAAAAAGACAACAGCTTGCAATTCAAAACAATTCAAAATTAAAAAGATTAAATCTGTAAGGCTACATGTTTACGTGGAAATCCCTGCACTGCCTCACTGAAGTTAGAGGGTGTGAGAGGGACAGCAGCAGCAGCAAGTGTCATCTGGTCTTCCAACTTGGGGAGGGCTTTGGAGTTTAAAATGGTGTGAATATGATAGCCATCTCTAGCCATTGGTATAGCTTATGCAAGTGGAGATCTGTCTGCACCATTGAAAGTTGACAGTTCAGAGGCACTAATCTGATAAAAGGACGGTATAAATCAACAACAGCACAAGATTCTGGATATCAACAAATAAAACTGTTGGGACTCCGGGAGCAAAAAAAAAAAAAAAGGGGGGACTTTGCCTGAATCTCGGGCGGCTGCATGAGAAAGAGAGTTGGGAGGACGCACGGGCAAAAGGGCAAGAGGAAGGCACCAAGGAGGTGAGTGACGGATTTACCCTCGGAGGGGTAAAAAGATGACTGTGGTGTCCCAGGAGAACCACGACGAGACTGTGGTCGTTACACCTTTGTTGCAAGATGCTGCGGACTTGGAACCAGCAGACCAGGAGTGCAGCGAGAGGGTGTTCATCAACATCTCAGGTCTGCGTTTTGAAACGCAGTTAAAGACCCTCTCCCGTTTCCCGACCACGCTTTTGGGAGACCCGCGTAAAAGGATGCGTTTCTTTGACCCGCTGAGAAACGAATACTTCTTTGACAGGAACAGGCCGAGCTTTGATGCCATTCTCTATTATTACCAATCAGGAGGGCGGCTTCGGAGGCCTGTGAGTGTACCTGTGGATATTTTCCTGGAAGAAATAAAGTTTTATGAACTTGAGGAAGAGGCCATAGAGCTTTTCCGAGAGGATGAGGGCTTGGCGAGGGAAGAGGACCGCCCGCTGCCTACCAACGAGTTTCAACGTCAGTTTTGGCTCCTGTTTGAGTATCCAGAGAGTTCAGGACCTGCACGGATAATTGCCATTGTGTCTGTTATGGTTATTTTGATATCCATAGTTATATTCTGCTTGGAGACACTACCCGAGTTTAGAGAAGTCTCTGCAGTGCTGGATATCCACGCTAATGGAAGTGCTCAAGGCAAAGCGCCCAGCCCATTCACAGATCCGTTTTTCATGGTGGAGACACTTTGCATTGTGTGGTTCTCTTTTGAATTCACCATGAGGTTTCTCTCGTGTCCCAGCAAAGCAGCTTTCTTTAAAAACATCATGAACCTGATCGATGTTGTGGCTATAGCTCCATATTTCATCACCCTGGGCCTTGATCTTGCAGAGCATCAGGGCAGCAGTCAGCAGGCTGCGTCTCTGGCCATACTGAGGGTCATCCGTCTGGTCCGTGTTTTTAGGATTTTCAAACTCTCCAGGCACTCCAAGGGTCTCCAGATTCTCGGCCAAACGCTTCACGCAAGCCTCAGGGAGCTGGGACTGCTCATATTCTTCCTGCTCATCGGAGTGGTTTTGTTCTCCAGTTCGGTTTATTTCGCAGAAGCGGAAGATCCCGAGACTGGATTTTCAAGTATACCTGATGCGTTTTGGTGGGCTGTGGTGACAATGACTACAGTTGGTTATGGAGACATGTATCCCTCCACCATTTGGGGGAAATTCGTTGGATCTTTGTGCGCCATCGCCGGAGTACTCACCATAGCTTTACCGGTCCCTGTTATCGTGTCCAATTTCAATTACTTCTACCACAGAGAGAACGAGGAGGAGGAAAATATTCAGTACGTGCACGTGACTTGCGGGCAGCACCCGCAGCAACCCTCTTTTGATGAATGTGATTCAACCAAAAGTAACCAGTCGCTCTCCAAAACGGAGTCCTATCAGGAAAGCGACGACCCTGAAACTCTGACATATCCAAACATAAACCCACTGGAGGTATACACGGGGAAACTGACAGATGTGTAAAGAAGATGGGTTTTTTTTCTGGTGAGTTGTCTCCCAGTGGACATGCAGTTTAGGCTTCTCCATGCTGCAGGTGTTTTACGCACGCTTTCTACAGTGGTTTCCAAAACGTGGAGCCACAGATGTTCATTTTACAACTCGCCTAAAAATGAAGATTGGCATACTTTCACTCTAACTTTCACCAGATGAGAAAATCATTCCCCCCGCCACTACAACTTGTCATATTTTCTCATACTGGGGCAACTGGTAGAAATACAAACAATGAGTGGGAAGCTATGGATTAAAACGTTATAATAGGGAAACCTCAAAAGAAGCATTTGGGAACCCCTGGGCCACGCAATAAAAAGCACCGAATATCTGAAATACAGCAGCATATACAAAACAACAGTAACTGTGATGTGACATGAGGCAGGTGGTTTTTCTTCGTTTACCCACAAAAATGGCAGCACAAACTACAAGTTATCCTTCTATTGTTGAGAAAATAGAGTCGCCTGTTTTTCCTAATCTTGGATAAAGTAGGAGAGGGGAGCTCAGCCGTGCGTCAAAGCGCTAATCACGCACAAGGAAACCAACTCTCCACACTGGAGCACAGGTTGACACATGTCTGTGTGTGTGTGTGCACTGTGGAGATGGGGCTGCCATCGTGAGCACCCTGGCGCGTGTTAAGCTCTCTTGTCTATTTGCCTTCTAGCCTTTGGGATATTGATGTGTTTGTACCGCACGCGCGTAAACAACAGTGGCGTTTGCTATTACGCAGCGTGGCGTCGCGACGCACAGTTGGACATTATGTAAATCTACTTTACAAAAGAGGCGGGTAAAGTGAATAAACCTCTCCACTTTATACAAGTATAAAGACTTGTATAAAGACTTGTTTGCCCCCGTGTCAACTTGCAGATTGTTGCCTTAACCAAGGCTCTAACAACACGGATACTGTGTTCACGTTTACCAGTTTTTCTTAACAACGAGATCAGTGACCCACAGTTAAAAGATAAATATCTCGTAATCACAGGATAGTCTTTCCTCGCAATGCTAGAAACGCTAAGTAATAATTATGAGAGTTATAACAACTCTGACTTTCTTTATGTTGGAACTTGTAATGTTCCTCCATTGGTCAGAATAAGTGAGCTCTGAGCGCCGCTCAGTGGATGATGAATATTTCTGCAGACATCTCCTCTGCTCAGGAACTACAGTTTGCAAAACTACCACTTTAGCTTAAGTGTCTTTGCACTGTTGCAGCTGGCCTTGACTGATTTAGGCTTAAGCCCCTGAGACCGTGCTCTCTGACTTAGTATGCATCCGGATGCTTGTGATGGTGAACTAAGCTCACCAGACGCCTGACTGCTGTCTCTCACCTCCTAATGTTAACATAGTGAGTTTTGTGTTCTGCTTACTTGCAGGAGGCAGACGATTAAGTGAAGCTCGTTGTTCCCTCACAGTGGCAACAAAATACAAGTGTGGCATTCTCTTCTTCTCCAAAGTACTGGATCATTTTCTCACGGATTGTTCTTGCATTGCCAGTGATGTAGCCTACAGAGACCTCACGATGGAAACGCTTGGAAAAGGTTCAGTCTGCCGCAATGTACACTGTGTGAATCAGCAGTAGGAAAAAAAAAACAACATTCTTTTATGTAGGCTTTATAAATGACCACGCTTTCTTTGTATAAAAAAAGCTTTGTGTACATAATGCGTTTTTGTAAATCTCAATTTCCACTTTTCTTATGCAGCATAATGCAAAGTTGGAATCGCAACTTACCTCTGTGTTGTTACAAACATTCAGATTGCATTGCAGTTCGCTGTAAACAACATAGCCAAAGGCATTATAGTGCAATGTCTGCATGACACGAATTCATTGTGAATTTTAAATGTGATCAAATATTTATTTTTCTAATTTAAACATGTACCTATGTGAACTTAACTTAATCATTTTTATAAATAAATTATGAATCAGAAAACATACCACTCCTTTATTTTTTTTCTTTCTAAGAATAATACACATCAGACAGAGAAGACCAACAACAAGTCATTTGTGTGAGAATTTCAGATCCATGCTCATTAATTAGTTCAATATATTACATCTCTGTTGGTGCTGAATGATGGGGAAAAAAGGCTTGGAATCAGGGCTGTCTTGCCACAAAAGCAATTAAGTTAATAAAATGCTATAGTGATAAATGAAGGGGAATTTATTTGGCTGGAGGCACATTTTAACAAATTAGACAGAGGTCTGATAACCTGATTTTGTGTTGAATGTGAGTTTTTAGAGAGTCAGACAACAGTTGTTTTGAATCAGTTGAGCTCTGCCACTCAGTGTTCTTAGGCCCTGATAACCCCTAAAACCTACACACAGTTCTGCAATGGACAAATGGACAAGTCAATATTTGCTTTTTATGTTATCTTATTGTAATAACTAGAGTATGGTGTTTGTTTTGGGGGATTTGCTATTTTCTGAGGTGAAATCAGTGATCTGCGCTGTCCGTGGTGCTGAATCTCCTCTGCAGAGCATCAGTCCCATAAAGTTATATCAAATTCCCGGTATTTGGCTGATATTTGCTTGTCTTCTGGGGCCAAATGTCGCAATGAATGGGCACTGATGGGATATTATAGCCTAACTTAGTATCAGATCTTGGACACGAGACCCTCACGGCCTGGATGCTGGAGCTGCCTTGCAAACACAGTGTTGGGGATACTGGCGATTATCTTTCTCGCTGCTCACTAGTAAAATGATTTTTAAAAATAAATAAATAATTACAATGAAATTTGGTCTCACAGAGACTCGGGCAGTCAAGCGCACATCAAATCCGGACACGACCAGCTAACGCCCGTGTAATCCTTATATCCAATCCAAATCAATCAATCAATCTCTTAATCAAATGTTTTTGATGATTGACTAGTTTTTAAATGAAAGATAATCTCAGATGTTACACGGTGTGGACTGAGAGGTTTTGTTACCAACTGTCCCTCTTTGCAGTGTAATTGCGCCAGTGCTGGCACACAAGCGCTCTTGTTTTTGTGGTGTACGGAGAACTTCTGGCGGCGTGCTTTAGTAGAGCCGGTCTGCATTGCGTCGAAACCCTCCAACTCCTCCTCCTCCACCTCCTCCTCCTGCTGCTGCTGCTGAACCTCCCTCCCCTCTCCTCTCTCCCTCCCCTCTTTTCCCTCACCTCCCCTGCACTCGCATGTAAAATGCACAGCAAAACATGCTTGACATTGTCGACAAAAAGCTTTTGGACCTCGCTGCTGCACTTGACTATCTCTTCACTGTCCATTTTGATTTTTTTTTTTTTTTTTATCCTGCTCTCCAAGCCGCTCTGAAACACATTCTGCCCGTCATCTTGTCTACTCGCAAAAAGCAGCAGATTTCTGCTGATGCAGTGATGTCTGGAAATGTCAAGGGCTCGTTTGTTGCCCCTTAATGTATCTCCCCCCCTGAACTGCAGCGCAAGATTTTCTCCTGCGGTATACTGTAAGCCGTTCACACCACCGTGCCGCCGCGCAGGCAGCTACCGACGCTGCAGCTTTGCAATCCTCTCTTTTCGCTCCATTTCCATCTCAGGCTTCCCTCACTAGACTCACCTGATTTCCATCTTGTTTTATCTCATCTTGCTTCACCGTCTAAAGACGTTTAAACCTATGTGAAGACACTCTGATTGTGACGGACACAGTCAGGATGAAGATGAGCACAGTGAGGCTCTAGACTTTTTCTTTTTTCTTTTCTTTTTTTTTTTTTTTTGGTAGGTGCAATGTAAAGTTGCCACATGACACCCACTGGTGCTCCACTGTTGGATGATTTTACTCGAGGATAAGACGCATTCAAGACCTTTCAAGATCAACTCACGGTAAGCCTCGAAACAGCTGACTTATACAACATATCGGTTGGGTTATTTTATTTTTTTATCGACAGCTACAGTTCATTTAAAGACAAGACACTACTACCGTATTGTTTTCTGTCTTTGTTAAGATGGTTTGTGGACATTTTGCCCCGCATAAGGCCTACAGGCTGCGTGCATGTAGGAACATCAGTTGTTATAATATGAGTATCAAATGTTACGTCACATCATAATTTAGGTTGGAGAGAGTGGCGTAGGATAAATCACTGCCATGCTCCTTTAAGGCACAGAAACACTGCAGTTCTATGCCAAACTAAAGTAAACATCCGTACAGAAATGCCATGGGAGTGTAACAGACAAACAGCAGATACAATAATACCTACTGAATTACTAACAGAAATTTGAAGAGAATTAAGAAAATACCATATAGTACAAGAATTGAAACATAAAGTCGCAACCAAGTACTAAACAGAGATTGTAAATTCCTATACTGTAGAAATATAGAAATTCCTCCTTGGGTTATTTTTTTTAACCTTGACTACAGGGTAATTGCACTAATTGCAGGCTGGAAGAAGTAAATAAATAAATAAACAAACTGCAGAAAATGCTGAGCCAGCAAATATCTTGGCAGTTTGATCCCATTATTTCCTCCCCCCCCCCCCCCCCCCCCCCTCTCTCTCTCTCATCTACCTCTCCCTCCCTTTCTCTCCTTCTCTCTCTCTTTCTCTGGGTGACAGAGGCAGCAGTAACAACAGCAGTAGATGCACTGGAGAGCAGCAATGGTCAAGTCAGCGAGAACCGCAGTGGAGCCGCACTGAGGCAAAGCAGCCAACCAGCCCCCTCGTATCTGGGGACGTCTCCAACAATTTAAGGGGTGTGGGAAGCTGAGGAGTGGAAAATTTCCCCTGAACCTGAATGCCTGCTCAGTCAGACTAACCGACATCCCAACACAACTCCTCCTCCTCCTCCTCCTCATCCTCTTCCTCCTCCACCTTCTCCTCCTCCTCCCAAAATGACCGTAGTAGCAGGAGATAACATGGACGAGACTTCGGCTGTGCCTGGCCACCCTCAGGACACCTACCCTCCAGACCACAACGACCATGAATGCTGCGAGAGGGTGGTCATCAACATAGCTGGTCTCCGGTTTGAGACGCAGCTGAAAACTCTCTCCCAGTTTCCAGAGACGTTGCTGGGCAACCCCAAAAAGCGGATGCGGTACTTTGACCCTCTGAGAAACGAGTACTTCTTTGACAGAAACCGCCCCAGCTTTGATGCCATCCTCTATTACTACCAGTCTGGTGGCCGGCTGAGAAGACCAGTGAATGTCCCTTTGGATATGTTCTCGGAAGAAATCAAATTTTACGAGCTGGGAGTGGAGGCAATGGAGAAGTTTCGTGAGGATGAGGGTTTCATCAGGGAGGAAGAGCGCCCTTTACCAGAGAGGGAGTTCCAGCGTCAAATTTGGCTCCTCTTCGAGCACCCAGAAAGCTCAGGCACCGCCAGAGGGATTGCCATCGTGTCTGTGATGGTGATCCTGATTTCAATAGTTATATTTTGTTTAGAGACTTTACCACAGCTGAAAGAGGACCCAACAAGTCGAGTAGTCGGGAACTCTACCATTTATTACAAGCCAAATATCCTCACTGACCCCTTCTTCGTCATTGAGACACTCTGTATAATCTGGTTCTCCTTTGAGTTGATAGTACGCTTTCTGGCGTGCCCAAGTAAACCGGCCTTCTTCAAGAACATGATGAACATGATCGACATAGTGGCTATCATCCCTTACTTCATTACACTTGGCACCGAGTTGGCTGAAGACCCAGAAAGTGAAGGGGTGGGGGAGCAAGCAACATCTCTGGCCATACTCAGGGTGATCCGTCTGGTCAGGGTGTTTAGGATCTTCAAGCTGTCACGACACTCCAAAGGACTTCAGATTTTGGGGCAGACCCTCAAGGCCAGCATGCGAGAGCTGGGATTGCTGATCTTCTTTCTGTTCATTGGAGTCATCTTGTTCTCCAGCGCTGTCTACTTTGCCGAGGCAGAGGAGCAAGGATCCTACTTCGGCAGCATCCCAGATGCATTTTGGTGGGCTGTTGTGTCTATGACAACTGTGGGCTATGGGGACATGGTCCCGGTCACTATAGGAGGCAAGATTGTAGGATCTCTGTGCGCCATCGCCGGAGTGTTGACAATTGCACTCCCAGTGCCTGTCATTGTGTCCAACTTCAACTACTTCTACCACAGGGAGACCGAGGGAGAAGAGCAGGCCCAGCTGCTGAACGTCAGCAATCCCAACATCCCCTCTGAAACCAACTCAAGCCGCCGTAGTTCATCCACCGTCAGCAAGTCAGAGTATATGGAGATTGATGGAGACATAAACAATAGCATCGACAACTTTAGGGAGGCAAACCTCAGAACTGGCAATTGCACTATAGCCAACCAAAACTGTGTAAATAAAAGCAAGCTGCTTACAGATGTTTAGACACTAGCTAGGAACTTTGGGATCTCTAAGGGACTGTCATATGTGGAGTAGACCATCAGTTAGGAATGCTTCATTTACCTCCCCAAAGCGCTCTATGGCATTAGGCCTACAACTATGCTCAGCTATATAGAAAGGAAACAGAAAAAACAAAGCTGTTAGAGTATATGACAGGTAGATAGAATAATTAATTCTTCTGATCCTACAAATATATAGGTATATCAAAAAGAAAACACTGATTACTACACATATACATGGCTCCCTGGAGGATGCAGGGCACACACTGTCTTATCAGACGACAGCGTGATAATTAAAATCTTATGCATGGAGTACAGATAACATTTCAGCAAGTTGCACAATGCACCAGAAAAGTCTGCAGAGACATGCAAGCATCTGCAGCCAAGTGGTAAGCGCCAAGAAGTTAAGTGACACCCCCCCCCCCCCCCCCCCCACCCTCCCCCGCCACCCCCCATCTCTCCCTACAAAGGATCTACTATTCAGCAAAGCACCTTATAGGAGGAAGACTGATCTCTCTTGTTTGGATGTAAACAGATGGTGATCTACTGGCTTCACGGACATCCGCAATGCTGCTGTTTTCCCAGCAGATGCTCTAATTGTGATATCACCAAGTGATTCAATGCCATGCCCTTTAGATGCCACAAAGCACAATGATAAAGTGAGCTTCACACGAGCATGATAAGAGACTTTCCATTTTGATATCGGCATGCATGAGACATATCTCACATAATGGAAAGGATGTTCTTTTGGATATCTGCCTCCACCCCCCTCCCGTCCCCCTTCTCATCTGTTTTCATACTGAGTGCACTGGATGAGTTTTTAATTTGAAATGCTAATCATTTAGAAGTATAGAAACTGAATGTTAAATCTTAAGGGAACAGTACATAAATGAGATCATAGCATGAAAAAAGTAACCTGCATTATGGTCTATTGACTAAGGTACTTTTGTATCCTGGTATATTTAATGCATGACATGAGTATACAGCTTGTTGCAATTCAGGCACTCTGCAGTGCCCTATTGTCAGGGAAACTAAGGAAATCAAATTCTGGATGTTTCTGAATTGCGATCAAATATATCCAAACCCACCTTGAGGATGCAGAGTTTCTAATTTAAAAGTAGACAAAGAAACTGAATAAATATTATCAAAAATGCATATAATCATAATAAGCACCAATTACAGTATTACGTCAATAGTGCAGTGCATGGACCTTCTTTGAACAAGAAAAGTTAACATATTATTAGTCATGCTTCCATCTCCATGTCAAATTTTAGTAAATTTTGTTACGGAATCCACTGAAGAAGATCATTACCAAATTTCACTTCATATCACAGAGAATTATTCTGACATTAGTTGCTAGTGCCTTTATCCCTTTCACCAACAGGACCAGTGAAAGTGCCTCTGTGTACAGTGGTATTTGTGAGGTTGAGCAGAGCTGGTTTATCTTCTGTTTTAGTGTTGAAACACTGTTGGTAATGATGTTAATGATGCCAGATAAGACAGGTTGAAATAGCAGAAGATTGTGGTCAAACAAAAAAAGAAAAAAAAAGAAAAGGAAGAAAAAAAAAGACGATCCATGGCTGTCATGCACAATCCAGTTTTCATGCACTTAATTATGCCCTTAAGCAGCAATGTATTGTACTTGTACTCTGCATGTTTACTAGTCCAATTCAAAAGGGAATATCCATTGGTTCTCAACATATTTTATTTATGTCTGTTGTTTTTGTTCGTGCACCATGCATCCTTTCAGGGTCTCTACCTCAGTGAGGTCATTGCAAACTTGCTGCAGAGCTGCAAGCTTCAATGCAGGGCTTCCTTTACCATAATGCAAAATGGAACCTTAAGTGTAAACTGCAGTCATGCAATATTGAATGTGAGAGTCCCAAAGCATAGCCTTTACACAAGCACTTAGAGCAAATAGTGTACCAGAATCCCGCTCCTTTTGTTCACTTAAAGCTACGCACAATCAGAACATTCATTCGTAGAGGGTTTATAGAGATTGCTTGACTCTCCTAACAGGATGAGGTTGACTGTTTTGTATGTTGGTTTCTTTGAAACAATGGTACGGTATATAAATTTACTGTTGTGTCACAGAAGCACACTTTAATGTGTTTCCACTAGTGTGTAGGAGAGAGCAGAGAGGTTTGATATAGTTTTGAAATCCATCACACTGCAATCCTTGGGCATTATGACGCACACCAAAGTGCAGCCCGTCTTTTTGCACAATCATTTTGTTCTGTTGCTTGAACCATTTCTGCTCGTTAGATGTTTTTCTTTTTCACTGTGCTTGCTCATATGTAGTGCATTTTTTTCTCAACCCATTGTCCCAGACAGGCTAACTGCAGATAGACTGGGACAAATTATAAAGACTACTTGAAAACCTCCAGCTACTGTACGTCAATTCATTTAAATGATAGTGAGATTTTGTACTATATGCTTTTTTTTTTTTTTCTTTTTTTTTTTTAATTTGGCGCTCTCCTGACAAGGTCCTGGAATAAAGCTCCACTGCAGTGCTACTTGAATGTCATAGTTAATTCTGTTGGTGCAATGGCTATCCTTTGTGGTGCTAGTACAGGACTATCATTGTTGACTTGTTACCATCACATGTTATCTGAAGCTGAAGCCTTCATTAATTGTTTTGGACAAGACTTTTTCCATTCTATGATTCTTGTTCCTAACTGTACTGGTGGCTGGTTGGTTAGTTTAGGGCAGTGTTTGTTATTTTATTTGGAACTGATCTTTGTACTGTACTGCTGAAGAGCGTCTGCCTCAGGAGAGGTCAATATTTAAGAGCCTTGCTAGATGTCAGTAACAAGAAAGACACATTTGTGTCAGGGATCTTCAACTTGTTTAGGGTTTCTAATACAGAAGGACGCCAATAATACCCAATACCATATATTTAATACTATATATAGGATGATACAAGGAAATTATAGTTGTCTCATAAATGCAGCTATCAGGAAATTGTTTGTTTTGGTCACGAGTTTCTCGAATGACTGATGCTTGAAAATAGTAACGTGCGTAAAATGTCCTGCATACAACAGTTTGTCGTGAGGTGAAGAAAATACAAATGATACCCCTCACATTTAGCAGTGCTGTTGCTACTCTCGCTGTGAGGGCATGTATGGATGGTGCTATGCATTCAATTACCCAACAGAAACATGCATTCTTAACAGCAATAGAATAACAGATAACCTGTTTCTTAGAGGCTTTTTTGTAAAAAACAAAACAAAGAAAAACAAATCTGTTTTGAATGTCAGAGAAACTGCGATCACTTGACAGATACTCACAACAGGGCTGTTTATGTACCAACCTCTTACCCTCTGTTCTGTGATTTTGTAAGGTCAGTGGGGTCAAGCGTAGAGGCTGACATTTTGCTGAGAGAAACCCGTAAAAAATCCAAATTTAGGCTTTGTAGTGGTGGCAGTCCCCATAAAAGGTCCAGGTCGGAGTTGTTTTGCAGTCAGGAACAAAGGCTGAACCTTATAACAGAGTCCCAAAGGAACAGCCCATAATGTAAGCAGAAAAGATCTGTCACCAGTTCACTGGACTGATCAGCTGTGTGAGTGAAAGTCAGAGAAGGTGCCTAAATTGTTTTTACATATTCATTTGTTCTGCTTACTGTCAGATGTTATGCTTCTGCAAACAAACACAAGTGAGAAGATCTTTAAAAAAAATGATGACATTAATTAATCTAAGACAAAAAACATGAAATGTCATGAGAACAAAATGCAATTTAGCTAAAATAAGATAGAGAAAAGTAAGTACTATATATTGCAATTACGTATGAAAAACAACTTTAATGTGTGTTTTTATTTTCCTCTTTTTTGGTGGCACTGTAACATGACTGATATAGGAAGAACATGCCATATACCGGAATATCAAAGACAATATGTTCCTCTGGCAAGCCATGATAATGAAACTACTGTATTATGATCAATTGCTATACACTAAATGATATGGACAAGAAGTGTACTATTATATATAAAAAAACAAACAAACAAAAAAACATATGGTTTGTCTTTTTGATTTCTCTTTCAAGAGAAAAAAAAAGACAGGATTCATTCAGACACCTTGTTCACGTTTTCCAATCTCCACTGCTGAACCTACTGCTATAATGTATCTCTACAGAAACCTACTGATCGCAAAAAACTGCATGGTCGATGGAAGACTGCATGAGCTTTGCCTTTCAAATTGTGGATCAACTATAATACAGTTGCATCATATAAAAAAAAAAAAAAGAAACCCTTGCTTTCATCTGCACCGAGGCTTCATGTAAAAGGCCCTGTTCAGAAGTTGTTGCGAGACGTGTCCTCTGCTGGATTTCTTAAAAGCACCTTAGAGCTGACCTCATCACTAAAGACAACGCTGGGTATCCGAGCCGTACTCAGCGTCTGTGTGTGATGTTCAGGTTGTGCTTGCTTAGGCTCTGAATGTGAGCAAGGACATTAAGGGCTAGTTTTTCTCAAACTTTATCTCTTATTCTAGGACTGAAACGCTCGTTCAAGTGACATTTTGCCGGTTCTTATCTCAGTCTAGACTGTAGTGATACTGCATTGTGGGAAACATGCCTGCCATGTCTAAACAGGGCCTGTGCCACACACCCTCCTCTGTACCACACTGGTTTTCAGGCATTCTTGTTTGCTAAAGGTCTTGATGTTGGATTGCTTTCTGCCCGCTGAGGAGGCACTGAACAGGATCAAATGCTGGGACTATTGTGTACCTCACTCACCAAAGGTGACTATCAAAGAGAAGATCTGGTTTGTGTTTGAGGTGTGATGGCTATAAGTTTGTCTTTTCTGTCAAGAATGCACATTTAATTGCTAGCAAGGACACTTTGGAGCAAATCGCAAAAGGACTGTTGAACTCTTCTGCTCTTCTTTTCATCCACAAGCAAACCAAACTCTGATTGTGTTATCTAATCCAGCCGTCATTGTCATGTTGTGTTTACTGAGGATTATGCTATAATGTGTTCGGTTTGTCAGATGATGACAAAGGCATGGTCTGTGATCTATGCAAGGGTTACTTATTTTGTTTTTTGTTTTTTTTCTTATATCACTTATGATTTCATCTTACATTAACTTCAATAAATTTTTAAGGATCTGCTGGTGTATGCTCATTTTGGCTGGGGATCGGGGACTTAAACCATCTTGTGCACTGGGCCCTTTCTGTAGTGCACTATCAGGAGATATATGCTGCAGTGTGCAGTGTTACAGAACTCCAAGTCTCAATCTAAATATGTCCTACCTCTGTACTACCCTCTCAATGAAGCCATTAGCAGTGATTCACGAGGCTAAGGTAATGGTTTCACACTAATCCTCTGTCCCAGGAGAGGCCCGCTTACCTCTGTCATTCCCTGCGAGTTGTTACGCACCTCAGAGACCTGAAGAGCTCCCCTCACTCTCTTTTTTTTTCTCATTTATTCACATGGACAAATGCGTAAAACCATCTGAGTGTGACACTAATGTGCTCTGCACTTGCTGAGTGTTGAAAAATGAACTTATTTGGGCTGCAACTAACAATTATTTTAATTATAGATAATGAAATGTCCAGTGATAGCGAAAAAGGCCCATCACCGTTTCTTAAAGCCCAAGGTCACACGGTGAAAATCTGAAATAGTGGAACACAGGTATTTTTGCTTGAAAACTTAATCGAAATAAGATTATCCACATAAAATTATTTGGCAACAGTTACAATAGTTTTCTGTTGCCCAACTAATCAACTAATTGTTAAAACTGTAAAAGTCAACTTGAGATACTCAGCTAACCTGTTACCTATCGCCCCCATTTTTATGCACAAGACCAAAAACAGTGCCCTCAAAATAAAAAAGTTAATGTTCTTCATCCCTTTTGGTTACAGTCATAACCTCGGTCTCCTTTGAAAGGTAACTCCTTAAATTTTACAACCGACAAGTTAGAATGAGCATAAGTTCCAGAGGAACAACGGAATATAAGGTCTGTAGTTGTCCTCTTGTGTGGAAAACACTCTGCCTGAACTCATTATGTAGAATCAGAAGACTTCAAACAATGTACAATTTGTCATGGTCAAGTGAAGACAGAGTTCAGTACAGACCGGAGCACAGCTGTAGTAGAGCTACCACGGCCAAAGTGTCCCACGGGTGGGATGGTGTAGTTTAAAAGCTTAAATTTAGTTTCTTGTCATTCATTTACTTAAATTATAAGCTTTTTAAACATCGTCTAAAACATCTTGATTCTAAGAGTGTAATTTTGATCGCACGTCAGATAAAACCTCGTAATGAATAGATCTTTTAATATTAAACAGATGCAGCTGTCGAGGGCAGGAACCCGAAAAAAAAAAAAAAAAAACAGCCAGCAAACAAACACATCCAATCATAGAACAGTCAAAGGAAAATCAAGCAGTGGCACTGAAATAAGTGGGCGTAATTTCTGGGGTGTGAAAATGATTCATTCCCACTTCTGTCCTCTGATGGCGTGAAGCTGAACATTTGACAGCAGAGGCATCATGGTGAATGCTGCAGCTCATCTGTCTCTCTCTCTATTTGTCCATCTGTCTCTCTCTCTCTCTCTGTGTCTCTGTCCCTCTCTCTGGGTTTCTGTCCACCGTAGGCTCTCTCTTGTGTCTGCAGCCCTGCTCCGTGTTTGCCATACAGTGACCTTAACAGAAGTGAGTCTCTTCTTCCTTGTCCTCTGCATTGCCCTCAGGAAATGCAGCACTCCTCACTCTGCAGGCAGCAGCAGTAAGGGTGGGGTGAGCTGGCACCGGTCCCACTCCTCTTGCTCATACTCTTGCTCTCTCTCTCTCTTTCTCTCTCTCTCTGTCTGTCTTTGTCTCTCACTCTCCCCCTCTCCTGAGTGCTGTGTAACTCCACTGGACTGTAATAGCACAGTGCATCACAAAGGAGAAGAGCTGAGTCGTAATAGAGGAGATCACACCTGCTTTTATTAGTCTTCTCTCTCTGTTGTTGTTACTTATCTGTTGTTGTTACTTAACTTCCACTTCCACCTACATGAACGCACACATGCGGATTCAAAGATTTAACCATGGCTGATAACAGCCTACGTGCTCACGTTGATGTCCTCCATGTCCTCCATGACCATTTATTTAATGTTTACTTGTAGAGGGACAAGTATAAGGCAAAAACCAACACCACAGCATTTATAGCCTGAGCTAATTTCCAAGCCCCCTCCCTAGATGAACCTTTAAAATACACAAAACTCAACAAGAAACTACACACAAAACAGCACAAGACACAACAACGATGTGATAGAATACCAAAAAACCACAAGCACCAAAAATGTAAAGACTACATGACTGATCTCTCTCTAAAACAGTTTAGTTTGAGTTTAAAATGATCTCTGCCATGATCCATTTTGAGTTCTGTAGCTGAGAGTTCCACACGTTGATCCCCTGAACAGAAAAAGACATTTGTCCAAATGAGGATTTATGAAAGGGAACATGACGGTTCCCAGCTGACGCTCCTCCTGTTACTGAGCCTGAGACCCTGAGAGGAAATTCACTGAGCACCTTTCCAGCAGTTATTTAGGCATTTATAGATGAGTTCAAGATGAGCAAATTTAACAAAATCATCAAAACTTAACATATTTAACTTGATGTTACAAAAACACCAAAAACCAAAAGCATGTTAGTCCGTCTCTCCTCTGCGTGCCTGTGGCACCCAGACAACAGGCCCACTGGCTCCTACTGAAGACATAAATCTTTAAAAATGAGTCACAAATATGTAGTTTCATTTTTATAAAAGTCTGAACAATCTTCTACAACAGCTGGGCCCTGTGGTTTTTAAAATGTTACTCAAACAAGAACAGACTGTGTATTGGTTGGGGAACTATTTTCAGCCATGGGTTTACACATTTAGTTGGCTGACAGAAAATTAATTGGCAACTGTTTTAATTGTTTAAGGCATTTTTTAAAGCCAAAATATCTGATGACTGCAGCTTCTTCAAATGTGAGAATTTAATGTTTTTCTTTGTCATATATGTTAGTAAATTTAATACCTTTTGATTTTGGAGTCTTGTCCAACAAAACAAGACATCTGAAGAAGTCCCCTTGAAGACCTTGGAGACTATATAGAAACTGTGTGTCAATGCATCTAGTGAGAAGATAAGAGATCAGAGATAAATAGGTGAGAGAAGGCATCCTTTTCCTCTTCACAACATCATACTATCAAAACTTCACAAAACAATCACGAAGGGACAAAAGCAGATGGCAAAAGTGGCATTGTTCATCATGTACAGAACATTACAACAACGTCCACATAACTCTGAACTATCCAACAGTCAAAGCATTTAAAAATGTTGGAAAAATTTTTCGATAAATGAGTTCAAAGGCTCATCAAAGGCTGCTCTTAACTGCGCAAATGCATCATGTAATCATATTTAAGGCATTTCAAGCCAAAAAACACTCTGTTATGGGTGGATGAATACGCACTATCAGCACTTATTAGTTTAATTAACATTAACAACAAATAAAGCACAGAATATCAGCAGACTGAATATCACAGGTCAGCACCTGCCCCCAGATGTCAGCCTCAACATGCAAATGAGAAACATGTAATTGAAACTGTGGTTTAAGCCACTGTCCTGGTAATCCCTGATCAGTGTGTTGGACTAATTGAGGTGCTGTCGGTCAGTGGTGCAATAGGCCTCCAACAAGCTTATCGCCTCTCTGCTCCGCCTCCTCCTCCTCCCCATCCTCCACCTCCTCCTCCTCCCTCTAGCTCTACAGTATCTTACAACCGCCTGAACACGTCTCCTTGAATGAAAAGTCGACCATCAGCTGTTTGCCAAATGTATTCTCATCAAGGAGTGAGAGCTTACAGCCATGCATGGGTGTAAATGTACTGTGGCTGAATGTGCTGTCTTTCGTTCTGTTTCTCACACACGCACACACACGCACACACAACACACAAAGGATGGTCGGTTTGCCTGAGTCAGGCCTCTGGCTCACTTGATATTCCCTGATTGATTTCTTTGAAGACATACACTCATCCCATATCCCTTGTCAAAACAAAAAAAAAAATGCCTTTCCTGTTGACGTAATCCAAAAAGTTTCTCAAGGGCCTTTTCATTGTGGCCCAATCAGCTGTGCATGCACAGTATCATATGATTATATCAAATCGCAAGTGTCCTCTGCTTTATCACTGTGAAAAACCACATCACTGAGATGCCTGTGCACAGCAGTCCACCTCTAACAGCCTCATGTAGGAATGTTAACAATGTGCAAAATAGCTTCCACAGCATTATTGGATCTCCCATGCTTGAGCCAAAGCCCTTGGGTCTGACACCACCCCACCCCCAGGTCCGAGCCCACCAGTTCATCTCTTATCCCTCCCGATCCCCGAGGCCCTCTCTCTGGCCCACTTCCTCTTTGCATTACCTCCATCAGGCCGGGCTGCTGACACACTTGTTTAATAATTAAGGGCACGTCCATAATTTCCTCGTCCTTGTGGAAGTCCACAAATGGTCTCTGTGAAACTCAGACCAGTTAAATGTACCTCTTTACCTCGGGCCACTGACAGCCCTTCTTCACTGTGCTGATACAGAGGAGATGATACAATCCGGCGAAGGCGACGGTGGCAGGATTAGAAGGAACGGGTTCGTCATGAATTAACCACTGATCGTTTTATGTACTAGTTTATTTAATTTCCATCGACATAGACACGCTCACTCATCCTGCAGCGTGGTGTCTAACCATCACACCATGTTCCAAGGAATAATGCATGACGGAGTACATCGACTATAAACAAAGATCAATATGTCTGTTTGTCCATGATCCCCATGTACCCATTAAATGATCAGTCTATAAAGTCGTTAGTCAAGTTAGATCAAGGGTCAAATGCTAACATAAGCATGCTAACATACTGATGTTTAGAAGGTATAATGTTCACAATATTCACCATACTATCGTATTGGCCTGATTATAAGTTGACTACCATTTTCCAAAACCTGTTTTTGAAAAAAATATAGTAAACACTGGTACCCGTCCTGCTGGGAAAGTTTTTCTGAGATACCAATAATCTTAAATCTAAATGTGGTGCTAAAGGAAAAGTCAGGGGATGATCAGAGTCATTAGGGTTTATCACCCGGGAACCATGAAAATCTGTATTTCACAGTAATCCATCTAAGTTGTTGTGATATTTCAGTCTAGACCAAACTGGGGAACCATGGTTAAAAAGTCAGAAATCTCTCCCTATAAAGGTAGATTTGCTTGGTCATATTAAGATTTTAACACTGATCATGACATTTAAATACTTGGACATTGTCTTTCTGTCCATCCATCTGTTCGTGTGAGTACCTGTTTATCAATGCTCCCAGTCTGGACATGCCCTTGTGGTATCAGGCGATGTGGATCTCAGTTTACATGGTCCTCCTGCCCGGTGTGCAGTGTCAGCTGCTTGTCTGGGGGAGAAAATCCAAAACTTAACATCAACGAAACCAGTGGTGTGACCTTCCCGCTTCAATTACATCACCACACAGCGCTGAGGGAGGCTGGCAAATACAAAACCACAAAGGGATATCACCATGAAGCACGAGGGCTGTGCTGAGATGCACACAACCTGAGCATCGTTTGTCCGTGCTGACTGGAGTCTGAACCAATCAAAGGTCACTGTAATGCTGGAAGGGGTGTTTAGTAGTTGACACCTTCAGGGTCACTGGTGGCAAAAGCAGAGATCTTTTAAAAGAGTAGTTCAAATAGTTTGGGAAATGTTTTGCTTTCTTTCCAAGAGTTAGATGAGAAGATTGATGCCACTCTCATGTCTGTAAGATAACTATAAAGCTGGAGTCAGCAGCTGGTTGGCTTAGCTTAGCACAAACTACTGGAAACTGGGGTAAACACCTAGCAGGTATGGCAATTGTTTTCTTTAATAACCAATTGATTGTTCAGTGTACAAAATATCAGAAAATTGTTGTTAATCCCTGAAGCCCAATTTAATATATTGAAATCCCTTTGTTTTGTCTGGCCAACAGTCAAAAACCCAGTGGTGCCAGTGAATTTTTGGCATTTTGACACTCAGGTTAAATACTGATGACTCAATGATCAGCTGTCATGTCTTAGAAAAACCCAAAAGAGGAAAAAGAAACACGCATGGGATGTGACACAGAGACATTGCTGGACACAAACCACTGTCCACGTTGCACTACATAGAGACTCTGTGCAGCAGAGCCATTACATACTGCAAGATGATGGAGGAGCATGTCAGTTTTCCTGGCCAGGACACATTAACTGGACTGCTGGTGGAATTTACAGTAAAGGCTCGTGTGGGTCGGCTGAGAGTTGTGCACACTGCAAAAAATATCCACCTATCCATTCAGTGTTTTGCTGAGTCTCTTCTGAATATTACTTTTTAGAGTGCAATAAAAAGAATATGTGCCAATAACGAAATAATTTGATTCATAATTCATTCATAATTTAAACTGTCATGCCTTTTTCTTTTTCTTCTGTTTCAAATATTGCCCCTTGTCTTAAGAAATCCTGGTGGAGAAGCAGAAATATTAACATTTTAATTACAACTAACACTTATTTCCTTATTGATTATTTTGCTGCTTAATAAACACCTTGGTCTATAAAACAGCAGAAAAAGATGCCCCTCACAAAGCTCAAGGTGATGTGCTCAAATGTGTTTTGTTTTTTGTTTTTTGTCTGAACAGTGGTCCAGCACCAAAAGATATGTGGTTTACAACAATCTGAAACAGAGAAAAATCACATATTCTCACATTGTAGAAGCTGGAACCAGAGAAGGGTTGCAGTTTTGGCTACAAATGATGAATACCAAAATAGCTGCTGATAATTTATTTACATCCATCTAAATGATTAACGGAGAAATAGTTTCAGCTCTAGTTTTAATAGCTCAGTATGAAACTAAATAAGTTGTCAAAATTGTTATTTTTTGCAGTGCAGACAGCTGCTCTGGTGAGAGAGCCTGTCAGAGGCTGACAAATGGAGAGAGTGCTTTCTTTCTGCTGAGAGCGGTCCCTGCAGGTTTCCCATGCAGGCAGCCGGACCAGGGCAAATAAAGGATATAAATACATGTATAGTTTTCAATTCAATTTCATGATTTTTTTTTTTTAATTAGTAAAGCATTTTAAATCTGTTTGACAGCAGAACTGCTCGGCTTTAGGGGAGAGAGGATGATGTATTTTTTCACAGCACAGAAAGTTCCCCTTTTTTTTCTCATCCTTGATTTTCAGGATGTTTCAATATTTCAATATTTCAACATTACCTTGTGAGCTTTACCGTAAAAACAAAAAACAAAAAAACATTTAAACTCTGGTTGTGCTCCTTCCAAATATCCAAATAACAATCCTTATTTGCCTACTGTTAAAAACACCTTTAAAATACAAAACAGGGTTTGGAGACGTTTCATCTTGGGTATGAAATAAAGACTGAAGTGTAAGTGCAACAGCAGCATCTGAGAGTCCTGGTCCTGCAGTCTGGGGGTCTTGCTACTATGTTATATTTGTATATTGTCTCATAACCCATCCATGCCTTTCAGTACACACAGCTTGCTTTAGCGGCAGCCACTGCAGCTATACTGTGCCCTCTCCACATGCCCTCATACTGTAGCTGCAGTCCTCAAGGAAAGCAAGATTTCAGCAATTTAACAAACTGAACCCCTGCGGAGGACAGCTTTGTGGAAGAGTGGAAAATCAGGGCTTTTTCTGCTTGTCCCAAAGTAACACCTGATCGTGGTTAAATGCTGCTTGTACACATTTATTTGCAAATACTCAGCACACTTTTAGAGATAGGAATTTGAAGCCAGAGAACTGTCCCGGTGCTGCAATAATCCCAATCCTGACACTTTCAAATTAAATAATAACATTTTACTGCAACTGTTATGGTGGCTTTAGCACTAAAAGGTGAGCCCTCTCTGTGAATTACCTCTAACCTATTTTGCTTCATCATTCATCCTCACTCACCAGCTGTCTTCCTATCCCCTTTATGATAATGAGCATAAATATGCAGTTTCAGCAAAGCAGGTTAATCAATAAGCTAATCACTGGCAACACTGTCTGTAACAAAGCACTTAATGATTAAGTCCAGCATGCTTTTAGGGCAAATTTGGTGCCAGTCTTTTTCCACTAGGGCAGAAAGAAGGCACACACTGGAGTTATTTTCTGTAGCTGAAAATAAACAGATGGTCTTCTTGAATGTGTCAGGCATGCATCATCACAAAGATACCTCCATTATGTTTCAGTGCAGTGTCTGCGTGAGTGTGTGTTGGTCCAGGAACACTCTCAGCAGAGCCCCCACCCTCTGTGTTGCTGCTGACTCATTGTCACAGCCCTTGAATCTGCTGCCTGCCTGCATTATTCACACACTCACCTTCCTCTGCTGGTGCGTCCTCAGCACCTGGAGCCTGAAACCAGAGGGAGCATCTTCAACTGCCCCCCCGGGGCTTTCCACCACATGTCCAGTTACTCCAGGGCTAGAGCTGAAACAATTAACAATCCATTAGTCGATCGCCTGAAAAAATGATCGTCATCTATTTTGATAATCGAATAATCGTTCAGTCTTTTAACCCTCTGGAGTCTGAGCTCAGAAACCTAGAGCTTTCACACATTATCTCAATTATGTCTGTATATATATATATATATATATATATATATATATATATATTTTTTTTTTTTTTTTTTTTTTTTTTTACTTTTTTTAAACAGTTAAGTGTAATATTTTCTGTAATTTACAGGCGTACACAGACTTTCATTGAAAGAGGCCCAACAATAAATTGGGATAAAATCATTTCATACATAAACAGAAACAATATTACAGTTATAGTTCATTTTCTGCTCTATTTAAATACTGAATAACTTAATATTACAAGTTACAACCTCAGCTGTTCTATAATGTGAAAAACTGAGCAAAATATGCCTCAAATCTTCAGTTTACAACTTCCTATATGTCTTTTTCATTTAGCATGTATAAGTATTATATAAACATTAAAGAGACAAGGGGCTTGTAGTTTGCTTCAAAATGAGTCATAACTGTCAAATCGCATAGATATGATACTTGTATTATGAGATTCAGTGTGACTTACACTTCCCGAGAACACCATTGTGTCCGATGTTCCGTCGTGAATTAACATCCAGAACCCACTTCTGATAACTGCAGAACTTCACTGAGAGGCCTCAGGGTTTTAGGTTTTCTTCAGTATCAAATTAATCCAGTGATAATTGTCTGTACATCCATATATACACGGCAAAAAGGAACTGTTAGTAGCGACTTCGGTGTACTTTTAATCATGTCACTCTGGCTAAATTTAAACAAAGGCTAAAAAAACAAAAAAACAAACAAAACAAAGCTCAACTTCTAGCGCATAGCCAACTAAGCTAAGTTAACGGTCTCCATGACGACATTATACTTCCTGTGTCCATATTTTAAAGCCCCGCTTGAAACACGTGCATTTATTATAGACTTGTTCTCACAACAGACTATTCGTTTATTGTTATTATTTTACTGTTGTTGTCTACATTAATATTTCAATACTTGTCATGGACTGTTTACCCCAGTTTATTTTTTTTATTTTATTCCTTTCTCTCTATGTATATTTTTGTATTTCACTCGGTATTCCATGATGCTTTTATTTATTCATGGAGACTGTGAAATAAGACAATGAAAACAAAACATTATACTTCCTGTTTACATTACACAAAGCCCAGAAATTATGGGAGAGGCAGTGGTGGGGCGCAGATGTCTCGGTTTTGTCTGAGGTTGAGGTCACGGTTTCAGACTTTAAAAACCCCTGGACTAAATGTTGCATAGATAATGAAAATAGTTGCAGCTCTAATCTGGACTAACTTTGTACTGGGCAAAAAAAAAAAAAAAGAGAGAGTAAAAAACAATCGTGTCCGTTGTAAGTCTGAGAATAAACATCCAGAGAATAAATATATCAAAGAAGCTCCTGATTCAGACACCTAACTGCAGAAATAGTGAAGTCACTGTATGAATATCAACTGTAGTCCTCCCTGTGTCTGTCATTAATCCTATAGGACAAAAAAAGTCTTTGCTGCAGGTACCTACTGCTGCATTGGCCACGAGAGAGAGAGAGAGAGAGAGAGAGAGAGAGTGCAGGACTGCAAACTGAAGGGCTGTAACATGCACAGATGCTGCTACAGCATCAGCTTTGCTTTTAATAATTTAATGTCCCTGATAAATACTTAGATGTGTTGAAATTGTTATTTAGCAGGGCAAAACATGATATATCTGAAAAACTGGTCTTTAGCTGTGTAACCTTGTGTGTGCGCTCAACTGAAGTTTGACTGCAGAACTCCATCACTGACAGAAAGTGATTTGCCCTCTAGTGGAAGACATTGGAACAAGAAGCAAAACAGTACATAATGTGATTTCTAGTGACCTTTCTAAGACTAGAGTGATATAAAGTATGGCGAGTACTTCAACGTTTAAATATTTATTAGTGCACGTTTGAGTCATGGTGGTGAGAACGAAACAGCAGACAAACACCAGCTTTGAGTTTTCAGTTTTATTTAAGGTTCATTTTTCCAGACCTGCAGAGGACAGTTCACTTCCTTTTAAGCGCCTCAATTTGTTTTTTTTTCCTCGCAACATCATGTTAAAACCCATTGTATGACTCTGTGTTGGTTTCTCCTGGATGAGTTTGTTCATTTTTGTGAATACTGTTAAATAGAGAACAGCAGGAGGGGGTGGGGAGGGGTGGGGTGGTAAGAGAGAGAGAAAGAGAGAGACAGAGCGAACACAGATCAGAATTAAGACTTCAAAAAGAAAAAAGGCGGTGGTCGGAGAGGTCGATCTCAAATCCTAAAGGCTGAGAGCTCTTTAAATCACTACTACAGTACTTGGTATTGTCTTGCAGCACCTTCCTTTGTGACACACACTCACATACAGTTGCTGAAGTCAAATACAGTATTGCATATTTTTCAGCAATCGTTGACGCTAGACTCCCCTTCCAATCACTCGAGCTCCTTTCTCTCATTTGTCCATTTTAAGGCCTCGTTTAAGCCCTCGTGGGTCAAACAAAGGGGACCTGTTAACCCTTTTGCTACCCTCAATAGTATTTTTGACATTTCCTCATCCACATAGTCATTGTCCTGTCTGCTTGGCGGCTCTCCGTGTTAGGGCTAGCTACTGTAGGTACCACACAGTGGCACTGTGAGTAAGAGTCTAACCCTAGTGCTCAGGATGTGTGCCACGATCTCCCAAAGCCCTGGCTCCCCGCGGTTAGGCAGTGCTCTATCCTCTGATACAGAGGTTCAGCAAAATTTTCCCTCCAGCAGGATGGGGCCAGTGGGTGCCCTCCACTAAAGGGAATGTGGGCCAAGTGGCCTCTCAAGCAGACCATTTGTGTCCCTACCTAACAGGGAGCCCATGCATAGCCTGTGCCCTCAACTCCCCTGTGTCATCTGCATTCACTCTCTACTCATCAAATCTCAGCTTCTTTTTGTTTTTTATACATTTTTTAAAAACCACTCTGAAAAAAAGCTAAGTGCCAACCCCTTTTCTCTCTCTCTCTCACCTCGTCTTACTCACAACTCAGCTGTAAGGGTTAACCGTTTCACAGTCTCCTGTTAAAGTGGGGAGGATGAGGGTCTTTGGGGCAAAGCTTCAAAGAGCAGATTCACAGCTTGCTTCATTCCTCAAAAACTAATGGCGACTTCAACTTTCAAAAAACACAAATGTTGTTCATGCTTAATCATTAGTTACTTTTAAAAAAAGACCTCACTTCAGCTAATTTGTTTCTTCGCCAGTTTGTGGAGTTTGTGAACTCTCGTGCCACCACTGGGCGCTTGATGCTATACTGTTTCTTGTGCTCTCCGTAAACAGTAAGCTACACAATGAATCCCCATGTTTACGCCCAGAACTAGGTCTAAGGAGTGGTGATGGTAGCAGACAAAGGGTACTGATAACTCGTGTGCCACAAACAAAAACAAAAACAAATAGGCCTTCGGAGTAGACAAAAAGGAAGGAGGAAGAGAAAAAGAAGAAAGCATGTTTGTTACTTTGTTAATAATTTTTCATACTCTGCAGATTGGTGTGTATTGCATTGGGGGGAGGGGGGAGCAGGGTACAGGATGAGTGGGTATAAAGTGGTAGTAGGGGAATGGATGGGTGTCTGCTGTAGTCTGTGTTCAGTGGCGGTCCACAGCGGCACTCTGTAGCAGCTCTGTGGCGGGCTGTCCAGGGGGTCTGAAGGCGGTCTGGAAGCCTGGGGGAGGGGAATGGAACTGGCTGACGGGGTTGGCTGTGGGAGGGGGCAGATAGGGAGCCCAGCCGCCGGTGGCTCTGTGGTGGAGGGGGAGATGGGCGTCGAGGAGGCCGCTGTGGAGGGGCTGGGGAGTGGGCACTGCTGAACCTGCCGGGCCGTCCACCTCTGTGAGCGCCTGCAGGGACTTGAGCCAGTGTGGTGGGTTGTCGTCCTGGAGACAGTCTAAACTGCTGCCTGCTGAGGCCGGGATGCCTGAGGGGGGAGGGAGGGGGAGACAGAGGTCACAAAATAGATGAATGATGAGGAGGAGACATACAATCTCAATATACTGCAGTAAATACAAACATAGTGAAGCTAATGCTCAAGTTGCTTTATTTAAAACTGTCAATGTCAGAGCAAATAAATACAGTTAATTTGATAAAATTCTGAGCTGACTTAAGAGCTCAAACTATTTATCAATTAGCTGAGTGACAGAAAAACCCAGAAACTATTTTGTGTGTTTGAGTAACCTGCGCAGACATCCGCATGCATCCCAGTCTGTGCAGACTGTCCGCACTCTGAGCACTGATGGCGCTGATGGATGCTCGTTCCATATGTATGTACTATTTATTCCACTGGTCCTGTTCTTGTTAAGGTGTCACACACACTATTTGTTTGATTTTTTTTAACATTTTCATGCCAAACACAGCAAATAGAGGAGCACTTCTTCTTGCTGTCAGGAGGTCACCATCATGTTTGCTAACATGCATATGTGAAACGTGTCTGCCTACAAATACCTCAGACCAAACAGAAGTGTGTCCATGTCCATATCACGTTTAGTATCGACTTGTGCTTTTCTTTTTTCAATTTATTATACAATAAAGATCAATAAAAGAGTCCAAAAATAAGCAGCAGATTAACTGAAAAAGAAAATAGTTGAAGCCATAAATTCAGTTCACACTAATATAAAACTGATGCTAGAACCATAAAATATTTGGCATTTTTGCTTGATAAACTAATTTTTTGACTGCATTATTTAACAGAGTTGCAGTTTCTACCTGTGATGATAGCAGGGTCCATCCAGCTGGCTGTGCCGTCCCAGCTCAGGCTGTGTGAGATACCTGCTGGTCCTGCCGGCCCACCGATGTGATTAACACTGTTGGAGGATGAGGAGGATGAAGAGGAAGAGGAGTTTGGGAGACCCCCGAAGTTGATATTGATGTTGGGCAGGAGAGCTCTCAGGCCGTCCTGCCACTCTTTCACATTTAAGCCATCTATAGAGCCACTGTTTTCTGCAGGAGGGGAGAGGAAAACAGACGTGTTAGCTCACCAGGTCTTTTGATCACAGACTAGTGGCTGACTGCAGAACTGCATCAACTAGTGTTTTAGTTTCCTTTGTAAGGTCAATAAAAGCTAATCAAAACAAGTATCACAATGCTGCATGGCAGTGTACATACATTGTGACATTCAATAACATCATTATGCAACACATCTGATCTGTGTTTTAACATGAACTGCTTCCACAGGACACAGAAAGGTGCCACAGTGACCCAGGTGTCTGGTACCTGAGATGGGGATCCCTCCCAGCCCTGTGTTGTGCTGAGGGGGCAGATTCAGGTCCAGGAAATTACTGTGTGAGGCAGCACTGGCTGAGTGGTTCAAGTGTGTGAGGTTATTTCGTGTTGGGACGCCCATCCAGGGGTGTCTGGCGGCTGGCTGCTGCTGACTGGCCTGGCTGTTCTGACTGCCGGGGAAACTGAAGGAGTTGTAGATGGCTCTGTGGTGGAGCTGGGGGAGGCGTGGCAGGCCACTGGGGAAGTGGTGAGAGGCGGCGCTTGGGTTGGGGAGCGGCAGGCTGGGACCGTGATTGCTCCCCTGGGGGAGGGGCCCTGGAGACGAGGGACTCTGATCCTGCACTGACAGCTCCTTCTCTATCAGGTCGGCCAAAGCCTTGCGGGTGACGTCGAAAGGATCGAAGCCGAGGTCGTCGTCCTGCTGTTTGCTGGACGAGCCGAAGCCAAAGGCCGCCTGCCAGTCTGTGGAAGAAGACACTGGTATTGTGTCTGTGGGGAGAGAAGACACACAAGTTACAGGAGCTGTCCTGGCGTGAGAAATTCTTAGTCCACTGACAGCCACAGGATTTCTTTGACTTTAATTTGACTTGATTAGCTAATTGGCTGATGAAGTTAGAGCTACATCTGTGACCTCTCTTAGCCTTTTCAAATACACCAACCGTGGGACGCTTTGGCCTTGTTAGCGCTACTTCAGGTGTGTTTTAGTTTGTACCACTCACTCAACCTTAACAAATTAAATATTATTTGAAAGCTCTAAGTCTCCTGATTCTATGTATACAAAGCATTTTAGGATCCACATATCACTACACCATTTTGGAAACATCTTCTTCAGCTTTGTGAACTGAAATGGTGGTGCCTTGTAACAGGCTAAAACTCCTTATCTTTCTAAAAATGAATGCCGTTGCGCAGAAGACCTTTTAAAATCTAACATATTTGTGAACACTACAGTGAAGCCAGAGATGCCTCATTCAGTAATGACTAATGAATTATAGCTCACTGACTAAATGTTGACCAGATCCCTGACAAGCAGTTGACTAATCTACTAAGAAAGCAGCCATTTTATTAGTTTTACTATCAAGGACAATATAGAATGCCCGCAACAGCAGAAAATGCTAAAATTACTAAGACGCCACCATTAGAGTCAATATTATGGTGTACAATGCTAAAGGCCACAGTATTATGAAAACAAATAGTCTGAATAAAGCAGCTGTGGGTCAAACCACCATCTGAACAACTAGACAAAAGAAAGTTTGTGCTGTGACTTTGTGGCATCACTGCACGAGAGTACAACCAGTCAGGTGTTACTGATATAAGAAATGCTTCAGCTAAAATCTCCATTGTACCTGATGTGAAGAGGCTCTGTGGTTCAGGGGTCATGGGCCAGTCAGAGCTGCCGCGGGGGGAGCTGGGGAAGGGGGGCAGACCAGCAGGGAGAGGGTTAGGATGTCTGAAGTTACTGTTGTCTGAAAAGAGCGACTGGGACTCAGCTGCCGCACCCTCGAAGGGTGAACGGGCTGTGAGGTCTGACACACTGATGGGCACCACCAGGCTGGGCTTAGTTAAACCCGGGGGAGGGGAAGGGGAGTCACTGGTGGGTATCTAGAAAAAGAGAGAGGGACAAATGCTTGTGAGATTGTCATTCTCAGACCTGGCTGACCACCATTTAGGTGTAACTGAAGAAAACGCGAGGTAAAGTTGGTTTTACCTGTTGTAAAGTCTCTCCATTCACCATACCGATAGACTCTGGAGGTTTGTCACTGGGACTGAAGACAGAAAAGAAAAATTTAGATTCAAATTAACAAAAGATGCTTTAACAACAATAAATATAATACTTTTTGTTGAGTTCACGGCCCTATTGCTGAGGAGTGGTCTGTGTTACCTGTTATTGTCACAGTTAGAAGAGAAGGGGGACAGGGCAGTGCGCTGACCAGGAGCCAGCTCTGGTTCTAGCCCATCTGAAGCAATAACTTCTTGGTCTAGATAGTCTAGCAGCGGAGGCGACTTGCGGTCCTCTGAAAGCCCGTTGGCCAGTTTGTTATGCCCTGAAAGCGTCGGCCACCCATCTTTGCCATTGCTATTGTTGGTTCTGCTGCACAGCAAGAGAAGAATCAATGTTAACTCAACAATCAAGATGTACTGTGCAAGTAATAAGAGCAAACGTGTAGAAGAAATAAATAAATAAATAAATAAATAAAAACTACCTCTGTGTGGAGTTGGATTTACTCTTTGACTTCTCTGTACCACATGCTGGAGGTTGTAGAAAGCTAGGGTTAATTTTATAGAGGTCTTGGAGGAGTTTCTGCTCATACTCTTGATGTTTTCCCGCCTAAAAACAAATGACACAACATAAGACAACTGTATTTTTCAAACATCAACAACACACACAGGGCAGAGGAAAGATTCTCAGACTCTACCTGCATCTCCTCTTTAGTAAAGCTAGCCGCTTCATCCCCCAGCTCATGTAGATACATACAATCAGGTTTGGGACACTGCATACTTTTAAGGAAGTAACTGCAGTACTTTGTTGTGCCTAAAGAAGCCTGTAAGAAAAAGACAGAAAAACAAGCTCTTAGTAAAAAAACAAATGTGTAGACAGACTTTTCTTTCAAGGACTTTAATCTTATAATTTTACACTGCAAGTTGTTTAATGTAAAACTGTTTATGTTTTACAAACAGAAAGAGAATGCAGAAGTAACTGATCACACAGAATAAAAAAAAACTTCTAATAAATGTGAGATCAGCAGAGAAAATGTGAATAAAACCGATGAGCACTGAGGATAAATTCTCACCTTGAGTGTTCTGCCATCAACAACCACATTGTTCACACACTGTATTGCCCTTAGAGCATCTTCAGAGCGGATGTAAGTGACATAAGCACTGGCACTAGGCCCCTGAAAAACCAGAAGAGAAAAGCAAACACACAAGTCAAACAGATGTACTGTAGCTACTTAATCTGTTTCTGTCTCTCTAGGGATACAAATAGCAATTTTTAAATGTTTAATAACTGGAGTAAACAGAATATATGAAATGCAATGTACCATTCTATTTAATCTATGTCACATTTATTAATTATTAAAAAATTACTGAATTAAAAATATAACTGAGAAAATTATGTGTAAAAAAACAACAATGGAATAATATTATATAAAGAACATCTGTAAAGTTGTCAGTAACACCATATTTCACATTTTTTCTTGGTAACAGACAAATAGTTCTTCTACAAAAAAGATGAATATTGATTAACTTGTGTTAATGTTTATAAACCTATCAAATGCGAGTCCAGTCAGTTCAATTCAACCTCTCACCTGTGAACCAGCGTATGACGTGCTATTGTTGATGACCACTTTATGGATTTTCCCAAACCTCCCAAAATACTCTGGTCGTTTTAGGACCTGTGGGAACAATGGTACACTGTGAACACTTTTATACACAATATTCAACTCAAGCTTTACGCTTGAGGCTTCAGTGGGGGGGGGGGGGGCGCACTGAGAGACTTTTAGATGTACATTCAATTCACCTCCAATAAGTCATTAAGTCTTCACTCTACCTGTGGACGTTAAACAAGCTTGAATAAGATAAACTTAGCAGCGTTCAGTTTGTCACAGCCAATGCATTATTTACATCAAACTAAACAATGTCAACACTGCAGTGTCACAGGTAGCATAAGTTAGCAGTTTGTCAGCAGTGACTCTATACTCACCTCCGGGTCGGCGAGTCGCTGCGAGAGCCCAACCACAAACACCAGATTTCTCTGGACCACCCTGACACTGGCCAGATGCTTGCGGTTTTCTGTCACCTTCTGCTTCTTCTCGTTCTGTTTCTGCTTCTTTTCATTCTTTATCCTTTGGATCTCCTCCTGTGACAGAGGCTTGTACACAGCTGGGTCCTCTGGGTACGGCTACACAGAAAAAAAACAAAGAATTTTTTGTCCATCGTTTGAAAAAATGCCCAAGTAGCCTAAATGATGTGGCTATGTGAAGGACGGTGAGTGAATGAGGCCTTTAGTTGTCAGTGTGGTAGTTTAACGGGCATCATTGGCCAAATTGCTGAGGCTACGATGAACGATGTTTAAACTGACCAGCCACTTTGAAAAGAGGATCGAATAGTTAACTTCCCCCTTTTATTAGCATCTGGACAGTCAACATCACACTGTCTTCTCTGCTAAACACCTCCCCTCTGCTGTCACAGCAGACAACCCAGTCTCCAGTTGTGATGAATTTCTCTGCTATCGCATTCATCTCATAATTTCCTCACCTTTCTGCAGGCGGGGCAGAGGCCGTTCTCGTCTGTGCGGATGCGATGCCAACAGAAGCGGCAGATCTGGTAGCCACAGGTGCAGGGGAAGAAGTTGACGTCATCAATCTCCAGTGGCTCCATGCACAGAGGGCACTCCATGGGGTCGTCCTTCATTTCAGGGCTGTGGGACATCCTATGGCGCGGTGAGGGTGAGTGTTGAACCTGGTCACAGAGCACAGGGCTAAGAAAACAAAGAAAAGAGGCTGAATGGGAGAGCTCGATCATTACATGAGTGGAAAATAATGTCAACTAAACAAATTCTTTCTACTAATCGAACTTGTTGTCCCCACGCATACTCAACAGCAGGAAGGTACACCCCCTGCAGCTGAGTTTAAGACCACTAAGTTCAAAAAATCAGACTGAGCACACACTGAAATATATTTATATACATATCTTTCATGCAGATTTATCTAGTGAGCAGCAGAGGAAACACTGCACTAACCCTAACCCCAATGTATTAGGTACGCCTAGCTAAACCTACTGCAGTCTACTGCAATACACCTTACTTAAATGACAGATGTAATGTTCAGTTTTTGATTGAACCTTTAAGAGTGGTGTTGATTAAGCCTTTAGAGGCTGTAATTTGTGGTGGCGTTGAATTGCATTGCATTTCTTATGTTCTGTTTACTCCATTGATACCATCAAGGGTAGATAAAACACCAGAAAAAAGTTCATGGTTAATTATGGAGCTGAAACAATTTGTTCGTCATCAGAAAATTAATCTGCAAATATGGGTGCCACTAACAATTTTCATTACTACCTTAATAATCATTTGGCCTATGAAATGACAAAAAAATTGTCAGGTGACAAGAAAAAGCCCAAAGATATTCAGTTTACAAAGCTCTATGACACAGAAAGCAGCAAATCCTCTTAAATGAGAATGTGGTAGTTTTCTCAGTCCTCTGTGATTGTACAACGAATACCTTTGAGTTTTGAACTGTGGGTTGTACAACACAAGCCATCTCACAACACACACCTCAAAAATGACTATGAAGATGAATCAATGCCTCTCTACAACGATTTCAGTAAAAACTGAACATTATAACATTCACTGAGGTATGATTTATTGCAGTGCTGCTGAATTAGGCTAATTTTGTTTTACCTAGGAAGCTGGAAAATGAGTGTACATCCTGAAATATTAGCTAACAACAGAAGTAATGATAGCTAATGCGGATGTTGTGGTATCTTTCAGGGGCTGACAGAAACTTATTCCACACAGCGTCATGATGGACGTTAAAGGGAAATTCAGCAAAATTGTGTTTATTGACAAATGAGACACACAGCCCGGCTTCTACGTGACGACACCGCTGCCATCTAACCCAAGCTCATAAAAACCCACAGGGCTGAGCTACATTAGACGATAACATGGATATGCCAATATTTCAAATACCTCGCAGCATTTTGCTAATAAATTCAAACGTATAGATGCGTTACAGCTTCACTTGCAGATACCAGCTGATTGGTAAAGTCGTGTGTGAAGCCGGAATGCCTAGTTAGCCAAGCTGGTAACTTTAGCTGCTCTGTCTTCTGGATCGTACATTATGACAGATGTTATTTGACTAACGTTAGGCTAAGCTAACATTAGCCACGGGTTGGGTTAAAGAAGCCGGTCTGACTACGAGCGAATATCCAGGGGTAATTGGAAGTTTAATCACAAAAACAAAACATACAGAGATGAATACCGACTGGATGTTGATGTTAAACGTTTAAAAAAAACGCATGACATAACGTTACGTTTTCTCCTACATATTATCTGACAGCTTGCTTCGTGCTAACCGATAGCTTGCTACATTATCATGAAAACGTACGGTGCGGCCTACACAAGCTAACGCTGGACTGGAGGCAGGTTGTTGGCACCATATAGAACTGACACTGCTCTCATGACATTAAGACAGCCTGGACAGTTCTCTGATAAGAGTGGGGATACTCTAGCGTCAGTCTGTGAAGTCGTGACAGACACGTCTGTCCTTTAATTACTGAGGGAGAATGGAAGCTGGCTAGTCCAGCTAGCAGTCTGGCTAACGTTAGCGTCACTTACCCTGTCCGTATTTAGCTTAGATTCCACTCCGAGGGAGTCACACCAGATTGGGCGGAGACTGCGAGCCAATGTATCTGAAATGTCAAAATTTCTACAAACGGTCACTTAATATAACCGTAGGTGTGTTGGTCTGTTGTAATTAAAAGGCTATAAAGGTGTTTTTGCCCCTTTCTTTTCTTGGTATTGTGAAGACAATTTACGCTCAAACCACCATCTTAGCTAGCATTAAAGTTGGGAGGAGGGAATGGGGCAAGTATTCTCTGCCACCGAGTCTGCGCAGATAGACAAGTGCTTTGTGGGAGATTGAGTTTTCGGTGGTTCTAAAGGAGGACCAGGGAAACATTTTCTACAAACGAGTGGAGAGAGCACATTAGAAGAATTGTACTTAAGTACACGTGAGTTGTTTTTTTTTTTTTTACTTGTGCACTGACATTTTATACGACTTTTAGAGTTTAAATGACTATTCAAAATCTTTTTAATACTATATAGAATGTAGTTTAAGACCAGTTTCTCAGTTTTCCCAACCTGAGAAGGAACAATATGCCATCAAATTATTTAACAAGTTAATGACTTTATTGACATTTATATCAGAATTTTGTCACTCCGTTACAATGATTCCTAATAATATAAATAATTAATCATTCAACTCTGGGCTTGGATAAATAGCAAAAAAAATGAAGAGATGGAAGGATTAACCAATAACATACTTATCTAAGATCCACATCCAAATTTTACATAACAAGTATTATTTTTACCGTCAAGTTTTGTTGTAAAATGTTTTTGTAAGTGATTATACCACATTACCTCCAGCAACAGGCTGGGAAAATATCGAAGAACCATTGTAAATGAAATTTTGGAAATACTTTTTTAAAAAGTGGTTCTACTATTTTTAAGAAGCCATTCTGAGTACTTCCTCCATTACTAGTGTTAAATATGTACTTTTCAATATAAGAAATTAAAACAGCAAATACTGTGTTGTGCAAGATATCAATTAGAACTATTTAAAATATCAAATAAAATTTGTATTTATTGGTTTTAGTATAATGTGTCATCTTCAACATGCATTTACTTACAGTGCTACACACTGGCTTCACATGAATCCAATCACAAATCTTAAGGACGAAAATTATAAAATATTGAAAAATGTATTAAAAAAGAACAATGTTACAAAATTAAAAATACTTTTAATCTATCCACCTGAAGCTGGGTTTGGGCCAATTATGAGTGTGGTCTTTGTTGGGATCCACAGAGTCTAAGGTGAGCGTGGGGGCGATTGGGTGCGGTGATGCCAGGGACAACCGTGCAGCCAGGAGCCCCATCCGTACACAGCTGTCTGTGTCTAGCCGCTGGAGGATCCCCGCCATCAAAGCCCCTGCAAGACTGCAGACAGAGTGGGGATGAGTCTCTTTTGTTTGAATTGTTTTGGCATGATTTTGTGAGAGAGATAATAGAAGTCATGGGAAATGAAAAGTGGCTGAAACTGTAGCAGCAGGAGAAAAAGATGGGGAAAAAAGTAGGGAAAAGAAAGTAGGTCAAATAAATTTTTAGCACCTATCTCCTGCTCCTGATACATTCATTGTCTCTTCTGTGGTAACAGTCGGCGCTGGGTAGTGTACAGCACAAAGCCGTCTTCTCTGCAAACCCAAGTGCAGCAAAAATTATCTTCACTTTTACTGTCGTCATCATGTAATCAATGTGATCATCATCATCTTCACTATCAGTTTAATTATAGACAGTCCTTACCCTCTTCTGCTTTCTTGGCTGCAGGTTGACCGAGCCTGCATCATGCTCTCCACACACCAACACACCATTAGCACCCAGAGTCACCACCAGACAATGAAGATGCTCCAGAAGAGGGCGTGAGAAAGCCAGAGCAACACTCAGCACCTCCTTGAGAGAGCTTGGCAGCACTGCCACTCCACAAGACAAAACCACATCCGTAGTTACATTCTCACTATTTGCATGTTTTTTTTTACAAGAAACCTAACTCTAACAACTATGGGTGGAAATGTGTGACATACACAAAAAAAGGGGAAGTTATTCTACAGTCAAACCATTAGATACCGTTTTCTGTCTGTTCGTGGACTTCTGTTTACCTTCAGGTGTTGGGATACCCAGTGTTTTGTTCATGGTGCACAACTCCACTAGGTTTGGGGATGCATAGGACAGAGACTTCCAGGCGTCTGACAGAAAAGGCTTACAAGCCTTTTCTGAATCCGTTGGCTCATACCAAACTGTGACATACATTGATGTCATTACATCAAAATCAACGAGCTTCTGTTCACAATCTTTTAATGTCATTTAGTGACCATCTCCACATTCTTACCATTGATGTTGTGCTTTTTGGCAAGACAACAAACATAGTTGATGGTGGAGACAGGGATATTTCCATCGAGACACACAAGAGTGGCTGATGAAAGCTGCTTCTCAAACTGTGACACCTACAAAATGAAATTCAAAGATAGAATAACTTTTCAATGTGAATATGGTATTGAAACACTAACGCTGGACTGATCTGGCTAAAAGGGAATGCCTTTGTCAGAAAACTTACATACTGCTCTGTGATTTGCTGGTGGATATCCATGTCTCCCAATCCAAGACTCAGTTCTCCACTCTCAGTGATAACAGCACAGTAAGTAGCTGTGCTTTGGTCTTCCAGCCTGGCCACACCACTTGTGTTCTTACAGAAATAAGAAAAAGACAAGAACTTAGCATTTACATATTTAAATGAGAGGGATTTTAATAATGCTTAATAAGAATCTAATGTTCACATACCATATGTTTACAGTAGTTTAACACTGCATCACTGTGTGAATCAGCTCCAGTAGCTGAGATGAACAAAGGTCTGTGACCTAAGCGACTCAGAGAGTCTTGAAGGGAAACATCAAAGAAATGAGTGTGAGACAATCAGATTTAAACTACTGATGAAAATGTGCATGAACGCAACCAACAAAAACCTCACCAGCAATGTTTCTTCCTACACCACCAAATGACTGACAGACACTTCCTGGGTTAGTCTGTCCAAACTGAAAGATGCAACAAGTTCTCAGAAGTCATATATGGTCTGGAGTAGTGTGGCCAAGTATGTGTTGTAAATTAAACTTACATGAATTGTTTTTGTTTTTCCTTTAGCAATAAAATCCACATTTATTCCTCCTATGACAACCTGTAAAACAACAGCACCGCAGGCATTGTATCGTGCCAATATTTGACTACACAATAAAAAGTGCATCGTGTGTTTATACTTACAATATCTGATTCTGATTCAGATGAGTGTTTTCCAGAATGATGAGTTTTGCCTCTTGACTTTCTCTCATTCATTTGTTTAGACAGTGCACAGGCTATCTGACTTCCAACTTTAGCATTGTTATGAATGAGCGCAATGTCTTGAAACATAACAGGTTAAGGGTAGTGTATTATAGCACAAAGGTAATCAACAGTAGACACTGCAGTTTAACACCGTCAGCCTTAGAGACAACACATTTATGAATCTCTTTTGTGCCTTTTTTTTTTTTAAACAACTTGATATAATCATGTTCTCTGTTTGAGTTCTCAATGATTCAGATTTTCTCAAGGATACTGGCCTGAAGGGACTTTCCTCTAGTCAGTTCGTTGACCTTCTGAAGAATGAATGGTGTCACATCTCTTCCTGTGATACTCTTAGAACTGAGTGAATCAAAAAGACAAGAGAAAGTGATATACTTCTATCTTCAATCAGCAGCAGGCCGTTTGATTTGCTTTATTATCACCACAAAGAAATCTAGACCAATTTTCTACTCATGTCAAAGACAGAAATGGCTGCTGAGGAAACAACACAATAACAGATTACAGCAGGGACTTTCTGTACCTTGCCTCTGTCACTGCAGCCTGTATGGCTTCTTCTATCTGCTGGCCTGCAGCTGCATGTTCCTCTGGGATGGGCACCGCTAACAGGACACCACTTTGAAGACCCAGGGACAGAGTGCTTGCTAAAAGATGTAAAAGCCAGACATACAAACAAATAACAAAAAAATAATGAGACACAATGTTACAATCTGAGTCTGCCAAAATAAATTGATGATGGACATTGGATCTGTTAATGCTCAAGGCAATTAACAATCTTCATGGTATAAAATGATGGTATACCAATGAGTTTTGCAGCCTCTGCAGGGCTGCTGACTTGGCATGGGGAAGTGAATCCGCTTTGTGGAGAGAAGAAGGCTGGGAAATTCTTTGACTTTCCATAAGTGGCTACACAGACACCATGTGTCTCCTGATTAAAGATACACAGCAGAAGAAATAACCAGTAGCACAAGAATTTCAGTTTAAATCACACATGGAATCCAAGAATCTGATTTGCCATTGTGTGTGATTTTCTGAAAAAGTATCCGAATATTCTTACGAGGAACTCAAGAGTGCGACCAATGTCCAGAATAGACTTGACCCCAGCAGAGACCACAGCAATAGGAGTCCTACCCATCTCTGTCAGGTCTGCACTGATGTCCAGACCTAGAGGAATAATCATTTAATCAACGGTAACTAATGGTAAGCATTCCCAAAACTATTAAGGTATTTTGAATAAAGTGTTAACATCTTATTCTTCTTCACATGTCAAGAAAAAAGCAAATTCACTATCCTGACAGTTTTGGTGTTTTTACGCATGAAGGCCTTCCTCAGAGAGAACTACCCCATCAGCAGGTGGGCTGGCTGTTAAGCAGCCTAATCTGTTCATGGTCTTTGTCATCAAATACCAAATGATGATGGCACTGTTCAGGCTGAGGAAGACCTCTGTGTGAAAAACCATCCAGCCTGTCTGCTTTCATGGTTTGCTAAGACAAATAAGATTTTCAGTGTGTCCGAAAGTAAGATGGCTGTTTTCCAGCACGATGCGTGTCAGCTTACTGTTCTCTCCATCTCTGTGAACTCCTCCAATGCCACCTGTGACAAACACAGGGATGCCTGCTCGATGTGCTGCTATCATAGTGGCTGATACTGTTGTTCCTCCTGAAAGCCCCTGTTAAAATAACATACACGTACAGGAATGGATGCACGACAATCTGAAAGGAGCTATTCTGCATTTTAAGTACTTTTGAGACTTTAAGCAGATTTTGATGATAATACTTCTGTTATTTTACTTAACTGGGATTTTGAACTCAGGACTTTTAAATGAGAGAGAGAATTTTTAGACAACTCTATTTCTACCTTTACTTAAGTAAAACCATCTGAAATCTTCTTCCATCACTGTGAAGTTCATATGTGAGTTTAATGTATTGCAGTCTCACATTGCTGATGACGTATGGCAGATCACGGCGGGACACCTTCAGGGAGCTCTTGCAGTTGGCAAGGTGGTCAAGCTCCTCTGACGACAGACCAACATGGACTTTGCCCTCAATCACTCCAACCGTGGCTGGAGTGGCTCCTTCAGCTCGCACAATGGCCTCCACCTCTTTTGCTGTGCTGGATGAATACAATACAGATGCTCATTATCAGAAATCAAAACAACTCCGTATTAGCTGCTGGAATCAGTTTGTTGACACTTCAAGGTACCTCAGGTTGTGTGGATAGGGCATGCCATGTGTGATAATAGTGCTCTCAAGGGCAACCACAGGTTTGTTTTCTGCCAATGCCTGTTGCACAGATGGATGAACTCTGAAGAGGCTGTCTGAAAGAAGAAGTCAGGGTGAATTCACAAATCATCCTCCCCATCATTATCGTTATGCTTTGAGCTGTGTGTAGAATATACTTTCAATCCATTTACCATTTTTGCACCATGCACTCTGACAAGTTGTAATTCCTCTTCTCAGAATGAGAGCAGAGCCTCTCTTCAGCATCCTCATTCTGTTCAGATATCAAGGTAAATCCTGAAAACATGATGAAGTTCAAATTTGAATGTGAAAAAAGCTGTTTCAGCTGATCCTCATCGTTCAATCAACTTGACTAGATCAATCATCTGTCACTGTTGCAGTCTGATACTGTGACTAATTTACTATTGTCTCAGCATAAGTATTCCTCCCCCTCAGGCAAGAACTGGTAGTTATTTGCAATAAAACAAGAACTTGGGAGATTAATTTTTAATTGTGTAATATGTTCAGATGACATTTATAGTAAATAGGACATGTTGTTTGATTAAGGTTTAAAAATAAAACAGACGAAGCGTTGAAAAACACTTAACAATGACTGTCACCTCTGAAAGTCTCCTTGCCAGTATGCATTCAAAAATTACAGTCTCACAACATTAAATACAGACAATGTCAAAGCCCAGTCTTCATGGTTCTTCCAAATAAAATGCACTAATGCCTTAAAGGGACTATGAGATTGATTTTGTACCTAAGTTTGCTTCTTACAGTCTCCTTTACTTGATGAAAAGTGTGTAGAAATCTTAAAGAAAACTGTTTAGGTCACAAAATGCGGCCTTGTCAAAATCAAAACTATAAACAACATTACCCCAGTTTCTTGAAGGAAATGTCAAATAGGCTCCTCAGGCTGTATCACACCCTGCAGTGTGTTTTCTGTCACTGCAAGGCACAAGTCCAATTCAGCCATTGTGAGGATTTTCTTTGCTCCAGTTAGTTGGGTCAAATTCCCACCACCCTCCCCCCACTGGGGCCACTCTCAAAAACTGACACCCAAATTCCAGAGCTGGGGTCTGTATTGTTATCTTTTCCTCCTACTTCAGTGCATTTATGCACGAAAGATTCTTAACTTAAACTTATTCAAATTGAAAAAAAAAGTTTAAAAAAATTAAGTGTACAGCTCTTTTTGTGCCAACATTGTAAGTTTAACAGCTTTAGTTTTTAATCTAATATTTCATCACTAATACTGAGAGAATAGGAGACATAGGAGAGTAAATACAATCTCAAATTACACTGTGTAACTGAAAAGCTGCATCAATCCATAGTAGTAAGAAGTAAGAAGTCATCATCATGAACTAATTTCTGGAAATACATGCTCTGTGAGTACTCAATGAAAACTTCCATGCTTTCAGATATTAAAAAGTCCATTACAGATTACATTCAGCCAGGTCATTATTAAAAAAAAATTCTCCACAAGCAGTGTTTGGTGCTTACCTTCTCCCGTGCAACAAAAATGCTAGAAACTTTGCCCAGTAGGTTGAACTTTGACCTGAATACTGTTTACACAGCCCACAAGCATCAACCACAGATCTCTGTGGTCTAAACTACTTTGCAATTGTCTCTTGGCGAAAGCAAGCAATACTCAACATTTATGTAACTTGCAAAATTACAGAAGAACAGATTTCTTGACAAGCAAATATACAATGTGCAATGTACAACCAGAGCATGTTTGTGTACAAAAAATTCATAGATGTTCTTTGTAAAAGTTGCACATATGTTCTGCCATGATATGACATATAACAACTGATTCCTTGTTTTTGTTTTTTTTTTTGGTTCACCAGTATCCACTGGAATATCAATTTTGAATTTCTCTCCACAGATTTCTGTTGTTCCTAAGACACTGTCAAGGAGTTTGGCCTTGGAAACAGGACATAGTTTTCATCAAACTGCATGACTGACTGTCCTCGCAGGATCTTTTTTCTGAGCATCTCAAGACCCTAATGCAATCAAATCAAACTGGCCGCATGTCCTCTAGAATAAGATGATTGAATTCAACTGCAGAGCACATTTGGAGCTATTCAGTCATGTAGAGTCCTGTTTTATCTGCAGTGAAGTCACCTTCATGTGTCTTTACATGGCAGATTACTTGGGTAAACTCAGGTACAGAATATGTGATGAGGTTTGTGGTTGCACTGTCATAGATTTCAACTGAGGGCTCCACAACCTCCAAGTCTGAGCTCTCCAGCAATTCATCTTCAAACCACTGTGGATGCTTCACTTGGTACATATGGAAAGCCTCTATTGCATCCCGCAGGGCTCTACCTGAGGGGCACTGATGATACTCGTTCTCGGAAAGCCCTGCAATGTGATTCATTCTGCCTGGTTCATGCTTTTCTGTGTCCAGGATTCTGAAAAAGAGCTCCTCAAACTGTTTCATCAGCTTATACCGCACTGTAATGTTGAAAGGTGAAGGAACATCCTCTTCTGAACAAACATCATCAAAATAAGCCACTATGTATTTTTCAAAAGATGCAGATCGGATAAATTGGGGGACCATGAGGCTGAGGGCTGGAGTGAGCATGTCACCTACAGGTGAAAGGACGTCCTCTCTCAGAAAAACCTTTTTGTCACCGCACATGGCTCTCCATTTGGCTTGTACTCCTGGTGAGCATAGGATTAGTATCTTATCTGAAGAGTTTTCTATTTCCTTTATGTGGCAGTCCAACCACTGAATGCTTCCCAACACTCCCAGTGTGGCAGAGTCCAGCAGATCCAGGACCACTTCAGTACTGCATCTGGTTGCCAGGAAGCCACAGAGCTTGAGAACAATGTTTTTGTATAATGGGTGGTCGAGGGAGTAGATGATGAGGACTCGCTTTCTCTGTTGCACTTGAACTCCCTCTGGTTGGTCTTTGGCAACAGATGGGGATGTGTTCACAGAACCTGAGAGAAGGTTGCAGGCAACTTATTATTTTTCAATTCAAGTTGTGTTTTTTATTCAATACAGTTCATGTATAGGAAGGCAAACCTTTATGAGATGCTCTCCACAGTAAATAAAAAAGACAACCCTCAAAGACAAGCAGCCCCACAACTGCCTTTATGAATATAGTCCGTGGTCCATCTAAAAATACAAACATACATTGGTTAGGTAAATACCTTTACAAATACAAAAAAGTTAATTAAAACATGATTAGGCCAGTGATTCCCAACCTGTGGATCGATGGGGCTTCCAAGATGATTAATGGGAGAGGAAAGTAAAAGAAATAAAGTTCTGCTATATAAATCAAAACTTAAAGACTTCCGACACTGGCAACAAGGGGTCACAAGTGAACAGAGGGGTCATGAGCCAAAAAGGTTGGGAACCACTGATTTATGCTTTGTATCATTTAGTCATTGAAAATCTACCATAAAGTATATATGCCAAAAGTTGTACTTACAAAAGCAGTAATTTATTTTTTCCTCGTGGCGCCTACAGTCATGTTTGCATCGTATAAAAAACGGCTGAATCTTTAAAACAACAGAGTAAGGTCAGCTTTTGATGTTATAGCTCTAAAAGTGAGATTACATTGTTAACTGTTTGGGATGGGACATTAAATTAAAACTGAACTTACCGTAAACAACATTTCACATTGTGAGAGCTGCCAGAAGGCAAATGCCTTCAACTCAAATGTCACATTCAGTGATGTTCCATTTTCCTGTTTGTTTAATGGAATAATAAAATGCATTCTGGCTGAATGTAGTTACTCTACAGTATATCACACTTAATAAGCAATAAATTATATGATAGTGACATATACCAAGTCTGACAACAGTTATTGTTCTCATCAATTTTAAAACAAGTGACATATTCAGTATATTTACCTTTGAGACATTCTTTGAATAATTGAAAGCCTGGCTCTGGATAGATACTAGGTATCTCTCTGAATACTGTGCTGCCTCAAAACCCAGAACAATGTAAAGCTTTTCCTGTTCCTTATCAACAGACATAGCAGTGGTGATGTTAGGCTCCCACAGACTACCTGAAATGACAAAACATGCAGAGCACAATGTATAGATGGTCCAGGATTTGTTTGGGTACACTGGTCAAACTCGTGAAACGTAAAGAACGTAAAATTTACCATTTTCAAGACATATTTGAGCTGTTTGGATTCTGCTGTCATGACATCCTGACAATGACAGAAAATAGTTAGTGCTGGATTTACAAGACGTATCAAATCACTCAGTGAACTCTGGTAATGATACCGGAAAAAACTCTATATTAAGCACACAATCCTTGGTTAGTGATCTAGATGGGGAGGTAACTCACCTGGGATGGTAATTTGCTTTCTTATCCTGTAGTCCCCACCCTCAGGTTCTGGAATATTAACAACTGACACCATGTATGTGTGACCAGGCTCTACCACAACTCCATCCAAATGAAACATCCACTAATAAAGAAACAAAAAAAAATTGTGGGTGTCTAATCTGTTAGTACAATGTGCATATTGGTTAGCACAGCTACAGCAAAAGGGAAACAAATATATTTTTGTCTTACCCTCTCAGAGTTGTGGGATTGGTTATTTGGTTTCAGTTGACAGCAAATATTGTAAGAAAACTGCGCACACATACTTTGATTTGTACTTTCATCCACAATATTTATCTCTGATCCATTAAGGCTTAATACACTTGCTGTGAACAGAAAAGGGTGTATTTATTATATGAGCGCTTCTTCTTAAGTCTAACTTTATCTTATGCCTCTTCACTTTAGATGAAAGACTGGCTGGTGTGCATCTTTTATTTGAAAAAATGTGAGCTACAATAAAGAATTTTTGGTTGCAGTGCTGCAGATTTCAGTATTACTCACCATCTGACTTTAGTTTCCATGTCACATTCATAATAGGGAATTTCAAATGTTTGTCGGTCCCAACTCCCACATGGTGAGGGCACCACTCTGGGCCGGTAGGAGCAAGTTGTACGACCATGCGCTTCTCTGAGCAGTTTTCTGGCACTTAGGTAATGGTGTACAGATTATTATGTTTCAAATACATTTCACTGATGTTTACTTATGTGCAATGATGGAAAATAGCACACAAACATACAATACATTTACTCAAGTACAGCACTTAGGTACAGTTTTGAGGTGTTTGTCAACAAATAAATTATGATATGCTGTTATGAATTAAGGTAATTTTGACATTATTTATGTTTAAATTCACAATTTACTATACCAAGCAGTAAAAAGTCATTACAATTAGCCACACAATTATTAGCTGCAACATTACAATGATATAAATTGATGCATCAATAATTACAATATAACAAATGCTATTTTGAAATGGAGCATTCTGCTTAATGAGTACTTTTACTTTAAATATATTTTAATGCTAATATTTTTGTAGTTTTGCTGCAGGAAAGTATTACCACATTATGCCATTACTACTTTTAGTTCGGAAAAAGATCTGGGTACTTTTACCACTGCTGCTCATGTGTGTGGGCGGATGAATCACATAAATGTTAAATTAAAATGATATTCTAATGCTCAAATTATTCCACCTATTCCACCTCCACAAAAAATAACAGTAAATCACTGTAACGTCTGGGAAAAAAAACAGTCAAACGCAAAGATAATGACTATTTACACAAGATATTGCCACCCTAACCATAATGGCTGAAATCTTTTCTATTGATACAGTAAGAGTTTGACAGAATTCTAGTGATTTGAAAAATAAGATACTCACTGACTTTGCAGTTGTCAAGACCCTGGAAGATATGACAAATCACATCAACTATAAATCCACTTCAATTAGCGTTTACAAGATTGTGTGTATTTACTTATTTTGTACAACAGATTGAACCCTCACTGGTTGACTGCAGTCCAGATGTTTGTCCAAAATCCAAAGAGAAGATGACAGTGTGAATCCAGCGCTCAAACAAAAACAGAAAAAAGTAACATGGATCATTCTGGGGTAGCTGGTGTAGCTCCACATTACAGGTGGAAAAACTTTAAAATCTACAGAGTAAATAAAGTAAATACGAAAAACTGACAATAATCAGTGTGCTTGAACAAACACTGAGAAGACTGACTGGGGTCTGATTTTAACCAGTGTAACATGTTCACATTAATCAAGCAGTGACATCTGAAAACACAGGAAGGACACTCTTATCAAATGTGGTTTGCAGTTTCCATTCTCATTGAAAGCACTGCATAGTCTGCAAACATTGCTCTTTTCATGCACAAGACAGACTGATGCTGACTGCAAACTGATAAGTCAAAGCATCAAACAGTCACTAGGTGGCAGCAGTGACCAAATTTACAAGCAGTACATGACCATGTTTCAACCGTGTAAATTTTCATTTTGGTATTTTGGTCTGACCTCAGGGACCTTATCACCTAAATATACAGATAACAGAACATCTAAGGATCAACAACAGACACCCCTGGATTTTCACCACTAAACCTTCAGCTATTCACTGTTTGGTTACGAGGGATTATATTCTATAGGACAAAAATGTGGCTGTCGCTGTGTGCTAATTCCTGCCACTTCGTCTCAGTGTTAGTGTGTCTCCTACTGGACAATGAGCTAAACTGTATCAGTTTACATAACACCAAGACAGACGGACGGATGGAGAATCATGTGCCACTGAAATCTGACCAGAATAGACTGTAGAGGCTGTATGTGATCTCTCCTCTGTGTGAGTGGTGTCACGGCAAATTCAGAAGCCATGGTGACACCATGATCCAAAAATAGAAAACATGCTGCGTTCAGGATTTTGCCAACAAGATTTGAGTCAATACTTCTTTTAACCACCCCACCATTTAGAATTTGAAATTATATAAACAACTAATGAATAATTTAAGTCACATTATAACAGTGTACTGTTGCTGTAATCAGATAGAAGAATATTCGTCCTTTCTTCCTTTAAAACTCTATGAAGCATCCATAGCTGTATATGTGCTTGTGTCTCTCCGTTCTGTTGTTTATTTTTACTAGTTTTCCCTTTCATTTGTGCTGCATGTGCTTACTTGTGCTTTGACATTGCTTTGTCTCCTTTTTGTCTTTTTGTTTTTTTCATTGTCTGCCCAGTGACTTCAGATGAAAATCAGCCCTTTGGCTAAACAGTGATTTATATAACACTGTTGTTCTCTCTGACTTGTTGTACATGCTGTCAGTCTAAATGTATTCCCAATGACTGCCTGTAATGTGTTGAAGGAAGTTTGGGTTTTATTCTATTGCTCATTAAACATGTGAAAAGCCACAGTACAAGAACTGATCAGTTTTGTGTAAAGTTCACATTATGTGTCTTTGTGGTGACATTCTTGGCCATTGCCATTAATCCATGTGTATGTCAGTTTGTTTTAACATCACACATTTGCATTTCTAGTTTTTATGTGTGTAAATAAGTTGTTTAACTGTATTTACATTTGCAAACTCACCTGACAAAGTATTTTTGAATCCAAAATCAGACTAAGACCATGTTCATGTGTGAAATCATATCATTTGTCATTCAATATTATCAAGCCTTTGTTTACTGTTTGTGCAGCAGTTACAGGTGCATCATTGGAAGAGTTATAAATGTTGAGATATACATTAACATTAACACTTGTATTGTTTTACAACATTATTACAGTCTGTTATAATGTTATAAATCACATTTTAAGTGTGTATATAGTGCTTATAAATCCTAATTAGATCAGGTTAAAATAAAGTTTTAACCAGCTTTTCAATACTGAATGGCATTAAAGTTCTACAATTACACTGTTAATTTTTGAGCCATGTTAGTCATGTGGCTCCAAGGATGGCAATGCCAGTCTGATGGATGGTTGGTCCACCCCTTTGGTCCAGACTGAAATGTATCAACAACACATCAACAAGTTGCGGCTGTAGACTCCCAGACATAGATAACAAAATTATATTATTTTATCAAAGGACTTTAAACTTCAAATTCATCTTAATAAACTCCAACCTAATCATTTGTTAAGACTGACTTTAAAAGGCACCTTTCAAACTATTTAGATTTTGATGTTAGCTTCTGCCAATACACCTCATGGCAGGAATTTCAAAAGCAAACACGCTGAGGGCACCTGATATCTGCAGAGAGGAGAACTCAGCTGTCAGTTAGGTGAGGGGTGTGTGAGATGTGCCCTTGTGCTGTGCAATCACATGAAATAAATAGGTCACGGGTTGAGGGCAAATCAAAAAGGGATTGTACATTGTGATGTAGCAATTGTCAGGTGGACAGGGGGTCTATTTTAGCGAGCCATTCACATGAGACTTTGAATACGTAAATCTTTCACTAATAACCATAAAGTGCTTTTTCTTTTCCTGACTCACCACTGGTGCTGCTCTCTCTGATTTCCTCACATTTTCAAGGTAAGTTTGATACAATAATCAACCTGTTATGTATCTCAATAAAGTAAAAGTCTTAGTGATTTATTATAGACATTAAAAGGGGCTCTTAAACCTGACATTGCAAGATTAAGAGACCAGTTTTCCTGCTGTGATAAAACCATATGTTTGTCTGGGGATGGTCTAGTCCAGCTTTATTGTAGGGAGCAGTGAAGACCACATATCAGCATGCCCCTGACACAGATACTGTGGCTGGTATTTATGTGAGGGCATCTCTGCTATGTTGCTACTTTTGACAAGGTCTTAAAGCAACTTATCGAACGTGGCTCTCCAGCTTTGACTTTTACAACACCTCAAACGTCTTGATCATCTCTTGATGATCAAGTGAGGAAATGTAACCTGAGGCTTAAACTGCCAGCCAAAGTATTGGTGGCTGGTAACAGCACGCTTAACCCATGGCTGTGGCTGAAAAGCTGGTGTGATAAGTGATGATGGCCTGCTCACATGAACTGCCAACCTCCTGGATAGAGGGCAAGGCTGCCGGCTTCCTGAAATCGTCTGCTGCTTTGCTTGTTTACCTTGACTTTCGCACCCTGACAGGCTGGCTTAATTTAAATTGGATATATTAATGTGTTGTGTCAGAAGGACTTACATGCTTTTGTTCTGTTTATTAACGTGGAATGCCATGGTTAAATTCTTTAGAAATATGAAGTTGTCATAAAGCTAACGATAAAAAGAGAAGGTCAAAGAAAGTCAGGGCAGGAGACATCATGACAGATATAAAGTAGCTATTTGGCACAAACTTGTTTTCATTTTCATTTTAGCCATCTAAACTGGAACTTTATCGGTGTGGATGCCAGATAAATGTAATTAACAAACTAATTAAATAGAAAGCAAGCGATAACATGAAAGGCTCAGTATTGCATACTGTCCCCACAGGTTTGGTGTTGTTCTTCTCTTGGCTGCCAAACCTTTCTGCTGCTTGGCTTTCTCTGGCATCATCAAGGCTATAGCAGCTGCTAGGACACAGCAAAGCATGGGGGAAATGTGTCCAAATATAGCCCTGCAACAGACACCTAGTCAGCCCTTTAAAACAATAGGAAGGATTATCTGGCCCTGGAAGAATACTGAAATGTATCTGAAAGCCCCAGAGAAAAATTAGTTTAAATAAATCTGTCTAACAGTTAACAAGCTGGATTCACCATGTTCATTGTAGAAAATAAAACTGAAACTTTGATAAATACTGAGAAACAATATAATAATCTTTTGTACAAAGTGCACTGTGCATTAAAGTGTTGTGATATATGTGTTAAAAAAATGCTGTTTCCATTCCAGAGGTACCATAAGCTACAACCATGTCTGAGGGGTGAGTATTAGCTTCTTAAAATAGCCAATTTCTGTACAACATTTGTATGTAAATACTTAAAGAAATTTAAAAAAGGAAGAGAGATGTTGAATCCAGGTGAGAAACTTCAACTTCATCAACTTTTCTTCTGTCTGTTATCGCTGACCTGCTTTGGAAGCCTTTCCACTGTTTCCTGTGGTTTCCTAAATAATGATTTTTTTTTTTCATGTCACATGATGAAGTCCGGTGAGTCCATTGTTTCTTTCATAAAAATCAATTAGTTAATCATCAGTATAGATTCAGGAGGAAGTTTTATGCATTTCATGCTCAAAACCTACACTGATACCTACACAAACTACACAATACTAATTGTATTTGATGCATAAAGTGTCAACATCTTTGTCACAGAGAAAGCCAAAATATTCAGCAACCCGCCGACTGCATTTGAAGGTAAGTCTTAAAGACGTAGACGCCATATATGAACAGTATTTTACAGTATGCTGCATGATTAAAAACTGAAATGGCTTCATTAATTAAGGCCTTGCTATCCTGCAGTCCAAACTACTGAAGAAGGCAGCGTCTATGCTGGTGGCTGAAAGTGAAGCGAAGAAACAAGAGAAAGAAAGAGTTGTGAACGAGTGCTTCCCTCCTCTGAAGCTGTCAGGTCTGTCAGTCCAGGAGCTGCAGGTACTGACTCAACAAGTATTACTGATTGGACCATTATTATTTTACATATTTTATGACAGTTCTTTTCTTCTTTGCAGGATCTTTGTAGAGAACTACATCGCAAGATTGATGTTGTAGATGAAGCACGTTATGATATGGAGGTGAAGGTAGCCAAAAATGAGAAAGAGGTACAGTCAGCCACAAATAAAATATAATACATTTACTGACCTATTTGGATGTCATAGTTGGTTATTGGTTAATTTGTAACTGTGATGTTTGTTGTACAGATCCAGTCGCTGAATCAGAAGATCATTGAGCTGAAGGGGTTGAAGCGGCCTAACTTGAAGAGGGTGAAGAAAACAGCAGACGATATGCTGGGCGCATACACTGACACCTCCAAACTCATGAAGGCTGATTTCAAGGCCAACCTCAAGACAGTGAAGAAAGAAGAAGAAAAGGTAAATCTGCTGGCAGAAGCAATTATCCGCAGTGGATGATAAGCTACATTAAAACATAATTTACAATCTACTGTGTCATTATTTTACAGAGGGAAGAAGTGACTGACTGGCGTAAGAATGTGGAGGCCATGTCTGGTATGGAGGGCAGGAAGAAACTCTTTGATGCAGGACAATAAGCGGGTGCTCGTGTTAGACAAGGTTGTGTTAGCAACACATCATCTTTCCTTGTAAATCTTGAGTTTGTAATGTCCAAGTGTATATATTTGTTTAATGAAATCCCTTTGTTCATCTTTATTTCAGAATCACTGTCCAAATACAAGAGGGTTTCCATTACAGGATGAAACAAAACTAGCTTTGTAAAGAATGATGTCAACCATTGGCACTAAATTAATTCACTGTTTAGATTATACTGTATCAAAATAGCTGTAATCTTGATTTAATGTAAACTTGTATGTAAAGACCACCACATTGCATATTGAAATTGTGCTAAAGAAAAGGCTAATTAAATTTATTAGTTGGTCTTTTAAAGTGCAGTATTTATATTATACAGATGATGGCACTGTCGCACTGTAATACATGTGATACTGATTAAACGACCACGATCACTTGTCTGTTTTGTTTCTTTGGTTTGTTCAGATTTAATTTTCAATTTTTAATCCGGCTATTTTAATAGCAGTTAAACTCATGATGGTGAACTCAATTCATAGATTAATTTATTCATTACTACAGTTAAGGCTGCTCTAATAACCTGTAATCTTAGTGTTGAGAAACGGGAGCGTGTTGTAGTGGTAAACCTGGTGCTGGGGGATGCCATATAAAAGTGAAGTGATATACAGTATACTGGCCCTCAGGACAGACAAGGCTATTTTAGTTGGCCACTCACAGAAGGCAATAGGAGTCCTCACGTTTGACTTGAGTTTTCCTCTGGTCATTCAAAGCCAGAGACTGTTCACCTCAACAGGTTTTCTGCAGAGATTAAAAAAAAAAGGTATGTGGATGTTTCTGTTGATAGAGCGGCTTAAGAATACATTCAACAATTTGACAAATTCACCTGTTGCATTTATCCGGAATAATTTAGGCGCCTTACTGAGATGACATGCAGAGTTGATGGAAAATGAACATGAACACGCAAATTTACTGTTAATGTAAGATTTAATACAGTTTGATCTTTAATAGGACAAGGTGGCATAACCAAATTATGACCATTATATCTATGCTTTTAATGTAAAGGTACTTCTAATTTATTCATTTAATGTTTCCATTCTCTCAAGTAATTTAGATGGAAATGTGCTCTTCAGCCATTTACAGCACCAAATAGCAACAACCAACAATTTCAGTTATTTTAACAAATCTCCTGGGATTCTTTTGCAAAGTTTTGTGACTGTATGTCTTATGTGGTGATAATCAGTTCTGATTTTCATTGTGACGTGGCTGCCTTGAAAATGGATCGACTCCAGCTGGGATTACAAAATGAACATCATTCAAACAATATGCAGCACTCATGCAAGAAATGTTGCTAATGTAAAGGCTTAATGTTGGTATTTTAGCTTATGAAGGTCTGGATGACTTTAACTTGGCTCAGTCAATAAGAGGTGAACAAAAAGTCTGTGCAGTAGTAGAAACAAAAATACTGGTTTATAAAAAAATAATAAAATATAAGTTTATAAAAGTATGTATGTATTGCATCTACTGCAACTATTACTTTATTCAAATCATTCATTTCCTAAGTATAAAATCTTTCATTTTTTAACAGACAAAAGGAATCCAACCATGTCTGAGGCGTAAGTTATATATTTTTTGATTATCTAAATCAGCGTTTGTAAAATAATCCTTCTGATCTTCATAATGTCATTATTAACTCTTATATTATTCATTTTTTCTTTTCCATGTCTCACTTTCCACTGCAGACCAGTAAGTTATTCTTGTTACTGTATTATCTAAAGCATCTTTATTTAGAACCATGTGTGTCTTTTTATGTAACTGTTGCTTCATTAGGTTTTTGTCTTATGCCTCCTGTGTAGAAAAAATCAAAGATCTCTGCATCTCGCAGGCTGGCTCTGAAGGTATTGTCTCTTTTGCCTTTACAACACAATCCATGTGACCCTCCACAAACTGCTTCACTAAACTATGTCAGAGAGAAAATAATTCTCACATTTTCCCCTAATTTAGACCAAACTGCTGAAAATTGCATCTGTGATGTTGGAGAAGGAGAAGGAGGAAAAGAAGCTGGAGAGAGAAACTACTCTGAGTGAGAGAGTCCCTCCGCTCCAGCTGTCTGGTTTGTCCATGCAGGACCTTCAGGTATGTTCAGGTCCCAGCATGACACTAAATTATACTACAGTGAAAGAACATGGTTCAGATGCTCCACACATAAGTGTTCCTCTGATGTATACAGATGCCATGCATACAGTATGCTCATATATCTAGTAGGTGCATTAGAGGACAGGTGCCTTGACATCTACATTTTATATTTTGGGTATTTAGCTGATATTATTGTTTAAAGCAACCTTCAAATCTTTAATAATTCATACTGTAAGAGAAATTATTCATTTGCATATTAAATACACAGTAAGCAAGCACTAGTAGGGTAGTGTTCAACAATCAACAGAGTAGCAACAAAAACACTGGACTCCCTGGTGTAATGTTTCATAAATGTTGCATCACCACACAGAAAAATACAACCTTTAAAACTGAGATGTGCAACTGTGCAATAAGCCAATAAATTTAATATCATTCTCTTTCTGTCCAAAGGCTCTGTGCAAAGAACTGCACCATAAGATTGATGTGGTAGATGAAGAGCGCTATGACATTGAAGCCAAGGTGGCCAAAAATAATAAAGAGGTACATCTTCATTCGCATTCATATGATATAATTCTGTCTTTAATTTGTGGATAGCGTAATAGGTTTGCTGAGTGTGTTTTAATACATTTTAAATATGTTCTCATTGTGGTCTATTGGAATTTGTTCTGTGCACAACTGCAAAAATGTTTACTTACATTTATTATTGTTTCGTGCAGATTGAAAATCTGTCTCAGAAGATCTTTGAGCTGAAGGGTAAAATGAAGCGACCTGCTCTCAAGAGGGTGAAGATCTCAGCTGATGCCATGTTGGGAGCTCTCCTGGGCTCTAAGGTCAAAGAGTCTGTGGACTTCAAGGCCAACCTCAAGACTGTGAAGAAAGAGGAGGAGAAGGTAAGTGTGGCAACTTTAACAGCAGATTGATTTTCAATTGTGTTCATTTTTATGTTTTCAAGATTATGTCAGGCTGGGTTGATGCCTTGGTTTAAGGCTCAGATTAGGTTTGAATCGATGCAGTGGTATGGTTCATGTTGTGTTGGGGTTATTTTGTTAAAATACAGTATCACTAAGAATTATTTTCTTCTTATGAACAGAAAGAGGAGGTGACTGACTGGCGTAAGAACGTGGAGGCCATGTCTGGTATGGAGGGCAGGAAGAAGTTGTTTGATGCCGGACAGTAGATATATATTTTTGGACATTTTAAATATGAATGCTGTTTTACAACGGATGAGAATAGAGTGAAAAATAGAGTTAATGTCAGATTCAGATTCAAAGGAAGGGAACTGTGTATATTTTGCATACAGATGAGTCACAGTCTGTGGTGGTTTTATGGCACTGACACTTTGAAAAGAAATGAATAATTGTCTACTCTTTCACCACAGATAAGAACATAGTGACATTTTCAGTGTTTCTTGCTCCTGAAATGCCTGGGAAAAACTGGTTTGTGTCATGATATTAAACACTTCTGATTTAACACAGACAACTGATGGTGCACTTCTTTCTAAATATCTACCTTATCATCACCCAAGTTGTTCTTGACGCAAGACTGGGATCACACAATAAGCCAGATGGTAGTAACAGTTCCAGGACTTGGCAGCTGTCAACAGCAGCAGCTGAGAACAAAGTTGTTAAATCATCTTTGTAAATCAAAGCAGACGTAACATTCACAGTTCTTAAAAATAAGAGAAGGTCGCAGGTTCAAGGCTGCAATAAACCCCTGAGTAAAACAGAAAGGAGCAGCCAGGACACACAGCAACACTACTGCTACTATTAAAAAGTAATATTTACAAACATACAACAGAACGAGCAATTTGAAAAGGTCAAACTGTACTTTGGGAACTTGTTATGGGGAATTTTAACTGTTTTCTGACCAAGTAACAAGTAATGATCGACTGAACCAGAAAATAATCTGGTAAAGAGAAAAACATCATTACTTGCAGCTTTTATTACAATAATAACCTCCATCTAGTATGTTAAAATGGATGCCATTTACTAGAAGCTTTTATCAAAAGCAACTTTGAGTACCATGGGCCTAGTGAGGCATCAAATTTCTAACCTTGGATGAATCATGAGACTCTACTGCTGCTCTTTCAGTCATCGCACAAATGTAATTACAAATCACTAAACTAGGGCAACAACTTTCTGTATGACTAACTCTTGACAGTGCTAATGTGGTTAATTACACACCAGGGTGATGATAGCATAGCATATTAAAGGGGAAGTCCACTGATTTAACACATAAAGATAGGTTGGGTTACTATGCATTACACAGAAAGATTGCAGTTGCAGTAATAAAAAAAGACCCTATTGATGGCATTATGGGAAACAGAAAATCCTTCTGAGAGCTCCCCAACTTTATGGAAGTGGAATACCTTATCATTGTGGTACAACTTTACAGCAAAGAATCATCTAAAGGTCGTACTTGACTCAAGGTGTGTACTACTACACTTTTTATGTGTAATTGTTCGCTGCCTACCTATTCTTTGTGAGAGCAGTCAAAGGGCACAGCCCTTTGACTGGCTGAAGCTTTGACTCCCTATTACAATGATGCTGTGACGCAGATTAGCTGGCTCAGTTTACAAACCATCAAGCCCTGACCAGCACCTGTCCTTGTTCCTCTACTTCCCTAAATAAAACCAGACTAACCTTTGGCTTTTTTCTTGCCTCCAAGGTAGTATCATTATAGTACTTCTAACTTTTTGCAATGATCTGATAAAAGTAAGAATATAGCCCCACCCAAACTGATGCAAGGAGGTAAAGCAAATCATTGTAGTTTAATGGAAAACATGTCTCAAAATTAAAACAAAAATCTCAAAAATTAAAACCGTTTCATTAATTTTCATTTTTTTTATCTCTAATTTGTTTGGGTATAGATGAATTTGCAAATTCCCATGAACAAATCATTAAGAATATTTTTCATTTTCAAGACTTACATATGATGCGGCCATTGGAAACACAGATATGAAACAGGTATTAAAAACCTCTTCAACCTGAATTGGCAGCACTTTAGCTGTCTATAGATGGATATCTTGAGATGGGCCAGATTTGTACTTGGACTGTGCTGTTTGTTCTATAAATAAGGGTGCAGAACAAGGGAATATACATATACCAGTTAGATATGCTTCTTCTATTTGACACCTTGAAAACTTGACCTAAACTCCAAATAGTTAAATGTGAATGTGAGACCCAGCATGAATGCGGCCACCTCTTTAAATGCTCACTGTCACTTCCAACAGGTGTTGCTCAACTCACGCAAGATAGCCAAAGGTTTAAGCCCATAAATGAAGTTTTATTACCCCCTTTCCTGTCTGAATATCGTGGTGATGCTATGTCAACAGTAAATGTCACTGTTGGTGGACAGACAGTAGCAGTAGCACACACAGGAGTCTATTTTAGTGAGCCATTCACATTTGGCACAGACACTATAAATCTGATTGATTTTTCTCCATCGTCTTTCAGAAAGTCGATGCTGACCCACTCACACACTTTCCTTCCGTTTTGAGGTACAACTCAAGGAGTTGTCTGGCTTCACTAAGGTACAGAGTTGCTATTCTGATACTTGTGGATTAGTTGTGGATTTCAGTAGATTACCTTGGCAGTATGGTAGATGTTTTGAGCTGAATTGTTGCTGTTTTCTTTGCATGTTAAAAACTACTAACTCTTATCTTAGAATCTGTGAAATCTGTAATTGCGAGTACTGTAAACATTAACAGCAGGCTGACCAATGCCATCTTACATGCCTGTGGATTATCTGGCCATTCACCTTTTTTGTCACCTATGCAGGGACTCTCATCAGTTATGTTAACACATACTCTGACACAGTACTTTGAATCTTTGCATACGACACAATACGAGTGTTTTCAGTGAATTTGGCCTTTAGTATTTTTGCATTTTTAGTCTTTTCATTTTTCTTGTGAAGATGCTTTCTTGTAATGCATGTAAAATAACACAGCAAAATCAAATTTATAATTGTTATTTATTATTACTTAATACTCAATAATATTTGTGAATACCTAGTTCACATAGTTTTGGCTACATATAATGATCACAGTGGGGTGAACAAAATGTGAATCATTACAGAACATCTTGTTTGGCACATGTAATATTATCATCCAGTTTAAAGAACAAAAGTAGCTTCTAAGATCCTCTATATTGCACGAGGGAGACAATTAGGAGAGTGAACAATAAATAACTCTGTGCACCCAAAGTGTCAATGAATGCTTGCAGTGGGTGAAACACTTTGAGCAGGGAAGTCAGAGAGATCATCAATCTTCAGTGTACAGCTCAGCTGAACAGGTGTTTCATGTGATGGGAATTTACTTGATTTGCAATTGAGTGCATGATGGTTAATATTTCTAAGGATTCTGCTTCACATATAGATTTTCCTTTGTTCGCCAAAAATAGTTTACTACATAAATTACGCAATTGCACTTGTTTTCCCTATTTCAGTGCTGGAATTTAAGGCAGCCATGGCTGATGCGTGAGTATTATCTCTTTAGACTTAGTTTATTGTGTTCATTGACAGCTTAAAAATATATACCGTAAAACTATGTGTTGATATTCATTATATAAATGTTTACATGTATTTTCTCCCTCTTGTTAATGCTCCAACAGACCTGTGAGTATCTATAATAAAGCCCTTTTTTCAATCCTTTATTTGCCTATTAAGGACATAACAAAATAATACAGTATATACAAATGTGCTGTGCTCCATAATATATATAGTATAGAATGAGCATATTAAATGTTCTCTGTGTATGAATTACAGAAAAAATGCAAGATCTCCTCATCTCGAAGGCTGGGATTGAAGGTAAGTTATTCTTTCTTGGAGCAATTTTTAAAAATATATTTATTATGAAGAATTTGAGATGTTAGAGTGCATAACTTTGTATACTCTAAACTTTAGCTATCAAAGTAACAACAAAGGTATTAGTCAACATACAGTATAATGTGGTGGCCATTTTCATCTATTTACTTTGACTTTGTTCCTTAGATTAGGTTGTTGGCAGTTGCTGCTCAGATGCTGCAAGAGGAAGCAGAGCAGAAAATAAAGGAGAGAGAAGTTGCTCTGGCAGAAAGAGTTCCTCCTCTAAATCTGTCTGGTCTGTCTTTGCAAGAGCTGCAGGTATTTCACTTCATTATAAAATGTTTTCACTCAGTTACCACAATTCTTCCTATTTGAGTTCATGTCATATTCACATACTACTAAAGGTGTCTTATCATTTTTTTTACAGGATCTATGCAAAGACTTGCACCACAAGATAGATGTTGTAGATGAGGAACACTATGATATTGGTCTCAAGGTTTCCAAAAATGACAAGGAGGTGAGCTGCTCAAGAATGTATGGGAAGATAAAAAATATGCATGTGGAAATGTTTTTTAACAGTACTACATCCATTGTCTTTACTGTGAGGGCAAGGTCACAACATAAAAGAGCTAAAAATGAACAAACACTGCCTCCAAGTGGTAGCACTGAGAATAACACAGTGTAACAGGGTCTTGCACATAAAGCCTGCTCCTCTTCAAACAATCTCTGGCTTTGTTGTAGCACCAAATATTTTAGAACTTAGCAGTTCACAACTGTGTTTTACAGCATCAACAGTGAGTTGGGAGGAAGCGATTTTCTGAGCACAAAACCTGCTCCATAGTGATCTAGAGTCACATTATTCAACTGGCTTAAGATACAACAGGGCATCCGATTAAGGACTGCTAATTTGTTTTGAGACAATTAATTACTACACTGATATAATGAAAAACAAACCCCAGGCAGTTATATTCTATATTAGGGTTAGACCAACAATAAATTGGGCCAAGACTGTCTATATATCAAATATGGTGTTGAGCAATCATTGGGTTCACTGACAGTAAAACAGATATTACTTCCTAACCACAGAATAAATATTTGTAAAAGTAGCAATTAAAATTGTTTTCCTTGAACATTTCATTTATTTATCACTGGTGATCACAAAGACCAGCTAACTTTAGAGGAATTTGATCAGTTTAACAAATGTATACTGCTGTTTCCTACACCTACACCATTTTAGAAGAGTTCAGTATATTCTATATAGTTATCCTCAGCATCATCTAAACACAGTTTAATCGATTTGGGGGGAAAAAGCTTAGCTCATTCTCCATTTACTAGCTTCTTCCAGAGCATTTAACCACCCCTTGCCTCATCTGGGTAAACTCCATTAGCTGAGGAAAACAGAAGACTCCAGAAAAATCTAAAAACAAAAGAAAGGATCTAAAGTTAACTTTTTTTCAAATCAAATTACTGTTTCCACAGTCACGAGAAGGTTCAGCTCAATCAGCTCAGATAAAACCTACTGATAAATCCCAGCTTTTATAAATCCAAATATGGAGGTGGATAAGTAAACTGATGGGGTAAAAATTAAAAATCTCAGCGCAGAGCTTCCACTGTGCTTATGTCAATAAATAAACAGCAGTGCGTGTGACATAGTCTACTTGACTCACAATGGTTGTACAGCAACAGCACAGTCTTTTCTATCTCATGATCCCTGCCCAGATTGAAAACATGAATCTGAAGATCATTGAGATTCAGAGTAAGTTCAAGAAGCCGACCCTGAGGAGAGTGAAGATCTCAGCAGAGGCCATGCTGAGCGTCCTGCTGGGCTCCAAACACAAAGAGTCCTTTGACTTCAAGGCCAACCTCAAAACAGTCAAGAAGGAAGAGGAAAAGGTAAGCCTGGTTTTTGTTTTTGAGTCTCAAAAAACTCCAGGTAGTGGCTTTTTTTGGTCAAATTATCTGGTTTAATTTGGCTGTTTGTCCATGATATGTTATGTTTCCTTCAGAAGGAGGAGGTGACTGACTGGCGTAAGAACGTGGAAGCCATGTCTGGTATGGAGGGAAGAAAGAAGCTGTTTGATGCCTCTGGAAACTAAAGAAACAATTATTTTTGCTTAAAGCATCTTCTTCTTATGATGAAGGATGAACCTACTGTCCGATTTCTATCATATTAATTTATGAATTGCAGGTAGGATAAACACCCTTTAAACCAGGATTGTCTTGGGAAAACGTCGAATATTTTAAGAGAAATTGTACAGTAAGCTTTAAGTTGTTTTTAACTTATTCATAGAATAGGAAAAGATGAATCACATATAGTATTAAAGACATAGTGGTGTATTCCTGTATTATGACTGACTTTAATTTACTTCAGTATTAACTGCTGTGTCTTTGCAGTGGCTGACCTTGAGATGGCAGTATAATTCTTTCAAACCATCACAGTCTACTCAGTGGACCTACAGTGTAGTGTGTTGGCTGAGGAGAAATATTGTTTGTCCTTCATAAATTAACAACTAGTAGTAGTCTGTTGAAATAAATTGCCATCTACTTTGTCAGACATCCAATTTTTTGGCAATTAAAGATACATTGCTAAGAATTAAAATTAAATAGTGTTATTGCAGCCTTGGTTAAAGTTATTGCAGTGGGAGTATGGTATCTTCGTATTTTGCTTGTGTACTTGATACAAAGTTGGAACCAGCAATGTTTTCTCAATAAAAACATAACAATCCTACATTTCGTTTCTTCGCTGTGTGATCTGATAATTATTTTGGAATGTATACATGATCGACTTTCTTTTTAATTTTTTTTTTTAATTTCATACACAGAATATTGTACTGTAGGTCCTTCAGTCTTCACCTCCATCTCCTTAGTGAGGCGCTAAGAAAACATCACAGGTGGACGGTCTCAACAAGAACTTTCACACCTCATGCATTTGGGATGTGAGAGACGCATTGCAAGAAGGGTGAGGACAGAGGGTCTATTTTAGTGAGCCACTCACATGAGCGCTGGAATCTATATATCTACCGTCTTTCTGTCCTTCTTGTCTCAGAAAAAGAAGCCTGTGAGTATTTGTCACCTGCTTTATAAGGTAAGGATTCTTATTTCTAAATATTACAGACATCAAAGGATAAATAAAACAAAATGAAGGCTTTTTATTAAAATACTCTTAATAGAAACTGTGAAAACTGATGCTCCTCCAAATTCATCTGTATTAATAAAAGCTCTAAAACACTTTGTTATTCCTAGTACTCATTTCTTACAACTAAATGCATATATGTTTTCAACAAATGGAAGATATCTTGTTTTAAAATATCTTACAGGTACTGAGGGAGGGAAGTGGTTTTTTTTCCTCAGGTTTGAGATCAGTTGCCTTCCTCTGCTCACAAACAGTTGAAGTTATAAATAACACAAGAGTGTGAATTGGATTTATGTGTTTTAATTTTTGCTGCAACCTATTCTCACTGTTTATAATATTATTAAGTAATTTCAATGTAATGTTTGGGAATAAGGTTTTTTGTTATTAAATTAAAAGTGATAAAAGGCTATAAAAAAAAAATCCTGACCCCTTTGGTCTTTGTGTATATTTTTGATTGATTACTTGTCAGGTAACCTGAACTATTTCTAGCTTTGTACTAGCATTTTTTTTGTCATATGTTTGACCTTTATACAATGTCACACTTTGTTTGTGTCCTCTGCTCTGGATCTACAACCAGTGGCATATGGGTTTTCTAACTCTGAACCGGTGAAAACTGACCATCACTCAGAACCAATTGTGCAGTAAATGGATATAAGTGTATTTTTCTGTTATAAAATACAAAACAAAAGTACACAGACACTCTCAAACAACAATAATTTTCTTTTTCCTTTCTTCTTTTTCTATTGATTGATTTAACAAGGGGAGACACAGAACTGCAACCATGTCTGAAGCGTATGTACCCATGTCTCATGAACTTTCATCACTCCATAAATTACATATGTGAAATTACAAAAACCTAACAAATTCTACTTTTTCTCTTTCTCTGTGAATTATGGACACCTCTGTCCTAAATGGACAGGCCTCCGGTGAGTTGATTGTTTGATTCACTAATTTAATTATGATTCAAAATTTATAGCATTGGTTGTAAAACTCAAAACTGGACATTTTTACAAGCTAGGAATTTGTACTTTAAATCTCTAAATATGAATTGACTGACTTCATTATGCAAATAACATAAATATGTATTATATATTAGTCATCATTTTTCATGTATGTAGAATCAGAACATGCATAACACGCATCAGTTTCACACTTGAACACCATCTGCAGTTTATAACAACTTGAATTGTTACTAGAATAAAATAAGGTGACATATACACATATGGGCAACAATGACAACAGAGACATCTGTCATGGAGTTTGTTTAGTTAAATGTCTGTTAACTCAACGCTGTGCTAGTGTCTATACTAGCCTGCCTTGGTCAGTTATTTCAACACTTATACATACAGTAAAAGTCTCAAGAGTCACTAACAATGGAAAATGTCTGGTGCATGTCTACTATATTTTGAAATTCTTTACTAAAAATTCTTAATGAAATGTACACCAACTTCTTTTCCAGAAAGCAAAACCAAAAATCTCTGCATCTCGCAGACTGTTTTTGAAGGTATTTTATGTGTTTCTGTGCGTTAGTCTTGGACTGTAATGCTATAAAAAAGTATTTACATTCTTTAAGTACTGTAATCCATACATTGTCTGGTTGACTGAGGTGTAATTTTGCATGTGCATGTGCTGTGCACCAGACCAAACTGCTAAAGAAGGCCATGACTATGCTGGAGAATGATAAGCAAGTCAGAAAAGATGAACGAGAGAGAACCCTTGCTGAGAGAGTCCCAGCCCTCCAACTGTCAGGCCTGTCTTTGCAAGATTTACAGGTACATTTATCACTGAAGCATTTTAATCCACATAAGGAGCTTTTTTTGTTGTGACTCTAAAGAAAGTCAACATTAAATCACATAACTGTCTAAACACTTCAAGGATCACTTCACCAAAAAAACTCAAAGCACTGAAAAATAAAATTTGAAAACCTCAACAGCAGTATCTCTTGCCAGGAATAATTAGTTGGAATAATCCATAGACCTTAAAGTCAACAGTTTTAATTGGGACCATTAGAAAATATTTCCAATGGAAACCTTGCACAGCAGTTTCTTTGGATTATTCTGTGGATCGTGCAAATCATACAAAAATGCTGTTTGCATTTGTATAGATTCATATTATACACATCCTACTGTTGCTGTACATTGTTCCTTACTGTATCCGTATTTCCATTAAGTTATCCAGACAAACAAAATGAGTCTAATGTACAAAAGGTTTCTGCCTGCAGAATCTTTGCAAGGAATTACACCAGAAAATTGATGTGGTTGATGAAGAACGGTATGACATTGCTGCTAAAGTGTCAAAAAATGAGAAGGAGGTAAGTAATATATGTAACTGATCAGTTGTTTTAGCTTTATCCTTTTTCACATAAAATTAAGCATCTTATAAATTTAAGGAATACATATTCCAAGTAACCAATTATCAATCAGAACTGAAATTTTTAAGGTAGTGTTGAGCATGGGTTTGCCATTTGTGTGGGAAAAAGATACAGGACCTGTCTCAGAAGATCTTTGAGTTGAAGGGCAAGATGAAGAGACCAAACCTCAGGAGGGTGAGGGTCTCTGCTGACGCCATGTTGGGAGCTCTGCTGGGCTCTAAGGTCAAAGAGTCTGTGGACTTCAAGGCCAACCTCAAGACTGTAAAGAAGGAGGAGGAGAAGGTGAGTGTTGCTGGTTTTAACTTCAGTTGACTGCAAAATATAATGAGGTGTCATTATATGACCTCATTATATTGTATGCCTCTGCCAATCAGTCAAGTTTAAGTTTACATCCATGTGTCATATAATATATGTAGTGAAGACTTTGAAGGAATTTAAATGAAGGTATCAAGCATATTTTATGAGAAATAGCATATAAATTATTGAATTATGGCCAAAAATAGGTTTTGTGAGGTCACAGTGGCCTTAACCTTTGACTACCAAATTTCTTTTATACAACTACGTACAGCTTTAATAGACTACATCTACATCTTCATTTCACATTAGTTGCCAACCGACAACCTAGTAACAGACTGAAACTGGTATATTATCATTAACACTGAAACTAGATTTAAATTTCTTCAACATATACATGCAGAAAGTTGGTGGAATAGTGAAAGCAGATTCAGCTGATGCCAAAGATAAAACCCTGATGCCAAAACTGAACTACTGATGCTGTTAAAGGAACTAGAGCCTAAACTTAAACCTGATAAGATTTAAGTCTGATTTCACAAAGGAAGTGGGAATACAGTTATACAGCATTTAATATTACCTTGCAGGTATCCTTATCTTCCCTAACATTGTATATCTATTTGTGGTAATTGTGTTCTAATCAGAATTAAGTGACGCAAATCTTTTTTTTATACTTTCACCCTGCAGAAAGAGGAAGTGACTGACTGGCGTAAGAATGTGGATGCCATGTCTGGTATGGAGGGCAGAAAGAAGCTGTTTGATGCTGGGCAGTAGATTTAAACTGAATATCTTTGTGAACATGTTTACTGCTCTAAAACAGTTGGAACCAGTGAATCATGTAACTATTGTTCACTTTATAATAACAGTGAAAATGAAAGCCAGATCAAAGGGTAAGTTCTGGCAAGTTCATGTTTCAACTTGTTTGTCAAAATGGCAATAGTGAACACACTAACTTAATTATACTTCTCAAGGAATACATAATGTTTTTTGCATAATGGCATGATGCAAACTGTATTATGAAAAACATATGTATTTAATGTATTCAAGCAGTGTACTGCTTTTGTAGTTTTTAGCATCCATATGAATTCATGAACACAGCATCACTATTGGCTGTCCATCTGTCATATACAATAATAAACAGGCAAAAATCAGAGGAAATGCAGGTGGGTGTATGTGCTCACAAGTTTGAGTCTTCATACTTTTATCCCGTTGCCTAAAAAAGCATCCTCTGAATCATGGCAACATAAAACATGCAGAACAACATTTGCGTGTGTTTTTGTGTTTTACACAAAGACATTCTGCCTGTTGGATTGAGAAAGAGAATGAATACACATTCCAGGGACAGCTAATTTTGTCAGTCAACTGTTCATGGAGTCACATTAAACTGACATTATGATGAGAAGCAGCAGTGTTATGAGCTCTGCATCAAATAATAAAATGTAAATGACATTGCTCAGAGAATAATCGTCATTTGTGCCTTAAGACTGTTTAAGTATTTGCATACTTGCATTAGTCACTATCAAATCATGATATATTGACTACTGTCAAGACATTTTGTAATACCTTTCTCAGGTCTCTGTTTAACATCTTTGATGTATTAGATTTTTGTGAGTATTTGTAAATGAAATATCAGGATTGGATATTTAATGATTTTAGCTGCAGTGCAATGAAGCACTTTGATGTGCCAGGTATTTACTTTGCTGAAGTGATCAAAAGCAGACACATTACACCTGGTTATTTTATCCATTAGCAATTTCTTAGTTTGAAAAAGCTGTTTGATATCACAATACATTCTGTGAGCACTTCATTTGGAAAACCATAGTAATACTAAGAAGGGCCTGCCTTTGCTCTTAAAACAGCCTCAGTTCCTCGTGGCATGGATCCCACAAGATGTTGGGAACATTCCTTTGATATTCTGGTCCATGATGACATGATTGCATCACACCATCTCTGCAGATTTGTCTGCTGCGCATTCATGCTGCGACTCTCCCGTTCTACCACATCTCAAAGGTGTTGTACTGGATTCAAATCTGGTAACTCTGGAGGCCACTGAAGTACACTGAACTCAAGGTGACATTTTGTGATGTCACGTAGTTTTGTCTGATTCACAGTCCAAAACACAAACATGGTCAGTTTCCTTTCACAGGAGAGTGAAAAAAAAACTAAAAAATACTCACATTGGAGAAGCTGAGACCAAAGAATTTTTACGTTTTCTTTTAAAAAATGACAGAAATCAGTTAATGAATTATCTAAATAGTTGCCAATTATTTTTCTGTTGACTGACTTATCGATTTATGAACTAATCGTTGCAGCTCAAACCTCAAGGGAACAAATGTGAATCTATATGTCTTTTAAGAGACAAATGCAGCAATTAACTGTGTTAATTTCAGAAACGGGTTCAAGATACAGAGGATAACAACCACCACTAATTTTAATTTATTGAACTAACATTTAAAAACTGTTCACTTTTGCCTGATGTAGCTTTACTGTACATTACGTTGGAGTTAAAGAGACAGTAGTTTCCTAAACTTGAGGTTAAAGGATTATGTTCCTTCTTTAAAACACAAAAGATTAAAAGTTTTGATTTTCGTTTTATTTACACACGATGCAGGCGTGTTTTCGACACACCTGTATCGTTTTAGGCGGGTATACAAGCTTACGTAAACTATTCCTTTCCTCTACCTGTAAGCAAAGTTACCTTAAACCAGTCCTTCTCAAATAGTGGGGTGCGATGCCAGGGGGGGCGCGTGTGACCCCGGCATTGCGAAATGTGGGGGGGCGTAACAGAAAATAATTGAGAAGCACTGTCTTAAACGGTTGTCATTCTCTTACAAACACCATACATCCTCTTTAAACTGAAAACTACAAAGCTATACTCCAAAACATCAACAGTTAGCCAGCTAGCTGTACCTCTCTGTATCCACGACTGCCGGTGGCTACACCCCTTCTTCTCCCTCCTCCCTCTACGGTGAACGTGCACGGCCGTTACTAATGCCACTCCTAATAGGGACACAAGGTTTACCGAAGGTACCGCCTAGATGTAACTTCCGCTATTCTGATTGGACGGTCGGAATGTCAATTATCAGCGTTCAACGGGAAGGCTGCTGTACATGGCCTGCGAAGTACTGTCAACACTAACGACTGTACCAGCTACATTTAGGCCGGATTTAAAACCCTCCGAGGGTAAGGTGACATTTTCAAAATATTCTGGTAATTTTGGGATGAGGCTGCCTCATGCTGGTTGTTTTGTTTTTACACGTTGGTCCTCTCTTTACGTTGGTATAAGACATATTACACGCAGTACCAACGGACATTCACGTAGCTACACGTCCATCCATCCTCTCAGGCTAGCTAAAAAGCTTTGCAGCCGCATTCAATAAGTTATTTGTGTACAGTAGTTAGGTGTCGTTTTATGTTTGCGTTTTATGACCAGCCCATGAATAAGGCAGGTTAATAAGGGTAACTGCTGTAGCTATCGGTCTTTGTAAAGGTGACAGCTATCTGCTGTAGCTGTCACCTTTACAAGGCAACCTCTAACCTTTTGCTGGCTCCAAGTCCCAGCTCCTGAACTCAGATCAGATACACAGACCAGACCTGTGACTAAGGCCATACGTTGTAAGCTGTGTTCCGTTTTTATTAATGTAATACTTCTGCTGTCAATGACTGCATTACTTTAATGTTCATTTCTGCTGAATGTGCGCAGGTTTCTGCTGCTGGTGCTTCGGATGTCCAAGTACAAACTCTTTCTGCTGAGGCATGGAGAGGGGGCCTGGAACAAAGAGAACCGTTTCTGCAGCTGGGTTGACCAGAAGCTAAGTGAAGATGGGGTGAAGGAGGCCCAGGACTGTGGCAGGCTCTTGAAGGAGCAGGGCTACAAGTTCGACTTAGTATTCACCTCCATACTTAGCCGCTCCATCCAGACAGCCTGGCTGGTGCTGGAGGCCATGGGCCAGGAGTGGGTCCCTGTCGTCAAGTCCTGGAGACTTAATGAGCGCCACTATGGTTCCCTGATTGGCTTGAACCGGGCAGAAATGGCTGCACAACACGGAGAGGAAAAAGTGAAGTTGTGGAGAAGGAGCTACGACATCACTCCACCTCAAATTAATGAATCACATCCTTACTTCCTGGAAATCTACAATGACCGCAGGTACACTACTTGTGATGTGCCAAAGGAGAGCCTTCCACGAGCAGAGAGCCTGAAGGAGGTGTTGGACAGGTTGCTGCCATACTGGAACAACACTGTGGTGCCGGAGATAAGGAGGGGCAGGACTGTGCTCATTTCTGCTCATGGAAACAGCTGCAGGGCTCTGCTGAAACACCTGGAAGGTATGCTACTGAACTGACCTAAGCTATTATAAAGAGTGTTCTCTCAGGTTTTGTTTTTGTGGGGTGAATGCATTTGGTTTAATTCAACTGTAGCCGCTCCTGAACTCCTGTTTGAGGCTTTACATGCTGCTGTTTCTAGACATCACAGTCAGTTAATTGAGGAACTACATATTTCAGTTCCAGAAATGGAAGGATGAACTTGCACAAAAAGGCCAGTGAGTTTATGTTACATTTGGCTGTGGCCATGAAATCCATGCTGACCTTTCATCTCACTCATAAGCTGCGGGGACTCCATCTGCCACAGGCCACTCAGTAACACATACAGTATTGAGTGTTACATAATAATATGCAGCAGAGGATCTATACAGGCTTGAACTGTGCTATTGCCATACATTTGGCAAAAAACTGACTCGCAGCTTTCTGGCATAGAAAGTCATCATACTGCACTAATGCAAAATGAAAGGATGCAAACTGTCAGGAAGCTTGGTTGTAGTTAGAGTATCTAATATGATTTTGATATTATTTTATCCTTATTTCAACAGGTATATCAGATGAGGACATAGCCAGCGTGACTTTACCTACAGGGATACCTGTGCTGCTTGAGCTGGATGAAAACCTCAAGCCTGTGAAACCGCGACAGCTCTTGGGAGACCAGGCAAAGATTCAGGCGGCCATTAAAAAGGTGGAGGACCAGGGAAAAGCCAAACCATCAACTTGAATGCACTAAGCTAGCTGTAAGACTTAACAAAGCTCTGTTCTTGTCTCTTCGGAGTCTCTTCAAAAGACCCAAATAACTCATTACATATAACATTAGACAATAACAACAACAGATTGTTGTTAGTAAGACTGAAAGAATAATTGTAAGTCTTACAGTGAAGTTACTGTACGTGTAATAGTGGCCTGACCTGAATACAAGATATGGGTGTCTCAGGTCATACTGGTTCTACTGGGGTAGGAAAAAGTTCAGAGATGTACTGTGAATGTTTCTACACTGTGTATTATGTGTAAGCACTGAGGAAGTGTTTGGTTTATATCTTATTTTTAAGCTAATTGTCCCTACTGTATGGTGACCCTAAAGTGTTTATTTATTTACTCATTGACTCTACCTTGCAGATTAATAATGATATGGTGAAGCTGAAAAATCTTGAATTATGTCATATTCAGACAGAGGACAATATTGCTTCTTTGCTAAATTATACTTTTCTATTACACTGCTAAGCTTTAGGGAACATCCCCTTGCATTTTAAACATGTGCCTTCAGTATTAACCTAGTGCGCCAATTCATATTTTTTAACAGCTCAAACACATGTTATGGTGTTTTTATTTAAGAAACAAACAAACTTTACCTCATAGATAATAATAGCCAGACTGTTCATTTCAAGAATGGGGTAAATATGAGCCACAGAAATACAAATGTAAATAGGCAAAACACTGCAGTACTCTACTGTCTTATGTGAGTTACTCAACTTTACTTTTAAATGTCCTACTTAAAAAGGGTGACAGCTGATTTTATTCCAGTACAAGAACATTAAATCTCACACAGAATAGATTGAATTTAATAGTGGCTAACGACCGTGGCTATTTGCTATGATAACTGGTTTATGTTTTGCACCATGTTGGGATATTAGGAGGATTTTGTAATGTATCTCCTTGTTGCATAAATGCAAAAAACCATCAGTGGTGAACATGATTATTTTGGATACATTTAATTAGAGTTTAATTGTAGAAAACAAGCACTGTTTTGGTTTTAGTTTTAAATTCGAAATTATTATCAAACATATGTAGTTATTTGATGTTCCTTGTGTTCTGTTACTAAAATGACTGATAATGTTACAAACCACTCATCAGTCTGCACAATACTCTTACAGCAGCACTATCTTGACATATTATGTCACTACTGTGTGTGGCACTTGTTTGTAATTGTATGGCACTGTCTGTTGTTTGTATTTTTATGGTACTGTACATCATTTGTGTGGTCTGTTTTCCCAGTTTGTTTGTTGTGTTTCTCTGCCACTGTAATTTTGTGCACTTGCCTCTTAGGTCAGCAGGGGAAAAGGGATAAGTTAAGAACATGCATTTGTTGAAAGGGTAGAAAACACTGACATATTTGTAATTCCATGTAGGATGATTTAATGCCTTCCCTGCTGTCTACACCTTACCAGGAAAAAGTTAGCCTGATGAAATAAAATGAATAAAATTTTCCTAAAATATTATTTTTTATTTCTGTTATGGTCGATTTTGAACTTCGTTTTGTCGGATAATTCATCATTTCGCAACAGTAGAGTGTCTCAGATGTCACACTGATATACAGTTAGCTGTAAATTTTGTGATGGAGCAATAGAAACAAATTAGAAAACAAAAACCAATGCTGTTTTGGAAGTACAGATATGCCTGCAATTTGGATTCTGGTTGCCTTGAGCCCACTGGAAACAATAAACAACTGAGTCTGTTTGGCTACCACAGATGGATCCAGAGGAGTGGCTCTTCATTTCTCAACCATTTCTGTAATTTGGCCAAACCAATGGGGCTCAGCCAGGGAGAAACCCTCTAATTGGATGAAAATGCTCTTAAATGGACACGATGATGCTCATGATTCTTGTTCCCATCTTTGTAGCAGCAATGACACTATGTTATACTATAGACATTATATTGTATGAACCACATGTAGCCTATAAGCCACATTTTTTAATACAAAGCTGCAATCATCCAGGTATCTGAAGTACACCTGTCATTTTACATTTCTCACCATATATGCATTCAGAGTCTTTTCTTGTTGTCTCTTCTACAGACCAAATCCTAACAGAACTCACATCAGATTGATATTACCAAGATTTAAGTGATCTTGAAATACCTAACTGTGTATAAACTAGATGAATGCCATTAGAATTTAAATACATCCCTGAAGTTTAAATGTGTACATGCACACACACACACATCAACCCTGTGTGGACAACACTGAGCTGCAGCTTGAGCAGGCGGGGCTGTTCATGCTGTGCTTATAAACCTCTGTTCGCTCTCCCTCTGCTGATTTCCAGCAGGAACAGTCACTTTGGTCAGCAGGCCTGGTAAGTTTTTATGATGTTATCTTATAACTTGATACAGCTAAAGAGGGATGTTATTGTATTTTAGTTCACAGTGACGTATGGAGGAATTTGAGATTTGTAATCAGAGCTGAGCAGAATATCACTGGCACTGTGACTGGTGAAGCTGTAGCTTGTTTCAATATATCATTTGATGTCATGAGAGGGTAGGTGTATGGCTCATTAACAAGACTTAACCAGCTGGTTTAAATTAGGAGCAGCTACTCTACACTCAAAAGACTATAATTTACCTGTTGCAAGAAATCAGGTTATATGTTGTGTAGACACCTTACTCCTGGAAAAAATATTTTATATCTGATGTAGTCTGGATACACCTGTCTCAAAGTGGACCTGTGCTTTTGAAAAGTTGCAAGTGGCTCATTCATACAGAATATCTACAATGAATGCAACTTTTAGATAGTCAATGGGGAAACAAAATCAAGAATGGATGAAAAAGTACTAAGTCTGCTTAAACATATTAAAAAGAATTGAATAGTGTATTGAAATTCATACATGAAATTCATAGTGTATTGAAATTCATACAAGTTTGTGCACTTGCTTGAGAAGGGTCTTGGAAGGACTGACATCCTCAGGCAGGGTAACAAAGGGACAAGACATGGCATGAAATTTGAAAAAACAGGAAAAAATGAATTTATTCCTATATAACAATATATATATATATATATATATATATATATATATATATATATATATATATATATATATATATATATATATATATATATATATATATATATATATATATATATATATATATATATATATATAATGACAGCTTCTTTACAACAATACTGTCTTTATTGTAGATGTATTTTTTACCCAAAAGTCTGCCACATGAGAAAATTGGTTGGTAAATTTGACTGTAGTTATACTTTTTAATCCAAATATTTTATTATATTTAATACAATGCATGTCAGTAACTGTGGGTCATCCGGTTAATTCTTCAAGAGATTCTTATAAAGTTGAAAATACAAAGCTCATATATATTGATCTGTCTCAATATATGTCTCTCAATAAAAATATATGTCTCTCTCTCTCTATCTATATATATATAGCCACAACATTAAAAGTGGTATCTGGTTTATTTCTGCAGCGAACTCTTAATTGGAAGGCACTTTATCTATTGGAAGGTTGGACCATACATTAAAACCTCCAATTGTGAAATAATTGCAAGCTGAAACATATGCATTTTGGTTGTTCTGCAAACCGGGGGTTTCAAACTCCCATATTCTTCTTCTTTCTCTTTCCATGAGGCTCAGTACTTGCATTTATTGTGTCCAACACAGGAGTGAATACTATAATTTGACTTTAGTTTCTGTTACTAATACACTGAGCAGACTGGCTGTGGAAAAGCTGTTTGCTGTGGTGGACATGCCAAGTGAGTCTGCTATTCCTTAGATGGTATTGAAGATAAAGGCTACAATCACATGGGGTTGGAGTGTGTGAGTTTATGACCACAGGCTCATCTCCTTGGGGACTGGAAATGTGTGTGGGTTTCCAGAGCATCTTCTCCCTTCGTGATCACTGAACATGGGATAATTTTGTGTCCCAAGAGAGAAAACAGCCGTGTATCTACAGTAAAATGTTTTTGCAAACTCTGCATAAAGTTATTTGTGATAGATTTGACCTGAAGCCCTCTGTAAATCTTCAGCGTGCACACATGTGAACACACAGGACAAAGAACACGAAGAAGAAGCCACAGATGTATATTTAATGACGTTTAACTGTGGATTATTTATGCTTCCCATATAAAAAAAACTCCATCAACATCATTAGCTTGATCCAAACACCAATGTCTACATGGTACCTGTGACAAGAGGGGGAGAGAGAGAGAGAGAGAGAGAGAGAGAGAGAGAGAGAGAGAGAGAGAGAGAGAGAGAGAGAGAGAGAGAGAAATGAGCTGTCTTGTGAACATGAGCACAGAGTAGTTTTTAAACAGTTTGAGTTCAAAAGTAGTCATTAAAAAGAAATTGGGAATCACGTTTGCCAAATGAGAAACTGATACAGGTATTCAGCTGCTGATGTTTTAGCCTGAGCACAAATGAGTCTTTGTAGCTAAAACGTTGTGCGATTCAACAAAGAGGAAGGCTGTCTGCTCTGGAGTTGCACAGATGGGACGCTTTAAATGGGAGAGGAAATGGTTTTCCACATGAGCAAATTACAGGAGGGGTAGAGGTGAATGTTAGTGGCTCTGACATTAATGAAGTCATTCATCAGTAACCAGTCTGCCATCAAACCTACGTAGATGTAAAACCATCCTATACCACTGTTTTGACAATGATGATGATCAGCCATCCTGTCCTATTTTCTGACTCCTAGCAGCATTATGGAAAGTTGATTCATAGCGATCACAATGGAAAGTAGTTATTCTTGGATTGCCGCTTTGTATAGCAGTAGGTATTTCCTAGAGTAAACCATGCTCTCTGTCCATGGCCTTGCACCTTGCCAAGCTGGGACACTACAACTAACACTGCCTGTGTACTTCCTTAAAAGGAGGCCAAGTACACCATCTCAGCTGATGGGATGCGGAACAGGGACTGCACATAGCTGCATCTGTTTCCACTGAATCCCCGGTCGAGGAGGAAACTGTAACTCAGATTTGAAATTGGAGTATTTGAGCCACTTGTGTCAGCGGAGATATTTTATCTGAGTTTCAGTGATCACTCAAATCACTGTTTATGATGGACAAAATACAGTAATCAAACGACCATTTCTATTTTTTTAAGGTTCATCTGTCAGTTGATGGTGGACTCCTTGTGTCCCTTTAAATATTAAAATGAAAGCTGAGCTGCAGAGCACGGAGTAGGGAGATGAAGACCCTGACCGAGTGTCCTCCCAGGCCTGTTTCCCTGTATAGATAGGATGAAATGCTCCCAAATCTTCACTTTACTTGTTATCACCCATAGAACGACACACCCTCCTTTTCACCAAAACTATACACAAACATTTTAATGAGCTACAGAAAAGGTCAACATTACTGTGTGTTGTGGTTTGTAAACTGAGAGGAATTTGTATCCTGGTCAGGGACTTTTTCCTATGTGACCATGTTTGGTCATGTGGAGTAAGCAGCTGTGGCTTGATTGATTGCAAACGCCTCTCTGACAACTGTTTATCTATAAGCATATTGAGGCACTTTTTAACAAGAACCCTGTCTGATTTTGGGATGTAGAGTTACCTGAGGACCTACATACAGTACACCCTATAGTTTGTATATGTATATAATGCTCTTACTTGTGCAGATTACAATGAGAGCAACCATAAAATCTCTTTTGATTCCTTATTTACCAACATGACAACTAATTAGCGTAATAACAACAAAAATATTTACACTATTAGATGAAATAAATTTTGCAGCGAGCTAAACACACTTTCAATAAAGGTTGAAGACAGTAGTTGTCCTTTGGACTTTTACTGGAAGCAACTATGACACCATCAAAACAGTGCTGGACAGAAAATTCAATGGTAATGATTACAAATCAGAATAAGATGGCATTCCATAAACAATAGCTTACCAAAGGCAGTGCAAAAATTAATAAGTACATTAACAAAGAATTCACAAGTATGACCAGTGAAATTAAAGAAAAGCTCCACATTTTAGGAAATACATACTGAATTGCCTTGTCCAAACTTTGCATCAGCACCTCTAAATTAATCTAAACATTCTCACAGAGTTCACCAGGGTAAAAATAAAAAGAGTAACAGTTAACTAGCTGAACAGTAAATTAACTTATAGCGTCTTAGAAATGTTAGCCACAGACAGCGAAAAGCTATAATGGCTAGCTTGGTTGGCAGTAAACTTTTATGAAAATAAACAATTGTACAGCCATGCAGAAAAAAAAAAGCAAGAAGTTTGTTACTGTCTGTTACGCCCAGAAGTTATACTGGATATATTACGAGAGAGAGAGCTACACAGATGAGCTGTGTGCATGTCTTTCCTGATTTCATTTCATTTCCCGAATGAAGATGTGAGGCCCACTGCTGTAACTTGCCAAACCAAATGTAAATTATCCATTAGAAGCAGTCTTTAAGAAAACATAATGCTTTCCTCTGCTTTCTTTTGATGTCTGATTAATACAATGGCAGACTCTCTTCAGAGACGCCATCATCAAGCCAGTAATTACAAAGCCAGACAATATACAAATAGCACATGGCATGTACACAATGCTGGGATGAATAGAAACACAAAGGAGGACTACGCAGTTGATGTAATTATGGGGCTTTTAGTGGGAGTCTTTTAACTTTTGGATTACATACCAAGCACTAATGTCTTATAAGACTTATTATAACCTTCAGTGGACCACTTGAGGAATTCTCAGGCTAAATCCTAGTTGGCTTCAGAAACAAAGGGCTCAAATGTGGGCTTACTCTGATTTAACTACTTTTGACGGGCAACACTGGCAATGGATACTTCCAAAAGCAAACTTTTTTTTTTTTTTCAAAACTGTGTCCATTAATTACACTTAATAGGTCACCCAGTTAAATTCAGTATATTAAAAGTACAATCACCACTCTATTAACACATCACAGTCAGTAGTTTCTAACTAAATGTGCAAAAAATCTTCATGCATTTAGTAGACTCTAAAGTGGCTGAAGGTTTTTTAAATGTAAAGAGTTTGCACTAAACACGGACAAGATAGGATGTCAGGGTCAGAAAATATTTTTCCTTACAAGCTGAAGCTGATTTTGGTTGACTTCATGTTTGAATGTAAAATTGTGCTTTTCCTCACTTTTTCTAAAGTCCCTTCTCTCTCTCTATGTCAGGTTAGTATGGTTCAATTCAATCAAATTTGTGAGACATAAGGACACTCGGATGTCTGTGTGTTAAGGAGAGAGTTGGAGTCAGGAGATGATTTCCTTAGCTTAGCACTAAGACTAGAAGAGGAGGGAAACAGCTAGCCTGGCTCTGTCCAAAGTCCAAAAATATGCTAACCAACACCTCTAAAGTTCACTACTTCACATATTATTGTTTAATTTGCAGACAAATGTGACATTGATTTGTTGCAAACATCTAAATGAACGTTCATGAGAAGTGCCTGGTGAGTGTTAGGGGTGGCAGTCGGCCAATGACGAGTTGCCAGTTGCATGAGAGCCGACTGACCATGGTAAGGTGGAGAGAAGGAGGTCCTGCACCAGCGTCTGATCCCATCAGAGTGGGGGCAGAAGAGATAAATCAGTTACAGATGTATGAATTGTAAATTGTTATGGGCACCCGTCATGCGGGAATTATTTGTGGACTTGCAGGTTATAACAGAAAGATTGTTAAAAGGGGCAAGCTCGCAACATGCTGTCCATGTCTAAAAGAGGAGATTACAATAATCTTTTGCAGTTTACATGTAAGGAGCTTTGAGGAACTGTTTCCATGTTAAGCGTAGGTGTAGACAGATATTTCTGTCTAAATTAAGATACCAATATGATCAATGCTTGAATCTAAGAGGGGATGTACTTTTGCATTTGGATTACTTCAGTGTTAAAGCAGGAATAATTCATGCAAGCAACACACTTGTAATCTATACAAATCACCTGCCTGGTGACTGATGGGACAGCTGTTTTAGGAACTCTTAAGTGAGCATCTGTGCTCAGTGTGAACGTATGTGTGAATGCAACCACATTCGTGAACAAAGTAGGGGGTAGAAAGGCAATTACCTCTAGCTGTCCGAGAGGTGATTTATTTAGACCTTAGAAATGCAGAACTTTGTCGGCCTCGCTGGACCTGGGCCAATCCAAACAGGGCTGGATCACGACTCTGACATGTCTGTGAACTGTTAGCCTGCAGGTCACTCAGTCTTTGACTCTCCACAGAGTCCATAATGTTCCAGCTCCTGCCTCAGAAACACAGACGCCTTTTGTCAGCCCCAGACTTTAACTGGTCCCATGTAAGAACATCTGTGAGGCAATGATGGATATCAGTTTGTCTCATGGGTGATTGTGAGAGGAATTAAGGCAGTGAAAATGTGAGTGTTTCACCTCCTTAGATTAGAGGTGAAAAGTTGAATTTCAGTAGTCATCATGATTGGCAGAAGAATGGGAGAACACCAGGTGGCCTTGACATGATAGCTTACTGTTGCTGGCTCAGTGTTGCAGACGCCTGTATCTGCTAGTAATCCTGCAGATGTTTCCATATATTATGATAGTCAGTTTGAGGGGTTACTTATTTATGCATGTAGTTAGTTGGTGAATTCTGGTCATTGACAGTGTCAGAAAGTGAGGGCTCACTTTCTGACAGTGAGGGCTCACTTCCTTGAGTGAGGACTCAAATGCACTACTCAAGGAATAAGATGCAAAAAGTTGGTCTTTGATCCAAACAGGGTCGGTACACAGAAAGGCTGTCCAAAATCAGGCAGAGGTTTCAAAATTGTAAGGCAAAGGCAAAAACCGCAAGGAGAACAAACCAGGTCAAAACACACAGGGAGTAACACAAGGAACAAATGCTGGAACACTTGACTATACAGACAAAGACGATCTGGGAGAGAACAAAGGGGAGACCAAGACTTAAATACACTAGGAGGCGGGGGAACAATTAGACACAGGTGCAACACATTAGGGGCAGGACAGGTAATCACAGAGGCGGGAAACAAAGGAGGACAGGAAATGAATCTACAACAAAGACAAAGGGGTTAGTAATTTCAAAGTAAAACAGGAAACTAACTAAACTGGTATCGAGGAACACACGGACAAACAGGACCTGACTCAGGAGCTGGATGTGACAGACAGAAGCTGTTCATGAAGAAAGACAATATTATTCCATCTAAGATATATGTAATTCACCATTTTGTTTTTACAGCACCCTCAACTTAAGAAAGTCCACAAGAGCAGTTATAGTTGTTGACAAATTCATTAATAAAATAATAATAAATAACAGTGCTACAGACAGGGCAGGGAAGTCAGAAGTATTGAGAGGTGAACCAACCAATGATTTTTGTTCTTTTGATGTGACAATATAGAAAAATATACTGCCTCATCCTTTATTATGTTGAAGGCTGTTTTTGTATTTTGACATCTAAAAAAAAAAAAAAAAATCCAAAACCACTCTATAGATCATTAAGGTTTATACGTTAAAAACAACCATTGTGTTTTCCAGAGGGGTAGTGTGTCTCATCCTTTTCCAGGAAGGCTCTGAATTGTCTTGTTAGAGATGTTTGAGAAAAAGGCTTCTTTAGGCCCATTTTGTTTATCAGCCTTTGTGACTCTACTGGCCCTTGAGAGCACTAAACTGTTATACGAGTGTCCCATTATGATCAGCTGCTCACTGGCTTGGTGGGCTCCTCTTCAGATCTGAAGATACAGATTACCAAAATAAAGGGATGATACTGAAGTGGCTCTCTTTGTAACTCTGCACAGAGTTACATAAAACGGACATAGCCTCATATGGCAGAGAATGATTGTAATGCTGTGCTATACTGGTCATCAGCAGGGTGGAACATAAATCTATTGCAGGTGTGCCGCATCAGTGTAAGGGAAGAAAATACACACAGCGATGCATGAAATAAACAGAATACAGTGTGATGTCAACCTGACTCTGTGAGCTCACGTCATCTGGATTCCCAGCACTTTGTTATGTTGTTATAGGAGACAATGGATGGTTTGCTCATGAAGCAGGCTAGAAATAGTCTCCTTATCGTTTTCTTTCAGCATGTTCTCGAATGTAAAATGAATGATTTTGTGTGTGTGTGTGTGCCTGTGTTTGTGCACGCGTGTGTGAGGCGATTTTAACAAACTTTTCTGTCCTGCATGGACTAAGTTGGATGCAGGGCTTTTTCCTCAACCACTGTTTTTACTAATTTTCAGTACATTAACAACAATTAATACCAACAGAAATTAGCAGTCTCTCAAAAAGTTGCACTTTAGGTGTTGCTCTGCATCTTTTAATGCTGGGCTACTTAATTGCAATAGTTTGGTTATGAGGATTTCTGCTGTTTGTCCTGTTCACCCAGAAAGGGACAATCAAAGTGTTGGAGCTACTCCCAGACTTTCTCTCAGAATTAAACAAGGTGTTAAAAAGGTGTTTGATGGCAGCTGCTTATTGTGCAGCTGGAAAATGTTCCATGTTTGAAAAAAGTTCATTTGACAAAGAGTTTTTATTGACAGCAGTTTGGAAATGGTGCTCAAGGCTAAACATGCCAACATATATGTTGAGGGCTATAGCCCCCTGACACTCACCAGACACTTCTCATGAATATTCATTTAGATGTTTACAACAAAATGTGTTGATGTCTACAGATGAATGGAGTTGCTCATTTTTTTAGCTAAATAAAACTATTATTATTAAATAATAAAATATTATTATTAGTATATCTATGAATACTTATATGCATCTGATTTCTTGCTCTATATCAGCCAGAAAGAGTTTTGCAGTTTGCAGTGACTTGGCACAAGATGTTATGGCCTGTATTATATAAGTGGCTCAACTCTGGGAAATTACTTTCTACCAGAGCAAGCCAAAATACAGATTTATTATTGCCATATCAGAGGCTTTGGGTAGTAGACTGATTGCTGTGGATACAAACTGGATTGTAGATTATATATTTAGGCAGCCTTATACTAGAATTATCATTTTATCTAAAACTCAGAAATGAATTTTAAACACACAGCCATCTGAGACCACAGAGATTCAGTTGACTTACACTAAATAAGAGTAGAAGGAGTTAGGAGGAGGTTGAGTGGTTATTATGATGAATGAGAGTGTGCTTTTTAGGGCTATCATGCCTGTCCATCCTCTAAAATTCAAACAAAGCTGTCTTGTAGACAGTAGGCTGCACAGTGGATCTATGGACCCCTTCTTTATTCAGGAAACAAATTTAGATGGTTGGTTAATACTTAATTCAAACAGGTAGTCTGACTGAATTCAGAATACCTTTACCAAACTAGAATATTTTAAACATATTCATGAAAAGCCTATTTTCCAAAATGATGACACTGTTAGTTAAAAGAACAGTGGAATGATATTTAAAATCACACCTCTTTCTTTGATCAATAGTTTAATATTATGACAAATGTGAGAGAAGATAGAGGCAGCAAGATGAATTTCCAATTTAAAATCAAGATGCAAGAGAGAATTAGTAATCATCAGTGAACCGCCAGTGAACCAGACTATTTCTTGATTTGTCTTTTAAACTGCTCCTCCAGCAGCGAGCGTTTCAGAAATGTTTGACAAAAACACTAATAGAAACTTTTTGTAATTGTTTTTTTCATATCAAGCACATTTGTTTGAAAAACTGTTACAGTAAAAATAGGAAAAACTGAATTTAAAAAAAATTAACACAGCTCAAAAACCAGGTCAAAACATAAATCTTGTTGTATGCGTGACCAGACAGAGCATGACACAAATCACATTAAAAAAAATTCTGCTTACTAAAATGTTCTCAGAAATTTGATTTCACCTTTGCAAACAATGTGGTATCTTTAGAAAAAGTCATCAAGTACTTGGAAATGAATTTGAAACCTCTTTCCACGGATAATAACTACTATAAACTAATACATGCATGGTAATATTGCCAGCCACATTGAGCACAGACTGTAATGACGGGTTGCTTAAATGGTTTATCAGTTTATTCAAGGTTGATGAGACTGGATTTGACATTTGGTTGGCTAGGGCCGTTGCAATGTCATCTAGCTTTGCACAGCTAGATGACTGTGCATCAGCTCTGTAGACAAAGTGCCCTTAAAGAGAACAGGAAGAGATAAGAGTAGTAGGTAGAGCTTTGGAGGTGTGGATTATTTCTGAAGAGGGGAAACCTGAATGAAAAGAAAATGCAGCACATCAGACAGAGTAAAGAAAGAAGGATAACAGAAACCAAGAGAAATAGTTTGAGAGAGTCTGAAGTCAGAGATCAGGGAGGGGAAAGTGAGACAGAGTGAGAGAGCAGGAGTCAGGTTGGGGAGGAGGAGGGAGGCTGAGAGAGACCGAGAGGGGAGCAGAGAGGCAGGCTTTGCCTTTTCTGGTAGTTAAAGCCACTGAAAGAACAAGCAGGAATTCTTTGTGCTGCAGCGGGGCTGAGATATAAACCAGACTGTGGAAGTTGATATATGAAGAGAGGGGATACTCTGCTGTCCATGGACTAAACTTCACCTACTGTTAAGGTAGTGTAAACCAACAGGCATTGTAGTTCTTTGTTACTTTTCATCTATGCCATGAAGTTGTCTTGGGTGGTCCCCTGTACTTTGATGTGTTTCCACTGTTTGGACTTATTTTATTTAACATGTGAATTTAATATGTTTTCCCAATCAAAGTGAGGGTTTCTTACTTATTATTACACCTAAAAAGGTGTTTAATAATAAGGGACTACTGTATTCAAACTGTCAATAAAGAAAGAGAAAAAGAAGATTCTCCAAGTGTACAATGCAGGATAGATGGATTGATGACTGATAAGTGATTTTTGGAAACATGGTGATATCACACTTGTGTCTTTCAGTGTGAAAGTGAGGAGAATCTTTTGGGCATCATGGATGATGACTTTGACCGTCGCATGGAGCTGAGGAGGCAGAGGAGAGAGCAGATGCGCCTCGAAGCTGAAAAGTAAGTGAAGCCTCTAAGAACACGTAAGCATATGTGCAAAAGAACACGTGCAAAGAGATAAGTACACCATTATTGCACACTTAATAAGTAAAATTAGGTCCAAAAAAAAGATGAATGCATGGTGAAAATCATACACCATAAAAGGACTGGCAACATCCTACACCACATTATCTTAAATCAAAGCCTCATAGTCTTATCAGTGTTTGACTGTCTGACTCACCGTTAACAAATCTACTTTCAGCTTCAGTAGACCATAATGTGATAAACGTTTCCCACACAGCCCACATTTATAAAATCTGCAGTTGTTGCCTGTTATTAGAGAGCAGCAGCTTACAAGGAAGTCACATCAATATTGTGTAGTGTGGTTTAATGACCAACGATGGCCAATGTTACCATGGTGAAATGAACCATTTAGAGATGTTCTAAATCAGACGCTCGGTGGTCAAAGCCTACCGTGCGTATGCATTTTCGCATGAGGGAGTTGTGAATGCCTGTGTGACGCCACATGGAGCAGCGGAGCAGAACAGACAGGACTTGGATGCAGCTCGGTGATGACGGCCTGATGATCTCAACTGCCTTTCTCGCTCATTAGGGAGTCAGTCAGCTGTTCTGCTGTTTGGATCTCTACCTCGCTCTCTGTCGCCTCCCTCTCTCTTTTCTCTCAGATAAATATCACAGTGCTGTTATAAAATCACTGCTGTCATCAGTCCCTGGATTAGTGGGTTTCAGGTCCCAATCTGTCTGTAATCCATGTTTTTAGACTTTCAGAAAAGAGAAACAATTGCAACCCGAGAACATGCACAGTTCAAACTTATTGATATTGTTTGAATGAGTAATGGCTGTACCAGACCTCATTCATTAAATTTTATCTTGTATATTATTTGTGCAGATAAAATAAATCATGATGATCTGATGTCCTGTCAGAGCCCCAGTGCAATAAAAGAATTTTCTCACAGTCTTGCAGCCAGCTCTGCCAGTCATGCCAACCCAGCCTGCCTTGCCTTTTCTGCCTCTCGCCAACCTCCAGCCTCTCAGCTCCTCTCTGCAGCCCGAGGAAATGCTGCAGATGCTGGAATGTTTTGACAGCCATTTTTATTTCAGCACAACACAGCCTCAGACTCTGACAGTCCAAGTGGAGTTTTCAGTCTCTGTTCAGTTGTTCCACTCTGTTCTCCTGTTGGCCGAGGAGCTCCTCATCATGTTTCCCTCCATTTACTTTGTTTCACGTCCCTCAGGTTGCTCATCTGGAAATGTAACAGTGAAACTCTGACAGCACTCTCACAGTAGGCCTCCAGCTTCGGGTGGAGTAATATCTAATTGAATTACTTCCTCAGTGATTTCTTGAGGCAGGCTATGCCATTTGGAGGAGCCATTGCCTGGGGATTTGCTGGTTTTCCACCTCATTTGGGTCTTTGTCTCTTTTCTAAAGACAGAAAGGATTCTTTTGGTTCCCAAAGCTTCCTCTTCCTCTCACAACATCTGTAAATCATTGTGCTGCGGATTCAAGATGAGCAGAGGGAAATAATACCCATGCACTGTCAATGGGCCATTTCAAGCTCTCTCTTTGCCTCATGAAGCCTGGTAGTGTTTGGAAAGAAACCGCCTTCCATGCTCAAGAGCCTCACCGTGAATGTACTCACAGTGGGACGAAGGTCAGTGGCAGGATGTGACAGAGATGTGGATCATGGAAGGAAAAGACAGAAGTTTGCACTCTAGACAGAGTTGCCGTCTCTTTTTCTTTCTCTTTTTTCATCCTTTTTCCTGACACCACGGTCTTTGTCTCAGATTCTATATGTTTTTTTCAATATTAAGTTCCAAAGGGGTCATTCCTCCGGAGAACTCACTTTCTGTATGCATGATGTTTCAGGGTGGGTTACACCAACGATGATGACGAGGAGGAAGCGCGGGAGCGAAGGAGACGTGCAAGGGAGGAAAGAAAGAAGATGAGGGACTTGGAGGAGTCTGGGACCACCGATGTGATCAACACTAACAGGTACAATATGGACAAAGGGACGTGAGCCATACATACTGTAACACTGTAGAGCAGCAAAACAGGGGAACTTGAAGGCAGGAGTTGCAAGACAGAGAAACAGAAACCTCCCACTTGAGATTTTTTTTTGCTTTTTCTGTTGTCAGATTGGAGCTGACACACAAAAACAGCCTGTGAATAAAAGCAGAAAGAGATTCATTGGGTATATTCCAAATCATACAATGAAGTAGAAGACATGATAATAAATCTTCATAGTGTGGGTATAGTTGAGCTCACTTCCTTTAAATTTAACTTTCTCCTACACACCGTAACAATGCCTGTTAATTAGTGGCATTACTATGTGCATTTTATATTACTTTGGTGCTAACCACAAAGCTGTTTGCACCATTTCCCCCAAATGTCAGTTTTGTTAATGCAAAATATTAAACTTTCAGTATTGATAATCACTTCCTGACTTAACATTTGGAATTGATTCCAGCTGATTATATGGTTCTTTGACTGATTGTTCCCCTTGTTAGAAACAGCAAAACAATCCAGTCCAAGACTTAGATGTGGTTTCATCACACTTAATCATACAAGAATATGACTGTAATGGGGATTTAAATTTGGCTTCGATTCAGCTTGGATTTCAGGCTCCACTGCTTCACAAACAAGTTGGTTTCATGTTTTTCCAGTGTTGCAGACACTGAGTCGTCCACTACCACCACCAGCACTGGAGGTGCAGACGATGATCAGGCTTTGCTGGAGCGCCTGGCCAAGAGGGAGGAGCGAAGGCAGAAGAGAATGAAGGAGGCCATGGAGAGACAGAAGGAGCTTGACCCCACCATCGGCACCACCAACGGCACAGACAGCACACTGGAAGAGGAGTCCTCCATCAGCAGCAGCAGACAGCGACATGCAGAGGAAGAGGAGGAGAAGAAGGAGGAGAAACCTGCCCAGAAGGAGGTGGCAGAGACTGATACAAACTCCTGGAGCAAAGAGGAAGAAGATAAGAAGGTAGAAATTAGTTTGTAGCTTTTTCTGAACCAGAAAATGTAATTAAGCGGGACAAAAGATTTTATATTCTGACATTTTTTTTATTCTTAACAGGAATCCGTTGAGGAATTAAGAACACCAACCACAAGAAATGAGGTACGTCTTCCCTTTTGGCTTTCTCCTAACTTTACTTTGTCGAAACACACACAGGAAATGATAGAAAATAAACAAATGTAACTTATCTTATAGGAGGAGACTGAGGCTGCAGCAACAGAAGTGGAGGTTGATTTAGGAAAGAAAGATGATGAGGAATCTGTTCCTGATGTTGACAAGGAGGAAGAAGAAAAAAAGAGGAAAGAAGAAGAGGAGAGACAGCAAAAAGAAATGGAGGAAAAGCTGCGGGTAGAAGAGGAGAGGCAAAAAAGGGAAATGGAGGAAAAGCTAAAGAGAGAGGAAGAAGAAAGGCAGCTGAAGGAGGAGGAGGAAAGGAAGAAGAGGGAAGAAGAGGAGGAACAAAAAAAGCAAATGGAAGAAACCCTGAGGACGGAGGAAGAGGAAAAACAGAAAAAAGAGATGGAGGAAAAAATTCAAAAAGAAGAAGAGGAAAAACAGAAAAGGGAGTTAGAGGAGAGACAGAAAAAAGAGGAGGAGGAAAGACAAAAGAAGGAGATGGAGGAAAAAAAGCAGAAAGAGGAGAAGGAAAAACAAAGAAAGGAGATGGAGGAAAAGAAGAAGAAAGAAGAGGAGGAAATACAAAAGAAAGAAGTGGAAGAGAAGAAGAAAAAGGAGGAGGAAGAGAAGAAGAAGAAGAAAGAGCTGGAGGAAAAGAAGAAAAAAGAAGAGGAAAAGCTGAAAAGAGAGGCTGAAGAGAAGAAGAAAAAAGAGGAAGAGGATAAACGCAAAAAGAGAGAGATGGAAGAAAAGAAGAAGAAAGAGGAGGTATGGATGTGATTCATGGTTCTATTCAGTGGGGGCCACAGCCAAAACCTGGAAAACTCGAATGTGGTCTCTGTGAAAATGTCCCCATTTGTAAAGTCATTATATGTTTCAACTGAGCACGCTGGTTTCGCTTTTTTATTAACCCTGTTCCTATTTTGTCTTCTGTGTAAAGGAGGAGAAGCCAAAGAAATTCGGTTTCAAGGAAAAGGTAACACAAAATTTATTGTCAATCAATACACCTGCTGAACTGACGATGTACAGTAAATAGGAACATTTTGAACGATTTGATGTTGAACTTTTTTCTCTCTTTTTACAAGAATGAACCAGTCAAACAGAATGAAGCTTTCATTGAGAATAAGCTTAAGAAAACAGAGAAGACATCAAGGTAAATCTCATCAGACTCCTCATACCAGGAAGACACACGGATTTCAGCTTACACCTTTTATGTATGACTTTCTTTGTCATCTTAACAGTAGACGGTACCATGGACAGATTATGAGAAAATGGGCCCTTTGTGGTCATTTCAAGTCTTCTAACTTAGCTCTAAGACTTTTAAACAAGAAATATTAACTCTTCAACCACTTCACTTGAAACTGAAGCTCTGGCCCCCTGACCTCTTTTGGCCCCTGGCTCGTGGCCCGTGGGCCTGTTTGGTAATCTATCCATAGACAGTGCTAATACAAGTGTATTTGAGTGTATCTTCAGATTGGAATGAGCCTTGTCCTGATAAAGTGCATTCTCATGTCTAGAAAATCCCTCAGGTTGCTTTCAGTTCAATTCAATACCACTTAATTTACTCCTGTAAGAACAAGTTAAAGCAGCAGATCCCCCAGGGCAACCCCCAACTCAGACCCTACACAGACAATATATAAGACAAGAAAAAAGAAAACACTGGACTTCATAAAGCTAAAAACAATAAAAGAAAGTTGGCTAAAAACAGCAACTGTCCATGTTTGTGAGTAGGGACAGCGCTCCCCCCACCAAGGCGGACGACGTGCAGCGTCAGGAGGCCGAACGAAAGCTGCAGGAGCTGAAGCGCCGACGAAATGATGCAGAGAGCGAGGAGTTCGAAAAGATGAAGCAGAAGCAGCAGGACGCAGAGGCCGAGCTGGAGGATCTGAAGAGGAAGAGAGAGGAGAGGCGGAAGATCCTGGAGGAGGAGGAGAAGCAGAGGAAACAGGAGCTGGAGGACAAGAAAGCCAAAGAACAGGTGAGGATGGAAATTACATTCAAGAATTCATTATAGCATGAATTCTACTTTCTCACAAGAAATGCAAGTGTAAAGCAACATTTTACTTTGGACTGATTTGGTTGTGTACTGTTCATCATGGATCAGAGAGTAACTCACTGTAAGAGGAAACATGTTTGTAACTTGTGACAGTAAATTGTGGTATTTGTAATCAGGAGGAGAGGAAGAGGATGAGGGAGGAGATAGAGAAGAGGAGGGCAGAGGCTGCAGAGAAGAAGAAACAGAAGGAGGAAGTGACTGCAAAGCCTGCCTTTACCATCAGTCCCAAAGGCTCCTCCAAGGTGAGTTCTGGAGCAGAGCTTCAGACATTTTGCAGATGTTCTACAGGGTTTTCAGCAAAGTGAAGAGCTTAATTTCACTGTAATTTAATAAGAACTTTGATGTATTCACCTCAGTACAAAGTAAATTTTTATTTGTGAGGCTCGCAAATTCAACATTTCTATCCAGAAACAGGATTCTTATTTCTACAGACAATTCACAGACATTCACTGTCAACAGCTGGAACTATGTTTGCCAAAAATAGTCCCCATGAAAACTGTTGACATTATGGTCTGCTGGTTTTCCAGAATAGCAGAGACATTGGTTTTTAAAGAGATACTGCTGCTAAAAAAAAAAAAAAAAAGACAAACCCTTTAGGGTTAAATATTAGGGTTTAATATTTAGGGATATTCCTCACATGATATGAAACCTCTGAAACCTGCTGTACAAACAGAAGTACTCTCTCCATCAAGGAGAGGATTTATCAAGAGTCATTATCATTAGCTGCAATGGCGGTTTTTGGCACGGGCGAACCGGGCAACCGCCACTGCGGGGGCGCCAAGGTGCCATGCTCAGAAGCTGTGTGAGGAGGGGAAAGGGGAGAGGGGTGCGGAGGACAGTTCACCTCTGGGTCTCTCCCAAAGGCAGGGGGGCGGTCCACTGTGTAGAGGAGCTTTTCAAAGCTGAAGTTGATCAAGTCGTACCTTAGGTCAACCATGTCTCAGGAAGGGCTCACTGGCCTTGCTGCCATCAGTATCAATCACTCAATAGGGGAGCAGATTTCGTATGATGACATTATTGATATTGATGCTTAAAAAAATTATTGAAATTAAAACTGTTTTTAATATTAAATAAAGGTATTTATGAAGCTTTTACTAAGTTTGTATATGTTTTTTTCATACTCTATCTGTTTTGCACTCTATTGTAATCATCAAAGATCACACTGATAGAGGTTTTTGCCAGAATTTGTAATGAATTACAAGCCTATTTCTACATTAGCTTTAATGAACTACATAAATGATAGAAATGTTTTTTAATGTTGCTGTCCCTGAAACTTGACAAGGATCAGAAGACATATTGGAATGTGTGCTTTCCTCAGGTGCTTTTTGTACTTAGCAATTATAATAACGTACACAAAAATTCAGCATCAGGTCTGTCTGTATTTGTTTTCTCCAGCAGTGAGACACTGCAAGAGAAGCACAGCTACTCTTTCCCTCTATGGTCAAACATGTTTTGATGCCAAATGCCATCAATAATTTAGCTATATTCATTTGTTTTCTCTTTCTAATTCCTTTATTAGCCATGTATTGATAGTATGAAGAATTAAAAAAAAAAAAAAGATGTCCTCTGGCATCTGAGTTATACTCAAATATGGGTGTAGCTGAACAAGACCATGACTGGGTGATTTTCTTGCTAAAGTATTTTTGGAGGAATGCTGAGAATTGTGTGTGTATGTGTGTCTTTTCAACTCCAGTGCGTACATGGAAAGTGTAATTCATTCTGAACAGCATTTCTTAGTCCCGAGCTCAGACCAGGCTGTGTGTGTGTGTTTGAGCTGTGTGTGTATCCTGGCTCCTTTACAGCCAAACTATCCAGCTCAATCACACCGGCACCAACCAACACAACATTCAAGTACGGAGAGACCTTCCCAGGGACAGGCTGGTCTGCCTTTCAGTGAGGTCGTCTTGCAGACGAGAAAGAAGCCAGGGCAGCTCAACCAAGTCAAGCACAAATTTATGTGTGCATGTCATTTACAGACCGGTTTATAACTTTAAACATTCTGTTGTTGTACTGTGCAGATCGGGGAGAAGGCAGAATTCTTGAGCAAATCAGCCCAGAAAAGGTGAGAAAGAAAACATTATTTTTCAGTGTAGTGCAGTAAAAAAATAAAATAAAATAAAATAAAATAAAGAAACCTAACTGAATGAACCAGGGTTTGGTGAGCCAAATTAACATCCAGTGTGTTGTTTGTCCTTGCAGCACTGCAGCCAGAGTGTCACACTCTCCAATTGTCTCCAAGATAGGTAACAGACTGGAACAGTACACTTCTGCCATTCAGGTGAGACTCAACAACATCGTTCACTCTGATCGTTTACTTAAGTGAAAGTGTCAACACTATAATGTAATAATGCTCCTCTACAAGTAAAATCCTGCATTTAATATCATAAAGTAAAAGTACAGAAGTATTATGAGCATGTACTTTTTGTACTTAAAGTATCAAAAATAAAGCAGTCATTTTTCAAAGAAAATGTTACTGATCTATTTACATTATTTGAAGCAGAGTTGGTTTGCAGTCGAGCCCTTTCCGAGATAAATCTGATGGGCAGTGAGATGATTAATGGGGTGGGAAAGAAGAATAAACACAGTTGTGTTACAAAATTTTTTATTTATCTTTTGGACATTGAGCTGAATATTTGCTTTTAGGTGAAATATTGGATAATTTCACCTCTGTTTACCTAAAACAGTTATTTAAAGAAAACTATCTGAGGAGGTTAGTGGGAAAATGTCTCTGTGTTGCAACATCTCACATCTCATACACATCTGAAATGTGGCAAGGAACTTCAACTACACACTGCTTTTTTTTTATAAGAGATCACATTGAATAATTAGCAATGCATAGTTTTAATGGTTTTAATGTAAAATCTTAATCCGTAAAGTGACTACCAACAGTCGCTGACAAACAAATGTAGCAGAAGTATAAAGTAAGGTAAGGACAAGCACCTCAAGTAACGTACTTGAGTGAATGTACTTATAAACTTCCCACCATTGATCCTCAGTCAGTGTAGAGCTGTTTTTGCCCTTTGAAAAGCAGTGAAATCCATCCTCTGTCTCCACAGGGAAACAAAGATGTCAAATCCCCCAAATCTCCAGTGGCAGATATTCCTACAGGAGGCACACGCAGCATCAAGAACATGTGGGAGAAAGGCAACATCGCCAGCTCCGCTGAAAGTCCAGCCCCTGCCAACAAGGTGAAGCACTGAGAGTGCGAGCAGGATAGACAGGTTTACTGATATGTGATTGAGTATTTGAGATCTCTTTTCCCAGGATGTGATTGGCATCAAAGGCGGTGTGGCCGGAAGGGTCAACAGTTGGATGGCAAAGCCTGCAGAGGCGGACAAGACAACACCGGCACCAGCAGCAGCTGCAGCTGCAGCAGCATCACCAGCAGCAGCAAAGCCAGCAGTAAGGCCTGATAAATCCTTGTCTTGATCACACACGCTATTGTACATTAGACACCAGTGTTACTTCAATAGAGTAATCCCTTGACATTCTGTCCACGCTAATGTGCTCATTTGCACATCGACATGCCAGCCTTTTGTTGGCTGCTGCCTTTATATGTGAGCTCCAAGAGTGGACGATGTTGGTGTCTGGAGTCTAGTGACACCACATGGTCAGTTTACTTAACAGCAACTGATAACAAAGCTCAAGCTCTCTCTGTGTTAATCTTTACATGACCTGAAAGTTATTAATGCAGCATTTAAGCATAAACCTGTGGGAAAACATTAAAGATTGATGGATTTAAGTAGAATATTATTCCCCATTGTTCGTGACAACAGTCCAACCACAAAGCACTGAGTCAGACAGCCGAATACCAATGTTCCTCCTTGCACAGCTGTTTCTACGCCCCTCTATGCATCAATCACATTGGCCTCTGTAGGTATTTTAAGATTATATTACAGTCTATACAGCCCATGAACCATATAGTAGTGGCTCTGACTCTGTGCCAAAAAAGCAAAATGTTTTTGTTTCACTGTGACTCCATAAACTCCCTCAGACAATGGTAAAAAGGTCATGTCCCTTCACATTTGTCACACACACAGAATTTATTTAGTTAATTTACAATGATATTGTGCCATTAAATAAATGAGATCACTTGTAGCCTGGTGCTTGGTGGACACTGTGTCCTCTCCTTAAAGTAGGACGCCAGCTGCAAATCCTACCAGGTCTTCTAGAGACATTACACTATGTCCACATGCAGTAGCATTGCTGGGCGAAGTGTGACATTGTTCTTACATGAAATTTACGAGCGAGATATCTTTAGCGTCAAATATTTTGGCCGGAGATGAGGTAGTAACCTTGAATTTACTTTTGCGGCAACACTTCCCCCTGATGGGGTGAAGCTGTACGGCAGTCTACTGCACGTCTGTAAATGTTTGTATATTTTTCTGTATGTTAACTGTGTTAACTTGTTTAATTTTCTTCTGTCTTTCTTTCCCCTTTGCTAAAGCACTTTCACTTTCTTCAGCTTTCCTCACGCAAACTTCTCCTGCTGTTCTTTTTCCACTCTCCAATCTGGTAAAGGAACCACTTTGCACACATTTCAACATAACCATAACTAATAATCAGAAACATGACAAATATTTATAGAAATAATATTTGCATTAGACCAGTGATAGAACGTTACTAAGTACATTTTACCCAGAAACTTCTGAGTGTTTTTACTTCTGATACTCTACGTACATTTTGCTGCTGATACTTCTGTTCTTTTTTGAATCCAGGACTTTCTTGTAATGGAGTATTTTTAGGTTGTTGTACTGGTACTTTAACTCAAGAAAACCAGTGTGGGAGATTAAAAGGTTCATGGTTGTTCTTTTTTTTGTGATAGGATGTGAAACCGGGCGACGTTGGTAACAAGCGAGGCATGTGGGAAACCAAGAAGGGCTCTACACCTGCCAAGGTAACATACGAACACCTCTCCTACTGTATGAAGGAAGGGCAATGTTGGTGTTTTAAAGGATTTACAGTGACATGATCCTGTTTGTTTGTTTCATTCAGTCTACTTAACAGACGGGTGAGAGAGGTAATACTCAGTGCACGTTCCACCAGGCACAGTGTGACTGATTTTGTGATGTTTACACTGTTTTTACATGTTCTCTCAACATGCATATGATTGGAGTTGATTTTTTTTTCTCAGTTCAGTCAATTCAAAAGGTACATACTATTCAATCAAAATCTGTACACGCAATTATTATGTTAGGGACTGAATGGAAATTATGACCTGACCCTTATCGTCATGGCACCAATAATAAACACTCTTAATTTTATGGAACGGTCACAGTCTGCTTAGGCACAAAAACTACTTTGTTTGGTTTAGGAAAAGATTGTGGTTTGGGTTCAAATAAATATTTCCTCAAGGTTCAACAACCGTTGTCGTCAGGGTTACATTAAAAGACTCATGGTTAATGTTGTGGAACAGCCAAGGTTAAAAGAAGCAACACTGACTATCGATTTCAGACAGGAAACAAACAGCTGTCTCTTGTTGTTCATCCATGTATCCACCCTGACCTCCTCCTACCACGGTCTTTGCCGCTTTATTTACTACGTGACCTAACTTCCTCCTTTGCTCCCGTCTTAATTTCTATGGCCGCTGTTATGGGTTGTAATAAGCTGTTTGCACAGATGACGTATGGGCTCGTTTTTCACTGGAGAATAGTCTCCATTTTGTTTGTATCTTGTATCTTTTACACTGTTCCACTGATCAACAGGTGGCGGAAACAAAGGCAGACAATAAAAAAGACTGCTACCGAGTAAACATTGACATAAACAAGGCTGTATTTAAAATACTTACTCAATACATAAATAAACATCAACAATAAATACAAACTCAGCTTCGCAAATGCTTATGAGGAAGGAAAAGCATTAATCACATTTATTAGAGCTCAAGGACACATTCATTGCATCTTGGTGAGTAACAGTGGATATAAACCATAACTCACAACTTGTTTGTTTTCAAGAAAACTCCACATGGTAGCTTTAAATGAAGTGTTGCAATTTTTCTGTGAGTCACAGGGACGGGCCAAAAAAATTCAGACCCCTCTGCCCCACCCTAATAATTTTCACACAGTCCCAACTCATAAATCTGTGTACAATAATTATCTTTTGTTAAAAAGTAGGTTGTAATTTTAATTTCAAACCTCTGGTTGAGCTGTCTGAACTGAAATGGAAATACTGAATGTGATGTGATGAAAAAGTGTGGATATTTGTGTCCCTCTCACACAGACATAGTGTAATACGCTCTATATTATCTACGTGCCATCATTGGTTCCCAGACTGGCTTTGAGGACATAAATACATAAATAGTATTCCTTGGCTCTGATGTGGTTGTTCATTTTGAAACATGGATTACTTTCAAACATGAATGTGATCTATATGATGTTACGGGACATTTGGCTGCACTGTGCACAGCTTTTTCATGCCAAGCAAGACAGTAGCTGCATTGCAGTGAGGCTATTGTGGTTGAGCGCATGTGGCTATGATTTAATGTTGATGTTTTGGGGTTTTGTTTTTTTTTAGCAAGGAGTGCTTCAAAAAGACTCTTTGATGTAGGATTTCATTCATTTTTGTGAGTTTATAAATAACATATCTGATATCTGTGGGCGTATATTATCAATCCAACAAATGATTCCACCACTCTCACTTCCAGCTGGTTTCATTAGCCAATTGTAAATATGTGGTTTAAAAGTTTTGTTGATTTACTTTTCCTCCTTCTTTTCGTGGCTTCCTCCCTCTTTCCTTCGTCCCTTGTGTTTACAGGTGGCAGTTGGAGGAAAGAGCAAGTTTGTCACAAATGGTAAGTCTGTTAAGTGATTGTAAACAATGGTTGAATGTAACTAAGTACATTCTGTCACGTACTGAAGTACAGTTCTGAGGTACTTGTACTTTACTTGAACAGTTCCAGTTTATGCAACTTCATACTTCTCTACAGTTCAGAGACAAAAATCTGTGGAGTTTTTAAATTGCACCACCTTGATCAGCTACAACACTGAAATGCTGTGTACTTCTTTCCTTGTGTGCTTTCAGTGATGTGCAACAAATCTACAGTCCTCGTTCTATGCAGCAATATATTTCTATATCTGCCATTATCAGGTCTTAGAAGTCTGAAGTTTGTCAAATCTTCCAAAGTTTTAGTATTTTTAGGACAAAATTCCCTCTGTCTGTTTCCCGGACAGTGTTTCTCTGATGACCTGGGGTGCAGGAATATTTACCCAAAGAGCTAATTTGAGCATGAGCTCAGAGGGTATGAATAGGACAGATGATTCAATAATACTTCATAATAGGACATCTGAACATTGTTTTAAGACAGACTTGAGAAATGTATAGTTTAAATACATTTTTGGACGCTGGGCCATTAGTGTACTGCGGTATTGTCACACTTTTTGAAGTTTCCATTTTTACTTAATTAAAGGATCTAAATATTTCCTCCACCACTGACTGTAAATCTTTACATACTACATGTTAAACTGGGGTTTATCCTGATCAGTCCTGGGGGAAGTGGAGTTTAGTATAGTTGTCTCTGTCCTTCAAACCATTTTCTGGGTGAGGGGGACATGCTATGACTGACTCCATAGCCCCCTGTGGACTCATAACTACTACAGCCCACCAACCTTCCTTTGTGCCAGAGTAGCTGCTCACTGTAAATCATATCTGCTGCTGGAGATTTTTGGGCACAGGTTCAGCTCTGTGGCCGCTGCGGTCTATATTTAAAGAAAACCCTAACCCTGACCTTGTTTCCCAGTATAAAGATCCTTCCAGACCCCTGGGATGGCTGTCATGTCTTTGCGTTGCACCGTTCACCCAGTGCCACCTGGGCTGCCCAGTGTCGGCGAGCTGTTAGGCATACCACAGTGCAGCTGCTTGATTTTCACATTACAACTGACTGCTTTGGAGGATTACTGACCGTTTAAGCAGCAAATCGGGCTCAATCACCAGGCTTACTCACTCAGTGCTAATGATAAAGACCTACCATGTGTCCCCAGCCTGGAGGAATAGTTTAAATGAGACACCAGTCATTAAAAGACATTTAACATTGATGGATGTTTGCTCAGTAAAACTGTCTTTTCTCTTCGTGATCAAAAGTCACATTTCTTCTGACATCAAGCCCCCAGTGCTCAAGCCAGAGTGTGAACAATAGTAGAGTGGAAAAGCGTTTGTCGAGTGTCAGCTTGGACCCTAAATAGCGATCCTCCCTGCTTCTTCATCATAAATAGACCACTGAGGAATGAAGTAAAGGGCAAATGACAAAGTTACAGCTCTCAATCACACAGAGAAGTGTCCTGGCTTTGACTGCAGGGTGTGTGTTAGTAACAGGAGGACTGTATCTGATGAACAAACAAACACACAAACACACACGCACATGCTTTATATACATAGAGAAGTATGAATGTAAAAGCTTTGATTAACAGCCCTTAGACTAATCTCTTTAACAGCCAATAAAACTATCCAGTTTTAAATGCAGCACCAAGAGATGCGTGGACTAATAGATCTCTCTCTCTCTTTCTGTTAGCAGGCGTACGACCCTAACCACTGGCGTCCCCATTAAAATCAAACCTGACCAACAAAGCTCTGCTGCTGTATGTGCATCCATTTCCCTTCAACACGCCTGTATTTTGCAAGAAGTGCCACACCACAACGAGGAAAAGACGAGGGACCAGGATGAGTGACGTTACAGGATTCCAGCATCAAAGTTTTCCGGCTTTATTCTTATGAGTAACTTTTGCACTGTGTGCTCATATAAAAGTAAAAAGATATTGATGTGTGTTCATCAGATGTGACTTGATTTTTTATTTTACTAGGAAATTCATAGATGTCACACCCAATAAGGGTTTTCAGGGCAAAGTATCACATGTTAAATGGTTAATAGTTAATGGAGCAGATCATGGAGTATCCACCTGGTTAGTCCTCGCTGTTTTCCATTCACGAATTTGAAATAACAGCTTTAACAAATTTCAGATGGCTGCTTAAATGTTATACTGCTTTCGAGCCACAGTGAGTTGTCCACTCTTCTCATGATGCATTTGGGCTTTGATGTTATTGTTATGTAGCTTATACCCAATAATAGGCATTTGTGTTTTATTGTCACACACACTCACTGCTTTTTGGGATGATAGTCACAGTTTAGACTCCATAGAAAGCCTGTACATATGTAATTTGTTTCATCGGTTGGTAGCACTTTCTCCTGAGGGACTCTTTAAAGAAGATTATAAATAGTCAGTGATGCCTTTCCTTTTGAGGGATTTATAATTTGTAACTAATGACTTTAGTGATTAATAAATCATTTACTAATTCATTATAGATCAGTTATAAGGCTGTCAGGAGGATGGTCCACCACTTCCACAGTAAAAATATACAGACATTTATACAGACATTCATGGTTCCCAGAGGATGAAGCCTGCTGACCTTGGCGAACCCCTGAGTTTTCCTCTGGCGCCACCACAAGGTTGATATTTGGGGGTTCTGAGTGAAACGTATCGACAGTTATTATATGGATTGCCGTAAAATGGGGAACAGACAGTCATGTCTTTCTCAGGATGATTCGTATTAACCCTGGTGATTCTCTAACATTTTAACTAGTATCATTATCTGGTCCAAATTTTCTTTTGTCCAACTCTTTGGTTTAGGAGCAAATACCTGCAAAACAAATCACATTCCCATCATCCTCAGCTGTACCTTGTGTTTATTGCTTATTAGCAAATGTTAGCATGCTAACAAGTTAAAGGAGATAATGGATGAGTGGAGTACTGTAAAATCCTCTAATGATGACTTATCAGCATTTACACCTGCAGTGTAGATGGATTATAATGGTGAGTTATTAATGGATCATCATTCATAACTGTATTGTTACTAAATAGAAGTCAAAACACCAAAACCTAAAACTTGCTCTGATCAATAAGCCACAACTGATCTGTAAAGCTTTAGTAAATGACTATTAACAAAGCTCTTGGTTTCTTTACACAAGAAGATGATATCAGTGGCACATTCTGCCCAGGACTGCAGCCGGAGTAACACAGTGGGCAAGCAGTTCAACATTTTTGTCAACAACACCTGGGTTTGTTACCTTTTTGACTCTTGGCAGTTTAACAATCACATCAGTATGTAATATAACCACAAGAGAAAGCAAAGTACATGTGTGTGCAAGCGAGTATCCACTGTAACAACTATTCAGTGACCAAATATTATGCTCTGTTTAACAAGCAGGTAACAGTCTGACTTCTTGCTTATCTCTCATCAGTTTACATGCCACTACCTTTGCAGTTTTAGTTGCATTTCAGCAAGACAATCGAAAGATGCACTCTCGTTTTAATATTGCCTGTAATTAACTTTAATTTGTAGCCTGGTGCTTCTATCAGGCAGCAGTGCACATGAGTTGAATCCTGCCAAAATGTGTTGTGCTTCTCTCAGTATTGTTGTGGTGGACTGCTTTGTTTGAATGTTTGAAATTATTATTTGTGCTTGCTTCAGCAATTAAAAAAAATGGTGAAAAAAAAGTTTGTGTTATGTTATGGTTCTGTTGCTTTTATTTTTACCTATTGGGAGGAAACATGTCCTTCCTAACCACTTGTGAAATTATGGGGTGTTGAAACCTGAGTGGCTGCCGAAAGCTTTGATGGATATATGACATTTTACTAGGGCATGAATGTACCTGCAGAATGCATGCATGTGTATGTGTGTGTGTGTGTGTGCGTGCGTGCGTGCGTGCGTGCGTGCGTGCGTGCGTGTGTGTGTGTGTGTGTGTGTGAGTCTACTGGCCAGCTGTCTAACAATAGACTGACCGGCCATAGGGTGCTATAGTCACATGAGTAAGAAGGGCTGGACTATGTATCCTTGATGCCCAACCTGTTTGTGAAGCTCAAGGTGCTGAAGTCTGTCGCTCCTTCTGTCTGGGTCACAGGTAAGGACGCTCTCATGTCAGTACTTTAGATTAAAGCCTCGTTTATAGAAAATATGTCTGGATTCTCAAGTTGCTGAATAAAAGAGTAGTTCTCATTTTATAAATATTTTCACTGCCTGTGCTCAGGATATTTTAAAGCCACATTCAGCATGTTAGAGAAATTTCTTCATGTCCCTGTTTCAGTTTTTTCTCACTACAACAAAGTTTTCTGCTGTTTGAAACAAATGTGACTTAAGTATAACACAAAGAGTGAGATCACTTGCTATTTGCTAATCTAGATTTGTTACCTACAGTAAACTCACCCTGTTCTGACACAACATAAATAAAAGGGTTACTTAAATACAATTTTGAGGTTGTTCCATATGATAGTATTTTACTTTTTAAATTTACTTTGTGCTTCACCAAAATAATCTGACAGCTGTAGTCAGACAATAAACATTACACGTATCCTGCTCTGGCCCAAAATAGACTAAATAGGTGTAGAGTAATAATTGATGTAAGTGAGTATATTTACTTGAACACTGTATGAGCAATTCAAAGTTCTTCACTTGAGTATTTCCATTTTGAGTTTCGACTTCACACGCAAATTTCAGTAGGAATATTATACTTTTTCTTTCACTTAAATGATGTTACAGCTGCAGTAACTGTCAATGATGACCTTTCAGATCATAAGTTTACATGTTTAAAAACACATGAGGCATGAACTTACTTTTTTTGTTCTTAAACATAATTAGCTGCTATATTTTTGGATGTGTTACTTTTACTTGTGTGTGTTAATCATGAAACTGCACCTGTTGTTACAGTAAAAGATAATAATAAATAAAGGAAAACTCCTGCCACAGTGAGCTGAGATATTTGGGTCAATACCAACACTCAGTGTAAACTGTGTGATCTGTTGCCATCTCATCCTCTGCTGTGTTGTTCAATGATCAGAAATGTTTGCCGGTCTAAAAATAGACTGATAGGGATCCATTTTACAGAGCTCATCTATAACAAAATGTCTGACACGGAAGAAGTCATGGAGGAGGAAGTTCAGTATGTAATCATTTTTATACTTTTTACTGTATTTGTCCATTAATTGCAATATTTTTTTGTAGAATTGATTTAGTAAATGCATCATGATAAATTAAATGGTTTTATTTTTTTTGTTAAATGATTTATTTTTTTCTTTTGTCAATGCTGCTGTTCTGCTGCTGTTGAAGGGAGGGAGAAGGTAAGAACGTTGCATCTGTTCTTGTTTTTATATATCACTTTTCATTTCCAAACATTTTACTGATCATTCATGGCCCTGCTCTTCAGCACAAGATGAGGCAACAGGTGATAATTCTTTTAATGCTTTTCCTCTTTTCTTATACCTTTTTAAATGTAAATGACTTTTTAAATATATATACATTCCACTCACTTGTCAGTTCATTCATATTGGCTTCTGTTTTCTTTCCCTTGTCTCAGATGAGTCAAAGCCCAAGCCTAAGTAAGCATCTTAACTCTCCTTTAGTTAAGCAAGTAAAACAGCACTTAATGCAGATCATACAATAATAATAATAATAACTGTTCATATCTGCAGGTTCATGACAAATATAACAGCCCCAAAGATCCCCGATGGTGAAAAAGTGGATTTTGATGTGAGTTGATCTCACTGAGTGCCCACTTCTTGATAGAATCATCAGTTTGGCAAAGAACAGACACAGTTCTAACAGTGTCTGACCCTGATTTGATGGCAGGACATCCACAGGAAGCGTCAGGAGAAAGATCTGTCTGAGCTGCAGTCTCTGATCGAAGCTCACTTCATCCAGAGGAAGAAAGAGGAGGAGGAGCTCATTGCTCTCGTCAACAGGATCGTGAGTGTGTCAGTTGTACAAGAATCCTTCTTGATGATTCTTCTGGTGATCCAAGTCACCATGACTGTGGACGTGGACGTGTTTCTTTTACAGGAGAAGCGTCGAGCAGAAAGAGCAGAGCAGCAGAGGATCAGGGCAGAGAGAGAGAAGGAGAGGCAGGCCAGACTTGCGGTATGATCTCAGTGTTCAACTCACAACCTCACACTACAGTTTATAACATCAAACAACATGAAGACATCAGTTCCTCCTATAACTGTTTCACCCATGCTGGCATGCAGGAGGAGAAGGAGCGTAAGGAGCTGGAGGAGCAGCGCAAGAAGCAGGATGAGGACGCCAAGAAGAAGAAGGCACTCTCAAACATGACCCAGCAGTACAGTGCTGGACAAAAGGTCATTTAACTTCCACCAGTACATTCACACAAGTATTTAAGCCCAATTCTTTAAACTTCACCACAATTACTTAACAACTTTAGTTACTATTTTATTTTAATCTGCAGATTAAATTACCCAACAAAATATGATGATCTGTCACCTTGACCAACTAAAACATTAAAATGCTACTTACACACTATAAATACATCAGTAAACATAATGCAGTAATAAGTATTATATAGTGTGTTATAATATAACAATCACAGAAGAGTTAGTGCTGAACTTGCAATGGAGTATGACTCCTACTTCAGTAAGGGATTTGATTTCTTCTTTAGTATAATAGAGTTTTCATAATTAAAAAAAGTTTCCATTTCTTTCACTGAGGAAACAGATTTTAGTTTGACTTATTTGTCTTTTACTATTTAATCAAAACAGAGTGACAACAGAAGAGGAGGCAAGAAACAAACCGAGAGGGAGAAGAAGAAGAAGATCCTGGCTGAACGCAGGAAGCCTCTCAATATTGATCATCTGGGCGAGGATAAACTCAAGTAAGATGGAGCTGTGCAGCGTTTCATGTATATTTGAACACTGGCTCAAAGTCTGCACTCATGTTAACGCAGAGATAAACCCATAAATTCCATTTTTTTTTTGCACATGGCCACTCCTAACGTAACCTTTGATGGGTTCTTGTTCTGTGTTCAGAGAGAAGGCCAACGAGCTGTGGCAGTGGCTGATGGGGCTGGAGGCTGAGAAGTTTGATCTCAGTGAGAAACTCAAAAGACAGAAATATGATGTAAGTCATTCAACACACAGCAGGAACGTACCTAATTTAAAAGATTCTACAACAGTGATGTACCTACTAACAAAACAAGTAGGTCTCCCCCTTTTGTGATGGAAATTACACAAAACGCAACATTTGAAAGTCACCTGGAGCCAACTATTGTTCTGATTATTTGAATTCAATCCATTTTAAATCCACTTTCAGTCATTTAAAAGAAATCACAGGCATTATTTTAGAAATTACCTCAATGTGAGGCAGTCTTTGATATATCTTGTCCATAGTGTAGGGACAACAATCAACAGAAACAGTTTCTTTTCTGTAATTAGGGCTCCTTTGTTGTTTTAGTGTTGTAGTTTCTCAGGGAAAATGTCTGATTTAAGTCAAAACTGTACCAAGTAGAATTAAAGCTGGTCTTTTAAGGTCAAAGAGAAATGTTAGCAACCTCTACTGGACATGTCAGGTATCCTGTGTCTTTTTTTTTAAAGCTTAACATGGTTTATGCTTCCTTTCAGATTAACCAGCTTCTTACCCGAGTCCAGGATCACCAGAAGTAAGTACAGAAACCCCTGAGTGGGTTTATTCTTGATTCACTTTAAGGCAAGATCCTGGTCTCGTCTCTATTTTGATTTCTTAGTTTGTTCATCACCTTCTCTTAATCCATCTCTTCTGGTTTTGGGTTCTTTACAAGGAGTTTTGGAGACTATGTAAATAGCTACTTCTTTTCACATTATGCCAGTCCATATTGCTTTTCACATTTTCTTCTGGTTATAGTCATAAAATGGATTAGGGATCACAGAAGACAATCCTTTATTTTATTACGTTCTTTGCCACCCTGCCTCAGGCCTATTGTCCATTTCCATTTTATTCAAAGTATCACTGCATGCAAATGCGCTTGTAAATTTATCTTGTAAAATCTATTTATAGTGCATCTCGCCAGTTCTGCTCAGTTACTCAGTAGAGCGAACTGGAATGTAAGTGATTATCACACATGACACATGAAAGCAAACAAAAACAACAGCCCCAGAGAAACTGCAGAATTATTGATGACTTATCTCTGAGACATTTGTAATCTCACTAGCAAGACAAATTCTGTACCATATTGTTCTAATTTCTATTTTTCCAAAACTGTGGCAAAGCACACGTCTTTAGCAGAGATGATTTCCACTTGAAACTTCACGGATTTTATTTACACATCATCTTAAGTGATAACATGCTTAATGAAGTTTGGTTGGGATTTCTGTTTTTACCATCAGTGCTCTGTAAGCCAAGATACACTTTATTCACAGATTTGTTGGTTAAATTGCTGAATGCTACTATTAAACGACCTCCACTTGTCCTAAAAGTCGCTGTCTGTTGTGCTTTTCATTTCAGTGCCAAAGGTCGTGGCAAGGGCAAGATGGGCGGCCGGCTGAGGTAAAGCAGCTGCCAGACGAGGACGAGGCAAACCGAGAAACCAGTGATTGGCCCTCGTGTCTGTTGTGTGTGTATTCAATGTTCTGTTATGTTGGCTTACATGTCCATTATCATGATATCGAAACAATAAATAAGTCATTACATCCACTCTGCTGCCTCGCCTCAAACTATGCAGATTGTCTGTTTCTGTGTAATTTTGTCCAACATAGGAAAAGGAGAAAACATTTATACAATCAGTCAGTAACGCCTCCCTGAAGGTCCTGAAACCTCCGAAAAGAGAATTTACGGAGTAAGGACATGTAAACACAGGGACAAATATGGATCTAATTATGCATTGTTCCATGTCTACATAAAAATAATACTGTACCATGAAACAGAAAAAAAATGTGTATTTATAAAAAAATGTGTAAAAATGGTTGGGTAGTTCAACAATAAAATCTCTAAATCAAGTGCATCTCTTTGGAAAAAATAGTAGTGGAGTGAGCACATTACTTTTGCCAGCACCTAATGAAAGAACTGACATGATAGGGAGAGCATCTTACATGTTGTAGCATGTGTTTTTCATTCTTAGCTTTAATTCAAAACTACATTAAGAGCAGACAATCCTCAGCAAGGCTCCACATAGTGGTGATGCATAACATTATCTATATATTTATTGTTTTAATTACATAAGAAAAAATATAACAATTGCAGGACAGGAGCATGTGTGATGCCGATGGTGATATGTACTGCCCTTCATTAAATCCAAGTCCTTACTGTACATTAAAACTATGTTTAGATATACACATATCCACACCAGTGCATTTTCAGGTTGTTTGTCTCTGTAGTCTGAGAAGGGGGGGGGGTGGATGGTCCTTAAGGGATGAGGGTCCATGTGGGATGAAGAGAGCCTGCTGAAGAGCGGCTGCCCTCACCACAGGTGGGTTTCTCTGATCTCTGCTATCACTTGGCTGGCTTTCTGCAACGCCTGCAGGCAGGAATGAAAAAAATATGAGGAAAACTCTCTTATTTTTATACCTGTTATACAGTGTGACTGATACCGGAGCTTGTTGTGATCCAAAGCGACACTTGACAAATCTGTCACCTTGAGCATGTCAGCAGCCTCATTGCGTCTCTGAGCCATGTCCTCGGACTCTGTCAGCAGGTCGTCCAGCAGGACTGTCTTGTATAACTGACCCACCAGCTCACTCTGCAGGCAGTCCTTCACATGGTTTACCAGGAAGTGCATCACTGCCTTCGGTACACTGAGGCAACAGCAGCAGAGGAAGAGATGGTAAAACACATAAGAAGGGACCAATCATGGCAATATTTCAAAAATATTATCAGGGTAGGTGGAAAAAAACAAAAAACAAACAAGTAAGGACATTTAAATGTGTACCTGTCTTGAATATTTTTTCGTACGATAAGAAAGTATGACTTGATGAGTCTCTCGATAACTTCGCAGTCCCTCTGCTCCCGAGCAGACAACTTCCTGGACACTGGAACAGGCTGAGAATGAAAAGGCACCAAATTCACTTGTCAGTGACGCACTAAGTGGGATGTGAGAAGAGAAATGAATATATAAACAACAGAATAAGAGCAAAGCAAACTCAATTTTGTGTCATGGAGTTGAACATACTGCAACACTGCTGCTGAACAATTAATGACTCTCCTACATAGAATTTTTGATGAATTACCACAATTTCAGCAATACAACTCCATTTTACTAATTATTATATATCTGTATCTACAAAGCTCAAAAATTAATATAACAATAGATCTGCCTGTCTCTCGTCACCTGGCTTGTTAGTTTCAGGGAATCAGGGATAGAATTCTGTTTTGGGAAAAAGTTGTTTTCGCACACGCTGTTGTTCTTGCTATCTAACAATAACCTCTTAAATAAGATTTCCCAAAGCCTTTGACGACCTCCCAATCTGTGATAAGACAATATTCCAACAGAGCAACAAAGGTTCACTTAGTTTTGTATAAATAAAATCAGCATATACCAAACAAGTTGGATTACATTTTCTAAACTACAATATAAAAATTGCACATGCTTCCATTTGTTAGTGAAATTATTTTATTGTGCAGTATTTTGAAGCTATCTGCCATCATGACACTTTTACCTACCACATCTAGGAGGTTGACAGCGTGGCCCTTCTGTGGGCTCGCAGGAAGTGGATTTAGGGACCTGTCGCCAGCTGAGCCCTCCTCTCCCTTCTTCAACATGCCCCTCCAGTTCCCCGTCCCACCGTCTGTCTGCTCATTGACAGAGACGCTCTGACCGGCTGCTGCCTACAGGTATTAGAGAGAGGGACAGGGGGTGAGGATGTGCGAGGTATCCTGGTCAGGAACATAAGTAAATGTTTGTTAATTTACACTTTTAAAATAAGTAACATGCCATAGGCCTCCTGTAACTTCATCCAAACTTTTTTATTCTTGAGTTAAAACTGAACAAGCAACAAGATTAACTGACAGGCAAAAGTTACACAACCCAGGCTTAGGATTGGGTGATATGATGATATATATCATGATGTATCATGAATTCTGATCTAACAGAATTCTGAAAATGACTGGTGCTGGTATCAGATTTACCACATCAACCAAAAACAGTCACAAACATTCTCACCTGCTTTTTTTTCCCACCATAATACACCACATTCCAAATTATTATGCAAATGACAATGATTTTTCTCCCAATGATAATAGTTTTTTTTTTAAACTGTTCCAAATTATTACACACAGTTTCAAAACATTTTATAGATTGTAAAGAACTGAAAATGGTCATTTGTTGAATTTGCAGCATTAGGAGGTCATATTTACTAATCAAAAGCTATTTCAATCAAAAACATCTCATAACAGGTCAAGTTACATTTTAGAATAGGACCCCTTATTTGATAGCAGCTTCACAATTCTTGCATCCATTGAACTTGTAAGTTTTTGTAGAGTTTCTGCTTGAATTTCTTTGTAGGATGTCAGAAAGAAATTCAAGAGAGAGCTGGTCGGCCCCTAAAAGGTTCCGGCCCAAAACATGACTCTGCCACCTCCTTGCTGACATCGCAGCCTTGTTGGGACATGGTGGCCATCCACCAACCATCCACTACTCCATCTATCTGGACCATCCAGGGTTGCACGGCACTCATCAGTGAACAAGACTGTTTGAAAATTAGTCTTCATGTATTTCTGGGCCCACTGCAGCCGTTTCTGCTTGCCAGCATTGTTTAGGGGTGGCCGAATAGAAGGTTTATGCATAACTGCAAGCCTCTGGAGGGTCCTACATCTTGATGTTCGAGGGACTCCAGAAGCAGCTTCAAATACCTGTTTGCTGCTTTGTAATGGCATTTTAGCAGCTGCTCTCTTAATCCGATGTATTTGTCTGGCAGAAACCTTCCTCATTGTGCCTTTATCTGCATGAACCCGTGTGTGCTCTGAATCAGCCACAGATCTCTTAACAATACAATGATCACGCTTAAGTTTTCATGAAATATGCAAAGTTTTCATACCTTGTCCAAGGCATTCAACTATTTCCCACTTTTCAGCAGCAGAGATCCCTTTTTCTTTCCCATATTGCTTGAAAATGTTTGTCTGCTTAATAATGTGGAACGCCCTTCTTCAGTAGCTTTTCCTTTAATTGGGCTCACCTGGCAAACTAATTATCACAGGTGTCTGAGATTGATTTCAGCGATCCAAAGAGCCCTGAGACACAATACCATCCATGAGTTTAATGAGTTTAAACAAAACATTTTATCTTTATGACACTTAAATACAATTTGCATAATAATTTGGAACGCAGTGTATATAATGTTTTGTTATAAAATTGCATGTAGCATGATAGAAAATTTTGTCCATATCACCCTCCCCTACCAAACTAAGTAAGGTTTTTCTTCATTTTAAAATACATGCCAATTGAGTCGTGAGGTTGGGGTCGTCCTGTTTCTTCTATCAGAGCATCTACCGGCATGCAGGAAAAAAAAGGGGTTAAATACACAACACAGAGTGAAGATCAAAGGTCAGATCAGTTGAGGGAGAAATTGTCCCTCAAACTCGGCTGCATTTTCAGGACACTCAAGACCCAACAGCCCTGCAAACAGGGGTTTGGGTGAATTCAGAGGAATGCAGGACTTTAAAATGTAATGATGCCAGAAAGGGCTTGGAGGTGGGCAGAGGTTAAACGTGGGCAGGCAGTGATTGAACGAGACACACCTTGGTGACCTCGCCCTCGGGGGCAGGAGGCTCAGTTGGGGAGAGAGATTGCCCACCTGGGCCTTTAAGGGACTAAAGAAAGGAAGAAAAGGGTGGACAGAAAACTGACAGAAGCTACAAGTATAGGTGCACAGGAACGTTACATAATGCGACGATAATCACTGCGTTAAAGAGGAATTCGGAAGGTGGTTAACAGTGGTTGAATATCCGTTAAAGCCTGTTACAAGAAAACAGAAGAACAGTGACTTTCATAGAGGAAGACTGTACCTTGTCTCTGGGGACAGCAGAGGGCAGGTCTCTCATTCTGTTGCGTCTCTGCTCCTATGAAAACAAAAGTTTGACAAATGTACAACAGCCAAAGAGAGAATGTTTTCAGTTTCATGATCAACCTGAGACTCTTGTTGAGAAATACAAAACAATACATTTAATTCATGTATTATATGAAGTCAGCTTGCAGGAGTTTAACTGTGTCTCTGAGTAGAAGCTAATTTCTTACTTCTATGTTATTGTTCATGAGGCCGCAGGCATCAGCAAAGTCAGGGTGCTTTGTGTTGATGTAGGCCAGCTCAATGGCAACAAGGTTATGAACCTGAAAAGAAATTCAGCACATTCATTAATCAGATGAGGGTGTGAATAAACCTGAAAAATGCTCAGTGGTGTTTTTGGTGAGCAGGCCCTGACCATTTCATTGGTGACGGGGAGTCTCTTCCTAAGTAATGAGGTGACCACTTCTACTATGGCATCGTGGAGCTTTGGAAACCTCAGCAACTCCTGCAGAGATAAACAATCGCCATCATTTCGTCATAAAGACACTGCAGTTTTGTGTACTTACAGCATATAAGTGTGCTTTAGCTTTAATGCTATGTATAGATGAGCTCGTTTCTCACCTGTGTGCTGTAGTTGCTGCAGTGTTGGATGATTCTCTGCATCTCCTCATGAACCAGCTCCACACAGCGAAGACTGGGCTCCTCCAGACGCTTAACCTGCCGCTTCACGAGCAACTCAAACGAAACCTCAGGCACGAATAAAGCAGGCCTCGGGCCCTGTCAACAACAACGAAACTGTAAGTCTTAAGAAGAGTGCGGTTTAAAATACAGAGATTACAAGTTAGAGAGCCAGCAGAAACCCACCGTTGCATTTCTGATTGCTGTGAGCACATCGATGGTTGTCAGACCACCCAGAGGGTCGACTGACTCCAAGGTGCGACCAAATGTCTCATGAAATATATAACAGATTCTGGCTCCACCACATCTGGAAAAAAAAGAGGGGAAACTTCATTAAACATACAAGCAGACTTTGATCCGTCAAGAGAATATAGATTCTAGCACCGCTTAGTGGTGTATGATGGTAAATGCACTTCAGAGAGTTGTGTAACTCACAGCTCAGCTGTCTCAATGTACTTGGCCGTGCCCTCTATGGTGTTGCAGTACTCTGCAGCAAACTTGGTGATGAGCTGCAGCAGCGTGGCGCTCTTGTCATCGACAGGTTCACCATAGCTGTTGAGTAAAGACTGGTACTGGGCTGCCAGCACGTTGATCCTCGTCTTTAGCTCGGGAAGGCAGTCTCTGATGTGGTGCATCAGCAACCTACGGCATTGAAAAAGAAAACAGATGTGACTCTCATATATTCCATAATGTCAGGTTGTGAGATATTTAGATCAATAACCAACTCAGATAATATATATATTTTTTGACATAAGAAAATTATTTAATTAAAAATCTCACTAGTACATAAATTGATACCTGTTCAATGTTCTAGCCAAATATTTGGTTCCATTTCTGTTTGCGAGGGAGGGGTACTTCTTTTGTAGGAAGGCATATTCATCACGGATAGCATCTGCCACCAATTTCTTCTGATTGATATCAAGCTGACTCCTAAAAAAAATGAACAAAAATAAAAAAAAACAAACAAAAATCATGAAAGTATGTCAGGTGAACATCAACAAACATCAATCCCAGATATTCAGCGGTGACCATGACATATGAGTGCAGTGTTACCTGTTGACAACTCCAATAATGCCCAGTTTGACAGGAATGACTCTGCCCATCAATATGTCCATGGCATCTGTGCCGGCATCCATCAGATCCAGCTTGGTCACCACCGCTAGCGTCCTCCTACCTAAACACACAGACAGATACACAGATGGCTACAAAACCACTGCTGTGGCAAGGATGGCAAAGAGTACATCAGAGGGAATAAAGTAGAGAAGAGTAAAAGCCAGAAGCAAAGAAAGAAGAATGAGGCCAGTTACCATCAGGGTCAACCTCACGGGCCACTTTAAGGGCCTCTGAGGTTGCCATGTCTGTGTTGGCAGCAGTCACAGCCAGGATGATGGAGTTGGGGTTTGAGATGTACTTGAGGATCAGTTCTCTGATCTGGACCTCGATGTCTTTGGGCTGGTCTCCCACAGGCACCTGTTTTAACAAACACACACTGATTTCAAACCATGACAGGGTTTCTGGAGAGTTCATGAAATTAAATGTGTCAGTGCTTCCAGAGCTGTATCAAACAATAATTCTTAGTAATGTTATTAATCAATTCATGTGGCCTGGATCCAGTTAAATGAAAACTGATGGGAGGACTAACCAATACATTTTTTATTAGTTTAAACTGCCATTCGCCCATGAGCCAGGCACTGAATCCATGCTTTTTAAGACATTCTGAGACCTGCACACATCCTGTACAAAACCAATGTGCAGTATCACTTTGTTTGAACATTGGGAAGCAAAAGGAGAAACCTATCTCACCTTTGTAATACCAGGAAGATCCACCAGTGTGAGGTTCACGACGTGTGGTGAGAAGATTTTCAGGTGAATTGGCTCATCGCTGATACCCTGAGGAAAAACAATACAGAACTCACTTTTACAGACTGATTTTGGTAGAGTCAAAACCTCAGGTTAATGATGATATTCAAGATTATCCAGCTCCTCCTTGGATATCATTTCATGCCTGGCAAGTTTTGATGTTCCCTCTTAATAGGTGTAATTAGCATACCTTGTTATTGCCTGAAATTCTTTCTGTTTCTGCTTCAATTTCTTGCCTGATCTCCTCAAAGTCTGTGTAGATCTGAAAGAAACATCCATATAAACAGTAGTTCTTGATATTCTTACAACAACACAGAGTGACAAAAAAAATAGGACATGACAGGGATAATTTACAAAGAAACATTTCCCAAGGCGTCCTGTTTTGTGTCATAAGGCTATCGCCACATCATAAGGGTGTCTTTGTTTAAACATTTAGAACTAAGTGGAGCTCAAGAAGAAAGAAATTCAGCTTTGGAGGACATTTACCCTACAGCCATGTTAATATTTTTAGCTGCTGAGACGGTGTGTGCCTGCTCTCATTACAAATTATAGATACTGCTGTTGGAAACATTCTGAAAAAGAATCACTGTAGCTAATCCATAAATGCCAGTGAATCAACAGAGGATCCAGAAGGAGGGTATATTGTGATCAGACCCAGGTTATCAAATATTCAGATGTTTCTATATACAGAACAGCAGTGGTGGAAGACTCCATTGAGAGTATTGTTTACTAGTCTTACCTTGTTTTTGGTGTGTAGGAATTTGCCCCATTCCTCTCCATCGATGCCTGCGGAAGTACAAAGTTGAGGACAGATGTTTCGGTTACTGATGAGACAGATGTGGCCTTCAGATCAGTGTTACTATTTTTACTGCTTATCTGTTAAATCTCAGTCTCAAGGGAGGATTTTTCTCTGTTGGCAAGGACGGAATGGAAAAAATCTTCAGCCAAAGACCCACAGCTGAAGAGTTTTTCACAAACAAAACAAAACAGTGGAACAACTGTTGTTTTCAAACAACAATGATGGAAGTAAATTATAGCTTAAAGCAAAAAAGCATGTGCATTTTGGGAAGCGGAGACCTAGAGACTACTAGAAACAGTATTTCAGAAACAAAGTAATTACTTCAGCTGCAATAATTAACACTGCAACAAAAAACAAGGAAACAACCTCACAAGGGTGAAGTCTGTTAGTCATCTTAGAGGAAGCTGGTATTTGAGGACACTGCAGGTGCTCTTTGAGGAAGTTGTAAATAGTGTGTAACTAAGCACAAAATGATTATTTTCAACAGAAATTTGCTACGTTTCCTTGTCTAACTTTCACTGACAGAGACCAGCCTAAATGGAGGGCATAAACCAAATAAAGTGAAGCCACATGGTTTGGCAGCTTTGGAGGAGCTACACAAATACAAGGCAGGATGGAGCAGAATGGGCAAAAGAGGGGGAAGGGGGTGTTATGTAATACACAAACACAGTAAGAAATAGAACAAGGAAAAGGGGACCTCTGTAAAGGCGTCCATTTTTCTTGGATTCTGTGGTTAAAGAGAGACGACAGGAGACAAAAGGGTTAGCCTGGCTATCTGCAGCTCCTGCATGACACTCTGCAGCAATGCAGAGTCACTGAGGCAATTCCCCGGAAAAATCTTTAAGTATACACAGGATCTTGGCACATTTTACTCCCCTGTTCTTTTCACTCAGAAATGGAAGATATCGTTGCGTAACTCTGAGTTAAAGTACTATTGCTTTCATATCTTTCAATCTGCTAAAGGTTAAATGCTATATTTCCTGATGAGAGAGGAAATGAAAACACCTGAATATGCAAAGTGCATATACAATATACTGCATAAATATAAAAATACTGACTCCCCAAATAGCTTCATTTGTTGAATAAGTTAATACTTAAAGAACTCCATGAAAACCAAACAACACCAAAGATACAGAAGAAGCAGAGGTCAAGTGTGGAAGTGATGTTACCATTCTCCTCACTGGTTTTCCTGCGGTCCTCTGCGTCGATGTGCACAAGCTGTAGGATGAGGGGCCGGCGTGTGACGATGCCAGTGCCGCGTGGCAGGATGTCCCTACCCACCAGGCTCTCTAAAACAGAACTCTTCCCACTGCTCTGTGGACAATAAAAACAACATCATAAACAAAACCAAGAATATAAGACTAGAGACTGAAGTCTGTGTGACTCACTGTGTAGAGAAATCACGTCCTCAGACTGACTATATTGGACATTATTGGTCTGTTATCAGTGCATCAACTTATACAGGAGCTCAGGAGCGTGAACTGTATTTGACTGGAGGAACAAAGTCCAAATTTAGCTCCCTGCTAAGGCGGTACTACTTTTGGATGGCCCAAGGACTGTCAGGGGCAGCTGTTGGCAGCTGCTGAGCGTCACTTATTGGTCGAACACAATTGTGTGTGCCACTAAGCCCACCTATAGCGTTTCTTGTTCATTGACGTGTGGTAGAGTAACCCCTAATGAGATCTGGTGAGCTGAAATACCTCTCTTGGCTCACTTGGCTACCAGATTATTCTTTAATGAACTGGTCCTAACTTCCTCAGTAGGAGACAAAAGCTAAAACTGTAAGAACTTACTTCTCCTGTAGATATAAATCTAATGCTGTTTCGACAGCTATAGGTGGGCCTAATTACTAATTAGATATGAGAGAAATAAAAATTATTAATACTTGGAACCTAGTATCGGTTACAGCTGTCCTTAACTAAAGGCCTTTGCAGATCTGAGCCTTTGTTGAGCCATGGCAAGGACAAACTTAACATATTAGACATTTAAAACATCCTTTGGCTTGTTTTGTCTCACTGTAATGCCCTCAGACGCCTGCCAAAAGGTCTGAGACGGTCACATCCTATTAGCCAGCCAGTAAAAGCAAACGTGTTAGACAAAACCTGACACTTTAAACCAATTAGGCCCCAATGTGTACAGAAGGTAGTTAGGTGGTCAGGGTGAAACTGTATTAGAGAAGGGAGGCATTGATTCATGTTTACGGTGCTGCTGAACTGTGCTGCGTTATACTGAAAGGTGTTTGTAGTAATTTGCTCATCGCATTTATATTAACAAAGGTAGACTAAATAAATAAACTACATGTAATAAAATATGTCTATCAACAAAACCGATCATTTCAACCTTTGTTAAGTTGTGATTTATTGCATTGGTTTCAGTTAGATGGGGTGGGCTGCATCTAATAATATGTTTTATTGTCACCAAAATTTTATGATAATGACTTTACTAGCATGTACGACAAAGAATCTGATGCATTTGACAAGCTGGAGCAAGCAAATGTTCGGCATGCTTGCATCACAAATATCTGCAGTTCAACAATCAAAACAGCTGCTGATCAATCAACTAACTGATCAGTCGGGCTAACTGCTTCAGCTCCAGTTAGATATACATAATAAACTTAAAACTTAGTGTAGGTTGTTATGCTGTATGCATGAATGGAAGATATATTTAAAGTCACAAATCAAGTTTTCCCATTCAGACAGATGCTCAGTAGTGCAAATGGTATGAGAAGAGGAATGTGTTTATGCTTAAAGCTGAAACGATTAATTGATCAGGTGATTGACAGAAGAATAATCGTCGACTATTTTGATAACAGATCAATCATTTCAGTAATTTTTCAAGCAAAAATTATGAAAAACTCAAAATATTTGCAGATTAGATTGAGAGAACTCAATAATACAAAACGGGAAAATTTTCTTTATGTTTCACATACTAAACAATAAACGTCATCGTAAAAAAAATGATCACCAGATAAATTAGCAATGAAATCCTTAGTAGCAGCCCTATTGCAGTGTAACAATCTAAATCTAATGAAGTTGAAGACAATCAGACTTTGATTTTAAGATAGTGATCTGGAGGTTATACTTGCTTGTCTCCTAACTGTCAGCCCAAACAATGAGTTTATATGTCAGATCACATGTAGCTAATGCTAACTTTGCCGCTAGTTGACTAGTCCACTTAGATGAAAAAAAGGCGAAATTTATGTAAAGCCAGTCTAAACTTTTATGTGTGGTATACTCGCACGAAACTGAAAGAAAGGCCACGGTGCAGATATGAGAAGTAGCCAAAACAATTAGTTGGCGCAGGCTAACTAAGTTGCTAGCATTTAAGCAGAGTGACGTTTCTCACCTGAGTTCCCACAACAACTATCTGCGGCAGTTGAATTATATCTGCGCCGACCGTGTTAAATACATCCTGCAGTTTGTTTATGACAGGTATAAGGGCCTCCATTAGCGTCGATACTTCTCCCGACCTGTCAAAAAGACAACTTTCTTCAACCTGCCACACACGGGTACAAAGTCATTCAATGTCCCTCAGCTAAAGCTACTGGCGTCTCTTTGGATCTACGAACAACTGCGCAAACAGTTGCTCGGTGTTGTTGCATTATGGGAGTTTGAGTTCACTGGAGTCCAGCTCAACAGTCCAGTGTTGCAGAGTTAAAAATTTTTTAAAACTACATTTCCTACGTGTGACATCATACCCGTGTTGAACCAATGAAAAGAAAGAGGATTATTTTTCCTCTACGCAACAGTAACCAAGGTGAGGACCAAAATATTTACATGGCATGTTAATGAATGAAATGCATATATTTATGACCTCACTTATTTTATAGCTTAGCTTTAGGAAAATAAACTGGCTTCATCGTAACTTTACTGACAAGTAACCTAAGCATCACCAGAGCTGTGTTTCAAGCAAAACAACACATTCTTATACTACAAAATGTTCATTAAACATGGAATCCACCAGATTGTGGAGTCACAGGCTGTCTCTACATTTAAATTTTAGGCATTTTTGCTGATTCTCTTATCCAAAGTGTGAAATGAACACAACAGTCTCGTTCTGACATGACATAAAAAATGTGCAGTAAGAAGGAATCTCTATATTCTCTGCATTTTATTTATTCCAGACACATTCTTTAAAACAAACACACCTACCCGGAAATGTATACAAAATTAAAAGTGCGGTTGGATATTTTTGCAACAATGTCAATACAAGAAATAAATATTGCACACCACAATGTCAAAGGGGAATGTCACTGTACTTAGTTTACAAGAATGAGGTATCACATGATATGTTAGGAAAAATTTCATCTTCTACAGTATGTGTTTCATCAATTAGTCAAGTGCAGAATCTCAATGTTTGCTGGTACATACATAAAATAGTTTCTTCAGTTTTGTACTGCAGTATTCTTACACTTGATCTTACTCCAAAAATATATACAATATATTTTACACAGCAGTATACCATTTGCAATAAAAACTGGAAGCTGTATTTTACCATTTTTTTTAAATACAAAATATGATGACTAGTGGAATTAGTTGTCATAAAACCCCCTACTACATACTGCTTATGGTTCAAGTGGTCCACTGCCAATTCATTTACACATCAGTCAAGAGTTTTTCAATACCTACATTTCAGGAAATGTGGTTTAATTTCATATAGTGAAACTGTAAATCCATATTAAATGTCCAACATTTAAAAGTAAAGAGCATGATTTAATTAAATGTAGAAATTAAACCTGTGGCTTTTCCTTGTTCTAAACTGAAACAGTTTGGGCAAAATACAACATTAAGAGTTTCACACCTGGTTGAATTTATTGCAGGTCTGTCTGAGCTACTTTGAATAAAACGTGAGTCAGAAACATTTTTAAATTCATGGATACATCTTCCCTAATTATACTTTATATTTAAGGGGTATTTAGAAGTCTCTCATAATTACTGCTTGAGATTTGGCAAGACTGGCACTGTAGAGTACACATATTCCAACAAGATGTAGTACAAACTCAAAAATACACACTGAACACCCCGACATGTGCAGGGCCCTGGGTTTTTGTTGACATTGCTCCCCATTTTACAACCATAAGCAAAACCCCACTGGATGCTATTGTCTCTGCCTTTAGCTTTAGTTGAGACTTACAATAGCAGAACCTATACAAAAGAAACTAATAACTGTACAAAAACAGAGTGGTAGATGAACTAGCTGTGAACCGACACATGCATTTGTGTGCCAGGATTGTTTTATTTCTTAAAACATTAAAATTAACAATGTCTTCAAAATCGATTATCAAAAGAAGGTGCTTGAAAAAATACTGGCAAAATACTCTCTATCAGCTTACTTCAACAAGAAGTGAAAAACTACTACAATCATTTACAAGTCCTTGAGCACACACACAGGAAAAAGCTTGAACAAAACATAGCTTATTTATATTTAGACCTAAGCTAAGTAAACTGTGTAGTCAGTGCTTGTCATTCTGTGCCTGAATGTCAGTTCTCAATATCACAGTTCAAATTTCACAGCATTTGAACCAAGTGGCTTTCTGTTACCTGATACAACAGTACTGTTGTATCAATCGCTGTATGATAATTCTGGAGGAAGCCGTATCCCCTTAAGGCAGTTTTAAGCATTAAGTCACTTTACATTGCATCTTAAGGTGCAGTGCAGTCTGTGTACGTGGTTACCATATTTCCTCTGCGCTGTGTTACTGTTCTACAGTGTTGTTTTGATGCACCATGAAACCTGTTTTCAGTCTGTTTGGTGTGCCTGTCAAAGGTAAACATTCTCTCTATGTCTTCAAACATGTCATCAAAGATACCTGCTCCAAAACCTCCTTGAAAGTGTCTCTTGTGTCTGTTGTGGGACTCCTTGTAGGACCTGGAGTGTTCATCAAAGTGTCTTCGGTGACGGGCATGCCTGTTCTGGCTGTAGATGTCAAAGTCCTTGAATATGTCATCAAACTTGAAGCTGAAAGGTTGGTGGGCACCCTGTCTATGTCTGCCTTGAGTCTCCCCAGTGAAGTATGCAGAGGTGTCACCAAACTGGTTGTATTCTCTTCTTCTGGTTTCATCTGATAAAGTTTCATAAGCTGCATGTGACAAAGAGAGACAAGTGTCAGTCAACGCTGGAGACGTTTAGCACTGTATCTCATCAGCATTTTCAAAATATATGGCTACAATTATGAGTTACAAGGAGTGACTAAACATGAACATCCAACTTCATGATTTGAAATTGAAAGAGGCTAAACGAGATTCTAATCTGCATGTTGTATTAGTAATAAAATGACTATTTCAGTGTGTAAGGAAACAATGAATTTTTACACATCCAAACAACCCCAAAAAGAAACTGTCAACTGTACCTTCAGCAATTTCCCTGAATCTCACTTCAGCATCTGGGCTCTTGTTCTTATCAGGGTGATATTTCATTGCAAGCTTGTGGAAAGCCTTTTTTATCTGTCGCTCAGTGGCATCTTTAGGCACTCCTAGTATATCATAGTAGTCCTTCTTGGCAAGTATCAGCTCCGTTATCATGAGGATGCACACTGCAAACGTTACAGCGGACTGTGCTGTAGCCATGGCTCTGACGTCACCTGGATTAAAGAAAGAAAATTATCAAAATGTTTGATGGATGCAATGAAGCAAAGGAGTGGTAACTGGTACTAACACATCTGAAGAAAAGCAAGGCACCTTACCATGTGGCTGCCTTGCAGGTAAAATGTTGCAAAATGCTGAAGTTAGCTTACGATTAGGCAGTTAAGGGAAAAGTTCTCCATTTTCTTGCGCCACGTATTGTTGTGAAAGGGTGTTAGACATCCTACTTAAAGTCTCAATGCTGTCTGAAACTCAGTTCCAGATCTGCGAATATTTCTGAAAGTAAATATGACAATTTCACAGCTTTTTCTCCATCCAGACAACTGGTAATAGACCAAGTCAAACTTTAGCTAACGTTACATTCACACTTAACAAACCTCTTCTGGATTAACAAATCGAGTCTTTGTAGAAACTATTTTTTAAAGAGACATTTTTTGTGTATTCATTGACATAATAAAGGTCTTTAGTTTCTCCTGGTTGATCTAGTACAGATTTAACAAGTCTACATATAGTTTTTGAGCTAGATCTGGTCTGATGTGGTATATACTGATTGATCTAATACAGATTAAGGGGGAAAGCAGTGAGATCGAAATTTTCTTTTGCTACATTAAAGAGAAAGGGGTTTAATAAACCTGATAAAACTGTCACAAGCTTTGGCTTAGTCCAGTCCAGATCTGAAAAGTCTGAGAATAGTGGTTTTGCATTTATCTAGTATATAGATTGGTCTGCTCCTCGGATCTCATCTAAGTCGACGTTAACGTTACACGTTCCGCTCTGTCATCACAGACATCACTCCTAATGTTAGCTAACGGTGCTAACACAACCTACCGCCCATATATTCTCTTCTTTCCTAGGTTCACCTACCTTTTTTTAGGTTTGATAGGAGAGCTGGTTCTGTTTCACTTACACTGCCTAGGAAATGTTTAACCAATGTTAAACATGACAGTGTTGAGTTGTGAGTGTTATCGAAGGACAGTCGTTAGGAGCAGCATCGTTTCCATTTCTTCTTCGATCCTTTCGCTGCATCAGCGTGAACTCACACTGAATGTTGGTTCGCTTCTGCCCTCTATCGGTCAATGCTGTTAACATTCCCCTCTCAACTGACCGATAGTGACCCTGGTGTTGATGGTAGTGTTGTGTGAAAGAAGTACTCAGATCCTGAAGTGAAGAATTTTAAATAGGACATTGCTGTTCGTTGTTCTCTTACTTCTATTGTTACTTGTTCAATAACTTTTAGTATATATGTATATATAATGTATGTAGCTGTGCTTTTCAAAATAAATAAATATGTATTAATATTATACTATACACACAGTGAGGCATCGTATTTTATTTGTATTAAGTAATAATGTGATTCTAACTTTTGAGTAAGGAGTATGTCATCACATTTCCAAGTGCCCGCGTAGCGCTACATTTGTTATTTTCTGAGTCCCGCGTGATGCACAGGAGGGTGGGGACCCATTTCTAACATTGAGCACTGACTCCGCCTGTCCGGACGAAGTTCGGCGTACGCCAGTTATTAATTAAAGTTAATCCTCTGCTACAGTTTCCCGGTGGGGAGAATTAGCCCAGCCAATCAACAGACTCCATTTAAAGGACCAAGGGACAGACAGCCAATTGCAGAAGACATGAAGTGTCACGTGATCATTGTTTTCTTCTGGCTAACATCACGTCATTCTGGAAATCAAGTGTAAGGTCGAATGACCCTGTGTATTTCTGTACTTTAACATTTTTGTGTTAACTTTAATCAAGGACGACCACTTAATGAGAGGGTTAAAGGATTCCTGGCTTTCATGAAACGAAGACATTAAAATACCGGTATGTTTCATTATGTTTTGTGTGGCCTATATAAATGCTAGCGAGTCAGCTAGCTGCGCAACTCTTGTGTTATCGGAGCTAACAGCTACTTCCAGATGTTTAAATGTGTTACTGTGAGTAGAAGTTTGCTCTTTAGGTTTCTCCTCTGTTTGAATAAGTTACCAAATAGATTTTACTTGTGAAGAAAAGCGCAGTGCTTTGAAGCTAGGTTTGGGAACAGTGTCAGTGGTTTTCATCTCATATATTATTTTCTTTCTATTTTCTGTTGTTTTTATTCTTTCATGTAAATATCACTTTTTTGTTGTTCATCACCAGGTTGCTGAAAAGGGAAAGCATAGACCTAAGACCATAGACCCGTTGGATGGTATTTATTCTTATGACCTGAAATAATGAGTCATAGATGGACTCCAAATACTTGGATGAACGTAAGCAGAGCATTTGTTATGTGCCAAACACATGCTCTGAAGTCAGCAGATTCACTTCCCTTGTCTGGTACCTCTCACTGTAGGGTTCATGTACAACACCCAGTTTGTTATAAGGCTGGCTGCCTCCAATGGAAGCACGTCCATCACCAGAGGATCAGAGGACGTAAAGGATGGCTCTTTAAAGCTAACCAGGCTAGACAAAGGCTTGGGCTCCACACCAGCACCCTGTATTTGAACACTTCAGCCTCACGTTGGTCCACTGGTCTGAGCCAACACATGTCGCGCGTCAGGAACACATTGGACACAGTTTCTAAAGCTGTGAGTGGGACACATACAGAACTTCTATCCAAAATTGCCAGACTCAAACCTAATGCTTTAAAGACTTTGAATAAGGCTGAGGTCAGAGTTGAGTCAGTGGCAAAAGCTGAGGAGACAGCAATCACAACTACTCATGCTCCCCCAAATGCTGCCCCTTGTTCTGCATCTACTACACCCAAAACTATAATTAACTCATCTCCTACTAGTCCTTCTGTTCCTGCTTCTGCTGCTGCATTTGATGCATGTGCCACTACCTCCACTCATTCTCAGAATTCTACACAAGCATCTGTCGCTGCCACAGTTCTGACTGTGCGAGAACTTAAGGAGAAAAGACTTAGGCGTGTTGTTCCAGCTGTCAAAGCCAGTTGTTCCAGAAATGAAGAGGAGCTTAAACCTTCATCAAATGACACTGAGAACAAGAGCACAACTTCCAAACAAACCACAGCACTTTTCCATCCCAGCAGCTTTTCAGTCAGCTTGGATGAGACCTACAACTACCTGGCCAATCATATCAACTCATACTTTGGCAGCAGTTCAAAAACTCAGGACAACAAAGTGGACAATGTTGACTATTCCTCTACTTCCTCTCAGGGTCAACAAACTAATGACCTCATGTTACTGTCTGATAAAAAGGACTCTGCTGCTCCTGTTAGCCCCGCTTCTTCTAAAAAGGGTTTAGGACACTACCTGTCCTACTCAGCTCCTACTGTGCAAGCCTTTGTTGGGAGCTACATTGCTCCCCTGGTCCCTAAGTTCAGGACAGGAGAATCCAAGAGTGCTACAGTGGAGGAGAAGAAGCTTGAGGATGCAGCAGCGAAACAGGTTGAGGCCACAGTTAGTAAGGAGCAGAAGGCTGCAGAGGAGAAAGCAAAGAAACTTCTACTCCAAAGGGAAAAGGTAGGTCTACAACAAAGTGATGTGTCATTTGGAAATCTCTAATTTTGTAGGAATGTGGAATTGATAATAAGAATATTTTTTTAGCAACCAGGTCCTTCAATATCATTACCATAGTTGCATAGTTCTTTGTGTAAACACTTTGTCATTGTAGTGTAGACGTAGATTCTAACTGTGTGAGATGTTATATGTGTCTGTGTTGCAGGGAAACATGATGCCCTCATCAGATAAATCTGAGTATGTGGTATGTTAAAGCAGGGTGCATGCTGTCTACATGTAGACCATAGCTCTTGCTACTCTATATGTTGACTGGTAGTGTAGTGTGCCGATGTGCTCCTTGAGTTCTAGGAATCTGTTTTCAAAAATAACCCACTTGTGGTGATAGAGGGCTACAGAGAGTGTGTACTTTGTAGGTCAAGCCAGGCTTTTATGTTGTAGAGATATAAACACACCTGACATTCAGTTTATGGCGAGGCTGGATTGAGTATTTATTTTGAAACAGCAGCTAATTATAAGCGAGTAAGCAGAAAACAAAAACACATGACCTATGTCCTTTTGCTGATGATATACAGTAGAATAATGTGATACACATATGGTTTATGGTCCAGTTTTGTTGTTATGTTTAGTTCAAGGGCCCGACAAGTAATCTGTACTATCAAGGTAACAAAAACGAGTTAATGGTACTTGAAATGCGTGTCTGTGGACAGTGTTTTGGAATGATAATTGCTGTGGCAGTTTTGTCATTAATCTGTTGATTTAACCACTATCCACAATGAATTACGCTACTTATGCTAGCTCATATATAAGCTTAATTTTCAGACCATGATTATGATGTTATTATTTAAAACCTTCTTCATTATTATAAACCAGCAGTTTACTTTAGATGGTAGTTAAAATAATACGTTGCTAACAGTAACCAATTTGCCACTTAAGTGTTTTATATACAAACAAATAGTTTCTCAAAATCTTTGACTGAAGTGTTCCACCTGAAGATGTGCTTAACAACATTTGGCGTCTGGCCTATGAACCTATGGTCCCAGCCAATGCATAACAGTGAAATCTAACTGCTTTCATATTTTTCTGTCTTCTAGATCATTGCCAGGGTGAGTGTGGACAGTCGAACTCGGGCTCTGGTCCAGGCTCTACACAGGGCGTCAGATGTAAGGGTCTACATCAACAGAGTGGAGGACCTCAGCTACCACCTCCTGGAGTTTCCAGAGACTCGTGGTGTTGCTGTCAAGGTCAGAAATCTGAACGGGCTTGCATTTTGTGTTTTGCTTTTTCCCAGAATGCTAACATCCTGAGGCTTTGTCAGCAAAGTGTCTGATGCTGTTTAATATGTCAAAAACATCAACTCTTATGTTTGGCACGAGCTCATTGTGTAAAGACAGTGTTTACAGCAGGACATTTTTTACACATACATTACTGTGTTATATCTATATCTATATCTGGAATGGAAACACCTACATGCTTCAGTCACAACAATATTCACTACCTCCATTCCTTTTAATGATGAAGGTATGATGTGTAGTCATCTCCCCTGGCTTGCCAATGTCCAGCCAATTTGCGAGAGGCAGTGTGATCGACCTCTCATTCAGAGAGCATTGACTGTTTGTGTCCTTGTTTGACTAACTGAAAAGCAAACTGGCAGAATAAGAGCGAGGCTGTATGACTGACTATGAGGACAAACACAGGGAAGGAGAGTTAAGACAACAGCATGTAAAATATCTCATGTTCAATTTGGGAAATGCCAGTATTAGATGATAAACTAAAACTAACTCATCTTACTCCTGAGAAAATTCTGTTGTCATGTCCTATCCCACCTCCACATTCCCACATTGTGCTAGTAAATTTGTGTGGCCAGCTCTAGTCTGATCCCAGTGTTTTTCATTCCCATTTCTTACTGCCACGGTATGTCTATGTCCTCCTCAGGAGAAGGTTATCCCTTGTCTTCTGCGTCTGAAGCAGGCCAGTGACCCAGGCCTGAGGGCGGCAGTTAGAGAAGCCCTCGCTCTGGTGGGCTACCAGAAACCTGTTAAAGGCCGTGGCATACGGATCCTTTCCATAGATGGAGGCGGTTTAAGGTAGAAGTTCAGCTCTTCTTTTTCTTTTCTTCACTGTAAGATATGATTCACTGATATCAAGTCTTTTCAGAGTGGAACTAAATAGCATTTACTGCAGCCAAGGCTGTGTCAGAATATTCTGAAAAGCAACCAACTGACTCAGTTATCAGTTCCAATCTGTAAAGTAAATGTACTCTTTGGAAACAATAACTGTAAATAGATAAGGATTTATGTCCTATTTGTCTTTGTGCTGTGGTTGTCATCTTATCAGTTAGTGTCTCTCTGTGAATGTGTGTCTGACTTTGTACTTCCAGGGGACTTCTCGCACTTCAGACTTTACACAAGCTGGAAGACTTAACCGGCAAACCCATTTACAAACTGTTTGACTATATTTGTGGTGTCAGCACAGGTACGGTGTCCTCCTGCCCTACTTCAGTATGTGTATGCATGTGTGCTGATTATCAAACTGGCAGCACTGATCACACACTGACCCATTTGTTGCTCTGCGCTTCTTTTGACCTCAATTTCACAAGCCTACTATACAATCAATGTAGGCGAGGATAAATCTCTTTCAAATTGTTAAGACCCTTACATAATTAATAAAATTGCAATATTAATATTATATGATCTACATTTGCATCTACACTTCATGAGTTAAGCTGTAGGTTGATACATACTTTTTTCACCACAAGGGGGTGCTGTGGACCACTGTCCGATTCACCTGCCATTTTAATTGTTTTCATTTCAGAGCATATTGAAAAACTGTGTTTTATTTACAGAGCACATTGGACGTTAATCGCCACCAGAAGTTTCTGTTTGTCCTCAGTTCTTATCAGTTCTCTCAGTCTTAATCTCCACCAGTTGGAGGTACTTCATTTTCAGATTTAGCGAACACTGTCAAAGCATAATGGAATCACCCTGCTAGATCAAATCATGTTCAGACATTTAAAACCCATCTGGGCCACATCTGGCCACTTTGATCACCCACATTATTCAGGTACACCCCAATTCTTCTGCCCTCATAGCACTGTTATGCCTTGTTAATCCTGGCAGGGAGAGAAAGTAGTGGAGAAGTATTTGCCTACAATGGTAGTCATGTTAATCCCAGGTGCTGGTTATAAATGGCTCATTCAAGGATAATTTTACTCTCAATTTAAAATCCTGTACGCGATTAACCTTGGATCAACTCCACACCTTTGAATGTTTATGTGTGTGTTGTTTCTTTCCTCAGGTGCTATCCTAGGGTTCATGTTAGGTGTGTTCCAGATCCCACTGAACGAGTGTGATGATATGTACCGGAAGTTGGGCTCAGATATTTTCAAGCAGAACGTCATTGTTGGCACTGTGAAGATGGGCTGGAGCCATGCTTTCTACGATAGTGAAGCCTGGGAGAACATCCTCAAGTCAGTTCCACTGTTATTGATGTTGATGGCAGAGTGGGTTGGGGGGGGTGGGGGGGGACTAAATCAGTTCGAGTAATGTTAAAATGTCATGATAGTAAAGCAGTTCAAAACCCATACTGCCTATGAGTTTTACTGCCCTTCTCCTTCCTCCCAGGCAGCCAATAATTTTGTGTTATTTTTACTAGAGTATAAAAATAAAGATATAGTAATGTGAAATAACCAAATAACCAAAAATAGGCAAGCCTTCAACTTAAAGCTCATTCCTGCTCTTTATTTTTTGTCAAAGTTCCATAAACATTGTGTGAAAATACATTTAAAGTGAGGATTTATTTACTAAGTCTGTACTGTCTTGCCATGCAGCAGTAATGTACCATGGATAACTATAAAATTAGATATGATGTTCACTGTGATGGAGGATGTAACTCAAACAATTTTTAAATTTCACATGATATGGAAAGTTAATTATTGTGATGGAAATGACTGTAAACCAGAGGCTGGTTGGAAGATTTGGACATATTAAAGAATTGAAAAAAAAAAAAACATCACTTGATGTTTGGTTCAGTAGAATGGTCCCTTAAAATAACTATGCTGATCACAAAATGATTTCATGTTCCATTAACAAATATGCAGCAGGGTTTTGTGAAGCTTTCAGAAAGTCATAGTACTATCCAAAAGTCACTAAGCCGGAAAATAACATCATCCTATCTTCCCTTCCACAGGGAGAAAATGGGTTCTCACCTCCTGGTGGAGACTTCAAGAAACCCCGAATGCCCCAAGGTGAGCTTTAGAAGATGTTCTGGCTCGTCCTTCCATCTTGCTCTGTTCTGGCACTGACCAGTGAGCCATCACCTCACCTTGTTTACTGGGATATTGCACAGAAAGCTTCTTTCTCAATCTCAGTCTTTCATTTTTCTGCAAGACAAGTAAAAAGGGAAATACTAAAGCGACATAAGGCAGTGTGGCTAAAGAAGTGAATAGGAGTTTCTATGTCAGCAGACTCCTCTGAGGCTCAGAGAAGAGAGATGATATTAAACTGATCTGTCAGCCTGCCGGTTTAGATAATGTACCGGCATTTTAGATATGTTTGGATGTAAAATGCTGCCTCATACTGAAAACAACGATCACGCTGTATGTCATCTCCTTTACCTGTAGGTGGCAGCAGTGAGCACCATTGTGAACCGGGGCACTCCTCTGAAGGCTTATGTGTTCAGAAACTACAACCTGCTGCCTGGAGTGCGTTCACACTACCTGGGGGGCTGCCAGCACCAACTCTGGCAGGCCATCCGAGCCACGTCAGCAGCCCCTGGATATTTCCAAGAGTTCACCCTGGGGAACGATCTCCACCAGGTCGGTTCCAGTCACAACAGTAACAGGGTAGCAGCAGAGGTATCTGTGATAGGCTTGATAGGCTTGATGATTAAATCAAACAGTTTAAATCAAAAATATCTCCTGTCAGTATTTGTTACAGAAAAGGTGAAGTAATATGACCCATAGCAGTGGATTTACATTCTACATTTAGATTTTACGTTTTTAGCTGATGCTTTTATCAAGGATGATTGACATGAGCACAACTGTTATATAACCTTAAATTCCTGGATCACCACCATTACAAACGATGTGCCAGACTCACAAAACATAACAAACACTGAATGTAGTTTTAAAGGCGCTTTTCTTTGGCAGCCCTCAGAACTGATGCTTCAGGTTTCCACAAAAACCGACGCAGTGGTAAAATGTCAGTCCTCAAAATGCTTACAAACAATGTAATCACACGTTTTAAGGTCAAAACAAAACCCCCTTCAATGCCACAATAAGTCTGAAATTTTACTCGGTTTTTGTCTTGAAACTTTTTAACTTTTTTTTAAATTCCTTGGCGGAAGAAGAATAGTTGTAATTGTAGTTTGGTGAATTTCTGTCAAGAACTTCAGCAGCCATTTCACATTATTATTATGTAAAATGCACATTATTTAGCCTCTTCTTACTACGTCGATTGAATGCATTTCATGTGCAAAAGATTACAAAATTACTAAATAAATGGCCAAGTCCCTAAAGTACCTCTGTGTGTATATTTACTGATCTTCTTGGTAGACCCTCTAGCTAAAGTTGAGGTCACCTTTTGACCTGCAATGCCTGAACCAGTCAACAGACAATTTTCCCTGGGTTCATTGGCCGCACATGAGTCCGATTAATATAGTTGGGTCAGTTTCGCACAGTTAATTCAGGGGCTTCAGTTCTGGGAAAACACACATTTTCTCATGCAAAGTTGTGCTCTTCCTCACCCTATAATTATTTCCATTCAGTAACATTTTAATACTTCAAACCATTTTCCAACAGTACATGAATAAATGCACAAACAATTCAGTGTGTGCAGTTTGCCCTGTTGGAAAACCTTTGCTTGGCCACTGCTTGGAACTGCTCCCTGATATTTAACGTTTATTGTTCCTGTGAGGGCTTTTATTATTTTTTTTTTTAATTCATTCTCTCTTTCACACCCTGCTTCACATTCACACAGTTCTGCAGTCCTCTGCTAGAGTAATACAGGGCTTATTGTTGGTCCACTGGATTTAAATACTGTACAGTGTGTGCTGATGGTGGAGAGTTTGAAGGATTTTGAGAAGCCTAATGAGAAAAATCCTTTGCACAGTAAGCAGGAGGGAGGATCTCCATTTCCTTACTGACAGTGTTTATTTCCAGTCAGTTACATTTTGACAGGAGAGTGACGGGTAGAGTCGCAGTGAGACGCACTTAAATGCATCTCCACTAAACAGTCATGCATTAGCCATCAGCATCATCACAAGCCGCCAGTCCTCTCTGCCATTTTGCCAATCAATAAGTATGGCTACTCTTTACCTTCAAAGCAAGGACTTAGTCAGAGAGGAGAAGAAGAAATAAGAAACCACACGAGTAAGAGACTAAGTTGTAAGTAGTTGCAAAGTGCTTTGAAAAATTTATTTAAATATATATAACTTAGTGTAGATGCATGCACAGCAAGTCATTATGCTCCATTTCTGTTTGAAGATTCTGTTTGACCTGTCACCTCCAGATGTCAGTATCTCCTTGAAGTGACATTCAAAACACAGAAGCTGTGTACAGGCTGACAAACGCAACACAGACCTAGTGTGGCACACACACATATGAATGAGCATGTGTTTGCATCAAAGGCGATATCCTGTGTCGACAAGCTCCCACACTCTTAATTGGAAGCTGTGTTAGTTGTGTAGGTGAATGGGGAAGTGCAGGAAGAGAGAATGAAAGAGACTGGTTGATGAAAACCCACCTGTGGTGGGAGATTTCCCCAGCCTGCCGTCTACTATGTCTCACCCTACTATGAGATGCATAAATTATCCCAATGCAGCACTTCCCTCATCACACACAACTGTCTGACTGCTACATCTGCCTCATTAGAAGGAACAGACAGACAATCTAATAATGGAACTGCTAGTCCAACCACTGTTACTCGGCCACCAGCAGGGAACCTCACACTGTGTGGAGATGAGCCACCACCAGTAGTTTAATATATTTAACACATTTGATGTGAAATCAGTCACAAGTGTTTTATTTAAATTACTTTTATTTCAAAAGAAAGTCTCAAATGAAAAACTGAATGAAATTGGAAAAAGAGATCTCCAGTCCTGACTCAGTATGACACACTTTTTTCGCTGTGCTCATGTTCTTCTCAGGGTAATAAATCTTCAGAGTATATTTTAAGGTTGTGTTTTAGCCTTGACTCACATTTCCTGTGTGATTTGAGCATTAGCTCGTCTATTCTACTTTCTGCCCTTTTATTTTCAGGATGGTTTTTACCTGTATTCACCACATCTGAAGATACATCTGACATCTCCAAATTATGCAGGCAACAGAACACTAACATTAGGGTGTAAACCTATATATTTTTTAAACAAAGTCCAGTTTGCTGTTTCATATTATTGCACAAAATTGGAATACCATTAGAAGTGAGCAGAGTTAGGAAAGGGCAACTTGTGCTTCCAGAGACAAACTTTCTTTCTTTTTCTCTTCTTTGTTTTTAGGTCATGAGCTGTCTAATTGGCTTCTTAGACTTCTGTTGGCTCAAAAATATTAAACGCCTTGAGTTCATCTAAAAGGTTAAGGCAAAACAAGACAAAAATGGTCAGATTTAATTTAATCAGAGATTACAGAAGGGTCCATTATGTTTTTTTTAGAAATTTAGTTTGTGGGAAATTTAGTTTATAAATATCAAGATATGAAGTTGGATTAGTTTCAGTTTTCAGTGATTAAAAAAACCCAAATTTAATTTTTGTTTTTGAACATGATTGGACAGTGGAATAAAGGATAAAGTCAAAGAACAGCATTTGTAATGACTTCCTTTTAATATAGAGCTTCAATCAGCTTTTAACCACCTTACTTTCCTTATGAACCTCTGGCCAGATTCAGAGTGCCACCCAGTCTGATGACTTTATTCACTGGCTATTTGAAACCGGTCGCGAGCATAACATGCTGCGTCTGTGTGATGTCAGGATTCCCTTAAGAGAGAGTCATCTCGCTCTTTTCCACGAACGCCCACAGAGTTTTCCACTTAATTCAAACCGCAAACAATCACCCTTTTGTACAGTGAGCTCAAGAGAGTTGCCTCGCCATGTGCTAAATGAAAGCCCGAATTCTGAAGCAGTGCTTCAAGAAAGTTGTGATTGTTCGTTGATGTTTCTGTGATTCTGCAGGCTGGAACAGAAATCTGTCTGTCAGAGCCAGAACTTCAGATTCAGACTGAGTACATTGGGGAAATTGTAATTTGGAAGAAGACCTTTGAAGCAGTGCAGCCATGGCATTATCAAAGCCTCACACTTGCTACCATAGCCATGGAGGGGATGCCTTAGCAAAGGGGAACAAGGGGAAAAGAGACAAAAAAATGGAGGAGATGAAGGGAGGGAAGGGGGGGGCGCATTAATGCTCTCTCAGTTATCTCTGCTCTAAAGAACACAGAAGTAGAAGACTTCAGACGTTTCACAATGGATGCCAGGGCATGTGTGGAATGGTGAGGAGGGCCCAATTTTTTCCGCCTCGTTGCCATAGCATCTCCTGAGGCGATGGGGAGGAACGGGAGCATGTTTTGTGCCCACCTCTGCCACTATTTGTTGGTACGCATGGGATCAGTGGGCCACCACCCCCAGTGTGAGCTCTTGAGAGCCCCAACAAGGCATCAGCAAGGCATCAGGCTCAGCAGAAAGACTTCACACAGCCAGGAATGGAGTAGGTCACATCAGCAGCACCATACATTTTTGTCACTAATGAGTGGCGGAGGGAATGAGTCATAAATGAGTCGAAGAAGTCATTAGATGTGGCAGATTTGGCTAAAAAGAGGAGAAAAGAGGAGAACGAAGCCTAGAGTTTCACAGAATTAAGTGCCATTCCAAAAGTGCAGTTCAAGAAATCATAACCTTTTGGATCATCTTTTCCTCCCCTCCTTTTTTCCTTGTAAAGGCCACTGCAGGTGAAGTTATTGGTCATAAATTACATGCTCAGCACCACAGCAGAGAGGTGAGAGGTGGTGGATTCAGGGAGACGACAGAGAAGATAAATCTGAGCTTTTAGCTACTTCCTCATCCCAGCTCTCTCCTCCTGCGTTAAGCCCTGAGAGCTCGGCCCGGAGGCTATCGGAGGATGGAGCTCAGACTTATGAGCCCTGCTGCAGACAGCTTCCTCTTCCTAGACAGAGTCAGGATCTTTTTCCCTTGAGCATAAACTCACACACATGGATTGTCTCATTGTCACATTTCCCCAATTGACTACTCTTTTTGTTCTTTTGTACTGATATGTTTTCACACATTCACAAACACTTGATTGCACAGGCACACTTGTTTGGGGATTAGGACGGTCCCAGCGATTATGTTGACTGGCTGCTGTATGAAAGCTTTCCTGAATCTTCCTCTGTCTCTAACATCCTTTCCTTCTCACAGTGCAGCACACAGCAGGCCTCTCACTGCAGTTGTTCCAGATTTCTTAAAATAAGAAACCTCAGCTTTAAACCTTGTATTACAAAGCATCGGTATGTAAGTGTGTTTGTTCAATCACCTCTCCCGACAAGCACAGCAGGGAGATTAGCCTTGAATTGTCCAGTAGGTGACTAATTATGATGGACATTTAAAATTATACTTTCTAATATGAAGTTGCCAAATATGTACATAAACCCTCAAAGAAATCTAGACAGAGTAAATATGAGTGAGAGGGTCCTGCATCCATTTATATCGCTGCAAGAACTGTCACAGTTTAACCTGAATGGTTACAGCCAGCAGAGATGATTCATTGTTTCAATACTGGGTGGTCATGTGTGGTCATGTATTCGCCAAATGTGTGGGAAAAGGTAACTGTGCGCAGTAGATCTCAATTGCTTTGCCTGCCTGGGGCAAAGTTGCCACTTGCACAGATGGGTCCCTCCTCTATTGACAGCCTGAGAAGATGGTTTGAACCACAATGTGACCTTTGGGGCCTATAAAGAAAAAAAAGACAAAGAGGGAAACTGGTCGACGTAATCACATAATATGGCATGAAGACCTTTGACTTGACCTGGCCACCACTTAAGAGTGACACTCACCACACTAACACCGTTGTCAGTCTTATCCTCGCTGATGACAATTGTGGCTTTTATGTGGATTGGATGCTATTTAGGCAATTAAGTTTACTCAATGAGCAGATTTATGTTTCTGATTACGGAGACAGTGACTGAGAAAACTTTCTTTTATGTGCAAAAGGCATGAATTGATTTTGAAGATAAGATTTGAGAGTACACACAAGTTTTATATAGCAGCCTAATTATCTACTCTATCGATTGAATGACCACCTCTTGAAAACAGAGTGGCTATTGTGACAGGCATAATCAAATGTCCATGATTTATGTAATGCTTCCTTAATTAATCATCTGAGAGAAGGGACTCTCACTGGCAGAGCCTCATTATAAATCATGACAGATCTCAATGCCCTTCAGTTCAGCTCTGTCAAAGAAGCCAAAGAAGAAATTGTAATAACTACAGCTGCTCAGTAGGGCTGTGATGTGACAGCTACACCAGATGTATCTCTAAGGATCACCTCATTTAGATTTAAGCAAGCGCTCTGTTCTCTGTGTTGTGGCCGCTCATAATGACCCTCGCGCAAGGCAGCACTGAGGCTTGCCCACGGGTTAGAGAAGTAGAGAGATACAGATGCACACAGGCTGAATGAAGAGGATGAAGTTTGTTGTCCCAGCTAATGGGAGCTGACATACACTGGGGCGTGAAATGACTTTTACTGATCCTGACGATAGCACCTCTTTCCTATTCAAATCAGCGCTCTGCCCCTAAGACAGCTTAAACCGGCACAATGAAGATAAGGTCCCAGAAGTTAATGACAGTGGAGACATTTCAAACTGCAATGCAAGGGACCTATAATTGTGCATGTCTTAATTTTGTTTATTTATCATGGTTCATATCATCTGAGTAGTTTGTTTCAGAATCCACTGTAAGAGTTTGTTCTTTTCAAAGCCGTATTTCATTTTAATTTGCCACCTGAACGTGAAATATGAAATGTTCCCATTGGTGTAGGAGCCCTAATTAGCTGAGAACTCGCTTTGTACACATAAAGGAAAAAGGGGAGCTGATTTTTGAATCAGCCGTTAGACCCCGGAGGGCAAATGCAAGGCCAGACAAGGTCTGATTCTCTGGAGCGTCAACCAGTGGAATCAGGAAACGCCGTGAGAGGAAATCATTCAAATCAAACCTTTGAGGAAGTCAAAATTCAAACTTGGCATTTCAAAATTCTGCTTCCTGTCAGACTCTGGGGTTAAACTTCCATCTGACAGAGGTGCACGGCACATGGCCTTTTTTTTTTGTTTGTTTTTTTGACAGTGAGATTGAGTCATTGTAAATGCAGGCAGCATTACAGCTCTAAATCCTTATAAATGGAAGTGACCTTTGCTTTGCCTCATACTGAGTGTTTGACAGGCAGCTTGAGTTTAGCCATTTTGTATGCAAAGCTCCTTTGCAGCTTGCCGTAAGTAGATCATTGTTTCTAATTTAACTCCTCATACAAATATGCCCCGGCCTCAAGAAACCCTTGTGTGAGAATGTGGCAGTGGACCAAATGTGGATATGTCACTAAAAAGTGGCTTTAAACAGCCCAGACTCTGCTGTTGCTGCTGCTGCTGCTGCCTCAGCATCTGCCAAACTGTTCCCACTGTATTTTGAGCGTGGTACCTTTTCTGTCAAGGAGACTTGTTTGGTCTTGACAACTGTGGAAGAAGATGTTGGATTCCAATTATCTTCTAAATAACTGATTCTTGGAAAAGTTCTGAGCGCCACAAACAAAGAGTCCTACCAGTCTTGTAGTGGCACCACAAACTTTCCTCACTGCCAAAAACCAGACTTTCCTCCAAGGCCACAGCTATGTTCACCAGCTCTGAATTGCTCAAGCAGGTGCACTGAAATGGAGACAAGTTATAGCATTCAACACCCAGCTCACAGGAGCAATGTGCAGCTGGCTTCTAGTGTTACATGCCTTGGCTCTGTGTGGAAGGCTGGCCCTGTGTAACTTGCCCCCGGCTATCAGCACAAAGAGCCCATAACTGGACCCAGACTGTTGCTATATCTGCCACTCAGTTCAGAAAATGGAGCCACTCACAGTGGTGTGAGTGATACGAAAACTGCTTAGTTGTTTTGTTTCCAGCTGAGTTCGTCTGGTGCTCTCTGCAGTCAGAGTCCCTCTCAGTCTCCATTAGGAGCAACTCCAGTCCAGGAGTTTCTCTCTTTTCTGTGATTCATTTCTTGGTCTGCCAGACACCCTGCTGGTGCATAATGACGTGCTTTGGACAAACGACTACCTCAGCAGTTCTTCCATGCTTTGTGGCAGAGTGAAACTCTTTTTGTCCATCTCAGCTAGTGAGATTGGTACTCTCTGAGGCTCCGGCTCTCACAGGAGATTCACTTTAGTAAGCAAATATAAGATTTAAAATGATTCATACATTACATTATCATAATGGATTATTTCTTATGAATCAAAGAAAGTTCCTTTATCAGGCAGTTTGATTCAGAGGGTCCGGAGACCTTTGCATTTGCAGTTTTTCACATTTCCAAATTTCATTTTTAGCCATTCTATCAGCACGGATTGGCATTGACTGTCAGCTGATTCATCCCTTTGGTCCAGGCTGAGATATCGCAAAAACTATTGGATGGATTGCTGTGAAAATTGTCCCCGGGACATTCATTGTCCCCAGAGAATGTATTCTAGTGAGTTTTGTGACCTTCTTACTTTTTCTCTGGCACCAACAGTAGGTCAGAGTTTTCACTCAGTCAGTGTACTATCCCATCATCTACTAAATGGATTGGTACAGAAAGCCATTTCCCCCTCAGGAAGATTTGTAATGACTTTTGTGATCCCCTAACTTTTCATCTCGTGGTGCCATCATCAGGTCAAAATTTTCATGTGTCCAATGTAGGGCTGCTACAAACAGTTATTTGTGTTATTGATTAATCTGTCAATCATCGTCTCGGGGTCATTTGTCCATAAAATGTCAGAAAAAGGGGAAATATCCCCATCACAAATTCCCAAAGGACAGTGTGCCTGTCTTCAGAAGTCTGAAGTCTCATTTTCACTTTATTATTATTATGTTATATACGTTATTATTACCATTATTATGACCATACTTTGGGCATGTGAGCATGTTTACTATAGCATTTAGCTCAAAGCACTGCTGTGCATAAGTCAATCTTAAAAAGCACTTCAAGTGTGGAGACTGCAAATTCTTACTCTTGATTGGCAGTTATCTAACGCTCAGTTATTTCTGTTTATTGTCCTGTTTTTCTGGCTTTCCTGTAATTTCACAATGTTACTTATAGTTTTCACAGAGAACTACTATATTACAAGCGACAGGTCATTCTCAAAGCGCCAGCTATCATTGGAGCTATTACTTGATGCAGTGCCCCCAGTCTAACTACAATACCCAATTTCCTTGGCAATTTTATTTTCCTGGTCTTTGGATTGATGATATAATTTTTCAGTCCATCTCCCCAGATGATTAGCAGACCCTTGCCTTTGTAGGCAGCTCTCACAGTCCACCCCCCCCCCCCCCCCCCCCCCCCGTCCCCTCTCCTCCCCAAGCCTCAGTGTTTATGAATCCTGTATGAATTTATGTGACATACGCTGCCAGAGACACGTACCCATATTATTATATGCATTGACTCTAAGCATGCATGAACTCGATCAAAGATGCACACACAATCAGTCACATAAACAAGCACTCTTCCCCCTAGAGTGTCCCTACACCCTTGGGGCCCTCCAGCTTCCACCCCCCAGCCTGGCCTCTTTAATGAGGACTGGCCCCTGTGTGTTTGATCCTGCTGCCAGCTCGCAGCCCTGCGGCCCCTCAGCCTCATGCCTATTCAACAATCCCCACAGCCTCTCCAGTTACTCCCCCATTGCCTTGAGGAGACTATGGATCCAAAGAAAAAGCACTCCTGGGCGGCTGTTCGATATCAAAGCCAGCCTGACTGAAACTGTGAGGGAAGGGAAAAAAAAACCAACAATTTAGCTCTGTGCTTTGTAGACTTACAAGCAGCTCTGGAACTGCACACGAATCTGTTCTTTTTGTTTCGTCAGATGTTCTTCAAAAATTTCATCCATTGACTGTTAAAATCCATGAAAGGCTTTTAGGTTTCAAATGCCAATTAATTGGTTTCACCATGACTGTGGTCTTGGCACAAAACACCATTCAGAGCCTGTAAATTGAGTCTCTAACATGGCACTTCTTCTGTTTTGTGCACAGGATGGAGGTCTGCTTATTAACAACCCCACAGCACTGGCCATCCATGAGTGTCAGTGTTTGTGGCCTAACACGCCCTTAGAGTGTGTGGTCTCACTCGGTACAGGCCGCTTCGAAAACCCTGGCAAGAACAGCACCTCCTACACGAGTCTCAAAACCAAACTCACCAATGTCATCAGCAGTGCCACAGACACTGAGGGTAAGTGACAGTCGCTGCAAAATCTTCATCATCTGAATTTGGTTTATTTGGATCGTTTATTTGACTTGTCTGCCCTCTGAAAACAAGTACTGTTTGTTTTTTTCAAAATTATAAAAACCTAGTGTAGCTCTACAGTGGGTAGACAAAATAATGTGAACACTTCTTGAAAAATAAATGTAACTTAAAGGGTCTTTCCACTGATTTTATAAATAAAAGTCATAGTACATGTCACATACAGTTGTATAATGTCTCCCCTGGCTCTTAAGGGAGATATGTAGTAGAAAGCATGTGTTACAAACTGGAGTTGTAGAGTTTGAGAGGTGTGGGTGCTTACGAAACAGGGAGGGTCTAACAACAACAACTTCAGTTTGGACCTTTGTTCTTTTATAATCTGGGTTTTATGAGTCCTGCAACTTTGTGGTAGAATACTATACTGCAATACTAAATATCCAGTGTGCCCCTTTAATCCCAAAATGAAACAGATGTGCAAAAATGGGTCATATCAGGTCGATTTTATTTGATTAACTATACGAGAGGCCTGGCACATTTTATAGGTCAGCCACCGGAACAGGGTCAAAAACAACTTATTATTTTTGTTGACACTGGTCAAAAACACCGAAACATTACTTATTATGTCAAGGGAAACAGTCCCAAAAATCAGGACATGACATGCCAAACACAGACAAGCTGCATCAACAAAGAGGAAAACCAGCCAAAAGATGAAACTCGCCAACAGGGCTGAACCACACGGTACAGTATATTGATGGATGGATGGCTGTAAATAGACGGTATGGGCAACCTAATGTGACACAGTGGTATTGTTGGCAATGTTGATTTTGCACACTATAATTAGAACATGCAAAGACTTGGGTACATTATGCTCCCGGTTTCTGCATCATTTCTTAGGGAATGAATTGGGTTTTGATGTCATCAGCCAGGAAATACTGCACTGCAGGTCGACTTTGTTCTGGATACGTCCCATCGTGGCCCTCTGTAGTGGCTAGCTCTTCTGTCTCCTTATCACCTCTGGACACGGGCACCTCTGCTGTGCCTAAATTTGGCTCGGTCCCCTCCCTGTTGCTGTGGTGCAGTGAGTGACCTAGATGCTTCTCTGCACTTGTTCCTCCTGTATTTGGGATTAAGCTCTCTGCAGCTTTCCAACGGGCTTTGTTATTTAGAAACAGCAGATTAGCAAGAGTGTTTATCACAGATTTTCTCTTTTTCAAAGCCCTTTCTGTTGACAGAGAAAATCAAGAGTTTTAACAGTTACCGCCCAAGTTGTTCAGCTGAAGCAGCACACTGGTACGTAATAAGATCAGAGAAAAAACTGTCTGTGATTGACTGTAGTAAATGTTGGAAACAGCAAATTGTAATAGGACAGGAAAATGTTTTTAATCTCTAGAATTGAACAAGTGTTATCTGTTAAATGAGTAGCCTTGTCCTTGTCTCAGTATTTTTATAGGTGTATATAATGTATAACCTTTCAGAATGCGATATTGTAACACAGTACATCGACTGCTTATGAAAACACAAAAAATAAAAGTTGATATAACACTCCAAATAACCCTCAGATAAATAAGTCCTAGTAGAGTTTTGCTCCACAGCCTCAAAGGCAGCCAGTGTTAACAGAATCCATGTTTGGGCTCCCGCACTGCTGAACTACTGTGGGAACACATACAGAAAGAAACATCACAGTCACCTTTTTGGATCCTCTGGGCATATTTACCACTTTATTATTACCAGCTGCCTCTTTGTTTGCATTTGTATGTTGTTGATTTTAAACCTCTCAGGCGAAGCAAATGAAAACAGCCGTGACAGACAAGTCTGACATTTTCACTTGGTTTTACTTCACACTTTCAGCCCTAAGCGTTTATTCTGGAACACATGTAATGCTGTCACAGCGTTGACAGACAAGCTTTAACATTGCAAGCCCTGTTCGCTCTTAACACAATACTGGAATGTTTGTACATACAAAAAAGTTAATTATGTGTTTATAATTTAGTTTAATTTGCGACCTCACTCTCACCTCTCTTGCTCCCTCCAGAGGTTCACGCCATGCTCGACGCCTTCCTCCCTCCCGACACTTATTTCCGCTTCAACCCCTACATGAGCGAAGACATCTCCATGGATGAAAACCGACAAGAGAAGCTCAGCCATCTGCAGGCTGAGGGCGTCCGCTACCTGGAGAGGAACGAGGAAAAGCTGAAGAAGGTCAGTCGCATCCTCACACGAGAGAAAAGCTCCGTCCAGAGGATGGCAGAGTGGGCCAGGCTCAGGGCTGACATGTACAGTGGCCTGTCCTTTTACTACTCTAAGTAAACAAGTATACAAGTCACCTTTACCTCACATGAAAACTCTTCCTTTATTCTAAATTGCCTAGAATATGTCATGTTACCATGATTAGTGTGTCATTGTTGTTGACTTCTCGTCCTGTAGCTTTGATAAACATTGCTTAAACGCACAAATAGGTAAAGTATCCTACAGGCCAAACTCTACCTTCCTCCTCACTCACACTTCACACTCAGACAGTGATTTTAGTGATAATGTGTTTGGCAGTGAAAAAGCATCTGTTTGCCACTGTGGTTGGCTGCACTCAGCTTAGCACTGTTGCTTTCAAAGAAGATGTGTTAAATGTCGTGTGGATTTGGGAACTTCCTGAAGAGACGCTGTCAGTCTTGTAATCAAATGTGTCTTGCATGATTAAAGGAATAGTTTGACATTTTGGGGAACCGTGCTTCTTCACTTCCTTAGCAAGCGTTAGATGACAAGATCGATACCACTTTCATGTCTGTACGGTGAATATGAAGCACAACGACTAGAAACAGGGGAACACAGCTAACATGGCTCTGTCCAAAGGTAACAACATCTTCCTACGTAGCTGTTTCCCTGTTTCCTGTCATGCTAAGCTAGCCTAACCAGCTGCCAGCTCTAGCATACAGAAATGAGCCCGGTATCGATCCTCTCATCTAACTTTCAGCAACAAAGCATCATATTTATTATTAAGAAATAAGTACATTTCCTAAAATGTCAAACTGTTCCTTTAAAAAGCAGCATACTGTAAAAAGTTTTACAGTAGCCAGGAATGGTTTTTCTAGACTGTTTTTCCAAGGCGAGAACCTTTTTAACCTTTTTCTGTCCTTGGAACGATTTGTTATGACAACCAGTATATCCTCATAAACCCAGGTTTGTACTTTCGCAGAAAAATATGTGTTGTTGAAAAAATGTATGTATTTGTTCAGCTAAGCTGCCATCATGTAACACTGTCAAACAGGAATGTAAAGAAAGAAAACATCTTACTTTTTTGTAAAAGGCCTAACCAAGGTCAATCTGACATTTCTCAGTCGTAATGACTAAAACTTGCACATTTAACAATGCAGCTACTGTATGCAGCTATGTATTGATAATTGTAACATCAGTACGTGAGGACCCACTTGAAGCGTTACTGTATTACATATATTGTATGTAAATGCATGTTATATTTAGATTTTAAATACAAAGACAAATCAGTATCTAGTAAAAAACTGAAAAAAATGTAAGCTGCAAAGATTTAATCCAACATTTAATTCTAATTCACCTATAATGATTAATAATAAATATAGCAATGAATAAATATGGATAGCAGATATGTAATTTTTAAATAATTATCCAAATGGAGCCTCACTGTCATAAGGATGTACTGTTGTGTATTATTTTAGCCTAAAAGTATTTTAGTTGAGTTGTTTCAGAAGCTTTTATCATTGTGTGCTTGATTGTTTGGTTTTATGGATTCCCCACAGGCAGTGCACATTTTCTGCTCTGTCTTCAGTGTGCCCTCTTTCCCTTTGATGCCTCTTCTCAAAAGCCTCTTTCACCCTTTCTACCTTGAAGTGCTGTGTTTTAGTCTCCACTCTGCTGTACTATAATGTTTGCTGAAAGAGATTGCTGCTTATTGATTTGTCATGGTTGAAAATGATCCCGTGTTGCTGTGTCTTGTGCTTTTTAAAAACAAAATGCACTGCAAATGTTCATTTCCATGCCTAACCTGGTCAAGTACTGTATAACCTAAGGTAAAATGGACACAGATATTAGCCAGATTAATGTAATTCCACTCTTCTCCTGTTGGTCCCGCGTAAAGACTATCTGAGAGCGTATGTAATTAAAACCCATCACTGAACCTCGCTGCATCTTGCCTCCTAATTATATGAAGATTAGCTGATTGCGATCTGAGGAAAGCTGCTGTATATATTGTGAGGAAGAAGGGACGTGTTAATATTAAGTTGATAACTTGTACTCACAACTGCATAATTATTTCAACAGAGATCTGGACTGATATGCAGCCTCACCTCAGTTTCCAAGGTGGCTTGATTAGCGCCAAATTCTGATGCTGCCAGTGTCTCTCTTCCTTCTAACTCAAATATATGTTGTTGTTTTTTGTTTCTGACTGTGAAGGGAGGGGTGTATTTTTCAGTGGAAAGTTAATTTGACGGCCCATCCCTGAGCTGTCTGTCATAAAAGCGAGGAAGGTGAGATGAGATGACTGTGCAAGGCTATGCTCAGGCACCTGGGTAACAGCCCCAGCCAGTGATGGATCACATTTCCCTCCAGCATAAACACCTTACACTGACACAGCTCTCCGCCAACTGCTCACACGCATGAAAACACATCGATGGCTTGCAGAAGGCAGAGCACACAGCAAACAGCATCAACAGAGGTCTGAGGAGGAAATAATACTCCATGTAGGCCATTGTTTTATCTGGACTTTAACAGCAATACAAAGCAAATTTAAAAAAGTAAGCGGATGAAGAGAGTGTCCTACATATCATTCAGTATTAACATAGAAGATGAGAGTTGATGTGAGTTGTTCTTACTTGGCAAGTTTTGAATAAGACATCACATTGCGTGACATCTTTCACAGGGGAGATTTTTGGAGAAACTATTCTTCTCCCTATCAATCAGTCACCAGTACGGTAACACAAGGCATCTAATCAGAGGATTAAGCAGTAAGTTAGGAATCGCTGGGCTCCTCTTTACCCACTTCTTTTTCCTGCACCTGTACCCAGATGGTATTTCACTAGGATAACCCACTCAGTATTAGCACTGATTTCCAGGAAATCCAATACATGTACTAAAAACAAACAAAGCCTGTAGTTTGTTGCTGTGTGGACATGTCAACTCAAGTAATTTCAGTTTACTTACAGAACCCATTTAAAACAGCCCATGATGACCAAAGTGCTTCACAGAGAGATGAGAATTAGAATCAAATAAGAACACATGCATAATTATGAAGATCAACGAGTCAATTAGCTGATTCCATTTAGAGGCACCACAATACTGAAGGCTGCTCTTGAATGTACACGTTCTTAAAAGACTACAAGCATGGATTTTCTTTTCTTTTTCTTTCTGATACTTTAAGGACGGTTTGTTTAATTTAAATTTCAATGCTACTTTGAATTCCCACATCTTCTGGTTTAGTGTTCATACTGTAAAGGGTCCACCATCTATCCACTATCTTTGCTGCTTTTTATTCAGGCACTGAAGGTGATTCCTTTGTCTTCCAAAGCTGGATCTTAAAATTGGCCTTACATGTTTTCTCCTTTTTAATTTGGTCCAATAGTTTCTTTCCGAGCAAATTCACACTCTGACTCCGAGATGTGGTCATTAAAAACACATTCTCAGGGTCAAGTGAAGAACTTCCCTGTGAGTGAGTGAATGCTGCCATATAAAATAAAACAGATGCAGTCACACAGTGGCCAAGCTCTTACTTGTTAACAGAAAAAAAATATTCTTCTTTACAACCTCTTTGATGGCAACGCCACATTTCATTCAGTGATGGGAGGTGAGACAAAAGGCTTCACTTTGTGATATAAGCAATGCTAAAAAAAATATATATTCACAAATATAGTGAGAAATAACCAAAAGCAGGAACCAAGGATTCACATGAATAATGGTTAATATACATTCAACATGTTTGCCACAGAAACACACGTGCTCCACGTGTTGTCACTATACTGTGTTTAGTGGATTCCTGTCATGCTTTTGCCCCCTGTGTGCTAACAGGGTTAAACAGCCAGTAAAGGCTGCTCCCATTCAATATAGAAAAGTCATAATGTAATTAAACAGCAGACTGAGGGGGGAAATGCATCCTCCTCTGATGTAAACAGATCTGACTCATGAACTTGTCCTCCAGCAGTAATCGCATCAGTAATTTGATTTATTTTGCACCTTTGGCCAGACCTCCAGACTCTGAATATGGATACGTCTCCTCAGTCCATGTCAGGAACGTATCTCGAGGAGGTTGTGACAGGTACCGTGTTCTCTCATCTTTGCTGTTGTGTAACTGCTGTTTATCCTCAGGGTGGCTGCTACTCAATTACACCTCACATTAAGCTGCAGCAAATAAACCCAGCTCATTAGTGTTTAATTAGTTTTGGAGAGAGCTGCTGATATTTAGATAAGATATAAAGAGTTTAATTTCAACATATGACTGTCACATTTGAAAAAAAAAAAGTAACAGAAACACAAGTGATAGAAAAACACACCCTGACAGATTGAACAAATGATAAATTATGTGAATTAGTGTCTTTAACAAAGTAATAAACTTTTACATCATAGATAAATAGCATTGGAAATGCTGAGTTCTTTTTTTTTTTTAAATTTCATTAATAAATGGCATTCTGAATTTCTGGCTCACTAAAAGAGAAAATGTCAACTTGTGAATGTATAATGGCTGTGATGTTGTTTTAGACTGCTGTGAATTGATGTAAGTCCTGACTATGAGCCTGCTGATCTGTGTTGAATCTGTGTTAGTTAATCATCACCTCTGATGGGAGCCAGGCCATTTCATGGTTGGCTTGCTGGCGCTGCAACTGTTATCCACTTTGTTCTGAAAAGAGAAAAGAAATAACACTGAATCAGTGAAGAAAACAAGCCAAGTGATGACTCTGTCTCTCCTGCACAACAGCCATGCCATGTGTGAAGTTTTGAATCTCAGTGGGCAGAAGACTTCAAGGATCCACCGCAGTAATAGGCAAAGTAATTGGAGTTACCAGTGAGGCAGAGACGATGTCTCCTCTGGTGGGTTTTTGCATTTCAACACAAAGCCCTGACAAGATTCACTTTGCAACTTGCAAAGCGCTAACTTTGTCTCCATGGTGCTGTATCCTTGAACTTCTGAAAATCCCTCAGAGTATTTTATGGCTAATATGCATTGGGGAAATTAAGAGAATATTTTAATGAGATTCAAGAGGTTTTCAGACATATCTGGAGGCGGTCTGAAATGAGAGGCAAGGACAATTACAATACTTCCCAGTGTGGCACTGGGAAGGGAGATGTGGGCAAGAATCCCCAGCTCCATCCAGTTGATGATGAGGGAAACGGCCGCTTTCGACATTGGGGGATTACATCCAGCAAACGACCTTGGCTGCATGTCAGCTCCTCTTTCTCTCAGTTTTTGGTTGGTTTCTTTTTAGTGAAGCAAAAAGTCTTAAGAGATATTTCACATATAAATAAAGATGGAGCACTGAAGAAAGAATAGGAGCGTTGGGGAGATAATGGATTTTACCCTTTGAAGGTTCATTTTGGTGTAGTTCTTTCGGCCTCTGATGATGAACTGCACCTCAGCATGTTTCCTAACGATTATTAACTGTAAAGTCATTTTCATCTTGCTTCAGATCTGTGCCACTACCTAATTTTAGCTAATCTCTATCAACCAGCTTCGGGATGGCAACTCAATCCAGAAACCCCATCTTCTTGCCAAACCAGGCTTATCCTAGTACCAACTGCATCACTTGCTCTCTGTGTTTGATGCTGTGGCTGCAGATGGCTACCATTGCTAAGCCTGAGTTAATGCATGTGTGTAACATGCAGTGAGAGAGGACAGCATGGATGACTTGGCATCACACTGAATGGAGAGGAAATATCGCTTTTAAAGTCACATGACCTCCTCATCCAGCAGAGACTTGGTTGATCCCTCAGGCTACTGGATGATTATTAGTGCAATCCTGCTCTCTGGGCAAAATGGTAGAGTGTATCAGGACATGCAAATGGTTGTATGCAATTAAGGTCCAGAACAGCTGGAATGAAGTTCAGAGTCTAAAAGGTGAAAGTACTCATATTTGACTAATAGCAGTCCGTGGATTTGTGTTTAATTCGAGTTTTGTTTTCACCTCACTTCACTTTTTCCATTTTGCGGGCCTGATTAATGAAAATGTGCAGGATTATTAAGCCCTTAAGGCTCGGAATTATTTCAGCGTTGAACATTATTAGTGCTTGTAGCATTTTCAGGATGCTTAAAACTGAATAATAATAATACAGCAGCTAAATTAAAAAGCCGCTCCCTGCTGTTAAACAACAGAAAAGGACATTGCTGAGCATTAAAAGACAACTTTTGGCTTGTTTTATCCTAATAGTCGCCCAGCTGCTGTCCATCTGTGGTTTTGAGCCTGCAGGGGGCTAAAGCGTTATCGGGATATTTGGATAACAATTTGCTAGAATGGCTCGCTTCCTTGAGGCCACCATACATCGGCAGCGGCGCTGCAGTGCGCGCAAAGGGCGTGCGCACGCCCCGGAGAGCTGCTGCGCGCCCCCGCTTGTGTGTGTATGTGTATGTGTGTGTGTGTCAGTGAACTGGTGGGAGAGGAGAGGACCAGTGACTGAGGCGGAGGAGACAAGTGCAAGAGGCTCGGCGCTGAGCAGGACTCCACGTAAATACACACAGCAGACGCTATCGCTGTGTCGCAGGGGGGACTGAAGATACACCGCAGGCTTTGTGTTCGGCAACGCCGAGGGAGGAGATAAGGTGAGCGAAATTATGCCATTCATCATAAACACGTGTCGTGTAGCTCACAGTTCACTGTCAGGAGTTTGTGGAGAGGAAAGCAGCCTGCTACACTGAGTTGGATGCTGTCAGGCAGCCCAGTGAAATCACTGTCCTCAGGAACGCAAAGACGCGGCGTCTGCTTTCAAAGCCGAACCTCTAAAAATACACCGCACTTTTTAAGACGCGTTTGCGCGGTTAGCCCGCAGCTCTTTGGTGATCAGAGGGAGCAGGGACAGGTGCACATACAGATCCGGAGCACCACTGTCAAACCAAAGCTCGACACACAGTGCGTTGCTGAAAAGATGCTGAGACTGGACGAGTAGAAGAGAAAATTAAACAGAGGTGAACGTCCACAAACTGAAAGACGAATCAACGCATTACTGTCACTTGTCTTTCTGTCAGGATCTTTGATATGATCTGTCTTTTGCTTCATGATGCTCACATTACACGCTGTAAGAATAGATATAGATCTTAGACAGCTGTTTTTTTTTTTGTCCTGTGTTGATGAAATTGCTGTCCTCATACACAAAATCCCTCATGTCCTAAGCTGATTTTCTCCCCACATGTTTAATTCCCTTCATATTCATATCACAACTCCATCTTGTTTTGACTGACCGGTCAGTTTGTTTAGTCTAATTTCCCTTCATCAGACTCAATCTGATTATCACGGTCCTCCTGAGATCCACCAATAACATCTCATGGCATTTATGTCACACAGCCAAACAATTGCTTTACTAGAAAAAAAGCCACATTCCCATCCAATCTCCTTCTTCTTTACTCCCCCCATCTTCCTCCTCCTCCTCCTTCCTCTGTCTCCTCTTGGTCAAAGCTTCAGTCAAGGGGGGCACCCCCCCCCCCCCATGTTTTTCCTCCGCTCATCCCCAGACACTCTCCCTCATACACACAGACCCAAACACACATGCCATGGCTGCACACTTTCGCTGCCTGCTCAGATAGCCACATTAATACAATGCTAATGACCCCTGCTTCATTGTCTGAAGCTCTTGTTCTTACTGGTCTCTGAAAGGGTTGACACACTTTCTCGTAATGTTTATTCACTACAGGCAGCACTATTGTTAATCTGTTTAAGAAGATAACAATATCCCCCTAACCCCTAGCCTTATGTCTACTTTGCATTAATTCAGAAACAGGCGGCAAAATGTGTGATGCCACTTTACAGATGCATGTCCCCGAATGTTTGTGTGTCTTTGCTGTGGTCTCTTCAGTCCTAGTTTTACTACAGTGAGTCAGGATGTAGCTTGAGCCCAGAGAGTCACTACTCCACAGCTACTGGAGCTCCACTGACAAGGCATTTCAGTCCCATTTGATCAATGTGGAGGAATCAGGGCAAGATAGTGACCTACATTGTGCTGCCATCTTTACTTTCACCCTCAGCACAAACGGCACTAGGCACGGAGATTTGCATAACTAAGGGATTATCATGACACACGTTGGCCGGAGTTATTGTGAGAGCACCAGTCAGTCACACTGCTGACCTAAAACCAGTGGCGGCCAGCTCCGCTCCGCTCCGGGGGCTATGGGAAAAGCTTGGGTGTTGGAAGGAAAATGCCACTAATTTCACTCTGTGGGCCGGAGAAACACGCAGACTATTTTGCAAGAAGTGATCAACGCTCCTTCTGTAAGCGGCCGTCTGTGGCATTATGAACTCCGCCAACCGCAGGACGGGACAAAGTGTCTCATAGATAGAGAGAGCTGCTCTGTGTCACTTGTGCCGATGATAATGACATCATTTCTTAGAAGAACTGAAGTGAACCTGAGAGACTTTCACTTGGTGATTCATTTCACCAAGGACGCGTTACATATGTAGAAGAAATGCCTGTTTGATATATATTCAAAGATGGAAATTCCAACGTGAGCTCAACAAATTTCACTCAGAGTGGGAGACATCTAAAGTCAGTTGACAGCAGTGTAGTAGACATTTAAAAAGAGGAAGCTCAAAGACCTCACTCTCGTGTGGCTTTGAAAGACCCAACATTTTAATGGCTTCTGGTTAATTCTATCTTGGATTATCCTTTTCTAGTTTTGACCATCATTTCTATGATTTATGATAGTTTGTACTCACCAAACTAATTGCTTCAAGTCTAACAGGGCAAGATATGAATGATTAGATTAGAGGTGATCAGTTGATTAGTTGTTTGACAACTATCTGATAATCATATAATTGCTTTGGTCATTTTCAGACAAAAAATGTCTTCAGTTCTCTGGCTCCAGCTTCTCAAATGCGACTCTGTGAGATGGGAAATCAAACCAGATGTTTACTGGCACTTCAAAGACAAAACAATTCATTAAGAAAATAATCAGCATGTTTTTTTTCCCCAATAATTGAAGTAATTGTTAATTTAAGCCCCAAAGCAGACAGGACAGCACACCCGAAATGTTGGTAATAATGCCTCATTGCACAGGAAAACTGTGTGTGTGTACAGCTACAATAGGTACAGTAGGTCAAAGTTGAACTAGTGTGTTGATCTGTAACCGGTTTGGGTAGTAACTTTACAGTTTGCCTTCATTTACTCTGCCAAGTAAGTTTAACTAACTCAGTAGCTGGTTTAAAACCTTTGTGATTGTCTGACCACTTCATCTGAGTTATTTTTACTCGTCTTTCCATGTTGGCAGATCTCAACAGTTATCTTACTCGGGACAGTTGTATCAGTGTTATCATTACTGGTAGAAATATGACCAAAACTATAAAACTGACATCCAAGTTGAAGGAAACTCTAATTGTTTTTTAATGAAGTGGCACAGTCATTTCTCTTTCATGCAAAATTGCACAAGGCCAAGTTCAATAACGGGCCGTCATAGGTCAGTCTAGCTGATTGACTGAACGATCGAGTGTGTTCTGGAGACACGTGTACTTGTGCCCTGAGTGGTGACCATCCAGCAGCCGTTATGAATAGACGTGCTGTGCTGCTCAGCTGTGATGAGGCTAAATCTCTGGGGACCGATGGAGGCCCACGCCTATCCATTAGTGTCACTGCGGTCTGGGTGTTTCTTCCCAGCGGGCCAGTCACACACGCAGCAGCAGCGCACGCTGACATCGCCTGGACCTCCTTGTCACAGGCATGTTTGTCTCATTTTGGGACTGATGAGCACCTCATTAGAGGACCACAGAGGGAGCGGTGTGTCCTCCGCTTCACGGCTGCCTGAGCGCTTTGCTTGGTTGTAATTTGGACAAATGTATGCAGGGGCAGATGAGTACATGTAAGGAAGGACATACATGTTCATTACATACACACACACACACACATTTCTCTTTCTCTCTCTCCCTCTCTCTGTGAGTGGGGGCCTGTATGGTTGCAAGCTGGTGGGTGCAATTAGAGTTTCACACTCAGTTAGGCAGCAGCTCTAATGGGGACAGACACTTTCCTGTGAATCCACTCCACACAGCTGCAACTGTTGATGTTTACATTCTAGACCTGTATTATATTATCAGCAGTGGATGGTGACAGATGACTTTGAAAAATGGATATTTAGGTGATTTATGTGTTGCTCACAGACAGAGTTGCCTGAGTAATTAGATACGAGGATGCTTTGCTATATTCTCCTGCAGCAACGCAGCAGTAATTTATGCTGAGTTATTGTTGAAGGCATCAGTTGATTAATTGATTAATTGGTCAAGAGAAAGTTATTTAGCGGATGTTTTAAAAAGTGAAACAAAAAAATTCAAAACATGCTGTGGTTCCAGCTGTTAGTCACAGCCCTAATTGTTAAAGTTATTAACAATTATAAAAGAAAAAGTGTAAAAAAAAATTCCCTGGTTTCAGCTTCTGAAAAGTGAGAATTCACTGCTTTTATCTGCTTTATTTTGTTCTGTCACTGTAAATTGACTATTTCTATTTTTGGACTGTAGGGTGGACAAAAGTTTTTAAAGACTGATTGATTCATCAAAACATAACTGACAAATTAACTGGTAAAGAAACAGTATTGACAATACTGGTATGATACAGTACTATAATACTTTGGCAGTTTAAAGTACATTAAGTAGATTGGAAACACTTTTTTGATAAATAGATTATCAATCAATAGAAATTGCCAACAATTTAGGGCCATTTTTTAAAGTCAAAAATATCTTTAGATTTTGGACTGTTGAATATGTCAACTTGGACTCTAGGGAATAGCGAGGGACATCTTTCAATTTTTCGAGGCATTTTCCAAATTAAAAAAAATAATTGAGATAATAATGAGCATGCTAATAGGTAACGGAAAGGTAGTTTATTTTTGTTGTATTTTTGGGGCAGCTGGTATGAGGACAGATGGTGGATGAGTAGCGGTCAATGTGGGTCTCCCTGGACACTGTGACCAAATCATTTCACCAGAGCTTTACACCATGACAGTCATCAAGTCCAATCACTCAAGGTTGCCCAGGGAACGCAGTTATCACCCATGTCAGGTTATTGCACCCCTTAGTGAGAACAAAGCACTTAGGGATGCTCCTTTCTGTCCAAACCAACTGCCGAGAAGCGACAGCGATAGATCCTCCTTTTGAAGTGGGAGGTTAGGATAATGGAATGTAATGTTGTGGGTTTTATGTTTCCTTTCTACCCCCAGTAGGGTGCCTGACAGGTTAACTAACTCTCTGTACCACTGGATCTGACTCCCAGTCAAGTTCGGGTACCCGAAATGAGCAAATGAAGACGAGACTTGACATGTGCGCTCAGAGTATTTTTTTCTGAATCCTCATAAGATGTTTTGCTGTCTGGCCCCCCACTAGAAGAAGCAGAGGGAGGGAAAGTAAAAGTGGGAGTTTTTTTGAAGCTTTCGGGATTGCAGAGGGGAGGAGGGGTGGATCATGTACCTCAGTCGACGCTGAGAAGGGGCAGGGGGAACAAAGGGGGTCTGTTTTCTCTGTCTGTACTGGCGGGGTGGCTGGTCTAGCCTCTTTCTTGCCGTGCAGGGGGGTGATGCAGGGTTATGCCTGAAGAGATCCACAATAGGAACTCGGGTGTTGGTGCCTCTGTTTGAACACACAGTTGTTCCTGCTGAAGTGGACTGGAGAGGCAGTCCTTGCTGCCGAAAGCTTCGGGCCTGTTGAAGCTCTGGCCAACTTTGGATGGGCGGCAGATGTTGGAGAGGTAGTTGCTGGCCCAATGGCAGCACATAACAAGGACCAGTGCTTCCCTTTCCTGTCCTGAAAACTACAGGAGGTGGGCAGTGCTCCACCGGCAGGGTGTAGGCTCGCCAAAATTACAGAGGAATTCAGGAAGAGTGCGTACTTGAAGGCTTTCTATTCTGTTCTGAAGCCTCCATCTTCCTCTTATTTGCATAGAGCTTAAGAAAAACCCGGCTGCACATCCTACTCTCTGTTGGCAAAGTGATGCAGCCCACTTGTGTTGGCTAATAGCTCAGCAAATATATCACCACAGCTCTTATTCTGCTTTTAACACTGGAGATGTAAAGAATGAGCGCTGCCAAGAAATCCACCACAAGCCTCCACACTCTTACCAGCCTGCTGTTGAACGTTACATCCTATAAACTTGTAGAAGGGGTCTGCAGAGATAAGCAGAGCGAAGGCGTAGATTATCTTTGTTGCCCTGGCACATGATGCAACAGTGACTGAATCAACAGGAAAGAAGGGGACACTTAGCTGTCAGCTCATGAATAAAGTTGACATGGAAACACAAAGTGGCTTTGCCATGGTTCAGGGGGCTCGCTGACCTCGAGGTCTTATTTAGGCCAGGCCCTCTAATGCCCTTACCCTGTGCTCCACCCTATACCCCCTCCCACAACCCGACTGAGGGTAAGACACCATGTTAGCAGCTCAGCAGCCACCAGTGAAGGGCCCTTAATCCAAGTGGGATGACAGCTTGGCTCGAGATGCTGTTTCTGTGGCGCTGAGACCAATGGGCTTTTCTTTCCCTCTTTTTCATCCCTTAAACCCCCCAAACACAGCCACAGGAATCCTGGGAAAAAAATTCCCCCGGGGGGAGACAAAGGAATGGGATGGTAAACAAATCCAAGAGTAGATGATGTGTAGAGATTCCTCCATTCAGCAGAAGACAAAATGTGCATGTCCTGTGAGATATCAAAAGCAGAAAACACAATGCAGAGTTTGGCTGCTTTGTTTTTTGTTTTTGGTCCTGGTGCCACGTGTTGTGTAAAAAAAAAAAAAAAAAAAATCTATACCCAGATAATCTTTGTCCAGGCTTCAAAATGATTAGGGAAGATTGAGGTCAGAAAACCATTAGAATCATAAAATTTAGTGCTGCTGTCGAACCAAATCCCCTTTCCTTCCTTTACACCAATCAGCTGAGCTGAGAGATCACATGTAAACTGGTTCCAATGGGAAATGTGTTAACTCAGTTGATCAACAGAGCAATTCAAATGATAATTGTTTCAAGTCATTTATCAAGTAAAAATGTCAAACAGTTTTTTGGTTACAGCTTCTAAAATGTTTTATATCATTCTAAATTGAACGTATTTGTTTTTTTGACTGTTGGTGGGACAAAATGTCACCAGTCATCTTGAACTCTGGGCATTTTTTCTTACATTATATATATTAAATTGGTGAAATAACCGATGATCAATTGATAAGGAAAATATCTGACCACTACTTGTGGCCCTAGATATTTTGGGTTAGCTGATAATATGTTGTTGATCTGAATTAGTGCAGTGAAAATATGTAAATCAAACAGACCTACATTAAAAAAAAAAACACTGTGTTTATACTGTTTACTGTATGTGTGCCATGTTATATTGGCCTTCCCTTCCCTTTAGTTACACAATACAGATCACCAAACAGGTTTGAGCATTTTACACGATTCCCTTTTACATCAAGGACGTAATATTTCAACCACTATGAGAAGAAAATTGTCTGTAAATTTGATTTATCAACAAAAAAGCAAACAACATCCACCGTGGAGTTGGCTCAGGCCCTGTGCCAGAGCAATTTAGGATCAAATGCAAGCAATGGAATAGTAATCAGTATAATCTCCTTGCAGTCAGTCCTTTGCTGGTTTCTCAGCACTGGGCATGTTTAGGAGCTGGAAGAATGTAATTGTCACTAAGATAATTCTTTGCTGTAGGCTAGCAGAACCCGGCTGTGAGGAGGGGAGGATGGACAAATGGCAGCTTCATTTATTAAGATCTCCTCTGAGGCTGGCTGGCCTGATAACCCAATCAAATGTCTAGTGTGGCTGAGGGCTGTCTGGGCTCAGCGCTGTGCTTGTCTCTCTGTCTATGTGGAAATATCAATGAATCTTTGTCAGGCTGCCATGGTTTGTAGCCAAAGCCCTATGGTGTTAATACAGCGTCTCTCAAAGAGAAAATGACACTAATAATCTTTAAGTTTGTGGACATTTACAGCCGTAGAAGTCGATTTTTTTTTCCATGTGCTTCATTTTCTGTATATTCTGACACACAATCACACCATTGTATATTTGGATCTTGGGGATGAATGGCATTCCTTATATTGGTTTTAGTTGGTATTGTGCTGGCAGAGGTTGAAAAGACTCCGGTCTGAAGCAGACCTAATGCTCGGGTCTTCAAGGTTGGCTGGTTTTGGGCCTCTCAGGGCTCAAGGCACAATGACCACATCTCTCCATGAGCAGAGCCATGGTGGACATGTTACTCAAAGGGCTAACTGCGTGACAGAGAGCACGCCTCCACAGATCCTGTGAGAGAAAAATAGGACACTTTCACTCATCGGTCATTTGTGATGTGTCACTGAGGTGGAATTCATAAAGCTCTTTGTTTTGAAGTCAGTATCCTGACTGTAGTTGACATTTAAAGGTGTTTGAAAGGCTCGGTTTTGAGTCAGGGGGCACTCTTTAGATGTGTGGCATAACAGATGAAATTCTGAATGTGCGGAGAGGCTGAAGTTTGCTGCTGTACTCACTCCTAGCTTATATGCATTTTGTGAGTTATATGAGCCAGACTCAAGTATACATCTGAGGCTTTTATATAATTGCTAAAACTGCTATCTCAGTAAAAAATCTCAATTTTGATAATGATAATGATTAAAAATGTACTTTCATTTCCATAGCCAGCCTCTGAGATCATCATATGCACTGCGCTTATGGAATTATTAAAACCTGTTTTATAATCTGGGCTTACAGCCATGTGATTTAAATAAAGGAGCAGTCGCTGCCCTGAGAGCAGATTATGAACCGATCTCTACCACAATATATCTGTCTCTCTGTCTTAGTCTAGGCCTTTTTCTGTTCCTCTGATTATTTCCTTTCCTTTCTGATCCTCCTCCTCATGTATCACTCTCAAAGTATGTTTCATGTTGACATTTTCTTACTTTTGCTCAACATGAACATGGACTGGGTGGCTATTTGTTAATTGAGTGTGTGTGTAATGTCTTTCTTAAATTATTGATGGCTAATTTCAAATTAGTGGGTGGAGGAGAGAAAAAACATTTGAGCCCCTGATTGATGGTGACTCACATGACAAGTTAAAATGTATTTTCACACATATAAATTGAATTGTCACTGATATAAGTAAGTAAATTGTCATACTTGATGCAATTTAATGGTCAGTCATAGACCTTTGCATGATCTTTGTAGGGGCCCCACCCGGGCCCTGTGCCACAGTCCTTTGTACCCTTTGACCCCCCTGATGGCAGAGCTGCACATGACTCAGTATATTGTCACTTACTTGTTACCGAAAGTGAGGCAAATCACTGTCTGGTTTCCTCTTTGGTTACCACAGAAATCTCGCTATTACACTATCACGTTAGGTTATTATAATTCTGGGAGCTCCCATGTACACACTGTTTTATTCAGGGGTAAAGCCTTAGGCAAACTAATTCGTTATATGCTTGCATATTTTCTGAATTTATAGATTTCCCTGTTTCAGACCAGAATAAGGGAGCAACATGGAGGTCGGATTGATTGGATTCTCCATGGTCACCAGCAGTGAAAAAACTCTAATTAAGCCTTGGGCGTCCTAAGTCAAACTCCCCAGGATTACCCTGGCCCTGCACCCAAAACCCAACCCTGGGAGAGAGTGATAACTAGGCTCCCATAATCTGAATCTGGGGCTGACTAGAGTGTGGGGGTTGATGATGAAATCCATGCAGACTGAATCTGACGTCCCCACGGGTTCAGTAGTATGTCACTCACGTAACCTTGGAAGAAGTGAAACATATCAGGTAAATGAAGTTCAAATCAAACATTACAGTTTGAGACTTAGCAAAGTGGAGTCTGTGTTGACGTGCAACACCGCAGCAGCCAATAGTGCATATAGCTACAGTAACGTCAGTGTGTTTTGGGGAGATAATGATAGAAAAACTGATTTCATGCAGAGTTTCATCCGTATCGTTCACAATCCCCCGCGCTTTGAAGTCAAATTAGAAGTGTGTCTGTATGGGTGGAAACGACAGGCAGATCAGAGAACAGAAAACATGCTTTGGTAGAGCATTCAACCCCCTCCCCCTGCTCCTCAAATCTGTCTTTTGAGACAAAATAAAACCCAGCAAAGTATCTTCCCTTTTGTCCCAACTTTAGGATGTGGGTTGGATTCATGCTCTGAATTTTGGGGTTTGCTTTTCACTCACCCTTTTGTTTGAGTGAAAGTACATGTTTACTGCGGCCATTGCTTTTTAATAGTCCTTGAAAGAGTCCATTTGTGTGGAGAATAACTCACAACGGGAGGCCACTACTGATCAGGTGTTTGCCAATAGGAGGTAGGGATGAAGAGAAGAAGAGGTGAGGGGGGTGAGGGGTCAGGACGGGGTGAGAGACAGGGAAGAGCCAGTGACCAGGACATGCTCTCCCTCTCACCAGGATACAGCCAAGTCTGAAATACGGCTCTCTTTTTTTGATCCTGGAAACAATGCACCTGCTGGAGGCCTGAGGATATGTCCTCTCCGCATGTGTCCTTTCTCATTTCTCCAAGGTATCACTGACCTGTACCCATCTGAATAAAGCCTCTGGTATTCTAGTGTCATTATATGAGCGACTTTACTTGAATAATCGCTTCTTTTCTGTACCACCACAAAAGTTTAAAAAGGTTTGCGAGTGCTTGTCCTCTCATCTCTCCTTCTCACAGGGTTCAGTTGTGTGTGAGTTGTGTTTCCCAGTCTAGAATCAAAATGCAGCCAGAGTGAGAGATGAAAATTCTCTTTTGGCCTCAAAACAAACCCCCCCCCAAATTTGTTTCACTTGGTCTGTTTATCTAAGCTGTGATTCAGCCGAAATGGGGTTTTGGATATGAATTTCGAGTGGAACCAGAGTTTTGGCAGCAGCGGCAGGGCCATGTCCTTGACAGCCCTGTTGAATTAATTTCTTCCAAATGGCTGGCTTAAAGAATGAAAAGAAGAGTCTGATTAAAACCTACTACTGATCTAATGCACCGCTATGACAGAGGTCCATTTTTAACCATATTGTATTGTGAAACCATCCTATTGTATTCCTGTGACTCATATTGTGTGGAATTGAAGTAAAATGGAGTAGGTGGCCACAGAGAAACCACGCGGGACAGCTCGTCATAGCACTTCAGTTTGATTGACATACCACTTCTTTTTTCACATCAGACATGGTAAAACGGTATAAAAGTGGCTCTTTTACATAACACTGGACAATTGCATGCCTAACCTCCTTCATTCACCACTGGGCCTCTGTGAATTCAAACTGGAGCAACTTCAACATATCTGTGTTTTGTAATGCTAAATTTAGCAGAATCTGAGGCATGTGCTTGATATGGTAATAGGGCAGGAAAACGGTGTTCAAGTGTTAATTTTCTGTTTTACCACGAACATTTGCCAGAGCTGTCTCCTTAAATTAGACCAAAAAATGATTTGGACATTTAATATGGGAAATATGAGTGGGCAATGTGGATGGTATATGCAATTTTATATTAATGTATATTGTGATATAGTACATGTTTTGTAAAATCAGTTGAGAAACTATTCTTATCACAAGGTCCACTTACTTTCAGGCAGGCTACATGACCTTCATTGAATGGAGTTTCCTCATGTCATGGAGATGGTTTAGTTGTTATTACGTGATGACCACCTGCCATCACTAAAACTCCACACTGAGATACTGTTTTGGATAAAATAAGCAGGCAGGATGATCTGTTATTGGTTAATCCAGTAAATGACATACCTTACAAATCAAGGTGACTCATTGACACCAAAATCATATCAAAATTCAATTTTGAATGAAAGATATTTAAGAGATATTTAAAGGGAGCTACAATGGTATGAAGAGTATAGAAAGCTGGAACATTTCAATTAATCGATTAGTCGATTGACATTTTGATCATTTATTTATCATTGGAGTCATTGAGCACAAATGCTAAACATTTGCTGGTTCCAACTTTTAAAATGTGAAGATTTGCTGTTTTGTTTTTCAGTTTTACGTAATAGTAAACTGAATATATTTTGGACAGAGCAACACATTTCAATGTCATTTTCAGATGGTATTCAGTAGACACAGTAGTCTATATATTGTATTGTCACATCGCCCAGGACTAGTTGGAAAGGATTTATTCCATCTCTGTCTTTGCTCTCATAGTTTCACTGTACTGATTAGATGATTTTAAGTGGGCCAGTCACACATGAATAGTCATTTTCAACCCTTTAAACATGGATCACTATGATCAGCCTAACCACTCTGTCCATATCTATGGCAGTGTGCGGATTAAATATAACACAAGATAACATCTTAATAATCCCCATGGGCTAATTTAAATAGCTTCTGTCATGGTACCCTCCTGTTTTCCCTCTGCTTCCTTCACCTCATCTTCTACTCAGAACTTAGCATTCCTAGAGAAAAAAGAGAAAAAAAAATGCAGCAAAACATCTCACAGAATACTTCATTGTGCTGGATGATTTACGATACTGTTGGTAGATGTGGCATAAATGAACACGTCTGTGACACAGAGACATTTTCCCTCAGATTCACACAGTAGCAGCTCTCAGCTGCACCGAGGGCAGGAGTGCTGCTCTAAATGTTTAATAGAGAGTTAAGGGATAAGGGGCATCTTCTGTCTCTGTCTGCATAGTGTCTCATTCCCACCTGGCCAAGCTCCAGTGCTCACTGCAGCCTTCTGACCCACTACACAGCCACATTGAGACCGGATACAGGGCCTCATTGGAGCCCTTCTAGCTCCACTGAAGTTATGTGGTATATTGACTAGTTTGTGCAACACAGTCTTCTGTTCTTGAACTTGGCCAGACTATAAAGCTCCTCAGTCACTTGACTCTTTCGCACTCATGTTTCATTTTCCGGCTCGGCCGTCTTCTTCACAACCTCAGTGTCGGAGTAGTATGCAGGTTGTTTGACCACCACCCACCAGTCTCTGTCACGGTCAAAGCCTCAGCATTTCGATGAAGCCCTGGCTGTCCTTCAATGGCTCTTTCACTGCCACATGGTGACAATGCATTTTTTCCATGCCATAAAGCAGATGCTTTATTATAGTAGCACAATACTGGGCCCATCTGAAACTGTTTTACATGTGAAAGGCACACCGGGATCAGGATGCCTACCACTGTGTGGGGCTTTTTGACTTGCCACTCTATAATGAGTACACACTGGATGGAAAAGGAGCAGGCAGCTTTAACTGGCATTGTGATCACTGCATAGAGAGAGGAAATGCAGTACAAAGTGCTGATCCAGGCTATTCTTCCAGTGCTTGGACTTTTTATATTTTCCAGAATACAGAGATTACTTTGGCATCAAATGAGCTTGTCAGCAGTTAGGCTCACAACAGATAAAGAGGCAGGAAACTTGCAATTTAAATATTTGTCCACCTAAAAATGATTAAATTATATATAAATATATTTTAGTGTATTTGTCTTGCCAGCAGCCCCTGACTTTAGATACAGCTACAGCAGGTGTCCCCTTGACACTGATCTTTTCAGACCTCTTTCTCTTAAAGTCAACAAATCAAGAACTAAGAAGTGAAGTGAAAGCAGCTTGACTTCAGAGGCTCAGCCGGCAGAACAGAAAAGCCCTGCAGTTAAATGATTTGCCTCCTTTGTGCGACTTGTACCTGTCTTCTCTTGTATTGCTGTTTGTTGTCGGTGAGTTGAAGAGGGCTCTTGTTCAGAGTTGTCTGCCCTCAGGGCACTTTGCATGGTTCAGTCCCACACACTCCACCCTTTATGAAAACAACTAAAACAGTGTTGGACCAGCACTGCTGTTGGACTTACTGGTAGTCTGTCAGCGAGGCTCTTGGTCACTAATTGAGCACTCAAGCAGAGAGGGATGTTGAAAGGCCAGAGGTACCTCACCAGACAGGCTGGTTGGTCAGTCGCCCTTCACAGACTTGATTTCAAGCCCTACAAGGACTTGCTGGAGACAGGCAGCACTCAGACCCCATCCTGAAACTGAGGTGTCCTTGCCCCCCCCCTCCCCAGCACCATTCAGAAGGCTTATCCTCTCTGACAAGAGCTCTCCGAGGTCTGTAGCTGGTCATCAGTCAAGTCAAGGACACACATCTATCATGTCAAGAGCCTGAAGAAATAACAGCAGCACTGCACACACAAAAGCCCAGACAGGGACATGTTTAAGTACATTAACCCAACTCTAGTCCCACCTCAGAGGAAGGATGTTGTGATGGGTAAGAGGGAAATAGCTGTGGGTGTATAAACCAATTGTATAATTTGATTTCTGCATGTGTAGCGGGCTGATAGCACTGCAGCTGGGCGAGTGTAGCTGAGAAAACAGTGCTGCTGGCTCTACTTTAAAAATGTTTGAACAGAATTTTGCATCAGTTTTCTAAAATAAATACATGTATTTCACATTTTTTAGCCAAGCTAGTCCACCATTTTGGTCCAGACTGACATGTCTCAACATCTGTTGGATGGAATAATGTTATGTACACACATTGACGTTTCCCAGAGGATGAACCCCACTGACTTTGGTGGTTAGATGTCCTTTCATACAGTGCCATCGGCAGGTCGAAGTGTGACTCAGACATTTGGAAGTATCTCCGCATCTGCTAGATATTGGCACAGAAATTGGATAGACTTTCATGGTTCCCAGAGGAGGACTCCAAATGACTTTGGTGGCCCATTGGCTTTTTTTTTCAACAGTTACTGGATGGATTGCCATGAAATTAGAAACAAATACCACATTCCATCACTGTTCTTATTATGCCACCCTCTATTATCTAAGTTATCCCAGCAGCGAGCATCTGTCCCATTTTGTTATATCATTTCCCTGAAGAGTACAAGGTGTCCTGTCATAACTGCAGCAATGTTAGTTTTGCTTATCAAGAATGTGTCAGTGGGAACACAGACCACAGAGACTAACACGGATAGTGGAAGCTGTGTGAAATCCCTCTAGGTTGTGAAAAACTGATCATATAGCACAGATACCAGAGAAATCATATCACTGAGAAAACTCAGGCCCAAATGCCTGTAAACAAAACTGTTGTCTCCAGCAAATCAAGTGAAGGCCTTTTCCTGTAGCTTCTTCTTATCCTCAGAGCCAGCTTCTCTGACATCATGCGTTCAGGCAGAGCTTGTCTGTCAGCTTCATTTTGTCACTAATTTATTCATTTAAGCAGTGGCAGCCACATTCAAAGACAATGGCGCGCAAGCTCTGAGTTGAATTAACCTCAATAATTATGCAGATTTGAGGAAAGAAAAGCCCAATTGTTTCACACTCCTCAAAATTCCTGCTACCCCCCCATGCTTGACATCCAAGTGAATAAATTACTAGACCCAAGAAAATATTCAAACTTCCCTCTTCCTTTAGAACAAAAGTTTACTACATTATTTGTGTAAGAATATCACCCTCCAAGGTCAACCATACTTGTTTATGTTTGCATTACCAGTGGTTTTCACATAGTCCTCAGTCTAATGGAAGCATGCTTCCACTGTGAATGCATTAGCTCATGCTAGCAGAGGGGATCCATTTTCTCAAAACATTTTAAAGGAATCCACTTTAAGCGTTTCCACTAAAGGCCTGGTTTAAAGTGCTAATGGGTCGTTTGATCAATACCTGAGCATTTCCACTGTAAATACCAAAGGTGGGGGCCATTTGAGCTGCAATGGGATGTTTATGGATGGGCTTGTATCATATCACCCCGATATTTATTAACAATAGAATCTCATTCAGCTAAAACTACAGTTCCTTGTTGTCCGGTAGTTTGTGTTTTATTTCTGTCTTGCCAAACATTTGGCCCATCCTGCATGGGACATTTCTCCATATTGAACATCAAAAATATAACAAGAAATTTTGCAGTGACACATATATAAAACCAAATGCAAAAAATAAAGTATCATAAAACATAAAACTGAGGTTCCAGTGAACCTCACACGGTTCCTGTCCCATATAACTAGTCACAGCCAGCTTTGGTGCACATTTGTCCTATATGTACTAGTGATGAAACCTTTAGTCAGTTACTCAATCAGCTGAAAGTTAATTGGTAGTTATTTTGATGGTCGATTCCAACAGCATTCATAATATTTAAAGAGAGCAAATCAAAACAGATTGTTAAAGCAGGACAGATCTACAGTAATGACATCTGGCCACATCTAATCACACTGTTGAGATATAATAAGGCATTGGCTGACAGTGGAAAAACAACAGATTAAAACAACAATAACAGAAGCCCATTTGCATCTTGTATTCAGCTGCTAAAAACAAGGGCAGCTGAAATTCTGCCTAATGCACTACATGGTGAAGGAGATGAAAGCCTCCCTCCAACAGTGTGGCTGGTACTCAGCCTGTCTCAGATGAAGTCTAATGATGGATCTCGAGAATAGGAAGCCCAGGGATGTTGCTTGTACTCAGGTGTTTCTAAGAATAGGACAGCTTGATTAAAAAAAGAAGTCTCCTCATTGTCTGTGTTTATTGGGCTTTTAATTGTTTTAATAACTGAAGTAATGTGTTCTGTAATGATGCAGGATCAGTCAATGGAAAATGCGTCTAACCACAGTTATCCCCCTGTTTCTATCTGTGTTACTCTGTGATCCAAGAGTTTGTGACCACTGCCTCCTCTAAATGCTGTCGGTTGCTCAAAGACAACCTGTGTAGTGTGTGTGTTTGGGGATGTATGCAAGGGTGAATTATTGATGCTGTGTAAATCCAATCTGGCTCGTGGCAGGTGCGCCGTGTGCTGTCTGCTGTGTGTGTTTTTCTATGTGTGTGAGACACTGTGAGAGAGGAGGAAGGAGCAGTGCTGTAATTAAAAGGCAGCAAAGTCTGCAGTCCTGCCCACACACAGTCAGCTATAGGCATACAGGCTATAGGCTAAGTGTCCTTTGCTTACACACATGACCACCACAGTGTTCACATATACAGATGCTATACAGGGAACTGAGTGTCTTTCCTCCTCACTCTCCCCACCCTTCTTCTTCCTTCAGTCTCAGCTGAGCAGTACAGTTTGTTTTTCTTTCTCTCTCCCTCTTGCCTCCCTCCATCTCTCACCCTCTGTCTCTCATGGTCTTTGTACTCTTTTCTCTCACAAACTTCACAATGTACCACACTCGAGCTGCAGCCGTCTGTTATTGTGCAGCATGCAGACAAGCTGCTAGGAGCCGACCAGTGATATCATCCCATTGTCCCTGTGCTGTCACCTGCACCAAAGAGCATGGAGTCTGGGAAGAGAGGGGAGGAAAGAGAGGTGGAAGGAGAAAGGAGGAGGAGGAGAAGAGAGGCAGAGGGTGGATGGAGGAGTCTTGAGAGGAATGGAGGACTGTGTGTCCTTCTTCCACTGGGCCACTTAGAAATACAAACCCTTCCAAAGACTTCTTTTGGGGGCTAACAACAGAGAAGGCCAAACAGTGATTATTTAATGTATTACATTTTTTAAATACTCAAATAATGGTTTTGGTCTGTTTTAACCTTAAAATCTCATTGTATGACTATAAACAAATACAGTATGCTGAATACTATTTATTTCACTATCCCCTCTGTGTTTCTTCCCAAGTCTTGATTTGTTTGTGCCTGCCATTCACCCAGCTGTTATTTGAGAATTTACAATACCCACACACTGCGACACACACATCATGTTTCAGTGATGTCCTCCTACATCAAATAGACGCACAACCTCACACGCTCACACACAGAAGCACAAACATTTGCAGATTTATGTTGCAGGAATGTATTGCACTCCTCTCCCTTCCTGCAAACACACACTCAGTGTATACACACACACACACACACACACACACTGTCCACTGCAGAGTCGCAGCAGCAAACTAGTCAGCACCTCCACACTTTCACTGTCTTTTTCACTGCTGCTCCTCTCATTTGCTCCTGCCTTTGGCATACCTTATTCCTCTCCTATATTTCACATCTCTCTGTCTCCCTCCCTCTGCATTTTTATCTCAGCACCTGCAGCCACCTGATGTGTGTGTGTGTGTGTATGGATGTATGTATGTGTGTTCCAGTCTGCTGTAGACAGGCTGATTAAACCCTTCAGCTCTGTCTCCTTCACCAATGGCTCAGCACACCTCAACATAACGGCACGTCACTGACACTCCCACCCTGCCAGCTGTCTGTGGTTGGTTTCTCTAATATCAAAGTTATTTATTTTTATAGGAATATCCCTGAGCTGTATGTGTATGAAAGCAGAGAACAGAAGTTGTTGTTTTCACTCAGCCTTTGTTTTTTTTTTGCTGTTGACTCATTGAGAGCAATATGGATTTTACATCAGAGGAGGAGTAGGAGGCGAAAGATCAGGTTGCCAGTTTTTGGACTCACTAGAAAGCCCATCTTTTTGTGTTTGTGTGTCTGAAAAAATAAAGGCGCTTAATGAGATGCACTTGCTATTATGCAAGTGATTCAAGGTGATTCTCCTGGCTTTTGCTTTGCCATCTGTTTTATCTTTTTAGAGGCACGTAGTTATGTGTTTGAGACGAAGCTCTTATTTAGCTTATCTTTATTACCTTTCTGTACTCATTTGGTACATTTCAGGTTGGTGTGCTGTTGCAATGCAAGGCCAAAAAGGCTGTATTTTCAAAAACATTGTAGAAATACATACACATTAGTCTGCACACTCACCGATGGTCTTTTCTTCTATGTTTTTCTTTTTTCACCTATTGGTAGTGATGCTTTGATTCTTGGTTTCCAGAATAATGTTGGTCAGCTTTGGTCCAGACTGAAATATCTCAGCAGCTATGTGATGGATTGCCATGACGTTTTGCACATTTGCAGGGAATTAATCCTACTTACTTTGGATATTCTCAGATTTTAACTGTAGCGCCACCAAAAGGTTTACATTTGTGATTTTAAGTGAAATATCTTGCCAACTATTGCCATAAAATTTGGTGCACACATTCATGTTGAATGACTTGTAATCCTTTTTGTCGTCCCTTAATTTTTTATCTATCTAGTGCCATTATTAGGTGTAAATATCAGTTTTTCTAACACCTGCATTTCTGACTAAATGCCTGCAAAATTCCTGAGCTCCATCTGTATTTAACAGTATTGTTTTTAGTGCAAATTAGCAACTATTGGCATGTTAATACACTAAACTGAGATAGTGAGCATTGTACCTGCTAAACATGACTGTGAGCTTGTTAGCATGCTGTCACCAGCATTTAGCTCACAACATTGTTGTGTCTGAATAACAGCTTCACAGAGCCACTAGTATAGAAGACAAGACTCTTAGTCTTGTTTTGTTCTACTGTGCTACTTCTGTTGTACTGTGTTTGTGTGGATACGTGGTTGTATGCTCTAGGGAGGTTTAGGTTGTGGTAAGAAGACAGGTGGTGTGAGAGTTGGACGCAGCGTGGGTGAGGATGAAGAAGAAGAGAAGAAGAGAAATCTCATTCCCCTCCTGCTGCCACAAACATGCACTTCAAAGATGGCTTCTGGAGACACCAGGCTCCCTCAGCTGTTGCTGTGCTTTGCTAATGAGACTAATGAAAACTAATGAAATGTTATTCAGGAATGACAGTCAAGCAGCAAACTGAAGTTCAGTTTTTTTTCTGTAGCTGCTCATAAAGTAATGGGTTAATGCTTTTGCACAGTGTTAAACAAAACTGTGGTCCAGCCATCCGGCCTTAGATGGTGTGTTATGCGTCAGTGGGGCAGGTTGTTTGTGCTTATGGCCGCACTGTTGCCAACAGTAATGAACAGCCTGGATGACGCGCCCCTTGCAGCATCGATCGCACTCTCTCACACAGACGGTGGATGGAAATTGGTCCTGGTGGGGAAGCAAAGGAGGTGCACACATGCCTACGCCTTCTGTGGACACATATGGGAGAAGGGATCAGCACACGTGCACATACTGAGAGAGCAAGAGAGCGAAAGTCCATGCATGCGTGTGTGTCTGTGTGTGTGGCAGTATGTGTTTATTGACGTCTATGGATGCTCACTGGACCGATGATGATTGTCTTATTGGTGGCAGTATGGAGCATATAGAGGAGAAGATCTGCTCAGTGGGCTTTTCTCCCCCTTTGCCGCAGAAAACCCTTGGATCTCTTCCACCTCCCCTCATGTCCTCAGCTGGTGCTCTCTGCAGTTGGAGGCATGCCCCATACATACACTGTATCAAACCAGGCTGTAGAGTTTCCTCTCTTGCTTCATTACCACATGAATGGTTGCCATGTTGCCATATACTGTATGGCTATTGTTGGCAAGTCACTCAAAGTCACTGGCTCGTACATGGTGGGCTAACAATAGCCAAAGGAGGAGGGAGTGTTGTTTCAGATGGTGCATATCCTTAAAGCTAAAACCTGGTTTACAACTTACAACAACAACAACTTCTTACAACTTGAGCTGTAATTTTGTAGTTTTATGATTACATTGCACTCACTGAGTTAAGTGCTGAAACCTGGGAACTCAACAACATTGCTACAATAAAGTCTGACAGTCAAATAATCAGACAGGCTGTAAACAAGCCTGTAGTTTAAACTACAGTTGCACCACAGGGGAAATATCATTAATAATTCCATACTGCACAGGGAAGCTGTGCACAACAACAAACAAAAGGGCAGACAGACTATACAAACAAACCTAAAGAAACCTCCGGGAACTGTACAGTCAAACAAAAATAATGTGGATAACAAGAACGTTATTCTTCTTGACAAGTGTGTTTGCTTTGTTAGTTCTTCTGAAATATAAAACATATGATATCCATCGAGTGGGATTTCCAAGCCGTAAACAAAAACGTTGGTTTTTATTTTTAATGCTCTGTCCTCTTAGTTTCTACTACCTTTGAAAGCACTGTACTCTGGAAGCACAACAACATTGCTGCATATTGGTACAATAGGGCAAAAACAGGAGCATTCAGACCGTCATAGAAGTTGTAAACAGACCCCGGTTCAGCAAAACTTATTTGGATGAGAAAACGAAGGGCAATAATAAAACTATTACCCGAACTGTCTGATATAAACATCCATCACTGACTCATGGCCTTTCTGCTTTAGCTTTGATCTTCTGTGCTTGCTGTAGTCTTGTTCACTCACAGTTTGCCTGTGCAGAGAGGGAATATTAGCAGCAGTATGGGAGCTCGACCTTTAGGTTTTACCTTCAAATAAAGGGGTTTATTTGATAAACATAGAAAACAACTCTCTACTGCAACTTCCTCGCCAACTGAAAATGACGTCAGGATCAACACGTCAAACGCAAAAACAAAGCAAAAACATTCCCACAAGAAATAGGCTTTCATGAACACAAAGTCAGGCTAACTAAGCAATGGCCTGAGCTACAAAAATAAAACCAAAGTTTTATTTTAAATTGCAGTTTTCCTTTAACTGTAGATGAAAGAGCATTATTCAGTCCTGCTGTCATGCATTATTATTGATTATTTATTCAAGCAGATTATTTTTTCAGTCATTTCACACATATATCAAAGAGTAATCCAGAATTTTAGGTTTTCTCATACAAATAGTTTTTCCATTTGCCTTTGTTTTCTCATACAAATACTGTTAGTTTGACTCACCTAAGAGTTTGTTTGAAACCTGTGTAGTTGTCCGACTGCTTGTTTCATGCCCTGTACTATTAATGATAGGATTAGATGGTCAAAACCACAAAAATGAGACCCAAATTGAAATACAACAAAATGATCACAGAAACAGTTAGAAACAGTTAACAGTTAGGGAGGATGAAAAAAAAGGCTTCTGTTGAGTTAAAAAGAAATACGATACACGACACTGCAGGTCCTTAACCTCGGGGATGGTCTGCTGCCTGTGTGTGGTAAATCTTTTTTTTTTACTGCGCTCTCTCTGCCTCTCTCTCTCCCTCTGTCCTTTTCTTTTTCTCTCCATCATCCTCTCTGTTGTCTGTGAGCATGTTAACACTCCAGCCCTGTCACTGAGCCTCATGGCACCATGGAAACCAGTCACACCATTCTCTGTCAGTGTGTCTTTGTGGATATGTGTGTGTAGCAGTTACTGCCTGTGTGTGTGTGTTTGTGTGTTGATGGGCGGGATCAGGGTCTTGTTTAGTTTCAAAAAGCTGAGGAGAGGTCGCGGCCGTCCCTTTGGGCCTCTTGCTGTAATTCATGTAAATTCCCTTAAGACTCCGGCCGCTTTGTTTTCCCCATTGTCCCCCTCAACCTGAATCTGACGCCTGTGTCATCAGTGCAGCTTGATGCAAAATTAACGTTTTATTTTCTTCGGTGTGAAATTCTTTCACCTCACTCCTTTTATAGTTAACCAGATACCTCAAAGTTATCACGATAGTGCTGCTATGTGTTACCTCTGACACCAGACTCCCTTCTGTTATTGTGTTGTGATGAGTTCAGCCAGAGTTAACAAGGCTATAATTGACACAGACATGCATTAGGACAACGCGAAGTGATTGCCAGAGGACAGTGCTGTTCTGTCTTATCAAGGCATTGTCATGGTTTATTGCTTGATAGAGAATCAAATTTAAACAATTACTGATTTGATGTGACCTCCAAAATAATATCGTTAAGAGACCTCTGGCAAACAAGCATTGAAAATTACTTGTAGGAATGTGTTAGTATAAAGTCTAAGAGGACTAAATCATCCGTACTTGTCCTTTCATTCTGTCCCTGACAGCAGTGAAGTATTTCACAAGTGTCCCCCCCCCCCACCCCAACCCTGCCTCGATAGCCTTGTGAACCCAGCCCCTTATTCTCCTCCCAAGCCAATCATATTTCACTCCCATTCACATTTCTGAATAGGAAACTCGAAAGGAGTCTTCGGCACGAACACCCACTGATAGGCGAATGCATGCGCATACACACACACACACACACACACACACACACATTCAGACAGCGTGCAGTTCTAGTTAGGAGGGCTTGGTCTAGACCACAGCATGAACTTTGTTCTATTAAAAGTTGCCACTGAAATATGCAGTTGCCATTGAAATATTGTTCTTCTATTGGTGTCGTGACAAAGAGCAGGGAGGGCGCCGGTCCTATCTCAGTGTGAGTCTGAAGGAGCAATGGGCCGGCGGGGATCGCCCTGTGTCTTTGCTCAACGGAGTCAGTGTGCAGAAATAATGCCCATTAAACTTGGTCAATCACGCCCCTCACTCCATGAAATATGCCCCTTTCACTCATTTCATACCATAATCCATACACCTTGCTGCTATCCATCATCTCTGAAAGATGTCTGCCACGATGAAAGATTTTATTTATGATACATTTTTTAAATTAATGGCTTCTCCTGCGGTGATGTTAGGTGCTGAGAAAGCTGATCGTGCTGAGTTATGTTTACATAGTAAATGACTGAAGCTGTTCATTAGTAAATTAAGGTGGAATTCTAGCACAGAGGTTTCAGGTCTCTCGACCACCAGTGTAGCTCTGGTGGTCTTCAGGCTCATGGTTTCACTGTGGTACGTGGGTGGAAATGATATACTCGCGGCAGCATGCAACAATGGCCATGTTGTGAAGCCACTGAGCATGTCCCACCGGTGCAGACAGAAGTCGTATGCTTTTGAAGGGTTATTAAGTGGTTATTCCCATAACTGCAAGGAAACTTCCGCCAGTGGAAACAAGTAAAAGTTCCAAAACAACAATGCAGAAATACTCCATGACAAGTAAAAGTCAGTATTCAAAAAGTACAGACGTTTTATCAGCAATTTACTTGTAGCAAAAGTAAAAGTGCTGGTTAAGCAATTTTTTCATTGTTAATACTGATTCATGGATGCACCAGCAACATTTTATGGTTGGAGCTAGTCAAGGTAATTTTAACTGTGCTGCATGTACTCTTAGACAGCTTTGTCCAGTGGTTCCCAACCTAAGGGGAGGGCCCCTTTGAAGGGTCACAAAATAAATCTGAGGGGTCATAAGATGATTAATGAGGTAGGATAGATTTGTTTTGATCTTTTTTGTGAAACACTGGATAGTTTCAATAGTAGTTGTGTTTCATAAACTCAGTATTGTGCTTTTGTACATAAAATGAAAGAAGAGTGTAACTATAAAGTAACATGGAATAGAAACACCCAAGTAAAGTGCCTCAAAATAATACAGTACATTATTGTACATTCCACCACTGCAACTTGAGTGGGAAATTATGTTTTGTTGTGTTGTTCTTTTGTTTTTCAGATACCAGAGTCTAAATCATTGTTCACTTTGATGGACAATGTTCTTTGAGACAGATTATGTTACATTTTCTGTGCTTTTGTAGTGAGAGGGGCATTATTTAGGGCCCAGCCCAGAGAATAGTGACTCTTTCAAACCATTGTTGTCCTCTGCAGCCATAGCTAACGGATGCCAAAAGACCTTTTTCACATCTATTCTTTTAAAACTGGTTGCAATAATGCCGGTGAGGAGTCGGCAATAAATAAGCTTCCTGTCACTGAGTCAACTAGATTAGATTGCATGGGGACATCTGTTGAGTGTAGGTGAGCACTCTCTCTCTGGCTTCTCACTGTATGGGAAAGGAAGTCCTTAGGATGTGCCTTGAGGCTTTTTTCCTTTTATTCGCGTTGCTTTGCTGCTTCTACTCCACCTCCACCCTCTATTGAACATCTAGAAAGCTGTATTGACTCAAACACAATCAGTGCTGCTGACAGTATTTTAATGTACACTGGGCACCGTTTGATTTACCATGCAGTTATAGTGTTGATTTTGCTTTGATGCTCTGCCAAATTCATATTTCAGGATGTTGTCCTCTGTCATCTCCTCATCCTGCCGACAGTTGCACCTGATACAAAACAAATAACTCTTTGAATGTTTAATGCTCATGTACAAACATGTCTAAAAACCTACCTGGTAACTTTGTGGATTCTGGTAGCTGTTCAAGTGATACCAGGAAATGTTTAACCCCTATTGTAGAGAGACAAAAGGTTGTTTTAATCCCACTGTGAGAGAGGAGGGAGAGGGGAGGGAGGGTCAGGGGAGGGACGTGGGAGGAGGGGAGGAGGGGTTGTGGGTGTGTTGGAGGGGTGGGGTGGGGGCTTGAATTTGTGAGGGAATCAGCTCTTTTCTCTTTACTGTCACTCAGTCACAGCCAACACATCGAGGAATACACAGCCACTGGGATTAAGACAACTGAACTGTACTGTAAAGCAACGGACGCACACACTGAGGGGATTTATTCTTATTGACACATACAGAGATAAAGGTGATGTATTACTCTATTTTGTTAAAGTTATATCATATAATCACCTGTTGTGTGGAAAGTAAAGCCTGTGATGCTCTGAAAGATCTGCAGGTGATGGTCCAAGTCGTCTGGATTTCATTCCAGATGTTCCATCACTGCTGAACTAATGAAACCTACTAGATGCTGATAAACTTCATCGATTAGTCTATGCACAAAAAAAAAAAATCATCATTAGCAATTTTGAGTGTTTTAAATATTTATCAAGGAAAAATGTAAAACATTTAATACTGCATAGCCTGTGTCTGGGCTTTCTGAGTTCTCTTCACCATTTTTCATAGCTGATTTTAAACTAAATGATTAATTCATTAGAACTGAAACAATAGTCGATTAGTTGATCAGCGGAAAATTGAGTCAGCAAATGTTTTGACTTTTAATTGCTTCAGTCATTTTTCAAGCAAAAATGCAAAGCAATTCCCAGTTTAATCTTCTTAGTTGTGAAGATTTGTTGCTTTTCTTTGACATGTGTGGTAGTATTTTGAACACTGATTTTCAAATTGGTGATAGATTGTTGGTTGGATGAGCTAAAGTTGTTATGAACGGTTTTTCAGTATTTTCTGACATTTTATTTACCAAACGATGAAATGATTTAGAAAATAATCTGCAGATTAATGGATAAAGAATATAATTCTCCGAATTTCAGCTTAAAGTCCACTTGCTTTTGACAGGCTTTAGTCTGTGAATGTGAGGATGTTTCTTGCAGTGTGGTAAAAATTTCTTGAGCAGACTTTTCATCTCTACTGAGACGTCCATGAAAGCTTGTTTCCTCTGACAGGCAGCTATGCTATTAACATTTTCATGGATAGTTTGCACTTTTCCAGCACTTGCATGTCAACACATCATCTTTATTCTGCTGAATCTCAGCTTGTCTTCAGTTTAACAGCACATCTCTGTCTCTGCGAGCCGTGTCCCCTAATGTAAATTCATCATAGGGGAAAAAAGATTGCGCTCTGGCTCTAATTATATCTTCGGTCTTTGGCAGTAATGATGCTTCATCGGGAGAGGGGAATCGTTTACAATCACACTCTGCCTCTCATTAGCCAAGAGTCTAAAATTGAACCCACAGGCCGTTGTGCTGAGCCCCCTTCCCATGTCTTAGGGCGCACACATATAGGTAAGCATACACATCCAAACAACACAGCTTGGAGGAGAAAACCAACAGACTCATTAGAGAAATGACACCTCACTACTTGGCATTATCTGCTGTGAGCAATGTTTATTCAACCTGAAGAAATCTCATTTTTACTCAACATGCATACGCCTGTGTCATATTTTCCATGATGAGACAAATGGAAACATACACACTGGAGGTTTTTTTCTTTTTCTGTTTGGCCACTTTAGAAACCAAAAATGTTTTAAGACTCATAGACCTGGGCTTTGGTGGTTGTGGTACCTGTCAATATAAGATTATCTTTGCTTTTACTGCTGTATTACAATGAAGTGACATACGTTTCTTAGCATATTTGTCTATTTTAGCTGAAGAATGTACAGACATGTTTGTGTTTAGTTAGCATATCCACATTACTTGATACTAAATATTTTATATATCATATTGTATTGATATTCAACATATTTAGTAAAATAATACATCCAGGATTTCTTATTACTTAACATTAACATTCATTAACATTAACATTCATTTGGAGTCGAGTTTTTGTTTACCTAACAAATTTAAGCCTTTTGGCTCTGGTTCGGTCTCCACCAACTCCTGATTAAAAATATCGGGCTTCCAAGCTGCTAAATGCTCCACCATGTTTACCTGCTAGCTGCTAATTTTGTTTGCTGTTTAGTGATCGTCAGGTTGTGGGCAGTAAGTTTTCAATGCTTTTTCATGTAAAACAATGCTAATGATGTACAGTGAGAGTGAAGCAAAACAGTAAAGTCGTGTGCCATAAAACCAAAACAAAGAGCTAAAAGATGCTAAAAGCTACAGAGTAGGGTAATAATTATCTGTGTGTTCATCACAGGGTGTGATAACTTTCACATTACGCAAAGTCATTTGATCCATTGTTGACCTAAAAATATTGAATGATTGAAGCAGCTTTAATTTTCAGGATGATTTCTTTATTCATTTGCTGTTAGATGTAATCCTATTTGATTTTTGGTAAAACATTGTTGTGTTGTCTCCATCCACCAAAGATTCAGCTATCTTTTTTGTTTGCCAGCACTCATGGCACGAGAGTGCTCCCTGAGGTATTCAGGCCACCATGCATCTCTTGCTGTGAGGTGTTTTGTAGTCCTGCTCCCTGCCCACTGTCGGCCTCCTATCCCCAGCTATTTTCAGTCTCGGTCCTCCGTCCCTTTGCTTATCACCATGGCAGCTGAGCTGGACTGAGCTCCCCTCGACTCTGTGGTGTCTAAGGGCAGAGGTGGGGTGGCGGGATGGCTGGCTCGATGTCATGGGGGGAGGCCGCTTTTGATGGGATCAGCCTTCAGCTCATTCAAACAGGATGTGGAAAGGTCATTTTGTTGTTGTGTTTTATTCATAGATCTTAGCTGTAATCAGCTGTTTCACAACTGTCTAGTAAGTGCACAGTGAGGCAAAAATTATGAGCTATAAGGTCGAACTGCAATAGCAGAACAAGATTTTGGCTGTGCTGTAGTTCTGTGCTCAGGTATGGTGTCAGCAGTAATATAATGTGATGCTGTATGTCGGTGATTTTTAAAATCTGGGTCAGGATCCTTTCAAATTCAAGAGCTGGGGGAAGATCGGATTTTCTGGTGTAATATTCTGTGTGAAGTAATATGTTATTGACTGCACAGGTGTCAAGGCTTTCAAAACCTGTGAATTGTGCAATTCTTGTGGTAAATTGTGTAGATTTTACAAGAGAAGCTTCCACTGTGCAGACGCTGCTTGAATCTTAGGTGGTAGGACAATCGCAATCTTGAGAGAAAACAACTAAAAACACGTCTGTGACTGTATGAAACAGAATTAATGTAAACCTAGAGTTCACAATTGCATCTGTGTAGTGAAATTAGTGTTCATATTGAACCGAATGGAAACAGTGGCATCTCTCAATGGGGTTTCCACACTGTTATTTGGAACAGCAGACTGAAGCCGATAAGCCTTTGCTAGAAGTAAATTGGATTGGCTTCTTCAATCATTTTGCCCATCAATTCCGGGAGGTGTGTCTGTGTTCATTGTGACAGTGTTTGAGGAGAAGTGAGGAGAGGTTTGGACGTTAAACAAAGGAGACAGAATATGGTAGAAGAAAGAAAAGAGAATAAACGTAAAGGAGAAGAGAAAAGAAAAGGACAGAACATCTAAGCGTTTTCTGATCAAGAACTTGTCAAGAACTGTTTTTAAAGATGTGAGTTAATCTCAAAAAAATCTTTTTTGCATTGAAAATATGTCAAGATGCATCTGTGCAGCGCCATCTCCTACGACTGTCTGCTTCGGGGCTCCCCACCTTAAAGGCTGAAAAACTCTGAGATGAGAGAGAAGGGAGGAGATTAGAAAAGAGGACTGGATATAAAGGAAATAAATAAATAAATAATTCTCAGTATAATTGGGTATAAATAAAGAAAACAAAAGACATGACAGTATGAGACGGTAGGCAGGAGGAGGAAGAGGAGGAAAGGTGATGTAAGGAGAAGATGTGATTAGAGAGGAAGAGATAAAAGAAAAGGGTAGGTTAGCTCAGAACAGGGCATCTTAGTCTCCTCTGGACTGTGGCCCCATGTTCAGGTCCCAAAGTTTCATGATCAGACCAAAGAACTGTCAAAAGTTGTGATGCAACATTATAATTTATCTTAATTTTTTTCTTTTTTTATTGAAAATATGTCATGATGAACCTACATACCTCAAAAGATAGAAAAAAAATGAAATAGACACAAAGTAAAAGTGGGTTTTTAAAAAAAATCAAACTATGAATAAAGGGGAAACATGAAGGCGCTACGAGTCCTGAATATAAGCATATAAGCCTTTAATTTTACATGCCTGACACCATTTAATATCGTATCCCATGTCTACATGGGGTTTTTGATCTTAAGGATGAAGAACTTGAGGGATTATTTTTTTTGGCATTAACATCCTGAATATGAAGGTTTGGAACGAGAAGAAAGGTGATGTGAGGAGGTGATCAGAGAGGGGGGGGGCAGAAAAAAGACAAAGACAGAATAGGTTAGGAGAGGCAAACAGCAGAGAGGTAATGTGAGATGATGGGGGCAGGAGAGGTTAGGACAAGGTATCTTAGATTTTTTTCATCACCATAGATTCCATATTTAAAGTTGCCATGAGAAAGATGACGTGGGTTACAAAAAAAATGCAATTTATCTCTAAAAAAATTATTTAAAATATGTCAAGACAAACATATGCATGTCAGTCTCATACTGTACATGTACCATAGCTTAATCTGACCTTAAGGCTGGAAAAATTCTGAGATTTCAAAAAGGAGGAGATGAAATGAGAGAAGAAAAGAAAAGGGGATTGGTCATGGCAGGATAGAAAGCAGGAGATAACACAGGACTGTACTGGAGAAAGGAGAAAAGACAAAAGAGGAGAGGGGGTGAGAGGACAGAGGACAAGAGCAGAGGACGGAGGAAAGGGAGGACAGAGATGAAGGAAATGAGACATGACAAGAGGAGAGACAAGGGGAGGAGATGTGTCTCTTCTCCTGCTTTCAGCCACAGGCCTTAGTGACTATCAGTTTGGATTACACACTCCTGTCTCTGAAAATCCTTGTCCACACTCTGGTTTACACAGCTTGGGTGTTTGCTTTCTTTTCACCACCCAAACTTGCCACAGTTGGAAGTGTTTTAAGTATATTTCCAGAGAGTCAACACACTCACGGATGATTATGCTAAAGAAAAAAAAAAACTCTCCTTGCGCAAGACCATTCATTTGATGAGAAGAAGAGATTTCATGTTGAAGCATCCTGGTGTGTAATCTTGTGACAGTGCAGGAGACATCCAATATGAACAGGATTTTAGCAGATTATAATAAAATCAAATATGGAGTTCTAGGACCATTGTGAAGTCAAACTGATGCCCTGGATGTCTGAAAATATGCGTAGCTGTGCAAAACTTCCTCCCCAGGAACCTTATTAGGAAAGATTGGATTTTCATGTCTTGGCTTAAAGTCCTGGTTATTTCCACGAAGGGAGAAGAGATCTAAAATCTAAATTATGAACTCTAATATTTACTATTCTCTTCCAATTTTGTTTAACCAGACTGAAGAAAACCATAGAGGAACGAGACAACTAGCCAGGGAGGAGGAGGAGGAAAGAGGGGATTTGGGTTTCTCTGGTAAGTTGGAAACATTTCTGTCTGACTCCACCAACAACATCATTTTCCAAAACAGTATGCACTTCCGGACTTTTCAGAATCAAATGTTCTCGTTCTTCTCAAAGGCATTTCCCATCCCGTAGGATGTGGACACACACAAATGTCAGTCTGTCTGCCATGCCTGGCAAGTGTCTCCAGTCCAAATATCTTCATCTATGATACTGGCGGAGTGTGAATGTATTAATATTTATACTCTCTGTTGAGCTTCTAAGTCCCTAAACAACTATCCAGCCTTTCCACCGCTGCGTCTCTGTCTCTTTCGGTCTCTGTTGTGATGCCTACACTTTTGTTCTATCTGTAAGGCAAAGGTCACCACTTGCTTGACTGCCATTTGTCCACTGGCAAAGTGTGTTTTTGTGTCTGTATCCATTTTGGCAGCGAGGTTTTGGCAGGGAATAAAAAACAAAACACTGGTGTTTTTAGTGTCCAACAGTGTAATGTTGGATGCATGTGGTTGTCAAGGTAACACACCCTCTCTTCGCCCACTGCTGTGACAGTGGGCATCAATACTTACAAATCACAAAATAGTACTTAGAGCCTAAATTGCGCGTAGTGCCTCCCTCTTATTGACACATAATGTGTCGTAATGGAACTCGCAGAGGGTGAAAAGTTCCCTAATGGCAGTTGCGCAATTAAGATCTAAAGTAGCTCCCTTAAGCGTAAGGTCTCAGTGTGCATTAGAGCCCAGAGAATTGACTCTCAGCTCACACAGGGTTTTTGAAAATGACCCTCTGTAACCTTTGGCTCATCCTCTCATTCCGCCGTGCTGAAAGTGTGTCTGTGATTCAGCGGGGAGTTGATCTAATGCTCTGTGATTGGAGGTGACATGGTGTGATGTGTGTCCACCACCCAGTGGAGTGTGAAGGAAGGATTCCCACCTCAGCCCTTGCTGCACCCTGAGCCGTGCGGGAAGGCTGCGTGCACAGCTGAGTGGAGAGTTAAGGGACTCTGACGGCTCGGAGCTCATCTGCCTCTGCTGTTGGTGCTACGCTTGTTTTATTTTTGGCGATAGGGGGCCTTTCTCGCTCTCTCAGTTTATCCATTTATGTGCCTGTTTCAATCTTTCGCTTTGCCTCTGCCTATCTGTCAGTCTGTCTCTGATTCTCTCATTCTTTCCGTTTTTCTCTTGTCATAGCGCTGTGGCAGTCGGTTGTTGTTGTGAATGTGTGCTGCCTGCCAGAGAGGCTGAGTCCACAGTTTTCAATGGCCGAGTCATAGAGGGCCACACTTAGGAGCTGCAGACTGAATTTGTGGTTTGAAACACACTGAGGCGTGAAGCGTCCATTGTGAGCAGCAGCATTCAGGTCCCAGGCCCTTCAATGGAAGGCCGCAGAGGTTTCTGTTTACCTCCATACTGCTGTCTTTCACTGGTTTCTCTCACGTGGCCATCAGGGAGTGTGGTATTATTGTTTGTGTGTTTGGATGCCAAGTGGGGGAGGATGGGAAAAATATCAAGGATCACCCAATCAGAGCTTTGCCTCTCCATAAATAGCTCTGCATGAGTTTGGCTTTTGACTGTGAATCTTTGAGACACAATTACATAATCCAATCGTTTCATATACAGTGCAGCAGCATACAGTATTTGTGAACTAATTCGTTTTCCTTTTTTTTAAATTTTTACTCTGCACTAACAACTTGGATTTGAGGTTAAAACTGCTAAAGTGCTTACTCTCAGTTTTGTGTTTGCACTCCTATGAAGTGCGTGTTGCATACTGGATGAACAGTAGGACCCTTAACCCTTTTTAGAGGTACAGTTTTAGCAAAGTGTTGCAAAGTGCTGCAGGACAACCTCTCACCTAATTATTTCCTTTTTTCTTTTTCTTTTTTGACAGTTTGGTCTTATTTTTGTAATTTTAGCCATTGTTTGTATCAGTATTGAAAATGACTAAGTAATTGCTGAGAATTCTACTAACATTGCTGGAGAGAAGGTCAGAGTTTAAAGTCTGTGTTATCCTCCTATTAAGTTTTGGGAGTTTAAATTTTCAGTCAAATTGTGATTGCAGTGTTGTAATGTGTCATTCTTTTATTATTTGTCCAATACTATTTTTGTCCCCCTAAAATTGATGGAACAACATATAAAAATGGTTGTAATTCCTACACTAAACATTGGATTCTGAGCCACTGACTTTCCATTAATGCCAGGGCACCTGAACAGTGTCATTATCTAGTATGTGCACAGCAGCAGCTTTCTCGCGTGTGGTTATGAAGCAGTGATATTACGCAGAAGCCGTTCTGAGTTCAGACGAGTTGCAGATGAGTAGAAGGATTCATACACACGCACACACACACAGGGCCCCTGGGCTGCTCCCAGCGCACGTCGTTTCAGATGAACGCGTCAAGATATTTCTTAGGTGTCTCTTTGATACGTGCCTGACAATTCTCCAGCGCTTCTCTGTGTCAACACTCCTGTCTGCGCATGTTATGTTTAAGAGCTGCTATATGTGAGAAAGAGGCCATGTGTGTGTGGATGTGTGTGTGTGCGTGTTTTTCAGCGTCTCTTTGGTTGTATGGCAAACAGAGACAGTGAGGTGCTGGGAGACACAGCTAAAGTGTCAGAAAGAAGGACATGAATAAACAAACAGATGAATAGATGGATACAAAGACAGTGAGGGAGAGAAAGAGGCTGAGTGATGTGAAAGAGGTTGTGAGGCCACTCCTTAGGGGCTTCTTCTCTCCTCCTCCATCTTCCAGGCTTGTGGAGAACGTCGGCTTCATGCAAATCTGACTCACTAACTGCTCTGCAGACAGCCTTGAGAGTCTGAGGAGACACTGTTCTATATCTGGTGCTGCATCTCCATCCTTTCCCAACTCATTTCTCCTTCTTTCACCTGGACAACCTTCCCCCAGGCCTCCTTTTACCTTCGCTGCTTTTTGTGTCTGTGCAATTATCTGCTCCAGCCTTGTACCTTTTGCTCATTTGCACTGATGAAAGCAAAGTTTTTTTCCCTTCTCTGTATATCAGGGATGTGCTCTCTCTTTTTCTGGCAAAGTCAAGCTAGCTGCTTCCAGTCTTTATGCTAACATAAGATGTGCTATCATATTTAATACAATCAATCTTCTGATCTAGCTTTCAACAAGAAAGCAAATAAGCATATTTCCCAAAATGTCAAACTTATTATTTAATGGAGTGATCCACTTCTTGTTTCTAAGATGTTGCTCATACTCAAAAAACCTTCAAGTAGCTGCATTTCATACTTGACTTTCCTAAGAGGATGGGTATTTTTTTGGAAAAGTGCGTAGACCAGCACTAAGGGCATGTAGCCCTTAGTGTTTTTATTCTTTATTTAGACAGTGAGAAAGCAGCAGAGTAAATAGAGCCCAGAGTGGCCACACATGTGGTTAAAATCCCAACCGTCTAACCACCTTAAAGCATATGTTCTTTTTTCCAGCATACCTCTAAAATCCCAGATCTCAGTACAGAATTACCATCTCTGCATGAGAAAGGTCTTTTTGTTTAATCTTTTTTTTTTTTTTTACTTAAAACAACTCTTAATCCATCTTCATTCTGTGGATGATTTCCAAAGGTCTGTTTAGTCTGATCCTGGGTATCGATGTGGCTTCAGGACACAGAAGATTGTCCTCACACCATCATAAGCTGGTGGGATCTATCTGTTTGGAAGGGCCTCTAAGAAACCAAATGATTTATGTGGCTGTTAGGCGTGGGTCCTGGTCCAAGGCCAAGTCTATCTGCTCATCAATATAAACAGCCTGCTCCCCGGGTGTTGCGGTGGAATACAAATGGCTGAATTTAGATGTAACCCCTCACTCACCTGCATCTCAGGCAATTCTAATGAGAAAGCTCTCTCTGTACCTGTGCTGAGAAAGAGAGAGAGTAAAGGAATGAGTAAATATGAAACGTGAGCGCACACTAGAGCAGCAAGCTAAAGACTCTGGATTTCCACTGCTTAGTGGGCCTCTGTGTACCAATATGTTTTTCGGTTTCTAGATTTAACCTCCACACTACTGTATGTTGTATTAAATGACAAAATAAGTTTAACATGACTGAAATTATGCATCTTTGTGCATTCATGATTACAGTTGGTGTTTGATGGCATTTTATGGAATCAAAATCCAGAATAAAATCCACTTTCTTACATCTGAACCCTTTCTAGTTCCACAGTGAATAGTCTTAGATCTGCCAGCCTTCAGTCATTTTAACTAGGGATAGTTAGATAATAAGAGAAAGTAAGATAATTGAAAGCCTCGACACTACCTTGGTTCACCTCCAACTCTACAATGGCACAAATCAAAATCTGTTGTACTCATGTACCAAAAGCTGGCCCAAATTTATTATCTTGTTTGCTTATTTATTTATCAAATTCCTGATTTAGTTTAGAAAATTATTTAGGCAAAGTAATTTGAAGAGAACACCGAAGAGGTTTGGCTTCTGTTCTTAATTGAAAGAAAGGTTTTTATAGAAAAACATTTTATTTATTTATTTTTATCAAAGCGTGTGGTTTTGGTGTACAGAAATCCAGATTTTGTATCGGCACTGGTATCATCAAAATTCAATTAAAAAAACAATACTCATTGTTTACACAGGTGTTTACAGAAACATTTATGCTACATGTGAGTAAACATAAAAGGCATAATGTTCATTCTTCATGTGTAGATAGAGGAGGGCGAGGTGGCTCCTGTAGAGATACTGTACCCTTATCAGTTATAGCAGTAATTCATTCTTCTGTCATGTTCAACCCCGGGGGCACAAACAAACTAAGGTACCCCTGGCCTCCTTGCCCCGGAGGCGAGTTACACACACTTTGCCCAGCTGTGTCTTTTCTACCTCCCAGTGCTGACCTGTCCTGTACCTGCACTGAGAGACAAACGCAGTCAGGAAAAACATTCACCAGCTCCACTACAGCCTCACCCAAGCATTACCCAGCACTCAGCCGACACTTCTCCTGCATTAGTGACCAGCCTCATCCCGTCAAACACAGACACAGGACAGAGGCTGTTAGCGGAAGCTGGGCGGACTGCTCAAGTTAAATGGGAGCAATGTTTCCTCCGGAATCACCGTTTGACAAATGAGGGCTGATGGAACAGTTCTTGTCGGGGCCATTATTTCTGATGGGGCCAGACGATCTGTAAGGATAGAACACTGTTTGTCTGAGCTGTGACGTCCTCTGGGCAAAACTACCAAGCCCACTCGAAACACACTCAAACTCTCCAAATGATGGATGTAACAGGAAAAATCTCTAAACTACAACACCAGGAAACCTTTTTTTTTTTTCCATGTTGAGTCACTGGTGTGTTTTCACAGCACGTCTTCAGCTAAACTTGTGAAGACAGTTTTACAGCTCATAAAGGGACTTCCAATATGAGAAAGCTAAGTCCTTCATTAGTATCATTAATGCTCATTAGCCAACGTTTCAGTCATCTGGACCCATGAGACAGATAGAAACATGTTCACACTAAGCCTTGATGAGGTGCCAACAATCACCATCAGGGGCTTTTCGCTGTATTCTTTAAACTTCAAAATTCTCTCTTTAATTTTATAAAAACCAGTGCCTCAAATCAAATGGGGTCATCCAATTACTTCCTGACAAAAAATATTTCCATTCGCTTAAGGAAGATGTTGTCTCTTTCTGTTTCTTTTTTTTTTTCCTTTTGGTAAAATATCACAAGTTTCTCAGACTCAGAACTTAATTAGATCAAATTCCATCAAAAATCTTGGGATGGCGAAGATTTAAAATGAAAATTCACAGCGCCACTCTTCAATTTAAATGCAGTCAGAGGAGTTTACTCAGGGCTATCTTTGATGAATTATTCACGTCCCCATGAGTTGTTTGTTGAGTTTAGCATATGAAAACCTGACTCAAGAAATAGAGTGGTCATAGCTCAAGCCAGTGTAATCAGAGCTCATTCAGACTTGGCTGAAAGAGAGTGTTTAATCTGTGCGGGTGGCACACACATTATTTTCACATTACGCAACATTTCTGCATGTGTTGTGGTGTATTTTAGTTTATCATGTGTCTTATGTTAATTTAGTTTTCCAGCATTGACAGGTTGAAGAAAGGGTGTGTGTGTGTACAGTAGTTCATTATTTACTTTAACTTCTACTGTGTCAGTGTTGTCTATGAGACTATTCTAGCATCAGTTCACTGGCTTTAGTTGCCTGGGCCCAAGGTCCTCTGTTGGGTGAGGGGTGCAAATCACACATACACACACACTCTTTCTCTCTCTCTCTCTCTCTCTCTCTCTCTCTCTCTCTCTCTCTCTCTCTCTCTCTCTCTCTCTCTCTCCCTCTCTCTCTCTCTTCCTCTCTCTTCCTCTCTCTGTCTCTCTCTCACACCCAAACACACAAAACTTATATTTTTGTGGGGACACTCATTGACATAATGTATTCCCTAGCCCCTTACCTTTAACCATCCGAAGTGAATGCCCAACCCTAACCCTTACCTTGACCCTAATCAAAACTCAACTCTAACCTTAGCCCTAAAACCAAGTCTTAACATCAAACAGCCCTTTAAAATTTTGAGGACCAAGCAAAATGTCCTCACTTTCCTAAAACGTCCTTTCTAGGTTTATGCTCAAATTGGTAACTTTAACTACATCCAAATTGGCGCTAAGTTAGATGTACAAGTACACACAATATCTCAAAAAGTGTCACTTAATCAATTAGTCAATATTCAGAATAGAAATCAATAACATTTGACTAAGAGCTTAATCATTTTGAGTCATTTTTCCAGCTTCTGTTTTTATGTTTAATTCTGTGTTACTATAATATAAATAAGACTACAACTGAATAAAAAGCAGCCTTTTGAAAAAGAATTGTGACACGTGCATGACAGTCCATGCAGTGTGATACAGTCTGCATGGACCTGCATAATCGCACATTTATAATGCTGACTGGTAAAACAGTATCTTCCGCCGCACAAAAATCTCTCACCTTTAGAAGTTTCTCTACTTAACCTGTTGCGCTGATACACAGGATTTAATGTGATCTCTCACTTGATCAAAAAGGAGAATTTTAAGCAACCTCGCTTCAAAGCACTGAACATTCATTGTTCAAACTTAACTCATAGATCCTTTGAGTCTTTATGAGAACAAAAATCAATTTTCTATTTTTCAAACCATGTTTAGAATTTTGGGAGGGTTAACTCTGCATTGTGTCTTCCATTAAAAAAAAAGGCCTTGATTTGATTTTCTCACACTTTGAAAGGACTATTGTTTGTGTCCTCTATGTCTGAAATTGGATGGTGAGTCCTTTTGGAGAGCAGCGGAGGGGAAATGATTTGTATTCACCTGCCGTATCTGAATGGAACTGAGGAGGGGCTGAGAGAGAGAGAGGGCAACTACATAGTGCTTCCTTTATGTGATAATGGATTGCTCTGACATTCACACACATTGTGCTGTGGTGTGTCTATCAGTCAATACTCAGTAACTCGTGAGACGAATGGCAAATTTTAAACAGATGCCATCAAAAAAACTGTCTTGCAGTGACACAACAGGTGACAGAGTAATGTATTATCCACCAGCTGCACTAACACATGCAACATGTGTCTTCACATCATCTAATCCTGCAAATGAATCACATTTTTTATTTTCTTTCTTTCTTTCTTTTCTTTTTTTTTTTTTTTTTTTACGTAACTGCACTCTCTTTTATTGGCCCGCCTGGGCAACTGGATTCTTCTGTCAGCGGTACAAAAGAGACAAAGTGGAACCGAGGACGGGCAGTAATGAGCAACTCCTCTTACAGTGTTACATATAGACCGGCCACGGTGTTGGGAAGCCTTCTGGAGACAATGGAGGGTTTTGAGAGGTCTGGAGCCCTCTGAAGCCCCTCTTTGATTGAGTTTCCTGGCACTGGGCTCCAGTGTTGGGACTGATTGTGGAGTGGGAGCTGTGGGTTCAGGGAGGGGGTGAGGACCCTCCTCTGTGCTGACCTTTCACAGACACAGGTGGGGTGGAGTGGAAGGGGCTGGTGGTGGAGAAGGAGGGGAGCGGCAGGAGAGGACTATTGTGGTGCTCTATGAATGTGGAGGTGGCACTCAATAACACTAGACCTTGCTGCCTCTGTCCACCTGCTGGGGATTTTCTCACCGCTACTTTCTACTAGTAAATTACTTGCTCTGGTAACACACAGTGGTAACACTTTGTTCCAGCACACAATCAGTGTTCACACTGATTATCTGATGTTATCTGAAGATTTTGCCATACAACTGCTAGCACAATTTGCTCTTTTTTTTTTTACTCATCCTAGCAGCATGGCTCTAGGGATGGAACTATTGGTCTGTCAGTGTTGGTTAGTCCACCACTTTGGTCCAGACTGAAATATATCAACAACAATCACATGGGTGGCCATGTTTTTACAGACATTTATAATCTCCAGAAGGTGAATCTGACAGACTGGGGTGATTGCTCCCACTTTTCTCTACCATGAGAATCACATTTGTAGTTTTGTAGTGAAATGTCTCAAAGCACCATCACCTACTCAAAATTCCAGTTTGTCCATTACTTTGATTTGTGACCAAATACATGCAAAACTACTGACATTCCCATCAGCCTCACCTATACTTTGTGTTTATTCTTATTTAGCAAATGTTAGCATGCTAAAATGCTAAACTAAGATACTGAAAATAGTAAACATTATACCTCCTATATATCTGCATGTTAGCATCATCATTTTGAGCATGCTAGCATCCTGATTTTAGCATTTACCTCTACAGACTTACAGTGCTGCTAACATGGCTGTAGACTCTCTTGTTACAGCATATTTTAGTTGTTTGTACATTTTTTTCTTTTACCTTTTTAAACATGCTGCATGATTTAAAGTCCCTTTTGTTTGATCTCTTTTACTTTACTAAATTCCATGATTAGGATTACTGACATGGCCTCAGGACAGACGTTGTCCTCAATAAAGACAAGACCTCAATGCCTCTGTCCACCTGCTACTTTCTCACCGGCAAATTACATGTTCTGGTAGCACGCAGCGGTAACAGATTGTTCCACTGCACAGTCAGTGTTCACGCTTTGTTATCTGATGCTGTCGGCAGATTTTGCTAGACTGAATGGTACCATACAAAGCACACACAGATCTAAATGACCCATCGCACCCGGCCTGCCTGTACTGTATCAGCACAATTCAAATTCCACCAGTAGAGTGTTTATTACATAATAGTGCTTTTCTAGAAAGGGCTGGTTACATTAGCTGTTGACTGGGAGCAATCACATAAACACTGCTCCTCTGTGTTAACCTGGCTGACATGGCCCACAGGAATTCATTTGGCACAAAACATCACGGTTGCCAGTTTTTGTGTGTTTGAGAGGAACATTTCCTGCACTGCCTGTCTCACACTGACTCTTTTTGTTGTATCCCTAAGCTTAAAGTAAACTCCACATATTGGCCCCATCTTGAGAGACCCTTCACATGTGGAGTAAGCCATCCGGTGCGGACACAGTGGCAAACTGAGATTCTAATCATACCTCTTTTGTTGAGCTCGGAGGAGGTTGAGATGTTTTTTTAGGGCTGAGCAGATGTCAAGCGTACAGTTTCTCTCCAAGGTTACTTATGAGATGACAAATGGGTCTAGGCCTCTTTGTCCCTTTTTTTTCCGTATGTCTGTGTTTGATGAGAGGGTTGATATCTTTTTGTCAGCATGGAGATCTGAGATCACCGGGGCATTGCCATGGATACAGAGTGCCCCTTAGGAGTGCAATTTTGAGTGGGTCTGCTCTGGGTAAAAGTGTATGGAGAGTGCCTATATTTAGCTATGAAACATTTTTTCTACATTTGCTGAACTATGAGGCTTATGGGTTATATTGTATAACTGTTATAACAGTATTTGTCTTTGCTTCCACGTGTGCATGAATATTTCTGTCTGCTGTATCAAAGGATTTGCTTGTCCTCCTTCAGCAGATTGGTTTTATGTTGATTACTTTCTCAAAGCTGTTATGTTTCTGTATCTAAAGTGTGTCTTCTGATGTTGTATTCCGAGGATTTTGAGAGTCCTTTTAGCTATTCAGAAAGCCAGTCGGCATGCATTCCTCCCACTCTCCCGCATTTGCTCATGATAATGAACCTCTGCTCAGCATATGAATGGCCTCACCCATAACACTCATGCAGCAGGGCAAGCACACTCAAGCTCCATCCTCAGTGTCTGACGTCCTACACTGACCCATACACCGTGAACACACATAAACAAGGAGGAGGAATGTATGCCAATGGTTTTGATGGAGTATGATTTCACACACGCACAAACATTCGAGGGGACTTCTAGGGGATATTTTAACATCCTCTCTTAAGCAGTAATTACAGTGTGGGGATCAGCTATCAAATAAAGGTCAAGTTCAGATCTGCACTTGCTCATTCAGCCTTGTGCTTCTCCTCCTGATCTCATTTTAATTAATGCTTTTTAAAAGTGCCCCTCCCAGCTCCCTTAATTCTCCAGTAATGAGCTACTGTACAAGTCAGGTGTCAGACAAGTGTACAGAGGCACTTTGGAGACTTAACTCTTTGCAACCTTGCTGCCATTGCTACTATATTAACTAATGATTTAAAGCTTTTGCAGCATTGTAAGGCAATGAAAAGATTGAAAGACCTCCAATTTGCCACCAGCAGTTATCCTAAGGAGGAAGAGAAGGCTTCATACACCCATTCCAATCATGAGAAGCCTCTCAGGTGGTGCGCTGGCATAATGTGAGGACATGACTCACTGACAGTATGTTATATTTAGCTCGTCTGCAATGATGAGATGAAAGCAAAACACCTTTCGGTTCCATTCAGGTTGAACAGGCAAGAATTTCCTCCTTAACACCGTCGTCCCATCTAGTGGTGCTGCTTACATCTGCATGTTAAAGAGGAGCCCTGTCTCAGAAGTGCCGGCGCCGGCAGTGATTAGCATTTGGGCAGAGGGGACAGAAAGCGAATGCCGGAGTGCTTTTGGCGTGTATAGAGAGGAAGCCTAGTGAATGCCAATGTGCCGTGCTCCGTGAAAGGAGGAGGACTAAACAAATTGCCGGACACGTTGCATTAGTAGCAGATGCCTATTTGCATCAAGAGTTGTGGCGGAGTGATAGGGAGGCGTATTGGAAACAGGTCAACGGATCTTTAAAGTCCTACAAAAGTTTAATATAGCACTTTCATGAAATAGGGAATTTAACTGAGTTTATAAGAACAGTTGTTAAAATTGATCCAGCAGAGGCCGATATATCCTGCCTTATCAATTATAGATCAAGATCCAAAAGCACGAGAGCATACATTTCCCATAATGCAGCCTGATAGCATTTATTCATTAGACCCCCCCGCCCCGTCTGGTAAATGCCATGTTAAAATCCACTCTGCTAATTTGTAACACAGGCTTTCATTAAAACTCTGGGGTATGTAAAACTGGTGTCTCTTTAGCATGTCATGATGAGGGCTTATTATTTGTAAATGTAAATAGATAAATGTTTAGATTGATAAATACTGCGGTTCACAAATCCAAGTATTAAAACCAGTTTAGTTTTAGCTTGCAGTATTTATCCAAACAGAAAGAAAAGGGGAGGATATAAACAACATATTTACAGTGGAGGAGATGAATTAAAGATCCTCACTATTGTCTGGTATTGTACAGTGCAGATGAAAGGGCCACGGCCTGTTTTTGAGCTGCAGGGTCTCCCAAACAACAGGACCCCAATTCATATGTTAACCACACCAATTATTTGCATATGGTCCCCCAATTATAAAAGCTAATGAGAAGATTATGGGAAACGCACGCTGACGCTGGCTCACGGAACGTCCATTGTGATCCTGTAGCTTCAGATAAAAGGCCTGTGAGAGGTATTAGTCAAAGCCAGTGAACATTTAACCTCATACATCATGGCTGTAGTTCACTGCTAATGCCTGTCCACTACATTAGCTCTGAATCCATAAAGCAATCAATGGCAGCTGCTAAATGGGACAAATTTCTTTTAGCATTTGTTTATTCCGCAGAGTGATAGCTTCGTTTTACATTCAGATCCTTTGTAATTGTGACTTTCTAAACTAAGCTTGAGGGACTGTCTTCTACAGCGGGGCATTTGAAGCGACTTCTCCCCACTGTCCCCAAAAGATGCTTAATGGCACAGAGAAATGGGCACGCAGCCCTGGGCGTGAATAGCTTGCAGTGACATCCTGAGCTGCAGCGGGAGCCGCCGGCAGCCTCAGAAAAATAAACTCTTCCAACCATATCCGTTTTCTCATCACCACCTTCCTGAGTGCTGAGCCATTCTCATCATTATACCCCCACATTCAACCGTCTGTAGGGGATCCCCGCTGCTCCATTAAGGCCATACCGAGGCTCACAAACCCCTGATTGCATGAGCCATCAATTGCACTGATTATGGGAGTTAATTAGGGTGCTTGGCATGAAAGAAAGGCTTGTCTTTCATCATAGATGTTAAAACTGTACACTACTGATGCAATAGCAGTGATTGTGTTAGTGTTGCAGTATTGCATCACTATTGTTTGGCAGAGATACGATTACGATATCTTTTCTAGTGGTTAGCATAAAGCATGTAGTGTAGTATTATCTGTTGCTGTAAGGCAAATTCAAATGGGCTTTTTTCCCTGCTGACTGCTACTGGTGTGTTTCAGATCTCAGTGCTCGTGCCCCTGTCAGCTCCATCTGTGTGCTCAGACAGGCCTTGACCCTCACGTTCTGCGGCCAGTGTGCATGAATGTGTCTTTGCCTATGTGTGTGTGTGTGTGTACAGCGCAGTATGTCCCACGTCTCTGACATGTGCACAAAACCAATTAGTTTTGGGACGGTGAAGTAGCTGGCCATGGGAAAATGACAATGGGGTAATTGAAGAGGCTGGCTGAATGAGAGGCCAGACAGCTCAGTGCAGCTTTTACACAAGTGCTGAGTGTTTTCTCCACGGACAAAATGAACAGTGAAGGTGGTCTTATGTCGTTGTGGACACTAATTAACATTAGAGATTTTCATTTTACTGACATTATTTTTTTCTGTAGAAATGCAACTAGTTAGGTTGTTTATTGGCATTTTAAGGTCCTTAACAGTGATATTTCATATTTCAGCCCATTTAACACAATTCATACATACTTTACATCAATACCAAAAACATGTGTTTCAGGTTTGTGTTTTTCCAACTGTTTCACAGAGCCATTGACTTGCATTCATTTCTGAACCGTACGAAAATCGCTTGCATAATAGCTTAATATTGTGTTGTCTATCACTGTGGGCATCAAATCTGCATTTTTTTGTCTAAGTCAGTATTATTGTTTCATGGCTAGTGAGCACATTAGAGCATCGAGCAGTTAAAGAGCCAGATAATTCCCTCAGGAGTAGGTAGAGATCAAAAACAGAGCTAAAATGTTAAGTGAATATTAGACATATTGCACAATCCAAAATGAATGCTAATATTGCTCCACATCTGTTGGATGTGAAAACAAGGATATCTTTGCAAACTTGTTCAACATATTGACTTAAAAGGTGATGAAATGTCACTGTGTTTGCATCTTGTATCCGCTGCCCCCAAGCAGCCAAAAGAATCAGTTAATGCAGTTTTAAGGAGCTAAAACTTGCTAAATCACTGGTATTGTCCTTTAAGTACTCTGGGGGTTGTCATTATGTGGTAGAGCCTTCAGTAATTATTGTATTGAGTTTACTTAGTGGTGAGACAGCGGCTCAGTTTATCATCATAGTCTGTTTTGAAAAATAGCTAAAAATCCTCTCTGGAAGTGTCTTTACCAACCTGTCGTGTTTCTCTCTAAGAGTCCATTTCCTGTTCGATTTTATCAGCCGTCTGACAGCTTTTGGCACAGCACTCCAAACAGTACTGTGGTTTTATCTCAGCCTCAGCAGTTTGCGCTGAAATGAGCTTTATTGACTTTGGCTTTTCCAGTTCTCTCAGCACAAGATGCATTGGAAGTTTCAACAGTAGTGATGGATATTTTCTGATTATGTGTCCGCTCGAAGAATTGTATATTCCAGTAAGAAATGGACTTTGAAGTCTAGTTTCTTTTTTAAGATCCAGGACTACTTTAACTTAAGCTCCAAATACACTCATTATGCAAGCTTTTGCCTCTTACCACATCGATAAGTGAAGGTTTTAGAATTAGGAACATGAATACTCCAATACTTCATCTGAATAGGGTAATATCAGACTATTTTCAGTCATTTTTATGCTCACTGTTCAATCAGGATGTGAGATGTTCCAGGCCCTGGTGGTTGGATCATAGTCTTCAGAGCCCCACTTAAGTTTCCACTGTCATCCCACTGTGAGAGGGATGTGAAGGGTTGGCCCCGTATCACTGCAGCTTAGGGATAATTATAACACACACAAACAAACGAATACAGGCACACATATACAGTATGCACACAAAGACTCACACATGCTGACCGGCTGGAGCTGAGCTGTTACACCTCATTAAATTGGGAAATGAATCCTGAATGAAGCCCTGGCTCCTTTCCAGATAAGAATCACCAGGCTTTCGGGGATTCACCATAAAATTCACAATTAACACATTTATTCTCTAGCTGTCACAGGGCTATATTTTCTTTGCACTTCATTTGAGACTGTGCATTTCCAAGTTCAGGATGTACTTTATATATATATATATATATTTATTTGTTTATTTTGTTTATTTATTTTTCAAAGTATAGTTCTCTTGGCATTAATAACTTTTTTACATCAGCAGAATTGGTTTGGTTGTACAATACCTTAGTCATCATCATGAATGGATTTTGCATAAATGACACCTGATCATAAATATAGCAAGTTGAAACATAGCAAGTTGAAAATAAACATTGAAGGCGAGAATCTGATGCAGGTATTCTGCTGAGAACAGGCTCAGCACCCCTGCCTGCGGCCTGCAAATGAGCTTGATAAAATTGCCCCCCCCCCCCCCCCCCCCCCCCCCTTCCTCCCCAGATCTTTTTATGTGAAATCCCAAGATGGAGCTGTCGGATGGCGTACACGGCTTTGTGATTGGGTGCCCTAGGCGAATAATACAGGGCCTCCCTTGAGAGGTGTAGTGGAAGCTGGGGGCAGCAGACATTAGCCTTGGTCTCTTCCCATGCTACCAGACACCGGCTCTGGGGCCAGTACTGAATCATGACTGCAGGGCAGCACTAACAAATATATCAGTTCCCGAAGGAGGACCAGGCCAGGGTCTGACTGCTTTGCGGTCTAGCCTTTGGTCCTAGACACGGCTTCCACCACCTCATCTGCAGCTCTGACCCACCCCACACCCGAAGGCAGGAGAGCTGTACATGTAGCTCCAGCTTTAATGGGCTCGGTTTGATTCTCTCATACAGTAACCGGCATTAAAATCCCAAATTTGTGATTTTGTGATAACGCAGCAAATTAGTCTGCCTGAGCTCTAAATTAAGCTGTGACATTTTAATACTGTGCCTGCGGATGCCTTGGCAGGCGAGCAGGATAAAAACAGGTCAGGCAGCAGTTTTAAAAAGACAGAAAACGACTCCTCCTAAGTTCTGTTTTCTTTTATCCATCATTTGCAAGCTGTGCTCACATTCATATAAAAATAATGAATTATTCTGATCATTTCATCGTGACAGTGCTGAATTATGCAGATGAAAATAAATTAAATGGAGCAAAGTCATTTTGACTCGGTAGTTATTATTATTCTCTGAAGCTTGGATTACATCGTGGTCGTGATGACCCTGACAGTGATTATTTTTTAACAAAAAATAATTGCTTCTGGTTGGATGAAGGTGTGATACAAGAACACTGAGCTGCCTGGACAAGAGAGGTTTTTTTTTGACCTGGTATGTTTAATACATACATTTCTGTCTATTCATAGTGTATCCACTGTGCAACACTAAAGTTGTGATGGAGGCATAATTAGATTGAACATTGTGTTACAGAGGAAAATCCTCACTTAATTAACAATTAATCAATGGCCAATTAGGCTTTCATCAGTTTGTTCAAACCTGCAAACAAGTCACCTTGCTTGAACCTGATCACCCTGTTGAACTTTTACCACCTGGCCCCACTGAACGGCGTCTACTAAGATGTCAGAGATATAAGATCAGTCCCATCACACGTTTCATACTACAACAATCTCATGAAAGTATGATAGTCTGAAATCTGACCTCAGTGCAGATCAGTTTGCTGGTGGCTCAGTCAGTCAGTCAGCCTGTCTGTCAGTCAAACAGATAAAGCTGAGAGTGATATGTCCTCTTGCCTTGTCCCTTAGCTTGTCATCTGATTGTCGGCTGATGTGATCGATATGGCAGAGAAGCCTAATGGCATCGTGGCTGCGGCAGTGATTAGCCGAGCAAAATGAGCCCATGTGGGCCGCGTCGGCCCCTATTGGAGTGCACTAGATCAAAAAGATAGCTTCCAGCAAACTGCACTGCATGGCAACCAACATCAATCTGTGGCCAGAGCTATATGTGTCTGTCCGGCTCATTCTCTCTTTGTTTCTTTCTCAGCAGCTGATGAGAAAATAGAACAAACTCTGTATTATGATTGATGGTCTCAGTAACTGGATGTGCTATTCAGCCCAGTAATCTCTGCTCCTTTTTCTATCCTCTTATCTTTGATGCCCTTTCTCTCTGTCTTCCTCTCCCTGTAGTTTAGAGCGCGCACGTGTCCTCAGACAGTGTGACCGAGCAGAGAGGCCGGGCGTCACTTTTTTTGGGGGCAGACCTTCGCGTCACACACCGATGATGGAGAGGAGGAGGATGGACGTAGCACTGCTGGTGCTGTTAATGGGACATCTCGCCACCACGCTGGAGGTCCCACTAGACCGTAAGGCAACAGGACACACACCACACAACACATTCAGACCCAAGCGAGTGTAAATCGACTGATGTTAGATATAAGTTTTATCTTTAAGAGATTAATTAGTCAATAGGCAGAAAGTTAAATTCTCAAATGTGATGTTTCACATATGACAAACTCAATATATTTGGGTTTTAGAGTGATGGTTGAACAGTTGGGCTCTCGGAAATTAACGTGGCGCATGATATGAGAGTGTTGTTGAGCCTCTCATCTGACTTTTGGCGAGACAGTGACTAAGAATTTTGCCAAAATGTGGAACTATTCCTTTCGTTTAGAGCTGCAGCTAACTGCAAAATCTTAGAAAATAGTGAAAAATGCTTATTGTAACTTTCCAGAGCTCAACATGATGTTTTCAGGTTACTTTCTTTTTTATCTGACCAGTCTAAAACCTAAAGATATTTATACATTTACTGTGTGTGACAAACACATTGTGAGAAATTGGAACTAGCAGATGATTTGAATTTTTGCTGGAAATTGACTGAAACAATTATTCATTTATCAGAACAGTTGCAGATGAATCTTCTGTCGATAAACTCATGGCTTCAGCTCTACATTTATTCTGTCAGTGTATCAATATGTAATTTACGTCTAGTTTACTCTGTCTATTACTAAAGCCATATTCCTTGTATTTTTTTAAAAGTTAATTTTTTGTTAATGGAGGAAACTTTATATGTTGTTGCATTATTTTTATGAAGCGAACAGGTCGACACAGTATTCCTCATTTTGACGAATGTGGAAAAGAAAAGAGTTTTCCAATCTGTCCTCCAGCCCTGCAGCCTGTTGTGCTGCTGCTGTAGATCTTTTAGATATTGTTTGGTTGGAGCTGCTCACCACTGGAGGCTGACATTCCTCATCTGGGAACTGGCCTCGTCCAAACCTTATTCAGAGGCACAAATAATGCAGGAAGATATTTTTCCCCACTAATGTTCTGGTTCTCTTAATTGTCACAACTCTTCTTTCTTGTTTGCTGATTCTTGGGGAAAACTCTAAAGTTCTGGAAAAATGTAAGTCTCATACCAGTGTGAATTCACTGCAGAGATTTTGCTAGCAGTGTTTTTTGTTTTTTTTTTTGTTGTGCTCTAAGGGTTATATTTGATCTTTTTGACTATATTTTTGTATTAGATTTTGTCTGTGTGATTTGCAGTGGACTTGCGTATATTGCATGCATTGATCCCTTTGTTTCTTTGTTTGCTGTTTTCGTTCTGTGTGTGTCAGCAGCGGTAGAGCATTTTTTTTGCAGAGCAATATTGCAAACAGCATGAGCATCTTATATCATTTGTTTTGTCATAGTCCATTAGTTATCTCCCCGGCACTGACAGGAATACATTAAGCGTCGGATCATTACAATAAAGTGAAATGTACCTGAGCGTTCTGCATGCTTTTTTTTTGCTTCTGTACATGTTGAGAGGTTTTTTTTGTGTCTGTCAGCAAACAGCCGTCTGGTTTGGTTTAACGACTGCTTGTGTGGTCAATGCAGCAACAGAAAAAGGCTTAGTTATGCAGGAAAGGTCATGATTAAATATCCTTCTCTTTCTGATCGCCTTTAGTGCCCCAGCCACCGACCATAACTCACCAATCCCCCATGGATTACATCATCGACCCACGAGAGAACATTATAATCCACTGTGAGGCGAAGGGGAAGCCTCATCCCAGGTAGGAATCCGTGAACTGTGGTTTAACATTCACAATACAGTTAGAAAAAGAAAAAATATTACAGTCGTGGATTCAACCACCACCATCAGTTAACGGCCTCAGCTGACAGGAGGTCTCCAGGAATTCGGTCTTAATTATTATGGGTAAAGTTCATGGTTGGTTTATTCAAACTTTATAATAAATAAAGATGATGTTTTTATTCCTGTACATGCTGCCCTTGCCAGAGGCTTGTTTTTGCTAATGCTTTTGAATCTTTTGCTCCAAATTATGCCATCCTCCTTATTTATCTTAGTGTAACACATAATTAATTTGCTGGCACCAACACTGCCTGCACACACGTTCGTAGGCAGCTCACTGACAAAATACATTTCTTAGCCCTTAAACTTCGATTTACCCAAATAAACTGTTACATTAATCCCAAAGTCTTATGTAACCCTCATATCATAACCCCCTTTTGAAGAACTGAAGTTCGGAACGTACAGAGTTTGTACACCCAAATCTTTTAAAAGCCTATTTTAAAGTACTGGAAAACTTGAATTTAAAGTTTTCTAAACATTAAATATTCATGACTAAATAAGCAACAATCAAAGTTAAGGGAAAAAGAGGGAGAGGAAGGAGGTTTAAGTCAATCTGCTTCATCCAGACTGTGTGGGTGTGGTTTAACCAGATTTGATTGACACTGATTCAGTTGTTGCTAAACTGTCATTGGTGATTGAAATACGATTACAAGATTTCATCAAACAATTTGTTATGAGAGAATATTAGCTTATGGCACTGCCCTTTTTTGTTTTTTGTCTGTCTCAGTTTCTCCTGGACGAGAAATGGGACCCACTTTGACGTAGACCAAGACACCAACGTGATCATGAGACCCCACTCTGGGACCCTGGTGGTGGACATCAGCAGAGAAAAGGCCGAACACTATGAAGGGGTGTATCAGTGCACAGCAAGAAACAAACATGGAACTGCTGTTTCCCACAACATAGTCATACGACAGTCCAGTAAGCTCCGTGCAGACTATCATACTAGTTCTCTTTTCATTTCTCTTTTCTCCATTTTCTGAAAACCATGCATATCTCACATCATATAAAATCAGTTCCTTTTTTTTTTCTTTTTCTCAAACAATTAAGTTGCATTTTCCATCTTAAGAGCACTCCTGAAAGGTAAAGGTGCATGCAGAAAGCAGCATGTCTGATTTCGCTGGACTTAGTGGATAGAGCTGAGCGTCCCTTTGTATTTTTCCTCTAGCATATTGTCATTCAGTTAGGCATTATCCCTCTCGCCTTGCCTCGTCACCTCTGTCATCATGTCAGCAACAGTCCATTAGCAACCCATATTTCACTCACGAAATATGGGAAATATTTCACTACACAAATTATGAGACTGCTCATCCACTGATGTGTGTTTCCTTTTCCAACCAATCCAGGGTCTCCACTGTGGTCAAAGGAGAAAATCAAGCCAATCGTCGTTCAGGAGGGTGTGTCCTTGGTGCTGCCGTGTCGACCCCCCGCTGGCCTGCCTCCCCCCATTATATTCTGGATGGACAATAGTGAGCACTTCATACACAAAGCTGCACATGCACATGATAATTGAACACATTCTATAAAAGAGTGTTGCTGACAAAAAAGACTTAATCTCAGTTGTGCAAACACTGTGCCTCTGCCATTCATAAGTTATCATCTCTCTACCTTCTGTTCTGTATATTTATTGTAATTACACTCAGTGCCACACTTAATTGGACATTATATATTAAAGGATCAGTTCATCCTTGCTGCAAAAAAAAAGCATATTTTTTCTCTTGCCTCTAGTAGCATCTAGCAATTCAGACTCGGCTTTAGTTGACAAAACTACAAGGGCCATTCAGTAGCTTTTGATCACATCACGCTGTCTTCCTCAGAAGGAGTTTCCCACTTGTCATGAAAATGTAGATGTTCAAATTTCCATTTTTCTAAGTAGTTTAAAGACTTCTCTTCCACTTAAGAATTGAGATTAAAAGTTCATTCTTGACAATGGAGACAGCAGTTGCAAAAACAACCTGGTCACAGTGTCCACTAAGTAGCTGTTCTGGAGCTTTCGATTGTATCATATCTGCTTCTTCATCAGACCTGGGCAGCTCCGTCTGCTGAGGACAATCCTGTGATATAAATGAAAGCGCCTGAGCAGCTACTGAGCAGACCTGGTGATGGGATCAGCAGCTTAGTTTAATTTCTTTTAAAAACTCTGCCCTTGAGATTTATGCTTCCATCTCAATACAATAGAAGTGATAAGGTGATTTATGGTTTTCATTCGTCAAAGGCAACCACAACATTTCTTCCCTGAGACTGTGGATAATCAAGAGAATACTCTATCAGTGGGGGGTATTTCTTCTGGAGAAAATAGTGCCAATGAAACTAGTGTTTTGATGAACTGGACCTTCAAAGAGCTGTACACTTCAGAGTATTTTACATTGCTGTACATTTCAGATTTCCAGAGGCTGCCTCAGAGCAGCAGGGTGTCCCAGTCCCTGAATGGAGACCTTTACTTCTCTAATGTACTCCGAGAGGATTCCAGGAACGACTACATCTGCTATGCCCGCTTCCCACACACACAGACCATCCAGCAGAAACAACCAATCACCGTCAAGGTCTTCAACCGTAAGTCTGACTCTCTGACTGTGTGTGATGAGAAGAAATCCACTGCTGGCTTAATGAGCTAGCATGACTGAGACGAATAGAGTGACAGTTTGTGCGTGTGTGTATGTGCGTGTGTGTGTTAGTGCATGAAAGGCAGTTCACTTACAGCAGTATGTGTAAGCATGACTGTGTAGGAGGGAAACATCATTTCCTATCTCTAATACCATCCTCAGAGACGCCAGTGGTCGTCGTCCCATTGAAAAGACATATTGTCAGGCACCCTGCTCTATCTGCCAAGCATGCGTTCATCTTGTGTGAGATGTTCTGTATACGCACTCTGCGCCAACAACAAAGACTGCTCTCATCAAGTCTAGCGTTCGCAGTTGAGATGCCGGCAGACTGTTCCCACTAGATTCTTGTGACAGTCATTCCTGATCTCTGACTTTTAAAGAATCTCAAGATTTGTTCTGTCAGTTTTAATTTCATGTTAATTTGTCAAAGCATGTGGGTTTTTTTTCTGATGATTTCAATTTGTGGTGTGTGATTTTTCTGTTGTGTTACAGTGGATGCAATCAATGACACAATGGCAGCTTTTTACAATGACACTGATTTATTTAGTGGTGAGTTTTGGCACCCCCTAGTGTTTAATCCCCAACCTAGTGCTCCAAACTCTAGCTCTTAACCCACTAACACTAACCCTTCATCCTGACAACCCCAACGCTTTGTGCAATTACACTGATTTATTTAGGGGTGGGATCTGGCACCCTCTAGTGTTTACCCCCAACATAGAACTGTTACCCACTAACACCAACCTTTAAACCCAAGAATCCAAGTCAATGCTCTATCCTACCTTCATTCCCGCTCTATCCAATCGAAACCCCTTTGATAACTATTCACTTCCTCCCATGATTTGCTTAAATTAGCACTGCATGATGATTCCTGTATCGCCTGTGCTTCTTAACTTGGACAACATCGGTACAGTCTTGAAAATCAGAACAGAGCTCTGAAAAGATAAAGTACGTATTAATTAAAAATAATTAGGTAACAATTTGTACACATTACAAATTTAATCAATAGACGATAAACAATTCATTTGATGCAAACGCAAGTCCTTAAAGTATAGATATGTTAAAATTCTCCTTTCTGTTTGCTTTGCCTCTGTCAAACAGCCAGCTGCAGTCTTCATTTCTAAAATCACTCTTTCCCTGCTGCACTGCCTAATTTTAGAGCACACCTAGTTGTTAATCTTCCTGTCACCAGCTATTCTCACCTCACTTTGTTTTGTCATTTCTTAAAAGGTCTTCACTTTTGTTTGTCTAAACAATTCCACACATTAGTTAACTCGAAACATGCCAGTTCTACTCTCATTAGATCACTCTCATGTCAGGGTGCTGATTTATCATGACAGCCATCATCATAAACGTTTACTTTGATTTTTTTATTTTCAGTTTATCAGATTACTTCTGTGCTAACTCAGCAACAGAAAGCAATCTTCATGTCTTTAGTTCTCAGTTTTATGTTAAGTTCATTTTAGTCTCTGTAATAACCCCAGAGGGCAATTAATTGGCAATAAACACCCACAGAAAGCAGTTCACTAAAACACAACATGGCAATAAAATTTACATCTAACCATAAAATATGGGTGTTGTAGTCTGCAATGAGGTGGATTAGTGCCCGAACACTGCAGACCCGTTGTAGAAAATAGGTTTCATCATACCCCAGAGTACAGTGAGGGAAGGACTGTGACTGTGAAGGGCCTGATTTGGGCCTGGACCTTCAGAAGAGAAGGTAACATCTTTCTTTGTGAATCTACGTGTGTGTTTGCGTGACTATAGAGGACCCCGTGGATGAGAGGAAGCCAACCTTCCTCACCCCATCTGGTTTGTCCAGTGCCAAGATGGTGTTGAGAGGACAGGTGCTGGAGATGGAGTGTATTGCAGAGGGACTGTAAGTGAAAGAATCCACCATTGCTTTAGTCCTGAAAGCCTCAAGTTCCCACCTGTTCAAGAGTAATCGTCACCTTTTGCCTTTCCCCTCTGTCTTCCTCCTTGAATCCAGGCCAACCCCTGAAATCTCCTGGACCAAAGTGAGTGGTGATCTGCCGGCCAAGCGCACATCCTTCCTGCACTACCAGAAGACACTGCGTATTGTGAATGTGTTGGAATCAGACGCAGGAGATTACCGCTGCACTGCCAGGAATGTGCTCGGCTCAGTGCACCACACCATCCGTGTCGCAGTCAAAGGTGTGCCAGTGATGAAATGCACAGTATCCAATCAGGCCAGACCTCCATGTGGCGGCACAGTCACTCCTTCTTTCTGTCACTTCATTCTCCCTCTTCCTGTGTCTCATAATTGATTTATGCACAGATGCCAACAGGGCAGCGTGTTCAGTGATTAATTCTCTAGCCTTCTGTTCTATTTTCAGCTGCTCCATATTGGATCAGTGGCCCTCCCAGGAATCTTGTCCTAGCTCCAGGAGAGAATGGTGTGCTGACCTGCAGGGCCAGTGGCACGCCCAAACCCACCATCACCTGGTCTATGAATGGAATCCCCATAGAGAGTAAGTGCAGCCTGTTCCTTGTGACTAAAACTCACTCTGCTTTGAAAATTTCCCATTTTTTTCCACAGATTTGTAGATACCTTGGCAGTGCATAGCATTATTTTCAGGGATGGATGTTGTTGGAAATTTACAATGCCTGATGACAGTGATGCACACAAGAATTTTTATCTAGAAAACTTTTTGTTTCTTTTTGTACAGATTAAACAAACAAGATATGATGTGATAATTGTTGATTTTTAGAGATGAGTAGGCTGATTTTTAAAGGGAGCCAGGCTAGCTGCTTCCCTTGTTTCCAGTCTTTATGCTAAGCTAAGCTAACTGGTGGCAGCTTTCTTGTCAGCGTAGAGACATGAGAGTGGTATCTATTTTCTCATCTAACTCTCAGCAAGAAAGCAAATAGGCATTTTTCCCAGAACAGTGAATTTTTGCTTTAGCACCAGAAATTCAGCAAAATGCTCTTGAAAAAGAATTAAAGTGCAATACACAGCTCTTGTTGGATGAAGGAATGAGAGCCCAAATCAAAAGTTAGCTGTTTTGTACATGCTTTGACTTTAACCAAAATTCAAAAAGCCAGACTTACATCTTATAAACCCCTATTATTCATGAACAGATTCCCCTAAAGATCTTAGCAGAAAGGTGGAGGACGACACCATCATCTTCACTGATGTACAGACAGGATCCAGCGCCGTCTACCAGTGTAATGTCTCCAATGACTATGGTTACCTCCTGTCCAACGCCTTTGTCAATGTCCTCTGTAAGTTCATTACACTAGATCAATTTGTACTTGAATGCTGTTTTCCATTTACATTGATGTCTGGAGTGTAATACCATGTCAATAATTGCTGCTGCCTCACTGCAGCGGAGCCACCCAGAGTGCTGACAGCAGCCAACAAAGTCTACCAGGTCATCAAAAATCACCGGGCCCTGTTAGACTGCGCTTCCTTTGGGTCACCCATCCCTAAAATTACATGGTGAGTTAATGAACATTTAACAGAGGAAAGAGTGGTATCATGTTTCTTCAGCAGCTCAAAGTGCTTTCGTCTGTTTCCTCAGGTTCAAAGAGAGTCGGTCCAGCACCCTGGACGGAGACCCTTACATCCAGCTTGATAACGGGACTTTAGAAATTCACATAGCTCAGGCCCAGAACAGCGGCAAATACACCTGTGTGGCTGGAAACACCCTTGGTATCTATGAGAACCACGTCTATCTGGAGGTCAAAGGTCAGAATATTTCTGTTGTAATAATAAGTCTGGGAGTGTACTCAAGTAACTAGCGCACTGTTATTGTTATTACAGTGTGTAGCTTTAAAGTATAGCCTAATTCCAAACTCGTGGCATGTAGAATACTGATCAGGTTTATAGTTTTGATTATCGAATGTATTCACTTTTGACTGTCCCTTCACCTTCCATCAGAGCCCACCCGCATCCTGAAGCAGCCGGAGTACAAAGTGGTGCAGAGGGGCAGGTCTGTGGTGTTTGAGTGTAAAGTGAAACACGACCCCTCACTCATTCCCACCATGACCTGGCTCAAAGACGATGGAGAGCTCCCTGATGATGAAAGGTCAGAGCTGTTGTTCACCATTGGAAACATCTCACCTTCGAGACCATTAACCCTGTGTTTGCTGTCATTCTGCACCAGATGTAATGGATCTTGTCTGCATTTGTTTACCCTCCTTAACTTAAATGAGATTTTTCTGTTGTGTACAGTATATTGATGTATTTTGTACTGGCTTGGGTTCTTATTCCAAGTTTAGCTGTCTGGCTGTAAAACAAGTTAAATAACTATAAGATTATATATAATCTGGAGGTGCTAATCTGTCTGTGTGAACTGCTTTGTTTACAGATTAATTGTAGACTCTGACAGTCTCACCATCACTGATGTGACAGAGAACGATGCGGGCGTGTACACCTGCATCATGAACACCACTCTGGACCATGACTCAGCCAGCGCTGAGCTCACTGTTGTTGGTATGTACGGTTTTGCAGAAGCTATATTTCACTGACTGACTGATTTTTAAAGCGTAACCTCACACTATCTCAGCTCTTCCCAGAAAAGTGAATCTGTCCAGTAACTCACACAACAGATTGCGTTTCAGCCCTTCAAGGTTAATTGCCTGAGAGTTTACTTAAGAGGGTTGGAGCGGATTTAATCAGCTATCCTGTCAGCAGCATGAATATTTAACTGTTGCCTTCTTAGCGAGCCAGATAATCTTCTTTGTTTTCTTATGGCTGACTGACCACTAAACTCCCTATTTCACTCCTGCCCCCCTACCTGGCAGAGGCCACACCAGAACCAGCTGTTGTCTACGGTAAACCTACAGTGCATGAGCACCCAGATGTGCTCTGCTGACATGGGCTTGTGTTGTTCGTTGGATGTTTCTGTTAAGTGAAGCATGTTGTGGCCTGAAGATTCTGTTTGTTTTTGGCAATCACAGAGCATTTTCAATTTTTTTTTTGTTTTAATTTTAATTTACCAGCATTGATTTGTTTGTCTTTCAAGTGTTTTTTTAATATAACTTTTTGTAATTAATTGTACGTTTTTCAATTTTTGCAAGTTTTGTAAGTTTGGATGTGTTAAAGCAGTGATGCAAAAATTAAACATTTAGCCAAAGGGGAAGCAATTTCCTCTCACGCTTCAATGAAAAGACAATTTGTAAAGCAAACATCTCTCCGTTGCGCCACTTGAGATCTTTTCAAATGCACCATTTCCTCGTCACTCATTTTTTCAAAGCATGCATTTTACTTTATCATTGCAATTCCAAAACATGAGCATCAGTTCAGCCTCTCTAGTGAGCCTGAGACTTGATTTCATGCAGAGTGATTATGGAAGATGCTCACATTGAGCATCAGTCGTTTCATATGCATGATGTAGTGTCTGCATGTTTATCACAGGGCAAATGACATTCTCAAATAGAAGATGTAAAGAAACAGAGGGGTAACTGAAAGGTGTGGTTGGTTGTACCAACATGCTTAGCCTTTATTATTATTATTATTATCGTATTATGAAAACAGATTAATGTACCCAGATATCCTGTTTTGGTTTTTGCTTCATCTTGTTATGGTATGAATCCTTCCTGTTATGTAACCATAATGTGAAGTCACTGTGAATGCCATTGCAGTACAATGTGTTAATGTTAATGTTAATGTTGCTGCCTGTGATGCCTCTTCTCCAGAGCACCCTGACCCCCCAACTGACCTGGAGCTGACGGACCAGAAAAAGAGGAGTGTTCAGCTCACTTGGACCCCTGGGGATGAACATAACAGTCCTATTCAGAGTATGTCGTGTGTATGTGTGTGTGTGTGTGTGTATGTGTGTATGTGCGTGTGGTGAGGATGGTACTTTGTATCTGTATCTGTGTCTTTCTGTTTTGTACTGAAAGTTGGGAAGCAGTTTTTAAAGGGTCACTGCTGATTTTCATATATAAAGTTCAGTCACGAGGATCAATATTCAGCATGTGAAAACAGCTTTATTATGTCGTCTAATGGTAAATGTAGGATCCAGCGCTTTTGGATTACTAGCCAAGGAGTACAAGTCAGGATATCTCTGCCTTTGCTGCTTCAGTTTCGACCATTACCTCACAACATTATGGAACTTAGAGGCTGAATAGCAGGAGTATCCCACTAATTCATTACATGTCTTTTAGCTGACTCTCCTAGGCAGAGAGTGGGGATCTGAGAACAAAATCGGAATTAAAAAGAATCTTGAGTCTTCTTAATTACAGTCAATCAATAATGTAGTCTGCAAAAGTCACTGGAAAAAATGAAAAGAGGAGAAAAACAACACTCCCTGCAGGCTGGGGAATGTTGAACGTTTGTAGTTTCATTTCAGTGATTACAGTGAATTTCAATCTTGACAAGTTTTCACAGCATAAAAAATAGCAGAATATTCATAGAAAAGTTTCAAACCATGAGTGCAGTAGTGTGTTACTTCATTGTCTATTAGTGTTGACAGCATGTTGGGAACACTCATTGTTCCACCGTCTCAGAGCACGGCTGAAAGAAGCGTATTTAAATATATTTTAGCAAACTTTTTGCTCTTTGAGATACAGTATCCAAATAAAGCTTGAGGGCATTTTGCGAATGTACTGTCAGATCATGTAGAAATTGTTCAGTTATGTACAGTACTTGTATTTTTTTTTTTTTCATTTTACACAGAATTTCTGATCCAGTACGAAGACTCACTGCACCACCGCGGTCACTGGCATAATCTTACCGAGGTCCCTGGAACCAAGACGACAGCTCATCTCAAACTGTCCCCCTATGTCCACTACACCTTCAGAGTTTTGGCCCTCAATGCTGTGGGTTTGAGCCGCGCCAGCTTCCCCTCCAGGATGTACAAGACAGAACCTGCAGGTAGAGACTCAGCTTCTTGTTTCTAGGTGCCTCATGAAGTTTCACTTGTAAATTAATGGATCTTGACAATCAAAGCTGTTTTATAAGTAAACATATCAAAGTAAGATAGTATACACATCAGCATTTGTTGAATGTCCCCTTGCAGAGACGAATTAGTATGTTGATCTGAAGCTTTCATTTTGTCTTCATTGATATATTTTTCAGCTCCAGACATGAACCCAACAGGTGTGCAGGGATTTGGAACAGAACACGACAATCTTGTAATCTCGTGGAAGGTAACAAAGTTGTACAAGGCTGTGAATTTTAGTCCTGAGGCATTTAATGTTGTCCGGGGACCACCATGAAACTTATGAACTTTCCATTGTTCTTCTTTTCAGAATTTCTCTTTTTATTATCAGCCACCAAAATCATACATTACACAATAGAAAATCACTAAATCATTAAAACTTTCTCTTCTGCAGCCACTGTCAGGCTTCCAGTCTAATGGCCCAGGGCTTCATTATAAAGTGATGTGGAGGCAGAAGGCAGTGGACACTGAATGGAACACAGTGACCGTGGCCAACAACTCCAAGTTTGTTGTGTCTGGAACACCCACATTTGTTCCCTATGAGATAAAAGTTCAAGCTGCAAACAGCCACGGAGAAGGGCCTGACCCAGCTATTGCCCACGGCTACTCAGGGGAGGACTGTGAGTTAGACCCACTCTTAAAAAAAAAATACTTTGTGCAAAAGCCTGGGGTCATGCATTAAGCTGTGTGACCTATAGCATTTACTCAGTATGTTCGCTTTTGTATTGAGCTGATCTTGTGTTCCTTGTTGTGTTGTACAGTGCCAGTAGCAGCTCCAGAAAATGTTCAGGCCGTGGTGCTGAACAGCACTCTGGCAGAGGTGCACTGGGATCCTGTGCCTCATAAATTAATACGGGGACATCTCAAAGGATATAAGGTGCAGTACAACAGATGAACATGTACACCAGTCCCACCAAACATTAGACACATAGATACCCTCAATGCTTACTGTACAAGATCTGTATCTTTTAGGTGTACTACTGGAAAGAGCGCAGCCTCCATAAACACAACCCCCATCATATGGAGAACCTGATCCTGACCTTCAGTGGGAACCACACCCACGGCATGCTACCTGGTCTGCACCCCTTCAGTGTCTACTCCTTCAATGTCAGAGTTTATAATGGCAAAGGAGAGGGACCCCCAAGCCCCACCCAGCAGTTTGAGACACCAGAAGGAGGTAAGAGAAGGAATGCACACCCTTTATGGCTCTTTGTCTGTCCTTTTTCCTGTTTTTCATATGACAACTGGAATTTTTAACATTTTAATTTGACTTATTCTGAGTTTATCCACTAACTCATCTGGAGTACATGGAACCCACAGTATTGTCAAGCATTAAAGCCACAGTCGGTGATCCAAAGGCAAACAGAGACAACTCTCTGCTAACAATAAAACACAAGACTGTATTATAATTCTATTATATTATAAAACTGCATATTGGAACAGACATTTGGCCTTATATATTATGAATGGTTATTAAATAAAAATTGACTATTTTCCATCTATAGCTCAAGCTCTTCAGTGATGGTGAAACTCATATGGTGATAAAGTTTTAAAATGTAACATGCATTCAGTTATAAAACCCTGGTTATAGTTGATGTTATAAATAAAAACTGGACAAGTTAATTCAGTTTTTGTAACTGATATGTCTTTTACACACACATACACACAAGCTAGAAATTCTTAAAACTACATATACTTCTTCTCCTTTATTGAAAAACCCAGAATCTGTGGATTTACATATATTTTTCATTTCAAAAGTTTAACTTCTGGATGCAAGGCATCTCCTAATTCACTGAAAAATGCTGCAGGTTTCTCTGCACGTTATTATGAGAGGGTCAAATATCCAACTGAAGGAACAATGAGCAAAACTCATTTTTGAGGGGAGGGGGACTTTAAGTATTAACATTCTGCAATCTGCATAAAATAAAACCCTGAGATCCTTGTCTCAGATACTGCGTCTTCAATCATTCATTTAAAATTCATTCATTTAAAATATTATTTTGTAACACTCTTTAGCTTTATTTTGACAAACTTGTGATTTATTTTTTTTCCACAGTGCCTGGGGCTCCTACTTCCCTGATGGTCACCAACTCAAACCTGGACTCTTTAACCCTTGAATGGAGTCCTCCTCATGATCGTAATGGACGCATCACTGGCTACACCCTCAGATATCAGCCAGGTGAGGCTTTCAAAGTAATTAAAACTGATCATAGCACTGGGCCTCAGTGAGCGCTTGTATCTTTGCCCAGTGTTTAATGTCACCTTCCGTCATGTAGTTTGTAGATTTGTATGTCATTCTTTTTCATGTCTTGTACTGCCATCCTCAGATTATGAGACAGAAAGGGTCTGAATAGTCAAAGAGCATTTCAAACAAGTTATTTTGCCTAAATTACAACAACACAAATTAACAAATCAACTTTTTTCACTCCCACTTTCTGCTCCTGAACCCTACACCTCTGTGCTCCAAATGCCTTCATTTCCACCTTTCTCATTATTGACACTCCAACCCCATCTACGACCCCCTCCTCCTCTTACTTCTATTCAACTTACCTTTACTACTTCCCAACTTCCACACCTTTCCATCCCATTATTCTTGTCACCCGACCCCTTCACCCCTGTAGTCAATAACTCCAATGAGCTGGGCCCAGTGGAGGAGCTGGCCCTGCTCGCCAATGAGACCTCAGTCACTTTGCCCAACCTCAAGTACAGCACACGCTACAAGTTTTATTTGAATGCGAAAACAGTCAGTGGAGCAGGCCCAGCCATTTCTCAGGAAGCTGTCGCCATCGTGGATGAAGGTAAGTAAACAAATGTAGACGACTAACAGAAAATGATCTAAATGGCATTCATGTTTCTTCAGCTGGAAAGCTAGACATATATTTAAGTTGATTAATATAATTCCTATTATAATTCAGGTAAGAGTGAGCAATGGTAAAGGGTATCCAAACTCTGCATTAATCTACAGATTGTATGTTTGATTTATACTCATGTCCAAGCTAAATGAAAGCACATCACACAACTCTTCAGTACGACATAATTTATTCATCATTTTCGATGATCTTACCTTCATCAGGGTGATTGATGGGTTAAGATGAAAGATTCCGTTTGATTGCAGCTTCTGAAATGTGAAAATTTGCTGGTTTTATCTGTTTTACATAGACACAACATTCAATTTAAAGAGCTTGGGGGAAAATGATGATGAGCATTTTTCTGACATTTTATGGACCAAATAATCAGTTGAATAGTGAAAAAATTATATTGCCTCAGATTGTTTTTTATGTGACATATGTTAAATTGTTTGGTGTAAAGTATAATACACATTATTCCATAGCATTTTTATTTTTCATATTTTACATAGCATGTTGTGCACAGGTTCTTCATCCTTGTCCGTGTTTAGTGGAACATGAGTGTGATCCAGTTGCATTGTTAAAAAGGTTCCCCATTCTGTTATGGAACTGCAGACCGATCATCTTACATTTAATTCACTCTTACATTACACAGCACGGCCACCTGTGTGGGTGGGGGGGGGCTATCAGACTGTTGCATGTTTTACAGACACAGCCATAGCTTCAAAACCCCACCGCAAGCATGCACTCCTCATGATTTGAGCAATTTCCCCTCGCCTCTTGCAAATTCTGCTTCCCACCTAAACGCTCTACTGAGTTCAAAGCTGGGGAAAGTTCAAAGCTACATCGATAAAGATGCCATGTGATGTATGCCTTTTTAATGTCATGTGATAAAACTACACAAGTCTTTTCAAAGCGCTTGGCTGCATTTCTTTAAGTGCCTTTGGTGACTTTGACCCCTTCTCACTTGCTTCCTGCTGCATGGCAAGGCTTTGCTTGGCATGCCAATGAACTGTGTGAAGCGTGCATAATGACTTCAGCGTCTGTCGTGTCTCTGCCTGTGGAAACTGTTTGTGTCTGTGTGTGTGTCTCTCGTGTGTGGTGCGGTCTTTACCCCTTTCCATGTTGTTTACAGGAAACACCCAAACCTCTCATCCCATTGCACGGTCTCCTGCACGCCGTCCGCCCCACAAGGGTACAGATACTGCTGCGATAGTAGCTCACTACATGACCGATTTGTCACATGATCAGCTTTCTTTATTCTTTTGTCGGTTTAGTGTTCTGATTTGAAATTGCTATTGTGTAAGCAGCGAGGGTTTAGATTCAGTTATGCTAATAGAATTTAATGGGACTATAATTAAATCAAAGCATGTAATTGCCAGTTATTGGATTGTCTTTTGACCAACAGACCAATCATGATGCTTGTCTTTTCTCTTGTGTGCTCAGCGCGGCCTGCGAGTCCTTTTCGGAATGTTAGCTCCTCGGTTGGAGATGATGGGGCCCTGATCAGTTGGGAGTACTGGGGCCCAGAGAAAAACGTTTATGTAGAATACATAGTACAAAACAGTAAGCAAAGCAACACATCTTTATTTTTGTCAGTTCTACTTACAGGTGGCAAGAGACCCCTACTTCATTATTGGCTTGTGCAGGTGAATAGAAATATTGGCAGTCGTGTTGACGTTGGCTTCTGCCAGTGTGGACCCAGATGTGATAAACAAGGCTTTCTGTGATTGGATCACTAATTACTCAGTGCTGTTATTGACTAGAGTCGCGTGCATTTCCCATGACAATTTCGCTGGAACTTATGTAGACAAACATCATAAAAAGCAGCACAAACATTTGTGTTATGCCAATTGGTTTTGACTGAAGTCCTCTCCATTGTTTTTATCCACCTGCAGTGAGGATGAAAGCGCTATGTCGTTGTAGTATGGCTCTCTCACACCTACTGTTTAATGAACTCAGTTAGTGAATATCATAATCATAGATCACAGTAATTTAGAGAATGTTGTTATCAAAAACATAATCTTGTGATCATCAGTCCAGTGCATTTCATATTTAGCTCCCCCCACATTTATACGCACGGTGGCCCTGAGAGCTCAACATACTGCCAGCTAAGAAAACACATGCAAATAGACAAAACAAAAGCAGACGAAGAAGGCATCATTGCCAATGTGACATGTGCAGCATGACGAAAACATCTACAGCAATGTTAGTGGCTCTGTGACCACAGTGACAACACTAGCTTGCTGTTTAGCAGGTATAATATTTACCATGCTCACCACCTTACTTTGGTATGTTAGCATGCTAACATTTGTGACTAACGACCAAACAAAGTACAGCAAGGTTGATGGGATTGTCATTAGTTGTGCAGGTATTTGGTCATAAACAAAATTGAGATTTTGACCTGACGGTGGGGCTAAATGAAAAGTCAGAGGATCACTAAAATTTTCAATTCATGGTAATCCATCTAGCAGTTGCCAAGATATTTCACTAAAGATCACTTTATGGTGGTGACAGAGGAAAAGTCAGGGGATCACTCCTCTGGTCACCATGAATGCAAAATTTCATGGCAGTCCAGCCAGTAAGATGTCTGCTGGCTGGACATTGACATGGATAGAGCCGTACTGTGAGACTTGGTAAACTGAGAAAATAACCAAGTCACCCAAGTCACACAGAATGTAATGGAAAGCAGTTACACAACGACTGATTTCCAGGGGACAATAAATAGTGTGCGTCACTTTTTATTACCCCCTAGAAACTTAAGTTGTTGTGTAACTCATTTCCATTGTGTCCCTTTGACTTGTAGCATTTCTGTTACACGTTTGGGTTTCTGTAATTGAATTTCTTCAATGTGTGTTTTTTTCCCAAATGCTACACACGTTGTCATGTTGCTTGTCTATTTGCAGTTGTTTTTCTCAGTTGCAGTTCGTTGAGCTTTCAGGGCCCCAGTAATAATTAATTCACAGACTAAATAAACTATCCATTTCCTATTTATTAATATAGATAGCATCGCCTATAGTGTAATCCTAAGCCAGATGTTTTTTCAACAAGCTACTTCTTATGATGCCATGACCTCCATGGCCCATTTGACGTTGTGTTCACTCCCTTAAACGTACCTCTCTTCATGAACGTCCCTCCTGCAGGTGAAGGTGAAGAGGAGTGGCAGAAAGAGCTTGTGAACGGCTCTCAGAACGTTGTGCTGAAGGGCTTAAAGGGGGGCCTCTCCTATAGGGTGCGTTTGGTGGCCAAAGGTCACCATGACCAGCCGCTCCACCACTCCAAAGAGCTAGTGGTCACGGTACCAGGTGAGGCAGTTGGTGGGCGGTCGCCTCCACCTTGGCCTGACCTGGCCTTGCACTGTGCCGTGTGTAGAATGTGTAGTAGTTTGTGCCGTTGAGTAATTATAACCTGGCCAAGCATGGGTTTAACAGATATGTTGTGGTCGCTCTGTATGCTAGGCATGTTCTGTAGTGATATAGAGGCAGCATACAGCAGTGTGCATGATTGTGTGGTTCAGTTTCAGTATAACTAAGTCAGTCCCGTAGATGTGGTAACTAGAAAAGTGGATATTATCCTAATATAGAAGTTAAATAATTTTGTTTAGTTTAGTGTTATTATATACAACCTAATATTACCAGTGGACCTACGTATGTGTGTCCGTGTTTGTGTGTGTTTGCGTGTAATTGTTATTGCGTGTTGTTGTTGTGTATCTATGATTGTCTTTCTGTTCGCTTGTGAGACAAAGATTGATTCCCTATATTTACTACTAATGCAGTTTCAGTGTGTTCAAGTCACCATTAGCTTTAATCTAGGAGATTTCTAACTCATCTAACATGAAGGTTGTCTTTTTTGTAATAGTAAGCAATCATGACCCACTCATGAACTGAAATCTCTTAACTAGTAGGTACTAAGAGAATGCTAAAACATGTTTAATGCTGACTTACTACATTTATTCCATGTTTGTTTTAATTTGTAAGTGCGGATGATTGTTTCTATCTTTCCTTCCCAATGGAGAAAAGATAGTCCAGCCATACATTTTAAGTGTTCCTCTCCTCCTCTGGCCAGCTGTGGCGAGCAGACAGGTGGACATCGCCACTCAGGGATGGTTCATTGGCCTCATGTGTGCTATCGCTCTTCTCATCCTGATCCTGCTCATTATCTGCTTCATCCAGAGGAATAAGGGAGGGAAATACCCTGGTGAGTAGTTGCTCAAACACCACCATGGACACACTCATACATAAACCCACACTTTATGTCTTTCAGCAACATTTAATAGGATTCAGATACATTTAATAGGATTTTCAGATTAGATTTTAAACTGTTTTGTCTTTGAACTGAAAGCATACTAATCAGACTATGATTTAAGAAAGCCATCTCCCACACCGCAGTGCTATTTTATCATTTTAGCTGCGTACATTTTGTAACGATATTTTTCATGTTATAATGACACAATCTTCTCATTCTTACTGCAAACTCTTGAAACCTTTCTCATTGTACAGATAATCACTTAATCTTGTTAAATTACAAAACTTTCTTGTTATCTCACAAAATCAGTGTACAAAGATTTAAAACAATATCCTGACTTATGTCATCTAAGAACTTTTCTCATCAAAACGTTCTTAATCTATGTACTGATCTGTTATTTAATAATGAGAAGATTTTAGTGGGATGGGATAGTGAGATGTTAATTTTGTGAACTAGCAAGAAAGTTTTGTGATATAAGAAAAGAAAATGACATGTTATTGCAGATTTCTTAGTAAAACAGAATACTTTGCTGTGTAGTAACATCATGAGAAATACTTGTCATAACAAGAAACTAAACAAAACCATGGTGTCATGGTGGCAGCAATATTGTCGTCACATTGAATCTGAAGAATGAAAAGCTATGAACATAATCACTATAAAAACAACTTAATGCATCATTCTATACAATATGCAATATTATACATACATCTTTACAGGCTTGTCTAAATTGCCTCCTCTTTTCTCACCAGTCAAAGAGAAGGAGGATGCACATACAGACCCAGAGTTCCAACCCATGAAAGAAGATGACTGCACTTTTGTGGAATACAGGTGAGAGAAAGTGCTCCGGCCTCTGGAGTCCCCAGAGCCAATTTTACCCACCAAACCCTGCCCCGTCCCTGCTTTGTGCCCAGATCTGCTCTCTGTGGCTGGGCTGGAGCTCTGCACTCCCTCCCTCCTCTCAACCCTTACAGCTGACCAATAAATGACCCAGGATCACCAGTAACAGAAATTCAAAACCAGAAGAAGTGCCCCCTCCATTTGAACTTCTGCCACCATGAAGCACAAGAGTTTCTTTTCCTAGGTTTTGGGACATCCTGGATGCTACTTGTGTTGGACTCTGTATGTGCTTGATATGACATTGTGGTGTCATTTGAGAAGCAGGATTCTTCAGGTTCAAGGGATTTGGGGGTTTGTATGTTTTCAAACTTAAAATAAGACAGTCAGGAAAAAAATAATAAGCTAGATTCATTTTCAACACATCGTAAAATCCCATTCCACCTAATAAGCTACTCATAATACATTCTGTGTACAGTATATATTGTATTAACACTTTGCCTAGTGTATTGCTACTTACATACACAACCCTGATAGGATTGAAAATCACAGAAACTATCATACTTGCTAACTTACAGCAGTTATCCAGCTATGCTTGTTAGCATCCTCTCTCTCGGCTGCTTCTCCAATCGCACGCAGAATAAAGAAAAATGAAGCACTTTACTTCTGTATAGCTAGCATTTTTGAATATTGTTTTTTATAAGTCAATTTATAAGATGTCTTGCTTTTATATTTTATATTCCTTTTGTATTATGTATACATAAATCTAATCTATGGATTTTTTGCTGTGATAAATACATATCGATATATATATATACACACATACATAATATGTGATATGCATGGTTTGAAGATCTGATATATGAAAATTTGCTCTAGGCAATAATGTATTGAATGGAATTTATTGTTCATATATGGATATACAGTATATAGATGCATTTGGATCTATTATGAAATAATCAGCATGTTCGAGGGAAGCAGTCATCACTGAGTGTACAACAACTAGTTAATACTGTCCATAACAGGCCAGTAGCCAGTCTTTAATAGTAGTCATTCTGAAAGACTGGCAACAGTTTACATTTTATTACTGTCAAAAAATTTCACGAAAAGACCAAAACCAATTATGTGTAAGTCCATTTCTCAATATTTCTCAACTTCTCTAGCTTGTCTGTAGCTCTCTGCTTCAAGCCCACATTCCCACAAGATTTGACTCCCGAGGAGTCAAATCTTTAAAAACTTAAATATACATTTACAGCAACAGGACAGTGTAATGTAATAGGGATCAACTAAAAATAAACTACAGTGCCCATAATGAAAGAACATGTCGCCCAGTGCAACCATATGGCTCATACATGTCTTATTAATAATCTTTGAAAGATAATGGAGCTCTGTGGGACAGAAGAATGAGATATGTCAGGCTTTGGACATGTAGTCAACACTTGTTAGTATAATTAATTGATTGTTTGCCTTTGTCTTTTCATGGGATTTGTTGAGAATAAGAAAAATGTAGATGAAAAATGAACTTACAGTATGCTCTGCACAAGGCAGAGCAAACAATAAGTTCACAAGATAAAACTAGGGGCCAATTTACACTGCAAGGAAACTTCTCCAATGGACATCAAAGAACACAGTAGACAATAAATCACAAGGCAAAGTGTACAAATATCATAGTGCCTTTGTGAGAGTATAATTTATATCCATGCTGTTTCATTAGGCTCAGCTGGAACCTTACAGTATGTCAATAAAGGCATAACTTAAATCGACTGAGCTGTTCTTATTTGACTGCAGGAGAGGATACTACTGTGAGTTCAGACTGTACATGCACATGGCGTATGTGCCTCTCAAAGTGCCACACTCACATAAAATCTCTTAAAGTGTGTGCATAGTGCAATCGTGTCTAGGAGTGACTGTTGTGTTGTGTGTGGGATCTCAGCTGGATCTCCTCATCCGAATCCAAGGGTGTAGGTCTCAGGAAAGGTAAGGGTGATGATGGTGTGTGTGGGGAGGCGGGCAGCGTTTGAGGGTCATCGTCCTGTAAGTCTAGCATGTGAGGAGGGTCAGTGAATAGTCGAGTCACTGTGGAGAAAAATGCTCGCTGTATACACATCCCAGGTTTTCACGGCTGTCATCAAGTTTAATATTTGTTCATAAAGCCTTCATCATGTGTGGTACATTGAGAAATCGTGCCATTAATTTGCCATTAGTCTGCATCTTTACTGTGCTTTTTTCCCTGAAAATGCTTTTGCATACTGATAATTATCTTACTGGATTATATTTAGATTTAAGAACATTTCAGCATTATGAGGGCTTTGTGATCTTATCTCATTGATGTTCAACTCATGGATGTGGAATGTTTTCAACTATCTGATATCCAAAGAAAACTTTCTTTGCAGATTTTTCATGCATTTTGCCAATTTGTGATTATTATCATGCTTGCTTTGGGGGATGTTTGGCTGAAACCTTGCTTTCCAAGTTCTGTTCATATCATTGCCTTGGATTTTTCTGTTTTTCATCACAACCTTTGCCTTGGGTGGGTGGGGGTGCTTTTGTCAAACAACACATTTACCACTTCATTATTGGTTTCAGGGGGAATTTGAACAGGGTATGACTGCTTGAGCTTTATTCCCCTGTTGCCTGATGGAAACCAACTAATCATTCATAGCTACCGTTTTTTAGACATGGAGCAAGCCAAACTCAAAAGTTCACTGAGTTTAGTTTAAAAAGTAAAGAAGTAAAAGAGAAAGAAACTTTACCATTACCTACCAAACTTACAGTAGGTTATGGTAAAAGGAACCATTGGCTGCCCACTGCTCCATCTAAAAAAAGTGATCACTAATCCTCTTGTTGCATCAGCCACATCATCTCACCTGTAACACATGCATGTTATTTTCTCCTTCAGTGACAATGAGGACCATAAACCATTAAAAGGGAGCCGCACACCGTCTAATGGGACAGTTAAGAGAGACGACAGTGACGACAGTTTAGTTGACTACGGGGAAGGAGGAGACGGACAGTTCAACGAGGATGGCTCTTTTATCGGCCAGTATAGCGGAAAGAGTGCCAGCAGGGACACTGCTGAGGGCCAGGAGAGCTCAGAGGCCCCGTCTCCTATTAATGCCATGAACTCCTTGAACTCATTTGTGTAGCCAATCAGTCCTCACAGTATGAGGTGCTGCACTGACTGCTCAATACCCACATCTCTCTTAGAGGGCTGTCCCAACACCGCATGGCTTTATGATCTCACGTCCATCCCCAGTGCCACATGTGACACATTATTTACAGACGACTCATCAAAGGCGCTATGTTATGTTTTCATTTGGAAATCTTTATGGAGAGGCTTGGAAACCCATAGCTCATCATATAGGAAATAGCTAAACCACTTATATGATTTTAACAGTGCATGAAATACCTGATATTACCTAAATCCATATATAAATTAACACTTTGATATTAACAGGTGTTGCATTCTTGCTGTACCAGGAATCTCTCATGGACTATGCAGTGCTTGTCTGAACTATATTTGTTTTTGTTATTGGTTATTATATTATCTACTATTTTCAAATAGTAATCACTGTCTACAGTAAATGATTATTACTCCATGTATTTTTTCCAACACTTGTACAGGAATCTGTATTTAATAATGTAATTAATTCATGTAATTCCATCATGCATTTACAGTGCACAAGGCAGATCATGTACAGTGTACATATAGATATATATATATATGAAGTGAACTATCTGTAAACTGAATATTTGGGGCAGCGCACACAGCATGCTTGAGATTGCTGCGTTGACACATCTTCATCTGTCAACACTCTGTTGAATGATCCATCTGCACCTATAAAGGAGGAAGCTGAAATTCTGCATGGCATGTCAAATGACCTTTGCCCTGCATGTGACCTTCTCTTACTGAGCTTGATCTGAAGGCCACTGGGAAATGTTGAGGATATGATAGCTTGTCTCAGTCCCTATAGTGCTCCTTCAGCAGGTAGTGCCTTTTCTTCATCACAACAATTTGATTCTGAAGTCTCTTTCCCAAGCTCAGTGACTGGAACAGAAACAGTAGTAGGACTGCAGAAGTCCCATCCAGGAATGGATAAGATAAGATAAGCTTGAGAAGAGGACCCTGTGGAGGGAGGAATAATTCATACGCTCCTGTCATCTTTTTTTAAAAAGACTCTTCCCAATGCCTTGAGACGCCCGACTGGCTTTGATTCCACCAAGAAACTAAACGCACCCACACTGGATCAGACTAAAACATGAAAACCATTTCTGGGACATAAACTCTGCAGTCATTATGTACAGTACGTGATTGTATTTCTACAGTGTATGAATGTATGGATATCTGTGAGTGTATAGGTGTGTGTGTGTGCAGATAACGTACATCATTCAGTTCACATTAGGCAAAAATTGTTCACTTGTACTAACTACATTTGAGGGCCTTTGGATGGAATCAAGATTTCTTTTCTCTTAACTTGCATCAAGTTTTATTTTTTTTTTTTAAAGACGTGTAGAATATTTGTTGAATTTGTAAATACTTTAATTGATTGTACAGGGACAAGCAGCTTATAAGGCAGCCTAGAGAGGCAGTATTGTGCATGATATGGTTTAACTTGTTGATAGGACTGTATTAAATATAGACTACTTGTAGAGAATATATATTCTTTTTTTTCTTGCTGTGCACAGTGTATATTGTACTGTAACTAACTGAACAGAAAAGTGCATATAAATTTGAATTCTGATTGTTTTCTGATTTGCTTGTCGGCAAGTTATATAACTTTGGTATTGTACAACAACTTTTAGAGTGTAAACACAATATTAACTGATGTGCAGAATTATATTGTTCTGATTTTTATTGGTTCTAAGCAATCCCAATATACTGCCAAAACTATGCTCTTTTCTGACAGTATTGCAAATGGTTTTGTATTTAAGAAGCAGATTTGTACTAACAGATACTTTCTTTGTCTCTATTTAAGTTTATCCTTTTAGTGCAAGAATAAAATTCAAGCTACTGGAAATATAATGAATGAATAAATAATTATCTGCTTTAATTTCAGTTTTCAGACTCTTCTGTCAATGCCCACTCTCAAAATGAGTGATGTTCTGAATGGAGCTGGATTCAATGACTCATACAAACCCTGCTTTCCGGGCATGCTTAGTGCTCCACAATGTATCCTCAAATTATTCATTATTTAACAAACAATTATACCACACTATAAAGATGTGTGCCATTTCAGTATGCTACGCTCTGGCCAATACTGCAACCAGAGAAATGAAAACAATTAATTCTGTATTTCTGCAGAGTTACAGTGAGCAGTAACACTACTCTGCACAGTGAACAGAAGCTGGGGGGCTGTGTGAATATGGATGCCTTCACCTGCCTCAGTCTCTTTAATGTGAAGCAGCTATAGAAAGACCTTATGGAACACAACAGTTGGGCTCCATCTTTTTGGCGCTCACTTGTGGCACTTCCACTTCCATTACAGTCATATTGTCAGGGTAATAGTGAGAGAGCAGCCCGCCATCTGGTGCATTATCACACAGCAATGGTGTCAGGAAGCAAGGAAGTCTGTTATCTAGTGTCTTGGAAATACTTTCTCTCCCTCTGGCAAGGACTCTTTGCCTTCTGTTCTTTCAGGTACACTAATTCCTTTTCTGGGGTAAAGCTGATTGGGGATATTTCACAGAATTGTTTGCACTTAATAACAGCAGCGATTAAAAGTGGACTTATTCTCCACATATTCATGAACTGAGGTCTTTCCATAATGAAGCCAGGAGAGTTTTATGAAAGATGAGTGCATCAGGGTGAACTGCACTTGGCTAGAATGATGTCTGCATTATTTCAACCAAAGCAAATGACTCTCGCACTCAGCAGCAGTGATCTCACAGACCCCATGACCTTCAGCTACTGAATGATGATTCATCATTTTGTTTTTGACAGATTTTCCCTCTTGTCTTTACTGCCACCTAGTGGTGGCAATTGGACAGATGACAAATAAGCTACAGGCAACACTGAATCAGAAATGTATGCAAGAAATGTGATTTAAATTGGCAATAAAATTAGGTATTGATCATTTTATTGTTAAATATTTCAGAAATAAGGACTGAAAATATCTTATATTTGCTATACTGTATTCAAATCACAGCCTGCTGACTTTCCTCACATTTCGGCTGACTGTCTATGAGCCTTTGAATTCGTTTGGCCTTCTGTTGACATCCCCTGTCCTAAATTACAAAGGCTTCCTGTAAGAGGCTTAGCCATTAACTTTCATGGCAACAGAATCACATTATTTTTTCGTTGATTGGTGATCATTGCATGAAATAACCAGCTGCCCCACTGCACTTCTGACCTCTGCCCACCCACCTTCCAGTTGCTGCTCTGAACCCCTCCCTCCATCCCCTAATTCCTCATCCAATCCTCAGTGGAGTCATTCTGCATCAGTTGTGTGTCTGCCATATAGAATCCATTAACCATTCCCCATTCCTCTGTGTCCAGCTCCTTGATTTACTGCTGGGTGGAAAAGCCTGGTTTGAATTGATGTACAGCTGCTTTAATGTCCACCTCCAGTCTGCTTTCAATGGGGAAAAAGGCTTCCTGTCTTGTGTGTTGTGATGTCCTCTTTCCAAACAGCCTAGGAGCTTTAAAACACATCATTTTTATCCCAGATGCTCAAGTGAAGGACGTGATCTTCCACCGTCTACAAGCTTCCCAATAAGACATTATGCAGAATAAAGGATATCAAAGGCAGGTATTAGAAAAACACCATCATTTAGTTTTTGGTATTTTGAAGTGTGTGCTGAGCTTTAGGGCGTCTGTTCCTTAGATGTAAGTGGCAGAGCCTTTGTGCCTTTATGTAAATTTGCCCTTTTCTGATGCTCTGAAAGCTGGGGAGGATAATTGTTTATGATTACTCTGTGACATTTCCATATGGCTGACAAACGGTTTGCCAACAGACACACTCACTTACATGCACACACACACATCTGTCAAGACCAAGCTGTTTGCAAGCCTGAATGGTGGGTTTGGTTTGCCTGAAATTGAAAACCCAAAATGTGCTGGGGTGAAATCACCTCTTCCAGTAATTTCTGCACCAGTGTTTCTATCAACCCAAGAAGGTTTTTTTTCCCCTGAGGGGGGCTGATGAGTTGATGTGGTGGCAGATGTCATTGCACTCCTGTTGGATGGGTGCAACATAAAATGCGAGCTTTGTTCTATCGATCTGACGCTATCAAACCCCCTCCCTCTTTTTATCATGATATCACCAGGATTATAACCCTCTCCGCACCTCAATTCCCTTTCCCCATGCACCCTACCCCCCATGCCCATGTGTATTGGAACTGGGTGGGTGGGGGTTAACTTTGCATGAGCCCCCATGGAGATCACTGGGGCTAAAGCACATTTACCCTCCCTCCTTCCCCTCCCTCCTCCATCTCCCTCCTCCTCTGCTAGGCAGATACATGACAGCCTCCTATTCTTTCCTCCAGACAGCAGGGTGTTTGCTGTTCCTCTTATCCACCCGAGAGACCGGCCTTGTAACAGTGTTATTCACCAGCAGGATCTATCTCTATTTGCACTGTCATGTTGTAAGAGGAACAAAAGTGTTTGTCTGAGGGTTGAATACACCTAGATCTTGGATAACCCGAGAACACAATAATATCCTTTTGGGCCCTGTATCACGCTGCTCTATTTGTATGTTATGAATTTCCTCAGTGTTACTGAATTCCTTTGGCCCAGCTGTTTTCTGTTTTTCTAATACAACCCCCTCGGATGGAGATAATGTATTTTTTTTTCTTGTTTATTAACAACAATTCCCATCTCAGATGGAACAATATTTTTTTTTAAAGAAAAGTTGGAAAAATAGAGTGCACTGGTGGGTGGTTTGCACCACATGCCACAGAACTGCAACACCATTGTTTGAATCTAGCTATGGACCTTTTTTACATGTCTCACCCCTTCTCTCTCTTCCCAATGACTCTTGTCCACCTCTTCACTAATCACTGTCCATTAAAGGAAAAAAATGCCAAACAATATATTTTTTTAAAACAAGAAAAACAACAGCCTGAGGGAACAAAGCAGCAAAACTCAATTTGATATAGAGCCATAACCTTCATGTAAAATCAGTCTCTGATCATATCAAAAAGAACTTCTTTGATATGTTCCCCCAAATTCATCCAAGGGGGCTAAGTCCTTCAATTAATTCTACCCTGCTCTTTCTCAAAGATTCCTGCATTATTTATGGGCCGCCGCCACAGCAGATTATTATTTGCAGTGTGGTGTTTACATCCAAGATTTAAATCTAATCCCAGGGGATTGAGATGGTCTCATGTTTGGACTGACACATGGGTGAGGCGTTGTAATTAGCAGAGGTGGCCTTTTGATATCTGCCTGGTGAAAAACAGGCAGACAGTTAACATGCAGGCTGCAGCCACACTCTTTTCTCATATTCTCCTTGTGGTGTCTAGTCATGCTGATCAATTTACCTGCTTTTGTTTTGAGATCTACGTGTGAAACCTTTGCTTCTGCTGGAAAAAAAGGAAGGAAATTTAGTTTAACTCTGGATAATTCACAAACCTTGCTGTCAAAAATTTAATTTTCTTTGAAAGCTTCAGCTGCTAAGTGCAAACATACCATTGATTATGCAGTGTAAAATAAACTCTTTAAATTAAAAAAAAATGCAATCATTACTGGGAAGGCAGACAAAAACAGGTCAAAAGCTGATGCAACTTACTGGACAATCTGACAAGTAAATGCTTGGCAGGGAGTGTACTACAGGGGCTAATGGCTAATGGGAATCAGGTGTGTAAGCAGGGGGTTGGGGCAGAAACACTTAAGACGCTGGCTGGGCAGGTGAGGACCGACAAGGAATGATTGGAAGGGTTAGAAGAAACAAAGTGAGAACCAAGTGAATAAGAAAACCATTAAGTCCTAAGGCAATTAAGTACATTTACGTACATTTATTCAAGTTCTAGATATAAAGTACTATTTAGGTCAAGTTATGGAGAGTTAACACCCAACTCTGCAGCTCTAAGGTGGTTTTTACCCTCTATCAGGTTTTATTTTCATGATATATCCACTGGCATAACCAACCCGTTTGCTGATTCAAAGTTGCTGTACGCTTGTGTTTTTGTTTTGTTTTTTGCAAACGTTAGCATTAACAGTTAGCATTAACAGTTGTTTACTTTCCAGTCTAGAAGAAAAGTTGCAACTTGCAAGTTCACATCAAACTTGATTTCTTAACTCGCCATGAAGAGATGTCTCCAGCAACGGAAACCAACGCCAATGTTAACTGCTGTTTCGCTTTTATTATTTTCTTCTGAGTTAGCATGCTAACTAGCTAGCCGCGGCCCGTCCCTTCTCTTAATGCTACTTTGCCAAAGTGAGTTACTGTAGCGTCCAGTCTGCCCCCATTCAGCGAGAGTGTATCCTAACCTCCTGTCATGTAAACGGTTCAGTGTCTGAAGCTCTTGGTATAAAACCAGCTGTTAATACAAACACTGGCTGCTACATAGCCATAGCAAAAACATACACATAGCTAGCTCCTTTACTGTAGCAGTGGAGAGATTCACTGATGAATAATCCACAGTATCGCTCATCAAAAGCTCAAACTTTCCATTAGATGTTATTTTTATACGCCCTGCCCATTAAAATGATATCATATGAAACAACATATTGTAATCTGTGTTACACTAAAGGTAAATGTTAAACTGACATATTGAGGCAAAGCTGTGTCAGAGATTCCCTATATAATCTGTAAACTGAGAGACATTAAAGGTCTTGTATGCATTAACTTTTTTTTTAATGTTAGTCAGGTGAGCTAGACTGTGGAACCCGTGATGGTGCTCAGGAAGAACCCGGACAGCACTGTGGGAGCCACTGCTACCTCCTGGTCCTGTGGAACAAGCCGGTCTAGCGCCCCCCTAAGTTGAGAGTCATAACCCTTCATCCAATCCCCGTGGACAGGACCGCGGCTCTGACTCAGTTCCTTTCCCCGCTCTTGAGCGCCCGGCGATGCGGTGCTGAGCAGGCGTGAGCATCGTGAAGGACACACGGACGGACGCATTTGCCCGCTACGGAAGGTAAGGACGCCGGGGGGCACCGGGCAGATAAAGGGAAAACTATTTTTTATTTTTTATTTTTTTTACATTATTTCCAGAGAAGCCGGGCGCTGCATTTTGACAGCTGGCAAATCAGTGTTGTTTACAACGGGCTGAGTGGGATGTGCGGATGGAAAGGAGCTCATGCAGCCCACCGCAATGCAGAATTGTGAACAATTTAGGTATGAAGAAACTGTATTTTTTCATTTATGTGTCCTATTGACAGATGATGCTGAGATACTGTGTGAGCTATAAATGACTTACCGTGGCGTGGTGGGGATGATGCTGTTACACGATCTGCAGCACATCCTGGCATCCCAGTAAATTGTCGATGCACAGAGTAGATGTAATGATTTTGAGATGTTTCGACCCTATATCGCACATGGGCTTTAAGCAAGTATTAGTATTAAATTAAGCATTAATTAGACCACGCCAGAGGCCATAGCCTAATAGCGCCGCACATACCGACGATTCAAACTACCGCCTGCCTTAAAGCCAAGATTAGGAAGCACCCGACGATTGTAAACACTTTGATCCGGGGTGGAACTGAAACGCATGCCCTGGTGTTAGTGCCGCGATTGATAGGGGCATATGTTTCGGCTCTGTCATCTTTACTGGCAGATTGAGCCGCAGTGCTTAGCAATGGCCCATCGCAGGGTAATTCTGTCAGGATGTCAGGTGCCGGAGAAGGTGTCATGGGCGCGTCCTGACACACCAGACAAGGCTTCAGTGGAAAGAAACTGTTCATGATACATGTCGCCAAAGTAAGGTTTGGGTACTTTCAGAGGGGTTTCCAAGGGGATCTTCATCATGTATCTTAATGATGAAGAATGTTTTTTTTTTTTTTTTATTAAATTTTTAATTTAATTTTACTCACTTGGTTGTATGATGACTGGGAATAAAACATGATGGAGGTTTTCTCACATACAGTTAAAACAAGTCATCCAAATATAAAAATATTAGATGTGATGGGTGAAGAAAAATATTACACTGGTATTCTAGATCTGCATGGGGTCAGTGATAGAAATGTTTTTCAATCCAGCAATCCAGCTCAGCTAACAGCTGCAGTGGTTCTCGTCACTGTGGATAATGTTGTGGAGTCTGTCTGCCACTCAAGATGTACAGGTATGTGATCAGTCTTTCACATATCACAGTTTTCTAAAAGCTGTTAAATACTGGATTGAGTGCATGGCTTTTAGTACAGAGCCCTACAACAGAAAGCAGACTTTGGTTTTAAACCACCACACATTTCCATTGTGAGCCTGTAACATTGACTTGTGATGTAATCAACACCACTTAGCTGGAAGGAAAAATTATATCTAATAGGCGTCTTTGTTTGCTGTTTACAGTTCTAGAGTTGTTTTGCTTTTGTGAATGGTGGCGCTAACTGAATCATCACCTGGTATTTTGGGTTACTGTTCTCAAGTTAACATATTTTGTAGGTAAGAGCTTGTAAGAGCTTACTGTACGACTTGTGCTCCCACATCTTACTTTCTCGCAAATATTTCTCATCATCTGGTATAAAATGTGTTTTGAGAGGATCTACTGATACATGTTTGAACTATAATGCCTCTGGGAACTGTGCACTCAAATTTCTTTGACTACATCTATCATCTTAGTTTTTTTATGCATGCTTTTGCCATTCAGTGGTATGTGTGAGATTCTTCACTGTGTGCTTGTCCTGATTGAATCAGAGCCATAAATGTGGCACAAAATGTCAGTGGGATTCCATAGCCGCCTGTCAGGTGGAGCACTTTCTGAATCTTGTAAGCTTGACTGCTGCTAATGCATCCTGTGCCGTCCTATGTACACCCTGAGGACAGACTCTCTACTTCATGCTAGGTGAATGAATTTACTCTGCTCAGAAGTAGGCTAAACTACTGCATCTTGCGTTTTATCCTCTTGCTCTACAACGAAATATGTCTGAATATAGAGTTTTGAATTTTGTAATAAGCTGTTCCTTGCCAGCACATGGGCTGAACTTTTTACACAACACTATGTCCTGTAAGATGTGGCTGGTCTGTGATGCATTTCAAAGCTACAGCCTCAGCCTCCATTAGTGTCACACTCAAATGACTCAACATAACCGTCCACTTACTTCTCCTGTGGTTTGAAGCTTCAGTCGCACCCTTCAGCCACTCATACATTGAGGTAGACAGGATATCCTCACCTGAGTCAGAGTCTAGAGCTGTCTGCAGCCTCCCCCTCTCCACTTAAGTCAGCATGGACATGAGTGCAAGGGTGAGAGAGATGGATTTTTTCCACATCAGATGTATGAAATTTTACTGCAAATCAGCCCAGTGCATGCAGAGTTTTTTCATATTCAACAAGACAATGAATTTGCTGTTTCCCCATCTCCTTTAAACACTAATATCTTCATTTAAGCAGCATGATTTTGGTGCTCAAAGCAGAATCTTGGATGTTTACCATCTAAGATTTTAGAGTCATTTTAGGAGATTTGATTTGTTTCCAGATGTCCGTCTGAGCCCTGGGCAACAAATTCTTGGGCAAAGAGTCAAAGCATTAGCTGAACAGAGGATGATAGATTTTGCGTCTGATTTTGAAAAGACTCTAAACTGATGGGCAGCGTTGGCATTTGGCATCAGAAGGGCTAGTTTGTTAGGCACTGTTTGTTCTGTCAGACTGAATGCAGTGTCAGTCCCGCTGGGGGCGGGGTTTGTCCTGTGGACTTGCTTCATTGTTAGGGTAAATGCACTAGGAGAGGATGTAGCAAGACGAGACAACTTATGCACGTGAATATTGTATGTAGAAACACGCACAAACACCAGCCTTTATTGCTGCAGTTGTCTTCACTGTGTGTACGAGTACGTCTCTCTGTCCTGTTGACAAAACATGCGATGCTCTTGTCTCGATGCTTCCTTTAGATTGCTCAGCAATTTACGCAGCAGTGATCAATAGCGAGATCCACTAATGGTACGGCAGTGAGGCAGAGACATGACGTCTTCTGTGTTTGCCTGGAGACAGACCTCTTCTCTGTTCATGCCTGAAGAGGAGAAAGGGCCTCAGTCCCCATCTGCCATCCCTGGCTATGTGAATACAGTTTGCACTAGGCCTGCCATGGAGTCTCCCACTGTGGACTGCTCCCTGCTTCCCACATGCACGTGACCCATAGATCTTATGTGGAGAGACAGAGCTAAGTGAGACAAAACCTTTACACAAAAACAGTGCAGAATTGTATTCCACTTGTTGAACGTGCATCTAATTTGTGCCATGTTAGACTTAACATTAAACCTGATGTAAGTGTAGTTTTTCGTGTAATTTCTCAGTTTTGTTATTGACATCCTGTAAAACAGTGATTCTTGTTTGCTTTGTAAAGCCAGTAGGTGGAGAAGAGAACCATGCAGGTGGGAGCTGAAACGATTAGCCTATCAGTCAGTTGACATTACAGTGATCATTTGAAGACGTTAGCTTGTGCATTAGGAAACAGTGACGGGTATTTGCCAGGATTTTTTGATATTTTCTAGACCAAATGATTAATCCAGAAAATTAAGCTGATTAATCACGATTCAAAATAATCTTTCGTTGCAGCCATAATGCAGGTGCCAACATTAGCAGCTAGCTGTATCCTTTAAGCACTTTACTGTTTTATGTTGATAGGACTTTGCTGTTAAATCATTCCCTTTGTTTGACTGAATAAGGTTTGGTTGCTTGGACTGATGTTCTATTTCTGGGGCCACTGTTGCTCACATGACTCTAATGATGGTGAATGGTTGCTGCTCCCACTTCAGGAGACTAGTGATTTTTAATTCCAGATCCTGTATGGACAATTATTCAGCCACACTGGATTAAAGTTGATTTAGTGAGTGTGTGTGCCCGCGCATATGCAAATGCAAGTATGTGAGCGAGGGACTGATAAAATACAGTATAGCCTGCATCATTGGGCTTTTGTTGATCTACACAAATGCAGCACATTGCTGAAGTTAAAAAATAGATTTATTTGATATCAGCTGCTTGTCTTTTGTCTATTTATAGCATTAAAGCTCCCAGAGAAAGATATGATTCATTTACTGGCAAGGTTAAAAAAAGTTTTTGAAGAAATCTCTTGCTTACAAAGACACTGAATAATTAAACTCCCCTTAAGATATAAATTAAAAGTGTCTTTTACGATAGAACATTTAATCTTTTCCTCTTTTCTTTATCAGTGTGATTTTGTTTGTTGATAAAGTGTCGATCGCCCTCAGTGACTCACATGGTTCCTCCGGTTTGTCTATCTGCCAAAGTGATGTCTCTTTCAAAATCTCATTACTCCAGTTCCCTTAAGATAATGTGGACTGGACAAGCAGGTAGTGTTTGGAAATTGCCTGGCATCTCCCCACGCCATTAATGGGGGAAAGAGAATGACATTGATCAATGTCATCGAAGTGTTATCACTCGGTATGTAGATATTTCAGGTTCAGTGAAAAGGATTTGTCATTGGCCTGTTGGAGCAACTGAAGGTCAATTCCTCAAAACCACACTTTTATTAAAACTAAGAAAAAAATCGTTAAGATTGATCTATAAAAGAGGTCGCTGATGAACTGGGTAAATGTCAAAATACTGTTGTTCCAACTATTATTTTGAAACTGTCTTATTTTGGAATGAAACGCTTCATTTTTTGGTTTCAGGCCATCTGCATGTTTTAAAATACTGAGCTGATGATTTTTTTTTTTTTTTGCCCAATTTAGGAAGAGTCTGTAACTGTAACTAGGTTACATCTGACAAGATTTCATGTCTTTTCTGTGATTCGTCGCTCACTTTTGTCTGGGATATTTTTAGACTTTACAATCAAAGAAAATCTTTTGGGATTTATGGACTCAATTAGAAGGGCATTACACGTGTGCCCTTCGCCTACTAATTTCTGTTAACACCATGATCAGCCATTTTAATGTTTCATGATAATATTTGACTTCCTTCATTACAAAGTCAGCACAGAATTTTTTTTTTTGTTTGCTTATTAGCAGGGCAAAACTTATCTGGCTTCACTGGGATGCATTCAGTTTCCAACAGCAATCAAGAGTTATTTGCTCCTCAAATAGCTAATTGCGTTTTGGTTGTTGTTAGTCAGTACTAAAGGGACTTGTATTTAATGATGATAAGAAGTAAAAGTGACTGGACCACAAGGTTAACAAGTTCAGATGACATTTTTCCCTTATTAAGTAGTCAATTTTAAGCATCTTAATGTGAATGGGCCTTAATTAAAGTACTCCTCTAGGTGTCAGATTACCTCTTGTGAATTTGTTTAACATTCCACTGAGCAGAAATACTGTGTTACACACAGCGGACTGATTTCTCACATGGGAGTCTTGAGCCATCTGTTTTTGCACCTTCGTAGGTGCAGTCAGATTCATTGTTTCCACGGCTGTTGAGAAGCTGCAGCCAGACGATGCTACATGCTATTTAGGTCCTGTAAGAGATGACTTTCATGCAATTGCAATGAAAATTAGCGAGAATGATTTATTCCGTTATGTCAGCCAAAGCGCTGCAGTGTAGAAAACTTGGACAGTTGTTTACAAGTAAATTCTTAATCTTAAATGTACGACATTTGAAAAAGCTGTATAGTAACGGGACAGATTTTACATGGTCCTTTACATGGAGAGATTTTGGGTGATTAAAAGGTTGGAATGGAAATAATCACCTTTGATGCTAGCAAAACCTTACCTATACAACCATATCTCCTCTGACATATTGTAATTTGTTCCATAATCTACACTTGAAAGCAAATATTTAGCAGCTTTTTGAAGGTTAGTTTATTTCTTTATCCATCATTGATATTCTCAGTAATGGGCTACATTGTTTTGGCTTTAATCCTGTTTAATCTGTGTTCATCATGGGGATGTGAAAGCTTACTGTAGTTTCAGCCGCTCGAGCTGTTATCTTATAGTGCCCGGGATAAAGAACAAGCCCGATGGCGCAGGGAACTATCCAATTAGGTAGGAAAGCGTCTTCCTCGTTGGGGCTAAGCCACTCTTGGGGCCTTTGAGCAAGGCCTGTTGCTATGGTGCTGGGAGCATGTGTGGAAGACAAAAACACAACTTCATCTACATGCTAGTTCAGCATGCAAGGCTCCCAAGCGTAACCACACTCATTTGCTTATACATCTCCTTTCATGTGTACTGTATGTTGTTCATGCTAACCCAGCGTATGTTACCTTATAGTGATGATGCATGCTGTATGTGGTTGACAGCTCAGCCCTGTTATGTAGATAGCATGCTAAACTGGAGGCGTGAACTCTCCACCAGTAGTGTGTTGAAAACAGTGAAAGACTGATGGGGTCGAAGGAGATTCTTACACTAATCAAAAACGTCCTTGGTGAGAGACACACTGGTTCTTTAGCTGGCTGACCCCGTAGCCCTCTGTGGGAGGGACTTTATGTATGAGAAGTCTAAATAGAATGTAGACGGTGGATAGAAGGCCGATCACGGAGAGAGCCCAGAGGTGAAAGCCTCCTGGCACGTGGAGTGAATACTGACGGCGCTGAGCTCTTGGGAAGCCTCATTATACATTTAGGGGTGTCCTGTTTTCCCTCTCTCTGGACAGCTGGACAGCTAAATTGTTTGTGGATCAATAGTTTAGCTTCCTACTGGCTGAGTGAGTGAAGTGCATTTAAACCCAAGAAATCCCATTACGCTTGGCAGAGATGGGAAGCATAGCACTAGGGGCCTCAGCAAGTGCCACTGCTATGCCCATTATTCAATCTGCCTGTTTGTTTACCTGCAGTGCTTCTGCTGAGATCAGCCGTAGTCGTTTTACGCTCATGATATCAAACTTTTTTGATTTCCATTTTCTTTGCTACAAAGCTTCTTCCATAAATTTCCATTTGATGAGATTTTTTTTGAATGCTTTTTAATGCTTACGTTTTCAAATTTCTCATTGGATGCTGTCATTTCCGGGACGCTGATGGCTCCTCGAGAGATCTTCACTAAAGGCATCGATTGAAAGTTAGAGGGTTGCCTAGTTCTCTCCTGCAGACCAGCTGATTGTGTATTTATTTTGCTTATTATGACTGGAGCCTGTCTGCAGCCTCTCTGTATTGATTCAACACTTATTTAGAATGCCTGTTGTTTTTCAGTCCAGCTCTTTGGCTATGTAAAAGGCAGAGACAGAAAAGGGGTAGAGAGAGAAGGAAGGGGGGTTGGGGTATAATGAGAAAGAGAAGGACAAAACATTTGGACCTCTCCCTTCATTCCTTAGATCAGTGTAACCAGAAATAAAAGCTGTGGCTGGTGCAGGCTCTGGGCTGTGGGCCGCCGCTGTCCTCTCCTGGCTCTCTTGCTGTGCTGCCGGTGTATTTGTGTTTTGCTGGTCGGCCTCCGAGCTTCTGGGTGTCTCTGCATGAAGAGCCCATTGATGTGGCCAACATTAGCATTCGATGTAGGCGAGCACGACAAACAGGTTGGTTTTCCGTTTCACACTAACAAACCTGTTCTCTCTGGATCCTCTCAAAGAGTCTCAAATCAGCCCTCTTGTTGCATAGCTAATGAATGTGGATAAAAGAGGTCAAAGAATGCTTATGTAGCTCTCCTCCATCCAAGCAGTGTACTCCTTTGTATAAGACCTCGTCCTGCCAACTGACATGTCAGGCCAACACTTTTTTGCTGGGGTGACACTGTCACATCTGGCCCACAAACTCACAAGGTGATGTAACCACCTGCGTCATGTTTTCTGTAAGTGCTAGTGGGACAATACACCAGCACTAATAGCTTCCGACAAACTACCCTAAAATGTCCCTGAACAAAAGTTGTTCTTTTCAGTTGGCATGCCATGATTAAGATCTGAACCCAGCATTCTGAGGGAATCTGGCAGACTTATGCATGAGACTTGTGCACTAATTATGCTCCAGATTCTTTTCCTTGGCTCAGTTTGTAGCTGCAGGAGCTTCTGTTGCAATCTGCTAATTCATGCTGCTGACATTATTCTCACAGTTTTACTTAGGAACAGCAAATTGCCCCAGAGAAGAAGCAGCTAATATTACCCCATGTAAAATAACACACGTGATCTTGGTGTTCTCCATCCCTGTGTTTTAATTATCATGAGTCAGAGCAATGCTTGTGCAGGTCGTCTTGATGCCAAGGCAGAGAGGGAGGGGGAGAGATGGATAGAAAGAGGGAGCAGGGGAAGCCTGCTTCCTAATTACAGAATTTTTTGTGTCTACTATTGTACATTTTAGCTTAGCTGTAGAGGAGTTTATATAAACACTTAACAGTCAGATAATGAAGATGTAAACAAAGATACCACCCTAATTCTCTTTACTCAAAGTCTAGACTAACTACAGGGAGATGGCAACATTCACAATATCAATTCCTTACCCGACTGCAGAAAAATAAGCCGTGCATATTAATAGAGTATGTCTTTGCAGTTCAGTAGGACATGGAGGTGGACAACTTCCATACTGTATGTGTGGGCCTTGAGGTGAAATGTGTCAGTAGTATAGTGGCCAGTGTCACTGGTTGGATTATTCATGAGGAAGGTGTAATGGCAGTGAGTGGAGGAAAGGGCATCCAGAGGTGAATCTGACTGGGAGGAAGAGCATGGAATCCTTTTTTTTTTTTTACTGTGCTCTTTTCACACACACCCCTCTTTGCAATACTCTGACTCTTATCAGCAACATACAGCGCCACTTATGCTGCACACACAGGGAGCATAGTGTGTGGGGGACAGACAGTGAAGGGCACAGTGTCACAGTCAGGCAAGCACACATACAAACCCCCCCCCCCCCCCCAAACACTCTCACAAACCCACACTCATATGCACAATGGATAGAAAGAGGAGGGGTGGTACTTGTCTTAATTCCCCGGACGACAAGACAAAGCAAAACACTGCTCTTCTATATGACTGAAACTACTCTGTCTTTATAGAGGTTGCTGGAGTATATAATTTTATTCACATTGACCCACAACGAACCAGATTGTAATTTGACTCCAGTACAATGAAATGAAAAGGTTCAGGGCAATGTGGACCAAAAATCATACCTATTTTTAGGCTGAAAGGCGATACACAAGTCAGTGGGCTAAATATTCAGTTTAGTAGTAAGTCAAAGCCACATGTGGCTTCCTCCCCTGTTTGAAGATATACAGCTGCAAGACATGTAAATGAAAAATTAGATAGAATAAATAACCCATATTCAATAAAAGTAGGCCTGTCTTTAAGAATGCTCCTTCAGCTGTTTTCAACAACAATACCAGACTGATTAAAATGGAGTATAATTACATGTTTTCCTCTCCCGCTTAACAAAACAAACAGCTGTGCAAAAGAGAATAAAAATGTAAATAGAACTGCTCATCTGATCTTTTAAATCCAAACAATCTACACGTAACTGCACCGTTGTTTGAATTTTTTTTTTTTTTTTTTTTATATTCTAGGTCCTGTGTGTTTCTCACAGGTTGTGAATGTACTTGTATTGGTGGGTGGCACAGTGTGTGCCCGAAGTGCATGCAGAGACTCATGCAGTTTAGAGGGGTAGAGTGTAATCCAGGTTATTTTCTGTACTGATCATTTTCAGATGTTCCCTAAGCGCCTCACATGCAGAATTTTGATAGACATTACACTTTACCAATGAGTGACTCTTTATATACCTGCGTGGGTCTTTATTTAGCTGCCCAAGTAGAGCCTATGTGTGTGGACTGGCACTGAGTCTCCCTCCATGTTGCAGGAGAACTCGTGAGCTAGTGGGGCCCAGTTTGCACACAGACGCAAATGGAGAGTGGGTGGCGGGTTTGCCTGTGGGGTGTGTGAGAATAGAGATGCAAACAGTAGCACGGCTTTAGGGAAGAAGCGGGTTATGTAACGCGACATGGAACTGTATTGATCTAAACAGCATTGTCTAAAACATAAAGTAAATGCTAAATTAGCCAGCAAGACTCATGAGAAATATAACTTGGAAATTTGAAATATTATTAAGCCACTGTTCAGAATTGTAGTGTTGTTACACAGTGGAATGAATAAAACCCACCAGAATGTAGGTGAAAGGGCCCCATGAGTGCTCTTAGGGCAGTCGAGCAAAAACATCTGTTTGAAGCATAATATATGAAAAGTTGCTTAACCTAGTTTAGCTTTCTTGCTTCTGCTGAAGGGAAGGCGGGCTTGATGGGAAATGCTGTAAACCATGTAGCTGCATGGGTTGTTATTTGAGCTGTGTCTCTAACAGCAAGTGGGCTGTGTGTAAACAGCCTCATAACAATGAAGAGATGATTTCCTTATGTAAAGTGATAACCTTATGATCTAAGTGCCAGAAATGCCCACACATCTGCTCCTCCTTACTGACACAACCAAGTCATGTCATGATGTATGGGGTTTGCGTTTGAAGATTTCAGTTTTTGAAGAGACAGCACATTAGCCTAATCATAGTCGCAGAATTATCTACACAGTCGGGTGATTATAGTCAGACATCTTGATCTAAGCACCCTTTTCAGTGCATTCTCTGTTGTTTAAGTGGGCACCTGTTCTGCGTTATGAGCCATGATCACATGGTGTGACTTGGCGAAGAAGCATCAGATGACTCAGGTCTTTACCCAGGCTGTGCTCATTGTCAGTCGGCACACACACCGCTTTCCAACAGGCCGTCTGACTGTGGCCATGTGCTTGGCAGTAAACACAGGGGTCTGTTGACATGAACACTCTGTTCCGGACATAAATGTATATTATGGTGGAGGGCCTAGTCCAGCGAAAGTATTTTTTTTTCTTTGCAGGTATCCTTGTATGAACAAATAACCAGATTATTACAAAGGAGACTCCTAACAGAGGAACAGTAAATTGGATAATGTTTTCACATGGCTTAATATATCAGAAAACATTAGCTTGTCCCAGCTGTCATATTCAGGTTTCCACCAATTTGAATAAGAGCTCATGCTGAGTGTTTTAAACAGTATATGCCGAATGAGTATTTGAGCGCTGAGTAAAAGGGGAATATTATTTAACTCATAAATGTGCCCATTGAGAGAGACTGTGGAGCCTGTAGTGGCACAAGTAGTAGAGGAAGACTTCCTGTTGGGTAGGCATGAATATGCATGGCGCTGCTTAAAAGCACTGGCACAGACTAATACAGTATGGCAGTCAATGGATTCACAGAGAGGCTTTGTCTCGTCTACTTTCAACTCTGGAGGAGGTGTCTGCCTCTTGGTTGAACTGTCCAGTCCTAAAGTGTCACAGCAGAAATCTCAGGAAGAGAAATCTGTAATCTTACTTAGGAAAATCTTTAAGTCTTATAAATGTAATATCATATGAGCAGCCGTAGTTTGTGTTCATTATATTTCCTCTCTCACCGCTTAATTACTTATTTATCAGTAAGATCATAGGGCCTTTTACTTTCTTACCCAAATTAAGTAAATAAAAATCTGCAGAATGTTAGCAAAGCCACAGGCTTCCTGACAAGGAAACAGATTCGGGAAATTACAAAAAAAATGTGAAACAGATGTGGACAACAAATCCCATGAATATACTAAAACCAAAAATCCGACAAACAAGTGGGCTGGCTCGCGTGTTTCTTCATTACCACAGACATGGAAATGTAGCCTATTTTGGGTTTATGCTGTTTTGGCTCCGTAAATATTCACAAGTGCACCAGATGTATAGCTGAAAAAGTAATGATTTCCAAATTTAGAAGAGACAGCAGACTTACTCTTAAAGGGATATGTGACACATTAACAACAACACTGAAAACAAAGCCACTACTGTAATTATGGTGCTATTGATTGCTGCGTTGATACCAAGGTATCAGTTCCATATTAATTAATCAGTACTCTGTGAACCAGCTTCTCTGATTTAGATTTGCCTGAATTGTAATAACAAACTCCTGATGGATTCCATATATTGTTTATTGCATTTGTGTATCCTAATACACAATGGAATTGATTAATAAATGTCAGTGCCTGGCTGTGTATCATCCACAAAGACATTGCTGTATCTCTTGCCGTGAAAAGCATCTTGTTTGGCCAGTGAATGTTACTGACTTACATTGTGTCTCAATGGTCAATTATATCCTCATGTGCTTGGATTGTACATTTTTTTTCAAAAGTCCACTTAAGTGTTGAGGCGAGGAAACACTGGACTCTTGAGCTGACTTACTTATAGTGCAGTGCACGCATACTACTTATTAGCACAGATCCACCCACTCACACAGACACTTACTCTGTAGTTGCCACGTTTCTCAGACAAAATGCTGAAATTAAGCGGTGTGTGGAGAAGAGGATTGTTTGGTTTGATTCTGTGTCAAACCACTGCAGAGGCAGGTAAAGATTACAACCATTACACACATACAATAGATCTGTGTCTACTAATAGTCCCCAGACTCCTCTGCTCAAATCTTCTCACCTGCAGTTTGTTCAAACAGTTTTCTGAGCAGACATGGATAATGATGACAGAATACACTGGTGAGTGTGTTGCTTTTAGGGAGAAAAATGAAGTAGTGATGGACACTGTTTTCTAAGCTCAAGCTCAGGAATAATTAACAGACAGCCTGATGTTGTTGCTGTGTTCAGTTCCCTACTCTATTGTTATGGGAAAGAGATCATGTTTGCTTGTCTTTGAGTAAGTCTAGAGAGAGTGATAGCGGGAAAGAGTGTGTGTCAAAACTCCAGAACAGTGGAAGACACAAACATGGGACCTGTGTACTGTGCTGTGACCTTGTTTGCAAATTAAGTGTCAGACCTATTTTTCCACTCCAGAAAAAAAATCTCGTATCTTGGGGCTTAGATTGCCAGAAGGCGATGGGAACACTCATTTTACTACCATTGGCTGGCTCCTTGGGGTCTCTGGGTGTGGGTGTGGGTGTATGTGTAGAAAAGTCATGAGTATTATTAGATGCTACTGATGGGTGATGGGCAGCCCTTCCTTATGAATACTGCATAAAGCTGTGAACATTAGTATTGGCTCCAGTGATCATTCTAGTTTGACCCAATGTAAATCCTTACACAAACGGTACAGTCGTACTACAGTAAGTCAGTAAATCAATTTAATATCAACATTGTGATACAAGATTTGGTCTCTCCTGGGATTTGGTTATGGTGATATTGAGGTATATGTTAAATGTTGACTTTTGTAGATCTTTAAGGCAATGTTACATTTAAACTATATAATTGTTTAAGATTTTTTTTGTGTTCTAGCGCGACAAAATAACCAGTCATTCTCGTTTGCTCATTGTTTTCACATTTAGAACTAAACTGATTAGTTGATGAATTGATTAGTTGACTATGAAATGAGTTGATCAAGTATTAATCAGCAACTATTCTGATAATAGTATATTTTAAGGAAAAGTGTTCCAAATATATTTGCTTCAGGCTCGCAAATGCAAATATTTGCTGCATTTCACAGCTTTCTATGATATTAAACTAAATGTGATTGTGATTTGCTGGTGTGACAAAACAATCATCATGAATATGTTAACTTGGGGTGAAGGGAATGGTGATTTTGACATTTTGTGGCATTTCATGAACAAAAACATTAATTGACCAATTGGAAGATAATTGAAAGATTAATTGATAATGAAAATAATTGCTAGTTGCATCCCTATTCACATTACAAAACAAAGAATTATATTACAGTTGTTAAATGACCTGACTTGTGCGGATTCCTATCTGGTTACTGTATTTATAAATGGTTTCTCAGCTGAATTCCAGAAAAATGTACAGTATTGCAGAATACTCATACTCACGTGGCCTAACTATTAGAGAGACGCAGTACTAAAAGAGATTATCGTGTTATTTCTGTTCTTTAACGTCTATACCATTGCCTCACATTCAAGGTTCGTCATTCTGGTCTGTAAAGTTGTTTTCTTGACATATTTCCTCTTGTCTCTTTGCATCTAGCTGCCCACTTTACATTGTATGTGTTTTGTTCAGCGAGCATGAAAATTGCCCTATTTAGTGTCGCCCTCCCGTGCTTCTCAAGATGCAACGCCTCTTGAAGCACTGAGAGCAACTCATTGACCCTTCATCTAAAGGCTCCTGCCGAAACTCCATAGAAGGTGCAGCTTTAAGTGAACAACAGATTTCACTTCAGATTTCTGGTTTATCCCTATTGTGCTGGAGATTGTTATGTGCTAGTGCTGCAGGGCATAAGTGATTGTTTGTCCAGTCCTAAAAAGAGCAGCATTGTGCATGCGGCGTGTATCACTCACTTGAATGCCAATGTTGACCTATATGTGAGGGCCTGGGTCAAAGGAGGGGCAGGCTAGCCAGATCATAGGGCAGATATCTAGTCTAATGAGCCTTAATGTGGCACCCAGTGACACAACATGCGTCAGACAGTGGCACGCACAGATACAGCCAAGAGGAAGATGGGATTTACGTGGCACTTTGGTGAGTTCTTCCAGCGGAGACAATTGTGTGTTTTCACTGTGCTTATTGTTGTATAGTGCAGACCACTGTCTTCTGGATGAAAATATCACACATGCTTTCACTTATTTACTGGAGACTCTGTGTTCTCTCTGAGACCACAGGGAAACTCGCTTTCTCACTCCACTTCTCTCTCTTGCTCATGCTCTTTGTTTCTCCACACATAAATACTTGCAAATACTCCTCCAGATTCTCAATTCTAAGCAGAAGAATCCATTTTGTAATTGGATCCATGCTCATGCTATGTTGGACAGGATAAACAGAAGAGGACAGGAGAAGATGGACTGACTCCCCAAGGGAGGGGGGGCGGGGGGTTGGGGGGTTGGATGCAGAACATTCAGTGTGACTCTAAACCTAATTATCTATGCCTTGATGACTCCTCTGGTGCAGCAGGAATCAATACAGTCTGACTGGCTCCAGGGGCACAGGGCCCACTACAGGAAGCGGATATCTCCAAACTATCCATTATGTATGAGAGGAGGAGTTTAAGACAGGGCCAAATGAGAGAGATAAGGGGGTGGAAAGACAGGAAGGAGGGATAAGAAGAAGGGGAAGCAAAGGATGGGTGTAAGAGCCGATTCAGAAGATGAGTTGTTGAGTGGAGGAGGAGGAAGAAGAAGAAGAAGTGAAGGTGAAGATGGCAGCAGGGCAGTGAGCCTTGCAGCTGTTTGTTTTTTTGTTGTAGCTCAGCTGCTTTAGTGTGGCTGGTTCCTGCTGTTCCTTCAGTGTGGTTGTAATGTTTATTTCCAGCTGAGGGAGCGGACGCAGCCCTCGCAGCTATCAAAATTAAATTGTCTTCTTCCCTCCCTCCCTCCCTCCCACTGTTTGTTCTCACCCCTGCAACTTGAAAGTAGCAATGTTTTTGTATCATTTCTTCTTTTTCTTTTCGTAGCATCCTTCCCATGGTACATACTGTAGTCTTCTTACTTATCCTACCTGTAGTAATTTCTTCCTCCCCACTGTGGCTTCCATGCTTTCTGGCCATACCCCGTTATTATTCTCCCTTTCTCTGCAAAACACACATAGGCAACCCCTCCTCTCCCTCTCTCATCACTCTTATGCTCTCTTTCCTCCTCCTTCACTGTGATGTGAGGTCACAGCTGGGGAGCCCTGGGATTTGATAGCTAAATGTTTATGTGTGTTTGTGATGGAGGGGGCTTCTGTGCCACCGAGTGCCTGTAACAGAAGGGGGCAGGATGCCATGACAGCGGTTGCTAACCAGCACTAGCAGACTAGCAGTTTATCCTGAGGCATACTGTTAAAGAGAGATATCAGCTCGCTCCACTGCTGCCAGCTCAACGCTAACAGGACTGTAGCTACAGGCGTGCTAGGGTGCGTCTGTGTGCACCTCAGGGTGTGTGCTTGGGAACAGAGGTGGGTGGCAGAGTGGGCTCACTGTTTGGTTTGTGTGTGTGGTGTGTGTGTGTACTGTGCACTGTGCGGAGGTGCCAGAGCAGAGTGGAGAGTTTGGAAGTTTGCTTGCTTCTCTTGGGTTGTTGTAAGCATGTGTGTGTGTATTTATGTGTGCGTTCTCCAGCACAGCTCAACTGTGCTGGCTCTGGGATTCTGTCCTCTGCAGAGGGAATAGCTCATTATCTGCCTCTCACAATGAAGCATCCTACCTCAACACTGCAGTGCTGCATACTGGAAGGATAAACCTATTGAAGCATATGTATCTTTGTGTGTGTGTGTATGCCTGTGTGTGTGGTTACTGTACATGTCTCTTTTAGGTTGTTAAAAGAAAAAAGGGTGGTGGGTATTACAATATTATAGTCTTTGTTGTTGTGTATCCTCCTCTTTGTATGTGTGTGTCTGTAAGTGCATCATGCAAGTGTTTTTTTTCTCTTCATGTTTACATTTTTCTCACTTGAGGCATTGCTTGTACATGTTTGAGCCGCCAAGGAAGCCGTTCATTAAATAATGCAGTGCTTATTTTCATTCTTTTTGTGTAATACTTGTCACATGCTCAGTGTGATTTATTCATATCAAGCCTCAGCTCTGAGGCATGTGTCCTATATGCCCAGCATAGCCTATTAGGGCAAATAGTAAAGCTTCATCAACATGTGTGCTGTGCCCTATATGTGCATTGCTCATCCATGTATGCTGTGTTCGTAGGCCTTAAGTATTTGAACAGTGCGGGAAATGTAGCTTGTGGTGAGTGTTTTTCCAGCTCAGAAACTGCCTCACAACTGTAACACCATATGATGTGAGTCACTATGACCTTTATGTAATGACTTTCTATGCATAATTTTATGTCAGTGGGCTTGTACAGTCAACAGCAGTATGACATTTTTCCCCTCACCTCCAGAATTCTGACTCTGTCTCTCTCTCTCCTTGCCTCTGTGCCTTTGTGTCAAATCCAAATCTGCATATGCAAAATGTTTTTTCATCAGTACATTGAAGGATTATTTTCAGCCAATTAAACCAATTTAATTTTGACCAAACTTCTTCGGGCAATGCACCAAACATGTGAATCTAATGATAATCTGATGTGAAATAACTTTGGCTTGGGTTTCCAAATGTGTGTCCATTAGAGACCCTGAAACCCAAGTTTCTCCATCAGCTGCTTTAGTTTGAACAACCCGGTTCTACGATGTAAACACAAAGTCTGAACAGTTCTCGTTATTTCAGATGAGACATTTGATCTCTGTATTTGTTTTTGTTTCTCTGTTGTCTTCTCACTGGGCTGAAGGGGAGTTTACTACTACTCTGAACAATTTATCAACATTTGAATCAAAATATAGTAACTGTTTTGGGGCTGTCGGCTCATGTCCCCAGGCTACTGTTGACCAGATCTGATCAAAAGACACACACAGTTCTGAGTGTCTGACTGTACTCTAATAAGTTATAACCAAGGATAACCAAAACTTTTACTTTGATTGTTGCTGGTTTTATCTTGAAGCCAAGTTTTCAGCGGCTTAAATAAATGCTGTCACATATGGTTCACAGCTGGTAAAAATAAATGAGTACTTGTGTGTGTTTTTCTCTTTCCCGTCAGCTAATCAAAGTAATCCAGTTGTGCCATACTTCCTCCCTCATTCCCCAGCTGACACAGTTAAAAAAAAAAACAAAAAACAAAAACGCTGCAATGAGAGTTGTCTGCCTTTCAAGGTACCTGCATTCACTCAGATCTCCCAGCACTACTCATATTAACATGCACACAAAAGCTCTTTTGGGTAGCTTGGGCCCAATTGGGTTCTTCTCCTATGTCACAAGTTGGGTAACTCGTTCTGCTTCTATTCTCTGTGACTGACTCACTGCGCAGCAATAAAAGGCTTTGAAGAAAGGATCAGATCTGGGCAATCAGCAGCAATTTACTTTTGTTTAAATTCAAGCCTTTGAGAGACTGTAGTTGTGCCTGTCCTTTTATCAATCAACCATAAACAGCAGCAGTAAAGCCCTATTAACATTATGCAAGTTTATTTATTCATGTGTGGCACGTGAATAAATTCAGATTCACTGACCTGTTCCTAATCTGTGTTACTGGAGGTGACAGTTCACTACATATTGAGCAGGACAGAGTTTGTGACACACACATTGCTGATCATTCAGTCTCCTATGCATCTGTGCACCAGTTCAGAGCCAAAGAAGCACAATAGGGTGTTTGTGGGAATAAAAACCAGTTCAATATGGTCAACAACTGAATGTTAGAAGAAAAGAATGATTGATGTAGAAGTTGAAAACCCCCAAATCTTTGTAGAAAGACTGTTTGAGGAGAGGAAATGCTTCAGAAGAGCTATAAACGGTGTCATTTAATATGCATTTCTGTTATTCCTTTCATGCATACAGTCTCCTCATTATATTGCTGACATGCAACACCACATCAAACATGATCATAGGGAGCAGAAACCAGGGCATGGCAGATTTCACACAGCTAAAAAACTTATCACAAATGTGTGTGTCATCAGTGTCAAATAGCTTCTTGTTCATGTTATCACAGAATCTAGTTTACACTGTATTTGCAATTAACTTTTAACGTTTGTTTTAACCAGTTGGAGCAGAAAGTGGCACAGCTTAGTGGTTTACTAATTTGCACAATCAGATGCATGATCAATCAGCTGCTGATCGTAATTTGTAGATAGGGACTCCAAATAGATAATTGGTGAAGGGCGGATGAATTTTAATTTCACTGCTCATGATTACAAATTAGAAGCAGTTTAATATATTGAAGAGAAAGCCAAGTTGGCAATGGAAAAGTCCTCATGTGCATCAAGTGTGATATCAGAATTTTACTGTTTATGGTTTCTGTGCACTTTTGACAAAATGTGTAGTTGTTAGAAGAGAATCTTTGTTGTTTCTTTCTTTATTTAGTATAATAATTTTTATTATAAGTCTCAGAAAAATCAAATCAATGCTTCCCTAATGAAATTCTGTAAGCTTTGAGTTGCAGACTGCCCAATAATAAAGCAAATCCTATACATCTGCTAGACAGAAGGAAGGAAATTATCCTCTTTAATTCCAGTCAGTGCTGAGTCAGAAGTCATTGGTAAATCACATTGGAGGAAAGAAGACAGAGCAGTGAATCCGGCAAGACACAAGCCTTATGCTCTGCCAGTGCTCTCTGTTCCCTGCTCCACATGCTGTATGCTTCTGAGAGATTTGCCTTGGTTTTGATTAGCAGACGAGCTCATGGTTTATGAATAGCAGCAGAGTACCTGCTAAAAGGTAGAAATGGCATGATTCTCCTGACTCTTCCATGTCCAGTGTGTTTGATGTAAATGGAAGCCATTAGGTTGGATTTGGTCTCGAGCATCATATGCCGCTCTCTTGACCTGATCCATTAGCTTTAATGACATGAAGGTTAAGTGAAGACATTTGTAAATTCCAGATTTCAGTTGGGTACATTTTAATACGACTGCAATCAGAGTCACACACACTTGCTCTCCATATTCCCTTATATTTTCTCCAATCACTTGTGTAAGTTGAATGACCTACAAAATTAATGTTACCTACAGCCTTTAATACTAAATGATATTTTTTCATTGTGTGATGTTTTTTCTCTATTTTCTAATTCTTCAGTCTTGGTCTGTGGCATTCCCTATTCCTATTTAAGGCCTTAGGAGCCAATCAAGACCAATTAAGATGCCTTTCCTTCCCTTAAAGCATCAGCTGGACATAAATTGCCCTGTAAGATAGATGGTAGTAGGGTGTCTGGGAAGATTTGGGCCCTCTGCATGATTAAACACCATGAAATCCAATCATTTTAATTGATTTGTTGCTCTGTGTGTTGTAGTCCTGGCACAAAGCCTTTTTTGTTTCTTTTTAGCCTGATCACACAATTTATCATGTTGTCAGATCTTGCTGGGTGGGGACCAGGCAATAAAAAACATACTACATTTTAGCATTGCTAAAAAAAATGCTGTTGTACCGTATGCGGTAATACAGACCTAAGGCTTACTGAAACTCTGACAATTTTTTTGTGTGGGCATTACAAGGCTCCAACTCTCCGAAATCTGTTGTTGTGTCCTCTCTACCAAATCCCTTCAACTCTTACTCAGCATTTTCTCAGTTAATGCATAATGTTTGTATAATGGTGGCTGCCACTGTCCCCGCCACTGAGAGCCGCTGAATAATGTCCTTTTGCTGTTTGACCATGAGCAGCTCCACTGGAGAGGCTTAGGGTTCGGTGTCGTGTGTAACGTCTCGAGTAAAAGCACATTACTTGTTTTAGCAGAAAGTGGAAATTATGACCCTAAAGTGAGAAAAATGCCAATGCTCATATTTTGCTACAGTACATATTTTTGAAAATTGAGATGAAGTTTACATTTTTCTTTGGTGGATAAACAATGTAATTGGCGATACTGTTGAACATAACAAACTGAACATAACTGAACATATTTCTGATGCAAACAATCCTTTGACAACATTAGAAAACACAGTTAACTTAGAATTAGTTGCTGTATTTAATGATCAGTTCAGGAGTGACAGCAGAGATAGATTATCTAATTTTATGGTTCTGGTGCCTTTGGTTTACCTTTGTGTGACAGATGGTGCCTTTAACAACCAGAAGGTTTGAGATATTCAGTGTACACATTTCTTAATTAAAAAAAAGCTTAAAAAGTAAAAAGCATACTCTTGTTCAAGGAGAGAAAATAAATTAACTTCAAAGAAGAGCTCGATGATTGTTGGCTTTCTTTAGTAAGATAAACAGAATAGGAGAGGGGACAAGTGCAAAAGCAGAATGTGCTTAGTACTGGCAGAATTATATCAGCTTTTAAGTGAGCAATCCATATCACAGCAACAGCCTCTGGTGTCTTATCGTCACTTCGTTGATCTCCTAGAGAGGTGCACAGTTTTTTTGCATAGCATGTGTTTTCTTGGCCTTTTTAGCATCTCAGCAATGGAGAAAGATAGCTTTCTCTGCGACAGTAGGGGAGATGATTATGACAGTGCTGATGATACGTCTGGCCCACTGCCGGGGCTAATGATGAGAGTGAAGTCGGGGGGGTTGCAGGGTGGTGTTAAAGTTTGGGTGCAGTGGGAGAGGGGGTGAAATTGTGTCTGTGTGTGTGTATTATTTTTTTTTTCAATTTATATTTTTTGTGCTGGAGCGTTTTTGCATGTATGTGTGTGTGAGAGTGGGACAGGAGGGCTTAAAAGATTAAAACCCCATCCCGGCCACATTGACGAGAGAAGACCCCTCTGTGGAGCGCTCTCACTGCGGGGAGGCGTCTTCAGTGGCGTCCCATTTGCATGGCTCCCTGTCCTGCTTGGGGAATTAGCCTTTTCTTTTCCCATCGTCCCTCTCTCCTCTTTTCCTCCTTGGAGGAGAGTGCTTCCATCCAGCAGCACTGCTCGTTTCTGAGACAGACAATGGAGTCGAGTATTTAGGACACTTGGCAGGGTAGGCATGTTTGAGGGGATGGGGACACGGGCTGCTAAGTAGCTCATCTCTTCACATAGCCACTGGCATGATAGCTCTCCACAGCAAGGTAAGCAATGAGCAGAGTCACACCACACACACTCCATGCCCTGATTGTTTTGCTGCATGTCTGATAGGTTTTTGTGATGATGGTTTTCAACGAACTCCTCCCCCTCTCCTTGACCATTATGCACTTAAGGATGTTTACGGCTTATTTTAAGATTATATTTAAATATTTCCTTTGTTAATCTGTGGCCTAATGTTGGATTCACAAAACCTAATCCAATAATGGGATGAATAATAGATTAATCTTTTCATTGTCTGCCATTTATTGTAGCTACCCACTAGGGAATAAATACACTTTATTCACACTTTCCCTCTTTCTTTGAGAAGTCTAAAGGTAGTGATTGTTTTTCTCACTATCAGAATGTGCTAATTGCTATATATTAACTTTTCTCCCCTATCTGTATAGCTTTGCCATCAGCTGTAAGCAGCACTCAGTCACTTAGTAATTACAGTTATTTACAGCAGAGTGTATGGCCATCAGTGAATGGGGACCAAGATATGTATCCTCTAAAGCATGTCACTGCTCTCCTATAGAAACCTCTTAGCCAATATCTTTATTGGACACATGTAGAATGAAGTAATTAAGCTGAATGCTTTTCCTTTACAGAGTGCAAGTCTCCTCTGACCTTTATGGCACAATTCATCACACATGATGTGACATGCTTTCCATATTTGGAGGCACATAGTATTTCAGATCTGGATTTGTCTTGAGTCGTCTGCAACCAGAGAATATGTCTTTCATGGCTGTTGTGCTGAAAGGTCGATGTATTTCTGTGTTATGAACGATTACTGTACCTTTACATAAAAAAACTGCAGACCTTTTTTATGTTGTGACAGATATTATAGTGTTTTATGTTTCCAAGTGCAAGACAGAAGAGGCTGCTCTCATTCATACTTACCTCCTGTGCTCTACGATTCACACCCTTTAGAACACTTTAAATATTATAAAGGCCAAAGTGGATTTTGAGTCTTATTCCTATTTCCTATTTTATTTGCGTGTATCTTTTTTTTTTTTGTAAATGCTTGACCATGTGAACACTGAACAGAGGCAACATCCAATAGGTGAGGTGAAAGGGCAGATGAATCAAGAGGTCTACCTCTGCGATGTGGTTGCAGCTAATAAGCCATTACAGAAATGGGCAAAGCACAGGTTTAAACCATCACACATCGTGACATCAAGCGTAAGCGTATACTTAATCATGATGGCAAAATTATCAGCTGTCATTCCATGTTGATGGGTTCCTTGTTGCTTGACAGTGAACAAACTGTGACATTAAAGACAAAAGTTGGAATATTTTTTTTATTATTCAAGACACACGTTTGCTGTTGCCCTTGCTTTTGCATTAGTTTAAAGACATTATGAATCGAGGTTAATGTAATTCATACAGCGGTCCAGCTCCAGTTTTCATGGATTGAATGACTGGTGTCATTGATATTCAGGTCAGCTGAGGTTGCTGAGCTTGTGTGGCCCTGCGGGGCATTGTGTTGACTGCAGGGGTTGGGATAAATAGCTTACATTAGCATGGCGGCTTCTATTGGGTGAGAGAAAGAGAAACAGAGAGAGGGAGGGAGAGGGAGGGAGACAGATTGACACAGTGAACGAGCCATGACTTGGATCATCTGCAGCTGGATTACATCAGGAGTAATTCTTCATACCGACTGTCTGCTCTCTGGCTTCAGGAGTTGCTGAGATATGTTTGGGAAGAACAAAAATAATTATGAGTTGAGCAATGTATGCATTAGATTGCACACAACATGTTAACAAACAAAAAGTATTTTGTCTTGCTGGAGTGTTGCGTTAGATGGAAAAATATTTTTATGCGTTCCTGTTATCCATAATTAGTTCATGCAAAATTTGTCCATACAATTCTCTTTATATTTATTATTGGATAATAATTAGTTATTGGACCATTTCTCATTTAAAAGAACAAGGTGAACATGGTTCTGTTGAAAGGAACATTTTTGGATAAGAGTTATTTACTCTCTGAGATTGCTAAAAGGAAGAAGTGAAAAATAAATTGTGACTGTAGAAGCAATCAAGCTGTTACATTCTGATGTTATTTTTTTCTATCAAGTCCTGAACCAGTTCCTGCTTAGCAACAGGGGGCCTGTGCAGTACAAAGTGTGTAGAGAGCATCTTTTTCTGCAGGTGTCTTGGGGTTACTGCTTTATCTGCTGTGTAATAGCCTTGTATAGCCTATGTCTCTATCCTTTTATTTAATTGAATCATTCTGTTGGTCTTCTGGGAGGCACAAACCTGTTTATCTGTAGCCAAGTCCAGTCTTATTTTCCACACAGACACAGAACAGAGGGAGTCCATCTTTCAGAGCTGAGGCTGAAGAGACACACAAGCTGTCTGTGGCTCATTTTGGAATCAAAATCAATGATTTTGTCATAAATAATTCATGTTAGACTAAATGTATCAACCCTGCTTTGTGGTAAAATAACACTGATTCAGCATAAAAATGAAATGGATCATAGCTTGTGTTTCAGTTCGATTTACGTAAAAATACAATATGTAGTCGTATCAGTTGTCTGATCACAGCAGATGCGAAGAGGATTGTGCTGTTTTCTATTTCATGCTTTCTATTTAAGAAAAAAACACATCTTTTCTAAAGTTAGCACCTGATAGCAAACCTCATACATTTTGGCTTTTTGCAGTGAGTATGTTTTAAAGGAACATGTTATAATACTAGAGAAGGTATACTTAGTAAAACCATGACTGAAATCAACTTCAGATGTGTTTATTATCTGAATTCTTGATGGAAAAATTAAGTGATCACACCTTCCAGCTGATGGAAGTGGTTTTACTGGGTAACCGGGAGATACGTTTGTCTATAGTTTCATGAATGTGAATCAGAAAGACAGCAACTCTCAGCAGTCTCTGGACAAATAAAGCTAAAAAGATTGAACAGTAATGCCCCTTAAACCAGACTAAGTCACAGCTGCCTCTTACAGATGATGTCAGATTCAATGTCTCATGGTTTCATCTTAATTTAATCTGGATCGGTATTTCTCTCCTTGTCTTGTTTTTCCATCAGAAGCATTTAGTGAAGTCATTAAATCATTTCTGCCGTATCACAAAATGTGTGATTTTAGGATGAGTAGTCATCAGATTCCTTATTAATATCGATTTCAGTGTCTCATGCCTTGGTCTAAAGAGAGGTGAGGATGAAAAAATAGATAAATAAAATCTCTCATTAACCAGCAGACAATATTTAAGGAATAGTTTGACATTTTGGGAAATATGCTTCCTTGTCAGAAGACTGGTATTACTCTCATGCCTGTCTTCTAAATATAAAGCTATAGCCAGGAGGAGTAGTTTAGACGAAAGACTGGACAGGAGAGAAACAGCTAGCCTTGATCTAGCCAAAGGTAACAAAGTCTGCCTTCTTATCTACGGTACAGATTTGAGGGCAGTATCAATCTTGAAGAAAATGAATATGCATCTTTACTCCATTTGTTTCCATTATTGATTATTCTGCTGATTATTTTCTTGCTTAATAAATCACTCATCATGTCTGTATGTGGGGAAAATAGAAAAAAATGATTTTCAGTCCAGAATCTAAAGATACTCACTTTAGAATAAACAAAAGAGAAAAGCAGAAAATCCTCACAGGAACTAGGACCAGACAGTGTTTGGTGTTTTTACTCTGTAAATGGTTGAAGCAATTATTTGGTTATGAAGATAGTTGCAGATAAATGTTCAATCTTTTCAGCTCTAAACAGCACTGTCCCTCTTTGTGTCCCTCACTGTCCCTGCATGCTAGAAATGTTTGCACCCTCCTGGAATTCAGACATAACTCGGATGCTGCAGTAGCTGGCACTGTGTCTAAGCAGTGCTCATTTTACTTCTCCAGCCGATTAAGACCAAACCAGCATTAACCCCATCTTGGCTTCCTCTTGCAGGATTACAGCAAATCTGTTGTTAATGACTGATTGTGGCGGTGGTGTTGATTGTGTTTGTGTGTAAGGAGTGGTGGTGGTGGTGATGTAAGGGGGTTGGGGTTGTTGGAGCAACATCTTGTTTTTGAAGCCTACCACTCTGACCCTTCCATCATCCCCTCCTCCAGCCTATCCTCTTTTCCTGTCTTTCGTCCTCCCCCACATCAGTGGATCTGTCCCAGCTGATAAGGGAAGACATTTCTGTAAAGTTCCCCTCTTGATTATGCAGCTTACATCAGACCAAGCACAGAGAAGGAGGGGTTTTACTCACTTTCACTGAGTCCATAATGCCCCAAGGGTGTTATGGGGTCATGATAAAAAGCACAGATGACAGTATTGGTCATCGGAGTGCAGCGGTAAAATCCCAAAATATGCCCCCAGCAGCCTCGGCTCAGTGTAATATGATTTCTGATTTTGGAGTAATGAGGTTGAGAATTCTAAGGGGAGTAATGGGAGAGAAAAAGAGATTAGAATTCAGTGAGCAACACCAAGCTGGGAGAGGGAAAAAAAAACCCCGACATGAAAAAACACAGAAATCAAACCACGAGCAGTAATAGCTCTGGCAACGTCCAAGGTGTGATTTATGGGGGAGAAGAAATGGCCTTGTTTGAGGGCTGTCAAGTCTGGGCCTTGTGATTTACCGTGATGACTGGAGCACTCTCATCACGTGCTTTCTGGCTGTTAAGACAGGACAGGAGAGGTAGGAGGCCCCATTAATACTGATTATAAGAGCATGCTGCCTTTCTGTGTGGCGCTGGTCTGATGGTTTTTTACAGTATATCAATTCACTGACAGTTCTTAATGGGATAGATGGGATTGGTTCTTTCACGATATCCTGTAATGCTGTAATTAGGCTCCTTGTCGTCTCTCCCAATCTCCTAAGTGCATCTATTAAGCTCATTTATGATTTATGAGATACGGAAGTCATACCTGTACTAACAGTGTACCTGTAAAGTGAAGTAGATGGAGAGAGGGAAAGAGAGAGAGACAGAGAGAGAGAGTGAGTGAGGGCAAGAGTTTTAATAAACTTGTTTTTTCAGTGCTCTGTCTGACTTGAAGAGATGAATGCCTTTAATAGATGAGCAGAGCACCCTAGGTCTTCGTTCCACAACAGCGGTGTTGTTCCAGATTAAAATGAGTGCTTGCATAGTTTCATTGCTGACCACAAAAGGCCCCCCATGGCACACAAACTGCTCCTTTTGAAAGGTGTTGCTAGGATACAGGCCAGCGTGAAAATGAAATCCCCCTCTGTACTGCTTTCCTGCAGCTGTACAGCTCGGACATTATGTCCAACTTATTGTGTGTGTGGCATGGTTGTACAGCATGTCTACTTTGTTTTTATGTGCCAGTGTGTGTGTGCTTTAATGTTTAGTCATAAGTGTGATGTCTTGCAAAGCTGGAATATTATACACAGACTCTCTGCTATCATCCATTTTCTGCAATAAGACTCCATTTGTTTGGAGACTGTGAGATCTCAATCCTGCTGTTACACCTCTGAGCCTCCGCCAGCTGACACCTCAGGCTCTGCACAAAGAATCAATAGTATCTGCCTCATGTTCAATTACACTGTGATCAACGCGCATGACCAAGCCAGCATGACCTGGCTATGAATGGACAGGTTTGCTAATATATTGATACCAGTAAATGAATATATGAGGTGTTAAACGTGGTTGTGAATTTGACATTGTATTTGTCAACATGCACTGAAGAGACATTCATGGTAGAATTGACTTATGCTGACAAAAATGATCGCGCAAAATGAAAAAGGCTTGATGCTGATAAGAATTTACACACTTGTTCTATTATCTGCAAGGTGACACATAACTTATTTATTACGTGTTTAATTAAATGACTTTTGAGCATCATGGTAAAACAGTTATCTTTTAGACTTGTCTCAGTCTGAGGATCTTTTCCTCTGTGAGGCTATGCTTTATTTAATAAAACAGGTCTAAACACTTGAAACATTTTCAGTCTGATCTGATTTAGTACATCACTTATATGGGTTATATTTTCAACCATTATGGACCATTATTCCCTTCTCCTGTCTCTGTCTGCTCTCCCAGTGTGCTTCCACACTCAGAGATCTGTTGCTTTTCATATTGTGTTACTGGGCGTGAGGCTGAGAGCCAGTGGTGCACTGGTGATTCCAAGTGTGACGTTAACATCTTGGGGGCAGTGAATGAGCAGCGAGATGCCTGCTCAGCTAAACCAGCGCTCAGGATTTCTTCTGGCTACTGTCCAGATGTCAGTCATCAGGTGTCAACCAATCAAGCAGCTTGTGCCTTGCAGGCTGACAGGAAGCAGAGGCATGGCTAAGATGCGGCAGCACCGTGTATTCATGGTCCTCATGGAGGCAGAGATTGGTTGGTGAAGCTCATCATGTGCCATGACACAGGTTGATCCTGATACAGTTTCCATGTACATACACAGTAAGGCTTCCATGTGAGGCAGATGTGTCCTGTAATGGACATTATTCTGCACATAATGCTGAGATGATTATATCCATTAATCTGTTAGCTGGTGAACATAAAATTGATCAATTTCTGATAATAAATGAACACATTTAAAGTAGATATGCTTAACATTTTCTAGGTCCAGCTTCTCAGATGTGATGGCTTATGGTTTGTTTTGTTTTTTTGCATGATTTCATATTGCGTAAAGTAATAGCAGACAAAAGCAGAACTTTAAGTTGTTATGAGAAACTCAACTTTCTCCGCTGTTTTTGGGTATTTTACAGATAGGCATTTGATCAGTCAAAAATTATCAACAGATTAATCAGTAACGAAAATAAATGTTATTTGCAGACCCACACAAAGACACAGAGTGTAACTGCTGGTCTGTGGTTTTGCAAATGGGAATGTATTGTATTTCAGGCTTATTCATTCCCTATTACTGTAGTTTTATGTTATAAGAAAAGATGCAATATATGATTGGATGCCCAACAATTAAATCCTGCTTTCTATTTAGCATTAATATATTCTTCTCTTTCCTGGCTCAGGCTGATGCTGTTAGATTTTTTTTTTTTTTTTTTTTTTTCTCATGCGGTAAATATTGGTGTGTTCAATTACAAAACTACAAACCGGGCCCAAACAGGCCAAAATCCTCTTTTTTTTGCAAAGCCATGTGTTTTGTTACTGTTGTAAACTCTCTGACCTGAATTGCAGTGGAGATTTTCTCATATTTCTGTAAATTTGCAGATTGAGCAGACGAAAACATTATTTTATAATGTAGTTAATAAGTATTTTTTCCTTCATTTGACAATCTCTGTCTTTCTTCGTGTTTTCTTCTGTCTCTTTAAGGAAATCAAGGAAGTTCTTCTAATGTTCCATCAGCTGAGCTCCTCGCTTTAACCCCACCAGGTGGTTCTCGCTTCAACATCATGCTGCACCTCACCCTGTTCCTCCCTCTCCTGTTCCTCTCACTCTCCCCTGCAGGTCAGTAGCACACCAGATGAAAGGGAATGGCTAAATTAATTTGCAGAATGTATTAAAAGATATTCTGAGATACTGTATCACTGCTGTTGAATGAAACCATCACACCTCTAAGAATCATATCTTATTCTCAGCCTTTTTAATGTGTCAATCATGCTAACTATTGAATCTTTGTATGACCCTCTGAGTCATTTGCTTGCTACAGTTGAAATACAAATACGTGAACCACACATTTTTCACAAATTTGTCATCAGTGCTACATTAAATGTTAAATTAGTTCATCAGTATTATCCGTTTGCTCTCTTGAGACTTTTCTTTTTAAACACTGCCTGTGAACAGCACTCATAAATCAAAGGACATTGCTCATTTGGCCTGAGTCTTTTTTTACTCGAATGTCCTTCAGCTTCATCAGGTGTAACCATTCAAGATCTGTGTAATATGTCTCATATAATAACTACAGAAATACACAAATTTTGACTCCAACTCCACTTCATGGAAATCAAACAGGTGGCAGGCAGCTTGGATAATAGCACACCAACCCTATTAATTTGTGAATGGGAAGCAAGAAAGACAAAGTGTCAATAAAGCTGCTAACAGCTAGCTTTAGAGAACATAATGAATATAAGACACACATTGGAAGTGATGGGTGCCTCAAGGAAGAAATCTATTTTTATTGACAGCAGCAAATATGTTTTATTGTCAGATGTAAGTGAAAACTCGCTAAATCAGGTCTAGATCAAAGATATGAGATACATGCTAAGGCCAGCTGTAAAAGGAGCACAGACTGTAAGAAGGCTCAAAAACCTACGTTTCTGTGATAAAGGGCAATGGTGCACTTGGACATTCTTGAATTTGCAGGTTTTATTCCCTGTTTTTTTTCTGTTTTTTGTGATCCTGCTGTGCACTCATCTGTGTTGGAAACAAAGCATAGTTGGCAGAAAACAACAGGCCTGAAAATGACCTGTCTAAAAAGATACAGCCTCCTCTGTGTTCCCATACCTGGGGCTATTTGCACTTGTTTCAGACTGGACTTCACATGAACCACAAAAAAATGGGAGCTTGGATTGGGAATTCTGGCTTCACACCACAACCTTCTTAAACTGGCTTTGAGATCTAGGAGGTTTATCTTGCTTTTTCTCTTTCCTCTTTTTTGTTTTTTTTATATGGGATGGTACTTATAGCATTGTGACTGAGTTCACCAAAGATTTTGGCAGCACTACAACTGAAGCGTAGAATGTCCTGTTGGAAATTCTCTCACATACAGCTACAGAAAAGGAATGGCTGGATAAACATACATCAACACCACATACATGATTGCACCATTCCCGTACACTATATGTGGTAGAGTTCAGCTGCACAGGGGTGAACTGTATGGCTGCTATATCTAAACAGACAGCAGTCAACCAGCAGTCTCAGATTGTTATTGTGGGTAGAGAACATTGGCTTGACATTTTTGTTTAGCCCCAACAAGAATGAAGTTTGATGTTTAAGGTGACGTTAATGCAATGACAGCAGAACAAAAGTCAAGCACACACTACTGAACAACTAAAGTATAACATGTGTGTGCTTTTTATGGTTCAGCCAGCCCATGAAAATGCTTGGGCATGCAACAGTAACAATAGTCATAATTATTGTGTAATCGTTCAGTTGATATAATTGTCGTCTTCCTTCTCTATCACACAGTAATTAAACTCTCAAGGCCACAAAAGTTTCACATCTTGTATTTTACTGTGCAGGGCAGGATGTAGTGGATTTCACAGAAATGGCCATCAGCCAAAGGCAGTCTTTCATCTCAGCAGCAAAAAGGGATTCTAGCAATGACCTGCAGCTCTCCAAAAAAACTTTCATGATGGTATACATTAGGTTTTGATAGTTTATCTTGTTGTACCCAGTGAGACGTGAGAGAAATACTCCTGTAGTCAAGAACACAGGAAGTACTTGAACTCAGTTGTCATTTGCAGTGTCATGGTTCAGAATGCTAACATAATGTCCTTTGTTACAGGTGCTTCATTTAATGGAGCGATACCGGACTTTGGAGGTAAGGAAATGCAATTTAGAGCTTCCACTTTACATTCCTGCACTTTTTAAAATCATTCATGAGTTTTCAAGAACTTTCAATACTCATAAAGTGTTATACCAGTGGTGATAAGGTTTCAAGGTCAAGGCTGACCAGGAGGTTACTAAGAATGTTTAATTGACCAGAAAGGTCACAGGGTTGACAAGTGATCTGTTTTTATGAACATCTATGTGTTCTGTCAAAGTACCCTTCAGGAATTTATGGGATTCCTATCTGCTCATTCAGACCAAGACCATAAAAGTAAATACCTGAAATGTGAAAAATTGGATAGAAGAATAGCAACAAAAGACTTTCCATTTGATCTATAGTTTCCAAACCAGAGATAAACAAGCTGCACCTATTCAGTGACAGGTTGATGAGGCTGGGGCCTTGGAGTTCAGAGGAGGAAGCAAGCTGTGGTTCATAATCAAGGCTACGCCACTAGATCTGCTTGAGAAGAATAAGGCCAGTGACTTCAGAGTGAAGTTATTTTACCGTATCTGAGAGCTAATACTTTCTTGAAATGTCCACCTCCTTTTTAATTGAAACTCCCTTTTCTAGTTTTTGTTCTTTGTTGTTCTACTCATTTACTGACATACAATGAAAGCCAAAGAAAAGAAGTTATGTCAGATTCAAATGGGCCCATCCCATCCCCTGAGGTGGTAAAACTACAATAGTATCCGCTTGTCAGGATTCATAAAGGGACATGCAGTGAAAGACGGCTCCTTTTCTCATGGTCTGCAATAGGACAGGACTAATGAAAGTCTATCTGGAGGTCATGTTTCTTTCCACTGTTGCTATTTCTGGATTTCTCCTACTTGGAAATGTACATTAATAGAAATGGTCCAAGACATTCCACTGTACTGGACAAATGGATCTAGGATGGTCATTAGAGCCAGTATTACAGTTACCAAGCCTCGCCTCATTGTGGGGGTTATATGAATATGATAGATGAGATAGAGGAGGAAAAAATTAAATATGCACTGGATGGCTGTATGACTGACCCACTTATGTATGTATGTGTATATATGTTTATGTGTCTGTCAGAACATCTGTATTTACCTTCCTGTTTAAGCAAGTAGAGCAGATTGTCATTTAATATACTGTCAGTGTTCACTGTCTGCATAAGATTTGTCTCGTGTGTTTTATTCTCTGGGAGAAAAATAAAGTGGAAGCAGACTGCCAGCTAAGGGTAAATGGGAAATAAAAGAAGGCTTGCTGATTTATGGAAACAAGTTGTGTTGCTCCATGCAGGTTGAATTGTTGGTGGAACCAGTGATGAGAGGAATCTTTTTTTCTGGTTGTCTCTCGCTCTCTCTCTCTTTATTTTTTTAACCTGTTCGTTCTTTTTTCTTCTTCATGAATCATCGACCGCAGATGATTTTCACAGTCAATTTGCCTGTATGGAGTGTCACCTCCTGGACATGTTGACATTATCTACACTTGTCTGCAGAAATAACACAGCATGATGTGGCTTGGACTCGGTTGAGTGTTTTTGATGATGCACACATCAGTCTAGTACACCGGATTACAGTGTTTAAGGTCACTCAACACTGAAATGTGTGAGAAAATGCTGCTTAGGCTTTATAATTTTGAACTCTTTGTCAAACTTGGACAAAGATGAAGGCGTAGTCATAGGAGGAGGCAGAGTCAATACCACGCTCTTCAAAGGTCAGAACATTGTGTAGGCTGCCTTCCAGCTGGGACACACTGTAGAATCTCTCTTTTTTTCTTACAAGAGAAGTGATAGTTCACCCAATATCTGTCTCTTTAGTACCAGTCAGTCACCCCCTTTAGGCTTGAATGGCTGCAAAATGTTTGTTGTTTTCACTGTATTAAAAAAAAGTATCAAAATGTCAATAGACACTTATCAAACCGCCTCTCAGCTTTTTAGCCATTTGTTCGGTTGCTTTTCAAGTACTGATCCAAAAAGCTGGATTGGTATCCTGACCTTACTAAGCAGATCAGGCATCTTTCATGATGGATCCACATCAAACACAGTGTCTTTGTTTTTGTCATTGTAAATTTTGTGTTTCTGCTATCCACAGCAATCCCTGGTGCTGCATTGCATATAATTGGTTCCAGTGAATTCAGATCAGTCCTTGTTATCAGGAGATAATTTGAGTGGAGGTATTAGAATTGGAAACAGGAGAGGTAAAAGCTGGATCAGTGTATCCCTGTTAAATAAACTACTTCCATTTCAGTCCAGAGACATGACCTTGTTGAGCTTGTGAACAGGGGTATGTTGGTTTGAGTGCCTGAAGCTTTAGATGCTTTGGTGATTGGAACGCACAGCACAAAGAACAGATGGACAGCAGAAACGTGAGTAATGCTGCAGAAGTGGTCTGAGAAGCTGTCTTTGGACATTTATATAGATTTAATTTAGTGAAACTTGTCTCTGTTAGAATCAGCTGTAAGTCACATGAATCCACGTTGCTCTTTCCCTAAGTACTGGAGCAAGCTACAAACTTTAGGATGCCTTTCAGTCCAGTAGCAGATAAGTTTTTGATGCTTTAAAGACTGATTTTTTTATTTTTTTTTTAGTGCTGCTGGACTAAAGACCAATATGGTGATGCACTTTTGATGACAGATTTGATCCTCCTGGGCATGGATGATTCCATTCTTGCACAATTCTGTGGAGATGTTCTGCCAATCTTCACAGATGATTTTTTTTCCAGCTGCTCTTTGCTGGAGGGGTTTTATTGCTCTGCCTTCCACTTTTAAGTATTCCCCAGGTGTTTTATTGGGTTCAAGTTCGGAGACATTCTTGGCCATGTTCACTGTTTTCTTTTTTAAAAACTTGTGTCTGATTTTTTTGGAATGTGTTTGGGATCATTGTCAAGTTAGACAAATCCTCACCTGTCAAGCTTCTTGAGTCATTGCTATCCTTCATTCATGTCATTCAGTATTTGGATATACAAACTTGCATTGATGGTGTCATCTATAAATGTCATCTCCCCAACTCTTTTTGCACTCATGCAGTCCTGTATCATCACACTCCCACCTCCATGTTTCACAGTTGGCACTGTGCAGTCACTGTGGTAGCTCTGGCCACATCAGTGCCAAACATGCTGGACCCCATCTGATCCAAACAAATTTATTTTGGTTTCATCTGACCGAAGACTTTGCTGCCAATATTTATCACGCTTCTTTTCATATTCTTTGGCAAAGTTTAGCCTTGCAGTTTTGTGGCGCTTTTGTGAGTAATGGTTTGGGCAGTCACTGAAACACCAGTTTCCTCCGTTAGTGATATTGCTCAGGGGTGCATTCAGTTTTGTAATGTATGTTATGGACTGTGAAAACCTCATATGTCCTGTTTGAATAGCTCTGCTCTGTTCTAGCCACCATTTCAGAGACTAATTAGTTATGACAGCAGTTGTGATTGCACAGCTGGCACCACACTAACTGACACTGACCATACCTCTGCAAATAACTGAGCTAGCTTTTATAATAATTAAATATTATTTATTTAATACAGAAAATTAAAAACATTAGATTTTTCACTCCAGGGACAATTTTGTCCGCAACTATGCTTCATTGTGGGGCTTGGGGGCTTGTGGGTAATTATGGCTACACTGTGATTTTGTTGCCTCCAGGAAACAATATGTTATCTGTCCCACTTGGACACTCTCTTGGTCATGCAAACAAGATATGCTGCAGATGTAGCTGAATTGCACAGCTGTTTGTAAAGTTGAATTCATGAGAGGATTAACTTCCTCTGGGATTTTGAATAATTATGTGACTATTTAGGTGTGAATCAGAAATACATGCAAAATATATTGTGTTTGAAGAAAGGAAATATGTGAAACAGCTGGAAATGTAAAAGAGACATTAACAAAAACAAATTAACAAAAAATAAGACAGATATAGCAGTTGTTTACTGTATGATTATACCTCAATGAATTATTGATGTCTCATTAGAAAGTGATGCTGGTGGAGAGAGCAGGCTCCTAAAATAACAGGCTGTATGGCATTTCAAATTCAAATGACAGTCTAAACCTACCTGGTCTTTACCTGAATAGGAGTCTGTGTTTAATAATGTCTGTCCTGAGGAAGATCACTTCCATCAGGCCCTGGAGACAGATGGCGTCTCACTAGTCTTTCTTCCCCTTTTTGTACAGATGTGGGCTTCCCTGAGAGTAACTGTCTATCTTTTTTCTTTGTGTGTTTGTATGTGTGCGTGGGAGTATGTGTCTCTCCATTCACTGTTATGTAACTACTTTTTTACTTGCCAGTTAAACAGAACAACTCAGTGTATCCACAGTCAAGTAGTGCCAAAAGAGAAAATAGAGAAAGGGTTTGATTCAAAGAAAAGGAGAACCTAAGAAAAACAAGACTAAGAGTACACTGTAGCCATGCTAGAGGCTCTGTGAGGCTGTACAGTGGTGCTTTGAGCTAATGGTAGCCTGAAGGCTAATATGTTCATAATGATATTTAGCAGGTATAATGTTGACCATGTTCATTATCCTTATTCTGCATGTTAACATGATAACATTTGCTAGTTAGCAGTAATATAAAGTTCAGGAGATGGTGATGGGAAAGTCAGTAAGTTTCCTCATAGCCATGCCATTATGGTCTGTCCAATAAAAGGCAAAAATATCAAAAGAATGTAAAGTAATGACAGGACATCATGGGACACAAAGTCAATGGCTGTACATCCAATGTTTCACTCAAAACCACAACTTTGAAACTCATGAAATTTGAAGGGTGCCAGGGGGGAAAAGTCAGGGCATCACCAAAGTCATGAGGTACCACAAGTGTCCATCTAGTGGATGTTGAGGTATTTCACGAGGTAACTGAAAGCTTTTACCTGCTGGTAACACTGGGTCAGCAGTCAGGGGATCACTTCATCCTTTGGGTGTGCACCATGAATGTCTGAATTGTCCTACCTGCTAGCACTGCACTAAAGAGTTAAGAGATCCTTAGAAGGGAAGCAGGAGCAGAGTGTGACAGTAGGATATAGGTTAGAGATGAAGAGGAGACAGAGGGAGGCCAGAGAGGGTTAGAGACAGATAGACCGAGAAAGTGAAACAAGGCAGAGTGAATGTAAGAGGCCTGTGTGCGTCTCCAGGCAGTGGGCCTTATGTGGCCTGCTTTAACACTCCCCTCCACCATCTGTCACATCCCACATTATAGGGAAAGGATAGGAATGGCACCAGCGCTCATCTCTTTGAGTTACACTCCAACTGCTATTTCAGCACTGTTCCAGAGCCTCAGTGACTCGCCTCCTCCAGCCCATCCCACATTTATATTTCATATTTACATGTAAAGCATTTATCTGACACTCATGCAGAACAACTGAAGTCCAGCACTAAAATAAGGTCACTATATTCCCTTTGCTCTATTCATCCGTGTGAGCCTGTTTCTGTCAAGTTTTTTTTTTCTCTTTGCACTTTTTTCTTTCTCCTTTGTTCCCTGAACATAGCTTCTCACTTAATTTGCCTTATGCCCCATTTATACTATGTTTAATTTCCTCACAGCTCACAGTAATTCAGTGTCCTTGGGATTTGCATCAGTATCAAGCTCTTGCACACGGTTGGCTGCTGGAGTGTGTGAGTGGGAGTGGATCCTGTCTCCTAACATCTTAATTGCTGCCTCCTGGTTTGCCATACGGGGTACAACACTGCTACTGTGGTTATAAATCTGTTTTCATACTGGTTAGGATTACTAAACTCTGAACAGCAGAGGCAGTTAAATATGCATCCGGTTCAGTGATGATAAATACGTATTCAGTTTTGGAGATTACTGTAGTGTCAGTGTCAGCCTCACAGGTTTGACTGCTGGAATGTATATAATTCCTGGTTTATTTTCTTATTATTCTGCACAAATATATCTCTCTCCTTTTGTGTTCGTAAATAGTCATGAGAATGCAGTTTCAGGTGGCAGGATATTATGAAAATAAAAGTCTTTTGTACAGGTTTCTAAAGGTTGCTGTCTGTCAATATGACATTTTCAGAGTGAGTGAATACTAAGCAGCAATGCAGGCCTGTTTGGAAGGATCGAACAGAAGCAGGATATTACTGTCTGAAAGAGCGAGCTTCTCCCCATTGAGGTGTCAGCTGTGCTCTCTTAGAACTCAGAGGCGCAGGGGAATAACACACATGTGCACGTACGCACAGGGTTCACATTTGTATTCCTGCAGTCACCTACACACCCTCTTGATCTGAGAGAATAATCAGCGTTTGGGAACATTTTACCTCATTGCTTATTCATAGTTTGGCATTGTGTTTATGTCTTATTCATGCCACAGCTCATAATGTCTGTCTGTTTTAATGAGTAATTGGGGCTAATTGTGTGTATGTGTTGGTGGTGTAAAAGGCAGATTGAACCAAGAAAGGAATTTTCATCAAGAAGACTCTTCTCTCCGGATTTGTCTATGCAACTGTTTCATGGCACTGATGATGACACATGCATTATGAAAGGGGTGTTGGATTATGCTAAGTCAAGTTAGCGTTTCCAGTTCCAGGATTTGTACTGGCTGGTAATAATATCACTGATTTGGCACCTGAGTGAGCACATCTCTGTCATAATTTGTGTGATGTTGCGATTTGGAATAAAGCAGGGGTTTATTACTCTGCTTCAGTGCTTGCAAGAGTTTGTGTGGGTTCAAGGATTAGATTAGTTAAAGCTACAACCAGGATTTATCTGAGGCCAGCCACTGAGCGTTAGAGGTGTGCGTCTGTGAAAGCCACAAATCATACTGCAATGTTAAAAGACAGGTCCTCAGAGGGGCAATCTCACAATCTAGCCGGTATGTTTTTAGTTTGTGTCACATCTGAACCCAGCTGTCTCATTTTTGATGAAACTGCCCCAGAACTGCCAGACAGACACTGAGCTTTGACACCTTGATATTTCCTGTTTGTAAGTCTGACCTATCTTGTTGTTACTTATCCTGCTCTTGTTTGTTGTTGGCAGATGAATCCACAGGTTACGGGCCAGTGTTTGAGGAGCAGCCAGTGGATTCCATCTACCCTGAGGAGTCCCCCGAGGCCAAAATCACTCTAAACTGCCGGGCTCGAGCCAGTCCACCTGCTGTATACAAGTAACTTATGTTCCCCATAAACCCACTCTCATTACTACCCACTGTGCATTCTGTGTACCTCCCATGGTTCACCATTTCTCATAGTGTTTTCGGGTCTGCCTTTAAATTGCAGGGTCACAAGGATGTTTATCTTAACCTTGAATCAATTCCAAGGTTTACTGTGTGCGTGTGACCATCCAGTAGGACAGAGACGCACCATATATTTTTAAATTTTGTTGTTGTCAGACAGTCTTTGCAGATCATTTTGTTAACACAGATGTTTTTTTCCCTCAAACTAAATAATTTAAATGCCAAACTGTGACATGCCAGAAAAACCTAGTAACAAATAAGATGTTCCTGCAGCACAAATAGCATTGCCATCATGTCTCCACCTCATTTTGCAGCTCAAAATTTGAAGCATTTCTCATGATCCGTTTCAATTTAGATGTAAATGTATGTAAATGATATTGCGTTGCATCCCCCAAAATCAGTTTCACTGTCAGAGAGCCCAGAATTAGATGTCAGAGGAGAAGGAATTAGCTTTGACCACAGCTGGTATTAAGTGTCTAAGAGGGTTCATCTACAGTACAGTCTGTTATGCCTTTCGAAACATGAAATTTGTAATTGCCTTATTAAATAACAATTTCCAGTTTTTTGGACCTTGGTAAGGTGTATTGCAAGACAGATTAGCTGTGATGCAGATTGGGCAGAGTTTAGGGTCTAACATCAGGTGTTTGCCACATAGCACAGAACAGCACATGCAATTAAAATACTGCATGTCACTGCTCCAAACAACTTAACTGACGATATTCTGCTTATGGTTCTTCATTTAAAACACAGCATTTGTCAACAGTTTTAATTATAAGCAAATATTGGTTATATCCTCTCATATCATACATTGACACTGACTGCTTTCAAAATGCATTATTGTACTGACCCCAATTCTTTTCCTTGTAGGTGGAAGATGAACAACATGAAAATTAATTTCAGTGAAGAGGGCAGCCACTACAGTTTAGCAGGCGGCAACTTGGTCATCAGCAACCCCATTAAAAGCAAACATGAAGGGAATTATTCCTGTATGGCTTCCAATAAGTACGGCACAGTCATCAGCCGAGTGGGCTCGGTCCAGTTTGGATGTAAGTGGCCCAGATGTGCACCCTCATTTAGGCCTACAACGATATACAACAGCACCATACAGACTTAACATTGAGCTGCCCTGGAGCTGTACCTTCATGCATATCAAGTGCACCAAAGTTGCAAGGGCAACTGGGACAAATCATAAGTGGTGTGGAAAGTGCAATTTGTGAATGGTCTAACTTCATAATGCCAGCATAGCTAATGTACTTTTCTATTGAAAATCACAGCAAAATGTAAAAGCAGTTGTTGAACTTTATACAGTCTTTAAAACATTCAAGTAGGTTTTATGGAAATTAGCTATGGGAGATACCCAAATGTGAATATAAGATGGTAGATTCTGAGTGCCTTTTCAGCCCGAAGCTGTCTTCCAATTCATTTTGATCTCTGTTCCTCTTAGACCTCGATCTTTTCTCATCAGAGGAGAGAGAGACTGTGAAAGTCAAAGAGGGACAGGGGGCAGTGCTGCTCTGCGCTCCCCCACCACGTCGTCCAGGTACGTCATGTGATAGCTGAGTGTGCATCTGCTGAAGTGTTCCTGTAAGATTATGTTCAACCTCCCTCATCATGTTACATCACCATCTACCATCTCACTGATAAACAGGTGGATGAAACCGTGGCACTGTAGTTTGTACTGTTCACTGTTTGGATTTCCAGTCAGTGTTCTGTCCTTGATTTTGTGGGCTTCCCTCTAGGTCAGGGGTGGGCAAACTGTTCCACAAAGGGCCGGTGTGGCTGCAGGTTTTTGTTCCAACCAATGAAGAGCACACAGTTTGACCAATCAGCTGTCTGAAGACTGAGATCAGTTGATTAAATGAGTCAAGTCTGGTGTGCTGCTGCTTGGTTGGAACAAAAACCTGCAGCCACACCGGCCCTTTGTGGAACAGTTTGCCCACCCCTGCTCTAGGTGCTGCTCTCCACAGTCATCTATGTCAGGTTGACTGAAGATTGTACATTTTCCATATATGTAAAGGAAAGTGTGACTGATAAAATACTCATTAGAAATACTGTGCTTTAAACCTTTTTATCTGCATATCCACGCTGGGTTTTTATCAGAGCAATGAACCAAATTAGTGAAATAATGAAATGAAGCAAAGGAATTTCATCCCCTGTTGGCTTGGGATTGAATTGCCCTTCTTAATTTATCTCCAAGGTATAAAAATAATGACATCACAGACTCTTTCACTGTCTCATTATCAGTTTTTAAGCTTTGTCTTCTCTGTCTGCAACCATCCTGGATCCAACCAAGCTGGATTTCTCTCTACCCGGTCATAGATGGAAAAGATAAAGAATACAAAATATTTCCCTCAGTCTCATATTTAGTTAAAGCTAATATTCCCTCACAAAGGTTGTTGTTTGTTTTCTCCCCTAGTGCTGGTTTGTATTTGACCTCATTTTATTATTTTTCCAGCTTTTTCATGTCATACTCTTTGAGCATGGTTTAATAAAACTATTTTCTCATCTTACCATTAGTATTGTTGTTATTTAGCCACAGCCATCAGCCTAGAAAACTGTACACATATTTTTAATATTCATGCTAATGCAAATCCATTAAACAAAACATTCTGAAAGCATTGTTATAATGATCTTTCCACAGCATCTGAATTACCTCAACAAACCAGTGTGCTTACAGTAGCTCTATATTATGCCTCTCAGCTAAAAGAATTATAAGATTTCATCTGAAAGGTCAGTAGATGAATTGAATAATAAATTTCCCTCAGCACTGAAGAATTGTGCTATTTTTATTTTGCACGTGTTCAGATTATTCAAAGTGAGCTGGCTCTTACATCCAATCCCCTTGGCTCTTTCCAAAGCTGTTTCTGTGTGTCCAGAGTCTTGATTGACAGCTGGCTTTCTGTCCTGTCTCTTTCTGTGCAGCCGAGCTGTCATTCCGATGGATCCTCAATGAATTCCCCACCTTCATCCCTCTGGACAAAAGGCGTTTTGTCTCCCAGTCCAATGGTAACCTTTATATCTCCAAGGTGGACTCCACAGACGCCGGCAACTACTCCTGCATTGCGTCCAGCCCGTCCATTTCCAAGAGCGTTTTCTCCAATTATATCCCCCTTGTGCCTCAGGCTGAACGTTAGTACTTCTCTTCCTACCATTCATTACTGTCTTTCCACTTACTTCTGACCTTTCCATGAATGGTGATCACCATTCATGGGGGGATCACCATTCATGGGGGGATCACCATTCATGAGTTTCAAAGATTAACATGAAGATAGAAAGTGATTCTGCAAGGTTGCAGCAAAATACTGCATTGATTTTTTTTTTCTCTTGTCCCCACTGAAGCACCATGTTTAATCTCAACAGTACTTGATAAGGCGATGTGGTCATGCCACTGTTGTAGACTCTTTAAAGGAGATTTGCAGGAAGAAATTAGTTCAGAAATGGACTGACACACAAGAAATATTTTTTAGACAGAGCCAGCATGTAATGAAGAATGAACTGGAACATAAACAGCCTCAGAGATGAAGGCCAGAAACTAAAGTAATGTGTTTGTTAACACTGTGTATTTGCAGAGCTTAATGAACGGGTTACTAATACAAAACTAGGCAGCTATTTTAACACTTTCCTCAGGGGCCTTCCCAGAATCCAACAGATGTTTACTTTAATAGTCATCTAGCTTCAAACCAACTTCACCTGTGGCAAATAAATCTTGAATAGTAAAACACAATAGAACACAAACTAGAAAGCTGTGTTCACCCAAAGAGGTTAGGGACTGAGCTGAATAGTTGTTCGGGGTCTCTCATGCATATGTGTATTATGGGATGCCTTTTGGGTTTAATGCGGCCTGTATTTGACTCTAACTAGTTTGTGTGTCCATGCATGTGTGGGAGTGAATGCCTTTGCATTTTGCCAAGGCTTTTTAGATGCCTTGTGTATGTGTAAATAGGACACAGCATGTTAGCATCTGGGTTATGTATAATATTTGGATAAATGGATATAATATCACAGTTGTTAGACCTGCCCAGAGACCGCTAAAAACAAATTCAGTGTACACAGTCACTCCTAAAACGGGATAATACAAATCCAATAAACTGATGACCCGCACTATGACTAACCTGGATACTGTTAAAATCATGGAACCCTAAGATGGTTCAAATTAACACTAAATCATTTTGAAACCAGTTTGTTTCAGGATTAGCAGCTAGAAGTGGGCACCCGAGTCATAATTCTGGCCTGTTCTTATTTCTCTCAGGTCCCATCAGAAAATACCCTGCTGACCTCAATGTCAAGTTTTCTGACACCACTGCTCTGGTGGGGCAGAATATCACCTTGGAATGCTTCGCTTTGGGGAAGTGAGTGAAATGAACCGGTCTTTCCTTCACAATCAGTAATAAAAATAGGAGAAAAGGTTACTCTGTTATTGTTGTGGCATGAAATTAGATAATTTAAACGATGCAGCATATCAGTACATACATGCTGTTGACAACTCAAACTGTATCAGTCTCTTAAAACACCATATTAGTTCACCTTTAATGGATAGTAAAATTACATTTACAGTAGCTTAGACTCTTAGAAAACTCTTAGAATCACTTTTCACTGAGCTAAATGATTTAGAAAGCATGTCTCAGAATGATGATGAGTGCTGTGATTCACGTGTATCACAAGTCAAAGCCTGCATCGCATATTATTTTCCCTTTCTCTGTCCTTCTCAGCCCTGTCCCTGAGATCCACTGGAGGAAGATAGATGGACCAATGCCACACTATCACGAGGTGCGGGCGGGAGGTGCTCAGCTGCACCTGTACAATGTGCAATTTGAAGATGCCGGCACCTATCAGTGTGAAGCAGTAAACTCAAGAGGAAAGGACTACAATGCTGCACGTGTGTTTGTAGAAGGTAAGAAGTATGTTATATATCATGTGAGCTGAGTTCTTTTAAAAACGTATTACAACAAATACACGCATTCCTTAAATATAAGTTTTCCAGAAAGCGTTCATCAGCTGTATAAATTTTCTGCTAGACACTGTGTGTGGGATAATTTCACCAGCCTTGGTTCTTATCAGTGCCTAGTACAGTTTCTCTTGCTTTTCTTTTTTTAGAACTGACACCTACTTTAATGCCTTAAGTATCACCCTATCATAAATTATTCAGTAGCTTTGTAGTTTTCTTAGATTTTTTCCTCAGACTCTGTAACTCTTGTTTTCCTCATTTGCAGCTTTTCCTGAGTGGCTAGAGCACATCAGCAGTACAGAGCAAGATCTCAGCAGCAAGTACACTATGTCCTGCATAGCCAGTGGCAAACCTAAACCACGCATCCACTGGCTAAAGAATGGAGAACCGGTAACATTCAAACTCATAAGTCTTTATTGTCCTATAATTGAGCAATTTAGCTATAGACGTAAAATACTCAGTGCCTGCTTGGTAGCTCTGTTAAGTCTGTTAGAACCTGTTCAGTGTGCATCCCAGGGTTGTTCGAGTTGCACAGCGGTGACAGGAAGCTGGCACTGTGGGTACACATCGTGTCAGGAGAAAGAATCTGTTGTTATTGAGCGGGTGCCAGCATGGGTTGTGTAACCCACCACAGAAACAACTGTCATCGGGCCTGAAAAAAATACCCAACAGAGTTGCAGCTAGTGATAGCAGAGTGGGGGAGGTTGTTTGATATATGCAGCTGGATACATCATTACACATTAATGAAACCCCCTCCCAGTCAATATAACTAATTGTCATCTGTACCTCTGTGGGATGTCAGCAATCAACAGTTTGATTTTAATCCTTTGCCTAGTGATAGAATTTAAACTACATGAAAATGGTGAAATGTGGAATGATGATATTTTAACGTTACACTCCTGTTATTTTCCCCAGCTTGACAGAAAAGAGATGACATTCAGCAGCTTGAGGTTTGATGATTCAGGGATGTATCAGTGCATAGCAGAGAATCGCCATGGAGCCATCTATGCCAGTGCAGAACTGCGTGTGTTTGGTGAGTCAAACTTTGGCTGCAGCTGCAGCACAAATGTCTGCATCAGAGATTTAAAGGTCATGTTCCAATCTGAGGAATTGGAGCTCATTAGGACATGGTGTAGTGCTAAGTCAGATTTTATTAAGAAAAACAACTTTTACATTGCTAGAAAAAAAAAACATACATGAGAATGTTTCCAAAAACTGACTTTCGTCATTCAAAGGAGTGTGCACAATGTGTAACTACTCACTTTTATGAATCCAAAATGTGTCATAAATGCATGCATGCCTGCAGTTAATGCATATTCTACTAAGTTTGTGATGAATAATCCATACTGTCCCTCCTCAGCCTGTGCTCCCACATTTGAACACAACCCTGTGAAGAGAACCCTGGCAGCTAGAAACGGCCGGGTGGTGATCGAATGTCGACCCAAAGCAGCCCCAAAGCCGACCTTCTCCTGGAGCAAAGACACCGAGCTGCTCTCAAACTCTACCAGGTGAGTAGTCTCTTAATAAGATGGCTCACTTCCTTTTATCCTCTGATCTGTATTATCTGGGTATTTATTCATTCAGAGAGGCTGGTTAATCATGGGGGAGGTTTTTTGTAGTTTCTAATGCAAATATCAAACTTTTCCCGTGACTGTGAGACACATCTGGGTTATATTAGCACGAAGATTAGTATCTGAGAATGTTATGTCTCACTACTTGCGAGACACATACAGTATTCTGATTTTGCGGATCTAAATAAGCTCTAGATCTTCTATATACTGAATGCCAGAAAAATCTTTAGGCTTGTTATTTGTCAGTGACTGGCGTGCACTGCTTTGCTGTCTTTCAGTGGCTGACATTAAGCACATTCTCAAGCTCATCAGCCCGGTCAGACTGGATGTGTAAATCACTGCCTTGTGCTCCTCACTGACAAGAAAAAGAAGCCTAATCTGGGAGCTCTGAGACCCCCAACCCTTTCCCCCACCCCACACACCCCCATTCACACAGTGGGACTCACACAGAGGAGGAGCAGCAGCCAAATTACTATTTGGCATATGTCTCCTAATACTCTCTATGGCTGCTGTCTGCATGCGAGAGGGTGTGGAGTAGTGACGGGGCAGCTGGCACGATACTGTTTATCATGCATGAATATGAAATATGCAGAAAAAAATGAATCAAACATTGTTGCCTTTGCCTTTAGCACAATTTAATGTTGCTTCTTGCTGAGTAGTTTCAAGTTCACAATTTTTTTTCTTGGAAAACCATATATCCAATAGGGAACTGGCAGACATTCAGAGCTCTTTCATCACTTTTCATCATCCACATATCCATGGAATAACATACGCTGGACTTTTGACCTTCATATTGTGCTGAATATTTTATACCATATAGTTCTTTCTCCTCAGTGTATGAAGAATTAATTCTGGTTTCTCCTCAGGGTTTTCATCTGGGAGGATGGGAGCCTGGAGATCCTGAACGTGACGCAAGCAGATGAAGGCAGGTATACCTGCTTCGCCGAGAATGACCGGGGAAAGGCCAACAGCACGGGCTCTCTCGTGGTTACAGGCAAGTTCCAGCTCATGTACAATGCTTAATTAATAACTCTCTTTAAACCTCTTTTTTTCCTTGATGTTTCCAGGACACTTCCTTTGCCAGGTGTTGCTTTGACTGATGTCAGCCTTGTCTGGCAATCATTCGTGTCACTCTCGGTTCCACCAAACCGTGTTGACCTCCAAATGTCTGCTGCTGTTGAATTATGTCCCTCTGAGCTGAGTGACAGTATACAGGCTACTGGTGGATATTCAGTCACTCCCCAAGGGTAAAGGCGAGAGGGAATTGCTTTAGATCTGATGTGATGAGACAAGGACTTAGTCTTCACCCTGTTCAGTGAAAAATGAGAAGTGCACTTGAGTTATGAACATGTTGAGATAGTTTGATTGAGTAGCAAATAATAACAGTGGTTTGGGATTTTTTTGCTTGTCATTTTTTAGACATGCAATCATAGCTGTCAAACATTTTTAGTCTTTCACAGTTGATCTCCACTGGTGCTGGAAGTACAGCTCTTTTCTGCCCTCTTCTGGACATTTGTATGCATTGAACAGTTACAGCTGTTTCATATAAACATCATATATTTTACTGTTCGATCAACTGTGTGACTCTTCAAGACTCATTTTTTTTCATATAAGTTGTTTGCCTGTAACTGTAACTTCTATTGAATCTAATTTCCTCTACCTCAAAATAAAAAATGCCCTGAAGATGGGCTGAAGTATTCAGGGACTGGACTGACCCCTTTCCCATCATGACCGTTCTCCTCATCCTCCTGTGGTTTTCCCCAGACTCCACAAAGATCACCTTGCCACCATCCAATGCTGATGTTAATGTGGGTGAGAACGCCTGGATGCAGTGTGCTGCATCACATGACCCCTCTTTGGACATCACCTTCATTTGGTCCCTCGAAGGCCGGATCATTGACCTACACAAGAACAGCCGACATTATGAACGCACCCCGGTAAGAAATTATATCGGTCAGTTAATGTTTTTAAAGGGAGATGAAAACTAATAATCTGTGTTTAATGTGATATCTCCATCTTTTCCCAAACCCCACAATCTCAGCTCTAACCTGGAGTTTATCCATGTCAAATCATATTTGAGGTTGGGTTGATGCCTGTAGTATTTTCACTGGAATACCTGAGATGGAAAAGTACCGCCTGCTTTAAATGAATATGACTCTAAAAGCCATTTCACATTCCGTCCCTGAGTGGAATAGTGCATTGTATATCAGTTTAATAGCAATTTCCTCTAACATCCATTATTGTTGACATGACCTACTCTCTCTCTTTGTGCAGCTCTAACCATAAGCTAGTGGTTAGCATTTCTCATTTGTCACTCTGCCCGCTAGGCAGCCACCATATTATGAGTATGATTGATGAGACCCCATTTTTGTACACAAGGAGGATTTTCCCCTCGTAAAAATGGGGTCCAGGTCCACTTAATACTTCACTTAATGCTCGTGTGGTATTAGCAAAACCAATTTGAGTCTCAAAAGGCAAGTTTAATGCAGTCATGTATTTTTAAGGTAGATTTTTGTAATGGTTTTACCTTTCTACAGTGAGAGTGCTGTCTGAAGCAAACACTGTGTCGAGCTTGACATTTACTCACAGGAAAAGAGGTGATAGCCCTTTAGCTGAAGCCAATGTCCTGTTCACCTAATTGGATGCTTAAGGTTGATATCTCAGTCCCTCTGGTCTTGCAGGTGACTGAAAATTTTATCTCCTTTTCCATATTTCAAGATAATTTTCAGGCTGAGTGAAAAAATAATCTACTGTGATTATTTTATTTACAGGCACAAAGTAAGAATGCTATGCCTCATGATGTGTCATGTTCTGTTCACTCCTAAATTAGCTGTTGTCTCTTTTATCATTTTATGCAGAATGGGAGCTCAAATGGTGAGCTGCTGATTAAAAATGCCCAGTTGGAGCATGCTGGACGCTACACCTGCACCGCACAGACCCCCGTTGACAACATTACCGCCTCTGCCGACCTGGTTGTCAGGGGTGAGTCATGAGTGGTGCAATTACACACATTCATACAGTTGCGTACGGTATACAATTGTCTTAAAAAGCCTGAAAACATTGTTTCTCTATCCACTTCCAGCTTGCAGCGATGGGTTCCTGCATGAACACATTATTCTCTTTCAGAATTATAGCAGTTTTGGTTATTTTACATTAGAGGTTTCTGTATTTAGCATTTGTGTCAAAGTGTCGGTACATGTCTATGAAGATTCGTCATCCAGGTCATGGTATTTATACATGGTGTACAAAGGCGGCTGGACTTGTTTGAGGTTCTTGAAGACATTTCACTTCCCATCCAAAAGGCTTCTTCAGTTCTTGCTGACTGGTGGGGAGTCCCAGGTATTTAACCTATTGTGGGGCCATTAACACCTTGTGAGTTGTTGAGGTGTTAACGTGCCTCGGGAGGGACCTCAAGACTGCATTGTAAGTGGCTGATAAATGGTGTCATAGATCACTTCCGCTGTTTAGTGATTCCTGCTCTGGTTTGACGTGGATGGCTTCTTTCAAACCATCGGTCTTCCAGATGTGTATGTCGCTGTCCTCAAATGAATGCCCCTTGTACTTCAGATGTTGGTGGACTGCTGAGTCCTGCCCTGAGGAGCTGGCTCTCCTGTGTTGTGCCGTGCGCTCGTGAAGCTGTTGTTTCGTTTCAGCAGTGTATGGGTGTGTGCATTTCTTGATGCATTGAACTGCATACACAGCATTGCTCTGCTCTGCCTGGGTGTGTTGTCCTTAGGGTGGACAGGCTTCTACCTCAGACTGTTACTGGGCTTGAAGTGCATGGGGACGTGGTGTTTGCGGAAAATCCTCCCGAGTTTTTCAGATACTCCTGAAACATAAGGAATAACAATGTTGTTCTGTTTATTTTCCTTTTCCTCTCTGTCTGTTCTGTATATTTGAGTGGTTTTGATGAAAGCCTGGTTTGGGTAACCGCACATTTAAGTGCCTCACTGATGTTCTTCTTCTCCTTCGCCTCTGTTATTGTGGGCATGTTCTTCTGATGAGAGGTGAATGTCTTCAAGAACCTCAAGCAAGTCCAGCTGCCTTTGTATTGCACATAGAAATGTTAGGACAGTTAGTAGGTTGTTTGGGAACTCTCAATCAAATCTGTTCAAACCACACACACACACAGCCTTGATGAAGCAGATTACTTTTTGAGTACTAAACTCTAAATAATACCTAAAGATATTTAAAGGTATTTTAAAAACTTCTTGATTCTTGTTTATTCATGAAAATGTAATATTCCACAGAAATACTTCAGAGATTTGAAACCTTTACAATACTTTATAGATTTGAAGTTTTCAGGGGCTTTAATACTGTAGAGTCTGTTAAGCTGAATGCGTTGACTTTTAAAGAATTTCACATCAGACACATATTCCTAAATTACTCATTAAAAATTTCTCCAGCTTCTCTTGTCAGGCAGTTAACATACAGCTGGAAAGTGCATGTGTATGTGAAAAAGAGAGAAAGAGGCAGAGGGAGAGGGAGATAGAACTAGTACTGTATATTCTCCAGCCCATGTTTGAAGAAAAGTAAATCTCTCCAGAGTAACCAGACCGTAGCCTGTTGTACCGGATAATCTGTCAACCCCGAGACTCCGTGTGAAGGAAGGAGAGAGAGAAAGCACTGGAAAAAAACTATGGAAGGAAATGCCTTGTGTCCTCATGCAGGAGACAGAGACACACAGAGAACACTAACCACTGTATCAACCACTCCCACCCAGAAAAGGTCAGACTAACTTTTCAGGCCGTCTGCTCAGAGAATATTCATTTAGATACCAATAACTGACTACAACCTTTCGGAAAATAGTGAAGTCAACTCAAACATATTTGCTGGTTCCTGGGCTCTAGATTACGTTGTTTGGCTAAGTGTTGGCAAATTGCAAATTAGCTCATATTTATCCAAAACATCTGTTATGCCCAGCGAGGCATACACAGGGGTAATTTGGTGTGCTTTACACAAATAAGAGCAAAAGGAACATTCACACATACACATAAAACATAATTAAATGAGAATACAAAATACACAAAATAGCATTCAAAAAGAGTAAAATTGTGAAGTTTTTGCATGAATGTTTGTTTGCTGTGAGTCCTAATAACAAGCTGTTGTTGTGGTTGCATTGGTAGACACATGAGTAGACTTGATTAAACTGAATAGAACAAGCAGGGCTTCTGTTCCATTAAGAACTGCTGGTGTATTGAGTGTCAGCCATATTTGTTTTCATTATAACTGCACAGAGTAGCACTTTTTATAGAGTAGAGAGCTGTTACCATCACAACAACTAGTATGTTTGTAGTTATTAGTTGTGTAATCCATGTTGATGAGTGTGGGGTGACTAAATCATGTACAACCTGATATGGGGAGCTGTTGATTTCAGTATTTCTTCTTCCAGCCACATACAGATATCATCACGCACAAAATAAACACTGCCACACTTCCGCCATGCTCTGTCTGTCATTTACTGTATTTCACCTCCTGGATGATTCATCAGGCTTTGTTTTCACCCTCCACTTCCTGATGAGTGAGAGCTTGCCTTACAGCCCCACCCCCCCTCTTTCCCGGGTCTTGAAACAAGCCCAGTGTTGGCGGACAAAGGGTCTCTTCAGATAGGAACCCAAGAACTCAAGCAGTGATCTGGTTGCCAGTGATCCCTGTTGTGCCCTGGGTGTGCTGCCACCGCTGCTGCTTTCAGAGCAGGTGTTGACAGATGGCCAGGTGAACGCACAGCGGCTGACTGTGACGTTTCCCAGAGTGGAACCAAAACACAGGCCCTGGGCTGCTCCTAATGGAGTGGCAAATGCCAGCAGTGTAGGGCGCAGCAAGGGAGAGATGAAAGACAGCCATTTATCACAGCAGATGAGGAAGCAGATCTGCTTCAGGAGATTGTCTGAGCTAAAAACACAGCTCTGCACCTGTAGCTTGTTATTAATAGGGATTTGAGATGGAGAGAAGAGTTGTTTTCATATGATGGAGGTGTGTGTTTTTGTAGTGTAATGTTACAGTCATCCCTGGAACAGCGTTGAAATGTGGCTGTGTTAACTTCAGTGCCTGTGAGTCAGGAGCACTATTGACTTTATTAAATTTGGTTGTTGAATGTCAGTTAGCAAGAGGCCTAGCACTGAAGCCCATCAGTTCAAATACACTCTGTGCTAAGCATTCATCCATATGACACAATATTGTACAGACACAGAATATCTGCACAGTATTTCATCCCTTACATTGAATCACAAAAAAAAAGAAAGAAAAAAAGTAGATTCTTCACAACAATGATTTCTCTCCCAACTCTTAGAGGAGAGGGGAAGCTTAAAGGCTGTCCAGCTTTGGCTGTCTAATCGCCTTGCTTTTCTCAGCTCATATTCATGACTTGGAAAAAGTAAATCCTGGCTGATTTCTGAGGCTGTGGCTTGGGAGGCTAAGCCTGACACAGTCTGGGTTTTCTATTAGACTATTTCTACGTTCCAAAGGAAGAATCAAGAGGAGCAGGGGGACCAAGAGAAACACTGGATTCAAAAGCTTTTGCTTAAGCTTCACTTCATATATGTCAATGGGCTCTAAGCTCTAATGCCTTAATCCATCAGTCTTTGCTAATGTCTCTTAAAGGAGACACTAAAAAGAGGAAATGTTAGGGCTTTGATGTGCTGTGTTTTATATGCATCAAACAGTAGTCATTTTGGGGATTAGCGTTGAAGTAAAAAGTTAAATGGCTCAGGACTTTTGACAAGAATTTCCCCTTGAGCTTGAATGAAGATAAAGGTCTTTCAATAACACAATACTGTCTTTCTCTCTTTCTACAGTTTGTGAGCAAGTAGGGTGTTCACTATTTACCTGAGGGACAAGTCAAAGTGGAGAATTCAAATTTGTGAACTGAACTGTCTACACAAGTCTGCAGCTACATTTGTGTTCATCACACATCAAACAACACTTCTAACTTGTCTCGTATTCTTTTCTTTACCCCAGGTCCCCCCGGTGCCCCGGCTGGGGTGAGAGTGGTAAACAAAACTGACAAGAGTGTAACGTTGCAGTGGAGCCGAGGAACAGACAACCACAGCCCTATCTCCAAATATATTATCCAGTACAGGGACTCCTTATCAAATGCTGCCTGGAAGAATGCCACTACATGTGAGAACTCCATACTAGTTGGTCAAATAAACACTGTTACCTTAATGCTGAACTGACTCTCTTATGTAATAATTTGGGTCATACCACATAGTGATATTGTAGGCCTGCATGATGATTAATGTCTCTTTAAAAATGGCTAAAATGTAATTTTGTCATGCCTCAAGGACTTAAACATAGGAATGTATTCCAAAAATGGAACTTAATTATTGTTTCAAGGATATTTTTGTTAAATTGCAGGACAGCACAACCTGTGCTGCATAATGTTTTAATTGTTTAAATTTTGGCATTGTAAAATGATATCTGTGCATTTCTGTCTAGCTCCTGCAGATGTAGAGGGAAATTCAGAGCTAGCCACGGTGGTGGATTTATTCCCCTGGACAGAATATGAGTTCAGGGTGATTGCCACCAACTTTCTGGGGACAGGAAGGCCAAGTATCCCATCACCTGAAGCCAAAACCCTGGAAGCAAGTAAGATTGTGCCCTGACTTCGGGCTAACATACGGTACTTGAGATTTATGGGATAAAGAGTCAGAGTAACTTGAAAGGTCATGGAAACGTGGTACCACAGTCCAGCTTTCCATTCTGATATTCATTCATCATCACTCTATTATAGCACTGTTTACTTATGTTAAGTATTGCTTTAGAAATGAGTCAGCAGAAATCCCATCATGCAGCACTTCCTACAGCAGAAGCATGCGGCCAAACTCACCACAAAACCTCTACAAATGAGCACTTTGCTGAAATTGTACACTGAAATTCAATTATAAAATGGAAATCACAGGCCTACAGTAACCTCTCTTAAAAAAATAATCATCATTTGAGAGTGAGCTACTGGAGTCAAGGCAAAACAGGAGAAGATTTGTCTCTCTGTCTCCCTCAGTGGCAAGGTTCCCACATGGACATTAAGGTGTTGCATTTGGCACAGGAGAAGACATTGATATAGTATTTGCAGAGGAGGGATGTTTCAGAAGTGCTGCCAGGGATAGGTTACAGCCTGTGTGGGTTGGCGTTGTTTGTGTGGATTCTTAGCATGTGGGCTTCGAGTTTTACTCTTGCTGTCTCATTGTAGTTCCTGTGGTGGCGCCCTCGGACGTAGGTGGGGGTGGAGGGACTAGCAGAGAGCTGACCATCACATGGACGGTAGGTCTGGACTTTCCACTGGGCACGGGGGTAAAAAGGTTACAAGTTCATGTAAAAGCACTCCGGTGCTACCCCATGCTAAACCAAATAAAGTCAACAGAGGAGAAATATTTTCAGTTTGCAATGATGATTTGATCATGATCACCTTTTTTTGTAGCACTTTTCAAAACAACACTTCAAAATGCTTCACAGAAGAAAAAATAAGATGAAGGATGAAATACAAACAGAATTTTAACCGTCCAAAACCAAGGGAAAACACACACCTAATCTAGTGAGATGCTGGCTGGAGATGCAGGCAGATATCAAAAAAGGAGAAACAGATTACTGCTCCATGACTCCTACATTATTTGAACTTACTCAACCAACGTTGTGTCAACGGGAAAATGTCCCAAATAAATCAAACAAATTAAAAATAGGCTACAGAAAGACCGCTCAGTTCAGAATGCAAGTTTAGAAAAATGAGCTTTTAATGGAGATTTAAAGCCAGTGATTACAGTTTTGGAAGACAACAGCGTAGTCCTGTACATCAACAGATTAAAAATGTGGCAGACGACTGTCAAACTTGAGGACAGTACACCGCAGAACATATTAAAAAGGTTAAGCAACTGAAGGATAAACATTTGATAAAACAAAAACAATCACCAAAATCAACGAAACCCCATCAACAAAAATCAATGACTGGACCGAATCATTATCCTTCATTTCCCTGCTGCAGCAGCTGATAAATTAGCTCTCATGGGTAAATTGCCTTTTGCTTGGCTGAGGCATGGTCGCTCAATTCCAGAGCAGCTGGAGGATGAAACGATGTGTTTAGGGGTTAGCGATGCCTAATGCAGGCATGCCTTGCTGGACATATGGTGTGATGATAAAGCAAGAGTGCCAGAAGAGGAAATGAGGCGTAAGGACAGATTAAGAGGGACAAGCCAGCAAAATGTCTCAACTCTTGGTATATAAATCACATGTATGCCGTCATTTTTACTGAACAGTATGTAAACTGATTACTTGAGTTGGCCCTTTCTGAGTCTTGCAGTTCATCCTAACACATAGCACCTGCATATGTGGATAACACATGCTATACATGATGCAAAATCTGACAGGGTTAAGAGTTGAATTCCAGGCTTGAAAGGTGTGTTGGATAAAATGTGCAGTGATTTACATTAACTGTTTTGATGTGTTTTCTTTGTTATCAGCCTGTACAGCCAAAATACTACTATGGTCCCGATTTTGGCTACATCGTGGCTTTCAAACCTAAACACGAGAACCAGTGGAGAAGGGTGATAGTAGCTGACCCGCAGGCCAACCGCTATGTCCACAGAGACTCCTCCATCTATCCTGCGACAGAGTTTGAAGTCAAAGTCAAAGCGTTCAATAGTGAAGGAGAGGGACCCTACAGCCTAAGAGCCATCATTTATTCTGGACAGGATGGTAAGAACTGAAGAGATTCCCAGCTTCTACTCAATGCTGAAGCACAGAAGGGGAAATGTGCCAAAATAATCTCACAGCAGTGTCACAATTTGACCTGGTCCTGTTTTCTCAGTATCACAGAGAATGAAGAATCCTTCAATATGCCAACACTCTGCTATTTCAGTCTGTCAGTGTCAGATACTTATCTCCACCAGGGTTTTCAATGGAGTAGGACCCATTTAATAGTAGTTCTCATGTATAGTTGTGAGGAATTTTAATACCCCTTGAAAGTGAACCCATCCTCTCCTCTCTCTCTTTCCTTGTGGGGGGATTATCATGATCTATGTTGCATGAACCAGAAAGCTGATAATTCGCCCAAGGATGCAAAGCATTTAGCCTAGTTATTAACTTCCATTGACAGACAGTTGAGATAACCACTGGCAACCCAGACACGATGGGTTACAGAGATGCCCCATTGCTATGGTAACACACTTTGGGAAAGCTTGCTGTTGAGTGTTTGTGATTTTATAGCTTGGCCTGCAGAGCATGGCGTGTGACCATTTGTGTGCATGCTGGTTGTGCCGCATTGTTTGTGCACATCTGTCTGTGTTAAACGCAAGTGATGCAAATGTGATGGGTTGTTGGTTCAAGGCCCAGTGTGACAATTTAACATTCAAAGGCCCATAAGTCACAGAAAGGTGTACGATAGCCTAGCAAAGGAATGTGGGCCAAGAAGGATTTCTCTCGCTTCACTTGTTCCTTGCACTGATTCATTCACATAACAAAAATGATACATAAGCAGCACTTACTGAAAAATAGCATTAGTAAATCCAATAGACACGAATTAGGAAGCGCTAGATAATTTATGGTCAAGGTAATGGATCCATTAGTTTGTATGCTGCACAGGTCGATACCAAACTAAAAATATTCATACATATAAAATATGCTGCGTTGGAGTTTTGCATGCGCAATATAGAAACTGCCTCTCAAGGGCATGTCCTTGAAATGGTTCTTACCGTACTGTTGCCTATGTATCACACTGCTTTCTGTGTCTCTCCTCAGCTCCATCTGAAGCCCCTACAGGTGTAGAGTGCAAAGTTCTCTCTGCCACAGAAGCCACCGTGTGGTGGCTGCCCCTCTTACACAGCAATGTAGATGGCTACCAGGTGAGCAGAACATTTTACGGAGCCATGCTGGAAAAAAGGAAAACATTTCACATTCTATGTGCAAGACGTACTATGGCTCAGGTCATGTAGCATGTAAAAACGAGCAGAATTTTTCTCCCTGCTTGTTTCTATGAATTAGCTTTGTATCCATAATTTTTCTTATTTGCTGGTATTTTGCTTTTTATGATTTTTTTAGCTTTCCTCGTGCTTTAAATTAGTTCCTTCAAGTGCTGTAAAAATAAGGGCTTGAATCCTGCCCATCTCACCTCTGTCTCTGTGTGTCCTAGGTTAAGTACTGGAGGAATCATGAAGATAGTGAGGGTACGGCTCAGAGGGTGGTGGTTCCTGGTAGGGAGAACCACACCAGACTGGAGGGTATGCAGCCTAACACCCATTACCTTGTTGAGATTCGGGGCTACAGCTCTGGAGGATATGGACCGCCCAGCGAGCGCCTCGAGTTCTACACCAAGAAACCCCGTATGTTGTGTTTTAAAGCAGAACAGCAGGATGTGCATAGAAAACAACATGTCAGAACCATGTATAGCCCCTACTGTGTATGCATTCCTTTAATATAATTGTTATTTATTCCTGTTTTTGTGTTTTGTTTTTTACCAGCTCCAAGTCAGCCCCCCAGAATCATAGGTAAAAGGTTAAAGGGCCAGTCAGTAAACATTGCCTGGGAACATGTTGAACCTCTGGCTGACGAGGCAGCAATAAATAGTTACAAAGTGAGTACAGTTCGACATTTACTTTAGTGCAGATTATAATCTCTCTGAAGTGACACAGTAGCTGCTGGGAACCTTACATTTCTTATACCTTATATGTGTATATACCTAGGTGCTGTACAGGCAGCAAGGCCACTCCACTGGAACTCTGTACACAACAACTAAGCAGAACATAGACCTTCCCCTGCCTGCAGATGGGAACTATGTGGTGGAGGTCCGGGCACACACAGACGGAGGAGACGGGGCTGTGGTCAAAGTCGACATCACAGGTAATTGAGACAGACCTAAGCATTCACTTGTTCCCCTCATTCACTATTCTGAATTATTTTGAATGGTAACACTCATGATCCTTGTTTGCTGGCAAATCTTATAATATAATATTATTTATTATATTTATACTTATGTATTATTTATTTACTAATAAATATTTTTAGATATTTATTAGGGAAAAGTGGGTAGCGTTAATGTAGCTGGATATCTGATGACAAAAACTGACAACGAAGGCACTAATTTAGAAGAATGAGTCTTCCTCTCCTTTCAGCGGTATTTTATGTTAGATCGATGTTTAAATTAAATTTTCTCTTGTGAAAAATATATTTTCACCTAAATTCAGTTTCACATCAGTGGAATGAAAATAAAGAAAGCCTTCAGTGTAATCTAATCACAGTTTAAATCCATAGTGCTGAGGTGACACACTGTGACTGTGACAGTCCTGGCCTGCCATTTGCTGGTGGGATTATACCAGGTTCAAAGTTGGCGGTAGGTTATCATCCGTCACAGCTTGAGGGTTCTTATGGGCCAGAGCGAAGCTGTCACTTCAGGTTTCATAACTTAGATTGGAGGACTAAGATGGGAAACTTTACGGTCCATGACTAAAACCTTGATAGCCCACTGACTGGATCCTCTCACTGGCTGATGGACTGACTGGATAGAGGAGGGCTTAAGCCTCTGTAATTGATCTTGATGAGTAGAGGAAACCCCTCCTGTGGTTTTCCTTATCCCTTATCATTCAGTCCAGACCCCACCTGACAGCTTGATTTCACAGACTGGGGAATTTAAGCCGTGGAGGTTCTCAGATGCAGGGCATTGACAAATGGTGGGGCATTTAAGGTGATCTCCACACAGATGGGGTATAATATCAATCTTCACACACCAAATATGGTCTTTAGTTTGACGAATGAGATATGGACACACAAGGGACATACAAGGGACACTGCATTTTTCCCCTCAAATCAGTAGCAAATTTGACTTGTCATTCCAGTTTATTTTTAAGCTAAAACTTGACATGCCTGTATCTGTGTGTCTTGCAGCTGGGGGTGGGGTGGCTGCCCAGTCTCTCAGTGTACTCTCCCTGCTCCTGGTGGTTGTCCTCTGCCTGAACCTCTGAATGTAGCGTCATCTTTGTCTTCACTTCCTGTGAAGAAGACTCTTTATGGTTGACCCGTGTAAGGACTCTGGGACTGTCCACAATCTTTTGGTTCCACCCCGTAACCTGGGACGTCGTATTCCAACTCTTCCCCTCTGGAATATATTTGTGGAAAAAGACAGAAATGGAAAAAAAAATTGGAAATGGACAAAGACATCCCTTATTTATCCACAAAAAGCCTCTTTGGAGGAGTGTCAAAGGAGTTCTGTCAACTTTTTAAATATGCCTTATATAAATGATTGCACTTATCATTCACAGTAACGGATCATGACTCAAAGTGTGAACGTTAAGCTTCTCACAGGTTGGCTGTTTCTAGGGTTTTTAAAATGTAGGCTTCATTTGATCTGTGACATTTAGAAAAATCTGTCCTGCAGTGCATTCCATATGATGAACAAGTAGCTGTGAAGGATAAGTGTACCAGTTTATAAAAATGTCTTTGTCTTTCTTTACTTGCAGTTCAGTGGTATTTCTATTGTTTTCTTTTCTAAATGAAATGAAGCACATCCTCTGTTACAGAGATACAGTCAAAGCAAATCTCACATAATAATTGATTTCATAACAAGCATTATAGAGAAAAGAGCAATTTATGTCATGCTGAAATGATATATCCAATAACTGATATTGTTTTGCCATCTAATATACTGTGGATGTTATGAAGAAAAATAGATTGGTTCGACCTGCAGTCTGTGCTTATTTCCAAATCATAACATTAGCTCTATTGATAGAGTACCACTGTAAAATTGTGTGCACGCTGACGACGTTACAAAATCAGGTTGGTTGAAATGGTTAAAAAATGTTTGGGCACACGGATCCATGTTGGCAAAGCTGAATGTAAAAGCGAACCATGGGAACACAAAATAAACATATCAAACATGCAGGTACAAATACAAAACTGCAGCAAACATGTAACAGTAGTTATTTTGATTGTTTGCCACCTGTGGTTATACTTGTACATCTGTGTAGTGATCGAGGCTTTGCCACAATATCTGGGTCAGTGTTTGAAACCCATGCTGAAAACTGCTCCATGTTACCGAGCTAAAACTAAATTAAGAGTGCTTTTGTTTTGACTGTATCATTAGGACCTCTGTGGTACCAGCTGGTGCTTTGTGAAGAATGTTGGCGTTTTTATTTAGTGTAAACATTTCGATTTCGTCTCTCTCGTTTATGGCTTTGTGTGAGAGTCACTATTAACAGTTACAGTGAACGGTAGCGACGCTCATGCCCTCCAATAATTGTGCAATGTCTGATTCATCTGTGGCTATTTTATATTTTCTAATAAGACAACTTGCCTAGCTCCTACAACAGTGATTTACTATATTTCATTTTTCATTATCATGTATTAACATAAGATAAGCAAAGCCATCCATGTCCTCGGCAAGAGCCCATCCAAAGCTCATGATATTGTTTCCATTACGTTATTTTTGTCTTTTTTATTAACATGTAATCAGAGATATATGAACATTATCAACTGTTGTCATCTTTGTTTATGATTATTATATTTGTATGTCTTGGCCCACCTCTGGTTGGACAGTTCAAAGGTTTATTTCCCTCAACAACAAATGCTGCGTTTTGAATTCCTCTGATTCACTTCTTGAGTGACTGATGCTGGCCATGCTTCCACATTGTGACTATTATCAACATCCACCACAAAGTGCTTTTGCCAGTTTTCCTTCATGCGACAGATCATAAAAAGAGTTGCCAAATGCATGAACGCCTTGAACTTTGACATTTTGGCTGAAGCAGTGGCTCTACATTCTAACATGCATGATATTGGAGACAACGTGAACATTACTTTGCAACAAATCAACGTCATAGAGACTTCTCAACCTCTGTGCTTCATATGAATTACATTCCATTACTGAGTGACATCCCTTTACATCAGAAACAGTATAGATCTAAGCCTAATATGTGCATTAGCTGTTAAGCTTCATTAAGCCAGTCATTTCATATGAAGTCTTGGGGAGAGACTTTAGAGAGAAAATCTTACGCTGACTAAAGGAATCTCACTCATTAAAGTTCAGAAATGGTCCTGCAGTCTCGTACACACAATGGTTGGGATTTGATGGCATCACTGGTGGCTGTGGCAGCGTGTTTGGCTGTTTGCTGACGTTCAGTGCTTCGCTGGACACAAACGGCACATTGTGAGGGCTGAAACTGGAACCTCTCATTGGCTGGACAAAGAACAATAAAAGTGTAGTTAACTATTAAATTGCTCTGTTTTTTTTTCCCTCTGTTTCACAGTGACGTTTGTGATGTGTGTCTTAGGGGGGGTACTCCACAATTTGATTTACTGAAAGCCTAAGTGGGAGTGCAGCTGCCTGTGTGAGTATGAGAGCACTTTTGGCTGAGAACTAGTGAGTCAGATTTTCAGTTAATAGAGGTGGGAGAAGTATTCAGATTCTTTGGTTGAGTCAAAGTAGTAGTAGTAACACCACAATATAAAACTTCTCCATAACAAGAAAAAAAGTCTTGCATCCAAAAATTTAAAAAGCCAAAGCACTCACTACACAAAATGTAGTTTAGGATCATAAGAAGCGCTCTTTAGGCTGAGTGGCTCCTTAAAAATTGATTTTTTTTTTTACAACCAAAAGTTGTCCTTATTAATAGCCTCAGAATAATCTGTAATGTTTAAAGTCTTTAATATTCAACAAATGAATCATGATGAATCTTGATCATGATTAAAGCAGGGACCAGAGCAAAGTGTTTCCTCTTCAGCTTATCCATAGCTTCACTTGAAACACTCATACAAAGTAAATGTGTAAAAAGTTGTGTGAGGGGCTTTCAAATTCAGACAGATCCTGCACAGCGATCGGACAGCTGGTGTTCTCAGGTGCTTTTCACTGCGCTTTTAGATGTACTAAAGTGCCGACGCCCCTGAGGAGGATTTTGAATAAAAATCACTTGTGTCCTTAGTCATTGCCGCCTTGGGATTAAAGTCTCTTTCACAAAAACCTGGACTTCAGACTGGGTATGTGTGAAATATTCATAGCAGTGTGTCAGCTCTCACATATCAAATAAGAGAAACTAGAGCATCATCAATGATTTATGAGCTCCTACCATTATCAAGTCAAGCATTTGCAAAAAGTCCTCAATCTATGAGTGGATTTTTTTCCCCTTGATTTCCAGGAGAGAGCTGTTCTTTACAGAAGCCCATACCAAATACATGAGAGATAGTGTGTCAATCTGTCCTCCGTTACAGATAAGGCCAACTGTCGATGTTGAGTTTTTCAGGCAGAAACAGCTGTTGGAGTTTTGTCTCCTATCAGGTATCCAGCAGACGAAAAGAAGATTTATATCACTTCTCTTTGTGGATTAGGTCCAAACAAATAAATCAGATTTTAGATTTTAGATTCTTATTGAGCTTCAGGTCACCCCTCCGTTTCATTCAGGGGTTTAAATGGTTATTCACTGAAATCAGCTCCTGGAGAGAACAAAAGAAAGAGATAACTTTTTTTTCTCCCTGCCATGATTTTGTTCCCGATTCAGTGGCTTATCGGTCCAAGCATATGGCCTGTGTGATAGGTCTGGTCCCAGGTGGCTGTGTAACACTTTCCCCAAAACACACCCACAGTCCTTGTTGACCTGGCTGCAGCTTGGTTCAGTCTGCTTCCTCCCAGACCATATCCTGCAGACTTTAAACTCATTTACTTCTGAAATATAGCTATTTTCCAACTTTGATTTAAACCGATTTTATTTAATATCACTTTGCAAAGTAATATTAGAGCTGGCATTTCATTTTCAGTGATTGACAGGGGAAAAAATACATTCTTCTGACCTCCTTGTGCATGTGTTTTCGCAGACAGGTGTGCAGTCCCAGGACAGATTATGGTATTGTCTTTGTAAATCTACACCTGTTCTTTGACAGCTCAGACAACACAAAACATACTTTAAAGTGGTGCACAGTAGACTAGAACCAGACCGCTTTGCTGGGAGACCTGAAACGTGACGCCCTTTCTGAGATGCCTGCAATATGTCATGCTGTGTCAGGCGGTAAGTCTGCCCTGGACTCATGCAGGAAGGCTTTATAAGTGAAGGTCTCCATGCAGATATTGTGTTACATCTGGGCTTTAGCCATTGAAAGAGCATTGACGTTTGAGACAAGTTTCACTGACACATCATCACCACTGTAGAACCTGTGCAAAAAGTAGATTCAATTCATTTATTAGGATTAAGAGGAGGAACAATTAAACTCCACTGACAATCAAGATGTGGACTGTTAAAAGTTTGCAACCAAGTCGTTTCCATCTCAGCTGGAGGGGTCAGTGGCCAAGTGGACCATTTGAGTGTATGTGTGAGAGAGAGAGAATGAGCGACCTCTGCTGGAGAGGAATTAGAACACAACAAGTTCACAGCACCTATCCCAGCTGCTCATAATTAAACCAAGCAGCGGATAAATAAATTAAACCGGACTAAAAACAACCAAGATGGTGACATGTGTGACGTTAATTCAAATCAACATGTTATGGTGTGTGAACAGCAGAAAAAAAAAAAGCCACAGAGGTTTGATGACTCTGAGCGGAAAGAGCAGAGGTGAATCAGCGGTGGAGTTTTCGCTCCGCAGACCAACAACTCGTGTTGTGAGAGAAGTGGCGCAGCCCCCTCAGCTCAACGTGAGCTGCGCAGACCGCTCAAACTTTTTAGTGCGCTCACGCTTTCATGTGTCCAGACTTGTAATCAAACAACTTTGTCCAAACTCGTTGTGCTGCGTGGAAAAAGTTGCCTGCGCAAACTATGTGCGCCGATTGCCCAACTTCTTGCGGGGAAAAGGACCCTATCTGCCAAGTTTTAAACCCGGGTGCGATGGCGTCGCAAACGAAGCCAGACTCGGGTCATCGTGGTGAAGGTGTTTGTCAGAGAGGATGCGGGCTTCTGCTGTCCGACATAAACAAAGGGGAGCACTGCTGTGTGGACGCGCTCCGCTCAGTTGCCGATGCACTGGAAGAAAGAAGCGCAACTTTGGAGCACGAAGCCCGGATGGCGAGACTCAGGTGGAACAGGAGGGAGCAGTCTCTGTTAGCCCAGGTGTCAACACTGCAGAACGAGGCTCAGCTCACCGCTCTCAAGTACCAGCGGAGACTGCACCAGTACATGCTGCACATCAACAGCATTGCAGAACAAGTCATTGGGTACTTCAAGGTGAGATGGATGATTTATTAGTTATGTGCATGTGGTGCAGCAATTGTAATGAACATGGGAAAAGAAAACATTAGGATTTCACTTTGAGTAAAGACTGAAGGTCGCCACATAAAACATGACAGACTGATAAACTTAAACTCCTGTGTTGTCTGTTGGCTGGTTTAGAGTGATTTGAGGACAACGGCTGACACGCTGAGCAACATATCAGAGAAAGCAACATGTGTAGATGGAGAGCCACAGACGCCAGTCAAAGAGCCTGAGGTAAGAGAAGCAAACTCTGCTGGAAACACTGGCATTTATGGCTCATTCATAAAAGTTTGTGAACATAGGCTTGACTGTGCTTATCCAAAGTACCCAAAGGCTGCAGTGCATGTGCGTTTTGATGTTCCTTTCTGTCAGTTTCACTGTTAGTGCCCGCTTACACACTTCAAAATGATGTTGATATTAGGATTTAGGCGAGCGTTTTGAAGGCACTGCAGTGCTAAGGTTTTGCTTCTTGCTGTTCTGTTTCACCTGCTGCTTCAGCTCAGGCTTTAACCCAACTGCCAGACAATTCATTGTGTAAATGTTGACTTTGGGATCACAGTGAATGCTGTGGAGTGGTCACAATCTCTGCAGACTGCTTATAGTAGTTAATCTCTCCTCACATCCTGGGCATGTGTTTATTGACAGAGGAGTTTGTTTTATAAACACCAAGTTGAATATCATTTAGTTGTAACTCACCAGTCTACGTATTTCCCTTAAGTAGTACGTGCTTACCTCAGTGCCTCAGTTAGAGCTTAAGCATGGCTGACTACTGTGGAGCAATCTGTTCATGTCCTGAACATTTTATTCTGTTCTGTCAGATGCTTCTAAAGTGGTCTTTGTCCTTTTCTTTGGGTGTGAACTGATCTGTTGTCATTGTCTGGGTGGATGACCTTTTTGGAAAGTTTAGGGTCAGAACACCTTATCACATTTCACCTAGAATGGCTTCATCCTGACTGTAGACTGTCACCAACAGAGAGGGAATGAAACAAAGGTTATACCAGCACCAAAAAGTTACCGGGCGAGTTAGTATTTTCTTTAGTGATTAATCTGTTGCTTATTTTTTTTCCCAAGTAACTGATCAAAAATTTGATGTTAAGATTTCATAAAATGGGTGAAGTGTTCTTGAGAGCTTCCCAGACTTGTGTATAAAATGTTTTGGTTTATTTCTTCATGTTGGATTTTCTGGAACCAGAGATTTTTTTTTTGACATTTTAATCTAATGAAACAAAAACAATCATTAACATTTTTGTTATTTTCTGGAGATTGACTAATTATTTCAGCTGTGCTAGAGAAGAAAATTTACTCACCATTTGTGTTAACGGCTTGGATTAAGTGTTAATCACTGCCCGAGCTCTTGCATAATGTGTTGTCTCAAGGCAGTAAGCAGTTTTCTTGTAATTGCTTACAATCTCATCCATGTCAGTATGTAATTGATGGACTAAACTATATGGACATGGTTTCTAACTGCTCCTGAGTTGTTTCTTTTGCAGGGAATAATTTGTTAAACCTCCCCGTGTCCCTGCCAAATATAATAATAGTTCTTGTTTTAGTAAGCTCACAAGGTAGCCTAAAAGTTTGTGTTACTAACCCTCCAGCCAGAGGCTGTGTGTGTTGTGTTTGGTTTGCCGGTGAGAGTGTATGGATTTAATTATGGCAATGGTCACATGAAGTATCTCTCTAATTGCCAGCAGCATGCTGTGAGTACAACAGACTCACTCCTGATTAATGTGGAAAACTGTTCGCTCTCCTGCCAGCGATGGGCAGCGACAGAGTGTCTATTTTCAGCTCTCTCTTTTTCCTCATCTAAAAACTCCTCTTTAATGCGTCTTTAATAGTTTTCTCACTGTGTGTTTTCTTCTTTTGCTTTCCAAATGGAGTTTCCAATACTTAAGAGAGCTGGATCGCAGTTCATCAAAGTTTTACACAAGTGGAAATCCACTGTTGGAAAAGTGATGGGTTTTCTGTCAGCATGGACAATAGAGTTGGGTGGCTAGTAGACATCTCAGTAGCAGATATGGATCGTCACTTTCAAGGTCCCTTTGTGTGAGTGGCCCAGTGGTCGGCACGGTGGTGCAGTGGTTAGCACTGTCGCCTCACAGCAAGAGGGTTCCAGGTTTGAACCCCGGTCTGGACCCTTCTGTGTGGAGTTTGCATGTTCTCCCTGTGTCTCCCTGTGTGCTGTTCTCTCCGGGTACTCCGGCTTCCTCCCACAATACCAAAAACATGCATGGGATAGGTTAATTGGCTACTCTAAATTGCCCGTAGGTGTGAGTGTGTGGTTGTCTTACTTTGTGTGTCAGCCCTGCTGACTGGCGACCAGTCCAGCGTGTACCCCACCTCTCGCCCATAGTCAGCTGGGATAGGCTCCAGCTCCCCTGCGACCCTGACAGAGGATTAAGCGGTAGAAAATGAATGAATGAATGTTTTGAAGGCCCTTAGCAGCGCAGCTAAAATGTTTGTGTGAGAGCACACAGTAGGCTATGCGTTCATATGATAGATCCATGGCTAAGCGTCCCAGAAAACATTTGGGCAGATTGACAAGTTGAATGCCAAGCCCTCTACTCTTATCCTCCTCCAACCCACTGACCCGCCCAGGTCTGCTGTCCACACTGTGAGTGAGCTATTCAAAATGCCTGTTATGATCGTTGACAGAACTCGTTATGGGTAAATGTAAATTCTCTGACGACTGGCTCATAAATCCCAAATATTAAGACTGGTTGGATAAGGATCCCAAATATATAGATAAAGAAAGCTAAATGCAAACTTTATGTGAAATCGCTTGACATCTACAACACGGGGGAGGCGGTGGTTGTGATTTGAATTTGTCTGGGTTTGTTCTTTATTTATTTGTCTGAGCTACATTACCTAGCAATGATCTACTGGGAATTATTTGGTGACATAATGGCATATATATTCAGAATAATGAAAACAAACGATAAATTCCATAATTCGTTTACATGATACACATCTATTTACTCAAATGTCACAAATTATATGATTTTTTTTTAACTGGGAAGTCTGGAAATTATATTATTAAAATGTATGGAGTTTTGAAATTTCAAATGTGTAGGAACCCTGGAGTAACTGTTGTCAAGCTTTCTGTTCTTGCAGACACACGTGCAGTGCTAGAGTGGAAATTATGTTGTAATATTTTAGATGACCCTCTGATTTCAGACACTGGTAGAAAAAGTCTGGCTACTCGTTACTAGCTGGTGACCGTTTTGACAGCTTGAGTTAGAGTGACTAACTTTAGCTCTAACTCTGAGTTGGCTGAAAACAGGAACCTCGTAAAAGGGATGTCAAATACATGATATAATGCAAAGACTGAGACTGTCTCAGGGAGAAAGTCAGCAGCCTCATGAACAGTGTAGAAGACCTGGAAGTAAAGGTGCAGCGTTTTGCAGGGTGGCTAATTAACCCTCATATGGTTCAGTATGATAAGGAAGTAGACTGTTAATTCGTTGTAACATCACAACACAGAGGTTAGAGTTGTGATTAATTGGTCCCTTTTTCAAATAGCAACATTTTAAAATAAAGAGTGGCCTGTCGAACAATGACAGCATCCCTCAGACTCTTTTACATATCGAGTATTGGCCTTAATAGTTCGACAGACCCGATGTACCTAGTAATAGTTGCTGAGCAATGATTGGATTGCTGTTCACAGTTTAATAAACTGAGTTACACCTTGCCTCATGGTACAAGTTTTTTTTTTTTTTTAGCATATTACTCCAGTGGTTTGTGAACAATGACATCATTGTGTAAAACAACAACAGAGAAGCATTTGAGTTTACTGATGTGGCCCCAACAACTGATCATTTTCACAGATGCCAGTTTCAGTTGTTCTTTACTGTCATTGATCTTATTGGTTGATGTGGACCCTTGCAGAGAGCTTGCAGAGAGGTAGTCCTGTGTTTGGAAAAAAGACCAAGACATAAAGAACAGAGACAGAAAACTATTGTGAGATGCCAGTGGGCTGCTGTTAAGACTGACTTAGTGCAAGTCACACCATATTTTTCCACGTACTGCACCTCAGAGATGTACTGATCTAGATCCAGCTGATTGCGTGTTCGCTGGTCTGACAGTGAATGCAGTCGGTGGCTGTGGGTGAGTCAGCCAGTTCTGCTATGTTGGAAAGGGATAATGGAACCAAGACACAGCACTGAAACAGCAACAGGATTAGTCAGCATTGCAAAACTGTATCGTCGTCTACATTTTCCCATGTCATTTTCCCATATGTTTGTTCAAAACCAGATGAATACAGGAATGAAACCACAACTGAGGTAAAATAGTCTCACTCCTCTTCTTTTCTGCAGCCACAATCCCCCATATCCACACTGGGAGTCAGTGGGAATGTTGGGAAACTGAGGAAATATTTTCGTGTAATGCAGAAGTTCTTTTCATCATCCTTTACAAAAGCTGTTCAAAGTGTGCACTGCACAGGAGAGTAAAAATCCATTTTGTTGACCCAGACTGTCCCTGTGATGCTTAAGCAAAAGGCTACTGACAGAAACACTGAAGCCTCTTCACCTGTCTGAGAGCGAGAGTACAGTAGATCCAGCCATTTCTTCTTTTTGCTCAGATCAAGAGAAAGGAAAGGGGTAGAGAAGAGGGAGGGAAGGAGAGGAGAGTACACAACTTGAGTATCGGTGTCATCAAAATCCAATCTTGCGTGACAGGCGGGGACCAAAGCAGGCCAGGTTGTTTGCTTCCATAACAAAAGATGACAAGAAAAGATTGCTTCGCTGCAAGAGAAGAGATAGATTTATGACCTCCTGCTTTTATGTCTGTTGATTTGATTTTTCTTGTCCAGACTGAGCCCCAAAATAAAATGATAAACAACTGAACATCTTTTGCCCATGTTGATGTTGGGTGTTGTAGAATTGGGGCATTAAAAAGATAATTTAATGCTTGAAAAATAAGGAAAAACATTTCTATATGTTGCTGCAAACAAAGGCAGATGTCTAATGGTCACTTCAGTTGGACGCACAGTTGTACACATCTTTTTACTGCTTGTCTAGACAGTTTTATAGTCTCTTTGTGCTCAAATTCTCCAAAGCACTTCATGGAAAATGTAAGCGAGTGCTTGTATTCAGAGAAAATAGCATAGAGTCACTGGTTTATAGCTTGCTGTCTGTTTCCCCTCACAGCTGACAGAAGAAGAAAATGGGATTAGTAGACATGTAAATTGAGTCAGTCAAACAATCCCTTTCAACTCCTGCATGGTTAGTGTCAAGATGCAAATACGAGGTTGTCACGTTCCCTGTTCTTTAGCCCTCTGGAGGTGTTTTCTGTACCTGTTCTGCTCTGTTTGGGATGTCATTTACTCAGAATTTACATGGCAGCTGTTTATTCTTCGCCTGTGAGAGAGGGACCGCCCTGCTTACCATTTCCTATTTCCTCTCCAATTCGACACACACACACACACACACACACAGACACGCATGCACGCACACGCACACACCAGGCTGCTAAAACAAACTTCAGCTTGCATTAATTTAGATGTATCAGTTAAGATAAATTTGATTTGGATAAGCACTTAATTATTCACTCCCTCTTTAGCAGCATTTAGCCTTCTTGTTTAATGTCTCACTCCTGCTTATCTCCAAGCATATTTATAGGAATTTCATTAGTTGAAGGAATTTGCAATATTTTCATAGGTGCTGGTTTGGCAAACAAGATGTTTTTCCAAAGCTCTTGGCAAGTGGCTGTGTTAGTTAATAAGGCAGATATTGAGATTAGGATACTCCAGATGCCAAGGCTGTGGATTTGGACCAAACCAAGAGCAGTGGCTGTAGAATACATCATGCCCCCTTTTGTGGGTTTTGTCCTTTGCCGTGTATGTCTGTTTGTGTGTGTTTGCATGTTTTTACCGTCTGGGTTTGTTGTTATAGGCACGAGGTGTGAAAAAGAAAACTGTTCCGCTAAGACCACCGCGCTCGTGAAAGGGAGCACTAAATTTGTCCCTACCTGCTGAAAGGCCCCTTTTTAAATGTCAATGGGAGGTCTGTTAGTTTGGTCTGCGGGATGCTGGAGAGTAAATCATAGTGACCTGAACTCAGAACTGTTTTGATTTTCACACTTTGATGACAAATTATTTTGCTAATTAGATGCATTTATTGAAAATGCATGCAAAATGAAATATAAAGCAATTTTTAGGTTTCTGCTTAACATTTTTGAGGATTGTCTTATTTATGTTTATCATTGTGACTTGAAGACTTTTGGACTTTTGGATACAGTACATCCATTACACTCCTAGTATTTGACAAATAGCAGTGACTATATTACGATTTAAGTGCAGCTCCAGTACGTGTTTGCATCTGACAACTTGTGTCAACGACTTGTGTGTACACTTTTGCTTCTGAGCACATTCCCAGTATCGACTTGTCTCCCCAGTTTGTGTGCCCTGTGCTGTTCTGCTGACTGTTTCTGTGCTGCTTTTTTTTTTTTTTGAGAGGAGTGCGGTTTCAGTACAGCAGATGTTCATTGCAGCTCAGTCCTATATATACTGTAGCTCAGATGTACCGCAGGAAACATTCAGTGACTGCAGTGATTAATCATTTCAGTTATTCCTGAAGGAGAACGCTCAGCTTTATTCACACCTTAATGACTTTTAGCCCATCGATCTCTCCTACTTCTCTGTGAACAGATTCAACATCCAACATCTGGAAAAGAGCCTACTGTCAAAGAGGCTGTAAACTCAAAGGCCAAATAGAAACTGATGAACTTTCCAGGTCATTTCCTAGTGTGGTACGTAAGGTAATTGTCAGGCCGGGCTCAGACAAAGGACTCAAATGCACAACACAACTCAGACTCAGAGGACGATGAGTGAAGGCAGGTTTATAAACAGGCAAGGGTCGGTACACGGTAAGTCAGAATAATCAGGCAAAGGTATCCAAATCAGCAGGCAATACTCGAGAAAAACGCAATGGAAAGCTAGGTCAATGATCACTGGAAACACACTAGGAAAAAACCGCTGGAACGCTTGACACAAAGGATGAAGACAAACTGGCAGAGAACAAAGGAGAAGGCACAACTTAAATACATGAGGGGGTGGAGAGACAATAGGAAACAGGTGCAACACATTAGGGTGGGGCCGGGTAATCAAACAGGCGGGAAACACAGGAGGGCAGGAAGTAAATCTGAAAAGAGACAGAGGGTTAGAGCTACAAAATAAAACAAGAACCCAACAAACAGACATAACCAGAATCAAGGGCTAGTCGTGACAGTACCCCCCCTCTCTAGGGCCGACTCCAGACGGCCCAGGCTCTTCAGGGTGGTCTCTATGAAAGTCCCGAATGAGGGCAGGATCCAAGATGTTACTAGAAGAGACCCAGCACCTCTCCTCTGGACCGTATCCCTCCCAGTCCACTAAGTACTGGCGACCTCGACCCCGCCGCCGCACTGCCAGCAGCCGCCGAACAGAATAGACCGGTTCTCCATCAATGAGTTGGGGGGGAGGAGGGGGCTTGGAAGCAGGAACTAAAGAGCTCTCTTGAGTGGGTTTGATTCGGCTTACATGAAAGGTAGGGTGAATCTTCGTGGTCCTAGGAAGTTTCAGCCTAACAGCCAGTGGGTTAATCACCTTGGAAACCGTGAAAGGGCCGATGAAGCGAGGGGCCAGCTTCCAAGACTCCACTCTCAGGGGCAGGTCTCTAGTTGATAACCACACTCGATGGCCAGGTCTGTAGGTTGGGGCTGGGATTCTGTGACGATCTGCTGCCTTCTTGTAACGCTGAGAGCTGTGCCATAACATCTGACGGGCCTTGTTCCAGATGCGCCTGCAACGACTCACTAAACCCCAAGCTGATGGTACCTTGATCTCCTTCTCCAGGGCTGGAAACAGGGGTGGTTGGTATCCGTAGGCGCACTGAAAAGGAGCCATACCAGAAGAAGAGCAGGGCAGTGTGTTGTGGGCATATTCAACCCAAATCAGATGCTTACACCATGACGTGGGGTTCTGGGAGGTAAGGCATCGTAGTCCCGTTTTGAGTTCCTGATTGAGACGCTCGGTCTGTCCATTAGATTGAGGATGGTACCCAGAGGAAAGACTGACCGTGGCTCCTAGCAGTGAGCAAAACTCCTGCCAAAAACGGGAGACAAACTGGGGCCCCCTGGTCGGAAACCACGTCCCTGGGAAAACCATGAAGTCTAAAAACATGACAAGAAGTCTCTTTGTCAGAGGGGAGCTTGGGCAATGGAATGAAGTGTACCATTTTAGAAAAACGATCCACAACTGTAAGGATAGTGGTGTTACTGTCTGAGGGAGGAAGTCCTGTGACGAAATCAAGGGAAATATGAGACCATGGACGCACGGAAAGAGGTTGCAGCAAACCAGACGAGGGATGTCGGGATGTTTTGTTTCGGGCACAGACAGGTGGACACATATTCCTTGACCTCCCTCTCCATGGACGGCCACCAGAAGCGCTGTTGGATGATGAACATAGTTCTCTTGATTCCAGGATGACAGGAGATGCGGGAGGTGTGTGCCCAATGGATGACCTGAGAACGTAAACCAGAGGGAACAAATAACCGGTTTGGGGGAACCCCGCCCGGAACATCAACACTTTCAAGGGCAAGTTTGACTCGTTGCTCTATTGCCCAGGTGACAGCCCCCACCACACATGAGGAAGGCAGAATGGTAGTGGGAACCCTAGGTTTGGGGTCCGGGTCAAACAGGCATGACAGAGCATCAGGCTTAGTATTCTTCGACCCAGGACGATAGGACAGGGTGAAATTAAACCTGTTGAAGAATAGGGCCTACCTGGCTTGACGGGCGTTAAGCCTCTTGGCGGACCGAGTATACTCTAGGTTTTTGTGGTCAGTCCACACAAGGAATGGTAGCTCGGCCCCCTCTAGCCAGTGTCTCCACTATTCCAGCGCCACTTTGATGGCCAGCAACTCCCTGTCTCCCACATCATAATTCCTCTCTGTTGGGGATAATTTGTGAGACAAAAAAGCACAAGGATGAAGTCTGTTGTCTCTCACTGACCTTTGGGAGAGGATGGCTCCAGTACCAACATCTGATGCGTCCACCTCCACAACAAACTGTCGTTTAGGATCGGGGAGGTTCAGAACGGGTACCGAGGTCCGCCTTGTCCGCCCTAGTAGACCACTGAAAAGGGACTTTTGGAGAAGTCAGTTCATGCAAAGGCGCTGCCACCATGCTGAAATTCCTCACGAACTTCCTGTAAAAGTTAGCAAACCCCAGGAAACGTTGGATCTGTTTCCTATTAATGGGGGTTGGCCATTCAGCGACAGCACTGACCTTAGCTGGGTCCATCCGCACCTCTCCCTCAGAGATGATGAACCCCAGGAACGTCACTGTGGAAACATGAAATTCACATTTCTCTGCCTTGACATACAATTGATTGTCCAGAAGTCGTTGGAGGACCTGTCGAACATGTCGAGTGTGAGTCACCTCATCAGGGGAGAAGATGAGGATGTCATCCAGATACACAAACACATATACATTCAGCATCTCCCGGAGAACATCATTCACCAAAGCCTGGAAGACAGCTGGAGCATTGGTTAGTCCAAATGGCATTACCAGATACTGGTAGTGACCACTAGGTCACTACGAGTGATCCCCCTCCCTAATCCGAATCAGGTGGTAAGCATTACGTAGATCTGGTTTAGAAAACACTCTGGCTCCTCTCAACAGTTCGAAAGCAGTGGAAATCAAAGGGAGGGGGTACCTGTTCTTGAACGTGATGGCGTTCAACCCTCGGTAGTCGATGCAGGGACGAAGGGTCCTGTCCTTCTTGTCGACGAAGAAAAACCCAGCTCCAGCTGGAGATGAGGAAGGGCGAATGATCCCTGCTGCCAGAGAAGAGTCAATGTATTCCTTCATGGACTGCACCTCCGGTTCAGACAATGAGTAGAGTCTCCCCTTGGGAGGGGAGGTTCCAGGGAGGAGGTCAATGGCGCAGTCGAAAGGACGATGAGGAGGCAGGGAGGTGGCTTTGGACTTGTTGAACACCTCCTTAAGGTCCCAATAATGGGGAGGCACATGGGACAGATCAGGAAAATCCGTCTCAGTGGAATCCTGGGGAGCCTGAATGGAACTGAAAGACTCTGAAGAAACACACTTCTCCCTGGGAAAACAAGTCTCCTTGCAATTCTCCCCCCAAGAAACCACAGTCCCTTTAACCCAATCAATTACAGGGTTATGTTTTAACAACCAGGTGTGTCCCAGAATTAAGGGGTGAGAAGGAGCTCTGTACAAATGAAAACGTATTGTCTCTGTGTGGTGGTCGGGGAAGGTAAGTTCAACTGGCTGTGACCTGTGAGTTACCCGGCAGAGTAAACGTCCATCCAGAGCACTGGCTTCCAGGGGTTCAGGGAGTTGTGTCTTAGCTAGGCCCAGTTTCAGGGCCAAGTCAAAGTCCATGAATTCAGCATCTGACCCCGAATCCACCCACACAGCCTGTCTTAAAGAGAAAGAGGGAGAAGAGAGGGTAACAAGAGGCAACGTACGAGAGGGACAAACAGTACATGTGGTATGGCTCACCAGTACCCTCTTCCTCACTGATGAGCCTGGTCTTTTACTGGGCAGGTGGCCAGGAAATGCCCCAACTGCCCGCAGTAGAGGCACCTCCCCTCCCGCAGTCGGTGCTGTCGCTCCTCCGGAGTCAGCTGGGTCCGTCCCAGCTGCATGGGTTCCTCCGACGCGGCAGGGGGTGCTGGAGGGGCAGGTTGCTGACGCCAAAGGGAAGGCTCCGAACTGGAGTGCTGCCTCCTCTCGTGAGGCGGGGACTCACGCTGTCTTTCTCTGTCTCTCTCCGTTAGCCTTTTATCGATTTTGATTGCCAAGGCGATGAGAGAGTCCAAATCCACGGGAAGCTCTAAAGGAGCAAGTTGATCTTTCACTGCGCCTGATAGTCCGTGAATGAACGCGTCAAACATCGCCGACTGATTCCAGCCGCTCTCTGCTGCTAAGGTGCGGAACTGAATGGCATAATCGGCGACCCGCCGCTTACTTTGTCTAAGTCCGACTAATGCACGGGCCGCCTCTCGGCCTGGAGTGATGTGTTGGAAGATCTGTGTGAACGTTTTTGAGAACAGAGAGAAAGAGGAACACACCGGGGATCTCATATTCCACTCCGCCGTGGCCCAGGCTTCGGCTTTACCGGTGAGATGGGAAATGACGTAAGCTATCTTGGCTCTGTCGGTCGGGAAAGCTGCGGCTTGCAGCTCAAAATGCAGGTCACATCGAGTAAGAAACGCCCTGCAATCCCCGGAACCTCCGGAAAACTTTTCTGGTCGGGAGAGGTGAAGCGGTAATGCGGGGTAGTGAGGAGGAGGAGGAGGAGGAGCAGGATCGGGTGCGGATGCTACTGGAGGACTGGCTGGGCTCACCGCTGCTGCAGTAGTTTGACTATGCAGTCTCTGGAACTGTTCATTCAGAAGAGTGAGTTGTTCCCCGACAGCAGTCATGACACTCCCTCATCTCATGTCTCAGGAGACTAATCTGTTCCTCCTGGTTGCAGATCTTGTCCTCTTGGATCTGGAGGACGAGGCGAACCTGGTCGGCGTTGGCTGAGTCCATATTGGCCAGTTCGTACTGTCAGGCCGGGCTCAGACAAAGGACTCAAATGCACAACACGACTCAGACTCAGAGGACGATGAGTGAAGGCAGGTTTATAAACAGGCAAGGGTCGGTACACGGTAAGTCAGAATAATCAGGCAAAGGTATCCAAATTGGCAGGCAATACTCGAGAAAAACACAAGGGAAAGCTAGGTCAATGATCACTGGAAACACACTAGGAAAAAACTGCGGGAACGCTTGACACAAAGGACGAAGACGAACTGCAGAGAACAAAGGAGAAGGCACAACTTAAATACATGAGGGGGTGGAGAGACAATAGGAAACAGGTGCAACACATTAGGGTGGGGCCGGGTAATCAAACAGGCGGGAAACACAGGAGGGCAGGAAGTAAATCTGAAAAGAGACAGAGGGTTAGAGCTACAAAATAAAACAAGAACACAACAAACAGACATAACCAGAATCAAGGGCTAGTCGTGACAGTAATTTACTGTGTACATGTAGCTGCTTACTTATACTCAGGTACAAACATAGATTCATATGTACATAAATGTGTATGTATGTCATATGTGTGTGCAGACAGAAATTTGTACTTCATGTACACTGTTACAACACACACACACTCATGTACAGCTGGCACAGATTATACAGTATACCCCCTTGTCCTCTTATGACTGATGTCACGGAAAGCTCCACTGTACACAAGAGCTCTCGTGCAACCAGACACTCTCCTCTGTCTCTTAGTGTGATGAGAAAATCGCTTGTTGTGAAGTTGATTCACCAACTAAATATCTGTGGTCAAATCTTAATCCAGTCGCCCCCTCTGTTCCCATCTTTACCACCACTGGGGGGTTTTGGTTAGTCAGTGACCTGATGCCTTTTGAACTCACACGGACCTACTGATTTCCTCTAGTCTTGATAAACACGTGGCTTAGCCTACAGCTGTTACAGGGAGATTACAGTGAAAGCCTTGAGTCAGCATGCACATTCGTGTACACAACCAGCTGCATGTGCGCACACACACACATACACAAACACAGAAACAGCCGGTCTATCATCGGGGTTCTCTGCACAGCTTGTAATGAGTGTGTAATGAGGTAAAGTTGTGGCCAGGCCTTCCATGGTGGGAACTGAGACCTGCTGCACTCCTCCTAGGTTAGATCCAACATGCATTTAACTTATATAACAAGTTGGATTGCAATGATTCTTTATTTGATATCTGAATATTCTCTAACTTACTTTCATGGTAATCAATTAATTAGAAAATAAAAATTACAAGTATATATTTTAAAGCACGAGAAATATAATGTACATCATGTCTCTTTAAAGCTTCCATACAGTACTTTTTGTAACTTTTTGTTTCTTGAGATATTAGATAACTGTGGTGAAAAATGTATTCTTTCCGACTATTATTTTCAGTGTCTGATGATTGAGTCTAAATTCTACACTGTTGGGGCTGTTGTTAAAGAAAACCCGTCACTGGTTTCCCTGAACAAAAACGACATTACAATATCTACTTGTATTATTTTCTCTGACCTCTGTCAGAGAAGATGTGACCTTTGGCCTGTCGGTGGTGGTGCAGCGTCATCAAAGCACCATGTCTGCAGACTGTATTTATTGCAGATTCATCTGCAAACTGAATAAAGGCTACCTCTGCATTTGTCGACAGGAGGATTAGGGCTTAATTACATCTGGGCAGAGGCTGCCATATAGTCAGAGAAACAATTGTGCAGTGAGAGACCAGCGCTGTACATTAGGGAGGTGTTGAGGAGAAGGATAAGCCTGTGTAATATGCCAGGTGCGTCCAGGGTATTAGCAAACACTGGCACTGCGCTATGCGCCTGCCAAGATGAGGGATCAAAACAAACCTACCCCTTTGAATACTCACTCTCCTTTCATCTCGAAGACCAACACTCGGCTGTGTTGGACATTGTCGAGTGGAAGAAAACGGTAGAACATTTTGTCTTAAATCCGCAAACAGTAGCATGCAAGATTTAGGCATTTGCTGACACACATGCTGAAACAACACTGACACAATACACCCACACACACAGGCGGATCTCATTGCAAATTGCATTGGTTTATCAGATAGTTACCTTTTGTGGGATCTGGCCATGCTGATAGTTTTGGTTGAAGATATGTCTTTTAAATCTCTGCCTTCATGCAAGTATGAAGGTGGGATTTTTTTGTGCAGCACAGCAAAATGACATTAAAACATATTTATTATTTCTCTTTGGAAGTGAATTCAGAACTCAATGTGCTTTCACAGAGTTTTTAAGGGGGATATTCTTTCTACCAAACACTTTTTAAAACTCTGTGAGGTGATACATGGACATATTAAGCAAAAAATATCTCTGTTTCTAGATATGAGAAATAATTTTTTTTTTTTTGTAATTTGGCTGATATGGCTCTTTTGAGTCGACCACTTTTTGAGTCATGTATGGGATATTTTATAATAAAGGATAATGAAGATAATTAAAATGGATACTTTGACATTTTGGGAAAATTGCTCATTTGCTTTCTTGCTCAAAGTTAGATGAGGAGATCTATTCCACTCTCATATCTGTCCTTCAAATATGAAGCTAATGCCAGGAGGTGGTTCGCTTAGTTTAGCACAAAGACTGGAAGCAGGAAGAGACAGCTTGCCTTGCCCTGTCCAAAGATAAAAAATCCAATTAAACATTCATGTAAAGCTTATTAATCATCACATTATATCTAGTTTTTGACAGAGCCAGGCTAACTGCTTCCCCCAGTTTTCCAGTTTTTATGCTAAACTCAGCTGTCTAACTTCATAGCAATAGAAGTGGCTGTAACTAACTAACTCAAAGCAAGAGAGTGAATAAGCACATTTTCCAAAATGTTGTAGAGATGGCTGTTGCACATTTGGGACATTTTTCTTGTCTTCTCTTAATGTTGTTGTTGCCTCTTGAGCAGCCAAAATAAAAATAACTTCCTCAATTTCTGTCTCACAAAAACACCGGCTTCCTCCTCCAGAAACACCACCTTATGAATATAGTGTTTCGTTGTTTCTGGCTCAAAGACTCGACTCATCCCATTATTCAAGAAAACAAGACCACGAACAACAACAACAACAGAGGAAACTATACAGCCAGCATCAGATCTCAAGTCTTCCTCTTCACCTTGAAGGAGTTGGCTTTTCCCTGTATTAGCCAGAGAGTGGTGTTTGCCTGGTGTAGTGTGACCTGTTGGGAACTACTTAGTGACAGGCTCAGTGTATTATTTCTGCAGCCAGATAGAGCTGCCTAATTCCATTCCAATCATCGCCTTCATGTTATTGCTGGAATTGAAAGGAAGCTCTGATGGATGTGTTTTTAATTAGCTGGATGGGCTTGCAGAGAAACTGAGTATGAATATTCATTGTGATCGCTGTTGTCCTACAGATAGAGCTGAGTTTTAATCATGATAATCTCAGCATCTCGAAAGGAAAGTAATTGTTTCAAGTGGAAATGTTCTCTTTTCCAGTAACACAGATAATTGAAATCTTAAACATTATGCAGTTATTTCAGCCAGTGACTACATTATCTACAGTATTATGGTCTCAAAGATCACCTAGTGGGCTTGTTGACAGAACTACTCACTTACTGTGAAGGGAGGCGATACCTAAGTCTTTTGGGGCCAGCCTCGTGTTTTTGAATCTCAGGTCCATGAAGAAAAAGCCCAAAGTCACAAGTCTTCATGAGCAGATTACAAGTCAGATAAAAGTCTCTCAGGAGTTGGAATGCTGACCATTAAAATGACAGTTGACACTTGGGTATTCTCCTTTCAAATCTGTGACCAAGTCGTTTCAGTGCGTAAGCCCTAATAATTATCTGTCATGGAAATCATGTGAAATTTGAACATCCTCAATTCTATAGCGTCTGAGAAAGGTAAATCTGCTGATGGGGATTGTGAAATGCTGTTGAAAGGTCCAAGTTAGTGAACCTTCAGTTGAGATTGTTTTGCCAGTTGTATTAGATTTTTTCAGTTTATCAGGTCAGACTTTTAGGTTTGAATATTTTTGCTTTCAACTGTCAACTCAAGACTCAAGTCAAGTTTTTGTGAGTGAGAAAAATGGTAGTTCTATACATGGACTGTAAATAAGGAGATATTTTGAAGTACTAATGACTCTGGTTCCCCATAAGCATCACTTCTGGTGATTAAGCCTCTTGGAATGAGGCTTGTGCAAATGCTTTAAGCAAAGCTGTAAATATAAGTCTTGACAGGGCGGCGCGCATACGTCAGGGTTTCTCTGCTTCATTTCCTGCTAATTGATCTCCAGCTTGTCCAACAGGAGGCTGATTGCAATCTGCATGTGTGTTTCTGCATGTGCGCGTGTTTGTGTAACTAGCCAGATCTGTTGGACCACAGTGCTGTTGGTGGTGTTGAGTCAGCATGTTGAGGTCACAGCACTGGTGTTGGTACCAGACCTCCATCTGGTTGTGCCAACAGAGAGCCACACCAATCTCTCAATACATCTGATTCTATCTCCACATTCTAAATTAGGCTTTGCTTTGCTGCAGCTTCCCCACATTGTTTTTGTACATCATGTGTTTCTCATTAAGTTGTGTTTGTTTGGCAGATTAGGTAGAATCCACGCTCAGCTGGTATGGTGGCAAATGTCTCCTGTGCACCGACTTGGAATCAGTCTCCATTACTCACATTCTAAACTTGAGTGGTACTACAGCTGAATGAGTGTAGGATGTGTAACAGCCACATCTGACCAGCAGATGGCAGAAAGAACACACATGTGCAGTCCCACATTTATGTGCAGTCTGCTACAGATGTTGGCAGAGCTGATGATTTGCAGTTATTTAACTAATGAGGATAAATAGGAATAAATTGCTTCATGAGATTTTGTTCAGATGTTTGGCTGCACATCTGACAGCTGTGTGCATTTGATTCTCAGAGATGTGTTTTGGTTCTTTTTCTTTTACTCTGGACCTCAGTGTGATTAGTGTGACAGTGTGTAGTTTAATCAGGTCTTTTGACAAAAAGGTATCACCTTAAGATAAGATCAATTTTTTTTTTTAATGTTTCAACATTGTCACGTGTCTACAGTAACGGATCAAACTCAGTCTGCTGATAAAGACAGCATCATTAGGATTGAAAGCTCCAAAACAAACATATAAGAGGATGTTGTGTGGAGGCAATTTTTGTAAAATACTGATTGACAGTTTTTTTCCTGTGGGTGTTTACTCTCAACTATGGTCTACATCTTTTAGGAATGGAAGACATAAAAATCAGTTTAAACCAACCTCCTTTTCAGTGGGAACTGTTAAAAAAACTGAAAAGGAAACTATACATGGAGATCAATGAACCTGTGCCTCTTTGCCCATGTTTATAAAATGTCTCTTTCTGAATGCTGAATTGCGTGTCTTCGCTCTTGGTTTCTTCTGTATAGGAAATCTCTCCAAGACAACGACAACATAGCAGAGCACCATCACAGCAATGTGCTGCTCTGCTCTCCACCATCTCTCGCCACCTTCTCCTGTATGACTCATCTAAGCTATGCACTCTGCCTCTGTTCTTTGCATTTGTATGAAGTGGACCATATAGCGCTCAAATAACACAGCAGTGCCAAGCCTGTCATGTTATATCTTTGACAGAAATTGGTTGCAGGTCTGGTCACGTATGCCGTGGATCAACACAAGTAACTTTTGTGAGAAACTCTGCTTCAAACTATAGTACAGATGATTGATAGACCACTCTTTAGAGTGTTTGATTTTCAGTTGTTTAACAGCTTCCACCAGCCAGATTGACCTGCTGGGAGAACCAAGACAAACTCGTCTGTTGTTCTCCCCATTAGCCTGCACCAGTTGTTGATTAAGTTTCAATAGACTCTCACTAGCTGGTTTCCTCCGCTTAGCCTCCTAATGAATGCCAGGGATGATTTGGCTGCGATTGTCTTTCCTCATCACAGCAAATGACCGCTGAGTGCTGCTGCACCATGGAATCAATAGCCTTGGACTATCAGAGTCTCGAACACTTGCAGATTACTGATGAGAGTGATTTTAGGTGTTTAGCTGTGAGTGTGTGTGTGTGTGTGTGTGTTTTGGCTGTATATGTGTGGGAGAGTGTGAGAGAGAGAGAGAAAGGAAAATGAAGAAAGACAAAGATAATAGCTGTGAGAGTACAAGAAAGAAAGAAAGTGAGACATAATGACTATGTTTTTTTTTTTTTGCATGCTTTTTGTTTACATGCATGATTGTTTCCTCTGAGATAATGCTTTGGCTTCTCTTTGAAAATATCCCTCTAGACAAATGATAGAAATTTCCTCTTCCCAACAGAGCGAGGGCTAAAATCGATGTCAGCTAGCAGTCTGTGGCTAATCAAAGTGAGTAGTTGGCCCCCTGTTGCAGACGGCAGCTTTACTCCTTATTGTTTTTAGGGCTGTGTAATTGGCCTGAGCTGATAGAAGCTAGAAAAGAATGGAGAGACGATGCTTTTTTTTGTCCATAATTCAGTGTTGCTTTGTGGTACATAAAATTCCCTAGGCCAGTAGCGGATGAGGATGTCAGCGGAGAGAAACAGACTTTCTCACCCTCATTCAGTGCGTGATATTGAGTGATACTATAATTTGCTATTCTCTTTGTCTTGAGTCAGCTGCCTGTGGATGGAGAACTTGCCGTGCTGTAGAAGCAGCATGATTCATCATTTTGGTAACATGCTCATAGAATTTTTATTCCAGTTTCACCCTCTATCTCTTTTTTTTTTTTTTCTCTGCATTATGAAGCTATGTGATTTCAAGGATCTTTCCATCCTATCAATGTATATGTTTGTACACAACAAAAGGTCATAAATCAGACCTGCGTTTGCACTCTGCATAATGTATCTGGTGTTTGGATGAGGAAATGTGGGTGATCTTATGAATAATACAAGCTGCTCAGTCTTTGATGCCAGTGCAGATAATAATAAAGCAGGCTTCTATCAACGCGGGCCAACCAGGAGAGCCAGAGAGCCTGGTACATTAGCTGCGGACGGCTGGTGATAAATCAGGCATTCACAGAGAGGATTGCTTGGCACAGGGAGCTCCCTCCGGAGGCCTCCCGGAGCTGTGCCATACGGTGAGGCAAGGCATTCAGAATGCCCTCCTTACCCAGTACCACAGGTCTCCTGGGTGGCTTTTAATCGCCACAAATGGGCGCAGATAACAACTGGCTGTATTTCACGTTCTGTCCAATAGTTACGGCCTCCTGTAGCTTTTACGACAAGGAGATGTCAGGTTCCTGGCATAATTGGCTCTTCTATGGGGATTTTATGAGTCTGTTTACTCTGTGAGGACTACTTGTCTCTGGGATGCAATTCTCTCTTAAGGGCCCAATGGGTTTGCTGGCTGATATACTTTCATCTTATGTCTTCGTAGGTGAAACGTATCTAATGATCAGATACCGTATTGCCTACTGATTGATGTGCCTGGGGCCAAAGCCTGAGGTGGCTGGAGTTATCGGAGCCCAAATCTGACCATCTTCATTCACACGCTCAGACTGGGAGACAATAGAGTGGGAGAATCGCCTCTGTCACCGTGCTGATGGATGGCTGCTGTCTGGGCCAATCCAGGGCTATTTTTCATACATTTCCATACAGCCTTACTGGGTGGGGGAGGGGTTTACCTCACTGCCTTGGAGTGAATCATCCTGGTAGAGTGAGTGAGTGAAGTGTGAGTAACCTCTTTTCTTGTCTTGAACCACACAAGCTTGTAGTTTATCCTCACAGCACATGTTTCTGTCACAATGCAAAGCTTCTACAACCCACAGCGATGTACGCACACATTTCTTGGTGTGCTGCAATAATTTATACACTCAGCGTTGACCTGCTGTGGGTGCAAACATCATCAACAAATGAGAATCCATTAAACATAATCTGCTGGTGTGGAGAAGATTGTGATGCTTCTTTTAACCCAATGAGCCATGGCAGAATTAGCTTTGTGTTCTGATTTGTGTTCCTCGTTTGATGTTTTAGCATGATGATGTTTAAGTATGATGGTGTGATAAGAGCTCATCTTCAAGTGTCGACAGTGCCATGAGTTCTACACATTAAGTTTCAGAAGTAAGTCATTATCTCATATTTCCTTTAATCTCCTTTCTTGCTGTCAGTAATAGTGTTCCAGCTCTGGATGAAGTACCAGGGCCCACAGCTGGTCACATGCTACAACTAGAGGCAAATCTATAGTGTGACTTAATGCACTGAATGACTGCAGGGTCGTTCTCGCAAAGGTCTGGTAGTAACCATCCTATGAGCAGACGAAACAGAACTATTAATTGCTGAACTAAGTAAAGTAATAAAAATGTTCAGAATTCTTATATCTGTCTTTTTTGTTGCTTTACACATAGTGGCGTTAATATTTCACACATTTACTCTTGGTATATGTGGTCAGTAAATTCTCAGATTACTAGATTAATTGCTAGAATGATCAATGTTTGATTGGGAAAATATTTGGTGGTTTCAGTTCTAGTCAACATAAGTTTTTTTTTTTTTTTTTTTTTTAAACTTTGTTGTTTTGCCTCAGTGAGACTTCACCAAAACACGCCTCTGCTCTCCCCTCTAATCTCCAGCATGCTAGAGCTTTGGTAACCGCACGGTCCCAGAGCACTGCATTCATTATTTATGGTGATAAATATCCATGATGTCGGAAGAAAGAAGTGCATGTGTGTTGTTTGAGTATATCGGGGGGTGTGTGTGTGTGCGTGTGTATTTATTTATTTTTTTTTTTTGAGGTGACGGGATGTTCTTGGCTTGTCAACTGTGATCACTGGAGACCTTACTATACTATGACGTTTTTTATGACATTTTGAGGTCCAAAAAAATTTTGACTTTTTTTGGCCGATTTTGACGCCTTACTATACTATGACGTTTTTTCTGACATTTTGAGGTCCAAAAAAATTTTGACTGCGAGTCTGTTTGTGTGTATACCACAATAACAGTGTAAAAAATGAGCCACAGTGCTCCAGCAGCAATCACCTTATTGTCATCTCATTTCCTCACACCCATTCCTTGGGTGACACCATCAAACTGATACACTCCCTTGTGCTTGGTAACACACAGTTGCTATCAGTGACGTGTATGTGTCAGATCGTGCCTGTGTGTGGTCACATGCTGTGCTGTGGCACCGCCGCACCTGTTTCATGTGTCTTAACGCGCTCGTCATTTCACAAAGCTTTACAGGTCCCAGTGCCCCAGACATAAATGCACACACACGCACCCACACACACCTTGATGAATAATTAAGAAGGCAGCCAAGTAGATAAGAGGCCAGTGTACCTGAAGGAGCATCTCACCCACAGCTTTCATGTCGAACACGCTTGGATTAAACGTTCTTTGTCTCCTCAGTCAGATGTTTGGTTTCTCGTCTGTCAATCGTGTCAAGGTTCAGGAAAAGTTACTGTTTTCTTTTGTTTTTTTTTGAGTGTGTGTGTGCCTACACACAAGCACACACACACTGCGCCCCACTACAGCACAATGCTTGACAGTCAAAAGGCATGGGTTTAAACTCTAAAGCTGTTCAGTTGACATGATTGAATACATACTTAAAGCAGTGGTGGGTGATTCGAAGGGGTGTGGGGGTGGCATGTGCAGTTTAAAGGACTGGTTCACCCAAAACACACATGCAGTTAGTTTTGGTTTTAGAGTTCCATTTTTATTAAAAACAACACACTCTTTCCCCAAATCCCATACCATAAAATACACAATTACGATAACTAATAAATAAATAATAAAAAGCTGCTGTGCTGAGGCAGCAAACATTTCAAAGAAGATATCAGTGTGTTTGCATATCTAGTTGTAGCATGTCGTCAGTGTGTAATTGAGGATGCTGTTATCATGGCAGTCAGAGCACTGAGAGCCATTAACAGACCAGTCTTTTATGACATTCTGTATTATGGATGCCTTGTGCGTTCAGTTTCATCAGAGGCCATAAACATCGGCCCAGTCAGCAAACTCCTCTCATTGAGAGACATTTAAATGTAATTATTTATTGATGCCTCTTATGATCTATTGTCTTGGCTGCACCGGTGTGGGTTTTTATTTTTCTATGTCATGAGGCCTGGTCGTTGAGATTGCCCAGGTTAGCAGCTGTCTTAACTGTTGCAGAGCTAATTAATGCGTCCTTTTGGTAATCTTAGAAAAGAGAGGATTTACCAGGAAACAAAAATGGAGAAAAACAAGTTCTTTTGTCTATTTTTTTTTAATAAGCTTTGAGACACTCTAACAAGCTTGAGTCTATAATGGAAAAACTCCCCACTGGCTGATGTTTGTGTCTGTCTGCAATAGTGCTCATGTTTTGGGAAATGTTTGTGCTGTTTATCTTTCTGACCTCCAACACCACCACTCAGCCAGTGAAAAATGATGAAAGTCACATGTATTGATTTAGTGTGAGAGGCAAGATTTAAATTAAGATACTACAAAGTATGTTTTTCTCAGTAACTCATGAAGGGTTTAAGAAATCAACACACATTGCACTAGTGCGTGTACCTACATTTGTAATAAATAGATGATTTCATGGAGCATGTAAAGTTTTATTGGCCATTTTACGAGAGACTTTGATAGAGCGCCAATGAAACTCTCCCATTTGACATTTGCTTACAGCCAGGATGATAAAGCTGTTGAACCGACACATTTTATGAAAGACGTTTTTGCTCACTTAAGGTTTCATTAGACTACAGAAAGCCACATGCTGGCTCACACAGCCACACAGGGCCATGAACTGGAGCTGAGTGAAAGTCATTAAGAGTTCAAGAGCTGTCGAGGGGATAAATTAGACCGTTTTCTGAGCAGAAGAGCTTACATTCCCACAGACACATCACACTCGCTGTCATGCCAAACCTTACCCTTGACATTTCAGCTGGCAGTGGCACTGTGTTTGGACTAAGACATTTTTGCTGGAAGCGACATGTCTGCAGATAGCTCAGTGAATTTGATTTTTATGGCTGCACTGTAACAAATGAAATGTACTTGGTGTCATTCTTGTGTAGAGGGAAGACTTTACCTCTGTGTTTATCAAGACTAGTCAAATAATCAACACTGCCCACACTAAAGCAAGACAAAGAATCTGCGGCCATGCAAGTGGCTCTCTGAGGCTGTAGCAGTGTTTTGAGCTAAATGCTAACATTGGCACGCTAATATACTCAAAATGATCATGCTGACATGCTGATGAATATTGTTTACCATTTCCCCATTTTAATAAACCATGTTAGCATGCTTGTGCTATTTGGCACTAAACAGCAAGTATATCTGAGCCTGGTGGGAATGCCATTTGTTTGGCTTATGACCAAATACCTGCAAAAGTGTTTCATATTTAAATTTTGACCATTGTTTAAAGTCCATCTTAAAGTTGACAAGACATTTCACTTATAACTACAAAAGTCAGCCATGGTGGTACTAGAAGAAAAGTCAGAGCATCACCAAAGTCATTTTCATCCTGTGGGAACCACAAATGTCTGTCCAAAATTTCATTGCAATCCTGCCAGTACTTGTCGAGATATTTCAGTCTGAGCCTCAGTGGTGGACAAACAGATAGACAGACAGACATATTCATCCCTAGAGCCACACTGCTAGCATACAGTGTCTAAAAACAGCATGAATGAATAAAAAAAGAGAAGCCAAAGATAAAAAAGATTCAGGAATTCCTGTGAGTGTACCTCCTCCCACTTGATACATGAGCAGCTAATCCCAGAATCAGCAGTGGTAATTGTGGCTTGTTTCAGTTGCTGCCAGTAAAAGACTCCCTCTGTTCCTTAAGGTGTGCTGGAGGGTTAGATCAGCAAAGACCTGCTGGATCTAAAATTAGATAAGATCCTGCAGTGGGATGCATGTCTGGCTCTCCAGTGCCACTTCTAACAGCTTGCGATGTCAACAGATATATAACTGCACCGTACTATCACAGGAAAATCGAGCAAAGGTAATCAGAAACACAGTGGGGAAGTTAGAATCTCTGTGAGTATAAATGGTCAGTGGTAGATGGTGAAATATGTTAAGTAAAGTTCATATTTTTGATAAATAATGCTTGGTCTTGCATGAGGGGTGTTTTGAGATCATGTTGCTTCTCAAGTAGATTTGGACACAAAGCACCTACGATCTCACATCTCCCACCCACTCCCTGCACCTCTTCCACATGCTATTATATGTCATGCTGGTCACCAACAGTAGCAAGTCTATTTTTAGTTTACTCCAGCTCACTATTGCTGTGCCGTCTCTATCAAGGTTAAATAAGCAATCAAATCAATCAAAAAGCTATCTATCAAATAAAAAACGTCAGAAAAATACACTCAACCCTGTTGGAGACCTGTAATTTTTCAAAGGAGCTCACCGTACACAGGCTATATATTACACAAACAATTTCTTATCTGACATTAAGCATGAATAGATGTGGAGGTTGGGGCCCTCGTCGAGGATCAGAGGGGTCCAGCTGATTATAGGCGGATCCAGAGGGATTGGCCTGCCTCAGCAGATAAAAGAGGTTGGCAGAACAGAGACAGGCTCCATCCATCAGCCACAGAGGTGGCACATCAGCCACTTTTACACAGCACTGCAGGCTGACGGATGGCTCTGCCGCTGACATGAAGACATCTGAGGGGCTGTCATTACCAACGTTCCCCAGTAGCCAACTGGGGGGGACAGTGGCTAATCAAAATCAATGGGAGCGGGTAGCCTGAGAGAAGCTGGGCAGACAGGCGCTGAAGTTAACCTTGATATGCCAGGAAGTCACTCTAAAGTTTGCAGCAGAGTCGTATTTGCACACTGCTGAGAGAATGCGAGTACAGTAAATTTCCTTAGCAGCCTGTCATTGCTAGTGAGTTTGCAAAAAAAAAAAAAAATCCTCAGAGACCTTCTCCTTACACTGCGACAGAATCAAGTCAGTGGATTATTGTGATTGGTATAGATGCTGTTGTGCATAAATAACTGCATGGTCGCAAAATAATGGAAAATAATATGGATGTTATGTTGGAATTCTTTTTAATTAGGCAATCAGTGGCAGTGTGTGCCCATTTACCATCTGTGGAGTGTGTGGATCATTACCTTACTGTGCCAGGTTTTGTCATAAGTCTGAATAGAGATGTAGCTGAACAAAATTCCATCTCGTGGGGTAGTTTAAATGCACTTCCTAATTGAGATGGATATGTTTTTAATGACTGGTATCATTTGGTTGACGGCTCAAGTGATATTATGCAGCAAGGGAGAGAGAAGAGAACATGCAGCGCTAATAAGGATGCTGTGGCCAAAGGTTACCGTTAAAGCTCATATTTGTATTTCATTTGATTTCTGCGGCTGAGTCAGGGACCATTTTTTCTTCTTTTTAATGGGGGTGGCAGTAATTGCGAGTCTAATGGAGGTTCACTCTCCTGCTAGTTAGCTTGGCAGCAGAGGCTTGCTGCTCATTTATAGTGCTAACGGAGGGCAAGGGTGTTCATAGTCAGAAAGCTATGACATTAGGAGCTAATTTTTCTGTACAGTGTTTGACAGAGAGCTAACCCTTCTTGTTATTGACAGAACTGGATCCCAGGAGTATTGCTCCTGCTTATTTAGGGGCATGCACACAGCTCCATTTGAGGATTAAAAGATAAACATAATTAATCCTCTTTGGTTTGATAAATTGCAATATTAATGTTGATAGTATTTCACCCAGTTCGAGGCTCCAACAATCCGCCCTCATTACCGAGTCTGAGCTGTAGTATGATCAATGTGTTGTGCAGATATTCTTGCAAAAACACCAGAAAATAGGTTTGATTTTTCTTCTTCTGTTTTTGTTTTTTTTTTTTTTTCTTTGTGCGGCGCCATAATTGTGACCCACAGAAATGGTGGGCCCACAACATATGGCTGTGCTCTTACTGATGGACCAGAGCATCGAGTATGTCATAGGGCCTCATGTACCACAAGAGATATGAGAGTGTGACGCCTGCAAATCATTAGGATCCCACAGCTGGGAGAATAGCCTTCAGTCAAACATTTATCTCCGGTCGTAGGCACCACAGCTGAAAAGTCTTTGTTCGCCCTTAGTACCACTGATGGAAGTTATTCCTTTTCCATGTCCTCTGAAATCAATGTAAAGAATGATTCTGTCAACCCCTCTTCATCTTCTTCCATGGTAGAAAAAGAGGGGAAAAAAGGACAACTCTTTCACCTTGCCATTTTTAAAATGATCCAATTTTCCTTGAAAACATTCTACCTTTGCCTCATTACAGATGCACATATCCTGTCACTTCATTTCCCAACCATCAGATCTTTCTCCTCTATCGCACAAACTACCCCTAATTTAGCTCTGTTATCAGGAGTCTGGGGCTTAAGCTGAGATTTAGAAGAGACAGCGCTTGGCCATCATTTCACCAGACGTTGTTGCGTTTGAGGATACCCCTCCTCTTTCTGCACAGACAGAAGTGACACAAGGAAACGTTAGATTTAATTTAAGACAGGATTGTATTATTTTGAAGTCCTTGGAGAAATAACACTTGTCTACGATGGAAATGTCATTGACTTGCCCTTTATGTTTATGGATGGGATGCCTTGTTGTGAAGGTCTATAACAGGGATACTTGGAGTTATTAGATGAGAGAGACTGCAAATAAGTGCATTGTCCTCTGGAGAGTACATAGGAAATAATTGGCATTATTTGGTTTGAATGTTTCTTTAAATATAACTATTAAAGATGTGCTTTTATGGACAGAGATCAGTGTGTATCCAAAGTGTTACTGTACTCAGTATATATAATTGTTTTATTACAAATACCGAGCTTTTCTGCTCCTTTGCTTTGTTTTACTCTGTTCTGTACGAGTGTTGACAGATAGCGAAGGTTCTGTTGAGACAGTCGATAGCAGCACAATAAAAACTGCATTCTCCTTATTAATTTTAATGACACAATGTTGACACAATTTCAGCGCAGCAGGGATGCTGACACGTCTTGTAATAAGGTTGATTTAGTGCCACTGCATAACAGAGCATTCATCTCCAGACCTACAATAATTCATACAGTAAAATACATTTTTTTTTAAAAATCTAATGTTCATACATTCAGCAATAAAAACCAATAACATTGATACAACCGATAAATCCAGTAAAGCTGGAATTTTGTACAAAGTATTGGGTAATTTGAATTTATTGATGACTCTGTTTGAGTTGAGTAGTAGGTTCATTTTATTTGATATTGGTTTATACAATATTATTGTCTTGTTTCTTTTTACTGGCTGGTAGTGCATGGGGCTTATCAATTAACTCTAAGAGTTAATTGATAAGCCCCATGCACTACCAGAGTCCCAAGAGTCCCAGGTGTATTAAGTGCTCATGTGCTGCTGTGTTGAAGGTCGACTTTGTTGAGCTACTGTTGGACTGAGAGAGCATTTGTCTGCTTGTCTTTTGCTGAGAACTGTTAAACTGACTTCTTCCAGATTTGTTTTCCTTCTTAGATTGACCACAAACTGCAGAACTTGAGACAATGTCCAGTCATTCTCTTAATACTCAGACAAGGTTCTTGTCCCAAACAGTTTCAAACATGTTTTTCTGTCTAGTGACAGGTTGTTGCAGAGCGAGCCATTGTGCTTGAGAAGCTAAAGGAAACCTGTAAGCAGAACTGATGGCAACAATAGTCAATTCAGTTTAATTGCACAAACTATGTAATACTAGCAACACAGAATTATTTTGGAACACTTTAATTTTAAACAAGCTACAAATAGAGCCTGGATCTGGAAGGAGGTCAAGTAGTAATATCTGTCACAGCTGTAGAAGTGTTAGAATTGTTCATTGAAGTAATGTACAGCAGTTGTATCCATGTGGAATAATTTGCATAACAGTGACTAGTCATTTTTTCCTAGTATGGAGCTGTCAGTACGTCTGATAGTTACACAGAATATAACAACAAAAAAGAGAAGATTATTTTAAAAAAGAGCCTCGAAGAGTCTTTATTTAAACCCTCTCACAGTCAGTAATAATATCTAAACAGTCTCTTCACGCAAGATTTCAGAATGTGTGTCCACGGTGCCTGTTATTCATTTAATTTCAAATCTCATTTCCATGAGTGGGTGGGCCGGGTTGGAGGGTGGGTATCATTAAATATAAATTAGATTGCTGTGGGTTGCCATGGGTTGCCATGGGGGAGGCCTGTCTGTGGGGTTACCAGGCAGGGGAAGTAGTGTGTGATGGTGCCGGGTGGGAGGAGTGGGTGGATGAGCGGGAAGGTTAGAAGATATGGAGTTGATTACTTTGGGTTGCCATGGCGGAGGAGACTAATACAGCAATATCCAGCTGGTTTTCCTTGGCTGCAGTTCTCCGTGAATGGGAGGGCGATGAGGATCTTAAAATGAAGATTAGATTGGTTTCATTTTCCAATAGTGCAAAGCCATCTGCTAGCATGCGATGGCAGTCAACAAGTGAGCTTTTTGTCTGTTTTGGTTTTCCTCCTTGATTTTCAGTTGACCCCCTAGTTAGATGCATATTTGTAGAATAATCTATCCAGCTAAATGAGATTCTCTCCCGGTCTCTCATTTTCTCCTTTTTTGATTACCTCCCTATTCCTACCCTCCTTTGAATACTTAATTTCTTGCTGTCCCCTCCATGCCTTTTCCCCTCTGCCTCTTCATGTTTACCTGTTGTGCTGTTCCCTCTGATTGTCTCTCCCAGCGGTTGATGAGGCTGTTGATTGGCTGGAGGTGGTCTCTGGGGTGGGGTCAGGAGGGTTGGCACTGAGCCGTCCCATCTCACTGTTTCACAGCAGCTTGCAATCAGGCAAGCAGGGTGAGAGGGTGCCTCTGTAGTTGCTCACTATTGTTAAGGACCGACAAATGCACACGCACATACACACATGGACACACGCACACGCTGTCTTTCATTACTGTGGCGCTCAAATACACAGAGAAAAGTGGGATTGAGGTGGAAAGAGGGAACAAGGATGGAAAAGAGTCAGACACAGCGAGAGAGGCGAAAAAAAAATTGTAAACAAGCACTTCAATAGAACAAGATAGCACTGAAAAATACAGTCTGACAATGGGGGAAAAAAAAGAGAATAGTTGAAAATGAGAAATATAAAAGGACATGGAGAGTGTGTGAAGTGCAGAAATATGAAATATTTTCCCATCTTTTGAATAATATCCTACCTCATTGATATCCAGTGAGGATAATAGCTGCCAGGCAGACACAACAAAACACAGATGATAGTGTCTCATGTCCACAGCTGTGTAATTAAGCGATATCACTGACAGATATGCATATAATAATATTACCAGTGCCATCAAAGGCTGAGGCTTCATTTCCCTGATGCACAGAGGAAGAGAAACAAACATCGACCGTTTGATTTCCTCTCCTCTCTTCTGATCGACTGCAATCCTATCACAGAAAGAAAAAGTGGAGATGGAGCTCTTTATTATCCCTCAGCCTAGGGAGTGCATTAACATAAAAAAAACACAGGGTTATCTCCCAGAGCTTAGTTAATTGAAGTTAATCAGAGCCAGTGTTTCCGCGTGTCGCAGTTGTTGCCTGGATGGATTGGTCTTTGTTCCCTTCAAACACCTTTTAAGGTTCTTAATTAACCGTCCTGACAGTCTGACATGGGACCTCTCCTCCAGATCGGCCTTGACAGTTAATTACAGTCTGAGGGAGGGAAGTGTCTGGGAGGAGGTGGTACTGCACTGGCATCGACCTGATCTGATAACTCACCACCAAAAGAATGAAAAAACTGTAGCAGGGATGTTGTTTGTTCTCACCCTCTTTGATGAACTCTAGTGAAGTCTTACAAGGAGAATATGAGAATATGTCTACATGCAGTACAGTATCCTGCAGCAGCACAACTCTCAAGTACTTTCTCTAAAGTTATCTTCCCATTCATGGTGAAATTGTACAAAATTACGCACTTCTTTACATGCCAACATTTTAGTGGATGCCTTTGTCTTGTTTTAATAAACTTGATCAGAATTTTAAATGGACACAACCCAGTCTGGGATTCTGTGTTCACATTTCTGTGCACATTTTGAGCATCTTCATTGGAACATTGAAACAAAGACCTGAAGTCCTTTGCGACACATTTGGGCCCCTACTGGCTTGAGATGGGATCCTGCAGGAGCCTCTCTTCTTTCTTTTGCATGCTTCTCCTATGATTCTTTTCCCACAGTTCTTTGCGATCATACAGCATTCCCAGAGGAATTTCTTGGATGTTACAGACTTCCCTGAGGTGCATTCCAGAAAGCAAAGTCAGGGAATTTAAATAGGTTATCTACAGAAGTCAGACAATATCAGGAAATTCCATAAATGGGTCACTTTATAGACACACTGCATAGCTGTATGTACTGCACTGCAATATTTAGCTTGGCTTAGGACTTATTAAAGGATGGCTATTGAAAATACTGCATACTTTTTTGCAGATTAAAACAGTCAAATTTGCAATCAGTTTTATAGTTTTAGTTCTTTTATAGTGCTCTACAACAATGATAAGGTGACTTTCAGGAGCTAATGTCATTATAGGACATTAGCTGCTTAATGTCACCACCACATTTATGTTTAATTGTGCCAGTATTATTCATTTAATTGGGTCTGCGGTCGATTTGAAACCTCTGACAGCAAAAAATTAAGCTGTCTGTTTTATTCTCCAGTTCTACATAGCACTGAGTTTCACAGCATTTAATAATTATTTATCTAAAAATTGTTTTACAGTTTCCTGCAATTCTAAACAAAATATACAGAATGCATATACAGACATATTTGAAGACAGATGTAGTAAATGCTATGTGCAGTTAGATTACTACAACTTTCTTTTTTTTTTGAGAGAGAATAAGGTGTCTCTGTCCTGGATGTGTTGCTGCTTTGGCTCTACAATTGAGTTAAGAATCCTTTACTAATCTGCTCATACAGTTTATTCAGCACATGTTGTTAAAAACTGCGTTGTATGCTTTATAAACCACGGACGCCATATTTTATTACCCTCTCGTTGGATCTGCAGGTCAGCAAATAGACCTAATGGTGCAAAAAATCAACATAAAACAGGGACCATATGCAGTGTCCTGTGCCTCAATGTTTATGAGCCCTGAGCTGAAGATACAGTAAATCACCTCTTATAATCAGGGCCGTTGCCATTGGTCGTGTATAAGATGAGTTATGTGAGTTATATTCTTCATATCACTTGGCTGTCATCCCCTTCATTCAGTCCCTCTCACAAACCAATGCGAGACTATCAGCGGCGACCTTGCCACTGTACCCCAGCTCCAGGTGGAAGTGATAGATACTCACTCTCCATGACAGCCCGGTCTTTTTGTATAAGAAAAGCCATATTGATTCATGAGCCAATAAATACACACACAAGCGGTTTTGCCTCAGCTACTCCTCCCCCTCTATTTGGGTGCCTCTTCTTCTCTGTATTTTTTTTTTCCTTTTTTGTCCACTCTGTGAGAAAAACAGCAGTAAAGTTCTCATTCCTAATCAGAGCATCAGCGCTGTGCCAGGCTTGATGGCAGAAACAATGGAGGGTCAGTGGGAGATGGTGCGTCAGCCACCGATGCAGCGGTCTTATCACGGCGTGCTGTATCAGTGGCTGCCAATCAGGCGATTCTCAGACCACCCACAGAAAGAATGGCCTCAGCCTTGTGTTACAGAGATAACGAGACAACCCGCCTCCTCCATCCCAAAGGCTCCCTCTGCTCAATGGATTAAATATCGATCATAACAATCCTGAAAATGGAGTTATTATTTTCTCTGTGTGTCATTATAGAGGTCTCTGTGACATCTCTTGTGTGGTGGATGGCCACTTGTGCAAGTTTGTATGAAACAAATAGCTGTTTTGCCTGTGAGCTTTCGTCTTTTATATTAAAGTTTAATTAGTTTTAACTCTAATGATAAGATTGTTGTTTATTTATGCTGTGTAATTCATGGCAAACCAGTTACATGTGCATACAAATTGCAGTAATTATATCATCAATATCATCATTTTGTGAACAATCTGATCCTACATCACTCCAAACTTATTAAATCTTTCATACGATGTGACACTAGTGGCAACAAGACATGGCGATGCACCTTTGGCGTGTTTGGTGATCACAACAGCCTGCTCTGTTGAGGCCTTCTTCAGTCAGTGATTTCCTACATTTCCCAGAATGCCAATTCCAGACATTGCATGAACTTGTTGTTATCTGTGAAGTGGTTTGTTTAAAAAAATAGTAATCTATCATTGTGTTTAAATATTGTAAACAAACTGGAGATTTTTACAGTGACTGGATCCACTTTCCTGATGGTTGTGTGTGTTAGAGGAGCACACATGACGAGATGTTACATGGTATGGCGTGAGACGGGCTACATATACATTCTACAGGCTTGTATGGTGCTGTTTGGTTCCAACACTTCACCAGTGAGTGTAAGTTTGGACACGTATGCCATTACTATAGCAACCAGTACGCCTACAGTTGGTTAGTCATGCAAGAGAATGAAATTTAGGGTGTACAGCTGCTCCTGAACATCAAATTTGACAATCAAATGAGCTTAGATGGGGAAAAGGTTTTCATCATACATTTTTTAAAAATATCATAAATCTTGATTTGTAATATTTGCAACAATTTACAGTCCAGATGGCTTATAGCGAAGCAGAAATATGGAAAATTGCATTTTCAGGGTGCATTAATAGCACCGTGGTCCTGGACGCTCTATTGATTTCTAGAGCATTTGTCATCAAATAATAAAATACGCCTGGCGTGTCATACATTACTTTTCACGTGTCCTTATACTGACCTTTGATTGCTAACACGATATCTGAGAGTGGCTGTACCTGAATGTTACATTGATTAGGGATTGGGTGGTATTGCTTAGCATGTTTTGCGCAGTGTTCTGTATGAGTGAAATAGGCCACCGCCGCTGACAGAGGCAGTTGTCCGTCATGATTAGTGCTCTTGCAGTTTCACTGTAAAAGGGTGGAGGCATGTTAAGCTAAAATATGCTCATAACCCACTGGGGCAGCTGAGTGAGAAATATCACAAGTGTCATTTCCTGCAACCTTGAGTGTTCGTGATGTAAATGTGCCTAACATGACTAAATTATTATTTTTTTTGTAGTATTATTTAAGGTACAGTTGCACTTTTCACTGATCAGTTGATCATATGCATATGTTTGTATTGTTTATCTTGCTTGGATTTGTGTTTTATTGAACTTGCTACAGTCTCCAATATATATACATCAGTGAATTTAATCTAGAATATTGAAGAGCCGAACCACTCGTCTTTTCATTTGGAAAAAAAAATGAATAGTTTTTTTTTTCTACATTGGGGTCGTTCAGCAATTTATCCTAATGATATCACTTCACATTATCTTAACCGGGTGATTGTAACGTTCCATGTCTGTGGTAGTTTCAAAATCGAATTATGGCTTAACTGCAGCTAACCTCAACACAACAGGAGCATATCCAATCACATTTGTGTGAAAAATGAGACAGGCCATATTTTCAATTACATTTCAGCATAAAGGAATTGTTAATCCTGTCTCCCGTGCTGCCAGAAGCTGTTAATGAATTTGCTTATCCTCCAAGATACTGATGTGACTTGCTCCGCTTGGGGAAAAAAAAAAAAGAAAGCAGTCTTTTTCTTTGTCCTCCTCACACAATACTGTGTCTGACTGTAATGGATGCAAATCTATTCACAGCAAGGTTAAACAGTTTGTTTTGCTGAAGCTGCTGCTCTGTTTATGTACAAAGTTGTATCAGATGATCTCATATGCTGAAGCCTCGAGCCATGATTTGCAGAATGCTGTTGTCTCCTCTGCCGGCTTTAATGACTTATTGGACTGAAGATATTTTTTCATTCAGAAATAAATTTTCTCAGCTTTTACATCTAGGAGAACCAGAGCTGGGACAGAAGTTCTTTTTGTACACACATTTGTAGGTTGCAGAATGTTGCACACACAAGTAAAATAAACTGGCATTTGTAGTTATGAGTTTGGAAACTTCCCCAAAACTTGAAAATGTATTTATAGTAGAGGTGAGAATCTCTGAAAATAAGAAACTAATGATTATTTTTTTTTAATTATTTTGTTGATTATTTTTTTTTTTTTTTTTTTTTTTTGCTCAACTGTTCAGTAGTTGGTCAACGAAAATACAAAAAACTTTTTGAGTCGGGGGGGCACTTTTTTTGCATTGTCCCATAAAGGTTTTATGAATCCAAAATGTTTTATTCCACCATTACTCAAAGCCTTAACAAAGAAAATAACACCCGAAAGGGCAATAAAACAGCTTTTTTTTTTCACTTTAATTTTAGGCACAGACTCCGTGGATGCACCAGGTCTGGTTCACGTTAGAAGCAGGTCTGGTCTATCTAAGGTCTGAACTGTCAACAGTTAGCTTGATGATTGATGGTGTATTAATGCTCTCAATCCCTTTCTATTGTCACTGTGCATTACACAAATTAGGGTAAACAAAAGCCCACCCCCCTCACTCTACCCACCTCCCACACACACACACACACAAGCGCACGCGCACACACAGACCTCCTCACATCCACACATTGTCCCCACGTCACGTTGCTCTGTCTGTGCTAATACCGCTAATAGGCTTGATGTGTTTGTGTTACCTTGTTGTTACCTTGATGGTGAGCTAAGTTCCATTGAATTAACTCGGATGGATCTACAGATGCATTACATCACCACATCTGGCTTACATCACCGGCCCTTCGCACTTGTCCTCAATGACAAATGGGATTGTTATCACCAATCCTGTCCGCTCTACCTTCCCCTTTGTTCTTCTCTTTTCTGCATGAGAATGACTAATTTTGAACTCTGTGAAATCAATGGATAAGGTGATTCATATGTATACTGAAGGTTTCACACTGTGGGCGTTCTTTCAGTCTGGTGTGTGGTTTGTGTGGGCGTATGTGTGGGTTGTCCGTCTGAGACGTTTGTGGCACATGCAAGTATCACGCATGTGCATATAGACACACACGGAGGTGACACGGTCACCGTCATTAGACCTTCACAGGCATCTGCTCATGCCTGCGACGTGATGTGATCCTTCACCTTCTACATGACAGTCGGCCATTTAGCACTAAATTTATGCCGCCCATGCCCTTTATCAATGCATTCTGAGGAGGGGGCCCAGATAGAGGGCGTCACTCAGCGTCCTAGCTTTGATTTGTGTTACTGCTTTTACTCAACCAGACATTGTAATGGCACGTTGGGCTTTTGAGAAGCTCTGATGGATGGAAGTATATTTGCTTTTCAGTGGTTAACTGAGGTGAGACACATTTTATGAAATGATGACAAGCAGTTCTCCTTTTGGATGGGTTTGTTTGGATTAGTTTTGCTTCTTTGGGAATTAAAATCTGATCATTATTCAGGGAAAGTGCTGGTTTGATAGGATTCAGAGGTGGAGGAAGTAAAAGGAAAACAAACACCTGGTGAGAACTTATTTTGTTTTCGCTGCCGCACAAAGTCTGCAGATGCATTCAAAGCAGTGCTTTGTCAATGTCTGACCAGGCACTTTTTAAATTTCCCTGGTGGCTGGAGAAACTTCCAGACATTCAGAAAGGGGCTGTGAATAATGTACTAGATTGCCTGCTTAGAGAGGGTCACCTCTTTATTTGAATGCCGTCTGAAATCTTCACTTCAGTTACCCTTAAAGGCTCAGTTGGCTCAAGTTCACCTAAGTTACACAGTGATGTGCTTCCACCTTAATCCATGTGTTATTTTAACTTGCCAATAGTTCACAACACAGTCTCCACTGGGGAGTTCAAACACAATCAGCTTCAGTTTTCTTTTTTTTTTAGTCCAGTTCTTTGCTATGCCACTACAGAAGAATCTTACTCATACAGTTGATCAGTTTCCAAAATGGCGCTGCTTATTCTCAATGTGATCATCAATGCTGTTCTCCATTTTTTATTTTTGTTAGTAGCTTTCTTTTTGCATGAATTGATTCCTTAAACCTCCGCTTTATAATGCTATAATAATGTGATCTGTTAAACCAAACCAGCAAGTACAAGCTGTACTGCCATATGGTAATGAGCTTCATCTTGTGTCTCTTATGTTACATAAAATAGATAAAATACACTTGTTGTAGACTAAAACACTTGATTTTGCATGCATTTTTCATGAAGTTTTGTTTATTAACGTCGCTGAGTTTATGAGATGTCAGAGGTATTATGTTTCTGAGTGTGTTTCCAAAGTTTCAACTAGCTCATGTTGAAAATCATTCTTGATGTTCAGAGGCAGACTGAGCGGGTTAATGCTACGTAAACCTGCCCTTCCTTTTCTTTTGCTCCACTTTGGAGCCCTCTTCACCTCTTCTCTGACGGGGAGAAAGTGTGAATGGTAATAGAGACTGACTATCATAGCAGGCTAATGCTGCCATTACCCAACCTCTGATAGATGAAGCCATAGGAGGGTGTTATCAGAGCCAGCTGTGAGGTATGCATTATACATGGGCAGTAACCCTGACACCAGGTGGAGACACACACAGAATTAAGGAAGTGTGTGGCACACAGACTGCCAAGGCAGTTTATTATGCACAGATACTGTATCTTAATATCCATGCACTTAAGTCCTCCAAGCAGTAAGTCGCAAGCAATTGAAGCACAAAGATATGATCAACTAATTGTTATAAATATAAATAAATGCTACTGTAGACTGTAGTGCTGGTATTGTTACTAATCACTGTTTCCTAATCACTGTACCTCAGAACTATCTTTGCCAGTATATAAACATATGGCAATAGCAATCAATAACAATCTGTTAGGCTAAAATATTATCAGCCATGGTAATGTGTCTGTTATTCACTAGACAGAATAGTGCACCTCTGCAACATCACAGCCACAACACTGAAGTATACAGTGAACTGTGAGTTTAGTTTTCTCCACTGGTCTGCTAGTTCCTACATACAGGACCAACCCAATAAGAAAAAAATGTGAAGGAAACATAAAGTCAGCATATAAAATTTAAATATGCTTTGTTGAATGTATACCTTGGGGAATTCAAGCATGAAGGCAATAAGGTGGTCCTACCTGTTATTGGCTGGCTGTACCTGATAAAGTGACCAGGAAAATTAGGTGCTGGTTTGCTTTGATGAGCCGCTCTAGGACTTATCTGCACCTTAACCAACACTGGACTATCGCAATGTTTGCTTTCATATTCATGTATATACAAGTTCGTACAAATTACAAACAGACCGAAACAATTTCCTTTCATGGTTGATATATCCCATTAAATAAACTCATCCAATTAAATATTTTTGTGAAAAATAAAACTTATTGGAAAACAAAAACATTTTTCAGGGAGGTATCTTTTTCTATAAGCACTCATATTATCAGTCAAAATGTCAAAATTTTCTGAGTGTAAAAAATTTACATACTCAGTTTTCCATCTCCATGTTTTGAGTACCCCCAGCTGAGAGCTCTCAACCTCCAATTCTGCTTCTAAAGGCTGGAGTGGTGAACTGGGAAGAGTGATATTCAAATCAAAGCTGCCTGAGCGTAGTATGGAAATGAGGTCTAGTTATTGACATGAATTCATAACCAGGCTGACGTATCACACACTCAGTGATATCCAACAAATCATGTGAACACACGGGCAGCCGGATGATTAGGAATAGTTAATCAAGTGTAACAATATGCCTCCAGTGCAGTATGTTGACATGAATGTATGGGAACCAATGGTTATGTTTGCCTTTCTTTTTTAGCACTTAGGGATAGATAATTCTTACCATATGCTTGTCCACCAGAAATAAAATAATGATGTAAAAGAAATAGGATCACTATAGTGTGGTGTTCATTCAAAGTGAAAAATTAGGGCCATACACATCTGATGTATTTGATTTGGTTATACACAAAGTGGCCACCATCTAGCCACTCTACCATAAAGTACTAACTGATGGAGTGCTGCTGAGATGGTCGTACTTCCGACAGGTTCTCCCAACTCTGCAGAGGACCTCTAAAACTCTGTTAAAGTGACTGTTGTTCTCCAGGGAACACTCATACGTTAGAAATGGTTTTATACCTTTGCCCTCATCAATGCCTCGCCACAATTTTATTGTGGAGGTCTACAGAGACTTCCTTGGACTTTGTGGCTTTGTTTTTGTCCTGATATTTACTGAGAATTGTGGGACCTTTTGTATGCGTAGGTGTGCAAACAGCTGATCACTGTTTGGAGAGTCACAGCCAAGTGTGTGAATACTTCGCAAATGAGTCAGTTTTTTGATTTTTTCATAAATTTGCAAAAAAATCCAAAAATTCTAAGCTCTTCATGTTTTCACTTTCCCTGCAGCTGGTTTGTTAGTTCAAGAGCTGTTCGGTGTGTATTGTTACTGAGGACATACACAGCTTTTTCTTCATTTTGTTTTGATCTGTCTTTAAGGCTGTCCAGTTCTTTTTACGCGGTTAACCTTGTCACTGACTCCACTGTTTTACCCTCAGGAGGGTGTAGGCAGCTTCTGATACTGTTCCCAGTAGCTCCTCTTTTTCTCCCAGCTGGGAGTTCACTTGTGGTGCGCAGCCCTGACCCAACCATTAGGAGATGCTAGTTCTGGAACCAGCTTCCCACCCACAAACATATGTGCTCATTGGATCACTACTGGGAATAGAAGCCTGAGCTGAGTTCTATGCTTCACACAAATTCTGTGCAGGTTTTGAGTATGCAGAGCGCTCACGTTGAAAAGTGACAACACCTAGTGCCACTGTCCAGCAAATCTGACCCGTGAATTCTCAAGTGTTGTCTGTGCCAACATGAGTGAGGACTTCATTATCAGGGACCTCATCTTGCTATCCTGTTTAGCTTTCAGAGACACGTGTGAAAATAGTTTACAATTGATTAGACTGTCCTGTCATACCTTTGTGGTAAAGTAAATCTCCCTGAAATTTGTACTCAATGTGCCAGACGCTTTACAAGCCTTTGCTATTCTGTGATTCACTTCCTCGTCAGTGTTCACTTGTCTGGAAAGCGTGAGTGTAGATGAATGTTTCAAAAGCACTGAGAGTGTCTTCACTGACAGTAATGGCAAGAGTTTTCCTGAAACAGGATGGTACAAACTGTAACATCCAGTTTCATCAGGACTCAAAGAGTGAATTTCTTATCGTTATTGCCTATTGTGGAAAAAGAGTCCCTCACTGAAACCTGCCACATTTAGGTTTAATTCAGGGAAACCATTCAACAGTCAAACTGTGAAGCAGACTGAGGAAAAAGAGTCTTTAGAGGGAAATGTCAGTTGAAATGACAAGAATCTTCTTCCCGTACAAGAAAGAGAGAGGAAGAAGAGGAAGATTGACAGAAAAAGAGAGGTATGCAAAGATTTGGTTTGAACATTGAATCTGCTGTCTGAGATGCTTCCATCGCACAGTGCTCCAAAGACCCAGAAGCCAGGGTCATGCGTCACTAGATAAGAGGGTCATGTGTAGTTGAAGTTAACCCTGGGGTGAAATGGTCCAGATGGACTGCCCCAAAATTCTCTTTTACTTTGTGTATCAATTAGGTGGCATGAACACTTCAGTGACCAGCCTAAAGACAAGTCTGGAGGAGGTTTCATAGGGCTTCTATCTTGAATCCAGATGTCTACACAATCAACAAAATAAATGTATGGCTTAACAGTTTGGCTGCGCTTAATGATTTTTACTGTCAAATAATCTGTTGTCCTGTACAGAATTTTAAATCAACTTTAAATCATCTCCAACTTTGAAAATCTGATTTGCTGGAGTACACGTATCTCTGGGTGAATCAGTTTGAGAATAAAAAAATGTATGATTGTTGGCTTAGATGCAATAGGCTGAACATCTGAATTAGCAGTCAGCAGTATATCATCATGTACAAATTATCAGACCCACAATACATCTACAACATCTTTATTGACCTCACAAATTTTATTTACAGTGGTAATATACAGCTCTGCGCGTTATTGATCAGCGAATGTGACAGAATGGGTGAAACATGGTCGTCAAGAGGACCCACTCACCATGGAAGGTCACCAGGTGGAGGAAAATGACCCAGAATGGCTGCAGCCTGTAATAATCTGTATTAATTCTGTGTGAGCTGTTACCAGAGAAAACACATCTGTCCAAAGTGACTTATTGATTTCATAAGCCTCCCTGTAAAGCCAGTGGTGAAGCTCAGCAGCAACAAGCTGGAGGTCCCGTGACCGAGACGAGCCGTCGTCTAGAAGAAAAGGACCTAAGCAGACGCGTGAAACCTTTCAACGATTCTCAATCCCCTAATGCTCCAAGGAAATCCAATTTCACATGGCTGTAATTGAAATTTATTTTGTCACCACAGTGGCGAGTCGACATCATTTATTGAGCTCTGTCTTTCCTGTGCCGGGGGATAAGTCTCACTCTTCTGCAGTGTTGAAGCTATAACTTGTTGTAGTGTTATTAAATGAATGATCAAAAAAAAAAAAAAAGTGTTTTACCATCTTTTCATGTATTATTTAGATTGCGACCGATATTTTAGACTAGAAAATATCTAGAAAATATCTCATTGAGTGTGTTGTAAGATGTTGGAACTTGAAATGCAGTCTTTGCTGTGTTCAGGTTTTGATTCATATATTGTTATACACATCACTGGCGTATGTGAAACGTCTAATACAACCGTCTCAGTCCATCTTGATAAATCAACATTAGCATTTCTACTGCTGCCTTACTCTCACTGGGTCCTGGAGTGTGATGTAGAGGCAGCCACAGGATCGCCCTTCATACCTCTCAGCCATGCTAGGAACGCACAGCATGAAGAGGTCCATTACCTCTACACCGTCCCTTCCCCTCCTCCACCTCGCCCCTTCACACAGCTCAGAAACACACCAGCAGAAATAACACGGAAAACCCGACAAGCGTTCAGCCCCGCTAAAACCAGACCCAGACTCACTGGGCTGCGTTTGAATTATGCTGCAGATTAAAAAGTGAGTGAATCATATTTGGAGCGCATGGTGGTTAAGCAAAAGCAATCAATCAAATTAAGGGGGGAGACGCTTTTCAGAGGGGTTATTACATATTCTAATATGGCCATTTCCAATCTGTAATTGGATGACTTCTTTAGCAAGCATAGCATGAGGGAAAGGACTCATGAACACAATCTTATTTGTGTGTGTGTTTGTGTGCGCATATCATCTAGCTTATTAAAATTGTTTAGACCCTGTTAACCTCATGACAGCTTTTGCACATTACAATTTAAATTCCTGATTTCGTTTTCATCCCTGCCCTTTAATTAGAGTTGTTTTCTAAAGGTCCGACGACAGCGTTTGCTCAAAATGCTCTTTTTCCTCGGACTAATTGAGAGTTACTGCTCCTATGTGCATCCGGTGCAAATCGTGGAAAAGCATGTGGGTACTTGACAGGTGGGCTCATAATGTCTGGCCCCTCGGGGGATAGAGAGACATGAAGTTGTTGCTGTAATTGCTCATGCAGCGAGGTGGCCTTCCCTTTTGTCTGCACAGGTCTGTCAGAAGCAGTGGGGGGCCTTCCTTCTTTGTCTGTGGCGATAACTTGATGGTGAGGTCATTGTGCTTTGTTTTATTTATCTTATTCTTTATGTGCATTTTGGTGCACTCAAAAATGGCAGCAGCCCGTTGTCCTATCAGTTGCTTGAATTTAGAGTTGACAAATTTCCTCTGCAAAGTCTGTGTCCTCAGTGTCTTTGTGAAAGGAAAATCATAATATATATGAGTTTGCTCATGCATCTGTGTATACATTTGGTTTCATTGTGAATAACAATTGCATCTTTTTGCATGTGTTTGAGTGTCAGGTTGTTTGTTTGTGTGTGATTTATGATTCGTGCATGCCTGTGTGTGTGTATGTGGGGATGTGTGCAGTGCTTTGGCTGTAACATCTGGCACTAGTGTGATTGGTGTGGTGCACCCTCAGGCCCTTTCACAGGTGATAGATGACGCCTATCACAACCTGTCAGCAAGGACCCAGCCAGCCAACTAGCCAACCAACCAGCAGCCTGCCCTCCTTTATCTTCACCCTCAGTTTTTACTGCACAGAGAGATGGAGAGATGGCGGCAGCAAAGAGAGTGACTCATTGCCTTTTATGAATACAAAAATGCGCGCTGCATTGTGTTACTTCGCAGCGGCAAGACCCCGGCATTAAATTAAATATAATATTTTAAAAAATTGTTTGTTCTCAAGTAGGATGCCAGACAATGATGTGGTTGAATTAATGTAAATAAGTTACGGAAATAATTTCAGATATTGAGAAAGTGTTCAGTTTACAGCAGAAGACAAATCAGTTTGCATGGTTCCTGAAGCTGCAACATGTAAATCAACATCACAGTGAATGTGAATGAGGAATCCAGATAAAGAACAGTCCTCCTTCTCCAGATGAGGTGTTTCGGTGGTGTCCAGGAACAGGCTGTGTTTTAGCACAGTCAGAAAACCTGCCAGCCAGTTTCTCCCCTGATTCCATAGGCTGAAACAATTAAAACCCATCTGTTGCACTGTTTTCCTTGCTTTATCTGTTTTGGTTTTTTTTTGTTTCTCTTTCATTTCTTCACTCTACCATTATCAAAGGCTCTAGTCGTGCAGCCCAGGAATCGGGCTGCATTGTATCATGATCTTCCTTGTTGCCATTTGCTGCCCAGTTTCTTGATCTGGAGTATGATTGTTGTTGGGACTAACGCTGGATTTATAGTTATGTGTTAAGGGGTTACAGCGTAGCTTCCATAGTTACACCACAGCTGACGTGCAGCTCATAAAAGAAATGTGACTACATGTTGGGGCTAAGGTGGCTACAGAGATATCACGTGCAGTGAATGAAAGAATGTAAACGCAATCACTTTAAGGCTTGTAATTACAGCATGCTGCAGCCTGAAGATGTACAACACATTTATCTAGAGTTGGATTAGTGATGTCAACAAGTGAAGTCTACACTGAAATATAATTTCACCTTTTAATTACATTTTTTGTTTTGGTCTTTGCCGCCAACTGTTGTACTGTACTGTAGTTACCATTCCTTCAAATTTGTCTTATCATCATGCGAAACACCAGTAAAATAAGACTAAAAAATAAAAAAATAAAAAACATTTTACATTTTGACAAACAAAAGAAATGAATTTATTGGAAATGAGTGCGATTTCCAAGGGAGTTAAAGTAACAGGCGGCCACTTACTAGTGAGTGAGAGATGAACACTATTTGGATGTAAAAGTGCACAGTATGGAGTTTTGAATGTAATATATCTTACTAAAGCTACACACTCAAGTAGATCCACAGTACACAGTAAAGTACATCCACACTGCAAAAGCTCACACATGTTAATGGATTAACCGGGGAGCCCTGGATGAGGTTTGACAAAGTGCCGGCTCAGGGCCGTAGTGGCTTTCCTTGTGCCTGATAATAATTGATGGATGACTGTGGTGCAGGACACTGACAGCCTGGTTGCCTGGCCTTTACCCTCTGCCAGCTCAACCCTTACATGTGTGAAATAGCCAATTACTCCGACGCCTATTGAAAGTAATAGGCTGATGAGGAAATGGCTACTGTGGGATCTTGGGGAAGCTTGTAGAGGGAGGAAGAATAAGATAAAGTTCTACGAGGAACAGCTGCCACCACCCCAGCTGGGCCTGCCGGGCACTATGCACGCAGGAGATGAAAGGGTCAGTTAGGTGTTTTCTCCCTCTAACCACGGTATTCCCATGCCGTATTGACTTAAAGTTTATGATCCATGATACAGTCATGTTATACAGGAGCTAATTTACAGAAATAAATCCTCCTTTTAGAGGCTGTTAAATGGATAATGGAAACAGCAGCAGCCATACATTCTCAGGGAAGCATTAAACACTATTTTTTTGCAGGGGAATGGAAAGTCATATGCTGCGTGGCGAGCTAACGCTAGCCAGCCATAGGATATTGACAGTGCAATCCATCTTTATAAAAGACAGTGAACAATTCCAATCTATTTTCCGGAATCACATTATCAGAGGCAATATATGACTGCATCTAAATATATACAGGAGATGTATATATGAGGACAGAGAGGGGGAATCTGATGGGGTGTTCTTCTACAGTAAAGCATCCCAGATAGAAAGGCGAGCAGTCTCTCTTCATAATTGGACAGGTTATTTTTACACAATGCTGACGTCTTGGGCTACATGCTGACACGTGTAACCATATTTCTCTCAAATATTCTCTCTAATTCTCTTTCACTGTCTCTCCATGCCACCTCCACCTCCCCTCCTCACATGCACTCCCCCTCCCGTCGTCTCCTACTCCCCCCTCCATTCATCCTCGCACTGTCTTTCATTTACTTCTACTCTCTCCTTCTTCCCTCCAGTTCACCCTCATCTATTGTTTTTCCTCTGTAGCATTTTTCAGTCTCCCGCTATTCAAACAAAGCATAATTGACTGATGTTTTGGAGCGTCTTACCCTGAAAAGAGACACTGATTGGACACAGCTTGTTCTCCATGTAACCAAAGCCATTCACTTTGTGCTAATTCAATTCCAGCTAGACTCCCACCCTAATCTATTGGTGCTTCAATCGGAGGCAAAAGAAAATTGAATCTGGACATGGATATAATGCAACTTTTTTTAGATTTCTTGTTTACTTGTCTTGCACTTAATTTATCATCAAACAAACCCATTACTGTGAATATCTCAGCATGACAAATTTTCTCTTTTCTTTTCATCTCATTATCTCTCGGGTCTTGATAAGGCAGACTCAGATGTGCTTTCACCAAAATAAGCTTTTTAACTTCATTTCCCATGTGCACAAACTCCTGAAGGCATTTCAAGTTTAATCCAATCATGCCAATATGAGCTCTGTTACCTCCACTTACGATTTCAAAGACGAACCTCGTCTGCCCTTGGCGTATGTCTGACACGTGGGTGTATCGGAACCGCCCCTGCCTCATGCTGGCCAATGGTGATGGATGACTTGTAATACATCACTGGAGCTTGAGCTTAGTGGGTGGTGGACCTGATTGTCAGGGCTGTTCTCAAGTATTGGCCTGTCCATAAGTAAGATGGAGTTTTAAAGAAATGATCTCATCGCTGATGCATCAACCAAAAGCTACAGCACATTGACTTTTACAGAATGACTGTGTAGATGAAGAAAACGTATGTTCAACACCTGAAAGAGTAAAAAGTATGAATTTGTGAATGTGGTAGGGCTGTAAGATATGAGCTGAAATTTATACAATAATTAATAAGTCATAGTTATTTTTATTACTTAAGCACATGTTGACTTTTTTTCTCTAACTGGTTAAGTTATAAGCCATAAATACAGATGCATGGAATTAGGGAAGGTAATGTTGGTCAGTTGGTCGGTCCAGCGCTTCAGTCCAGACTGAAATATGTCAACCACTAATAGATAAATGTTACTGATCCTGTTTCTAGCCTCACTTTTCTTGTAGCACCACCATGATGTTGACATTTGTGCTCTAGAACTTTGGTGATCTGATTTTTCATCCAGCACCATCATCAGGTCAAACTTTAAATTTTTGTTAAATACTGAGGTTTGTAGCCTAAAACTTGCACAACTACATTTCCCATCAGCCTCAGCTGAATGCTAAACTAATATGGTGAAAAAAGTAAACATTACATCTGTGCCAGCTGTGTGTGAGCAGCCTCACAGAGCAGTGAGCGTGGCTGTAGACTCTTAGTCTTGCTCTACAGTTTGACCAGTTGAAACTTCAGGACTTGGCCTGACCTGGTTGGTTGGTTGAATTTCTCGTTAGATTGGTTGTTGTCATTGGTTGTTGTAACTATTCTCAGTTTAATTTTATTGGACTCAGACTGTTTATTGTAGAGACGAGAATTGAAAATGTAATTAGATAAATTCCACTAACATACCACTGCTTTGTGGTATCAGGAGTATTATCTGCAGTCTGATAGTCAACTAAACAAACATGATAAAATGCATTAGCTGAAGCATGATTTCACTGGCAAGAGCACTGTATATTTTAATGGCTTGTAGGCCTCCTGGCAGAGTTAGGCTGCACCGCATATCTATTACTGATGGTGTGATTGACACGGGCAATGGGGCCTGGGATTGGAGATGGCTGTGCAGAGTATTGGTGTGAGGGAGAGTTGTGTTCCCTTCATTAGACGAGCCGGGGGAATGCCCTGTTGACCCCACACTGACCCTTCCAACACAATTACGAACCACAGGCCTGGCGCCGGTTATTGATGCCCATCACTGACATGAGCAGCTGCACAGGGTTACGGTCTCACTCACTAATGTGAGTCACAGTGTGTCAGACTCACTGAACTATGGAAACACACATTAAAAAGGAAAACGGGTATACGTCCTGTGTGACTCGATGATTTGAATTCTAAATGCTTTTGTGAAAGGGAGACGAAGTTTATAGGTTAAAACTGTAAAAAATGTAGAGTCTGACATTTACAATGAACAATATCAACATGTGATCATTAAAAACTGATAACAATAGATTGTTCAGTATTTGTTTTGTATTTTTTGGGATTTGATAAAGATCCCATCATTTAGGTTAAGTGTTTGACAAAGATCTAAACTAATTTATTTTATAGTTGAAAAATAAATTATAAAGGTATTAATATGAAATGAATTACACAATTCACAAGTACACAATAATCATGTTAAAGCTGAGATGGTGATATTGAAATAAGACTGATGTATACCAAGAATGCAGTCTATAAAGGTTAAGAATGAAAAAAATAAATTAATTATGCAGAGCTATAATAAACTTTAAGTTTTGTCCATCTAACAGACCAAAACCCCAAAATATGAAATGTACAATTACATAACAATTTGACAAGCTAATACCAGTGAATACTTGACATTTATAAGGAATATATTACTTAAAACTTCTAACTGACAATCAAAATTGGTTGGCACTTTTCCTGTAGAGGACTAAATTACTTGAATGGGCTGAATGAACAAAAGCAGAGGTCCCTTTTGGATATTGGATTGTTCTAAACCTTGAGAGGATATTGCAGCATGACGGGGACAAACACCTGTGATATGGCAGAGGATTCTCTAAAACAAGAGAAAAAATTCTTTTCGTTGGATCTTGCATCTCTGAGATGAGCCTCTCTCTCCACCAGCTATAAATGTGTGTGTGTGTGTGTGTGTGTGTGTGTTACAGTGCTTCTCCACTGTACCTTGTTGTTGTGTTTGTGATGTAATTTCCTGGGCTGTGAGTGTGGTGTAAAGGGGAAAAAAAAAACAGCCGCTGCTTTTGGTTATCTTCTCATTTTTTCCTCAGCAAACTGGCAATAAGCCAACATTCAGCCTATTGATTTTCTGCACCTCCTCTCATAAAATGAAACCTGAAATAGTTCCCCCTCCCCTTCCTCTCTCACTTTGCAGGTTGTAGCTCTCGACAAACTTTGCAGCCTGTGATTTATATAATGCTTCTCTTTTTGAGCCTTGGGAAAACAGGGTCTATTTTCACCACACATCCTTGTTTTTATATTGTTGTGTCTTTGGCTTGGTGCCATTATACCTGCCTAGGCTTCACATTAGTTAGCGGCAGTAGCGCTGCATATCTTATGGCTCTTGATTCCAAATTGACCAGAGGAATCCCTATTTTCCACCTCTCAGGGGTAATGGTGGGGAGGCCCCGTTAACAAGCCTTTGTCCCTGCTCACTGATGGAGGGCACACGGCTTTGGGAAAGTGGCCTATGTGATTAGTAAAATGTGGTTAATTAAATAGATGGAAGGGTCACCAGCAGTGATTAAGTCAAGGAAGCCTCTGAATGATGGGGGTGTCAGCTGATGCTAATAAAGGGAGAGTGCTCAGAATAGATAGTCATTAAGAGCCATTAAAAATGACCAGACAAAGGCAAAACTGTGCTTAGCTGTCAGTTAAGTAAAACCACTCAGTAAATGCTGAGGAGCGGACTGATCTGTCAACTCTTCAACTGCAATAAGAGGAGTCAATGAGGTGGACAACTAGATCTAATAATACCTGTGTGATCCGCTGGAAATGTTAATGTGAAGGGAGGATAAAGTGGCACAACTGAACGATGTTCAGTACGACTCAGACTGGCTCAGCTGTTCATGTTTCCATGGTCGGAGCAACAGTCTAATCCATCCAATTGAAAAGAGATTGGTAGGAGGTTATGTAGGAAGACAGGAGGCTGATGATATGGGTGGAGGAGAAGGAGAAGATGAATCACAAATATGATCCAAAGTGAAGAGATTAGATCCATATCAAGGAGAGCATGCAGTGGATCTATCTCCACTATCGCACATCCGCTGCTTATCTGACTTTGATTTATGTTCTAGCAACATACAGTCAGTGGGGAAAAATGATTTGGCACTTGTTCATCTCCAAACAATGGGCCATAGTGTGAGCAATTACACCTGACACTTTCTTCTAGACAACTCAAGGAGACTCCTGGTGTGGTGTGTCCTGCTGTTTGAGGTGTTTGCCCTCTGCCTGGCTTGGCTTGTAGCAGGTGTGTGAGCCGACTCCCTTGGTTTTCTGTGGCTGACCTCCCTGCACTAGGCCCGAGCAATTAGTCCACAAAATGGCTGACTGTAAATCTCCTGCGGGAAGAGTTTGGCAGGGCCACCCCGAGGTGAGCTCCACAACGAGGAATTAAACACACAGTATTATCTAACAGCAGTTTTATGATGTGAGGAGCAGAACAGGGTGAAGAGAGGGGCAAGGATGCTCCTCTACAGAATCATCAAGGGAGCTGCGTAGTTTACTGCTGTTGTGCTTCTCAAGATCAGGGTCTCTGTGTACGATATGTACCTTTAAGGTTCATTATAAAAGACCAACCACATAACTGGATGGGATGTAGGGAGCCAAGACAAGTAAAGAGAGGTAAACACCACTTGAACTCTTCAGATGTAATGTGAAAAATACTGTGGTTCAACATTAAATGTCAAAGTTAGCTGGTAGTAATAAAGATTCTATCACTATTTAGATTTTAACATTTATAATGTCTGACATACTTGATTTATTTGATATGTTTTCATTCCATCCTTTATACACACAAAGATTAGAGATTACTGTATTGGCTCCATAAGATGACCTTCATTAAGAGATGTCACCCTCATTTGTTTTCAATGAGAAATGCTTTGAATAAAATGAGCCAAGCAAGAATAAGATATTAAACATCTTTACTTTTTTTTTTTTTTTTAATTTGGTTAGTGTCACATTTCAATAAAAGATCCTTTAAGTCGACTCTGTAACTCCAGACAAATTAACACCCACTTGAGCACTTTCTCGTAGAAGCTGCAACCTTCCTGACTTTAGTTCAATGATGATTGCTTTGTTACAGCTCTCATGACAGATTTACTGCCATTATATTTACCAATACTAGCTTCAAACATAAACTTTCCAAATTTTAAGCTCAAGCCTCTGCAGTCTAAAACCTCTACAGAGAGTGCTCATCACTGTCCTGTTGTTATTACAGACTGAGCTATCTACAACCCCTCAAGTCGACCATTGACGTTTAGTCCATAATGGTCTGGGGCTAATGGGAAAGGGTGCTCAAATATATTGAATATACAATTATCTTTAATTGTTGTTATTTATTTATTTATCTTAACGGCCGAACTTACAACCCCTGAAATTTCAGTTTCACTTTGGCTCTCTGTTTCACCATCTCAAAAAGAATCAGTTCAACCAAGCTCAGTTCTGCGGAAACTTGTAAAGCTTTCACCTCAGTAGCATGGTAACAAGCCAACCCCATTCCTGAATGCCACTCTTCTTAATATACTGCAATTTGTCACATATTGAAGAGGTGAAGATATTTACCCAAGATACATTAAATATCGTCCAAAAAATAACCTCGCCAAAACAAAACACTACCCCGGTGAAACAATCTTTTTACCACTTGATTCAAGTAAACTACAGTGGTGGAAAAAAGTTTTTGGACACCCCATACATTTGTGATGTATTGCATTAACAATCACTCTTAAGTTTCCAAGTGCAATTTGTTTTTGTACAGTCACAGCTACAATACTAAACCAATCCTAAAATCGGCCATTAAAAACTTAAAATTGATTAGCTCCATAAAAATACTTAAGAAGTTTTGAGTATTGTGGTACCACATCCTTTTTATTGAAGACAATTTTTGTTAGGGTGCTTTGTGTCTATATAAAGCCAGCACATTTGAAAGTTCTTTAGATCAAAAATGGCTAACACAAGGAACTTAACACAAGAAACACACCTAAAGATAAAGATTCTCAGCCAGGAAGGGTACTGCTGCTGCTGGATAGCCAGAAAGTGCAGATGCAGTCATTCAGCAGTTGGATACACACTGCAGAAATATAGACAAACAAACAGCTTGGAAGACAAACCAAGACCTGGGCGTCCAAGAGTGTCTTCAGCGAGAAATGACCGCCTCCTGATCCGCCTGTGCAGGGAAAACCGCTGAATGACATCACGTGAGCTTCAGCAACAACCAAGCTGGTGTCCAGTGTTCCACCCGCACTGTGCGTGGCCGACTCCTACATCATGGCTTAAGGTCCTGCAAGGCTGTTAAGAAGCCCCTGATCAAGAGAGGCAGAGGTTAACTCGGCGCCGCTGGGCCCAAGCACACAAGGACTGGACAGCCAGGAACTGGAAGAAGATTCTGTGGTCGGATGAGTCCAGTTTCCAGCTTAATGCTCCTCGTGCTAATGTGAGGGTACGCAGAAGGCCAGGTGAGGCATTATCTCCAGCATGAACAGTACCTACTGTCAAGCATGGTGGAGGCAGTATCATGGTTTGGGGATGTATGAGTGCTGCTGGCGTTGGCGTGATGGCACATTGAACTCTGCAAAGTATTGTGCCATTCTTGAAACCCACATGCTCCCTTCTGCGCATGCACTGTTTCGTCGAGGTCAAAACTGGATGTTTCAGCAAGATAATGCCCCTTGCCAGGCATCCAGGTCAACTAGAACTTGGCTGCAGGAGCAAAATATCCAGGTCTTAGAGTGGCCAGCTCAATCCCCGGACATGAGCCCCATTGAAAATCTTTGGTGCATTATCAAAAGGTCTGTTTCAATGCGGAAACCAGAGAATTTGGAAGAATTATAAACAGTAATTCAAGAAGAATGGGAGAAGATTACCCCTCAACAGTGTGAAAGGCTCGTGGAGAACATGCCAGCCAGGATTAAAGCGCTACTGCGTGCTAATGGCAGGAGTGCTAAATATTAATTTTGTTATGTGATGGTTTATTTTCTGTTCAGTTTTGAACACATTCTTTGCTATCTGTTAACTTTGATACTGACAATGTATCTGCAAATATTTCGTGATAATATTTGAGATTGTGTAAAATTTTAAGGGTGTCCGAAAACTTTTTTCCACCACTGTATCTGCACTTTGTGATATGTAAATGTATAGTCATAAAATATGACTCACATTTAGAAGTAAAACATTGTCTTATATTTGGGGCCAGTATAAACAAACAGTGATCTGAAATTCAAATGATGCACTAATGATCAATATGCTGCATATACACCACTTGTAGGAAGAATAAATTTCCACAGGAAGGCTTGTAAATGAAACTGGAAATGGGGAAGAAAATGTGTAATATCCCTGGAAAGAGGAATTGGAGCCCTCCCAGCATGTTTGCCGGGCAAAATCTAGATGGTGGTGGTTCCTGAGAATCAGTTTGCCATGTGCTTATTGGGGATGGGGAGGGGGTGTTAGAGAGGACAGAGAGCTCTCTGACAAATAGTGTTGCCACTTTCCTCATAACCATTGGCTGATTTGTGAATATTGTTCCCCTTTGGTTTAATCTGCCATGTGCTGTGAGGCGGAAACTATTCCCAGAAGGCTTCCAGAGGGGGTTGTTAATTTATCTCCTGTGTATTAACAGTGTCTTGGCAGCAGAGCACACCCCGACCCTCTCTTCACCACAGTAAAGAGGGGAAATGTTGACCTGTGTTGACCCAAAACCTTGAGATTGTCTCCATTAAATGACGAGCCAGGCTCTGAGGGCATGTTTGAGTTTTTTTATGATTAAGCCTCCCACATTCCTCAGCCCTGACATACATTTATCCAGTTATGCAGTCAGTTATATCCCCTTGTGTGTCGCTTTAGGCCTACGATGATGGGGTCAGCCGCGTAGGTTCGACACAGCAATATCTGATCAACAGCACGCTGAGCTTATTTCTCGAGGACATGCCATAGGACAAAACGGCGTATTCGTGTGAGAGTGTGAAGTCCTGTGATGCTTCAGTTCAGGATCACAACAGATTTCTTGGGTGGTGAGGATGCCCTGCAGCTATCTGAGGTCCATCAAGCATAACAACAGACAAATCAATAAAACACTACGTCCAACATGTATAATTTCATTAGATGGCTTCTACAAAGAAATGTAGCCTTATGTGATTATGCAGCAGTTTTAGTCTGCAGTGTAGATTTAGAGCTCTGATTTTAATGCTTGTTGAGCATGGTTTGTTTGTCCTGATCGATGCTTTTGTGTCTGTAAAATGTTTTGATTCTTCAGCTGTTGTACCAAGTGTGTAACTGCTAATTTTTTCCAAGGACTTCAAATTTTGTTTTGATGTGAAACTTCTTGCTATGGCCCACAGGTGAAAGGTCCAGCTTTGTCATTCTGAGTTCTCACAACAGTGCATTCAAATACTGAAAACCTCTTTGAAGGGTCGGTGGGGTGGGTGGGTGCATGGGGGGAGGGTTACCTAGCTGTGCTTCCTGCAGAAAGGACCCCATTTTTAAGATGAAGAAGGAAGAGTTCTTTGTTGAGAGCTCTGTCAAAGTGCCAGGGTTGCCATGGTGACATGACCAGGTTCAGAAAACCCATCGTGGAGAAGTGCCTCTGGACCCTAACACTTTATCATCTGACATTCAATAATTTGGTGTTGATTATAACTGGAAAATCAATGCCTGTCCTTTGGGATCTAAAGCACTGGAGAGACAGACAGCAACAGTGAGGAGTCAGCTGTGTTAGTTTATTTGTTTCTGTGTTCCACGTTCAAGAGTGAAAATCAACAGGAACATTTATGTTCTGCTTCGTAACATTCAGGATCAAGTGCAGCTAAGGACACTCAATTGTCAGAGCCAATAATTTTAACTGACACAATCTAATGTCGTGATTTTCATGCTGTATACCTTTGTAAAGTCATTTTGTCAGGTCTCAATTTGATATTCCGATTGTGAATCTTATAACCGTGTGACATATTTACCTAATGTGGAATTCCTTGATCAAATGCCTGTTCTGTAGACTTAGATTTGCAGACATGATTCTTTGTTCTGTCAGAGATAAAAGAGGAGAAAACGATTTTGATGGCCTGTGAAATTGTTTTTTCCTTCTTTGTGGACTTTCTCTTAAAAAATATGCACATAAAAATGCATAGGCTCATTTTTGATTTTCATTATGACTGTTATTATCTTCAAACAGATGAACCACAATGAATTCCAATTACTAAAGAATAGAAGACAGTGCCCGGGAGTGTATGTCTGTGCTCTTCAAATGTGTGGTCATCGTTAGCATATAAAATGACAGGGTCGGTCCGGCATGTCTTCATCTATTGATTACTTTTCAGTTAGTCTGTAAAGCGTTTAGGCTTGGAAAAATACATTATGTAAAAGCCCAGAGATACAAAGATGTAAAACGGAGTAAAGCAGCAAATCCAACTTGGGAGAAGCTTTACACTGATTCTGTGTTACATGCTAATTACCAGATGTCACAGTAGAACTGTGATGCTGAACACGGTAAACATTGTGTCTGCTAATAATCAGTATGTTGGCATTGTCGTTATAAACATTCTGCCATCCTTGCTTTCGTACAGCCACATAAAGCTGCTGCATGTAGAGGCTTTTTCTTGCTGCTTGAGAAATGGTTTAAGTTAGAAGTTTCTGTTCATCAAATAATTTTTTTTTCATCTCCTTGATATCATAAACGACTAAAAGGATAATGTTTTGTTGTGTGTTCTACCAATTTCACTTAATAATTCTTGCCTTCATTCCTTATATCCCTCTTTTTGCTCAGGCTATCTCCACACTCACATTATGCATGTGCTACTTAGGAAAAGAGCTTCTGACATAACCACACGTGTAATTAAACATGGTTTTATGTAGTGGCGAATGGGTGTAAACACAGCAAACTCTATTGTGCTACAGGCCATGAAGCTGTATTTGCCATAGCCAACACTAAAACAATTCCAGTCGGACACTATCTGATCCGGTTCCCTAAATTGGAGTGCCAACACACCAGCATGCAGCACAGCATGTTAAATCACACACATCTCCCTCTCCCTCGCTTTCCTTTTGGTTGTCGTCTGCTCTTGTTTTCTTATCAGGAGGACAGAAAATAAGATTCCTGCCCCCTGGGTATCATCATAATTCCAGACTAATCTGTGTGCTGAAAAACAAGCATGTGATCCATCTGCAGGTCTGTTATTACACCGGATCTGTAGCCATTCTCATTCTGGAGCATTGCAGTTTAGGGGAAGGTTTTAAGCTGATCCTCAGGCGCACCAAAGACTTTATCCCATCCGGCACGGCAAGGAATAGAAGTCACAGGCAAAAAAGAGTGTGTGTGTGTGTTTGCGTGCGTGCGTGCGTGCATGTGGTGGTGTGGAGAGACTGGGGGGGGCATATAGGAAATGGAGGTGTGTATGTGCACCTACCAGGCCACTGAAGCGCTTGGAGGGGCACAGTGAACAAGCCCATCACAACACAAATTATAGAGAACATGAAGGTGCCGGTGAAGGCCTGCTGCTACATCGATGTAGAGCAAACACAAATTACTGTGCTGCTGCCAAAGTCTGACTAGATTGAGATATGCTTTGTTTTTCAATTTCTCTAAATCTTATTATTTTTGTGTTGCTGCTTTGGAACGAAAGGGAAAATTACATCCGTTGATTTTAGAGAAACTTTATTACCAAGGTCACATTACCAGTGCACCACAGATTCTGCTATTACTTTAAAACTACAGACTGACAATAAATTGACAAACACTTCAGTGGAAAAAATCTGTATCAGTTTCCTGTATTAAATCGTTTCCATCAACATGTAGCCTTTATGATTCAATCTTGCTGCCAGAAGCTCACAAAACAGATTTTCTTTTTTTTTCTCACTTTGATTGCGACCGTGAAAATGTGGCTGAAATCAAGCTGTAGACCTACTAAAGAGGCAGACATGCAGGAGTTGTCAGTAACATGCAGATTGAAACTATATGCACCACACATATCTATTGGCTAGCAAATTGGAGATCTGCTTAAGTTGCATTGATTTTTATTTTTGCATCTTAAAGGCAACAGAACAAGCTGAACCTCTGACATATTTAGATATTCAGCTTTCTTTACAAGCTGCTGTACTCAGTAACTGTCTGTCTGCGGTTTGATGCTGGGCAGGTACCATAGAGTGGGGTTCTAACCCTTTAAAAAGCTGCCTGGGCTTTTGCAAGGCAGAAAATCAAAACAACAAGCTAAAAGAAGCTAAAACCTCTGAGGCCTGCAGAGCTGTTGAGTCTGTTTGTCACGATGAGCAGCCCCTTTCACATCACAAATATGTGATACATTGCTATTTCAAAAATAGTGCATTAGTGCAGCTTTATGGTTGCATGGTGAAAATGTGCGCTCCATCTTTTGTGCAGTATTTTCATGTGATCAGGAATCAGCAAGGCAGGTTCATCAAACAGATGCAGGAGGTGGTCTGTGTGACTTTGTCTCAACATGACATTGGTAAAGAACTCGAGGACGCTGCTATTGTGTCCCTGAAATGAGATGACCTGTCGGTGACATCCCCTCAAAAGGCCTTGGAAAGGACACAGTAAAAGAGCAGGTTTTCTGTTTATGCTAGAATCAGCATAAGACTTGAATAGATGGAGCAGAACAGGTTGGTATGGAGTCTAACCTGTTTGCCCTCTGAGCTGATTGTCCCCTATAGATCCACTTCCTCTCTTCAGGAGCACAAAACTCTCATCCACAATCAAAAGAGTATTGACTGTGTATTGACAAGTACTCAGCCAGCAGTGGGCAGAGTCTTAAATCAATGACATGCCTGTTGTACATGTTTGCTGCTTGTTGTGAGTGTGATTTGCCACCTTGAGCGTCTGTGTCAAATTGATTTGCTTTTTAACAAGTGTGTTTAAAATACTGAACGATAAAAAATTGCAACTGAAGTGTATTTTTGGTTTCATGCATGCAGAGAAGCTATTAAAAAGGCAAAAAGATGAGTTTATCACAAATCTACGTCACTCAGATAATCTTCATTGAGGATGATGGAAGGCTTGTTGTCCACTGACCACATAAAAGGCATTTTTTTCTTAACCCTAAGTGGATGTAAAACACCTGACATGTCTGCTACACTCCTGCTCACATTGAACATAGAAGCACAAGATTAAATTTTCTATCTTGGTAGGGCTATCTGAGACTTCGGGGCATGTAGGAACTATGGATTTATCACTGTAGGTCCTTGATGATAATATTTATTGTAGTTTAAGACCTTGTTTCTCTTCTGGTTCAGTGTTATCTAACAATCAAGAAGCTATGTAATCCTTTCTTTATACACCTGCCCAGTGGAGATTTATTCAGTACAGCCAGGCATCTCTCTGGTCTTGTTACTGTATGTCAGATAATATAATAAAAAAAAGGTGGAGCCCAGCACACAGAGGGATTGTATCTAGCCACAAATATCATTAAACACCCCAGGCAGCAAGAGCAGGCAGACTTGTGGACTTCAAACATGTCTCTGTTAGATCTGTAGATATATGACGCGTACTTCACAACTAAGCTTTATTTATGCTCGAGTGCTTTATGCATCTGAAACGATTACTATTCATCACAAGCTGGCAGGGGAAACTTTAACAGCCATCAAGGCTGAATATACGGGAGCCAACATTTTCACCTCCGTTCCTCCAGAACTGCAGGAGACTGGCGCAACATTAATGTAGGATGTCCTGAGGGCGTCCTGCTACACGGGTGGTGTCGGGGTCATGGTGTCATGTGGTTGTGAGTGTTTTTCGTGGCATCAGTTAGCACACTCCACAGCCTTGGGTTGAATGAATATGAAAGCAGACGGGAGCATCCAGCAGAGAAGGTAGAGGGAGTCTTGTCTTTCTGCTTGCCTCATCCCCTCGTCTCCTGCAACTGTGAAGTGTCAAACTAAATGTTTCCTCTTTGAAAAGGTCACTAATCTTACATGCGTCACACTGATGTTTTTTTTTTTTTTTTACTCATTTGCGGAAACCATAACTCTTTCACACGTGATAGACATTTCTGACGTGGAGGAAACTGGTAGTAGTACACAGCTAAAATGTTATTTCAGTTTTGAGTGAATGATATGGATAAAATCTTTTATGATGCTATGTGTAATTTTATATTAGATAAGTATATCAATACTTATCTACTGGGGACTTTATTACTTTAATTTATTTATAACAGAAAGCCTGTGTAACAGCAGAGGTATGGAGTTGACGGTCGTGTACATTTACATTTTTTTTTTTTTTTTAATCTGTCCCCTAATCCTGTGAAATAATTCCTGAAAAATCGGAGCCCTTTACAAATCCTGTAAATCCAATGTTATCATTAAACAGTCCTGCTGATTAATTTGTAGCATTGCCCCAAATGACCCAGTGCCACCAGATATTAAAGGAGTAGTGTATATAGTATAGTATAATATTATATAAAGTGTTGTCATATTGCTCCACCCTAACTCGAATCATGCATATTTTACCAAGACCTAAAAAGTCTGATACTGTATTATAGGCATCACTCACATCAGAACCACTCAGACTAGTATTTCACTTTAATCCCACAGACATTTTCCTTCTCTAGTCTTCAGCTTTTTCCACAGACTTAGCCGAATGCTTGGCACATGTCACTTCCTCAGCAGTTTCCAAGTCAGCCAGAGAAAAGAAGCTGCAGCTTCCTGTCTGATGTGCACTTTGTTTCATCTTCACGCAGGCAGGGGGGCAGAAGGGTTAACCAGACTTCATGTAGGATGTCTGTGTTGTGTGGTGTGTTTATGTCTTGTGTTGCTTTTTGTAGAAGTGTAAGGAAAATTCTTCGGAAGTGGTGCGATGTCTTAGTGAAGAGGCTCATTAGCAGCCAAACAAACAATTTCATAAGAGTGTCAAGCAGATTGGCAGTACATGCTTTTATTCCTTCTTGCATAGCTTTGTATTCACCTCTCCAAGTCACCATTAATTTATGAGAAACAGCGAGGGGTTTTGTGCTTTGTCCGGGTAATGTCTAGGTTACTAATAGCACAGATATTGATAAGGTAGATAATGTAACTAAATACAGTCACATTATTAAGTAAACATACAAAATAGGGTTTAAAAATAAAGCCACAGTCACTTAGTGTGGGCAGAAATATGACTTTAAGTTGCTGTTCAGACTATGAATTGGTCGTTATGTTGATTGCTTGAAAAGTGACATTGCATGTGTTATCATGCAACACAGCCTGCAATCTGCTACTTTTATCCATGGTCATGTTCCCACATGAATTAAAGATTCAAGGCTTTTTAATTATTTATTGTCATTGAGAAAGATGTTTTGGTTGGTTTCCCACAGTCTTGCCGCGCTGGCTTTCAAGCACCCACCTGTGCATTCGTGTGTGCACACTGGACCAACTCCCGTCAAAGCTGTCACCAGACAAGCGGGCTGCGACGATGATTCATTCATAAAAGGGCCTCATTTAATTACTCCCAAATCAGGTCACATGGATACCCAGGAGGAGCCGCTGCTTTACAGCGGCAGTGGGCGATGAGATCTGAGCCACGCGTCACATCACTAACCACTTTTCAATCCCCACGGCTCTCCATTCACGTGAACAGGATTTCAATCTTCACAAGTTTCAGGTGCTCACGCAAAAGAGATTTCTGCCCACCTGGTGTGTCAGAGCTGGCCTAATAAACCTGTTTATGTATTTAACACTGTGGGGACACTTGGTATTCCTGACAGACATTGCCAGAGACAAGTAATCACAGGAATACCCGCTTTTTATTAAATCTCCGGCACTTTTAAGATGCTCTCTTGTTTGTTGTCAAGGTTACCATAATCTGTTGAAACACGGGCATCTCTTACACTAGTCTGGGATGATCCACACTATTCTGTCCCCACCAGGCCTTTTTGTCCATTAAATTTCATCTCATATTTGCGATGTATGAAATACCAGCTTCTGAAATGATGATGAGCATCTTCTTTCAACTGGTAAAAAAAAAAGAAAAAATAGCAGAGATTGGCAGCTGCAGATGTCTTGAAAAGTTGCTGCAAAAAGAAAAATAGATAGTTTTTACCATATCTGTTTGTGGTTACTGATTGTTATTTCATACTCCACACTGGCGGCATTCTGATCGGTTGTGTTTTTGTTGCATTGCATTTTTTGCCCATCCCTCACCTAACAATAAAAACAAATTAATTACAAATCAAAAGCTGAAATCTCTTATTCACAAAATTATTCAGGCCTTTTGCTGTGGCACTCCACACAGTGGTGAGGTGAATCCTGTTTTCTTGAATTATCTTTGGGATCTAGAATTTGATTGGAATCCACCTGGGGCAAACCGGATTGATTGGACATAATTTAGAAAGGTACACACTTGTGTATATAAGGTTCCACATTTCACCACTGAGCGTAGTAATAACCCATAACGATCTAATGAAAGCATGTCTTTAGAAAAAAAAAAGTATTAAAATTGATTAAAAATCATTTTTCATTTACAGAGGTATTCAGACCCTTAATTCACCCCTTTATAGAAGCTCCTTCTTTGGCAGCAGTTACAGCCTCCAGTCCTCTTTGGTAAAGTCTCTACAAGCTTTGTACACTTGGATTTAGTTTATCCCATTCTTCATGGCTGGGCCACTCAAGGACAGTCAGAGACTTGTCCCAAAGCCACTCCAGTATTTTCTTGGCTGTATGTTTCAGGTCATTGTCGTGCTGAAAGGTAAGTCGTCACCCCCCGTCTCAGGTCGCGTACACTCTGGAGCAGGTTTTCTTCGAGCACCTGTCTATCCTTCCTTTAGTTCTGACCAGTATCCCTGTCCCTGCCCCTGAGAAGCACCCTTTTAGGGTGATGCTTCTTCACCGTAGAGATGATACTAGCCGGGTGATTAGCAGTGCCTGGTGTTTGCCACACACAACTGGGCCACACAGTGTTTGGAGTTCTGCCCAAAGGGTTCAGTTTTTGTCTCATTATACCAGAGAAACGTTTTCCTCATGCTCTCATTGTCCTTCAGCAAACTCCAAAAGGCCTGTTGTATGCCTTTTATTCAAGGTGGCTTCAGTCTAGCCACTCTACAATAAAGATTTTATAAAAATGCTGATGAGATGATCGTGCTTATGGCAGGTTCTCCCAAGGCTGCAGAGGACTTCTGAAGCTCTGTTAGAGTTACTGTTGGGTTCTTGGTCACCTCCCTGACCAAGGTCCTTCTTGCCTTGTTGCTCAGTTTGGCCTTCAGTCATGGTGGTTCCATACTTAGTCCATTTCACAGTTATCAAGGCCATTGTGCTCCTGGGAATACTCAAAGCTTTAGAAATGGTTTTATACCTTTGGTCTCACCACAATCTTATCACGGCAGTCTGCTGAGTCTTCATGGCTGGGTTTTTTCCTCACATGCAGTGTGTGTGGATCTTTCTGAACTATGTTGTATCAACTCAGTTTTCCACAGGTGGAGTTCAATCAAATTTTAGATACATCTCCTGAATTCTTAAAGCAAAACAGGACGCAGCTGACCATGATTTGGCAAATCACATCCAAGGTCTGAATCTTTTGTAGATGGGAGATTTCAGTTTCTGATTTATGTGTTGAGTGTATCCGGAAAACGGTGATTTTATCCATTTAAAGTCAAGTCTACAGCGCAAGGAAGTGTGCTAAAAGTAAAAGGGTCGGAATACTTTCTGAAGCCACTATGTGACGAGACAGACAGAGAGACACTATGGCAATGTGAGCATTAGGCAGGCATGTCCGAGAGTACAGGGGTTTACAACTGGGCCATATACCTGCATTACACACTTGGCTGAAGGTTATACCTCCAGGTTTAAGGTGAGCTCAAATATCAGTTTGTCAGAAATGCAATTGAAGAAACCTCAAAATACTCCCATCATGGTGAGGACAAATCGCTTCTCCATGCCCCGCAATGTGAGGCCCATTAACTGAGGGAATGAACACGATTGAGGGCCCGTTTCTACCCGAGCAGGCAAAGGGCAGACTGGAAGATAAACGACTGCTGGACAGTAGGAAAGGACAGCAAGGAAGTCGAAAGGACAAGAGGAGGAGAAAGAGTCAGTGGTCGTCAATATGAAATACAGACTTTATACACAATAGCTACTTTCATTTTCCGTATAAATGTTAAACAATAAATTTTATTCTTATATTGTTAACAGTGATCATAACTTTCACATAAAAAGTCTAGCAGGGGACAGGCAAAGAGACAAATTGTCCATCCAGTGAAGCTTCACCTTGTCAGAAAGTAAATGGTTTTACTAACTGTAACTATAATGTGCCAATCTTGCCCTCAGGTCTCATTGGAAATGCAGTCGCAGGTAAATTCACCCTGTCACAATGTGAAACCCCCGGCCATAAACCACCTCGGGAGAGCTTTTATCAGTCTTAATGCACTCTTCAAAGAGCATCCTTCACTCTGCATGTCCCACCGAGAGGTGCTGCTTGACCGCAGGCAGAGGCTACTGTATCAGTTTCGCTTCACAGATGATGAGAAAGACCATTTGGGTGACCGATGAGCATCTTAACCTTTAGGGGTCAGCGAGTGTAACATCAGAGTGATGGTCATCCAGTCCTGAGCCCTGAGTACACTTCTTTACGTGTTTTAATATTGGATACTGTCAGCAGATTCGCAGTCTAATATTTGTCTGACTGTGCCGGGAGGACATTGTATTTGACCCTGGACGTTTTACATTTTGCATCTGTGCTGACTATAGACATCTACACATGCAGTGCTCTTCGTACACAAGCTCTTTCAGTCTAGCTTTCAGTTCTTGATATACAATTTCAGAGGGGACTGTCTGAGTCACATTTTCTTCACAGGCCATTTTACTGCAAGCAAACATAGCACCCCTGTTCATCAAATACAATATTGCATCCCCACTCCCCAGTCTCCCAACAAGACCCTTTGATGTCAAATTGACACTTTAGTGAACAGCACTTCATGGATTTGATATTGCCTGGCAACTGCAGAAACCCCTCTCCTTGTGGCTTCTTCAGGATGAGGAGCGGATGGTAGCAAGGACGGTTTAGGTGGTGGAGACGAAGAGGAAGGATGGGGGATGTACTGTATTAACCATAATGGTGCTGTATGATGTAGGTTTCTGTTTGGCTTGCCTCCAGGCAGTGGAGCAAAATTAAAGCCCAGAAAATCGGATTATGGAGTCCCTGGGGGTGGGATGCCCAGTAGCCAGCTGATGAGCGCTCATCTACTCTTAGCTGTACTCCGCACAGAGAGCCCTGCTGTTGGCTTGGAGGCCAATTTATTAACAATTATTGCTCGTTAGTGTAGCTTCCTGCTAGCGAGAGGGGGCTCCATGGCTGAGACAATAGCCAAGGTCTGTTGTCTTGCAATTATCGCAGTTTGAGGGAAGGCAGTGGTTTGATATATTGTCTCTGAATTCTCTGGCTTTGCTGATTGCCAATTTGCTGTGAGGACACCCATTACCAGTGACACCTGTATTGCAGACTGAGTTATAAATATGTAATAATGTAATATTATTCCACTTCTTATCTCAACCAGTCTATGTCAGTTCATATTTCACTGCTAAGATAGTTAGGCGCTGCAGTGTTGAGGTCTATTAACTGGATGTGCTCCTGAAATACTGTACATTGTATTGTGGTGATGTAGAAAAAACAAGCTATAATGCTGAAACTCTCAGGTCTCCATTATAAGTAAGACATAACAAAATAGTGAAAACCTATGATAATTTCCTTGGACTTATGATGATGTCCAACCAACACATTAAGACCAAAGATATGAGGCTTATAATAACCTAAGACACAAAAAGCAGCAAAATCTGTGAAAATTTGATTTGTTTGCTTAAAAAACAAATCTAAAAATAAATTCATTACCCAAAGAGTTGGAAATTATTTTACTGTCAGCCAACTAATTAACTAATTAACTAATTAACTATTAATTTAAGTTCTAATTATGTAAATTAAGAAATTAGGAAAACTATATATCATAGGGCTGCAACTTTAATAATTTGAAAATATTTAATAAAATATCCAAATAGTGAAAAATGACAGATGAAGGCAGTCCAAAACACAGAGACATTTCTTATACAGTGATACAAAACATAGGAAAGCAGCAGATCGTCTTCTTTAAGAAGCTGGAAACCAGAAAATGTATTTTAACTTGAGTAATAACTTCAGCAATTAGTTATCAAATTATTAAATTTCTAGGGCTCACCTAATTGATTGATTGAAAAAAATATTTACTATACTAAGCCTATTGCCATTATGTGCTGTAATGGTATTTACAGCTTGAGCTCTCCTTAACAATGTGATTCTTTATTTCCAGCAGAAATAAAAACCACATAGCAACACATCGTCCACTCGTGAAGCAGATAAACACTCAATGAACTGCATCAGATGCAGGTAGGTTACCCATCAGCCATAGAAACCCTCCTTTGCCTGCAGTGAGCAGTCTCAGCGCAGTCAGCCCTGCCCAGGCTCCTCACTGGAGCTGCTCACACAAAGGAGCTTATTGTATAACTGTGCCTCACTTTTAATGAAGCAGCGCTCCTGCTCTCTCACGCTCCTCCCTCTTCTCTTGTCCCCTCCCCTGTTTCCACCTCCCTCATGAATATCACAGCGCTGTCCCACATTATTCATGAGCTGGTGTCGGCGTAGTCATGTGCGCCGAGGCTGAGGAGGAAAAAGGGGGGAGTGTCTCAGTGAGCGAGAGTCACAAGTCCGGCGTGCGAGTGTGTGCATGTGTGTGTGAGTCTGTGAAATAGAGGGAGCGGGAGAGGAGAGAGGAGACACACTGGCTGATGCTGAAACGGCTGCTGCTACTTGTACCACTGCTGCCAAACCGTTCACATCTGAACCTTTCATCTGTTTGACTCAGCTGGAGCTCTCTGTTCCTCTAAGCTGAGGCTGTCTATGACTGTCTGAATGTGTGAATGGGATGCCTGAAAGAGATGCTTGCTAAGGAGTGACTGATGAGAACCAGCGCTCCGGTGTGGAGGGTGACCCCCTGTGTCCGTACCACCACTGCTCGGGGAGAATTGGACGCCTGGCGTTTCCACGACTACTATAATGGGCTGCAATCTGTGCACTTTACAGAAGCGAGAGGAACACTACAAGCTGCTGTATGAGATTGCACAGGTGAGCAGAGGCACGGCCGACTCTGGCATCGATTGCGTGTGTTGTTGTGCGTGATTATTGTGGAGTGATTTATTATGCATGCTGTGCAGAGAGCAGTTCAAGGCTACTGCTGCTGCTTGTTTTTGGAAAGAGCTTCCAAACCAAGACAGGAGCCTTGTTGGGAGTGTTTTAGGGAGAAGTTGGAAGAAGGTATGAATGAGGGATTAATACTCAAAATGAAAGTGAGGCAGAATACTGGAGAGAAAGGCTACTTACCCACCAGCAGATGTGTTTTGAGTAATGAGCAGTAGCTTAGAGAGCAGCTAGTGTGCAGCCCATTCATCCTACTGGAGGAGCTGTGCTGAGGGAGCAAGTTTTTTTTATTGATTACAAACACCTGGCTACATGAAGAACATTTTACATGGTATCTGAGCCAATTGCCTTGTCCTCAAATGATGATCATGTGTCCTTGAAGATATTTGGTCTTTCATTAAAAGTTTTCTTTTGGCAATTTTAGAGTGTGACAGTTTCGTGGCAGCAGATTTATTTAATTTTTTTTTAATTATTTCTTGGACAACACTTAGGTCTTAACGGTATTGATCTCAGTACACAAACACAACATACATTTATGCAACTATTACAGCTTCCAATTCATTTTTGCTTTTTAAGATTACTGACGCAACTGCAGGAGAATTTAGCGTTTTCACGAAATCCATGCTCTGCTTTCTATATGAAATTAATTCTGGGTATTTAGTAAGTGAACAGAAATAAATAAGTAAATAAATAAATAAGCAGATAAACAGGTATTCGCCTAACCACCTCCAGTCTCCCCATCAACTTTCTTCCTGTGACAGGCTAATGACTGTGAAGCTCAGTGTCTCCTGTAAGCAGAGTAGTGCTCATCTCCCCTTCAAGTAGCGCCTGCCTTCACGCTACTGTGATCACAGCCTCATTAGCTGTTTTATACAACCATCCTGTGCATTAATTACACGTGGAATATCTCTCTTTACCCTTGTGAAGTGACAGGATGCGAAGAAGCGGGGGAGGTAAACTAGCTTGGGTTAACCACTGCCTGTAGCTTTCAGCTCATGTACAACTTGAAAAGCCCTCAAACTGTGGTGACGGACAGCGCCAGTCAGATTTTAAACTGCATGAATGATCGGCAGTAGCGGTGCTGCAAGCTTCTATATCAGCAGTGAGGGAGGTTGCATTCGCTAATGGTCTGTTTCATAATAGCAAACAGGCAGCATTGACAAGAGACCATGAAGTATGAGTAGGTAGCCACCACAGTGTCTGCCTTTCCTCAGAAGGACCATAAAAATAGTGCTGTCTTGGTGCTTATCTTGGCTTCCGTGCCTCTCTCCGCACCAGTTGTTAAGGAACGGCGTTCCCTCCTTTTCTTGTGGTTTAGCAGAGGGGATCAGTATCCGCCAAGTGGGCCAGTCTCCAGGGCACACTCGCTGTTGACAGGAGCTCTCTGGCATGTCTGTCCACCCACTGATATAGTGAGCTGGTTCAGGCAGGAGCTGCAACATCAGCACCTACTTTCTGATCACCACTGTGGGAGGGAAGGCGGGAAGAATATAGAACATAGAGGATAAAGACTGGGGTGGGAATAGAGAGTAAGCCGTTAAAGATGCTGTTGATAGAGAAAATACAAAGGAGGGGAGAAGGGCAAAAGGGAAATTAAGGAAAGTAGCAAACACACTAATGACATTAATGCAGGCAGAGGGGTAAAGAGAAGGAAAAAAGGAGACAAAAATAGAAATGGACTTTGGCTTAAAAGATTTCACCAATAAAAAAAAACAATATACCTCATGAAAAAAACACCTTTTCTCACAGTCTTGCATGCACACATTCACATGTCTTCTGAGATTACAAAACAAGCAGTACACTCTCAGCAACAGCATAGCAAATATATAAAAACAGCACCGCTACTGGTAGAAATGAAGAGGAAGGTAGACAGGGAAGAGAGTCTCTTCCAGGAAGTGGTGCTTTCCCTGCAGCTATAGAAGTGTGTCACCGTGTCTTTGTGGTCCGGAGAAGTGTGTTGTGACAGCGGGACTGCTCACCGCTCACAACACCGCCAACCTAATCCTCTTTCTTATATATCGTCTCATCTGTCTACCTTGCTCAGCTTCTCCTTGCTCAGTTCTTTATTCTGTGTTTTTTGTCCTGCCTGTCTGCTGCTCAGAAACATACACACACACACACACACACACACACACACACACACACACACACACACACACACACACACACACACACACACTACTCTACTCTACTCTTGTGATTATTCAGTCGATGAATGTGTGTATGCAAATGAGGCAGAAGTGGTTTGCTGGTGTCACAGCGTGACTGACCGGCCTTGCAGCAGGTTGATTTGAGGAGCAGGAATCAGTCACAGTGGTTGGTTAGACACCTTCCACCCCTTCCCTTCACACCCAGAAACAATTTTGACACTCTCCCCGTCTGCCTGACCCCAGTAGCTGTGGGAGATTTATGAGTAGCTGACTCCCTCACTCTCTCCATCCACCCTTTCTCTCTGTTCTCACGGCTGTGGGTGTCCTGCATGGAAATGTGTTCACCTTTCTCAGCTGGCCTGCAAAGCTATCTCACAAGGCTGACATTTTTTATTTATTGGATCAGCTTTCTTGCCTGGACAAGAGTATACATGAATCTTCCTGTAGCCTTTCTCTTTTTCTCACTTTCCAAACACGTGCTTTATTTCTTATACCATCTTTTGTGCACCTTTGTTTCTTTGTCTATCTGTCTTTCTTTCTCTTGTTTGATTCCACTGATCTCTCATTTTCTTTGATTACATTTGTTCCAACCTTTGCTCCAGGCTGCTCTCTGCTGGATTCCACTACAGTTAACAAGGATGAAACTTTATTGAACCTTTTGACCTGAGGTTCAGCAGCTCTTACACCAGGGTCAGCTAGACTCTTACAGCCTGCATTCTCCACTGGGATGCCAGCGATTTTTGCAGACAATAACATACTGTAGTTGATTCGCTCTGTGATCTGGCAGGGCTTTGTAATTCCCATTGTGTCCGTGAACCCCCCTCGTGAGTGTCACACATTGTCTGTGCACCGCTGAAACCCAGTGATGTGTGGCTTTTTTGGGGCTAATTAGCAGGATGGCAGATGTTGATGAGGGGAGCGATGCAGCGTAGCTCTGTTATGTGGGAAGGAAGAGATTTTTGCAGTCTGCAAGTGTGTTGATGCATTAACAGTCTGCAATGTCTTTTGACAAAAGCCTTTTTTGCAAATAGTGATCAAAACAAAAAAGGACCCAAAGGGACAGCAGTAGGTGTCAGAACTCAATAGTTAACGATGATGTTAAGCTACCACTAGGCTACAGTAGCAGACAGCTCCTCTAAATGTTGCTGGGGAATGTATTTCATCCTTCACAGTGCAGCACAAAGTGTAGACCCTCCATATCTCATTATCCTGTTTTGTAATTTTCTTTTTTGTTACTGGAAGTTTTGAAAGTAGCATAGCCAGTTTTATAAGTTTTATTATACAGGAGCAGAATCGCTCTCCGCTGCATTTGAGAAATAAATGGAAAGCAGCTTCCCAGCTCAATGAGGCACAGCAGTCCCTGATAACTTGCTGATGCATATGAATGAGAATGAAGCACCCACAGCATGCACGCACACACACACACACACACACACACACACGTGTATATATCTGTGTACAGGAAAACACAGCAACAAAACACAGTGAATATTCTAACTATAAAGGCTATAAAACTGTGTTCATGAATTTTAGAGTGTGACAGTGCTCATGAGGCCGGCTGTAATGGAATCTGAGGGTTTAGCGACGTCGTGTTGAGCAGTGTCACCAGGTTGACAGGATGGGACAGACAGATGTGAAATGAAGCAGATCTGGAATTCATTTGTTTCCGGGGTGAAGGTGATTCCCAGGAGCTTGGTCCTGCCGTGGGCCGTGCACGGCTTCTTTTCTGTGTAGTGGCACCAGATGTGAAACCTGTGGACCGGAGAAGGTCTAAGGATGACACAGCTGACTTGCTTCTGCTCCTGCGACACCACTGGCCATGTGTGTAATGGATATGCATTCAGTAAAAGGTTGAGCAGCTATCACAAGAGCCAGGCGTTCTGAGAAAGGAGTTGGCAAGCTGTGCTAGGCTTCATGGATCATCTCATACAGAAAGCCTGCACCAGAGTCTACATTTGTGTAAGCAAGGGTATTAGTTTTGCATGTACTGTATAGAGCTGCAGAGAGGGTGAGGATTTCTTTTTGTCAGCCAGGTTTTTGAAAGTAAAAGTTTATTTCCTGCATAAACTTTATTTAATCCGTACTTTTCAAAACAAAGTTACACAGCTCTATACATGGTTGATCTGGAATTAAAACATTTCTTAAATAAGGCAAATACAATCAGCCAATTAGTAAAAATAAAATGGAATTTTAAAAAAGCCCCAACAATGAAGACAACAATAATAAGACAATAAAACAATGTTCTAGACTTAAATATAAATACATTTACATACATTTTATGAAGTGATTCGAAAGATGTCACTGATTTCGCAAACCTCAGATCCTCGGGCAGAGAGTTCCAGAGCTGAGGCTGCCCTCTGGATCATAGGGGAGCAGCAATTCAGCAGTGTAGCTGGGAGCTGAGCCATGACATGCCTTAAAGGTGATCAGTAAAATCTTAAAATCCGTTCTAAAACTGATTGCTAACCACTGAAGAGAAGCTAAAACAGGGCTGATATGATCTTGTCTGCTAGTATTTTTTTAAAAGCCGAGCAGCTGCGTTTTGTATTAGCTGAGGGTGTGCGATAGTTTCTTGGATTCAGCCCTGAATACACTGAATTACAATAATCTAACAGATGAAATAAAAGCATGGATGACCTTCTCAAGATCAGGCCGAGAGAGAAAAGACCTGATCTTTGAGATGCTCTTTAACTGATAAAAACATGATTGAACAATATTTGTGATTTGTTTTTCAAATTAAAGGTCACTGTCAAATTATCACACCCGGGTTTCTGGCTGCAGGTTTGATATTTGCAGAAAAGGATGCAAGTTGTTTCTGTAAAATAGGGACGGACTTTGGGGGTTGGAAGAAATTCATTTCTGTTTTGTTTTCAGTTCGATGGAGAAGGTTGTGGGGCATCCAGCACTTAAGACACGATAAAAGATGGCCATCAGTGAATGGCATTTTCTTTCAATTGAAACAAGATTTATACAAATTCAGTAACTATATAGTGCATTGTTTTGTTCCCAATTTCAACAAGAAACAAGTTTCCACAGCTATGATGAATCTTCTCTGTGGCTTATTAGTCGATTGACAGAAAATTAATCAGAAACCTTTGGTTTTTGACCATTTGTTGGTCAAAACAAGACATTTGAAACAACCTTGTGCTTTAGGCATGTTTCACATTTTCTGTTATTTTATAGACCAGGCAATGAAACAACAAATTGAGAAAATAATCTGTACATTACTTGATAATGAAAGAATCATTACAGACCTACCCTGAAAGAGAGATTTACAACAGAGGAAATACATCTGGAACTAGCAGTTCCTCCCACTTTGCTGTTTTATGAGTATGCATGTGTCTTTTATGGCTTTGATGGTACATTAGGTCTGTTGAACCTTGCTCTCACCCCCCACCACATCTTCAGCACTACGTCAAGACAGTTAGCTACAAATGTTCTCATCCATCTTCTTGTCCCATTATGCTTTTTGAAGGATGTCCCTCAACCATTAAAATTGATAGGAGTGAAGAAAGAAGGGGAGGAAGGGAAAAAAATTGCGCTGCTTGATTGATCTTGTGTCCACCCAGGAAAGATTAGCCTGAAATATAATCTGGGTTTTCTGCGCTGCTTTTACAATTTTCCAAGCAATACAAAGGTCCAGCTTTTTGAAGTTCTCATTAGATACATGGACAGACAGATGTATTCTTTATTCTTTTCATGCCTAAGTAGTATAAAGAACCATATTTCTGAGTGAGCCCCATTCCTAGCATCAATTCCAAAGCTTTCTCTGTGCTTCAGCCCACAGCTTCTAAGCAGATGCTTGATCTGTCAGCCAACCGTGTTTGATTACAACACAAATGGATGTCTGCAAGCTTTGCCGCTGCCTGTCTTGGGGTTTCCAGAGGCTGAAATTGAGATCTATATATGCTGAGATGATCTTTTTCCACTTAGGCCGTTTACAAAGGAGCTGTATTTACCTCCTTACTCTATATCTCTCCTCTCAGCGTCTAATGCTATTCCCATACTTATCAGGTTGAAGATTCTGCCATGTGTGTTGCATAACCACCTCACACTGACTGTATAATTTGAGATTTCATAGTCTAATTTTGTGTGAATCCCACATTAAATTGCTTGACTGCTCCTCTCTAATGGATCGCATTGGATTGTTTTTAAATACAGTGTTGTTTTTAGATAAGGGAAAATTAAAAAGGGAGTAAAAAAACAGATTTTGCTTTGTGGATACAGATGATGCCACATTTGCCACAAGACATGAAGTCAATGGGTTTTATCAGTCAGTGCACTAAATCTCACCATGGAGGAGCAGAGGGGATTTAAGAGGGAGCTGATGAATTGACCTTTTCCTTTTCATCTGTTTCTTATCTCAATAAGAACCCAGCTGACCTTTTCAGCCTCATATCAAGTCTCTGGACCCCCTCGTCTCCTTACACCTCTCCACCCCAACATGGACATAGCTCTTCAAAATTAGTTTTATCTTCCGTATGTGCCTCCTTCTGTACCGGTTTCTTTCATCTCACTCACAGCTATCGCTGAGGAAGAGCCACACAAACAAGCCATGACCATACCTTTTCCCCTAAGGACCCAAAGCTGTTTATCAGAGAATACATTTCTCTACATCTCACTGCTGGGTGCCAGAAGCAGAAGTACTTGTTTGGCTGTTTGCTGTTGTGAGGCAAGGGCCCTGTGATAGGAGGTTATCATCTAATGTACGTGCACAGAAACAACAAGATGCCAATTATAGAAGCAAACAAAGTCCTGGACATCATTATACTCATCCTCCTTCCTTTTTTAAAATTTCCATCACTTTATTGATTCATTGAGATAAAAGTAATCTCACTCTGGGTAAGTCTCACTTTGGCAAATGAGGATGACATCAGTGTGGTGTCATCCGTGAGTAATACTGAGCCGTGTCTTAGCGCATGTTTTACTTTCACATGCTCATCAAGATCAAAGGCCGTCAACTTCAATCAGACGGGAGGAACGGCAGAGAAAAAGAACTACATGCCTGAGTTTTCAATGCCAATCCCCAGTGAACTGGAGTGTCTATTTAATGAATTGAACCCTATGTAAGATGACTCAGTTTGTGTGTGTGTGTGTTTACTATATTTGTGGGATCCAAAAACTGGGAGCGCACTGTAAATATGGCGTCTGACAGCTTTGTGAGACCCAAAACGCTGAATGCCACACCTTCAAATTAGAGCTGTGTTGATAAAATCGATTCTCCTATTCTGAATCGATTCTCATTTTATTATGATAGATTGCGTACGTGCTCGCGTACGAATTCGCGTCATCGAATTCACGCATGCGCGCGTCCGACGATGTTCATCTTCAAATGGCGCAAAGAAAGCATAACCTATCGCTGAGTTAGGAGTAGTATGAGATTGTCAGAGGCGGGCCTACCGAATAGTTGTTTGAGTATTTCTTTTGGTTTGTGTTGTAATGTATTGGTTCAGAAACCTAGAGACAAGTAACGCAACCGCTCACCAATGACTGCACTTCATTGTTGTGTGTCATTATGTATCGTTTCATTACGTTACAACAAAGAAGTCAGCTTTCATGCATTCCCCGTTAACGCTGCGGTACGGGCAGAGTGGATGCAGAAGATCCGGAGGGATGACTTAAACCCGACCAAAAACACTCGGGTCTGTAGTCGGCATTTTAAGCAGACTGATTTTCATGTGACTGTTAGTGAAGACATGGGCAACTCAGCAATGAATTAAAGAAGTTTTGACCGGAAGCACTGGCCCACACACTCAAGTTCGGTCGCCATATTGTGCAAGAAGCGAATTATGTTAATGGATTATGTTAATGACGGGTCCCTGTGAATATAGCAAAACAGGGGCGTATGTGTGGTTAAAGAGAACGGCATGTTACTGTGCCTTCGGGGATATAAAATATTTCCTGCCCTAGTCTTTTTTTTTACCATATCTGCCAGTAAACAAAGGACAAAGGAGGCACATTTTTCTGCCCCCATTATTATTAGCCATGACTTGTTGCCCTCAGTGTAACTCAGAACATGACATTATGCATTTCAAAGCAGCTTTTTATTTTTTTTTTCCTTTTACACACACACACTCATACACACACAGACACAGCTCTGGTGTGTGCATGCATGTCTGTTTATGGAAATATGAGTATGTGTGTGTGCACAGAAAATATGTGTGTTCCCAGAATTATTTGTGTCGCTGTCTAAATTGGTTTGCATCTGTGCTTGATTGCTGCAAATATCTATGTGTATTGTATGTTAATGTGTGTATGTGGTGGCTTTTATGGGATACTTTGGACTGGTTCTGCTCTCAACTTCTGCGTGTGTGTGTGTGTGTGTGTGTGTGTGTGTGTGTATCATGTTTAGAGTGCGAACAGTCCTGACAGCTTGTGTTTTTCACTACAAACACTGATGAAAACAAAGAACTATGGGATGCACACAGGGGGCTGTGCATCTGCATCCAGGGTGCCTCTTAGCTGATTATCTGTGTTTAAGCAGACAGAAGGGCCCTCATTAATTTATTGCCATTCATGTGAACGCATTTTCCCTTCTCTTCCCAATTAGAGGGGATTGTATGCTTGGAAGGAGAGGGATTTAAGCTAGAAAAATATTCGATATATGTAACAGCCATAACAACTTTTAAAAGTTATGTACCTCTGAAATCCAAATGCCTTGAGAACTTATTTTTCCCAGACAGCTTGTATTGAGTAATGTGATCCTACATGAACTTGCAACCTTCTGCCAAAGCTGCAACTGTTTTGGTTCTGTCAAATGGGAGATTTCCATATTTGTTGTTCATCTCAGTGATTTGAAGAGAGTCAGGGCTTTGTTAGGGAAAAAAACAATTAGAATTTAGCAATCCATGAATTAAAATTATGGCAGTTGTGGGGTTGTTTAATTTTTTTTCTTTTCTTTTTTTGCCAGTGTCCCAAAAGCGGTTCCTTTCTTTCTGCAACTTGCTGACTTTATGGCATTTATTTCTCACTTCTCTCTCGGTCTCTGACAGACTCATATTAGATAAGGACCTCCCTCTTGACATTTGGTGACCAGTTAATAAGAAAATGTTAACCATCAGGGAGTTGCCACAGTCAGTCAAATCTGTTCAAACTACACCCACACAGTCCAGATATAGCGAATGCTTTGAGTGTTAACCTTAATTTAAAGTTAAGTTTTTTTTACTTTAACTTTAAATTGTTGCTTATTTATTAGGAAAAGTTAGTTTCAAACAAAATGCATGTTTTAATGATGTCAAGATTTTTCCTTCTTGACCCTCACTAAGTGCTCAGTTGTGAAATACTTCAGCTGGCTTGAAGCGTTGGGGTCATATGGTTGAAATTATTATCAGTATTAACTGTATTTTTCCTGACATCAATATATTTGATATTGAATATTGGCAAAATATCACGTACAACTTCACATTGACTTTCAGAGCAGTGAACTGTTGCACTGTTCTGAGTTACATCATACAAAACATTGATACTTGTGTGAAACAAAAGCTTCAATAATAATTAATAGGTTCATCTAATCACAATATGATATCACTGAAAGTCAAATATCGCATTATTGATTTATATCCAAGTATTAGCCAGCTTCATCAAACAAACTAGGAAGATGTACAAAACATTTTCTTATTTCTCACTTCTCAAAGTGACTGATAATATTTATTGTCTTCATTTATTCGCGATTCATAGATCTGCATTATTCTGGGTGTTTTCAGTGCTGCACTGGATGGTGACGAAAACAAGCTCCTCTTTTCGCTGCTGGTGAAATGAGAGAGGACCTGACAGAATACGCAGGCTTTCTCTTATCTGTAAAACACAATGTGTTCGGCGTCCAGTTTCCCCTCAGCCGTAAGATATCAGTGCCAACATCGCCGCTGACATTTGGAGAAATAGGATGGTGTCAGGGCAGGGGCTGCCTGCGTGATCTATAGTTGATAAGAAACAGGTGACAAAGCCTCGAGCTCTTGTGGTAGATGCTTTCAGTGACGACCCTTTTTCACTCTTTGTCTGTCTTTTACTCTCCAGCTCTCCTTTTCTTACATTGCTCTTACTTCTATACTTCAACCTTTGCACAAGTCCAGTGACTCAGAAGGTGTGGATTGTCTATCACAGGTGTGTGTGTCTGTCACGTGTGTGTGTGTGTGTGTGTGTGTGTGTGTCTGTGTGTGTGCACACCAATGCTCATATGTCTGTGTGAGAGGATGACTGATGGTAGTGTAAGTCAGGAGATCAGTGTGTGTATGTGTTGGGAGTGGAGGAGGGGTGGGTGTCAGGGTGACACAAAGCCCCCCGGGTGAGGCAGCCATGCTGGGTGTCACTCCACAGGTCAGCGGGCACCCCCTGCAGCTCCCATGATAAGCCCAGCCTGACAGCCACTTGATGGGGAGGGTGACACACACTCACACCTCCCTGCTCCACAGCTCGCATGGCCAAGCCTTGGGGAGAAAAGCGATAAGAAGCTTCATGAATGCGGCTGCTGCAGTTACATTAGCTATATAACAGTCATTCCTAAGGGCTCAAATCCAAAGAAGCCTCAAAACATGAGAGGCCATTTGTATAAGGTATTATATCCCATAATACAATGGCAAGACAGCAAACCTTTAGCCGTACTTTTTTTATTTTTTAAATAAAGCTTGGGTTTCTGTGTTCAGGTTGCAACGTGGCCAAGTGTTTAAGCCCACGCTGGCGAGCAGAGCTGCGGCTTTATTGTTGCTGCCGCTGTCACACTGACACACTGACACAGTTTCAAAGGCCTTGTTTTAATGAGCTGTATTTGCAATGAGAGCATCCACAATGGCTTTTTAAAAACTCCAGCCTTTCTCGAATGGAATCAATGCCTCATCGATGCAGGGTGGGTTCCAGGTGACACCTCAGTGTAAATGTAATTTAATTGGATTGAAAAGTCTATTTAAAAGTCTGGTCACATTAGAATTTGAAGTTAGCGGGTCAGTGGGTTAATTGATTAGCAAGAAATGTTTCATATGGAAGAGCTTGTTTGATGTTAATCTCCATGTAATAAATCATGTTTGCAGCTGAAAGAAAAATAAAAGTGCCATATTAAAATTGAGCCACATTTTTTTTCTTTTTTTTTTTTAATGTATCAATACGAGTATGTGAGAGAATGGAAACTATTTTTACAACACAACACATTGTTGTGAAACAGCAGCTAGCAGAAGTTCACAGTAGGAAGTAGATCCAATCTTTGTGAGGTTGGAATGGTGACCGTGCTTTCTCCCCCGCAGCACTGCAGTCAACCCAGCACCTCCTCCTACACAACCCAGATCCTCTCACAGTCAGGCCTCCTTCCTCACAGCCTCAGTGCAGGCAGGCAGACTGACACACTGAGGAGGGGGCCACCTGCCTTATTCAGCTCCTTGTTCTGCAGAAACAAGAAGTTACATTCAGAGACTGAGTTGGTAAAGGCTTGTAAATGTGTTGCTTTCGACTCATTATAAGGCATTGAAATTTCATCATAAAGCCTTATAATGCCTTATCTAAATTTACAACTTGGGCTGCAGTCTCAAGGAACTGCCTGCCAAGAACAAGTTTGTACCTATCAGAATAATTCATAGACTTTTGTCTTATCTGTTTGTCTCTTCATTACCAGTTTGCATTTTTTTAACAGACCACTTAATCTGTCTTTCATGAACTGAGTCCCAGGCCCACCCACCTGGGAGCTCCAATCAAAGGCATGGTAAGTTACTGTTTACCATTATGGCTAATTCATAGTTTTAATTGGCCTTTCAGTGGGACCACTAATGGCCTTCCTCCTTCAAAAAAAAAAGTTTATATCCTTGCTGGTATGGGAATACCTCAGAGAGAGCTACAGGATGTGGCTGCAGAGAGGGATGTCTTGCCACCATGACCCAGACCTGGAAGCAGTGGAGAATGGATGGATGTACATGCGGACATATATACATTCTGACACACTTGAACTTGAAGACGTTTTGCAACTTACTGCACTATGGCTTTCAATTTGCAAAAATCGAATGAGTCTCAGTTTGTGAGTCTGACTGTCCTGTCTGTGTGAGAGAAACACAGATCAAGAAAGACGAGACAGAGGCTGGATGTCAGGGGAGCGCTGAGTGGTAGTCCATTAGTGTCACTGGCGTGTCACTAACTCTGAGTGTCATCGGTCCATGTCAGTTTCTCTCCATTGCTTGTCAAATGTGAAGTGGGAGTGGCTGCTGTCATCACACAGACATTCTGAGACATGCTTCCTAAAAAAAAAAGAAAGAAATAACAGACAGTGATTGATCAGTGCCAGAAGAGCACGCTGAATTCTAAAAGTCTGCTTTGGCCAAACTAACTCAGCAGCAAGTGATTCTTTATTTAACCGCGAATCAGGTTTGTGATCTATGCTAAGATCTAAGTTATGTACATTGTATATGGTTGTGTATTGACTTGAAATTGCCACCATTTCGCAGCAATAACAGTTAAACAAAGTGAATTTGATTTGAAAACAGTGTTTTCCTCAGAGGCGTGCCTTGGAACTGAAGCAGCCTGAGGGAATAGCACCGAAGTAATCAATAAAGGAATGTCTGTTTTTAGATGCTGAGTGCTTTTTAGACTGTTTGTGAATTAATCAATAACAGAATATATTTTTGAGATAGAGAGAAAAGGGGGTGGGATGAGGAAGGGCTACCTCCTCCACCTGAGGGCTGCTATTCATCAGGGAACTGACAGAAACCCGTAAAAAAAAAAGAGCAGACAAAAAGCAGGAAGATGGTTCCCACTTGACACTTGTGTGTGTTTATGTGTATGCAAGTGTATGTGTCTTTGCACAGCATAACATCATATCATGCTTTTTCGGCTCTCCACTAGATTTCCCTGCTCCAGGGAGAGAGTTGTATTTCAGGTAACAGTCTGGAAATATCCCAGTTGCTTGGGGAAAATCTATCACAGTTGCTTGTTCTTTGTACAGAAATGAATTTGGCAGTCACACCACTGAGGGAGTTCCGTTTTCCCCTCTGTCTGACAAGTCTACAGCCCACACCTCAGTGATGGCCCCAGGTGAATCTAAGATATATAGGTCCTCTTATGCCTGAAAATGGCCACTCAAGGCAGCAGTGGAGAAGTCCTTGGTCTCCAACTTGAAACCTTATTGAATACATATGTTGCTTGTAGTTGTGATTTACTGAAGGCGATCAAAACAACAAAAATATATTTGTACTGAAAGCAGGCTATATAAATGTTTAATATTAATACACAGTGGCATATAGGATAAAGCTGAAATTTATGCTTAGAGTGCAGGTCACTTGGGTTGTAAATTAAAGCCACTAGTAGGACTGGCATTCATGTTCAGCCATTTTGTCGAACAAGCCAAGGATGAATTGTGAAAGCCAACCATCTGTATGATTATAACACATGAATTGTCCCAGCACTTTAAATTTAGATGGTGGGAGAGAGGAGTTCTATCATCTCTGAAGTGACAAATCCCGACTATAGCACGTCTTTGCAAAACTGCTAAAGCAGCATATTTATTAATGAATACTGTATCTGCTGGGTGAGCAGGTGGGATCATTTACAGTCAGTTCCTCTGTTTAATATCTTAACTTGTATGTCCTAAAAAGCATTAGCTGAAAGACGGACCATAAATTGCTGCATGCTGTTTTTCCCATTAGTTAGCTGTAATGCAAAACTGCATTTTTACAGATAGCTTTTGGAGAATTAAACTCTCCTGTCCAGAAAATTGGCTATAATGTTCCTTCCATAAAGTATAGGAGTTGCATATTTTGTGAAATATAAGGGGTAAGGTACCACTCTCATGTCTGTTAACTCTAAAGTGCAAGCCATAGTCCATTAGTTTATATATATCTTTTTTGTTTAATCCATGCTCAAAAAGAAATGTGAAAGCAGAGGTGTCAGGTTAAGAAATAAATTATTATAAATATATATATTATAAATTTGTTCAGCTTTTGACTCTTTGTAACCTTGAACAGATGCAGGCTTCCCCCTGCGGCTAGTCTTTATCCTAAGCTAGTCATGTGCTTGTGCACCAGCTCATGGCAAGAAAGAAAATAAGCACATTTCCCAAAATGTTGAACAGCGGTTTTAGGTAACTCATATGATATGATTTTTGTGTTGCTTGTGGAGAATGTTGTTGCCTGTAAGGAGGCAAAACTGTTACCATTGCATCTTTGTAGACATCAAACGTGTTTGTTGTTCAAAGACAAACCCGATACTGTATGTGGCCAAGGGAGTGCAATTTACCTTATTTACAACCAACTGTTTGATTTGTTAAAAACAAGCGTAATTAATAACAGTAAAAATGTCTGCAGTCCATTTAGGAGTTCCAGTTCTGCGGCCCGAGTAGTGTGCATGCAGACTCTCTAGAATGATTTACTGGCACATCTAAATTAAGCAGAGCCATCATTAATCCATGTTAATAGTTACACCTCTGTTTTTTTTCTGCAATGACAAGTCAAACTGTCTGCTGATCCCAAACATACACCCATCAGCCACAACATTAAAACCAGTGGCTGGTTTTAAATGCTGTGACTTTATTTCTGCACCCTCTGGGCCGCTATCCTCCTGTGCTAAATGTTGGTGTTTGCCAGAAAATTAAATGCATAAAACAGAACAAGAGAGGAAACCCAGAGAACCAGATGTAGGCAGGCTTTAACAGGCTGCCCTGTTGCTGCTTGGGACCAATTAGCTTTTGTCATGACCAACTTCCACCCTGCCACCAGTTTGTATGTTTTGAACACAGATTTCTTTTCACTTGCAATATGGTTCATATTTTATTAGCTTCACTAATTGTCTCCAGCTACAGCCCTCCTCCGCCTGTTTCCAAGTCATAGAATTGTTATCAGAAAATCACAGTGGAACAGACGCTTTGCTCCCAAGCAGTTGCGCTCATCTAATTATAAAACACTAGGTAAATGTTGAGCAGATGCCCTCCACCAATACCCCCACCCTCCCCCTCTCTGCCTTCCAATTGAGAGAGCCATTTGGTCTCATTCTAGTGTTACATTGGCTCCACATGGAGTGGTGATCCTTGCCAAGCGGCTGCCATGGTATAAATGAACCTAATTGCTCGCCAACTCAACACACCGTCCGGCAGACGATAACAAAAGAAGAACTTCCACTTCAGCTAAAGTGGTATGCCATACCCTGCTGTGTCCCTGCCTTCTCTGTCTTCCTCTCCTTGTGGTACCTAGTTTGGGAGCTTGTGTCTGCAGTGAGGAAGCATGAGTGTGATGGTGTCAGAGGGTGCCGCACTACCTTCTAGTAACTAATAGCCTCAGTGTCCTTGCGCCTTGCACTTGGCAGGGCTGTGCCACAATTAGGCATCTGTTAGTGGTGAAAGAGAAACAAGGAAAATAGGAAATAGGGACGAGAAGGAGAGAGAAAGAGAAAATGAGACTTTTACCGGTTAATGTCAACCTGTGACCTGGATGTTTCAGAACTTATCAAAGCAAACCTGTCGGTGGCTGAAAACAGCTTCCAGTACATTAAATGGCTTTGTTATTCTCTTTGTGTGCTGCACATCGTGGTCCTTGAGGTTTCTATAATCTTGTTGAATTTTAATGTTGTTTTGTCATGTGGTTCAAACTGAATTCTCCCAAACACTTAAGTCATATATGGTGATAGTGACATATTGAATATTGTATTTTTGCTAAAAATGCCATCCCTAATTTAAGTGTATTTAAGAATTTGACGTTTTTTAGATCTGAGTCCGTGTTTCATCTCTCTTCCCAAATACTTATTATTACTTGGTTGCCATTAGTCTTCCATACTCCAGTTGTTTCTTTTGACTAAGTAAAACTTAATGTTGCAGAGGAGGGAGTAATCTGCTTTGCTTGACCTGTTATAATGAACAGCATTGCAAGCACCACTTAATTGTACTTGGAACTTGGACAGAGTATGAACTTTGAAGTAGGGCCAGAATTGAATTCCAGGAACTTCTTGCCAAAGTGCAGAGAGAACAATAGAACAACGGAAACAAAAGCAGAACCCATGAAGATGGCTACATGTTACATTACCTATGGTGGAAGAGTGTGATTTGTTTATCAGGCTTCAAGTTGGACATCATGCTGTCCTTGTCATCCTCCTCCTCCAGAGTTCACATCCTTCTCCTTGCTTCATTACCCCTCATACCACACACTCTGTGCTGGGGAGGCAGAGCAGCTGTCATTTCTGTCTGGCAGGAGTGTCTCTCCTCTACACCACAGCCACAAGTGACCTGTTCCTGTCTCCGAGCCAGGACAGATGACAGCCCCGCTGCAGCCTGTATGGTCCAGGTGTGGGCACTGGGTATAAGCTTCATTGGGATCCAAACTATGGCTGTGATTGCGCTTAATAGCTGATTAAATTTTAATCTTGGCCTCGCAGTTGTATGGATAATGCCTTGTAAAACAACACTGATTTGTGCGCAGGTAGGGTGTGTTTGTTCCTGTGTGTGTGTACTTCAATCAAATGTGTGTACACACGGAGGATCCATTACACAGTTGGACTATAAATCTGCCTTGGAATTAACCAGTGAGTAGAGGCTGATTGCTGTAGCGGTCCCCTCACACTCTCAGGAATGAGAATAAATGAGCGGACACTGGCATGAACAATCCTTTATTACACCCATTAGCCAGAGGAGCCCGAGCCTTATGAAACAGGGGACACCAAACACGCAGCACAGTCGTCACATACGTGGCCTAATTATGGTTCCCATGACAGTGTGAAGACCCCTCTGCCCCCACTATCACCACCACCTCACACGCATACCATTGCCACATTACCAGCCTCCCCCCCAGCCTCCCATCCGTTTGCACAATCAGTGGGTGCAATACAGTCGTCTGTGTACTCCTCGTAATGTCAAAATATTTCTGAAGTGCCAGCTAATAAGTGCAGCTCTGGAGTGCCTCCACCAGCTCAATATGCTCATCAACACTTTTTTTTTCTTTTGGAGAAACTTCAGTAGATGGCAGAATCATTAATCAGGAACTTTGCCGTGTATTGTCTGTAAATCATTCCACTCATTCCTGGATGCACTCTTCACACAACAACAGTGCCAGGTGTTCTTAATCAAGATTGGTTTGTTTGCTTGTTTTTTTGCATACATTAAAATTGCCAGGTGGACTATTTTTTCATTAATGTGTTCTCCATCAAGAGCAAGGTAATGTTACAGCTCATTTACTGTGCAAAGCTTCAGGTCATATGAATATGTTTTGACAGGTGTTTCATTATGTTCAGAATAGACCGGCTGACATTGTTGTAATTTCTATTAGAGGTTACTTAATCCCTTCTGATAGACAACAGTGTAGGCACTGATGGGTCTTTGTTCTAAATGAAGCATTCCTACTTAAGTACAGTAGTTGTCTTGCAGTGCCCTAATGTAATTTAATTAATCATAATACTCTCTGACAAAACTCTTTTTAGCCATTTCTGTCATTGCTTGTCACTTAGTAGTAAGATTTCTTGCAGTGCTTACAAAAATTGGGACAAAATCTTTAAGCCTTAACTTCAAAGCTCTGAAAAAGCTGCAAATTGTCAATGTTGGCTTCACGATAATGTAAGAGGGCGATGTACTGTATGTGTAAGCTGGACTAGAGTTAGGGAACGCTTTAATTTTTTTTCGCTGCGATGAAATTTAGATTAAATCAGAAGAAAATGAATAAGTGGATTAAATGTCATCAAATCCCAAACTTCAATGTGTTCTTTTGTTTATAAAGCCCACATCCAAAAATATACATAGTATACATTTTAAAATAACCATCAATAAACTGCAACATTTTATCCAGGTTTTATCTCATATGACCCAGAAGAGGCTTACGGTCATCAAGTGCATACATCTCAGTTTGATGTATACAGGTACATTATTTTCGATTAAGTATACACTATCTCTTCTCAGTTTCATTTCTGTTTCCATTATTCCAACTGTGTAATCAGGACACAGTGGGAAGCATTGAATTACATCCAATTTCCTCTCACTTCCCTTTGTTTATTGACTCTGGGACCTGACAAGGAGTGAGACTCGAGTGGGTTGAGAGAAAACCACAGACATCGACTCTCCTAACCTCTTGCTGGCACTTTTGCTGTGCCATGAACAACACAGTGGGGAGCCTTGGAGTAGATTGATTACACTTGTGATCACTCTTCTAAGATAATGTCCTTCCTTTTAATCACGCCTTGTGCCTCTGTTCTTTACAAGGATAAGATTATCATCAGCAACTTCATCACTGTCTCATTGTAAATGCTGTCCTAATTGGACAGCTCTGCCTTTCATTGGAAGTTTTGATCTTGTTTACCGCTGTATGTCCTTCAGCTGGGATCACATTTGGAAGGCATTTTTTTCTCTGTCTCCTGTATTCTGGTCTATGCGCTCTCTTCTCTCGCACCCCGAAGTCAAATGTGTTGTCTTCACAGTCTAAGAGCCTCATTTAAAGATTTTTACTGCTGGAGAGTAGATTGTTAGTTGCAAGGTGAACGTAATTATTTCTAAAACTGCTCTTTATAAAATCAAAGAGTTAGCAGTATTTGCAGTATGTTAGCTTGATCCCTGTGGTGTTGAGCTTCGCTGAGTGCTCTGAAGTCAATAACTTGTATTTACTCATTGGAGCGCCAGTGATGCCTTATAATTCTGCGACTCTATAAACCTGACATTTCATCAGAAAACACCAGCCGTTTACCTGCCAGCCGTCCACCCAGCTTTGCTTTCTCTGAAACGTTTCATGTGATTAAATTAAGATTTGACGAAGAGTTTGGTGCAAAGAAAGCTTTAATGAGAGTTCAGCCCTTGCAGTCTCAGGCTATCATCAGTAATCCCTTACTTTTGTTCACTTTGACATTGGCAGAGTTGACCAAACCTGCTTGCTGAGGCAGTCTCAATTTTACCAGTCTGCTCTCTTGTCAAGTCTTTTGTGGTGGCTGACATTTGTGATGGGACACTAATTACTCTATTTGCCTCTGAGGAAAATGTTAAAAACAGCAACCTCGGGCACAAGATACCAGCCATCGCACACATTACAAGTAAAAATGACTGGTTTCCCTCAGCATGTACCGTTTGAAACACCTTGTAGCTGTTTGTTTTCTCCTTCCATTCTTTCCTCACTTCTCTTTCTTTCCTTACCTTTTTCCTCCTTTCCTTCCTTCCTTGACACCCCACCTGAACTGGGCTCCCAGTTAATGGCTAAGAGGCAGATCAGTGGCCAGCCACAGGGGTCCTGACTGACCTTTCAAGCCCTTCCAGTTTATTATTTGCACTGTCAAAGCTCCACGTGCCACTGTCTGACCTCCACTCACATTCCCAAACCAGAAACCATGCAACAGCCTTGACAGACAAAGAGCCAGTTGGAGAGGGGAGGGACGGGGAAGTCGTACGAGACGCCTTTGTTTTGATCACGAGTGTGTCTGGCATTATGTAAATAGTGCTTATCCAGTGTTAATTGCCTCTGCTGCTAGGATGAGCATATTAAATGTGAAGGAAACAATTTACCGCTTTCAAAGTCTCCCCAGGCCACCATGAATAAGACCGGGCCTGGCATTCAGTGGCGTTGCTAGTGCCATCTGCTTTGTGTGTCATTTCATCTGCATTCTAAAACTTAATGGGAAATAGCAGATAACAAAAGGACTTGAATGTTATTTTTCTACTTTCTGCCATTATTTGTTTCAGTAGTAAGAAAATTGCACTTACAAGTTAATTGCTTAGATCTGGGAATGTGATGATATTGATAAAAAGGCAAAGTGGTTCAGAAACACAAGGTTATTTTGATGACAAAACCAAGGAGATTGGTTAAATTACAAAGCTGTCAACATAGTTGTACACACACGTTTTGCCTGCGTAAGGGATTTTAACTGGCATCTCGTGTCCTACCTCAAAATAAAATGGTCAAAAGAGTCATTAGGCATTTTGAGAAATACACTTATGGGCTGTCTTGCTGATAATAATGATACTGATAATGAGAGCGATTCCACTCTCATGTCTGTACACTAAATAACAGCAGATGATTAGCATGGCTTAACATTAATACTCAAAAAAAGGGAGAACCAGCCTGCCTTTTTCTGTTTAAGGTAATTAAATCTGCTTACTAGCTCCTGTAGCTCACCAGTTAAAACATCATATTGCCTTTGTTGAATCTGTACAAAAACTTCTGTGTTCTTCTGCTCTAACTGTCTGAATGTGTTAGGTCCAAGACACCCTGAAAGTGCAATATATTATCATTTTCTGAACAAAGACTAAGGGTATGTTAACACGAAAGATGTTTTGCTTGATTAAAAAAGAAAAATTGACTACTAAAATATTACTTTTTTTGGCACATTTTGACGCCTTAGTATACTATGAGATGTTTCATGACCTTTTGAGGTCTTTAGTAAAACCTCAAAAGGTCAGGAAAAGTGTCATACGGCCGTAAGGCGTCAAAATGTGCCAAAAAAAGTCATATTTTAGTAAGACCTCAAAATGTCATGAAAAGTGTCATATGGACGCAAGGCGTCAAAATATGCCAAAAAAAGTCATATTTTAGTAAAACCTCAAAACCACAAGAAAAGTGTCACACGGCCGTAAGGCGTGAAAATGTTCCAAAAAAAGTCAATTGTAGTAAGACCTCAAAATGTCATGAAACACCTCATAGTATACTAAGGCGTCAAAATATGCCAGAAAAAGTCATATTTTAGTAAGACCTCAAAATGTCATGAAAAACGTCATACGCCCGTGAGACGTCAAAATAGTCCAGAAAAGTCATATTTTAGTAAGACCTCAAAACGTCATAAAAAACGTCATAGTATAGTAAGGCGTTTTTTTCGGGCAAAAAAAATTTTTTTTTTCAGACCTCAAAATGTCATAAGAAACGTCATAGTATAGTATGCCGTTTTTTTTTCGGACAAAAAAAGTCAAAATTTTTTTGACCTAAAAATGTCATAAAAAACGTCATAGTATAGTAAGGCGTCAAAATCGGACAAAAAAAGGCAAAAAATTTTTTGACCTCAAAATGTCATAAAAAACGTCATAGTATAGTAAGGCGTCAAAATCGGACAAAAAAAGTCAAAGAAAATTTTGACCTCAAAATGTCATAAAAAACGTCATAGTATAGTAAGGCGTTTTTTTCGGCCAAAAAAAGTCAAAAAATTTTTTGACCTCAAAATGTCATAAAAACGTCATAGTATGGCGTTTTTTTTCGGCCAAAAAAAGTCAAAAAAATTTTGACCTCATAATGTCATGAAAAAAGTCAAAAATTTTTTGACCTCAAAATGTCATAAAAAATGTCATAGTATAGTAAGGCGTCAAAATCGGCCAAAAAAAGTCAAAAAATTTTTTAACCTCAAAATGTCATAAAAAACGTCATACTATAGTAAGGCGTCAAAATCGGACAAAAAAAGTCAAAAATTTTTTTGACCTCAAAATTTAATGACAAAAGTCAACTTTTTTTTTTTTACCTCAAAATGTCATAAAAAACGTCAATATTTTTTGTGACCTCAAAATGTCATAAAAAACGTCATAGTATAGTAAGGCGTCAAAATCAGACAAAAAAAGTCAAATTTTTTTTTGACCTCAAAATGTCATAAAAAACGTCATAGTATAGTAAGGCGTCAAAATCAGACAAAAAAAGTCAAAAAATTTTTTGACCTCAAAATGTCATAAAAAACGTCATAGTATAGTAAGGCGTCAAAATCGGACAAAAAAAGTCAAAAAAATTTTTGACCTAAAAATGTCATAAAAAACGTCATAGTATAGTAAGGCGTTTTTTTTTCGGCCAAAAAAAGTCAAAAAAATTTTGACCTCATAATGTCATGAAAAAAGTCAAAAATTTTTTGACCTCAAAATGTCATAAAAAATGTCATAGTATAGTAAGGCGTCAAAATCGGCCAAAAAAAGTCAAAAAATTTTTTAACCTCAAAATGTCATAAAAAACGTCATACTATAGTAAGGCGTCAAAATCGGACAAAAAAAGTCAAAAAATTTTTTGACCTCAAAATTTAATGACAAAAGTCAACTTTTTTTTTTTTACCTCAAAATGTCATAAAAAACGTCAATATTTTTTGTGACCTCAAAATGTCATAAAAAACGTCATAGTATAGTAAGGCGTCAAAATCAGACAAAAAAAGTCAAATTTTTTTTTGACCTCAAAATGTCATAAAAAACGTCATAGTATAGTAAGGCGTCAAAATCAGACAAAAAAAGTCAAAAAATTTTTTGACCTCAAAATGTCATAAAAAACGTCATAGTATAGTAAGGCGTCAAAATCGGACAAAAAAAGTCAAAAAAATTTTTGACCTAAAAATGTCATAAAAAACGTCATAGTATAGTAAGGCGTTTTTTTCGGGCAAAAAAAGTCAAACATTTTTTTGACCTCAAAATGTCATAAAAAAATGTCATAGTATAGTAAGGCGTCAAAATCGGACAAAAAAAGTCAATTTTTTTTTGACCTCAAAATGTCATAAAAAACGTCATAGTATAGTATGGCGTTTTTTTCGGGCAAAAAAAGTCAAAAAATTTTTTGACCTCAAAATGTGATAAAAAACGTCATAGTATAGTAAGGCGTCAAAATCGGACAAAAAAAGTAAAAAAATTTTTTGACCTCAAAATGTGATAAAAAACGTCATAGTATAGTAAGGCGTCAAAATCGGACAAAAAAAGTCAAAAAAATTTTTAACCTCAAAATGTCATAAAAAACGTCATAGTATATAGTAAGGCGTTTTTTTCTGGCAAAAAAAGTCAAAAAATTTTTTGACCTCAAAATGTCATAAAAAACGTCATAGTATAGTAAGGCGTTTTTTTCGGCCAAAAAAAGTCAAAAAATTTTTTGACCTCAAAATGTCATAAAAAACGTCATAGTATAGTAAGGCGTCAAAATCGGACAAAAAAAGTCAATTTTTTTTTGACCTCAAAATGTCATAAAAAAACGTCATAGTATAGTAAGGCGTCAAAATCGGACAAAAAAAGTCAAAAAATTTTTTGACCTCAAAATGTCATAAAAAACGTCATAGTATAGTAAGGCGTCAAAATCGGACAAAAAAAGTCAAAAAATTTTTTCACCTCAAAATGTCATGAAAAACGTCATAGTATAGTAAGGCGTCAAAATCGGACAAAAAAAGTCAAAGAAATTTTTGACCTCAAAATATCATAAAAAACGTCATAGTATAGTAAGGCGTTTTTTTCGGCCAAAAAAAGTCAAAAAATTTTTTGACCTCAAAATGTCATAAAAAACGTCATAGTATAGTAAGGCGTCAAAATCGGACAAAAAAAGTCAATTTTTTTTTGACCTCAAAATGTCATAAAAAAACGTCATAGTATAGTAAGGCGTCAAAATCGGACAAAAAAAGTCAAAAAATTTTTTGACCTCAAAATGTCATAAAAAACGTCATAGTATAGTAAGGCGTCAAAATCGGACAAAAAAAGTCAAAAAATTTTTTCACCTCAAAATGTCATGAAAAACGTCATAGTATAGTAAGGCGTCAAAATCGGACAAAAAAAGCCAATTTTTTTTTTGACCTCAAAATGTCATAAAAAACGTCATAGTATAGTAAGGCGTTTTTTTTTCGGCCAAAAAAAGTCAAAAAAATTTTGACCTCATAATGTCATGAAAAAAGTCAAAAATTTTTTGACCTCAAAATGTCATAAAAAATGTCATAGTATAGTAAGGCGTCAAAATCGGCCAAAAAAAGTCAAAAAATTTTTTAACCTCAAAATGTCATAAAAAACGTCATACTATAGTAAGGCGTCAAAATCGGACAAAAAAAGTCAAAAATTTTTTTGACCTCAAAATTTAATGACAAAAGTCAACTTTTTTTTTTTTACCTCAAAATGTCATAAAAAACGTCAATATTTTTTGTGACCTCAAAATGTCATAAAAAACGTCATAGTATAGTAAGGCGTCAAAATCAGACTAAAAAAGTCAATTTTTTTTTTGACCTCAAAATGTCATAAAAAACGTCATAGTATAGTAAGGCGTCAAAATCAGACAAAAAAAGTCAAAAAAATTTTTGACCTCAAAATGTCATAAAAAACGTCATAGTATAGTAAGGCGTCAAAATCGGACAAAAAAAGTCAAAAAAATTTTTGACCTAAAAATGTCATAAAAAACGTCATAGTATAGTAAGGCGTTTTTTTCGGGCAAAAAAAGTCAAACATTTTTTTGACCTCAAAATGTCATAAAAAAATGTCATAGTATAGTAAGGCGTCAAAATCGGACAAAAAAAGTCAATTTTTTTTTGACCTCAAAATGTCATAAAAAACGTCATAGTATAGTATGGCGTTTTTTTCGGGCAAAAAAAGTCAAAAAATTTTTTGACCTCAAAATGTGATAAAAAACGTCATAGTATAGTAAGGCGTCAAAATCGGACAAAAAAAGTCAAAAAATTTTTTGACCTCAAAATGTGATGAAAAACGTCATAGTATAGTAAGGCGTCAAAATCGGACAAAAAAAGTCAAAAAAATTTTTAACCTCAAAATGTCATAAAAAACGTCATAGTATATAGTAAGGCGTTTTTTTCTGGCAAAAAAAGTCAAAAAATTTTTTGACCTCAAAATGTCATAAAAAACGTCATAGTATAGTAAGGCGTCAAAATCGGACAAAAAAAGTCAAATTTTTTTTGACCTCAAAATGTCATAAAAAATGTCATAGTATAGTAAGGCGTCAAAATCGGACAAAAATAGTCAAAAAATTTTTTGACCTCAAAATGTCATAAAAAACGTCATAGTATAGTAAGGCGTTTTTTTCGGCCAAAGAAAGTCAAAAAAATTTTTTGACCTCAAAATGTCATAAAAAACGTCATAGTATAGTAAGGCCTCAAAATCGGACAAAAAAAGTCAAACATTTTTTTGACCTCAAAATGTCATAAAAAACATCATAGTATAGTATGGCGTTTTCTTCGGGCAAAAAAAGTCAAAAATTTTTTTGACCTCAAAATGTCATAAAAAACGTCATAGTATAGTAAGGCGTCAAAATCGGACAAAAAAAGGCAAAAAAATTTTTGACCTCAAAATGTCATAAAAAACGTCATAGTATAGTAAGGCGTCAAAATCGGACAAAAAAAGTCAAAGAAAATTTTGACCTCAAAATGTCATAAAAAACGTCATAGTATAGTAAGGCGTTTTTTTCGGCCAAAAAAAGTCAAAAATTTTTTTGACCTCAAAATGTCATAAAAAACGTCATAGTATAGTAAGGCCTCAAAATCGGACAAAAAAAGTCAAAAAATTTTTTGACCTCAAAATGTCATAAAAAACATCATAGTATAGTATGGCGTTTTTTTCGGGCAAAAAAAGTCAAAAATTTTTTTGACCTCAAAATGTCATAAAAAACGTCATAGTATAGTAAGGCGTCAAAATCGGACAAAAAAAGTCAAAAAATTTTTTGACCTCAAAATGTCATAAAAAACGTCATAGTATAGTAAGGCGTCAAAATCGGACAAAAAAAGTCAAAAATTTTTTTGACCTCAAAATGTCATAAAAAACGTCATAGTATAGTAAGGCCTCAAAATCGGACAAAAAAAGTCAAAAATTTTTTTGACCTCAAAATGTCATAAAAAACATCATAGTATAGTATGGCGTTTTTTTTCGGGCAAAAAAAGTCAAAAAATTTTTTGACCTCAAAATGTCATAAAAAACGTCATAGTATAGTAAGGCGTCAAAATCGGACAAAAAAAGTCAAATTTTTTTTTGACCTGAAAATGTCATAAAAAACGTCATAGTATAGTAAGGCGTCAAAATTGGACAAAAAAAGTCAAAGAAATTTTTGACCTCAAAATGTCATAAAAAACGTCATAGTATAGTACGGCCTCAAAATCGGACAAAAAAAGTCAAAAAATTTTTTGACCTCAAAATGTCATAAAAAACGTCATAGTATAGTAAGGCGTCAAAATCGGACAAAAAAAGTCAAAATTTTTTTTGACCTCAAAATGTCATAAAAAACGTCATAGTATAGTAAGGCGTCAAAATCGGACAAAAATAGTCAAAAAATTTTTTGACCTCAAAATGTCATAAAAAACGTCATAGTATAGTAAGGCGTTTTTTTCGGCCAAAGAAAGTCAAAAAAATTTTTGACCTCAAAATGTCATAAAAAACGTCATAGTATAGTAAGGCGTCAAAATCGGACAAAAAAAGGCAAAAAAATTTTTGACCTCAAAATGTCATAAAAAACGTCATAGTATAGTAAGGCGTTTTTTTCGGCCAAAAAAAGTCAAAAAATTTTTTGACCTCAAAATGTCATAAAAAACGTCATAGTATAGTAAGGCGTCAAAATCGGACAAAAAAAGTCAAAGAAAATTTTGACCTCAAAATGTCATAAAAAACATCATAGTATAGTATGGCGTTTTTTTTCGGGCAAAAAAAGTCAAAAAATTTTTTGACCTCAAAATGTCATAAAAAACGTCATAGTATAGTAAGGCGTCAAAATCGGACAAAAAAAGTCAAATTTTTTTTTGACCTGAAAATGTCATAAAAAACGTCATAGTATAGTAAGGCGTCAAAATTGGACAAAAAAAGTCAAAGAAATTTTTGACCTCAAAATGTCATAAAAAACGTCATAGTATAGTACGGCCTCAAAATCGGACAAAAAAAGTCAAAAAATTTTTTGACCTCAAAATGTCATAAAAAACGTCATAGTATAGTAAGGCGTCAAAATCGGACAAAAAAAGTCAAAATTTTTTTTGACCTCAAAATGTCATAAAAAACGTCATAGTATAGTAAGGCGTCAAAATCGGACAAAAATAGTCAAAAAATTTTTTGACCTCAAAATGTCATAAAAAACGTCATAGTATAGTAAGGCGTTTTTTTCGGCCAAAGAAAGTCAAAAAATTTTTTGACCTCAAAATGTCATAAAAAACGTCATAGTATAGTAAGGCGTCAAAATCGGACAAAAAAAGGCAAAAAAATTTTTGACCTCAAAATGTCATAAAAAACGTCATAGTATAGTAAGGCGTTTTTTTCGGCCAAAAAAAGTCAAAAAAATTTTTCACCTCAAAATGTCATAAAAAACGTCATAGTATAGTAAGGCGTCAAAATCGGACAAAAAAAGTCACATTTTTTTTTGACCTCAAAATGTCATAAAAAACGTCATAGTATAGTAAGGCGTCAAAATCGGACAAAAAAAGTCAAACATTTTTTTGACCTCAAAATGTCATAAAAAACATCATAGTATAGTATGGCGTTTTTTTCGGGCAAAAAAAGTCAAAAATTTTTTTGACCTCAAAATGTCATAAAAAAACGTCATAGTATAGTAAGGCGTCAAAATCGGACAAAAAAAGTCAAAACATTTTTTGACCTCAAAATGTCATAAAAAACGTCATAGTATAGTAAGGCGTCAAAATCGGACAAAAAAAGTCACATTTTTTTTTGACCTCAAAATGTCATAAAAAACGTCATAGTATAGTAAGGCGTCAAAATTGGACAAAAAAAGTCAAAGAAATTTTTGACCTCAAAATGTCATAAAAAACGTCATAGTATAGTACGGCCTCAAAATCGGACAAAAAAAGTCAAAAAATTTTTTGACCTCAAAATGTCATAAAAAACGTCATAGTATAGTAAGGCGTCAAAATCGGACAAAAAAAGTCAAAATTTTTTTTGACCTCAAAATGTCATAAAAAACGTCATAGTATAGTAAGGCGTCAAAATCGGACAAAAATAGTCAAAAAATTTTTTGACCTCAAAATGTCATAAAAAACGTCATAGTATAGTAAGGCGTTTTTTTCGGCCAAAGAAAGTCAAAAAATTTTTTGACCTCAAAATGTCATAAAAAACGTCATAGTATAGTAAGGCGTCAAAATCGGACAAAAAAAGGCAAAAAAATTTTTGACCTCAAAATGTCATAAAAAACGTCATAGTATAGTAAGGCGTTTTTTTCGGCCAAAAAAAGTCAAAAAAATTTTTCACCTCAAAATGTCATAAAAAACGTCATAGTATAGTAAGGCGTCAAAATCGGACAAAAAAGTCAAAAAATTTTTTGACCTCAAAATGTCATAAAAAACGTCATAGTATAGTAAGGCGTCAAAATCGGACAAAAAAAGTCACATTTTTTTTTGACCTCAAAATATCATAAAAAACGTCATAGTATAGTAAGGCGTTTTTTTCGGCCAAAAAAAGTCAAAAAATTTTTTGACCTCAAAATATCATAAAAAACGTCATAGTATAGTATGGCGTTTTTTTCGGCCAAAAAAAGTCAAAAAATTTTTTGACCTCAAAATGTCATAAAAAACGTCATAGTATAGTAAGGCGTCAAAATCGGACAAAAAAAGTCAATTTTTTTTTTTACCTCAAAATGTCATAAAAAACGTCATAGTATAGTATGGCGTTTTTTTCGGCCAAAAAAAGTCAAAGAAATTTTTGACCTCAAAATATCATAAAAAACGTCATAGTATAGTAAGGCGTTTTTTTCGGCCAAAAAAAGTCAAAAAATTTTTTGACCTCAAAATGTCATAAAAAACGTCATAGTATAGTAAGGCGTCAAAATCGGACAAAAAAAGTCAAAAAATTTTTTCACCTCAAAATGTCATGAAAAACGTCATAGTATAGTAAGGCGTCAAAATCGGACAAAAAAAGCCAATTTTTTTTTTGACCTCAAAATGTCATAAAAAACGTCATAGTATAGTAAGGCCTCAAAATCGGACAAAAAAAGTCAAAATTTTTTTTGACCCCAAAATGTCATAAAAAACGTCATAGTATAGTATGGCGTTTTTTTCGGCCAAAAAAAGTCAAAAATTTTTTTGACCTCAAAATGTCATAAAAAACGTCATAGTATAGTATGGCGTTTTTTTCGGCCAAAAAAAGTCAAAAAATTTTTTGACCTCAAAATGTCATAAAAAACGTCATAGTATAGTAAGGCGTCAAAATCGGACAAAAAAAGTCAAAAAAATTTTTGACCTCAAAATGTCATAAAAAACGTCATAGTATAGTAAGGCGTTTTTTTCGGCCAAAAAAAGTCAAAATTTTTTTTGACCTCAAAATGTCATAAAAAACGTCATAGTATAGTAAGGCGTTTTTTTCGGGCAAAAAAAGTCAAAAAATTTTTTGACCTCAAAATGTCATAAAAAACGTCATAGTATAGTATGGCGTTTTTTTCGGCCAAAATAAGTCAAAAAAAATTTTGACCTCAAAATGTCATAAAAAACGTCATAGTATAGTAAGGCGTCAAAATCGGACAAAAAAAGTCAAAACATTTTTTGACCTCAAAATGTGATAAAAAACGTCATAGTATAGTAAGGCGTCAAAATCGGACAAAAAAAGTCACATTTTTTTTTGACCTCAAAATGTCATAAAAAACGTCATAGTATAGTAAGGCGTCAAAATCGGACAAAAAAAGTCAAAGAAATTTTTGACCTCAAAATATCATAAAAAACGTCATAGTATAGTAAGGCGTCAAAATCGGACAAAAAAAGTAAAAAATTTTTTTGACCTCAAAATGTCATAAAAAACGTCATAGCATAGTATGGCGTTTTTTTCGGACAAAAAAAGTCAAAAAATTTTTTGACCTCAAAATGTCATAAAAAACGTCATAGTATAGTAAGGCGTCAAAATCGGACAAAAAAAGTCAATTTTTTTTTTACCTCAAAATGTCATAAAAAACGTCATAGTATAGTAAGGCGTTTTTTTCGGCCAAAAAAAGTCAAAATTTTTTTTGACCTCAAAATGTCATAAAAAACGTCATAGTATAGTAAGGCGTTTTTTTCGGGCAAAAAAAGTCAAAAAAAATTTTGACCTCAAAATGTCATAAAAAACGTCATAGTATAGTAAGGCGTCAAAATCGGACAAAAAAGTCAAAAAATTTTTTGACCTCAAAATGTCATAAAAAACGTCATAGTATAGTAAGGCGTCAAAATCGGACAAAAAAAGTCAAAACATTTTTTGACCTCAAAATGTCATAAAAAACGTCATAGTATAGTAAGGCGTCAAAATCGGACAAAAATAGTCAAAAAATTTTTTGACCTCAAAATGTCATAAAAAACGTCATAGTATAGTAAGGCGTCAAAATCGGACAAAAAAAGTCAAAGAAATTTTTGACCTCAAAATATCATAAAAAACGTCATAGTATAGTAAGGCGTCAAAATCGGACAAAAAAAGTAAAAAATTTTTTTGACCTCAAAATGTCATAAAAAACGTCATAGCATAGTATGGCGTTTTTTTCGGACAAAAAAAGTCAAAAAATTTTTTGACCTCAAAATGTCATAAAAAACGTCATAGTATAGTAAGGCGTCAAAATTGGACAAAAAAAGTCAAAAAAATTTTTGACCTCAAAATGTCATAAAAAACGTCATAGTATAGTAAGGCGTCAAAATCGGACAAAAAAAGTCAAAGAAATTTTTGACCTCAAAATATCATAAAAAACGTCATAGTATAGTAAGGCGTTTTTTTCGGCCAAAAAAAGTCAAAAAATTTTTTGACCTCAAAATGTCATAAAAAACGTCATAGTATAGTAAGGCGTCAAAATCGGACAAAAAAAGTCAATTTTTTTTTGACCTCAAAATGTCATAAAAAAACGTCATAGTATAGTAAGGCGTCAAAATCGGACAAAAAAAGTCAAAAAATTTTTTGACCTCAAAATGTCATAAAAAACGTCATAGTATAGTAAGGCGTCAAAATCGGACAAAAAAAGTCAAAAAATTTTTTCACCTCAAAATGTCATGAAAAACGTCATAGTATAGTAAGGCGTCAAAATCGGACAAAAAAAGCCAATTTTTTTTTTGACCTCAAAATGTCATAAAAAACGTCATAGTATAGTAAGGCGTCAAAATCGGACAAAAAAAGTCAAAATTTTTTTTGACCCCAAAATGTCATAAAAAAACGTCATAGTATAGTATGGCGTTTTTTTCGGCCAAAAAAAGTCAAAAATTTTTTTGACCTCAAAATGTCATAAAAAACGTCATAGTATAGTATGGCGTTTTTTTCGGCCAAAAAAAGTCAAAAAATTTTTTGACCTCAAAATGTCATAAAAAACGTCATAGTATAGTAAGGCGTCAAAATCGGACAAAAAAAGTCAATTTTTTTTTGACCTCAAAATGTCATAAAAAAACGTCATAGTATAGTAAGGCGTCAAAATCGGACAAAAAAAGTCAAAAAATTTTTTGACCTCAAAATGTCATAAAAAACGTCATAGTATAGTAAGGCGTCAAAATCGGACAAAAAAAGTCAAAAAATTTTTTCACCTCAAAATGTCATGAAAAACGTCATAGTATAGTAAGGCGTCAAAATCGGACAAAAAAAGCCAATTTTTTTTTTGACCTCAAAATGTCATAAAAAACGTCATAGTATAGTAAGGCGTCAAAATCGGACAAAAAAAGTCAAAAAAATTTTTGACCTAAAAATGTCATAAAAAACGTCATAGTATAGTAAGGCGTTTTTTTTCGGCCAAAAAAAGTCAAAAAAATTTTGACCTCATAATGTCATGAAAAAAGTCAAAAATTTTTTGACCTCAAAATGTCATAAAAAATGTCATAGTATAGTAAGGCGTCAAAATCGGCCAAAAAAAGTCAAAAAATTTTTTAACCTCAAAATGTCATAAAAAACGTCATACTATAGTAAGGCGTCAAAATCGGACAAAAAAAGTCAAAAATTTTTTTGACCTCAAAATTTAATGACAAAAGTCAACTTTTTTTTTTTTACCTCAAAATGTCATAAAAAACGTCAATATTTTTTGTGACCTCAAAATGTCATAAAAAACGTCATAGTATAGTAAGGCGTCAAAATCAGACTAAAAAAGTCAATTTTTTTTTTGACCTCAAAATGTCATAAAAAACGTCATAGTATAGTAAGGCGTTTTTTTCGGGCAAAAAAAGTCAAAAAAATTTTTCACCTCAAAATGTCATAAAAAACGTCATAGTATAGTAAGGCGTCAAAATCGGACAAAAAAAGCCAATTTTTTTTTTGACCTCAAAATGTCATAAAAAACGTCATAGTATAGTAAGGCGTCAAAATCGGACAAAAAAAGTCAAATTTTTTTTGACCTCAAAATGTCATAAAAAATGTCATAGTATAGTAAGGCGTCAAAATCGGACAAAAATAGTCAAAAATTTTTTTGACCTCAAAATGTCATAAAAAACGTCATAGTATAGTAAGGCGTTTTTTTCGGCCAAAGAAAGTCAAAAAAATTTTTTGACCTCAAAATGTCATAAAAAACGTCATAGTATAGTAAGGCCTCAAAATCGGACAAAAAAAGTCAAACATTTTTTTGACCTCAAAATGTCATAAAAAACATCATAGTATAGTATGGCGTTTTCTTCGGGCAAAAAAAGTCAAAAATTTTTTTGACCTCAAAATGTCATAAAAAACGTCATAGTATAGTAAGGCGTCAAAATCGGACAAAAAAAGGCAAAAAATTTTTTGACCTCAAAATGTCATAAAAAACGTCATAGTATAGTAAGGCGTCAAAATCGGACAAAAAAAGTCAAAGAAAATTTTGACCTCAAAATGTCATAAAAAACGTCATAGTATAGTAAGGCGTTTTTTTCGGCCAAAAAAAGTCAAAAAATTTTTTGACCTCAAAATGTCATAAAAAACGTCATAGTATAGTAAGGCCTCAAAATCGGACAAAAAAAGTCAAAAAATTTTTTGACCTCAAAATGTCATAAAAAACATCATAGTATAGTATGGCGTTTTTTTCGGGCAAAAAAAGTCAAAAATTTTTTTGACCTCAAAATGTCATAAAAAACGTCATAGTATAGTAAGGCGTCAAAATCGGACAAAAAAAGTCAAAAAATTTTTTCACCTCAAAATGTCATGAAAAACGTCATAGTATAGTAAGGCGTCAAAATCGGACAAAAAAAGCCAATTTTTTTTTTGACCTCAAAATGTCATAAAAAACGTCATAGTATAGTAAGGCGTCAAAATCGGACAAAAAAAGTCAAAAAAATTTTTGACCTAAAAATGTCATAAAAAACGTCATAGTATAGTAAGGCGTTTTTTTTCGGCCAAAAAAAGTCAAAAAAATTTTGACCTCATAATGTCATGAAAAAAGTCAAAAATTTTTTGACCTCAAAATGTCATAAAAAATGTCATACTATAGTAAGGCGTCAAAATCGGCCAAAAAAAGTCAAAAAATTTTTTAACCTCAAAATGTCATAAAAAACGTCATACTATAGTAAGGCGTCAAAATCGGACAAAAAAAGTCAAAAATTTTTTTGACCTCAAAATTTAATGACAAAAGTCAACTTTTTTTTTTTTACCTCAAAATGTCATAAAAAACGTCAATATTTTTTGTGACCTCAAAATGTCATAAAAAACGTCATAGTATAGTAAGGCGTCAAAATCAGACTAAAAAAGTCAATTTTTTTTTTGACCTCAAAATGTCATAAAAAACGTCATAGTATAGTAAGGCGTTTTTTTCGGGCAAAAAAAGTCAAAAAAATTTTTCACCTCAAAATGTCATAAAAAACGTCATAGTATAGTAAGGCGTCAAAATCGGACAAAAAAAGCCAATTTTTTTTTTGACCTCAAAATGTCATAAAAAACGTCATAGTATAGTAAGGCGTCAAAATCGGACAAAAATAGTCAAAAAATTTTTTGACCTCAAAATGTCATAAAAAACGTCATAGTATAGTAAGGCGTTTTTTTCGGCCAAAGAAAGTCAAAAAAATTTTTTGACCTCAAAATGTCATAAAAAACGTCATAGTATAGTAAGGCCTCAAAATCGGACAAAAAAAGTCAAACATTTTTTTGACCTCAAAATGTCATAAAAAACATCATAGTATAGTATGGCGTTTTCTTCGGGCAAAAAAAGTCAAAAATTTTTTTGACCTCAAAATGTCATAAAAAACGTCATAGTATAGTAAGGCGTCAAAATCGGACAAAAAAAGGCAAAAAATTTTTTGACCTCAAAATGTCATAAAAAACGTCATAGTATAGTAAGGCGTCAAAATCGGACAAAAAAAGTCAAAGAAAATTTTGACCTCAAAATGTCATAAAAAACGTCATAGTATAGTAAGGCGTTTTTTTCGGCCAAAAAAAGTCAAAAAATTTTTTGACCTCAAAATGTCATAAAAAACGTCATAGTATAGTAAGGCCTCAAAATCGGACAAAAAAAGTCAAAAAATTTTTTGACCTCAAAATGTCATAAAAAACATCATAGTATAGTATGGCGTTTTTTTCGGGCAAAAAAAGTCAAAAATTTTTTTGACCTCAAAATGTCATAAAAAACGTCATAGTATAGTAAGGCGTCAAAATCGGACAAAAAAAGTCAAAAAATTTTTTGACCTCAAAATGTCATAAAAAACGTCATAGTATAGTAAGGCGTCAAAATCGGACAAAAAAAGTCAAAATTTTTTTTGACCTCAAAATGTCATAAAAAACGTCATAGTATAGTAAGGCCTCAAAATCGGACAAAAAAAGTCAAAAATTTTTTTGACCTCAAAATGTCATAAAAAACATCATAGTATAGTATGGCGTTTTTTTTCGGGCAAAAAAAGTCAAAAAAATTTTTGACCTCAAAATGTCATAAAAAACGTCATAGTATAGTAAGGCGTCAAAATCGGACAAAAAAAGTCAAAATTTTTTTTGACCTGAAAATGTCATAAAAAACGTCATAGTATAGTAAGGCGTCAAAATTGGACAAAAAAAGTCAAAGAAATTTTTGACCTCAAAATGTCATAAAAAACGTCATAGTATAGTACGGCCTCAAAATCGGACAAAAAAAGTCAAAAAATTTTTTGACCTCAAAATGTCATAAAAAACGTCATAGTATAGTAAGGCGTCAAAATCGGACAAAAAAAGTCAAAATTTTTTTTGACCTCAAAATGTCATAAAAAACGTCATAGTATAGTAAGGCGTCAAAATCGGACAAAAATAGTCAAAAAATTTTATGACCTCAAAATGTCATAAAAAACGTCATAGTATAGTAAGGCCTCAAAATCAGACAAAAAAAGTCAAACATTTTTTTGACCTCAAAATGTCATAAAAAACGTCATAGTATAATAAGGCATTTTTTTCGGCCAAAAAAAGTCAAAAAATTTTTTGACCTCAAAATGTCATAAAAAACATCATAGTATAGTAAGGCGTTTTTTTCGGCTAAAATAAGTCAAAAAAAATTTTGACCTCAAAATGTCATAAAAAACGTCATAGTATAGTAAGGCGTTTTTTTCGGCCAAAAAAAGTCAAAAAATTTTTTGACCTCAAAATGTCATAAAAAACGTCATAGTATAGTAAGGCGTCAAAATCGGACAAAAAAAGTCAAATTTTTTTTTGACCTCAAAATGTCATAAAAAACGTCATAGTATAGTAAGGCCTCAAAATCGGACAAAAAAAGTCAAAAATTTTTTTGACCTCAAAATGTCATAAAAAACATCATAGTATAGTATGGCGTTTTTTTCGGCCAAAAAAAGTCAAAAAAATTTTTGACCTCAAAATGTCATAAAAAACGTCATAGTATAGTAAGGCGTCAAAATCGGACAAAAAAAGTCAAAAAAATTTTTGACCTCAAAATGTCATAAAAAACGTCATAGTATAGTAAGGCGTCAAAATCGGACAAAAAATGTCAAAACATTTTTTGACCTCAAAATGTCATAAAAAACGTCATAGTATAGTAAGGCGTCAAAATCGGACAAAAAAAGTCAAAGAAATTTTTGACCTCAAAATATCATAAAAAACGTCATAGTATAGTAAGGCGTTTTTTTCGGGCAAAGAAAGTCAAAAAATTTTTTGACCTCAAAATGTCATAAAAAACGTCATAGTATAGTAAGGCGTCAAAATCGGACAAAAAAAGTCAAAATTTTTTTTGACCTCAAAATGTCATAAAAAACGTCATAGTATAGTAAGGCGTCAAAATCGGACAAAAAAAGTCACATTTTTTTTTTACCTTAAAATGTCATAAAAAACGTCATAGTATAATAAGGCGTCAAAATCGGACAAAAAAAGTCAAAAAAAATTTTGACCTCAAAATGTCATAAAAAACGTCATAGTATAGTAAGGCGTTTTTTTCGGCCAAAAAAAGTCAAAACATTTTTTGACCTCAAAATGTCATAAAAAACGTCATAGTATAGTAAGGCGTCAAAATCGGACAAAAAAAGTCAATTTTTTTTTTCACCTCAAAATGTCATAAAAAACGTCATAGTATAGTAAGGCGTCAAAATCGGACAAAAAAAGTCAAAATTTTTTTTGACCTCAAAATGTCATAAAAAACGTCATAGTATAGTATGGCGTTTTTTTTCGGCCAAAATAAGTCAAAAAAAATTTTGACCTCAAAATGTCATAAAAAACGTCATAGTATAGTAAGGCGTCAAAATCGGACAAAAAAAGTCAAAAAAATTTTTGACCTCAAAATGTCATAAAAAACGTCATAGTATAGTATGGCGTTTTTTTCAGGCAAAAACAGTCAATAAAATTTTTAACCTCAAAATGTCATAAAAAACGTCATAGTATAGTAAGGCATTTTTTTCGGGCAAAAAAAGTCAAAAATTTTTTTGACCTCAAAATGTCATAAAAAACGTCATAGTATAGTAAGGCGTCAAAATCGGACAAAAAAAGTCAAAACATTTTTTGACCTCAAAATGTCATAAAAAACGTCATAGTATAGTAAGGCGTCAAAATCGGACAAAAAAAGTCAATTTTTTTTTTCACCTCAAAATGTCATAAAAAACGTCATAGTATAGTAAGGCGTCAAAATCAGACAAAAAAAGTCAAAAATTTTTTTGACCTCAAATTGTCATAAAAAACGTCATAGTATAGTATGGCGTTTTTTTCAGGCAAAAACAGTCAAAAAAATTTTTAACCTCAAAATGTCATAAAAAACGTCATAGTATAGTAAGGCGTTTTTTTCGGGCAAAAAAAGTCAAAAAAATTTTTGACCTCAAAATGTGATAAAAAACGTCATAGTATAGTAAGGCGTCAAAATCGGACAAAAAAAGTCAAAAATTTTTTTGACCTCAAAATGTCATAAAAACATCATAGTATAGTAAGGCGTTTTTTTCGGGCAAAAAAAAGTCAAAAATTTTTTTGACCTCAAAATGTCATAAAAAACGACATAGTATAGTAAGGCGTCAAAATCGGACATAGCATAGTAAGGCGTCAAAATCGAACAAAAAAAGTCAATTTTTTTTTTGACCTCAAAATGTCATAAAAAACGTCATAGTATAGTAAGGCGTCAAAATCGGACAAAAAAAGTCAATTTTTTTTTCACCTCAAAATGTCATAAAAAACGTCATAGTATAGTAGGGCGTCAAAATCGGACAAAAAAAGTCAAAAAATTTTTTGACCTCAAAATATCATAAAAAACGTCATCGTATAGTATGGCGTTTTTTTCAGGCAAAAACAGTCAAAAAAATTTTTAACCTCAAAATGTCATAAAAAACGTCATAATATAGTAAGGCGTTTTTTTCGGGCAAAAAAAGTCAAAAAATTTTTTGACCTCAAAATGTGATAAAAAACGTCATAGTATAGTAAGGCGTCAAAATCGGAAGAAAAAAGCCAATTTTTTTTTTGACCTCAAAATGTCATAAAAAACGTCATAGTATAGTAAGGCGTCAAAATCGGACAAAAAAAGTCAAAATTTTTTTTGACCCCAAAATGTCATAAAAAACGTCATAGTATAGTATGGCGTTTTTTTCGGGTAAAAAAAGTCAAAAAATTTTTGACCTCAAAATGTCATAAAAAACGTCATAGTATAGTATGGCGTTTTTTTCGGCCAAAAAAAGTCAAAAAATTTTTTGACCTCAAAATGTCATAAAAAAACATCATAGTATAGTAAGGCGTCAAAATCGGACAAAAAAAGTCAAAAATTTTTTTGACCTCAAAATGTCATAAAAAACGTCATAGTATAGTACGGCCTCAAAATCGGACAAAAAAAGTCAAAAAAAATTTTGACCTCAAAATGTCATAAAAAACGTCATAGTATAGTAAGGCGTCAAAATCGGACAAAAAAAGTCAAAAAATTTTTTTGACCTCAAAATGTCATAAAAAACGTCATAGTATACTATGGCGTTTTTTTCGGGCAAAAAAAAGTCAAAAATTTTTTTGACCTCAAAATGTCATAAAAAACGTCATAGTATAGTAAGGCGTCAAAATCGGACAAAAAAAGTCAATTTTTTTTTTGACCTCAAAATGTCATAAAAAACGTCATAGTATAGTAAGGCGTCAAAATCGGACAAAAAAAGTCAATTTTTTTTTGACCTCAAAATGTCACAAAAAACGTCATAGTATAGTAAGGCGTCAAAATCGGACAAAAAAAGTCAATTTTTTTTTTGACCTCAAAATGTCATAAAAAACGTCATAGTATATTTTTCGGGCAAAAAAAGTCAAAAAATTTTTTGACCTCAAAATGTCATAAAAAACATCATAGTATAGTAAGGCGTCAAAATCGGACAAAAAAAGTCAAAAATTTTTTTGACCTCAAAATGTCATAAAAAACGTCATAGTATAGTATGGCGTTTTTTTCGGCCAAAATAAGTCAAAAAAAATTTTGACCTCAAAATGTCATAAAAAACGTCATAGTATAGTAAGACGTCAAAATCGGACAAAAAAAGTCAAAATTTTTTTTGACCTCAAAATGTCATAAAAAACGTCATAGTATAGTAAGGCGTCAAAATCGGACAAAAAAAGTCAAAATTTTTTTTGACCTCAAAATGTCATAAAAACATCATAGTATAGTAAGGCGTTTTTTTCGGGCAAAAAAAAGTCAAAAATTTTTTTGACCTCAAAATGTGATAAAAAACGTCATAGTATAGTAAGGCGTTTTTTTCGGGCAAAAAAAAGTCAAAAATTTTTTTGACCTCAAAATGTCATAAAAAACGTCATAGTATAGTAAGGCGTTTTTTTCGGCCAAAAAAAGTCAATTTTTTTTTTGACCTCAAAATGTCATAAAAAACGTCATAGTATAGTAAGGCGTCAAAATCGGACAAAAAAAGTCAATTTTTTTTTTACCTCAAAATGTCACAAAAAACGTCATAGTATAGTAAGGCGTCAAAATCGGACAAAAAAAGTCAATTTTTTTTTTGACCTCAAAATGTCATAAAAAACGTCATAGTATAGTAAGGCGTTTTTTTCGGGCAAAAAAAGTCAAAAAATTTTTTGACCTCAAAATGTCATAAAAAACATCATAGTATAATCGGACAAAAAAAGTCAAAAATTTTTTTGACCTCAAAATGTCATAAAAAAGTCATAGTATAGTATGGCGTCAAAATCGGACAAAAAAAGTCAAAAATTTTTTTGACCTCAAAATGTCATAAAAAACGTCATAGTATAGTATGGCGTTTTTTTTCGGCCAAAATAAGTCAAAAAAAAATTTTAACCTCAAAATGTCATAAAAAACGTCATAGTATAGTAAGGCGTTTTTTTCGGGCAAAAAAAAGTCAAAAATTTTTTTGACCTCAAAATGTCATAAAAAACGTCATAGTATAGTAAGGCGTCAAAATCGGACAAAAAAAGTCAATTTTTTTTTTGACCTCAAAATGTCATAAAAAACGTCATAGTATAGTAAGGCGTCAAAATCGGACAAAAAAAGTCAATTTTTTTTTGACCTCAAAATGTCACAAAAAACGTCATAGTATAGTAAGGCGTCAAAATCGGACAAAAAAAGTCAATTTTTTATTTGACCTCAAAATGTCATAAAAAACGTCATAGTATAGTAAGGCATTTTTTTCGGGCAAAAAAAGTCAAAAAATTTTTTGACCTCAAAATGTCATAAAAAACATCATAGTATAGTAAGGCGTCAAAATCGGACAAAAAAAGTCAAAAATTTTTTTGACCTCAAAATGTCATAAAAAACGTCATAGTATAGTAAGGCCTCAAAATCGGACAAAAAAAGTCACAATTTTTTTGACCTTAAAATGTCATAAAAAACGTCATAGTATAGTAAGGCGTCAAAATCGGACAAAAAAAGTCAAAAAAATTTTTGACCTCAAAATGTCATAAAAAACGTCATAGTATAGTAAGGCGTTTTTTTCGGGCAAAAAAAGTCAAAAATTTTTTTGACCTCAAAATGTCATAAAAAACGTCATAGTATAGTATGGCGTTTTTTTCGGCCAAAATAAGTCAAAAAAAATTTTGACCTCAAAATGTCATAAAAAACGTCATAGTATAGTAAGGCGTCAAAATCGGACAAAAAAAGTCAAAACTTTTTTGACCTCAAAATGTCATAAAAAACGTCATAGTATAGTAAGGCGTCAAAATCGGACAAAAAAAGTCAAAATTTTTTTTGACCTCAAAATGTCATAAAAACATCATAGTATAGTAAGGCGTTTTTTTCGGGCAAAAAAAAGTCAAAAATTTTTTTGACCTCAAAATGTGATAAAAAACGTCATAGTATAGTGAGGCGTTTTTTTCGGGCAAAAAAAAGTCAAAAATTTTTTTGACCTCAAAATGTCATAAAAAACGTCATAGTATAGTAAGGCGTCAAAATCGGACAAAAAAAGTCAATTTTTTTTTTGACCTCAAAATGTCATAAAAAACGTCATAGTATAGTAAGGCGTCAAAATCGGACAAAAAAAGTCAATTTTTTTTTGACCTCAAAATGTCACAAAAAACGTCATAGTATAGTAAGGCGTCAAAATCGGACAAAAAAAGTCAATTTTTTTTTTGACCTCAAAATGTCATAAAAAACGTCATAGTATAGTAAGGCGTTTTTTTCGGGCAAAAAAAGTCAAAAAATTTTTTGACCTCAAAATGTCATAAAAAACATCATAGTATAATCGGACAAAAAAAGTCAAAAATTTTTTTGACCTCAAAATGTCATAAAAAAGTCATAGTATAGTATGGCGTCAAAATCGGACAAAAAAAGTCAAAAATTTTTTTGACCTCAAAATGTCATAAAAAACGTCATAGTATAGTATGGCGTTTTTTTTCGTCCAAAATAAGTCAAAAAAAAATTTTAACCTCAAAATGTCATAAAAAACGTCATAGTATAGTAAGGCGTTTTTTTCGGGCAAAAAAAAGTCAAAAATTTTTTTGACCTCAAAATGTCATAAAAAACGTCATAGTATAGTAAGGCGTCAAAATCGGACAAAAAAAGTCAATTTTTTTTTTGACCTCAAAATGTCATAAAAAACGTCATAGTATAGTAAGGCGTCAAAATCGGACAAAAAAAGTCAATTTTTTTTTTACCTCAAAATGTCACAAAAAACGTCATAGTATAGTAAGGCGTCAAAATCGGACAAAAAAAGTCAATTTTTTATTTGACCTCAAAATGTCATAAAAAACGTCATAGTATAGTAAGGCATTTTTTTCGGGCAAAAAAAGTCAAAAAATTTTTTGACCTCAAAATGTCATAAAAAACATCATAGTATAGTAAGGCGTCAAAATCGGACAAAAAAAGTCAAAAATTTTTTTGACCTCAAAATGTCATAAAAAACGTCATAGTATAGTAAGGCCTCAAAATCGGACAAAAAAAGTCACAATTTTTTTGACCTTAAAATGTCATAAAAAACGTCATAGTATAGTAAGGCGTCAAAATCGGACAAAAAAAGTCAAAAAAATTTTTGACCTCAAAATGTCATAAAAAACGTCATAGTATAGTAAGGCGTTTTTTTCGGGCAAAAAAAGTCAAAAATTTTTTTGACCTCAAAATGTCATAAAAAACGTCATAGTATAGTATGGCGTTTTTTTCGGCCAAAATAAGTCAAAAAAAATTTTGACCTCAAAATGTCATAAAAAACGTCATAGTATAGTAAGGCGTCAAAATCGGACAAAAAAAGTCAAAATTTTTTTTGACCTCAAAATGTCATAAAAAACGTCATAGTATAGTAAGGCGTCAAAATCGGACAAAAAAAGTCAAAAATTTTTTTGACCTCAAAATGTCATAAAAACATCATAGTATAGTAAGGCGTTTTTTTCGGGCAAAAAAAAGTCAAAAATTTTTTTGACCTCAAAATGTGATAAAAAACGTCATAGTATAGTAAGGCGTTTTTTTCGGGCAAAAAAAAGTCAAAAATTTTTTTGACCTCAAAATGTCATAAAAAACGTCATAGTATAGTAAGGCGTCAAAATCGGACAAAAAAAGTCAATTTTTTTTTTGACCTCAAAATGTCATAAAAAACGTCATAGTATAGTAAGGCGTCAAAATCGGACAAAAAAAGTCAATTTTTTTTTGACCTCAAAATGTCACAAAAAACGTCATAGTATAGTAAGGCGTCAAAATCGGACAAAAAAAGTCAATTTTTTTTTTGACCTCAAAATGTCATAAAAAACGTCATAGTATAGTAAGGCGTTTTTTTCGGGCAAAAAAAGTCAAAAAAATTTTTGACCTCAAAATGTCATAAAAAACATCATAGTATAATCGGACAAAAAAAGTCAAAAAATTTTTTGACCTCAAAATGTCATAAAAAAGTCATAGTATAGTATGGCGTTTTTTTTCGGCCAAAAGAAGTCAAAAAATTTTTTGACCTCAAAATATCATAAAAAACGTCATAGTATAGTAAGGCGTCAAAATCGGACAAAAAAAGTCAATTTTTTTTTTGACCTCAAAATGTCATAAAAAACGTCATAGTATAGTATGGCGTTTTTTTCGGCCAAAAAAAGTCAAAAATTTTTTGACCTCAAAATGTCATAAAAAACGTCATAGTATAGTAAGGCGTCAAAATCGGACAAAAAAAGTCAAAAAATTTTTTGACCTCAAAATGTGATAAAAAACATCATAGTATAGTAAGGCGTCAAAATCGGACAAAAAAAGGCAAAAAATTTTTTGACCTCAAAATGTCATAAAAAACGTCATAGTATAATCGGACAAAAAAAGTCAAAAAATTTTTTGACCTCAAAATGTCATAAAAAACGTCATAGTATAGTAAGGCGTCAAAATCGGACAAAAAAGGTCAAAATTTTTTTTGAACTCAAAATGTCATAAAAAACGTCATAGTATAGTAAGGCGTCAAAATCGGCCAAAAAAAGTCAAAAAAATTTTTCACCTCAAAATGTCATAAAAAACGTCATAGTATAGTAAGGCGTCAAAATCGGCCAAAAAAAGCCAAAAAGTCCTCAAAATGTCTTAACATCATTTTAGATCGTAATTTCAAAGAGTTGTAACGTTAACGTTAACTTTTAAGATGAGTTTTGGCAGATTTTTTGGCTTTATTTTTTATGTAGTAATAAAAGATTTATTATTATTTCAAGCGCTGTGGCTTTATAGTTTGTAAGGAATTCACCTTCAGGTACGAGCGCTCGCTGTGTTTCGCGGTCGCACGGGGTCGAGCTAGTCAGGTTGGACTCGTGTGGTGGATGTAGCTGCGTGTAGCTGCCGCTTAGCTTGTTAGCCTAGCTGATTAGCATTACGCTAGCTCGGTTGCTCCGAGCTAATTGGGGGGGTTGGGCGGCTGACCCGCAGAGTAACCGCCTCTCCGCCAAATATGGAAAGTACACTCCCACTAAAATCCAAGATGGCGCAGCTCAAATGCCCATGGTTTGGTCACAAAACCGACTCCCAGGAAACCAATGGGTGACGTCACGGGTGCTACGTCCGTGTTTTATACAGTCTATGATCCTAACGTTAGACTGGGATGATTCCGCACCGCTGGACTGGGTGAAACTAATATTTTGCATATTAAGGGGGGATACGAACTGCCACTCCCATTTTGAGCTGATCCCTGTTTCTACTGAAATGTGACTCATGTGTGGCTCAGCAGCTCAGTCAGTCATCAAACTGTCAAAAGAAAACAAGAAAGACGAGCAGGGTAAATTAAGAAAGAAGCCACACACACACATACACATACACTTAATTGCTTTTATTTGAGTAAAACCACATGCAAGCAACACACAAAGCATCTTCTTTTCCATGTTTTCATGCTACCAAATAAAGCAGAAATTGAACAGAATTTTGCCTCTTCTCGGCACACACACACACACACACAGTAGTTTTAATTTTAAATAGTGTTTGAGTATGCATAATATGTGCGAGCATATGTAGCTTACTTTAGTACACTCTACTGACTGTATATCATGTATATCATTAGATTGTTTTTATATTGCAAATAAAGTATTCATGTTAAAATCACAGTTCCACTTGTGTCCGTTGTCCGATCAGGCAAAAGGCCTCTCCAAACCAACCTCCCGGGCTGAATTTCAACCCCAGCCCACCCCTGCCCATTAGTTATTCATCCACCCAAGTGCTGCTTTTACTCTAATTTGATTTCGCCCTCCATTTTACATTAAAGCTCATTCCAAGATGGCAAGAAGTTAAGCACAGAGATTAACTGTGCATCTCTAAATCTCTTTAACAAATATACCCTGCATGTACCATTAACCTTGAACAAGCTGATTAACTTAGCACTCCGTTTCCCTCGCCAGTCCCAAATCATATTTAGAATCTGCTGCAGAATTTCATAATCCAGCCAAAATAGGATAGTACAATTATCTCACATTCAGCCGTAATCTGTTAGTGATGAAGATGGAATGCCATATTGATCTAATTTCATGGGAAAGTGATCATAAGCAGAACAAGACGACTTTGTGGATATTGTTACCCAGCGCGTCTGACAAATAGGGCCAAGTACAATAAGAAATCAGATGAAATGTTTGCTCGATGATCTTTCATGCGCAGCACTGTGAGCGCTGCGAGCATGTGAGTCTGTGTCTTTCTGTATCTGCCTTATCAGTATACACACCTTGATCATGGTTTGCGTATTTATTGCTAAACCTGGAAAAGCTGTTTCATGTTTCCGCAGCAGTTCCACTCTTAACATAGCATTCAATGAATCATGCTACTTAAACAAGTCTCCACACCAACATGTCACACAATCTGTATTTCACAGTTGTAGAAATAGAAAATGACATATTACAATTTAACAAACAGCCACCTATGTTATGGATTTATCTATTGATCATCCACAGCTAGCTCAATGTGAATTCACTGTTACAGCACACAACTCTCTATAAATACCATCACACAGTGAAGCCGTTCACATACTGTCCAACTCTGAACAAAATCAAGTTACTCCTGAGTGTAGGCTTACTTAGCGAGCCAGCTAACAAAGAGCATACAACATGCAAAGGAGAAAATTTTGGAGTTACTGGAAGTCACATTTCTTCTCTGTAGCTTCTTCACGTCATATCAACTCTCAATAGAGCAGACAAGATCAAGTGTAAAGGAGAAAGTGGAAGGTGGTGGTAGTAGATAGTGACACTCCTAAATCCATGCATGAGCTGCACCTGCTTCACCTGCTCTGCTACTTAACACATTTGACATTGAATACTGGGTAAAGATCTCTTCTCCCTTTGTCCTTTCTGTAATAGTTGTCCTTGCACTGAGCAATTACCGCAAGAGATTGGATAATAAACGTACATAACAAGGCGGACAATGAATTTTAGGGCAGATTGAAAGAGGTGATACACTTTGAACGAGTTGCGCAATATAGGGAGTACTCTGCACAAGATTGGTGCTCAGAGAAGAAAATTGACAGAATTCATCAAATGTTCTACAGGCATAAAACCTCAGCAGCAGTGTGTAGGGCCTTTAATGTGAAAAACAGCCCAGGGGCCTTGTGCAGTGTGTTTTATGTGGTTGGAGGGGTTAAAGGAGGCCTGTACATTGGTTCATGTAGAGATGTAGAGGGGATTGTCAGATTTCCCCAGTGACATTCTCTCTCTCTCTCTCTCTCTCTCTCTCTCTCTCTCTCTCTCTCTCTCTCTCCCTCCCTCCCTCCCTCTTGCCCTCTCTCCCAGTTTCCTGGAGCATTGCTTGAGTCGCTCAGACAGTAGCACTGACTGTCTGGGAGTGATTTATGCAGTCATAAGGGCTGTACTGTAGCGGACCTTGGCCCGTATTTTATTCTGACACTTATTATTGAAATGAGACATTTGGGTGTTAAAAGGAACCCAAGCCGTCATCTCACTGAGAGGATGAGGTAACAGTCACGCTCACATCCTTCCAGCATTTGGAATTACCTCAGGGAGTATTTAATTCTGCTTCTCTACTGAATGTTTCCGTTCTCACTTGTATATGGTTTTTTATTTATGAAAATGCAAATTGAGTTTCACATGTTGAAAGGCAGAATTGAAACACATTGATGATGTTGGAGCTGCAGTATAGCAGCGACTGATCATTTGCTTGGAGCTGTAGAAGAAAGAGACAGACTGCAGCAGTCAGTCAGCAGTGAGCAGTACTCCTGTCTCACTGTCCATTGCTTTACTGTTGCATAGACTCAGTTGGGGAAATAAACAAACAATAGCCTAGCGCAGCAGGAGGATTTATTTTTGCCATTCAGGGTCCTGGAGGTGTTCATTCTAGTTCATTCTCTCCATTCACAATAGTATGTGACTGGTGGCTAGAGCACTTCTCATGCTTGTATGGTCATAAATTTTCAGTGCAAAAGATGAACAGCTGCCAAGTCCAGCCAGGGACCTTTGCTGCAATTTCTCTACTCTTGTCTCACTGACAAAAGCTGAAAATGTCCCCAAAATTTCCAAGGAGCTTTTTGGTATGTTTTTTTTTTTGGTCTCTACAGTTCAACATTTTGGGAAATATGCTTATTTGCTTTCTTGCCAAAAGTTAGCTGAGAATATGGGCACCACTGTCATCTCTGTATGCTAAATATGAAGCAACAGCCGGCAGCCAATTAATCTAGCTTGGTACATATAGTGGGTAATAGAAACGAGGAGAAACGGCTTGCCTGGCCCTGTTCAAAGCTAACAAAATCCACATACCAGCACCTTCAGAGTTCCTTAACACATTATATCTAGTTTAATCTGCATATAAACCACAGTGTAACCACAGCGAAATTAATTTTACCCTATCTGTGAGACTTCTGTGAGTCTGTGTTGAGAAACATTGATGATATAATTAAGGAAAAAACTTGGTGGAAGTTTACAGTGGGGGAAAATACTAGTGCTACCTCCCACTTGGCAACTCCATTTGCCCAAGCTGTGTGAGTGGGCTTATTCACACAATGTCTGGTCATGTCTTATTACAGAGTGTTTGAAAGGTGTGTTCAATTCTATCACCACTCACTTATGGTGGTTCACCAGTAGCTGTGGTCCCTCGTCTATCTCCAGAGCACAGCTCTCGTGGCCATGCTTCCTTTGTCCCTCCTCTACTGTACCTCCACCTCCTCTGGCACTGTCACCATCCTCCATCTCCTCAAACTCTTTTATCTGAGGGCTCCACAGAGACGACTTACCCCTAACGCTAAGGGGTTATGTTGCCTTTTTCCCAAAAGATGAGAAGATGGAACAGGCATGTAATTGACGGCTGTAAGAGCTACACTCCCGAGGCTAGGTGACCTACATGTTACACTTTCTCCATCTGCCTGCATACACTTAACACCCCACAGGCTGCCATTCAAACCAGCAGGTGACGGCACAAAGGAGATGCAGACTGTGTGTAACGGAGGCTTACAGCATGTACAGATGTTAAGCACCCAAGGTTAGATGCACTGGTTAAATATGAGCATCAGATGCTCTTTCTGCTTCTGCTGAAAGCTTTGTTTACTTGTCAGAGCAAGTAAAAAGGATGACCTTGCTTCATTCAAATCACTGCATTGCCAGTTCAGTCAGGATACAAGTGAAGACAAATATGTTGAACACAGCATAAACTCTATAAAACTGAAAACAAAAACATTTCATTAAGATTCAAAGTGCTACATGCAAGTTGTAAAGCAATGGGTGCAGTTAATTCGAAAGCATAAAAAAGCTAATGGACTATTAGAGTCTACTGCCTGAGGCTGCCTTTTCTCCTTGCAGAAGAGGTACATCAATCACTTCTATCAGTAATCCCCTCCAAGCTGCTGGCAGTGTCTGTGCCTGCTGCCATAGACACGGTCCCTCAGCAGAAGGAGCATCACACGTGGCTGAAGTTGACATCTTAACAGATAAACTGGCCCCACTTTACTACCACTGTCACTACCTTCTGCCCTTGGTCTTGGGAGATATTGATGGGAGGCAGGAGCCGATGAGACAAAAGCACTGACAGAGGAGACGCCCGAGGAGACCGGCTAAGCTGCTGCATGTTTGTTCTTTCTTGCTTGTCCCCATACCTGAAGGAAAAATGATAAGATGGGACACAGATGAGAGAACCGTCAAGATTGTGCTTTGCTGTAGGCTCGCGGTTGTAAAAACAGTGACTTTTGGTGAAGTTTTCAAGTAAGTCTCTTTGTTTGCTCAAAATGGCTCAAAACAGCTTAAAGTGATGGGAGATATTTACTGAAGTGGAGACTTTATACACACAGCTGTGTCACAAGCACACAATTTCTGAATGTCTTTGTCAATATGGGACTCTACCACAGAGAAAATGAAAAGAAAGGAAAGAGGTTTCATCCTTTCGTTACACTCCACTAAGCTGGTTTACTGCATTTGTTGTGAGAAAGCTAGTGGTCGTCTCAGGGGCTTTGAATGAAAACACATTTCTCTTCTGGCTACAGCTACGGCATATCCATGTGCAAACAGCCAGCAGATGTGTCTCGGTCCAGCTATTCCATCCCATCACCATTTCCTTCCAACTTCGCATTTACCTGATCATCTCCTGGACCAATTGTCCAACAAATGATCTCTCATGAATAATCACCATTGTTTTGTTCCAGACCAATAAGATAATTCATGTTGACTCCGTGCATATGGAGCAGTTTTGGCCATGAAGCGCGTGCAGAGCTGCGTTGGACTCGATAAACGCCACAGCTGCTAAATAATTTGTTACAAACAGATTTTGTTTACCAGCATGTGTTTATGAGTGAATATGTATTTGCATACTTTGTATGCACACTTGAGGAGGATAGTTTATGCTACTATAACTACATTAAAATATGTGTGATGAAACTTTAACAGGCTACAATTCGTACTCAGAGGAGGCAGTGAATACGGGCAGAAAGTACGTTTAATTTTGTGAAGTTTAAAGCTGTTTAGGAAGCTAGCCAATTGCTAGAAAAAATATTCACATTTAAATCTCACTGTATAAAGACACCTTCAGCATCTTTAGGCATATTAGCTTATTGTATAATTCACTTTGCAGACAGTAAAGCTGACGCAAGACATCTCAAGGACTGTGCTGAAGGCAGATCTTCACTGTGAGAATATCTAGGAAGCAGCAGCCAGGCTTACGGAAACCCTTCCCATCTGTCAGACAGGACTATAGATCCACACAACTAACTGAAGCAGTGTGTTTAGCTGGATAGACATCAGCCAAAAGGACACAAAGAGGATGGCAAAGTCCCTCATGCGGGAGTTAAGGCTACTTAATATTCCTGTGTTGACTGGGAATTAATTGTTCCATCTGGCTCTCATGAAAACTAGTGATGAGAATAGAAAACAACACTACCTCCTCTTTTCCTGACGTGTTTCCTCTTGTTTCATTATGGTCATGGAGCATGGCTAGCAAGCGGTGAGGCTTGGAGAAGGAGGAGGAGCTTGGGCTGGACAGGCCGTACCAGAGGGAGAGCTGGGAAATTTGATCATTTTTCTCCAGGACTGTCATACGCCATAGGCTGCCTCATTTGTCTGCTCCAGCTCCTTTGTTTTCACCAAGCTCCCTGTTCCAGGATTAGGCTGTGGAGCGGCAGACAAGCAGGAAAATAAGACAGAGAGAGAGAGAGAGAGAGAGAGAGAGAGAGAGAGCTAATTATTATAGTGCTCCATGTTTCTTTAATGCAGTACTTAAAGTCTAATGTACACACTTCAGTGTTTAATAACTGCTGACTGGCCAAAAAAACAGACTGAAAGGAGGTGTGAGGGATGGAGGGATGAGGGAAGCTGCACAACTGCATGTTTTTTTTCCTTCAAATTGCCCCGCAGTTCCACAGGAGTGGTGTTGACCCAGTTTATCTCCCACTCAGGTGATTAATGCAACATCGCTACAAACAAAGGTCACATCAGGAGGCAGGGGAGCAGGCCAGAGCACAACAAGAGCTGAGGGAGTTATATATGGCTACTGTTATGGCTGAGAAAATAAGTTGTTTTTTTTGTTTTGTAGGGCATCACTCAGTCTCTAGAGACACACACACAGTAACAGACCAGGAATGAGAGTAACACACTATTATTGGGTTATGAGCATTATTACATTAGGAATTTTCTGCAGGAGGTAATGACGTTAGCTATGTGGAAGTCCCTTAAATTGAAAGAATAAATTAAAGGGGCAGTCCACTGATTTCAGATCAGTTTACTTAAGAGTTGCTCAGTGTCTTCTGTGGCACTTCTGGACAAGGCTTTCGAAAGTTAGAAAAAACAACCCCTGATCAGGGAGCCAATGTATCTGGAGCTTGGAGCTACTCTCTGCCTCTACTTTGTTGATTTTCACCATTCTTTCTTTTTCCTTCTTACAGTCTTTCTCTTGTGAGTCCCCCAACATTATAGAAGTGCAGTACCAAATTGCTGGAAGCAAAGAGATGAAGCAAAGTTAGAACACCAGCCGTATAAGACAAGGAACCAAATGACTTGTAAGGCTGAGTGTGTGTGTGTGTGTGACCCAAAATGGGAATTGAGACCCATTTTGGGATATTTTTAAACTGCCTTTGCTTTTCATTTGTTCACATAATGCAGCAATTCCCAATCTGGGGGTTGGCGCCCTTAAGGTTTCGCAAGATCAATCACAAGGGGTCAAGAAATAATTAATTTCTTGACCCCTTGTCCCCCTGACTTTTCTTTACTTGGTCTTCTTTTATACTTTGTTTTCAGTACAGTATGTTAAACTCTGCAGCACAATACATACATGGACAACAGCAGACACTCCACAAGCACACCTCTAGTTTCTAAAATGATTTTGATTTGAGAGGGTGAAATAACGGCTCACAGCTCACAGAGATACACATCCTGAGATGAGGGGGCATCGAATATAATTAATCTAATTGTCAGAAGATTGATAATAACAGAAAATAATTGTTTATTGGAGTCCTAGTTACAAGTCAGAATGGTTGGGAACCACAGACACTGGTCGTGTATAGCTCAAATGGGTACAAAAAGTGTTACATATGGGTAGACATTAGACACTTATTAGAAAAAAACAGTGCTGAGCCTGGCTTTACAGAGGATTGATGCTGTCAGGTCTTGTCAGTACTTTAATGAAGCTCAAAACATGTTGAGTCATTTCTTCAAAATATTCAATGTCAAATTCACAAGGATGTGTTACAGAACATGCAAAAGTGAAGAATTAGTGGTGGAATATTTGGGGTTGAAAAAATCCCTCTCTATAGGAGTTCCCTGGTGGCCTCTGTGTCTTTAATGTTCATTTAGAGGCACTGCGTACAGTACACGCAGCCAGAGTTACTTGAAACTGTCGACTGCTCATGAATTTAGGTCATTTTGTTACTCAGAACTAGGCTATGGGTTTTTTTTTTTAATTTCTGCTTCTATGTTGCATTTTAAAGAGAGGTTGTGATTCAAACCCTGGAACACTGCTTCTGTTCAGTTTCCCAGCCTTGCTGTATTTTTCCACAGCTGACGCTTGTGAATATAAATGCTCTCTTTTACTCTTCTAGTTATCATTTTAACTCATTTCAGTTTGCCGTGTGAGCAAAATGCTCCACTCCAAAACCATATTTAAATACAACTGCAAGTGTAATTATACTGTGTCCATCTTTTTTCTTTCTCTCTTTCTGCGGTTATCTAAATTACAATCTCTGGTTTCAGCATTTATACCAAAGCACATTCTTAGGTATTCCACAGCCACGTTTTTTTCTTCCAGAGAAATTGATGGTGCTAAATGAAGCGATGATTTTCTTTATATGTGCCAGCTGTAGTGCAAATGGTTTTCAATCTGCCAGAAAATCCAGTTCATTTTGTGAAGATGAGGTTGAAGATGGACTGAGTGAACAGGGGTCATTTGGGCTTTGATCTAACGGTCTGATAATGTTGCATCAAACAGTAATTTTGTGTGTATGTTTTTCAATATTGTATTCATAAAGATTACTTTTTGATCATCTGTCCAGAAGACATTCAGGGGGAAAAATGTACAATTTCAATTTCTATCTTAATGCATCCACCCTGAGCACAACTGTAGAGCTGTAGCTGTGTGGGGAAAATTGCTCTGAATACACAATATTGTATTTATGTCTTGCATGTTCAGAGACAAGACTATGGAGCTGATGTTTTTTTAGAGCTATCAGCTATACCTTGGCTTCCCTCTTGGCTTTTAGTCTGTCATTTAGCCAGAAAACTCAGGTTTGTCTGAACCACACAGATTGTGTCCATAGCCACAGCAACCCTGCTTCCTTGAAACATTTCTATCACAAGAACCAATAAAACAGACACAATAAATAGTTTGTCATATCACACTCAAAACATTTTCACCCTGTCTTTCTCAGGTGAATGGGAAGGAGTTGTCCAAGTCCAGCCATGAGGAGACTGTGGAGGCCTTTCGCGCTGCCAAGGACCCCGTCGTGGTGCAGGTCATCAGGCGGACCCCCAGTGGCCGCCCTCATGGCCCCCCTCAGGAAATCCATGTGGTGGATGTGTGCACTCAGACCGACATCACCTTTGAACACATCATGGCGCTGGCAAAGCTGCGGCCTTCGACCCCTCCCGTGCCTGACGTCTGTCCCTTCCTTCTCTCTGACAGGTAAGTACAATAGGAAATGCATGTAGTTATTTTACATCCTTGTAAATCAACAATGCTCAATGAGATTGTGATTCCTGTCTTCTTAGACCAAAGAAATGTGATTCAGAACAGTTAAGATGGTTTTAAGCAGGTCAGTGATTTGATATAATTTCTTTTTTTTTTTTTATTGAATTTGATATTAAGACAAATTATTCCACTTCAGTGCCACAAAGAACAATGCAGAGTTTGTTGTTATGTCCTTGTTTTGACTTTGGCTAGTACTGATGGTAATTAAGTAGGGAAAAAAGTATTGAGAGGTGTTATTAACCTATAAAGCAGAAATATCAGTGTTTGCAGAATTATCTTTACAAGTCAGTTTTATTTATATAGTGCCAAATCTTAACAGAAGTTGTCTCAGCGCACTTTTCAAACAGAGCAGGTCTAGACCGTACTCTTTACAATATTATTTACACCCATTCCCCCATGAGCAAGAACTTGGCAACAAGTATGCAAGGCGCCTGTAAAATATAAATGAACTGTGAAACCCCTCTGCATAGTTAATTAAAAAAAAATATTGATGTGTTTGTTCTGTGTCCTTCACATTTTCTTTTCACCAACTGGACCCACACATTAAAAAAAAAGGACAGGGCTAAATACTCATAATTAACCATTAATACAGAGCGCATGTGTAATGTATGGCTGGCATTTCAGTGGTTAGTATAAAGCATTAATTTCAATGCCTAAGTAGATGAACAACAAGTCTGAAAAAACAGAGAATAAATATAAGCAATTCAAGTCCATCAAAAGTCACAGCCTCAAGAGACTTTGAAAACATGGATCTGTCAAGTCATAGAAATTGTTATTCCCACATCGTTTGAACACAGCACAGAGAGGGCCTCATGGGAGATAGTTTGTGATTGACTGGCAGATGAAACACATTCATTCTCACAGATAAATCAATATGAACAGTTGAATTAGTGCTAGGGGACTATATTTCACATGCCTCCTGTATATTTAGGTAGTCATGCACAGAAAAATAATTCAGTTGTAAGATTAAGTACTTTTGTTTGGCTCACGTCTATAAATTTAGAAGAGATGAAAAGATGTGCTCAGGTTACTTTGTGTGCAAAAACAACACATGTGGTGCAATCACTAGAAATGTAATCATATCTTCAACTGATGCTGGGTAGTGCAATACCTCAAAGACATGCTTTTATTGTTTATGTGGAAAAAAAGGCATAAAAATATGTACAAAAAAGATCCTGAGAGTGTAAAGTATCAACAAGAGAATTTCCTGGAAAACAACAAAAGAAACAGGGTTCATTATTTCCTCTTCTGGCATTTTAGTTTAGATTCTGTTCATCTCAAAGGAAAAGTAAACTGAACAAGAAAAGTTTAGCATAAAGGAGGATCTGGGTTTCACCTCATGGGAATGAAACAATGAAACAACAGCGATGCGAGAGCTTTATAGCACAGACCTGGGAAGTGAGGACTATACTGGTGAACAAAGTGTGCTCCGTACAATAGATAATTAATTTCAACATTGATGATGTGTGTTATTGTCAGTGTTACACGCTAGGTAAAGTACTATACAGGACCGGATCAAAATCATAGCCACATGTATATATCTCACATTATCACCATACAATTCCCCACAGGGCCTTCTTGCCATAATTGGAGCTGCTTGGCATATCCATTTTGGCTCATGGAAGGTTTACAAGGTGATTAAAGCAAATGGGCTAATAAAAAACTAGGCAACACAGTGCAACGTGTGCTTGCGGGCTACTTATAGCCCCAGGCCAAGCCCAAATGTAATCAATGTGTCCCATAAAACTCACATTTTCTTCTCTTCATCTGAGATCAGGTGCACAATCCAATATACAGCAGATTTTATAGATATAACAAATGTTTGTCTCTCTTACTTTTGAGGCTAGATTGTAAAATCTGTAATTGTATTCTTTGCACCTACTGCCAAATGTTGTTGTATGTGTAATATTGAGGCATCAAAGTATAAAGAATTCTGACATTTACCAGTCTGGTTTCGTGACTGGAAGATTGTTTTGAGACAGTTTTACAGAGCTGGGTAATCTGAGTGTCAGACAGCCCCTGAACACATCACTTAACATATTTAACAGTGTCTTTTTGAAGTTTTTGTCCACCGTGATTATCTTGTGTGGCACTGAAGCTGCTCATCTTGTTAGACCCTCACAATGCTGTTTTGTTCAGTGACTGAGGGAAGCATAATAGAATTACACTGTACAATGTGGGGGGTTTTGTCTGTCAAGAGCAGGAAGCAAATTATGTGGATATGCTGTTATTAGCAAGGGGTTGTACTTTTATCGCACGCACTCCAGCGGCAGTGAAAGCCCTTGACAAATCCTTTATTCCTCAGATTCCAGCAAAGACAAAGGCAAGGAATCCTGTCACTTCGAGGTATTGAACACATTTAAAAGAAAATGAGGAAAAGGATCTTGCTTACGCCTTACTCTCCGCCTCTTTCTGTTTCTCTGCCTCTCTCCCTGTCTGTCTTTCCCTATCTTTCTTCCTCTGTCTGTCTCCACTGACAGCTGTCATTCTCTTCACACAATGGACCAGGATTACTATGAAGGGACAGACTACCTCTCCCCTCTTCCAGCTGATGGAGAGAGGACAGAGGAGTTCGAATATGAGGTGAGAATCACACATGACATCACTACTAACTACAGCTTTTATTTGATTTATTGGCTGATTTCAGGTTATCAGTGATATATAGGTGCATATGTTGGCAGATGAGTAACAAGAGATTGCACTACAGAAGATACAAAGGTTAGAAAGAAAATTCTATCATTATTATACAGCTTGTACACCAGAAAGAATATATACAAACTGATATATAGATATATGTATACGTACATAGGAGCAACCTTTCTTTGGAAGTTTTCCAGGCTTGTCTGACTGGTTGGAGGTCTCAGGGTAGACCCAGAACTCGCTGGAGGGATTACATATCCCATGTGGCTCAGTAATGCCTCGGGATCCCCCAGGAGGAGCTGGATAATGTTGCTGCGGAAGAGCCACTTAGCTTAGCATAAAGTCTGGACTTTGGCCCGACTCTTTCCAAAATTTAAAAAATTGGTCTGCCAGCTCCTCCAAAGCTCACTAATTAACATATTGTGCCTCCTTTGTTTGATCTGTACACAAACAAAAACATAAAAGCGGTGTAGTTTTTTTATATGAGGTAACTTTTGGCGAAGCACAGTGAATTTTGGTCGTCTTGAGGTCACCATGAAATTACCAGGCAACCACTAGAAAGTCACATATTTATATTGGCATTGATCCCAAAAGTCTTGTATTAGTAGCTGACAAACTGCTAAAACTCTACAACAAAGTTCTGCCCATATGTACAAACACATCTAACCCCTGCAACAAATGGACACACATTACCTCAACACTAGATATTTAATGATGCTTACCAATTGGTGGAAAGGCGCAAACACTAATTGACTCTACAGGCAGATCTCAAGGGGACAGTAGTGACAGATGATCTGCCACACTGCAGACAGCGTGAAATATCCCTTGCTTCCACTGGCAACGAGGACTTGCCTCCAAGTTTTTGCTTTTTTTTCCTCTACAAGGCGAAAAGAGAAAATAGAAAAGCTCCAGTGACAGCGTTACCTGAGATTTGCTAATTGTTTTCACAACTTTGGAGAAAAACGCTAGCAAGCTGGTTGACTCTGAGCTTGATCAAACCCAATTAAAGTCAGGTGTGTGTGGCAGGTGCTGGTAAGAAACAAAAAAAAGAAGGAAACACATTTCTTTGCTTCTGCAACTTTACTGGAGTGTAAGTAACAGACGCAGTTGGAGAGGTGATCTTTCTAAGGCTGCTGATCTCTGACACATACAGATATACATACAGATGCACTGATTCAACTGTGATGGGAAGAGATAAACAGCTTCTGTCTCCGCTCGCTGCTTTGGTCCAATATTCTTTATTTCTGAGTCATTGAGATGCAAGCATATTGTCATCTAGGGCTCCGACTGGTCTGATGTATGGTGATTGCTCACCCCTCCCTCTTCTTATTTGTTTCATTTGAATTTGTTCTGAATGCTTCCACCCACTGAGCTTGAGCTGTTTCTTCACATCCTAAAGAGATTTGTGCACCCACTTGGATCACAGAGGCCCTAGTGTCAAATCGGAATAAATATAATATATGAAAGCCTCTCTTTATGCCTCATTGCTATTAACAAATCCTATTATACTGTGTGTGCTTTGTAGCCCGCACCGTTTTTTTTATTTCATGCTCGGGGAGTTAGACACCAACTAATGCAGCCCCACTTACTGTATGTCAACTGAAAACGCTGCGAGGGGGATGTAGGTAAAAGCTGAAAAGCCACTTTCAGGGTCGACCTGATCCACTCCCGCTGAAAGAGAGAAAAGAGAAAGAAGGAAAGACATTTCTTTAAATTACCTTTGTTAGATGAAAAAGCACAGTGGGGGAGAGCAGTTTGCCATCACATCACAGAGAAACCATCTAAATCTAATTCACCTTTCTAATACACCAGGACACTGATGTTTCTGTTAGGGTAATCAACATTTGAGAGTTCTGGAGTACAGTGGCTGATGAGGTGGAGAGATGCCACTGAAATACTCACTTTTAGTGTATGTGGGTTCATGTGAAAATTTGATTTTCATGTTTCTGGTCTTTGTACTTAATAGATAAGTGGCCACAGGATACACTGCGTACTGCCAGATCTCCATCCAATCCAGCCGAGCTGTTTTCATAGTTATCAGTTTGTGTGGACTAAAGACTGTATTCAGTGAAACATCAAGAGAAACATCAAAAGACTCTTTACAAACACCTGTAGAGTTCATACATTAGTAATATGACCTCCACCTTAGAACCTTCATGACTGACAGTGTGTTTACATGCACATAGCTGCCCTAATCAATACTTTTATATTAACAATGGATCAAATGACTGATGTACTGCATGTATGATGTGAAAGGCGTCACTTGAAGTGATGAACCCTCTGAGTTGGCATCTCTTTGCACATTGTTTTGGTTTTACAGCCTGCAGTTTCAGACCAAAAACAGCCCAGAGTTAAAACACCTCAAGACGCTGCATTGTTGTGGTGTGCTACTTCAGGTCCTGGTGAGAAAGACAGACAGAAGGCAGCTGGTTGAGTAAGAGGTTTATCAGATGCCAAAGTACTGCAGCGCTTTTTATAATACTCTGAGACAGGATCACAGCTGTAATTACCAAATTTTTCATTTCAATGGTTGCAAGGTAAACCGTAGAAATATGACACGAGTTACAGTTGTAGCAATGGAATGTGGGCTTGCACATATTGATTGGCCTTGCTGAATGACGTTGTGTTGCAAAGTTGAGCCAGGTTTTTTTTGCCGGTGCCTGATGCATTAGCAGCTCCACTGCAACATCAGACTGACCTCATTCAAATGAAATGTTTTCATGCAAGGCTAAAGACAGTCTAAATGCAGCCTATCTGCTTTGGTTCACGCTCTGTTATTAACCCTGTTTCCAGCCACAGCAGGCAGCTGTTCTCAGTGAACCAGGTCGGATAAACCCACTGCACATTATACTGTATGCCCAGCAACAAATGGAAAAGTTAGTGACAAGCTGGTGAACAATTTAGTAGCAAAAGAACCAGATATTTAACAGTTTATAATTTGTTCTGCTGTACTCAGAAAACAAATGCAGGTTTAAGTAACCAGGCCACTGATGGAATTTTCTGGCAAAATTCTTTCTTAAACATCAAGTAAATGACAGACGATTTCTGCAATTGGAGTAAGAGATGAGAGAAACCCAGTTAGTGCATCGAGATTTCTGCTGGAGAAACCAGATTTTTTTGTCATGTGTAGACATACTGTAAACTGGGATTTTAAAAGAGCTCATGTTAATGACAGACTGTAGAGAGGGAGAATATAACTGTCGTATTTATGCAGCAGGATGATAGAAAGCACCATATTTGCATCCAGCATAATAAAAACCAAATCTGACTAAAATGAAGATGGACCCTTTCAGTACAGACTGATTTTCACACATGAACAGTAAACTATCTGTGAAATTCAGTCACATTCTCAATTTAAGGCTCTCACTACGGCGTCTTACACAATTAAAATAAATCAGCCTCGTTTGAAAATATGTTCAGGGATAGAGAGTCGAGAAATATGATTGTTAACTGGCTTTACAGTGACCAGGTTACTGCAGTTCATGTAGGCCCATTCTCCAGTTTCCTCCTAGAATGTAGTATTTCCCAGTAAACTTTAATTGTGGCATATTAAGTACTGCACATGTACTCAATAGGAACTGAAAGTCGAAATCCAACATTAACATTCCCCACTGCATCTCCCTCCCAGTTTATCTACTATCTCAAAAACCTTGAGGTTGGGCTTGAGTCCTGCTTCACTTAACAAGCTGGGGTAGGGGGATGTATTGCAGCTCAACTAATTTGATCGTTCATTCTGTAGGAAAGGTGAGGGAGAATTTCTCTTCCACCCCTGGCTTGTTTGGATTAATGAAACACACAGGCCATGCCTCATAGCTAGAATTTCACACAGAAAAATCATACATTTCCTGGGATCCACTGACGTGTATACGGCCACAGTGCCATGTTAGTAACCATTCCTTTGATTAGTTTTGGTGGTTTCTGACAACAAGTACTCCCAGCTCAGAGATGGTCTTCCTGTCAGTGGTAACCATCCATGCATTTGTGACTGTTTTTTTTAATTAATGCTAATCAAAGGTGCCATTATTATGACAGCATCCAATGTGCTTTGATGTTGGGCGCCAATCTTCCCCCTAATCACACAATCAGAGTTATTCATTTATTGTCAGCCCTCGTCCCTGTGCCACGGTGCAATCTCCTGCCTGAGAGGCAGAGAGCTCGCCTGGAAAATGGAGGGAAAAAATCAAAAGGCAAGAGGAGAAAGCAGAGAGACAGAGATTGGTGAATGTGTGTTTGATTGATAAGGAGACACCCTCCTTTTACTGAGGGCTCTGAGCATGAGTGGGTGTTTTTTCCACACAGTAATGCCTTAAAAGAAGAAACCAAAAGAATATCTGATAAAGACACATATATGAGTGGCACACAGTAATACACACACTAGCATTCAGGTTTGATGTTTCATCCAACATGTACTAATTGTAGCAATCTGTTTTCTCTGATCAATTAGCTATAGGTCTCCTGCACTATATCTAGCCATTAATTAGTCAGAAGTAACTTTAGGCTCTTCACAGAGCCAGATAGGGATGATATAGTACCTGCTCACACCTCTGCTTTACCTCAGTCTGAGCAATTAATTTGTGGTTTATTTTTAGACAAATGTCTCCAAGACATTGCTACTGATTTCAGTATTTCCCACAGATATCCCACTTCTCACATCATATTAGCATGCAAGATGTGCGCTGTCTCCGTAGCTCCCATTACCTCCATGACTGCTTCGTTGCATCAGGAGATGTGCCGCTTTAATATCACTACCAACAATAACAGAGAGAGCTCATTAGTAACATTTTTAATATAGCTAATGACTGATTTTTGCAGCTCACTTTGTTCAGGTAGTCAGCACCAAAGCTTCTTCCCTCTTTCACGTTGTATCCTTACATGTCAGTCAGGGGTTTGAAGTTGTCATCGCTTCTGAGACAGTCAATTAAAGATCTGAGCTCCCCGTCAGGTGGAGGTTGTCGAGAAAGATAAAACGACAAAGCTCAGATGATGTCGTTTTTCTCCAGCTCTTTTTTTCCCCTGTCTGTGCTAATGTGTGTGCTCTGCTGAGTATACTTGTGTGTGTAAGCATAGGACTTGTGCAGGGATGTGGGAATTATTCTTTTGAGTATGAGTGTGTATGGGAGCGTGTGTGTAGCCCAGCAGCAGCAGGTCCCTGGTCCAAAAACACCTCGATGATCTGTCAATGTGTGTGAAAGGCAGACGTAGAGGTGTAGGAAGAAATGAGTGACAGGGGAGAAGGAAAAATGGGAAGTGAGCCTAAAGGTGTGTTTATATGTGTATGTGAGGAAGTGGGAGGTGGAGAGGGTCATAAACAGCTTAGAAGGGGTAGCCAGAGGCACCAGGTGGCGGCTCTCTGGCAGTGGTATTGGCCTTTTCCCCTTCTTCCCCTCATCTCATCCCACCATGGTCAGACCTCCCCCCACCCATCCTCTTCCCGAGCCCTGCCACATCTGACACGTGTAACCAGCCAACCCACACTTGTCACAGAGGAAATGAATCTCTCTGTTTCTGTGTGAGACCCCTCTGAGCCCCCACCAGAGCCCTTGCCGCCGCCTCATTTCTCTCTGCCCCCTCCACCCTCCTCTCCACTCAACCTCCTCACTCCTGCTGCTTAGAGTTGGTGTGTTTCTGCTCTAATGAAGACCTTGGGAGGAGAGGCCATTTCACACTTGATTCCCTCCAACACCCTTGATATGTTTCAGCATTTCGGCTTGTGCTGTTTGGTGTTTGGCTGCACTGCTGTTGTGGGAAACAGAGTGCAAAGTGGTTTATGTGAAAATGCGGAAATTAGAAGTTGCGTCTGGTTGATTTTGATATTAGATGCTGGGGGACTGTGGCACTCACTTTGATTAACCACACCCACTCAAGTTCTGGGTGTGATTAATCAAATCTCCCTTCTTGTGTATTTTTATATAGGAACTTAAATGAAGAATTCAAGTAGACGCCGGGGTACTAAGCTATGTTCCAAAAGGCTTGTGGGAAATTAGACAACCATTGATTTGTAATTGATTGTCAATAGTTTGTTGATCTCTCCCCACGGGCAGATGAGGAATACTTTACTGATACAGCAAACATGTTTATCTGTAGCATTAGCATGATAATAGTTTATTTATAGTCTAACATTCTATAACTTGAAAGAAAAACACTTGAGGTCCTCTGACATTCATCAAAGCCCCACCGATCAAACTCTGCAAGCTGAGAATGTCTTTCATGATCAAACCCTTTGAGACTCAAAAACCTCAGATGAGAGCTGGCAATTCAAACTCAAGAAGCATCTCAAAAACAACTTGGATTTTACTGAAGAAACTTGAGGAACATTGTTATTTGATCTTCAGTGTAGCAGATCCTTAGTGTTTGTGTGGCTATTGTTATATATCTAGATTTTAGTTTTATATAAGTGTATGGAATTTATTTGAAGTCTCAGTTAGTTTCTTATTTAAATCTTTCACATCTGTTTAACTGTTGCTGGCAAAAACACACAAGGTCTGTTTAGTAGCTGTTCTGGAGCTTTCAGTTACATCACTCGATCTTCAAAGAACAGTCCTAAGCACCTTCTTAGGACTTGAGGGATGCTTTCAGGGTTAAAAAAAAAGAAAAAGAAAAAAAACTTTCAAACTTTCAATGTTCAGTTGGCTGACCACTTTGCTCCAGACTGAAATCCTGTCAACAACTACTGGATGGGTAGCTGTTCCAGTGCCATTGTGAGGCTGGCATTTGTGGTTCAGAGTGAAATGTCTCAACAACAATTGGATGGATTGCCATGAACTTTGGTTCCTCATGGTTCCTTCAAAACCTGTGAAACTAATGATGTTCCCATTAGCCTCAGCTGCAGTTTCTTTGGTGCTAATTGGCACACAAAATGCTAAACTTAGATGTTAAACATGATGCACTTTACACCTGCTAAACTTTAGCATGTTAGCATTTGGCTCAAAGCAGCACTGTACCTGCATGCATGGCTGTAGACCCTTCATCTTGGTTTTACATTTTCTGTATTTCCCCTCTTTTGTACACAGGAAGTGGAACTGTGTCGACTCAACAGCCAAGAGAAATTGGGGTTAACTCTGTGCTACAGGACAGATGAAGAGGAGGATGTGGCCATCTACGTCAGTGAGGTGAGTAGATAACTTGCCCTTCAAGATCTTAAATAACTTGAGTTGAAAGGGTTTATTTCCTTAATACAAGACTGTGAGCATTGCATCCTCGAGCTTAGTTTGCCATGAGGAACCACTAGCTTTTCATACTCAAGTTCTTCAGTCAAGAACTCTGTAAAAACTGAATCATCTCTTTTATCTATTCCCACTCTTGCTCCTGGACACATTGTAAAAAAAAAAATGCATGCATCATACATGTATCCTCCTCCTACTAGTTTTTTTTTGCCAACCACCACAGTTAGGACTGCTAGCTGTTAGAAAAATGAAAATATTAATACTCTTAGGGCAAAAGCTATATGAATATTCTACAGATTCTTTATATTTCAGTTCTTTGAAGTCTCACATTTACATATCATACACTGTCCTATAAACAGACAAACATCACGACTGGATTAGAGTGCCTCAGTAAAACACCTAAACAATTGAGAAGCTAGATTTTTGAGACTAAATCAATTGTGAAATTTAATATTCATCTTCCAATTTATGATTTACTTTAGTATTCACGTGGGCAAAGCAGGTTTCCCTATTGGGTGTAGTAATTTTAAAATTGAACTCTTTTATCAACCACAAATGACATTATTGAACAGTTTAGCAATGTTCTAACTGCATGATTACACTTTCAGCTGCCAACATGGAATGACTGCCAAGAACGAAAAAAAGGGGAAAAAAATGCTTTTAGATCTTGTCTGAGTTGTGCACCCGGTACAGCAGACATCAACAAGCATGCTGTGAGATGTATATTAGCAAAGAGGCTCTTGCCCTCTGATTTTCTCCCACTTGTTGGTAGCATAGAAAATACTGTTCTCCATTCTGCTCAACTTTCTCTCCAATTCGTTTGAAGTTGACTCGGACCCTGTAAGTTGTTCGCTTTGAGAGCTGAGCAGAATATAAATCATTCAGGTCTGTGGCTCCTGGCAGCAACCTTAAGTGTTCGCTCTGCAAAGAAGTCAGGCTAAGAGGAGTGTGCTGCATTTAGATGAGGTGGCTGAATGTCACTGTATACAGGATGTATTCGAGGTAGTGTTATGTGCTCTGATCTTGCATAAGTAGTAAGAACACATCAATGTGCAGTTAAGAACAATGCAAGGTCATTTTAAAACAGGCTAAAATTCCCAACTTTATGGCTTCTGTTGGATGGCCACATTGTGCCTACTCTCTTTGTTATTAAAGTTGATTTCTCATTGTTTCAATTGTCATACACAGTAAATGGTTAACTAATTCAGAAGCACCAGTCCTTTTTCTTCTTTTTTTTAATGGGCAGTCTAGAGTTTTCACCCCACCTACCATCCCTTTGTTTTCTTCAGATCCATTTTTTCCCTATGATTCAAACATAGCGAGAAGAACAAAATCCACGCAGGCAGAACCAAAGCTGAGAGTCAAACTGTAACTACAGCCATTTCACCACCCACAATATTTTTAACAACTGACAGATCACTATATTTCCCTATATTTCAGTTTTCAGTTGTGGATTATTCAGGGTGTGGGTGCTCTCCCCACACCTACAGAAAGACTATCTTCAATTTCCCCTCCAGTCCTGCCCCAGTTCCTGTCTGGTGACCTCCCTCACAGTTTAATGAGTGGCCCTCTGTGTAGGAGTGGACTATCATGAAGATGGAGTGCCACAGCACCTCACCATCTCCAGAGATCCCACCTGATAGGAGAGAATGAAACGAATGGCCATCGATTGATTGGCTGATGAAAGAGCGTTCTGCCCCCTTGTTCACTAACATTAGTTACAGGAGGAGCAGGTGCATCATGGTTGAGTTATATGCTGTAGTTGCTATATGCAGAGGCTTGTACTCTATCAACCTGCCAGGATATAGCAACTGAGGTGCATACAATTGAGGACTTAAATGATGACAGTGATAACTCAGTTTGTTCTGTTTTTTTCTCAGGACTAAAATGGCTCTGAAAACTGACCACACAACAGTGGGAAAATCATATGACATCATATGTCTTTCCACAGCAGCACAGAGATGTTTCTCAGATTGTTAACTAGAATAACTAGAACGGCACTCAGTAGAGCGCATACCGCCTCCAAGGTGAAAAATGTCTTATCTTGTAATATTAAGGAAAACTGATAATAATAATAAAAAAAGCTCCTGGCTCCGCCCCTTTAACCGGATTTGCACCAGATTTTTGGGGGGTTCTTCCCTGGCAAATGTTCCATCACTACACCAAGTTTGGGGCAAATCCGTTAAGTACTTTTTGCATAATCCTGCTGATGAGCAAACCAACAAAATAACAACAAACCTCTTTGGCAGAGGTAATAAGTTTAGACATGTCTAGCTTGGCGATGTCTTCACAATGAGTTTAAACATCTTTCCAGGTCCTCCTTGATTCTCTTGAATAAAGATTTAAAGTTTTAGAAGATTCATTGTGTTCTCTCTACCTTCACAGATCAGTCCAAACAGCATCGCTGCCAGAGATGGACGTATCCGGGAGGGGGATCGTATTTTACAGGTACAGTAGGACACACTCTCTCACTGGCCCTCTCTACACCAGCTCTCATTAGATTCAACATAAAAACCTGCCTTTTTTTTCTCTTTTTTTTGGGCGACACACAACCACTGTCTCCCAGCATGAAAGCCCATTCATTTTTAATGGCAGCACATTAAAGGGGGAACTGGCCCCCGCTGTGACTGTTAGGGAGGGAGAAGTGCCCCCCCTGGCTGTTTTACTTACCGACTCAGCACCAACAGGGGTTTTTAAGAGTTCTGGTTCAGGATGGGGCTACGCTGCAGCTCATGGCCTCCTGTGGGATAGCTGAGAGGCTATGACTGTAATTAGCCCCTAGCTGCATCTTCAGGCCTGAGATTTAGAGGAGCTCTGCAACCGACAAGGGGCGGCAATTCTTAGGACCGAGAGCTGAATAGTGTTGCCTGTATGGGTTAAATGGGTGATTATTGTTTTTGTGGGGTTGAGTTAGAACCCCCACTCATGTTAAAGCTTGCTTCAACCATTTGGAGGCAGTGAAACACACAACAAAATAACATCAGACATATTATTACCTTATTAAACTGTTATGGCAAACCATTGCCTATTTGCACAATCAGCACAAGGAGAAACATTATTAGTTCAGGTTTGGTCATCACCAACTCCTCAGGGAAATATCTGGTTCTTACGCATGCGAGGTGTTCACTACATTCACCACCTAGTTGCAGGCAGTTTCACCACCTAGTTGCAGGCAGTTTCAAGGCACCAAATTTTCTGCAGTTTGGTGTATGGAAGGTAGTGTACAATGGATTTGTCAGGGCCTTTTCACTGAAAACATTTGCCTACCTTTGCTACAAATGCCATGGCTTGCAGTGGAGTTTGTAGTTGCAGAAAACCAAAGCAACAAGCTAAAAGACGAGCAACACCTAACATATTGCATTTAGTCATTTGATCCTTTGTTAATATTAAATAAATTGATTGGTGCAGCTTTCAGGTTGGTGCAGGAGGCGGCCACTGTGATGCCACAAATTTTTAATGATAACCATTACAGAACACTTACAATGAACAGGCACTACTGTATGAATGGCAGATGAAGGGAATTTACATATTAATAAACAGACTTGTTTTCTACACAGAAAATATGGTTTAGTATATTTAGTATTAAAATATGTAAATATCTCCCACAAACACTTATTAGATTCAGGGGGCAGATGCATAACCACTGTTGTCTAATTGTCTACAATGGTGTCTACAATGTGTTGTGTGACTGATTTAAGGCAGGAGAGGAGGTGTATGTGTTTGTGAGGCAGACCAGTACTCTGGCACTATTATCCACCAGTGACAGGGCCATTACTCTGCCTGCAAAAAGATGGACGCCCCCTGTCAGTGGCCAGTTAATTGTACAGCTAGATGTATGTACGCTGCCGGATAGTTTGGTGAACACAACAGCACCGTCGGCCCACGGCTACTGTCCCATTCATAATCACTGCTGGGTCCTGCTTCATATTAGAGAGCAGCACAGAGTGTTTACAATTTCCCCAGCAAAAAAAGGCATTACTGTACAGTGCCACTTTTATTGTGGTACTTTGTTTTTCTTAAGGGCTTTGGTATTGGAGAGGATAAAGCTGGCCTCACTGTGTGTGTGTGTGTGTGTGCCTGTGTTCAAATATTTGCATTTATGTACACGTTTGCTTGTTTGAGCCTGGTAATCATGTTTGTATGTCATCTTCAGATTAATGGCCAAGATGTACAAGACAGAGAGGAAGCAATGGCTGCCCTCTCCAATGACGAGTGTAGGAACATCGTACTGCTGGTTGCCAGACCTGAGATGCAGGTTAGAAATTACCACACTGCACTACCTCACACTGACATATCTTCAAGCCACAGACTGAAAAATCTACTGTGGCCTAACTTGGGTAAAGGAAGCACAAAATTTGCTAATTACAGCCCTGAAGTTTTGTCTTTAACAGTATATTAAAGTAAATCTAAGTAGTCCCCTCCCCTCCCCCTTTCACCACAACCACTCCTGGTGGAAGCCACCACAGAGACACCTCATCATGTTTTATTTTTATGTAGCGCCACTGTAATTGACTTCCAACACTAAGCCATAAAAGCTAATGGCATGCTAATGTGGAGTGAGTTCAGGCCCAAGGCCGATGGCGTATAAGTGGAAGGACTCTGCCGCAGTGCAGATGAGCTAGGAGCAAGAGTAGACTCTTTGTAATTAAATGTGTCTCTAAGTAGTAAATCTTAAGTCTTCAGATATGGATCTCATTTGGCTTACATCAAGCAGACAAACAGATGATGGATGGTGTGGAGTAAATAGGTCAAAGGTGACAGTCTTATGTCCATTAAATTGCATGGGCTTGATTTTAAGATTAGAATGCATGTTTTAAAGATGAGGGGCAGTGTTTTGTTGGTTAAAAAAAATAGGGAATTACATGTGGATGCTAGCAGTTTCTTATTTCAAAACCATGATGGGTAGTTTTTCAGAAAATCCCATGTGGGCACACATTTGGAACACCTAACTATTTGTTTTGAGAAACTGTCGCTACAAGCCTTAGGCCTTGACAACTAACACCCCTTTCTCTTTCTCTCTCTGTCTTCATATCCTTTCCTTCCTCATTCACCCCTAGCTGGAGGAGGCTTGGCTGGATGATGAGCACAGTGAGTTCCTGGAGCAGCTGAAAATGGAAATGCTGGAGGAGCAGCAGAGAGAGGAGATGGAATTAGCTGCTTTACAGGAGGAGCAGGAGAATGAACAGGTCAGACAGCAACAAAACATATGCTTTGTGTGACTGGATTAGAGAGGCACTGACAAAGCTTTGTTATCTCAGTTTAACAATCTCTGGAAAATTTCTTTTTATATATTCTGTTTAATAAGAATAAAACCCTTAAAAACAAGTGAGTTAAAAAGCTATAGTTTAAGTTATCCTTCCCCCTGACGGGCAGACTGTAGTACCCACTGTGTAATGAACATCATACCATCACACTGACCAATAATTGCTTTGACAGTATTAGGTCATTATTCACAGTCAATATTAACCTTTTCCTTGAAATTACTACAGCTCTAGCCAGTGGCAGAGAGGGAATCAAACTCTTCATTGACTTTCCTCACAAAACTGAGTGAAAACAAGCTTTGCCCTTTGAAATATGAATGCAAAATAATGATTATGAATATTTATGGCAGGGGACTGTTGAACCATTTAAATTCCAAACATTAGTAATCATAATTTAAAATTCTGTTTTGTTGAAAAGATAGCATACCACAAAAATCCATATAAATGGGACTTCAAAGACATGGCAGAGAGGAAACAATCCCTGAAGTAAGAGATCTGTACAACAAAGTTACGCACAGCAGCATGTGTAATCCTTCAGGAGAATGCAGAACAGAGTTGCACTTCCTGAACTCTTAAACACTTGTGGTGACTTTTTTTTTTTGCTTTCTTTTTTGTCCTCATTCCATAACAAAGAAAGTATAACAGAAAACTACACTACAAAAACTACAGAACAGTTCCATACTTAACCATATTTGTAAACAATGTATCTTTAATTAGCTAAAACATATTTAAAAGCATAGTTCTAATAAGTTGAAAACATACTTACACATGCTAACAAACAAAACATATTTATGTATACTTGACAGGCTTCTAGTGAATGTCATACATCAATAAAAATAATACTTATGTGGGTTATTAAAAGAAATTCTATTACCATTTTGTGTGTGCCATGTATTTATATATCTGAGTATTTCATTTGGTTATTTACCTTGTTTATTTCAGAGAGCAGAAGATGATAAGCCCACCTGCTCCAAACTCCCTCATCATAAGGACAGTGTACTGAGTATAAAAGACAAAATGGAAAGCTCAGAGCATAATGTCCTGGCACACATCCAGAGACGTCTATCCCAGTGCCTGAGAGACAATCGGGACACACACCGTACTACTGGCTCCACACAGCTAGAGGACAAAGACGATGAGGATGATGATGAGACGGAGGGTGATCGTTTCCAGCAGCTCTTGGAGCTGAAGTGTCAAATTCGTAACAGTGGTGAGTATGACCTGTTCTACAGCCGCCGCAGCACCATTGAGTGCAGCATGGGGGAGCAGGGCGGCGTACAGCACGAGCTGCGTATGCTCAACGAGGAGCTGCGCAGCATCGAACTTGAATGTCAGAACATCATGCAGGCCCACAAGCTTCGTAAGGGCCAGCAGTCTCCCTCAACAGGCCGCTCTGCACCCTCCACCAAAAACCAAAGTCTCCACCGCGGCGAGCCCACAAGGGGTAAACTGGCAGACATTAATGAGAGGCTGGAGAAATCGGACAAGGACAGCTCCAGTGCCTATAACACAGCAGAGAGTTCGCGTAGTACCCCTCTGGCAATGGACCGCTCCCCGGAACACTCACTCCAGAGGATGGTCAGTCTCACCAACCAGAGGAATCTCTGCAGCAGCCTTGCCAGTGGTCACTCTCTTAGCCCGAGCCCCATCCCTGCATGCCGTGCTCCAGTCCCAGGCAAGAGCAGCAGTCCTGACCACAGCAATCCCTCTGAGTCAGACCAGACACCTCAGGCTGAGGAGGAGAGAGGGGCATTAAAGCCACATGCTTGCCAGATTCCTTACTTCTCTCCATCCCACAGTTCCCAGCAGAGGCAGGCCAACATCCCGGCTCATGCCCGCCACTACCAGAGCTACATGCAACTGATCCAGCAGCGCTCAGCTGTAGAGTATGCTCAGAGCCAACTCAGCCTGCTCAGTGTGTGCAAAGAGCCTCAGAGGCCCATTAATGAGCCCAAGATGGAGTGGAAGGTCAAGATCCGGAGCGACGGCACCCGTTACATCACCAAGAGGCCTGTGAGAGACAAGATCCTGCGGGAGCGAGCCCTAAAGATTAAAGAGGAGCGCAGTGGGGGAATGACCACAGATGATGATGCAATGAGTGAAATGAAGATGGGAAGGTACTGGAGTAAAGAGGAAAGAAAGCAGCACCTGGTGAGAGCAAAAGAACAAAGAAAAAGACGAGAGTTCATGCAGCGTAGTCGGCTGGAAAGCTTGAAGGAGAATCCTCAGAGCAGCAGCGAGGGTCGCAAGGAAGTCAGCATTATAGAGCTCAGCCACAAGAAGATGATGAAGAAACGCAACAAGAAGATCCTGGACAATTGGATGACCATCCAGGAGCTGATGACTCATGGTACCAAGGCCCCTGAGGGAGCCAAGGTGCACAATGCCTTCCTATCAGTCACTACTGTATAAACAAAAAAACACACATTCTACCCCATGCGGTATAATATACTTGCCTCGTTCAATGTGGCGTTTTTATGAGGACAATAGGAATATTTTTCACACTTTGTAACCCAAAAAGCATTTTGTAAAGAATTTATCAGTGGTGTCATTGCATTTTTTTTCATTTTCCAGTGTTGTTTTTTCACATCACTCAGTGGGGAAAAAACTTTTCTATGAAATTATGACTATATAATTATTTTATTACTTCGCACTAAACATGTTTATCTTTTCAAGCTTTCCAATTCTATTTTCATATTTAAGTTGTAACCATATAACTCAAGATAGTTGTATGAGCATCTTAAGAACAGTTAAGTATTTTCTTTTGTGTATTATGTACACTTTCCAGCTGCAAAACGCAATGGATCTGTGGGTCAGATCTAGTTATCCTTTAAAGCTGAAATAAGTCACAGTGTTGTTGAGAGGCAGTTAAAATTAGGTTTCAGGCTATCAGTGCATAGATAAGATAAAATAAATAATTAATATCACACGTCCAATCCCAGTCTTAGTACTGTGTAACTTAAGCTCAAGTTGAGTGTAACTATGGCAAGAATGTGTTTAATCCCTAAAACCCACTGAATTTGAAACAATTTGTAATTTTTAAATGTTCTTTCATTGGTCAAATGTTTTTAAGCTAAAAAAATTGGGAGATGCAGTTATGAAATGTTTATGTATTTCAACCACTAAATTTCCTACTATTGTTACTGTTATTAAACACAAACTATTGTAACAACAAATGTATTGCAGCCCTCCCTACTGAATTAAAGACAACACTGACTGTTACTCTCCACTGAAAGGAAGAAAAAAAATCCCCTTAAAAGTTTTATCATCAACAATTTTATAAAAGCATCTTTTAAAAGTTGGATACCTCATTTTACAGTGAAACTCATGTTCTTTCTGTAATTTGTGAACTTGAGCCACTTCCCCAACAAAGCTTCAAACAAGGAAATACAACTTACGAAGCTTCTACACTGACAGGTCAATGGATAAGTTACTTTGTGGACACAGAGAATCCTATATGTCGTTTTATTTTAAGTTTTGTTTTGTTTTTTTTGTTTTTTTGAGACTCTTAAAGTCCCAAGACTCAAATATCCAAAAAAAGAGTCCATATGTCCTGACTCACTGCCAGTGCTGCGTCTTTGTTTGTGTGGTTTGAAGCTTTGAGTAAAAAAAAATATTTTGTATTCAGTTTTATTTTGGCTTAATATTTTGAGGTTTTTTTTCTACATATTCAACAACAGATGGACCTGCTCATATCTTTTACATACCAGTATTTTTACATAATTTTTATTCTCCACATACACCTTTACTCAGCATAGCCTTAACAGCAAAAACTGAATCAGTGATACATTGGTGTGGCAACCTGATTTCATACACAAACAATAAACTCTGTCTCTGTATATCTCTGTGCAGCAGAGAGGTGTTATTCAGCCTTATTAATACATTGTACAATTTGAGTTTTTTGTAACTGAGACATTCACAGATATTGTATAGCTGTTACTGAATTATGTTTGCAGTCACAAACTGGTGTTAGGATGATTGCCACTGAGCAGGACTCAGAACACAGCATATTAGCTCATGGAAAAACTAAACTGGTGAAATTAATGGGTTGCCATCTATCATCAGACATGGTAGTTCAGTTATATGTACAGTATACTAATTCCAAATGCCACATTTTTAACTGAAATATTGTAAATTTAAATTTTAAACCAATCCCTGTATTTGTTTTGAGTAAATGTCTGATGGTCTAATTTCGAGTAATGCGTAGTTGGCACATTTGTAGCCAGGTGAAATGTGTGATAATGGTGAACTTTGCAAAAGAAATGATAATAAATTATTGTTTTTTGGTATAACATGGCACCGAATCATGTCTTTTTTATTATTATTATCCAGACATTAGTTAAAGAATTCAAATCTGCTAATACTTTGCAGTTTGTACCAGGTAACTGAACTGTGTGGTAAGAAGTTTAGGTGCTGAATACAGATGAACCTTGAACATAAAATTAACATTATACTGGACTCAGCAAGGCTTCAGCGCACTTTGTATTTAGAATTTTTTTTTTTTAGTTGTTTTACACAGGTATTTTTAAGTTTCACTTTTCTATGAAGTGGTTGGTGTGAACTGTGTGAAAGTGAGCAACAATCTGTGTGGTTCTTTCAGCCTTTGAGGAAGGTGTTGTGGGATAATGGATAAAGAAAGGAGGTGGAAAGTTTTACGAAATGCTGTCAAATCAAAAAACAAAAAAAAAAAACATGAAAAAATAAACAGCAACAAAACTATAGGAAGTCATTCTGGGGTAAAGACCAGTCTTGTGAAGTGAAACAGAATTACTTGCTCACTGAACACATGTTCACCTCAGATATCTCCTCTAGAGTGACTCACTTCTTTTTCCCTCCTGTGAATGTGTTAAGTTATTAAACACAAGGAAATTTCAATTAAAATCACCTTCCACTTGGATGGCTTTGTGTTCATTAAAATGTACCAACCACTTACTCATCTCTATGGCCCTGTCATATGCAAGGGAGAGCTAAGGGGATACTCTGGTCTCTGTATTATCTTTAAGTTGGCAGTGCACTATAGCTGAAATTGGAGCGTCACAGACAAAGCACTGCCTGAAGACTTATGTTTCCATTTCACTCAAAACTTGTTTCATTACAAGAAATTGGTGAAATATAAAAAGAACTGAGTCTTCCTGATGTTACTATACGTTTACTCTTTAGTAGAAATTATTCTCATCCATATGCATTATGTCTGTGTTTATGTTGCAGAGCGCTCCATCTTCTATTTTCAATGTTTGGTTTTCTTTTGTTAGTATTTTAATATTTTCCCATTTCCAAACACTTTTATATGTGCAAACTGGCCTGTGAAGAACTCCATCCAAATCCTTACAAGACAAAAAGGCCATTGTTCAGTCTGTGTATCGCTATGAAAGCACTTCATAATTGCACAGTCTACTTCATTTACATACAGTACAATTTTTACAAAGCCATGGTGTCACATTCAGTGTGATTTTGAGGTTGTATTCCATGGTCAGCAACTTCCATTTCCATTACAGTCCGTGGCACTCTCAATTTATACAACGACCAAACATAAACATCAAAGTTCGTATTGAAAAATAGACTCCTGCCATCACTCAAGCCTATTTGAACTCCCCTCATTTGTTAATTCTCCCAGCTTGTGTGGACAGAGACCACTAAAATGCCAATGAAAAGCCACAGCAGAAGAAGCTGTAGGGGTTGTGCCAACCAACGGCAAAAGTAGCCCGAGTGCTCGCCAGCTAATTAAGTTCATCCCTGAGCCCCTGAAAGACCCAGTCAGGTGTAATTAAAATCGAGCCTGTGACAGCCATGGCATTTGTCAGAGCTACCCAGCAGTTCAAATACCAGTACTGACAGAAATGTCAAACAGATAGCAGTGGCTCATCTCCTCTTCAGTGCTACACATTCTCCCTCACACACATACGCTCACACGTTGCCTCTGTTGGGAATGTTTGTTGATAACCTTTAGGATTCCCTGAACAGCAAAAACTACAAATTCTCTCTCATTATTCATCCAAGGAGGCCCATATTTATTGACATACAGATCCACTTGACATGTGATGGTGCAATCGACTTCATAGTGCCCCCACTCCCTCCTAATCTCGGAGGCATGTAACAAACTGGTAATTGCCTCGGATCACGCATCTCTCGATGTCACTTTAGAAACCGATGGCAGCTTTGATCTTTGATATCATAACTGCTGTGTTGACGTAATTGGCCCTATCATACCAGATGCGGTGCGTATGCGTACGGACAGACTGCTACTGCTGAGCCAGGTGTTCTGAATTTATATGCCTTCATCAAACAGAAGACAATGGTGAGTCTGCTAATAGGGGATAATGGTGCATGAAATCACTTAACACCTCCTCTGAAATTCTTAACATACATAATGGGGTATTTCAAATATAGTCTGCAGAAACGCCATGTCATATGTCATAAGGCCAATCTCAGTGTCAGTTTTCCATTCATCCTGAGAAGGGGACATGAATGTCAACCAAACCACAACAAACTGAACCAGACATGTCAACTGTATGCATGGTGACAGTAGATCACCAAATCACAAGGCTTTATCTGTAAAAAAGTCTGTACAAAATTTCATCGCAGTCCATTTAATACTTGAATGAATTGAAACATTATCAGTCTGGACCAAAGAGGACAACCAATCAACTCAGCAACACACCATCCCGACAGCCATGTCGCCAGGGTTGATAAAGAAAAGGACAATGTTCAAAAGCCAAACTGCTGGTGTGTTTGTTTTGGGAGAAACCTTTGAACTAAAATGTTAAACACAGTAAACGCTCAGTGGTGATTCTTTTTTTTTTTTTTTTTTTTTTACATGTACTATGAACTTTGGGGATTTACACTTGGCGGCAGAACAGCAGAAAGCAGTGGTGTTGCATGCTTATTACTTCAGTCTACTGTAAGATGCCTCGTACTGCAGAACTAAAAAACATTCACTACTGCCTACAGTAGTTGGTCGTGCAGAAAAACTTACATGCAAACTTCAGATAAAAAAGCTCATTCAGTTCTGATTAAATAAACAAGTTTGTTGTTTCACATTCAGTTAATTTCCAGAATCACGACAGCAAGCAGATAACCTGGTTTATAGCCAAGTGTTTAGAGCCAACTGTGAATGAAATACGAAAGTTACACAAGTTAATAGTTTGAAGGATTGGATGAAAAGTCTAATCTTCTGTTGTCTCTCACTATTTGCTTCATCTCAGCTCTGCTCTGTGTATTCAAATTCTCTGCTGGGTATGTTTGCGTGTCATTATTGGCAGAGATCTTTTATTGCTTCTGCGCACCATTTGGACTTTTTTTTTTCTTTCACACCCCATGTTTTATGTGTCATTTGTTGTTTAATTTTCACCCCAACCAAATGCATTAGGGGACCTATTAAGCAAAAACCTGTGAATATTTCAGAGCATAATTAGAGCTCTAATTACAATTCATTATTCATAAAATGGGTGAACCAAACTGCAATACATACCACAAAGGTCTCAAATATGTACTATCTGGATTGCAATTGGAATATGTATAATGGTCCCTAAAACATACTGTAATACTGTTTGCCCTAAACACAGATATGAGTGTATATTATTCATAGACACATATTGCAGATTTTATGAGATGGGTAATATCGTCTGGTAAAAACATAATCTCTCTGCAACATCCAGCTCCCACCATTAATCAAACTGTACAACTGGTTTTCTCCAATGTCTGCAAACAACCGAACAAAAATTTGGCCAGGCTTCAAACTACTTTTTCTTCACTTTCTCAATTCAGCCATTTGAATCTTTCTTGGCTTTAACTTTAACATGGAGTCAGTGAAAGTCCTCAGGTCTTAGACAATTGATACTTTGACTGTAACTGCCCACTCAGCCCTACATACAAAGTTCTTAGTTATTTCTTTAACCTGCCTGACGCCTCCTCAGCCTAAAGTAGTAAACTGAAAGTCTGCCACCCTGGTGTTTTCACTAACCTTCAGGGCGGAAAATGATTGACGTGTGGTCAACCATGCAAACTCTATGTTGTTTATTAATGTAACACTTGCTCCTTTGAATACCATTAACATTCCTGTAAAGTTTCTGTTTTCCTTATTCATGAACGGTGGACATGAACTGTCAGAGTCCGTATCCAATAAAAATCACAAGTACGATTCTGTGATTACCTCACTGAGCATGAGAATTAACAAATAATGTCTGGTAGTCAGTGCATACGGTATGCTTCATATTTATAACACAATGTAAACACTGATCTCCTTCCCCTTCCCATGTTACTTCTGTGTCAGGATAGTTGCTGAGAAGGAAGCTCTTTCATTAGTCATGGTGAGCTCAGCACTTACTGTGTCATATTCATGTGTACTAACTAGACTATGTCAGGGCTGGCTCTAGCCATTTGGGTGCCCTAGGTGAGATTAGGATGTTTGACAGCTTTAGCTACTAGTTACTTTAAAGATGAAGATTTTACACAAGGGATAATATAGCATGCTTTTAAAATACAACAGATTATTACAGATTAAACCAGTGGTTTCCAGCCTTTTTGGGCTCTGAAATCTAAGTAGTGTGTGAAAGTAGTGTGTGGTCAGGGTCACATTTCAGATCTCTATAGTTCTCTCTCTACAGCTCCACCAAATACTGATTTCCCCCCTTCTGAATTTCTCTCATGTCATGTCATTTCAATAAATGTTCAAATGATCCAAAGTCTTAAACCAGTACTTTGAATACTTCAGTACTTTAACTAGATTTTGCTACTAGTACTTTTACCTGAGGACTTTTCATGCAGGACTGCACTGGTCATTGCTGGACCTTTTCATTATAAAATAATCTAATAATATATAATAATAATTGAAGCGTCCCTCAGGCTGATCCAGTCTAGCATTTGCCCATCAGTCAGTCAGTGTTAAGCCTGGACTTGGCTGAGTGATGCACAATTTCGCATCAAATCGAACCCATTATCCCCCACCTTCAGTGTGCAGTGCACACAGTCTGCAGGGCAGGCAAAAATTTGTGAGGAGCAGCAGTGTCATGTTATCAACTTGTAACTGACAGTTCAGGGAGCAGTGTGTTTATTATTGTCATCAAAAGGCTGTGTTTGTAGATAATGTTGTTACTGTAACCATGATTAATAAAGTTGTATTTCACTGACATTCTGCGCCCTAGGCAACCGCCTATGTCGCCTATGCCATGAGCTGGCCCTGCACTATGTAGAGTCCTGTCATGAGGGAATTTCATAACTGGGCTTGTCTTCACATTGGTTTAATTGGCTCCTAGTGAGCTTTCTAATGAAATCATAGCATGCAGAGTGTGAAGTGAACTCATATCTCTGCACTTCTGCCACTGTAAGGGCTGATACAGTGCAGCATCAAGTGGCAAGAGATTTTGCTTGTTCAGTTGCATTCTGGGTAGCGGGACACCTGCACTGTGAGTAATGAGAATCTTGCCAGGAGGCCTAGATGGTCAGAGCTCAGCTCTTTACTGCTTCCAGGCTTTGCCACAGGCGAGTCAAGCTGGGAATGATCCACAGAGCTTCTGCAGAGAGCCAGCCAGTGAATAATGACCTCACTATAATGTAGACAGTGCCTCTTTTGGATCAGCGAGACACTGCAAATAAGTTAACTTGCTCAGAGTTGCATTGACTAACTTTGCACATTTTTAGCTCCCTAGATGCAAGTGAGAGGAAACTTAAAAAGATTTAAACCTCAACATCTCTTAATCATATAAAATAGCATGACATAAGTAAACCACACACAGCACACAGATTCTTACCAATGCAGCTAGTGTGTGATCATTCTTTTAGACAAAGGACAGGGTTAATTTTACCGTTACATGTACAGGGGGTGTTATGCTCCTCTCTATTTCAGTAATTAATGCATGAACCTTTTTCCTCCATTTTATCATTTTTATTTCAAATCCTTTGAAGTATCATTGGTGGCTGCACAAGAAAAGGCTAGTTTCAGCTCCTGTAGATGATAATCTACACTACCTTTGAAGTGAGCTGAACGAGGTGTGCTGCTGTCCAAAGGAAGTTGAACAACAGAAGGATTAAGTGAATGCAAAAGGGAGGTTGATGCAGTTGACTGCACAGCAGAGTCTTTCTCACAGTGACCGACCTTGAGGCTGGAGTGCACCATTATACTTTATTACAGTAGGTTACAGAAGTCTGTGCAGGCTTTATGATTCATGACTACTGATTTCATAGTGCTTTGCAGACCATTTGACAGTGCTGAGTTTTATAATGAAAAAAAAAAAAAGACTATGATGGAGGAGTGGCTATAGCCACTCAGGATAACTGCTTTTGTTTCAAATTGCCTTTGGTGTCAAAAAGTAAAGTTAGATGTGACTTGAACTAGTCAGCTGAGTAACCCCACCACCTTGCAGTAGCGCGCACACACAAACACACAGTTAAAGAATGGGTCAAATGCCATATCACAGCGTGCTGTAACTATATCACTGCCCTCTCTTGGCCCTGTCTTTTCTTTCTTCTATCCAGCTATTAAGATATCCCCTGGTATGTTTAAGAGAATGTCACATTAAGAGGGAATGTGGAGCTTCACATACGTCACAGATAGGCTGCTGCAAAATAGTTTTAATATCAACTCCTGCAGTGGCTCTAATAGTATAGATTCAAAAAGTGGAGCAGTAGAATACTCATTGGGAGCAACACACACTACAAAACGTACCGATGTTCCCAATAGTAAATACACTATACATCACTGTCATCCTGATCCTCCCTTTTTGAATATCCTGTCTGAACGGGACACTAGTTATGAAGGCTTTGTCTCTATGGATTGCTTTACCATCACAGCCTAGCGAAAGTATACATGTACTCCAATAGCTAGATGAGATAGATGTGACTGCTGATAATGCTGTTTATTTGTCAGTTAAACTAGGTTAGGGAAGCAGGTATTTATGTAATCACTACACAATGTTGCTATGAAAATGTGTGAGCATTGTGAAGGGATTTGAAGTTTTGTTTGTGCATGACCAATTTATTTTTTGGGATTTGTGTTGGTTTTTTTGGATGCAATATGTAAATCTCACTTTAAATCATTGGCTGTTCGTGTGCTCTGCTGCAGCAGTTCTGTTTTTGCTCGGAGAATAATTATCTAGGATACCCTTGAGCTCAAAACTCCTCAGGTGTGCCCTCTGCTCTTTAAGCACCTGGGGATTTGAGCACAGCGAGAACAAAGACATCTCATAAAGTATGTAAAGTTATGAACATCCACTACTGTGCTGCAGTGTAATCAATTAAAATTGCTTCTGGAGGGCTGTATTAGTTATGTTTTAAGCAGAGTGGTGTAGACTACCATTGCAGAATGGGGTGTTTTCATTATCTTAAGTGCATGTGATTTTGTTTAGGCCAGCAGTTTTCAGAAACTGGAAACATCTATTATCTGCCACTATGAGCATTTGAAAAGATAAGTCAGGCACTGATCAGCCATCTCCGGCTGGTAGTTTGGTCTGCAACTGTGACTAATGGCCTAATTTCCTCACCACATAAGAATGCAGCCACAGATAACAGTCTGTTGTCGTTGTATTAGGAACAAGCTTGATATTTAGATTGAGAGTCAGTTTCATTACCAGTAGCATTATTCAGTTCGACACTGTGTTCTGTCAGCTGCTTTCTATGAGATGAGGATTTAATTTTGCCCTCATCAGTGATTTTTAGTGAACACTGAGTCTGTCTTAGCCAGAGTATAGTTAACATATGGAGGTACTAAGAGTATGTGTGTTGCAAAGACAGTTTGCTTGTTAAAGAGGTGATTACAGTCAATGATGTGTCCCTGAAATAAAGAGAGTGACAAAGCAGACACATCTGGCTACAGTGCAGAGTTGCCTATGGTTTTCAATATCAGGGCTAATCAGAGGACACTGCTGCAGTGATAACATGGACAGTTTAAAGAAAAGTGGAGGCTGTGTTCAATTCACAAAAATTGAAGGAGTCAGGACTTCCTGATGACTGCCAGCATGAGCTAAAGCAAGGCTGGCCAACATTTGTAACTATTAGCGAGTTAAGTTAGTTAACGTAGCTACTGTTAGCCCTGCTTCCATCTGGCTATCTTCTCAAATGTGTTTTCTCAAAATAAGCAGGCATTTAACTATAGTAAAGCGTGCAGGAGGCAGGATAGAGACATCATCAACACGCCCACTCGCTCACAGTGAATTCACCAGACAATGACCTGACATAACATGGATTTTGTACTGGGGAGCTGGCAGAGTAAAGTCCTTTTCAACTAATTCTGATACTTGCGTTCACACATACAGATCCTTTGAGTAAAAGTTCAGGGTTGCAGTGGATCTGTAAAAGCAACTTCAGATGGACATACCGTTTTGCTTTATTCTATGCTGCCAGCATTGCCACCTACTGAACACAACGTAAATCTAAAGAACCAGGAGCAGACTACCAGCAGCATCATGCTGGGTTTTTAATGAAGCATCTTCAATGGCTGTCACATTTGATAGCTCGTAAAAAACGTACCTAATAAATGAATAACCAGGTAGCTTTATTTATTTAACATTTTCAACACTCTTGACAATCTTCACAATCTTGACACTGGCTGTCAAGATGTCAGACATTTTAATAGATTCCTTTAGCAACTCTCCTTTGATATATTTTGACCAGGTTTCACATTTAAAACTAGTTCTTCACCACCTTGCCACTGCCTTGCTTTCCCTTCTGAGAACAGGAATCAATCTGCTTCATAAACTAATCAATAATCAGTAAGCAATTGATGGTCACCAGTTGGTAGAGACTAAGTTGCCATAATCAGATTTGATAATCCCTGGTTAGACAGCTTTAGTATGCAGCCTCAGGTGACGCACGATTTTAAAATTACTATCAAGATTTGCCTTTTTAGTGTTTTTAATGTTTTTATGGTTTTAGCACAACCTGAGGTGAAAACAGGTCTTTTCAAGTTTGCAATATTTTAAAGAGTGGTTGGTGATATCATTTCAAAAATGAGAATGGCTATGTATCAAAAATGTAATAAAATAAACAACAATAAGCCAGTCACAAAAACAATTATATATTCTTTCCTATATTTCGCTCTTTTCAAAAAGATGAATCATACTCTTTGGGGTTTTCTGTCCAAATTATAAAAACAATGGGCATCTACTACTGTACTGGATATTAAAATTGGAGCATGTTGTTGTTTTAACCAATATGAAATAAATTTGTTATTTTATTGTTTTCCTGGAACAATTCAACATTGATATTACAAGCTGCTACTCAGACAAAAGACAAATGGGCGTACCATTGCAGGCTTTATGGCAAAGACTGGCATTGTTCACTGTTCCACATGATATTATTTGATAAAATACTGCATACAGTATTGTAGTGTGCATATGAATGGTAGCCCTCTTTAATATTCTCTCTTATTCTATTGAATAGTCCTCTATCTCTTCCTCGCACATGCACATGCTCACCTCATATTTCTATAAAAAGGTCTTGTAGGCATATTGTAAATTAGATTCCATTCAACAGTGGAAGATGAATAGCTTGGCTAATATTTCTTTTGATGATCAGAAACACAGAGGGACCTGATAGCCATTCATGTGTGGTCATTTTGTTGGACTAAAAGCATTGCATTAATTCTACCAATGATCCAAAGGGCTCAATATTTCCTTCAAATATACAAATCGTGTTTAACTTCCTTCTATGGCAGTTTTTGATAGGAATCAGAAAACGGTGCATACAAAGAATTTCAGCACAAAGGTGTCGGTAAAGGTTTTAGTCAGATAACAACAAATATCAAATAACACTGCATATAAGAAAAACAAGCGATATGAAATATAAATATAGAATATTTACACATATTTGCAGTTTATAGCCTTTTTGATCCATCATAAAGGTAATAAAGACGTGATAGTTTGGGGTACAAACAGACTTTTCTCACAGTGGTCATTTTAACTTTAATGGCTAGAAAAGCACAGGTGTTTCTAATAACAGTAATGATAGCTTGGTTGCATTACAGTCACCAGTGAGGCAGAATGCACATTAGGTTCCCTGGCAGAGGAACTTTTAAATGGAATGAAGCCCTTGTACAATAACTAATTTTGCTATCAGATACTGGGTCTGGGTGTGGTCTGCAGTTTAATATACCCTCCACAGTGAGTCCATGAGCACCTGACAGCCAATCAGAGACAAACTCCACTTTGACCAGTGTGTAAGTCTGAAATAAATATTATACCATAATTCCTATCTAATTATCTGTAAGGAATAATACCCAACAAGTTGTCCTTTCCATGGTCGTACTGGATGACGAGGGGGCAAGGCTGGATTACCAACCAGGCAAATTGCCCTACTGCCCCAGGTTTGCTCCATATCATTTAGGTCTCCAAAATTTATTAAACTATAAATTTTGCACTACTAAATATTGATTATTGATTTGTCGTGTGTCTTTGGTCTTGTGGCAGAACTCTATTAATACTAAGGTGAATCTATTGGTAAAGATATCCCAGACAAAAGCTATCAAACAATGCATTTCTTGTCAGTTCTTGGAGCATCTTGTTTGGTGCAGTAATGCTTCAAACTCTCTGCCATGCCACATCTACAGTATGCATAATTGGGTTCACAGTGTGGTGAAATGAAATGCATTTGACAAATAAAAAGCAATAATTCGAATTCTATCTTCCACTGTAACAACGTGAACATGGCAGGTAATGAACAATTCGTGCAAAGCTGAATGACCTTATGCTACACAGAGATGCAGCCTGACATAACCGTGTATCACCACCCGTCACCAGTTATTTACATTTGGCCTCGTGCTCAAATGCCAGGGATGCTATGGGACAATAATGGCTTACATTTCACCAGGCCCTATCACAGGGAATTGTCACATCTGCAAAAGAGGCAATTATTTGTCTGTGGTGACCGCTGAGCTGGTTATACGGGTACAGTATGTCAAATGCACATCCCGCCCCCTAAGGTGGAGAAAACAAACACGTTACGCTGCTCTGCCACGACATCTTTGGGGATTTACTTAAACACATGCACCATCTGCTTTAGAGATGAGATAAAACAGGTCTATGAGATGTCTATGAACACCAACTTCCCCGCCTTTTTTTGGAGGGGGGGATTAGGCACTGCCTGCTGATGTGTCTGTCAGAAATCAAAATCAACACTCAGAGCCAAAACTTGCAAATTAAATTCACCTGTCAATCCACATCTGTTTGATCCTGTCTGACAGTCTACATCAAGATTCCTCACCACAACATTGTTTGAAGACTATATATGGGGCATGCTAACTGTGTTCATGTTGTCTGCCTTCAGCCAGTTGTAAATGGCAAAGAGCATTACACTTTTTGAAAGGATGAACCCAAATCTGCAATTGCAATTGCCTCCAAACATTTTTCTGAATCGGGCGATAGCTTATTATAAATTTTGTGAAATATCTGTGTTAGAATAAAAGTCATTCCTGACCTCCAGTTGCCCCCTCCCATGTCTTCTTGTCTCCTCAGATGTTGCTACCTTGCCTTGTTTGATTCCTTTAGCGAATCTGGTGTCCTATTTAACTCACAGAACAATGGCTTTAAGCAGTCAAGTTTACAAAAACAATATAACATTTTGCATCCGCCTTGAATTATTTCATTCTCTCTCCCTTTATAGTACTGTGACAATCTCCCAAATCGGTAAGAATGATAACCAGCACATACTTTCAATACACAGGCACCCCAATTTTGTTGATATAAAGTCAACCACTTTGTGAGTAGTGAGATCCCTCCTTGAGGTCTTTGATAGAAGACCATAAAATATTAATTTCACAACAGCTGTCTGGGGCTCTCCGTTATTTGACATGGGCCGTCAGCCTTCTAATAATCTTCCTGGGTTTTGTCTCATTTGTGTGTCCCCATTGAGGTGCCTGTAATCTCCTTCATTATTAATCTCACAGAGCAGAAATGTCATGCCGGCAGCCTCAGTGCACACTCGGCATCATTTTGTCCCTGTTTACCAGTCTTCCTCTTTTGCCCCAGTGAAGCCGCCTGCTACTGCCACAGCAGCATGCGTTCCCCTAAAGAATAGTCTTTTCATTCTGTCAGGAAACACAGAATTTGCATTGAGATCTATAATCTTCTCCCTGCCACACGCCCCTCTTATCATTCCTCTAATGGATCACAACAGCCATTGTGCCTTGCATCTGTGTGTGTGTGTGGGCTAGTGTGTGGCAACTGTTTGTGTGAAGATACCTTTAGAGCCCCTTGAGGGAATTTTCTAAGCTGATTTTACCCTCTTGTTGCATGTCCTACTTCCTGGTCTCCCATCTCTTTTCCAGGTCCCCAGACTCCCAAAGCTTTAATGTAACATCACAGGGTTGTGTACCTGGCTGGGACCCTCAGTTGGATTGAATACAGAGGGATCCTGGCAGTTTGTCTGTGGTTTTTGTGTGATTTATCTGGCTATTGCGGATTGAGGCTGAAAAAAAAAAAAACTGGAGCAGAAGGTGACTGATGGAGATATACGGTTTAAACAAGCAATGCAATACTGCGAGCTGCTGGAGCTGAGCCTCAAAGTTAAATTCATTCTGATATGTCCACATTTCTTACCACTACAATGCTGACGTCAATCATCTACAGTCCACAGTGTTGTATTCAAAGATGTACTAATAAATATTAACAACGGCTCAAATGTGTATGCATAATGTCAAAGAAGTGGAAAGCACAGGAAGTGATGAACCCACAGAAAACCTGGCCCAAGAGTTCCGACAGCAGAGATTTAACATCTTTCCTACTTCATTCACACTACCTGTACCATGCCGCCTAAACACCACTATGTCGCACCAGAATGAAGTAGCTGCCAAAACGTCACCAGAATTAAGTGACAATCTCTGCACGTAAAGCTGAGGTCGAAAAGAATCACAATTATCTCTTTTCATCTCCCAGGAGAACATTGATTTCCATTATGTTATCTTCTCTTTCTAGGATAGCAACTAAACAAACAAATCAATGTATTTATTCAACTACTCTACCGCATGCGCACACCGTCTCTGCCAACTAGAGAAATTATTCACCACCATCATGTTTGTCCTTAGACCAGGGAAACATTAACTCATCTTGACCATAGCCACCCTGTTTACTCATTTGACAAACTTTGGCTGCAGAAGAAATGACTGCCTCATGCTGCCCATCAACATCCAAGTACATGCTAGCAGTAGCTGTATGTTTTGCCTAAATCACCCTTTGGATGAAAGTATGGCAACACAGGTGGTGGTGGTACGAACCCAGATTTTGGATTAAGACAGCAAGGCTGCCTGGAGGTCCTGCAGGGGTGGAAATCTGAGGTTGAGCATGTCTCTGAGACTACATTTGTGTACCACAGAGGCCTTGGCAAATCAGCAGGCCTGTATATTAGCACTCACCAGCTGTTCTTTCTTATATGCCAACTCCTCCTTTGTTTGCTGACAGGCTCATTGGCAGCTGCATGTGGGATGGGGAAAAGTACCTGTCAGAATTATACATGGGTTCTCAGCAGCTCCACAAACAACCCACAACAGATGGAGAATTCTGGAAAATGTGGCCTGTGTGTATTGAATCTCTTATTTTAAAATGTATTCTGCACACACAGCATTGGCACGTGCCAAATGGATTTGGGAAATGGAGTATGGTGGGTCAAAGAGACCGTGGGCATGAGATTCATCTTTGCTTTTCCGATTCTACTGTAAGCCATTAGTGATATTCAAGAATCTCCTCAGGATTACGTGTTTCAACAGTGTACCTACAGTACTGAAGATAACACATTCATCAAAAAACAGCTTCACTGTCTCTTTTCTCCCTGAGCTCAAAAGTGTGACGCTACTCTTGCCCCAACAAGTTTGCTCTTCTCATCCTGTATCCCTGAAATGTTGTGATACGAGCAAAGAAAGTGACAGAAATGTGTTTTTCCAATATCGTATCATAGTAAAACGGCACGCCTCACAGTACAGTGAAAAGAGTGGAAAAGCAGGCTTCATTTCCTCCGTAATACCAAGAACATTAAGTGAAGCTGGCATCTTTCAGCTCATGCGTTTTCTCTATTTTTTTTTAGCCATGATTAGTTGCTGAAAGTAATTCATGTACATTACATCAAGCAACCATTAACTGACCCAATCTCCAGTCATGTTTAATGCCTCAACATTTAATTTGAAAACATTCAATTCTTTTTCTGCCTACAGTGCTACATGCTGTTGCTTACTGCCTATACAGCTACACATTGCTGTTATTGTTTATACTGCCTACACCTACTTCTATATACATGTTTATGGCTGTATTACTCCCTCTACCAGCAGCCTCCAGTCTCTTCCTGTCTGGTTTCTTATTAATCACCATATAACAGCATCTCTTTTGCAGCATGTATATTCCATATCTCTTTGACGTGTGACTGCAGGGTTTGGTCTGAAAATCTTTGGGGAATTCAATCACAGTCTTCACTGAATCTTTGAAATCTGCTTGGTTTAATACTGGGAGCAAGACAAAGAAGACTGTACATTCAAACTGCATTCATACTTTGTGATTTCATTTTGACAGGGGTGTTCCTGACTAATAGAGATTAATTTGCCTCAGCATTGTAAAATCCAGTCAGTCAAATATACAGACTTGAAATTTGAGGCAAGCAAAATTGGTAATTTGCGTGTTTCACTCTGTAATTTGTTGAAACAAATTTTTAACACATGCCCACAATTTAATAAAATGTTTTTTGAAGCATGGTCCTGATTTATATGACATGTTTAAAAATGGTTTCAACCACTTGTCAGTGGTTGAGTTTTCTGCATCACATGAATTAATTCTGTTTATAATTAGACCGCTATTTTGTTGAATAAATGCATAATTAAATCAGGGTTTTGAAAAGGTATAATGAATTGAGATTTTTTTAATCAAGCGTTACTTCAGGTAAAAAAGCTCAGGGGAGGAGTTATTAAGGCACTGCCTGCTGACAAGGCTTGTGATGTAAAGTGCTACTGTCACTACAAAACAGTACACAAGGATAATCAGCGCTCCCATCGATATGCAGATTTGAGTGATTTTATGGACTCTGAACAGACTTTACAGAGCTCTCCAAAGCCATATCTCACAGAAAATGAGTGAGATTGTACTAACTCTTTTTTCTGCTCATTTTAACATTTTATTTTCACATGAATACAACCTTCAGTTTGCAAGTATATGCATACACAATAAAATGATATGCATGCAAGTTGATGCTTAGTTTACACAAAATGGCTCACAAAGTGTGTAAACTTGTCATAATGAGTAACACCCGATGAGTTTTAATGTAATTAGAACTATAATAAATGTCTCTCTTCTTTCTGTTTAAATCATAAATATCTGGACATTAGGGTGGCTGTCGAGAAGCCATTAGCTACATACACAGCAGGGTTATAGCTACAGAGAAAATGTAACGAGCGTCCAGTTCTCTATCACCGTACCACTAAGACATGCTTTCACAGAATGACAAAAGTATTTATGTCTCTTTTACAAAATCCCTTCTCAGATACTGAAAAGATGTGCTTTCATGTGTATTTACAGCATATTTTGTTGCTCTTCCATGAGCACCTCACAGCGCAGCAAGGGCATCTATTCAGATTTCTCTAGGTTTTTATAGATAAATATGCCTTGCGTGGAGAATTTATAATGCACTACTCACCGTTACTTACTTCATATGTTGTTTTCCAATCTCTAAGAATAATACAGAGTCACTACTGTGTGGGTAGGTCTTATTACAGCACCATTATTCCATTAGCAAGCCTCTGAACTGGGTTTGTTGACTGTGAATAAAAGAGAAATATTAAGACTCTCATGAATAGATCTGCCACTATTTTAACTCACTGCAAGACAGCCGAACGATACCCTTTTACACAAGGAATAAGCAGCGGAATGAAGAAACGCTGAAAATAATGAACGTACTGAAACTGGCTGGAATAATGAGCCTTTTGATTGGGGGGAAAACGCTATCATTTGTTGTCAGCCTTAGCCCTCAGACACAGGCACTATTCACAGATATCATCATTTCATTCAACCTGTCTATTCATATTCAGAAGACCCCAGAGGCGAAAAGAGCAGGGAACACATGTATAAAGTAGAATGTGCAGGAGCGGCATCGTCTGTAAGAAGCAAATCTTTTCCAAATGTATTCTCTGTCAAATTACTCTGATATCAGAATGTAATGAGACAGATAAGAAGTGCAATAAAGCTCAGACAATAAAAAAAGTCACATCTGACATCCAGGTAGGTGTGCTTGAGTAAATATGGTAATTTGAAGGCTACTTGCACAACAATAAACTCTCTCTGCTTTGATGGCAGTGTGTATGGGGAGTGCCGTGCATCAGATAAAATGAGCAGTTCAGAGCGTTGGCCCATAAACTGCGTGGTAATCCTTCGAAAAGGTAGCACTGATGATTCCACTGTGGACCTCACAGATGGCCTGCTCCTCTCCATCCCTGTGAAGTCTGAAGAAATATGAGCAGTTAATGAAAATGAATGACTAGGTCCATTCAGCTTGATTGCCAGCGCTGCTTTCATCAATACATCTAATAAAGGAGTCGCACCTCCTAGCAGGACAGAATGGACCCGTGATATAGAAACAATGAAAGAGTTTTTATCTTATCGGCTGCACTATGGTCTACTTCTGCTTTCAGTTACGATGAGACAGTTCACACAGAAGAAAAAGGTGAGTCATATGGGACTGAAGTAAAGCAACTTAATATTAAATAAAGAAGTGGGTTGAGTCAAAGTTTGAAAATACTTCAGATTTCACTATTTTCACCGTGAAAATTTCCTGCCTCGCTAAATTTAATCTCACAACTGCAGTAAGAACTTGGCAATTATGGATAAATTGTTTTTTTAATTTATATCCAGGAGCAGACCTTAATACATATTCATTTGATTAATTTAAGAAACAGCTACGTGTCTCTTAGCCCACTGGCAAATATTTCAATCAATTCATTTAAGGCTTGGATCTGCTGAATATTTGCTTAAGTGTTTACTACCGGGGGGTCTGCCAGCTGACAAGCCTTCTTCCATGGCCTTCTGCAGAGATCTTACTTGGGCTGAAACAAAGAGGATGAATTATCTCTTTCCATGGCAAGCTCATTCACGTGCTTTAGTAAGGAAGCACAATCTAAATGCAAATTGCAGGCTGATTTTGTTGTAGCTCTATCCTTAGGCATTACAAGGTGAATTTAATAGGTTAAAGGTTGTTTTATTGCCGAGAGGAGTAATTGGAGTCCTACCTGTAGTTCTGATATGGCTGCCAAGTCAGACACAGATTATCTAAAGGACCCCTTCTTATGTGGTCTGAGTGATCATTGGTGTGATCTGACAATACTAGTCAAACGCAGATGTAATGATACATTAAACACCAGGTGTTCAAAATTACCAGTCCCATGTTTTGCACAATACTTGCTGATTTATTTATTTTGCTTTTCTGGCATTATGTGTTATGTTTTAACCATTTTAAAGTTTTTAAATAAATATACTTTAGATAACCTTGTCACAGTATGCCATTTAGTGGTGCTATAGTCAAATTTTGGATGTATAACATACACTGTTAGGGTATATAATTGTAGCATGACTGCCCTAAAATTGACACAAATCCTTCACCCCAGCAGTACTAATACCATGCTCTGCCCATAAGTATAAATAGGCCCTCATTACATTAAATACTGACACAATTGTCAAACTGTCCACAAACAACTGCATTTTTCTTACCAAACCATGGGAATAATGGCGACTGAGAGGTAAACTTCACATCATTATTCCTGCATTTAACGAGACTATGAAATGCATTTCTACAGTATTCACAAGGGTGAAATCAGAAATGGAACCGTGGCACTGTATTATATTAAAAAGTGTTTGCTATTTAGCCTACCCTAATCAATATAAATTGGGTGGAGAAAATAATAGAAACACTTGCCAGTATCAACAATTTAACAGTGTCACAAACTACAGCCTCCAAAAGGACCATACAGTTAAATCAACACCTCTCTGAAAGAATTTCAAGAAAAACTGAACATTATAAACTTCATGAAGGAAGAATTTATTGCAGGATTGTTGTATTAGGCTGCAATAATAGCTAGGTGTGACCAATAAATTGGCAACTGAGTGCACATCCATAACCATAACCTTTCTATGCCAAGTTTAAAACCAGAAACAAGTGAAATCAATAATGTCTGAGGCCTCACCACAGACCAGCTAAGAATCCCAAATCAGCAAAAAGTCTTTGGTGACCAGAGGACAAAAGGATGAGTCAGTGATATAAAAAAAACAAAGCAATGGAGTTACAAGAAGAATTTAGCTGTGCTGGAGTATATGGAAGTTCATTTTGACTGCCGAGCAAGATGAAAGAGCTAACTCCCACTGCAAGTTTTTTACTCTAAATTTGTAGCCATTCAGGGGAATGAGAAAAACTGCTTTGGGGAGTTGCTGAGGACAGAAAATGCTGGATAAGTGTTAGACCTGGCTGAAAGAAACAGGCGACTTACTGCTTAGATGAACTGCTGTGTGAAGAAGTTGGATGGGGACTTTGAGACTAAGATGCTCATTTGTTCAAAGGAGTTACTGTCAAAGGGAAACACCCAAAACCTGTTTGTATTATTGGATATTCATGTTTGACCATCTGTCTGTCCATTATGAGCATTTGCTTTATTTTCTGGTAAAATGGCTGCATTACATTTGCTTCCTGTCTCATCTGAGAACATCTGCTGTTGGTTAAGGTACTTGTCATGACTCACTCAAGTTAATTACCTTTCCAATCAATATGAGGCTTTAACCTTTTGTGACCTCTGTGTTGTTGTGAGTCTATTCAAGTTAAACTGTGGGTAATATAAACCTATCTAAGCGAGGGGGTAATTACTGTTCACAATATGGAGAAAATTGATTTCCTCTGCCACTGAAGTGTTTTGTCTAATTAATCCACAACAATAGCAAAAAGCTAAACATTCAAAAATAATGTAGTCTACTTGCAGGAGAAAAATGTATCAAGCAGTCTCTAGAAAACATTTTCATTTGTCACCTTCTCAGAAACTGACAAAACATACAAACAAACAGTTCAACCATTTTCACAGTCTTCATATTTTAAGATTAATCTAAACAATGTCAGATTATTAGCAAAACATTGGAAGTATTTTGATTGAAATTTCTGAGTTTTCCAATTTTCTATTATGACACAAAACCCAAGAGCAAATTAACATGGATCCCAGTTAATCTCAACAGATCGGAAAAAGTTAACTTTTTGGAGGAGTGACTCAGGTATTCAAAATTTAAGGTCAACAGCACCTCTGATCAGACTCTCTGGCTTAGTTTAGAAAGCTTGGTAATGCACCTTCTGATTAATTCCTCTTCCTCAAATCCCCTTAGAATACATATTCTGACTTCATGTGCAAATACTGAGAGGAGCATTAGTGATTTTCTTTTTAGTAGGAAGGACCTGTGTCAAAAACCTAATGTTAAAAAGAAGTTAAAAGTGCCAATATAAATGGACCTTGAATAGAAAAGAACTGCCAAAGAAGTCAGACAGGCATCACAAAAGGTGAGCTAAAATAAAAATTTAAATAGAAAAAACTTCCTGAAACTACCTGATGAAGGTCCAAGGACAAAACAGTGTCACTAAAGTGAGTACATGCGATCGACAATGTGCAGGATTTTCTTGAAAGACTAAAATTGAAAAATGTGAACAGTTGCATCTAGTTCTAGGACTTAAACCACAGTGGTCACTGGTGCAGTGGAGTGGTTCGCTAGCCAAACCAGACTGGTCATCTAAAGAAATGAGGTATGAAGTAGGACATTATGCATTTGACCAACAAAGTCCTAATGCGTTCCACTGTGGTGTTCTACAACAAACCCCATTAAATTCAGTAAGTCACTTTTTAGACATCTAAATGTTTGTGTACATCAAAGAGAACCAACCAGATACATGACATACACACATTTTTTGTGCATTTAATCAAAAGTATACACGGTACTACCAGCTGATACTGAGATATAAGTATAGATTAGTATTGAAGACTGAAAAGACTGAACAGAAAACACACTCCCAGATATCTTCACCTCAAATTCTATCAATGCATGTACCACATACATGACTTACACACACTTATCTTTATTCTAATTGGTCATTAAAGCTAATGACTCAATAAACAGCACAGTTTAAAAGCAAAACATAGGGAAACAACCTCTCACAAGCAAACAGCAAACCATCTGCGCAGACTCATTCATAAACCAGGAACAGTCAACAGCTGACTGAACAACCAATAAATGTAAATAATGAACAAACTCCTGATCACCCAAAGCAGGCTCTGTCCCTGCAACTGCGTCTGTGGACATCAAGCTAACGTTCAAGCGGCAAAACCAGACACAGGAAGTCCCGTTAGACCTCCATAACATCAACAAAACGGCAGCAAGGATTTATATACACAGACAGCCATGTAGACACATTAAACCATCAGAAAGGAAACCAGCCAGCAAAGACACAGACAGAAAGATAGAGTGTGTATCTGACTCACGTTATTTGACGCCAAGGTCCATTCTTCTCTTCTTTCCCATGAAGTGTCCATGCCATAGAAAGTTACTTGAAGGCCTCCTCATCTCTCTTCACCGCTGCTAGCTTGTTAGCCTGTTAGCCAAGCTAGCAGCACGAAACACAGTTACGCTAGAAAATAAACTAACTCTCATTTAAACAACGTCCTTTTTTATACATGTATTTCTGTAGTTTATTGTGAGGCCACAGCATGGCCAGCTTTATAATGTACTTCAGAGTTTATTTTCCAGAGACACGGTCCACTAACAGTTTCTCAGAGGAAGGATAGTGTCCACGTCTGTTTGATTTGCTGTGTCTAATCAGATGACGTAAACTTCACCTGCGCTTCCACCTGTACGTACCACCAAAGTTGGTAGAGGTGTAATGCCGCTTCTGACCACACACTGGCGCTGTTTCACTCATTTGAGGAATCAGTCAGAAAATGGGGAAGATGAAGATATATTTTGATAATGATGAAATCTTTTTTTTTTCTTCTCTCTCACAAACTAAAGACCATATAAATCTACTACAGGCTTGAATCAGCAACCACACAGCAACTGCCCAGTCAAAGACAGGCAGGTGTGTACAATCAATTTATCAGGTAGTTGGAAGATGATTTGCTTGAACTCATCACATACTGACTGTGGCCAAGAGGATGTCTGAATGGATATATATTGAATACTTATATACATAGGTACATATAGGATTGGAGAACAGTTTCTTCAAATAGGGTCCAGAAATTGAATATTCAAGTGTTTGTATTAAACACAAGTGAAGAGACTAGGTTGTGCCAAAACTTCTGCTTCCTTATTTGAACTTAAGTCTCTATTCTCACTTTTTATGAAGTTTATTTGCTATATATCTATAGTCTCGGTATGAGGCTGACCTTTGTTCCACTCTGTGGTCTTGGGGAAATCAATCTGATTTTGAAATGTAGTTAGTCAATGCAATACTTTTCTGGTAATTACCCTTTTGCTCATAAAATTTTACATGTGCTTGTAAATATTTTACTATTGCAAGTGTTTAGGGTGATCATTAAGCCAGCACATAGGAAGCAAAATTAATATTTCAGAAGTCAATTTTAAACTGGATTAAAGCCTGGTAATAAAAGTATCATTCATTCAGAAGCTTTCGTTGTCTGCTATTGCAGGATTATTGGTAGCTCAGTTAGCTGTAGGATTCATTGCTGAGAATATTTAAAGTCAGTGTTGTGTGGCAAATGTTGTAGAGAAGAGTGCTGCATGAAGAGGTCCTGTATTGAATATTATCCTCAAGCTGTGTATGCTGTATCCTTTTTCAGGAGAACCATTTGCTCACAGCTTCACTGTTTTATGCACATTCTCCCCAGATATTCCGCACAGCCATTAAATGGTTCTGTCTTTAGTATGTCAGTTTTGTCTCCTGTTAAGGTTTTTTAAAATTCATTCACCACGCTTCTATCCCCATTGGAGCACGACTGAAAGAGAGCAACACTGAGAGCACCAAAGAAGTACAAAAGGTTTTCTGGCTTGGAGGCATTTGTACAGAGATGAACCATTTCCTATTTCTACTTTGAATGTTTGTAGCATTTGCTGAAAACATCTACAAGAAGAAAACGGGCATTTTATGGAGCAAGTCACAAGTTTAGATCTTGATTTTGCATTCTGCTGCAAGGCAATATTTTTATTGATGAATAGTTGGCTAAATAGTTTAGATGAAGAAAGGATTTTATTGCAGCAAAATGTTTGCTGTTGAAATCTTGGACATTTGATTTTGAGAGGACAAAGATCTATAATCAATATTACTGTAAAATGCAAAAAAAGATTACATTAAAAGAAATGGCACAATATGAATGGTTTTCTTCACGTATAGTGGTTAGTATTTTTGCCTGACTGTAAAAACATCCAGCGTTTGACTGGACCTTTCTTTGTGGGGTTTTACCTGTCTCCTTGTCATGCGGATGTAATCCAAAAATCTAAACACATACAGGTCAGCTGTATCACAGACACTAGATTTCCCACAGGTATCTAGCGTGCTGGTCTGCCTTTCAGTAAGCTCTTTTATGGACATTTGACTTGTCCAAGGTGTTTCCCCACTTGCATCCAAAGCATTTGTGGATATGTGTAATAAGTCTGGTGATCTTTTATATTTTTCTTGTTGTCAGTAAATCACATGAAAAGACCAAAACCATTTTTAAAAAAAACACATTGATCAGCATACCATTGTACTGGGTGATGTGTTCCATCAGAGCCAGGAACACAGGCACTGCAATTTATCCCAATCCCAGTACAGTTCTAAGTTTTTTTTATTAAATTATTTGTCTTTTAGGAACAAATGGTCTTGGGGCTGGAGGTTACAGACAGGTTGGACAAGTTGAAAAGTTCTGCAAGATGAACTAACACACTGATGGCTTTGGTCATTTAATGGGATCTGTTAACTGACAGTAAGAAAAGTATTGCAATGAGAAAAAAATTAATCCGAGTGGAAGTTAGCATGCAGAGTTTCTTTAAGTTCTGTATTAGTAGCCCTCTGTGCACTTCAACTGACCTTTCACAAGCATATTTTTTTAAGCTGAAGGAAGAGAGAGCACAGATCAGATAGCAACAGCAGTGCTGTGTAATGTCATCGCATCAATAAATATTACATTCACATTCATGTTATCAAGTTGGTTAATGGGATTTTCTCTGTGTACTAATGACAAGGGGATGAAACAGCTACACAGTCATGTAAGTTTGTATTCCATTATTGCAATAAGGAATAGCTAAATTACTACTGCACATTATAACCACTTTTTTTGAATATGCATGTAAATGTGGCCAAGGACTTTACACAATTGGGAAATACCCTTAACCCTTCCCCTACATCTGTTGACTTGCACTCACTACAGTGATGCTCTGAAAAAGATTTGCTGTGCTACCCAAGGTACGGCCGTCCCACAATAACAGAGGAGGATATCAATTCAGCAACTATGCATGTTGTTGTCACAGACTGCAGAAGCAGCCAGAAACAAAACATGGAGAGATAGTGTTTGTTATTTGTATTCACTGTATAATGGAGGAGTATGTGGGAAAAACAGCGGATGCAGCCTCTGATGGGAGGATTTCTCCTGGGACACCAACACCTGAATAATAATGACACAGCCTGACAATGGAGAAGAGAGGAGTGGCTTCTTTAAACCAGTCCTGTCACAACAGAGACAAAAGCAATGGTATTTTAAGTAAAAGGGATTATAGCTTTTACTCATTGTGGCAAGACTGGCAAATTCCCACAAGGCAACATAGAGGTCTTACAATTTGTGGATCCTCTTTCCTCCATGACGAGATTTTACAGAGTGAATGAACAGAGGGGCAAAGAGAAACCACCATGCATCATTTTCACTTAATTCTAACCTTCGCATTTAAATCAAATTCCATTTGCTACTGATTATACGTCCTCTTGTAATGTAAGATTGTGTTCGTAAGCCTATCATTTGTGGTTTCATGAATAATGCAAGTGTAAGGAATCAAAATGCAATGCAAAAAAGAAATATATGTCACACGAGGTTTAACATAATAATAAACCCACACTGTTGATTAACATCCGACTCCCTCTATCGTTGGCTTCACTTCAGCCGCATGTTCTCTGCATTTCACACCTCTAGCCTAGCTGATGGAATGAACAATCATATTATATCAGCTGAATGATTGCTCTTAACTTGTGTGGAGCTCCATTACACCTATCACTTGGAGTCAGGGAACTATCACGACAATGTGCTGTGGAAGATTAAATGGGACAGTGCTCTTTGTGGACAAGCCATATAAATGCCAGACCATATAATTATGATTAGGAGAAGGCATCTCCCTGAAATGTTAATTGAATTAGGAATTTGGAATAGCCTGAATACCTTGAGATGAATGCACGATGATATGGACCTGTATCTGTTGCTGAGGAGGTCACATGCTGATTTTAATTTGATCAAAAGGATGAGGATCTTAACTAGATAGTCCTACTGAGTTGTTCTATTCCCACCTCCCAGCATTTACACGTTTTCTAATGAAATTAAAGGAAAGTGCAGTCGTATGAAAGGTTGTTCAAAGTGGTACCATGAAGCCAAATGATGTTTTTATGACTTTCTGCTCTGGTGCTCAGAAGTGCTGTTCATTAGAAAGCAGAGAAGTGAAGACTGCAGCAGAAAGCATTACAGAAAACACTGCTCTGTTATAATACATAATCAGTGAGAGTGCCATCATTTCATAATGCATGACAAGCGCATCTAGGGTGACACCTGGAAGATGATGTCTACATCTTCTACATCTTTAATCTGAATTTCAATGAACATGCATTTAATTTATAAAAGCCCAGTCAGGTATCTTTTTATAACTGAAAACTATTTTTCACCTCCAGGCTTAATCATATCCATTACTGGTTTGTTATATAAATGATCATGTGGCAAAACAGTGATCTACTCCAGGTTCTCAAACAATATTTACAAGCCAGTAGTGGTGTTAAGTTTGCAAATGATCTGACTATTGCTGTGTGGTTGCACCTCGCCTTCACCGCGGAAACCGTTCCCACTTGCAGCTGACTTGTGAGTTGGTTGCAGTTTCATTAAAATAACCAATCGTTGACTGGTAGACAGTCCTTGTCTGTCACTTTTGCCAGAACCTAACGTCAAATTACCACTTCCCCTTTACATGAACAGTGAGAACCAGCCAGTCACAAGAAGTAAATGTGTTTGAAAAAAAAATGAGCCAAACTTGAAAATGCAACAGCATTTCAGTCAGGGACAGACATTCAAGTTTATAGGACAGGCCCCAGCCAAAACAAAAAAAAAAAAAAAAAAAGGAACGACACCTCTTTGAAAGGAAGCTCCCTTCAAAGAGCCATAATTCCCAGTTCAGTTCAAAAATGATGTAGCACATGGATAGCCAAGTGAAATTCAGTGTAAGCCTTCACCGTAGTATAAGAATTAAAAAAAAATGCTGTTATGAGGTTTTCGCCCAAAATCAGGGAGATAGGTCATGATGCAATTTCAGCCCTTCTGCCGCCCGCTCAGGAGCATAATTGGATGAGGAGGATCATAAGAAAGGTCTTGCCAATAGAATTGGTTTTGCTGCCACAGAGCCATCAGTGTCACCACTATGAGAAAGGAGCTGTCAGCGGGTGCCCTCCCTTTTATCCAGACATTTTTTCAACAAAGCTTAAATTTTCTTTATCAAAAATGGTCCAGTTTCACATATTTCTCTATTGTTTTTTTTTCTTTCTTCATTGTCTATTGAATATTGCTGGTGAAACACGACTCATTGATTGAGTTCCACAGATCATAAATTGGCAATTATACTGGTGAACAACATCTACAATATATACCACTTTTCAAGTACAGTTGCAATGCACAGTGAACAAAAGAAATCAAATCCAAATCCCAAATAAAATGCATAAGTTAAACAGATCAATTAATCATTCTTTTGTGATACTGTGGTTGACAGTGTCTGATTTGATTCAATATCTGCTGAAAAGCTGTCTTAAATTTTCATACCTGTTGATTAATTTTAGTGCCCTCAAGTCCTCCAGAGGTGAGGACCACAAACACTACATGCTTCTTCCAGGAGGTGAAAGCTCTGGTGGTAAAGGTTTTCCAACTTAACTCAAACCTGTCTGCATGGGTAACTTTTCATATTCTGGTGTAACCTCATGACATTTTGTGTTTTTCCAACTAACAGTCTCAAACTTTGGACTAAAACTTCAACTGTCAGGAGGCTTGTATGCTTGTATGTATCAAACACTTTAAGCCAAACTCACACATTCACATCTGGCAGCTGCCCCTTACATCCACGGTCTAAACTGCTGACCACGGACAGAACAGTCAAACTTTCATTTATAAATAAAACTCTTCAAACATTTGATTCAACATTTCTAATCATGGACAATATTTTATATTCATTGAACATTTGTTTGCTTGGACGCAGGCTTGATGGACTGACCACAGTCCCACATGTTCAACCTTGGAAACGATTAGGTGTTTTCACCTAATTATCTGCCCATGTGCGAGTTATTATATCAGTTATATGAGTATTTAAACAACTTAATATATATTATTAATGCCACAAAGGATTATTATATCAGTGTTAGTGTGTTGGTAAGATAATCGTTAGAGAAGCCTCCTGGATTATCCCTCAATGTCACACAGTAGACCTTGGTGATCTACAAACAGGATTAGAACTTAATCCTCTTATAAAATTGTCATTCACATGTTATATAAAGTTGCAACCCTTCTGCAAAATGATTCCAAGCTCTATAACAAATGTGAAATGTTACCTGCATTCTGCAAACATTTGGTCATTGACTGTGTATTGTGTCATCCCTGATGCTTAGAATGAGGCCAAGCACAAATAATCAATCATAATTTAATGGCTTTGTATTAAATGGTAATTATTATTGTTTCATGTTTAAAGTTAAACAATTTCCTGGTTGGTATTTTAATTTCAAGTAATGGTCTAACACTGGTAGCACTGTCGCCTCACAGCAAGAGGGTTCCGGGTTCGAACCCCAGTCTGGGCCCTTCTGTGTGGAGTTTGCATGTTCTCCCTGTGCCTGCGTGGGTTCTCTCCGGGTACCCTGGCTTCCTCCCACAATCACAAAAACATGCACATTAGGTTAATTGGCTACTCTAAATTGCCCATAGATGTGAGTGTGTGTGTGTGTGTGTGGTTGTCTGTCTTTGTGTGTGTGTCAGCCCTGTGATTGGCTGGCGACCAGTCCAGGGTGCACCCCGCCTCTCGCCCATAGTCAGCTGGGATAGGCTCCAGCTCCAGCAGAAAATGGATGGATGGGTCTAAACCTGCTCTATATGAAAAGTGCCTTGAGATAACTTCTGTTATGATTTGGCACTATATAAATAAAATTGACTTGACATGACATTTTAGATGATACACGTAAAGGATGTTAAGGGCAAAAAAAGTAATCAATTTATAAAAACTTGGAGCAGCAAGTGTAAATGTTTCACTCAGTGTAACAATTTAGAATTGACTCCTCATCACAGCATTCAATTGATTTCCAGTGAACACCTCTGTAGGTGGAATATTGAGTGAATGGAACATTGAATGGCTGCCGGGTAAAGGTAAAAGGAAATCCATGCATGCTGGAGAGAGATAATGAAATAGAGTGGAGTCAGACCCTTAAGGCACATGCCAGTGACTTGCTCTGGGTCCCATGACAATAAAGATTTTCCTCTTTAATTGAAATCTGGTCATTCTCTAGTCATGATGGACAACGTTTTAAATAAAGGCAGTGCCTCCTCTCTTCCTGTTAATTTCCTTTGACACAGTAACTTTAAAGTCCTCTCGCTTTTCTATAATGCCTCCCTCTCTGTGAAACCAGTGTTTCCCTCCTAATGTTAGTCATCATATCATGTTTTATGGACAAACAGCCATTTCATTATCAAATTGCAATTTACTGAGCCCAGTTGAGTTAATTTGCTCAGGCTATAACACTATAACACAAGAATATGGTGGCTTTGGGAGAAAATATGCCACTCAGAACAAGATGCTGGACTGACACATTTACATGGCTGTAGTCACGAGTCGTTTAGGGGAGGCAAGTTGGCACTGAGTCTTGGCAGATGGTTGCACTCTGACTTGTGATTCTGAGATTATGGCAGTTGTGGAAAGTATCTAAGTCCATTTTCTCAAGTACTGCACTGAAGTACAAATTTACACATAATTTCAAAGGGAAATATTTTACTTTTTCCCCACCAAATGCATTTGACAAATATAGTTATTAGTTTGTTTTTTGATACAGAATTCAAAAAACTATCCATTTGCTGCTGCTTCTCTAGACTCAGTGGGAGCGGGTCAGACAGGGTAGAACAGATATACCCCTTCCCAACATTGTTTTCCAGCTCAGGGGATCCTGAGGCATTCCCAAGCCAAATGAGATATAAATCTCTCCATCCTATTCTGGGTTTACCCGGGGGTGTTCCAGACCCCAGGACACCCAGGAGGAGCCCTGATCAGCCCAAACCACTTAAATTGGCTCCTTTCAAAACAAAGGAGCAGCGGCTCTACTCCTAGCTCCCTCCAGATGTCTGAGCTCCTTCCCCTATAAAGGTGAGCCCAGCCATCTTACAGAAAAAAAAATCATTTTGGCTAGTCTTATTTGTGACCTCAGTCTTCCAAAGCTTGTGACTATAGGTGAGGGCTGGAATGTAGATCAGCACTCACATTTTTTCAGTTTGTGTTTAAATTTAAACAGGCCTTTTTCAGGTATCATGAAACTGGTTAACCTACAGCTTTTTGCAAGCTTTCAAGCCTTGAAAGTTAATGCAAACAGTTCCTTCAGGTGCCTCACTTTTTGTTGATTGCTTACATACCCACTGTCTGTACAACGGCAGTGTTCAAACAAACTGTGTTACTACACCTTCTGACACATTATTAGAGCAATACTGTACTGCAGGAAGTTGTTCTGTATATTGTGATCCAAGTGGTGAGAAAAAGTCAAGTAACAAGGGAAGACAGATTGGTTGGTCAGGGTTCATTCTGCAGCAAGATAATGACCCAGAACAGTAGAGGAAAAGAACTAGAAGGCAAATCTTAAAAATACAGAGTCCAGTCCCTCTCTAGGAGTTTGACTGTGTGTGGAGGGGCACCCAACTGTATCTTGTTGATAATGCACCACCTCCTGCACCAACTTTGACAGCCCCATGTAACTTTTTGCAGGCTGTGCCTGCACGAGACAGTTGTGCTACCCTGCAGGACAACAGAATATCTTTAAAAGTGATAATGCTACTTGTTTATGGGATCACACAACAGCAGCTGCGGTAAAAACGTTCAATCGAAGCTTCTATACCCAGTGAAAAGTCTTCCTGTAAGAGGTGAGGAATGGCCTTTCAGTATGGGCTAATTCGCCTTACAAAATTACATTTGCTTCAGTCAGAGTGAGGCTTTCTTGAGAAATATTTTATCTAAGCTTCATGTAACCTACACTCAACTACCAGCAGTCATATCTCTGAAAAATTAGGCCCTTCAGTCCTCCAAGTATGTATAAATAATGATAATGACTTGTAGGAGCTTTGATGAGGAACCATCTCTGTGTTTTGGTGGTCAAAGTGCCCTTGAAAATAATAAGGCGATCTGAAAAATGGCTTTCTTGGAGCAATTTGTGCTATATTCCTTAGCTGAATCTTACAGCTCATTATGCATTTTGCAGCTAGGTAACCTTAAATTGCATTGTTGCTGTAATGTGTCTGATTAATCTATTTCAGTGTTACAAATGCCTTAGAGTGCAAGAAATAGAATGCTAAATTAGTTTGAGATTAGGTTTTTATAATAGGTTTCACATGAGGGGCATTTCTACGTTCTTCTAGAAACCCCAGCTCATTTAACACTTCCATCACAGCCAATAGTTCATGAGGTGGAGAGAGATTTGTGGTAAACTGTGGAGTTTGTGGAACAGTCCGTTTAGCCCAGTGGATTTCTTTTGAATGTACTTTCAATTCCAAATGAAAGACACTTCTTTGGTCTAAAACCAAGCTCAAAAATCCACCCATTAAAAATTTTGTTTGGTCTGATAAAGCAGCATTTTGCAGAAGTTCTCATTTGACCGTGAATGTTTTTCAAAGTGTATACAGATTGTCCTTTTCCGTGTCAGAGATAAGTGTACTGGCAAATCCATCATGTGTCATCGGCTGTCAGAATCCGGGAAAAACAATTAAAGGTTCCACACGCAGGTCGAGCTGCTCCAATAGTCAATGAGGCAACCTCTGTGTGTGGGCCTAGGAACGATAAATTCATTAAGAAATGCCAGTGAAAGAGGGATGAGTGTGGAAGACAATTAAATGACCTACAGTATATGAGGTTGAGGACTCAAGGGACTGAAAAGACAGAAGAAAAAGACAACTGACATGAAAAAAAGCACATGCACAGAACAAAGTTTACTCAGGTTACTGCAGTTAAGCAATTAAAACAACTTGGGTCAAAAAACAAAAAGACTGACACTGTAATTGAAGTCAGTGTGGTGAGAGAAAGGCACATGGGCTACAGTGGGAGCAGTAAACAAAACCCGAGGTCTTTGGAATGCCCCCCCAAAAGTCAACAATCATACACACAGACATAACCACACATTCATTTGCATGCAAACAGACAATGCAAACACATTCTTGGCATTTGGCCAAGTCACAATTTATGGCCACTGATGCTGCTGTCATGCTACTGCATGAAAGCGGATACCCATAATAGTCCATGCAGTCAATCAGTTACCGTGAATCACACGCTCAGTCCATTAATGGTGCTTGTCATTGGTGTCTACATTGCAATCAAGAAAGTGCAGAGTATTGAATCATGGGGCATATTGTTCAACTAACAATACTTGGCATGGCATTGATTTCAGGCAATAGTTCTTTAGCCCTCAGGCACCGGGATGTGGCTCATTGATGAGACACTCTATCAGGGGAAAAAAAGGTCAGTTGAAGTGATTGATACCTTCTTTTATGAGTGGTAATACAGATGGTATTACTTCAATCTCAATGACATTTGTTCCAACTGGGCCATAAAAAGCCAATATATGAGTGAGACTGAGTAATAACATCCTTATTTTTTGTGTGTTTGAATGTTATGCATCTATAAAACATGCCTCACTGTCTTGCATGTGATGGCAGTGGAAGCAAGAGCCCATGGGGTCAATGTGGAGGCTCTTTGAGCTGTTGTTTATGGCTGCTGAATGAGAAAAGAAGAGCCAGCGCCCTCAGGTAGCTAGGGTATGGATTATTTGTTGAAACATTGATCCACACACAGTGTATCTGTAAGGTGATGTGCCATTAATCTAGCTCACCTTCTACAGTTTGCTTGACCACAATTTGAACTGCAAGTTTAGAAAGGCGATTTGCCTTTCTAATAGCGGGTGGGAGTTGCATTGCTCTAGGAATGGCAATGATGGTCTGTGGGGTGGTCCAGACTGAAATACCTCAACAACTACTGTATAGATGGTGATAAACTTTCATAGACATTTGTGACCCTCACACTAACAGTACACTGACTTTGATGGTTCCCTGGCTTTTCTTGTTGCGATGCCACAAGGTTGACATTTAATTTGTCCAATACTTAGGTTTATGACCACATGCAAAACTATCCATCAGCCTCAGCTATACTTTGTGTTGAGTGCTAATTAGGAAACAGTAGCATGCTATACCTGCTAAACATGTTAATATTGTCATTGTGAGTATTTTGACATGCTTACTAAAAGCAGGGCTGCGTAAGTACAGCCTCATAAAGGCACTGGCATAGCTTAATCTTGTTCCAACATTTAGGAAATTAGGAAGAATCAATTTAGTTTGCAGTCTTTCAATGATTGTACAGAGACGAGACCTTTTGCCAAATGAAGTACAGAAGAAAACTTAGTCAGCATCCAGACCATATGCAGCTACCTTCTCATAAACTGGTTAAATTAAACTTCATTTCTTGACAAGATGATATCCATATCTGACTATAGGCACTGAACTAGCTATTTCATTGTATTTGCATATGCATATTCCTCATCTTCAGTTCTGCTTGCAGTGGCAAATTCACTTCTCAGCATGATACTGAAGGATCCATGCATAGCTAATGCTCAACGCTAAATTACATTAATTGTTTTAAACCCTGACATATCAGCACAATTATACCTGTCTCAGCAGTGCAGGCAAATGTATTATTGATCAAAATGTTCACTAGTTAAATGATATCCTTCTGAAGCGGGAAAAGTAGGGAGCAGAGAGATGGATGCACAAGTAAAAAACAGATTTTCTACCTGCTCCATTCAGCTGTGATAAACCTCTTACCCTTCTTTCATCCCTGCTCTGGTTTGTCTCTTCATCCAGTTTATCGAACTGACAAGATACATGACTCACTGTCAGGTTCATGTCTTGAGTAAGTGGAGTCTCTTCTTCGCTGAAAGGGCCTGTCCTGCAAAATGAGCAGATTGAAGAGGAGATTTTCTTTAGAAGTATCCTTGATGAGTAAAACTTGTGTCGTCACGTCACATACCGAGTACTATGTTTTATCTATGAAAGCTTCAGTGGTCGTTTTGCTTAATCTTAATTGTGTTCCTGGCAGGTCTCAGGCTTACCACGCTGTAGATGTATGATGCCTTGCGTGAACACTGCTTTGAACCTGCTTTAATAAATATTTTTGGAATTGATATTAAATAAAAGGACTCAATAGTGCAAAAGTGTTTGTTTGTGTTCTGAAAATACAGAATCATCAGTCAACTCCACAGTTTTATAGGGCTTTTCAGCCTTGTTTAGCTCATTGTTTTGGCATGCACAGTAACTGAAGCTTTGGGGGAACGTTTGATAAGAAAGATCTTTTTCTTCCTACTCTTAATCTTCACCGTTGCTTCCGCTTTTCAGTGTTGTCAATTCACCAATTCTGACCTTACCTGATTAATGATTTTTCTGTCTGACTTCTGTGCACTAATCAGTCCTTGGATGGTATTCTTAAGATATAATTGCTCTCCTGACAGTCTGTCTTTCAAATCAGCTACTATACAACCACCCATCTTCCCATCAACGCAGCTGTCTCCAGGATGTTCTGAAAGGTTCCATCCTCCTGCTGCTGGTTTAACCCCACTACAAGCCTGTAGACTCTGGGGGATCCTGTTCTGTCTTCTACCGTCATTGGTCTACTCTTAATGAAGATGCCTCCCATTCATGGAGTCTATATTCTAAGACAATATCTAAGACAATATTTTTATAATAATCAACATGTCCTAGAAACCTGTGTGTACGGCCTGCTCACACATTCTCTCCAGGTATTCTTATAAATTCCAGTTTATGAGTGGGAAATGGTCTATGCACTCTTTTAGTACCTAATCATTCTTACATCTGGCCCAGATGTGATGGACTCCACACTCTGAAAAACAGATCCTATCATCTTGACACTCGTTTGCACATTACTGTTGTTGATGTAAGTTCCTCAAGTAAAGAGCACGTGGATGACTCTGCATTGCCTTGTATTGCATAATCCTTATTTTGTGACCCTTTTTACACTGTGTTGGGCCATTTGACTCCAAATGCCTGGGCTTTAAATCGCTATTGAACATCATCACGGAGGCCAAGTGGTGCAAGCAATAACATGAATAATCCATTGGCAGTTCCTGTTGGACTGAAAGAGAATGAGAGCTCAATCATCATTATACTCAGGGGGAGAAAAAACAGGCAGTAACAGCATTAGCCTTTCCTCCTAAAAACTGAATATGCTTTGCATATTGAAGTTGTATACATCCATCTTACTTAGGATTGTACTTGAAGGCATTCAATAATATCAGTGTACTGCAAGTATATAATTGCTTCAGAGGAGAAATAGTAGCTCATGTTTTTTTGTGTGTAGAACTTTTCTGTATCCACACGGCAAACCACAACATGCACTCACTTTAGCCGTAAAGACGTTTGTTGTGGAATGGACAAAGAAGCAGTAGATGAGCTTCTATCGTGGAGGTTCTGCATTAAAAATATGGACCAGAGCCAATCTTTAAACCATCTTTATAGTCTGCTGTACATCACCTAACCCTGAGTAGGAGTAAAATGTCTAATTGTCATGTCATCATCTGCCGCTTATCTGGGTCCAGGCCCAGGGGTGACTGTTGCCCAGTCCACAATGCACCAAAGTCCTATGGCACCTCCCACGGGTGGTGGGCCCATGGGAGGCAGTGCTGCCTGGAGTGGGGCTCAGACCCACCACCCTGAGAGATTAAGTCTCATGCTCTACCAACTGAGCTAACCAGGCAGCTATGTTTAATTGTCTAATAAGCAAATCTTTTGGAGCCACTCTGCTGTGACTGGTTTCTATTGGGTTCACATCATGAAACTGAGCTTTAGATTCCTTCCTGTAACACTGTGTAACAATGTTTTCCCTGCTCACTGCACACTTTGCAATTCCTTGACAAGAAAAGTGAATTTATCTTAACAGCTCCTTAGCGTCAGGACCATTTTAAATTCATCATGCAGACCTATTGCTTATTCCAGGCACGTCTGTCAATCTGCCTGTGAAATGAAGAGCCAGAGGCTACTGACCCAGACACATCAGCTCCTTTTTGGCCATCTAACAACACTTTCTGAAGTCTTCACACTCACACATTGATTTCTTATTTTCAGCTTGCTGCTGTCTTCTAGGACATGGCTCATGCTCAGCCTTTGTGTGGAGTGAGTGGGCAACAAGTACAGTTTATGCAAAGCGGTTATGATGGCTGATGCAAAAGTCTTAATAGGAATACTAAATCAAATGGAGGAAACTGAGAACAGAGTGTTCCAAATAAAACCTTTAGGAATTTCAGTTAGGCATGAAAATCATTTCATTACAGCAGAATTCATTTCCCTTATTACAAACACTGAACTGTTGTAATGCCTTCATCTTTCAACAATTCTTTAAGAGGTTCTCTTAATATAACGTATATTTGCAGCTCAAAATAGTGTAGAGACGTCTTACATTTAAATGTTCTGACATTTTCAATTCACCCTCATCGTAAGCATATTTTAAGAGATACTACATACTGTATTGTAGACACCATCAAAATGCTTTAATCATCAGAAAGAGTTTGAAGTTTATAAAAGATTTATTCCTCACAGATTTGAATGTTTATACTGTTTTGTTTTGTTTTGTTTTTTATTTTAAAACCACAGATTCTGTGTTGTTAACAATGGTACAATCTACCATCTATAGTGCAAAAGTTTGAGAAACCTGTCTTGGAGGAAATTTCATTATGCCGGTCAGCTTGTTTAGAAACTAACTGCTCTCAATACCATTGTTTCAATCACAGGAAAATGTACTGATATTGGTAAAAATTAAAGGAAATTACTTAAATACTACTACAATGCACAGTAAACGATGCTTTGAAAACTCCCATTTGAAATGATGGCCTCATGTTAAACATCAAAAGTGCTTCCCGTGACAGATGTCAAACAATAATAAATACTGATCAGATCCTATGAATTTAAAGTATTCTTAATGAACTCTTGTTTTTGTACAATAAAAATGAAGAACATTTCTGTGCAGCTAACAAGTACCTGAAAATAACAACAACCGCGTTTTTATGATGTACTGCATACACAAAAACACTAAAAAAAAACCCTGTTTGGAAATTTATATTAAAAAAAACTCTGATAAAATACTCTTAATAAGAACTGAAGATTTAAGTACCCTGCTGCATTTTGTTTTTCACAAAGACCTTGTACAACTGTACAGTGATTGTAGATTCTTTCTCAAAACAAAAAAATAATACCATGTGATTGTCTGAAATACAGTAAGTGTCTTTCTTATCAGGTATGAAGTCCAAAATCTCTGAACGGCAAAGTGGATTCAGTACATTTCCCACCATGTTGAGAAAGCATCTGTGACCTGGTTGTGTGTTCACTGGACAGATATGTACCAACACTGACTTCACTCAAAATAAAAAACCTGTTCCACGGACTACCCTTCCAGTCTTGATATGTAGGTTGTGAACTGATGATGGTTCAGTTCAGACCCGAGTCTGTTTATCGTCCAGCTCACTGGCTCCACAGGAGTGCCTACAATACAAGCCCCTCTTCCAGAGAGACCCTAGATGCTATTCATGGAGTAGTATTAAAGTGATGATCTGATTATCTTTTTTGTGTGATGTCCTGTTGAACAGACATGATACTCTGTTTTAACCTCTTGGTAAACAGGTGGCTGGTTCTTCCACAGTAGGTATGTGTGGTGTTCTGTAGCGATGCTTCTAGCGGCTGAAGCAGTGAGGCCTCCATGTTCTCCCCAAACGGGTACTGTGATGAAAAGAAAAACAGGCAGGTCTTATATTTCTGATTTCAGAGATTTAGTAATAATCATAAAGATCAGATTTTATTAGTGTTGCACAACTGTTGTACAGTTATGTGTCACTGGTGGATGCACCCACTTGAATTTCAGCTCTTCTCCTGCTCCTGACATTGCTCAAGAAAAACTCAAAACATGTTTTGTTGCCTCCTGTGACAGCCATGATGGGACAATAAGAACTGCATTCAAATCAGATGAATTAAGAGCCACATTTAACTCCGTCAGTTCAAGACAATAACAGTCTGCATTTGATTCATATCTGTCAATTCAGAGTGTGTTTGGATGATGAATATCTATTACCACCACTATACAAGAATGGGCTCAGTTAGGTGTGACAGCAGTGGTGAAAGCTACAGCTGCAGCTGCAGATACGCTTCACTATTGTATGCTTTTGTGTCACCAAGTAAACAGCAAAGATAAAACTTCCAGCTCTTCAGCCAGTTAATATTAGGACTCAGGAATTTTGTCACGTGCAGTATGCAATTAAAGATGCAGGTCTTTTGCTTTTATATTGAGGTAAACCATTTTTTTTTTACTGCTCTAGTAAATAAGAAGAAATCACCATTTTACAGCGTCTCATTTGACTCTAGTTTGGCCTGGCATTACTCAAAGCACACTTTCTTTATTATCATTCATATACTGCAGGCGGTAATAAAACACCATTAACAGCCTCCTATCGATTTTTATGTGGATGCTGCTGGTGCGTTGTCCACACAGCCATCATGATGTCTCAAACTAGCATCAGCACTAAAGATTTTACAACTCTTCTGTGGGCTTGGCTGGGTAATGGTAGTGCCCTTTATTGCAAGCTCCTCTGCTGGCTGGGAGAGCCTGTCACGGGAGCCAGGCTGACTAAGGAGCTCTTGGTCGGATGGAAATGAGAGTTTCCTCCAGAATGCCCTGCTCCAGGTTTTAGGATGCTGTCAAAGGACTGGGGCGGAACAATGTGGGAGGATGTCTGAGGAGATGGAGCAACGGGAAGAATTGATAAAAGCTTCAAAAAAATATAGCACATGACATCAAAGGATGAGGCCCTCTTCAGTTAGACGAGCCTGTGTTCTAATCAGCTAACTGTACTGCAATGTCCCATATCTTATATCCATCTACATAATACAGGATATATTTTATGATAGCTAATGACAAACTGCAGTATTCCTCAATCGCCTAAAATCAGGTGGAATCCAGTATGTGATGTCTTGGATGCTGTATGTGTGTTTGTGCTGTCGGGGAGACTGATGGAGGCATGGGGGCCGAGTGCTCCATAATGAAGCCTGCTCGTTTACTTAATGGCTGAGAACATTGCCCGCACTGATAGTGGCCAGGCTGGGCCCTGTGGCGGTAATGGATGGAGACCAGCTAATGAAGCCTGCCTTGCTCCACCCATTGCTGCCTGCATGTTGACCAGTGTGCTGAAATCAACAAGAGCAGATCGAAGGCGGGCCACCAGCGCAACAGTGAGAGAGCTCTCCGGCTGACTTGCTTGGGCACTGATGATGGATGTGTACTGGACTTTTAAACTCTGAAAACTGAAAAGCATTTAAAGTAAATCTGACATATGTCATACTCTTTTAATCCAAGTTCCGCTCTCTTTTTTGCCAGCAATGCACTGGAAGTGCACTGTTGGGTGTCTTTCCAACTTAAGGATGCTGAAAATGTCTAGATCTTATTTAGTCTTTTTAAATATTGAAAGAATACATTCATGGTGCTATTGACAGCATGTCAAGCAACCTGTCTACTGGTCGAAACTGGGTGGGGCTGATTTGTCTAGTTTGGGAGAGCAAAGGCAGAATGACGGAAACGTTTAACAGACTATTGATTAAGCACTGGTGGATGGGAGCATCCATAAGAGAAAAGCAATGGCCTGGAGTGCCTATTGATAATATAATGACTAGTAAATGTTTTTCCAAATAGTCTGGTCTGCCTACACAACTGCCCCCTACAGAAGCAGAGGCACCAGAAAGAAAGTCTATAGAAATGATCACTTACTAGAATAAACAAAGCCTTTCAAACATTACTTTTCCTTACATTAAGTTTTCCATTTGCTGTGTCTGCAGTACCCTTAATAGAAACCTTTGAAAGAAAGAATATACTCAAATCCATTCAGAAACATTTTGCAAGACCTGGTGATTGTAACCAATTAAGAGACCTTCATGAAACACTTTTCTTTTATTTTACTGTGTTGGCTTGGAGAAACTAAAGACCTCTGGTTAGCTGGCGTTTTCTCTACCTTTTGGATGGCTTCGTAGACAGCTCGAAACGCTGGCTGCTTGTCATCATGATAAACTCCCCTGTTACCATGGAGAATGAAGACACCTTCTCTCTCAGCCTGTTGACAGTTGCTGCCATAGATGCAGTGGTCTGGACGGTAGTTCCACTGGCAGGGGAACACATATAGGCTTTCTGTATCACAGCAAGAGGCAATGTTACGTTAATGAGGATTAAAAATAACTGGGTGTATTAAATTAGAACCTAATCATATTAAGTATTTGTTAATTGCTTGGTAAATGTTCAAAACAATAATCCCTGTGTATTTAGTGAAGCCAGCATTCATGACTCAAAATATTACTGTAGTGGATTACATGAACCTGGGTTATGGTGAAATATGATATTAAGAAGGTCCTGGTCACCCCAGGTGATATTGAGTTTATACTTCTGGAGAAGAGGCATCAGGATTTCCTCCCACCGCAGTGCAACTGCTGTCATGTCATTCTACAAGGACAAAATACAGCAATCAGACAGCATTCACATTATTTTGCATCATGAAACCATAAACCTGCAATTCTGGGAAACAAATCCCTTTACCAACACTTTACCTCAACTCAAAGAAACGGTTTCATCTGTCAAACGTGTGCTTGTTGTGGAGCATTGGAAAAGCATTACAAGAGTGACATCAACTGGTCAATTTTGGTGGTGCAGCTACTCCTAAGACACCCTTGAGTATTCTCAACTACTTTTCAATATCAAAATTTCACACATTTCTGAATGTCTCTAAATCATCTGAAAGTAAAAATATCAATGTTTAATATACTTCGATGATATGGCATGATAGTATTCCGCAGATGAGGATTATTCTTTACAACAATCATCAAAAGCTATTAACCGACGTGACCCTATTGACACTGATGCAGCCTGCATTAAATGGTGGTAAATAGTGGTATTTGTATTGAATTTAAGCCATATTTTTCTCAGAAACACTCCTTTAAAGATTTCAGACCTGGAAAAAAAATAACATTCCACTGTTTTATATTTTAAATGTTTTACATTTATAATACTTCTGAGTATACTTTGCCTTCACGAATTATTTGTTATCCATATTCTGCACTTTAATGCCATAATAACCATAATGGAAAAACTAATATATTAAACTGGCAAGATGAAGTACAAACTTTTAGCATATGCCACCAGCTGACAGAGATTTACATACTATATACTACTGGATGACTGTGCAAGAAAAAAAAAAAAAAAACCCGGCACATTACCTTAAAAAATTTCTCCCTGAGGCGAGTCATGTTCATGAGCATGACACCTGAGTTGATGCCTGTCTTGCCATAATAAGGGTGACGGGCGAAACGGTTGTACCAGCCGATGCGTGGCTCCTCATGCTCTGGAGCCATGGCAGCTAGGTGGCTTGAACTGAACTGAGAAAGCAGAGACCAAATGTCCTCTACTGGCTGCAGGAAAAGGATATCTGTGTCCACATAGAGCAAAGAATCCACCTCCTTCAGGATCAGCTGGAAAGAAGACAGCAATATTCTAAGAATTTGTTGCAAATTTGCAACCATTAGAGATCATACTGCATGTATTGAAGATGACTCTACACCTACTGGTAGGAAGAGCCTCTGAGAAGCACAAGGTTTGAAGAGCTTTTTCCACTCCTTTGCATTCTCCTTGGGAAATGTGATGGGATAGATGGTGAGCTTAAACTTGGTCTGAACTGTTCTTGGCCAGGAGTCAAGCTAAAAGAAAAGATAAGCTCAAAGATCACAGATATCATTTACACAGATTGTGTCATTACTGGACCACAGCTTGTGCAATGAATACAGAAATGGGCGGACACTTACAGCACGTCTGAACCTGTCATGTAGATCATCCTCAGCAAAGATGTAAAACTGCAGAGGCTTTTTGCTGAAGAGAACAGCAGACTTCAACATGGTGAGAGTCTCCTCCAGCCTGGGGCCACAGGCCACCACAGCCAGGTGACTCCTCTCATCACTATGTTCCTTGACTCTAGAGTTTGACCTCTCTCTAAGAGCCAAGACAAAGTTAAACAATTCATTAAGTAACCATGGCTTTTATTTTTACAACAGTATGGATTCAGTTACATGTGCAAAAGTGAACAAAATGATGAAGATATCAGCAGGCTCAGCTGATTGATACTCGGCCCTGTAGGGTTGGAAGTGCCATCAGATTTAATGAAGACAGAACTATCTCTCATGCTTTGGGCTGCCTCTAACTGTTCCTTGTATACTACTGCTTTCAAGTTTGGAAATCATAGATGCACCCACACATTTAAAGGACCATGTTGCCAATTTTAAATCATATCTCTGTATATATAGTATGGCACGTCTAGCATAGATCAGGTGATAGCAAGACATATTAAACAACGCCCAAAGACCTTTATTATCGTTCTCTTTGATATCCCTGAGATAACGCAGAGACTTTGAATCCAGAAAAGCTATAGCTACTGCTCCATGCCCCTTGACTGCATTACTGTGGGAGCATTAAAGATTAAGAAGAGTCTATCAGTGATATATTGGAAAGCATAGTAGTGCATGTGAGAATGCAATTCTATGGCAAATATAACAGAGATTAAAGGTTGTAATAGAGTAAAATGTTTTGCTTCACATTAGCACAACTCATGATTGTGAGATGGCTTTACACTAACAACTCACAGACTGAGTTGTCAGCACGTTTGATTTCTGAGAACTACTTGCACTTATGAGTTCAAAAAATCAAGAGTAGTCTCAGGGCAAACTGTGGATGCGATGCAGCAATAGGCTTAGCCTTTATTGTTAACTGCGGACCTAGGAAGTAAGTGAAAGTTGTAAATTAAAATCTATGTATCATTAAAGGTCACAGGTATCTTTTACAGAGATGCACAAAATCAGTCATACCTAAGAGCAGATTCCAAAAAGCAGTTCACTCCACAAACATCAGCAGGCAGTCTCCAATATGGATTCCAGTAAGAAACTGACAGTGATTTACACCTGTCAGAATGAAAAGGTGAGCTTTGCGATCCCCAAAATTACATTAATCTCTCGGACATGAGCAGTCGATGCTTCGGGATTAGAACTGTGCTGACCTGCTTCATAGAGTTAGTTGTTCAACAGATGGCGGTGCTTTAAATCCAACCAAAAGCTACCGAGGCAGAGAATTAGTTAGCAGCAACGTTAATGGTCTATCAATTACCTAGCAATCGCTAGCTGACAGGTGGTGGCTAATCGATTTATACAAGATAGCATTATAGCAACTCTGAACACATCCTGGTATAGACAGTGAGTGCAAAATAGCACAGTTACAACTCTGAATACATCTGAACGTTATACAGCACAGTTTAATTATTTGTAACCCGATAGCTAAACTAGAGTACTTGGATGTTACGACTTATATTCCCGTATTATTAGTTAATGTTAGCCGTAGAAAAGTTAGCTATAACTAGCCTACATTATTTTTTGTCCAACCTACGTTGACTGAGTAGCAACTGCAAGTGCAGCTAAAGATAACTACTGCTAATGTTAGATGTGAAATGAAATGAGGCAGCATAGCCGGATAAGCTACCTGTCAAGCCCTTCTTCACGGTCTCCGAGGCCTGCCAGTCCTGGTCTTTTCCTGAGATGGTGCCCGGTGTCATGACTACTCCTGTCGGGTATCCCGTGTTCTTTCAGATTCCACTCGTCTCTGTCCTCCAAGGTGGAGGCGAGTTGACTGAAAACATACAATAGTGAGCAGAAGGTAAAGACCATGCACAGGAGAAATGCGTGAAGATAGCATCGCATTTTGCGTTTCAAGTTTTATGCGCTAACGAATCATTTTTGTTCCTCTTGGCTACCACCCGGTGTACTACCACCTATCTAGCTCATAAATCAAGTCAGAAAGTAAGCCGAAGAGCACGCTTGGTGTTTACAGTTTCCGCCCCACCCACATATGTTACACGTATGTTTCGTTTGATCAACCATCTGTCACTAAAGTGTGTGTGTACATGTACAATAAAACAGCTAAATTTTCAGATTTATGAGCGACATGCTACAGACAGGTATCTGCTCAGGGCTCAAAACATGGTCTCTTTCATGTGACCCAGGATGGGAATCATTATGATGGGAACACATGGCCAAACACAAAATTAATGTTGGCTCTTTGATGTTAAAAATGAGGATTGATGAAGTGGTGGGAAAACGGAATCCATCAACCAGGCGCTTAATAGATAGGAGATCTCAAAGAGTGTGACTACTTTATCAAACTGACAATAACTAACATTTTATATACTTGTTTATATAACCTACTGATTTTCCGCTCATGTGTTTTAAAAGAGGGTACATTCAAAGCTGCTGTTAATTTTCACAGATGCAGTGGTGGAATGTGAAAAGCACCCTGTAAAAGTTATGCATTAAAACGTTTACTTATAGTGATGCATCGGTCGCGAACGATGTGGCCTTTAGAGCCGGCTCTTTGAAATGAACGGTCGGCGCAGACTACTGCCTGGGAGCCGGAGCCGCTTAGGTTTTTTTTTTTTCTTTTTTTTTTCTGTTCACGTGATTGGTCAACTACATGATGTGTGGTGGCGTCTGTGTGTTCACACAAACATCAGACTGAAATCCTGCTCAATCTGCAGACATGATGGAATACATACATACCAGCCCTGCTATGTCTAAAAATCTTGTGACTCAGCTTTTAGACCGCCTATAACAATGGTGGAACTTTTACCTGTTACTGGATTTGCTTCTCTCTAAGTGACTGTAACACTTGGCATTCATAAGCCTGGACACTGGACAAAGCAAAAAGTTACCACCTACAACCTTTCAAATATCTTTCTCAGATGGCGCACACAGAAGGTTTATCCAAATGTTTGCACATTGTTTTCTAAATAAAATAAATTTGACCTTGAGACTGCAGTTGAGTGTGCAGTTGAATATGGAAACTGTTGTTATCGCAATGATCTCAAACTAACAGAGTTCACATCATATCCACAAGGTTCATTTCAAAAGTAAGACAACTTGTGAGTGACTCAGCATACCAGCATGTATCAGGAGATCAGACAGGTTTGATTTAAAACAAATACACAGGGAATTGAGATGCAACCTACTGTACAAGGATACTGTTTTAGTTTGATATGATCAATCTACTCAGCTGATTATCAACAGCCCCTTATTTACTGTTTCTAACCTGTCAAGCTTTCAAGCCTGGTACAGCACATAATGGAGTTTATGATAATAACACTGGCAGATTTAGCAATTGAAATTTACAGAGGTAGGCAAAAGAAGACACTTCATTTCTAGCTGGTGACCAACAGTTTTTACGACTGAAATTATACCTGTTGCTATCAGATCCTATCAGCTGTCAGTTAGCCCTCAAATTACAAGTATGATAAGGAAAAAATCCTTTTTTTTTAAACATGACATGACCTAGTTTCAAACAAATAGTATTTACATTTTCACTTTTAGGATGAGAACTAACTGATGTCTTTGAATTTGCTGGAACTGCTGGAATATAAATTTTCCCAAATTCAATAAAGAGGGGGACTTACTACTGCCCCAAACACACTGTTTCAACAATGAGAGCAATCCACTGACACAAGAAGTAAAAGCAGTGGGCACATATGTTGTTGTTGACTGGGAGGTGAGTGTCTCCAGGCTCTGCAGGACTTCTGTCCCAACTCCCTACACAGCAGTGCTCCATGCAGGCCACAACCACACCTCAGTGTAAAGGAAAAGACCATAGACACCACACACCATCCTTAGAGAGCTTTTTAGGACACCAAATACCAAAGGAAGCAGGAAAATAGAGTGCAGATTTTAATTAATTTTTTTTTTTTAATTTCAGCTTAATTGCTTCAAAGCCAGGTCAAATTATATTATTTTACAAGCTACCCTCTGGAGAATAGTATTAAAACTGCTTGTGTTTCACACAGACATACACAACCACTAAGCACAATTGTTACAGATGTTGGGTGTTGGCTGCAAAGGACATATAAAAATCAACAAATGGTGAAGACAACATTTCCTAGAACTCAGATCCAAGAAAAGAGAGATAAAATAAAAAAATTGTTAGAAAGGAATCAGTATATTAATCCTATTAGGGGAGATGAGGCATCAATCTTGTTTTTTCAACCTTAATTTAATCAGAGTATGAAGTTGGGATGAACTCACTGACAACAGCAGGTGTGATTGCTTGTATTTTAAACCTCACTCGGTTCATTTAGTGGTGTTTTACTGCTAATTGACAGAGACTCAGAGTAGAAGGTGATCTCCACTGCACACTGCGCTATGGTGGGAGGTCATCTCATGACAATTAGGCCTCAATTAGGCTGCAGTTCACAGCCTGTCTGTCAGTTCTAATTATATCATTTATCATTGTCATGTGCAACCCACAAGATTAGCCAAAAACACATATTTACCTGGTTATTTTATCCATTACCCCTTTCTCAACAGTTTTTCTGAAATTTTATTGGAACACAATGTTGTTCATCTTATGTAAAACCCATCTTGTTGTACTATGCTGAAAATTAAATATGCACTTAATACATTTCATCTTTTAATCACAATCAACCCGAATCTAGAGAAAAAAAATACAGTGAAAAAAAAATGTTTTTTTGGATTGTATTTTGATATTTTAATTGAAGGGGAAATATGGGGAAACCGGAGCACCCGGAGAAAACCCAGAATAATGGGGGAGGGAGCGGTGGTGTATGGGGTATGGGGTATGGGGTATGGGGTATGGGGTATGTTTGGGGCGGGGGGCGGGGGGCGGGGGGCGGGGGTCATGTCGTTAGATGTCAGAAACAAGCAAAAAACCTGGCTTTAGAGTTGGGGCTAGGAGGAAAGACAGGTAAGTCCTCTGCACAAAGGGTCCTGACGAGCCACCGATATGGTTTTGTTAAAGTAAAGAAGAACCTGGAAATTGGGCACCTCCTCTTTGGGAGTGGGTAAAAGAGGGCAGTCAGATGGATTTTTAGATACTTTACAAGAGCATCTTCAAAAGATGTGTCTTTTGATGCCATTGCAGCCTTTAGTAGTCCCTCTGGAGAGCCAAACTCCTTTTGAAGGTCTTTTATCATGGCCTTGTTAATTTTCTTCATGTTTTGCTTGATTTTTCTGACCTTACAATCATAGTTAATCTCGTCTGGCAGTCGCTGGATGATGTTTTTTATATCTACTGTCTGTAAAAGCATTTCCGCTTTCTCCGGGGAATGTTTGAGAATCCTAAGGAGAAGAGCAAGGATGAGGTTGTAGGTCACCTCCTCGAATTGAGGAGATGGCCTTTTAATGGATGGCATGGATCCCTTATATTGCTGTTGTTTCACTGACACTGGATTTTGGTAGGGGACTGGTCTAGCCTCCACTGTGATCACTCTGCTGGGCCTTTCACGGTGTGAAGCTTCATTATCAAGTAATGCACAAAATGAGTGTACTAAAGTCTGACTGTCACTGGCTTCAGGGGACTCTGGCCTGTTGGTGCTTTGCTCTGGTGTGGTCAGTGTGTCTGTGCTCAGGTCACTGGTGTCAGCTAGTGCACCAGACACTTCCTCACCGTGGATTAGATCAGAAGATGGCTCTTCTGTCATCCAGAGAAGCACCTGCTTTGCCATTTCATCCTCTGTCATAACATACAGATCTTCAAGAGAAAGGCGTCGCTCAGTGGCATCCACCTTCCTCTCGTGTGCTGAGTCAGACAGGTCTGTTTGTTGTTGACATGTCAGCTTATCATACATGTTATCGACGAGTCTTTTTGAAAACTGTCTGAGCTCGCCACTTGATTTAATTTTTTCCAGAATTGTGTTGGTATGAGCTGCAGGCTTTTCATGCTGTTTCAGTTGGTCAAACATGCCACCATCCTGTTTCATATCCACCAGGAACAATGATTCTCTTTTTCTGTCCAGTTTTGACATTGTGTCCTTGATTGTGGTTCTGACTGTGGTCTTCTTCCACTGGCCACTGGAGTGGCTAAATGCAGTTTTATCACCTGTTAGTGACGTCACTTTTGAAGAAGGAACATCAAAGCCATACACGTGCACAGTGTACGCACTGTAAGTCTAACTCTAAAGTGACGTCTAAACAGATTAGACGTCGCTTTGACGTCACTCGTGAGGACTGTAATGATCAGGTGGTGAGGGAAACGGAATTGACTCGGCGCACAGATGAGGACGGCACAGCGGACGGACGGACGGACGGAGGAATGTCCCGCTGCAAACGCTGCGGGACGCAGCATACGCCAAGACAAGTTAACCTCACCGAGGAGCACAGTGTGTCTGAGCTCATCTCTCCACCTCCCACAGACCCAGAGACACACACTCCAAGTGAACCTGTATTGAGAAGATCTACACGTAAGATTAGAAAACCTGACAGGCTGAATCTGTCATTAAGAGACTGAGTACAACAAGTGCACACCAGTTTGTCTGGATGCATTTTTTGTAGCAGATCTACTGGTTAGTTCATACAAGACGTATTTTGAAAATGCATGTGTTACAGCATCATGCTGAACAGAGAGTGAAATAGTTAGGATAACTTACATTTGTGAGGCAGGTTGAGTGCAGCACTTCTGCAAGGTGGAGTGTGGGCCAGAGCAAGAGAATATGGACAATGTGTCGGAGAGGGTGAACGGAGGAGTGTGTGTGTCTGCCAGCTGTGCAAGACGCCATCGAGCCCAGTGCATTTGGGAGGGTGGGGTGACTCATTTCACCTTTGGCTCTGCTTCACAAAATACATCTCTTTCCCTTTCTCACCTTTCTTCTTCTGTTCATCTCTTGTCATCAGCAAACTTCACATGACATTAAGATGGTGATTGCCCTTCCGCCTCACGACGAGGAGTGTGTATCTTCAGTCTCTGATAAAAGATGAGGGCTGAGGGTGATGACCGCGGCCTTGTTCCAGGACTTTCTGCATGTAAACAGTAGGCCACTTCTCCAGGTACTTTGCAGAAGTATATATCAGCAATGTATACTTTAAGTTTCAGTGTGCAACTCATTCTTTGATCTGAAGTGACTAATTGTCAACTGTTTCCATTTCCTCACCTTTATGGAACATTTTCAGTCATGATGTGAGAGTAGGTTGTTAACAAACTCAGCATACATTCCATTATATGGAAACTTCTAACAAACTTCCTGTTTGTCTGTGAATGTTCTCATTCATCCAGGTCATAGTTCTCTCTTTGAAAATTGAATCGAAGGCAACTGGACATATGTTTGTCTGGGAAGACGTTTTGCCTCTTATCCAAGAGGCTTCATCAGTTCATACGCATCGGTCTATCTAGTCCGCACTAGTCTGACCCAACTTCCTGTTTATAATGAAAATTTTTAAATAAAAACATATCCAAGTATCTACAGATTATTTTATTTAACATTATTGTACAATATAAACGATTCTATAGATTAAATCATGCTCAACTCTACCAAGTGAAGGAGAAGCATACTTAGAATAACTGTTCAGTATTCTTACTCAAATGTTAGACAGTGAAACAATTATTGCATCCATAAAAGGAAAGCTGGATAAGGCCAGTAACCAACAGAGTCATGATTTACTCATAACAGCAAAGTGGAAATAATGCTAAAAAATGTTACCATGAACATAGGATGCCATTAAGTGCAAATAATGATAACAAAATTCAAGGATAAACTACAATTCTGAGATGACTTCTTCACATTTTCTTTCATAATGCATCATTTATTCTGTGCGGCAACGACCAGTTGAGTATAATGCTGATGCAACACTGAGGTGTTAAAGACAAGCCACCACAACACGTGGCACATTTCCACTGACATCCAGGATTTAATGCTACTGTTGCTTTTTTTCAGTTCATCATGGTAAGTTGTGCTGTAACAGTTCTTTGATTTCAGCATACAGCATACAACCTGACTCCTGAATTCTTTATCATTTTGGGAAGGCAGTGAAAAATACAACCCCAAATGGAAGTGAATGCTATCATATTGGCATTTATAGTATTTTTTTAAAAAACGTGCATGACGAAGTTTAATCTCTGGTTGAGGCTGTTGAGAGTGCAGAAGAATGAGTTGTGCTGAATTGGGTGTGAAGGTTAGTGAGTCTCTCCATTGACTGACGAACCTTCCCCACGGGGCGAAGAGCATCTGGAGACTCCTCGTTCAGTGTTATCAGAGCTTGAGCCGCTTTGACTGTGTAGGTCTGCTGAGGCAGCACTTGTTGAAGTGGATGTGGGTTTGGCTTTCTCCTTAAAGTCTGTGATTATTACAGTCAAGTCTCCAACTGTGACCTCTAGATGCTGGGCGCTGCTCCTGTCTATGTTTTTTAACCTGGGCCTGGTGAAGAGAGAAACAAACAGAAACAACAGGATGTGAAAACTGCTTGGAGGATACTAAATTATTCAGTTATACTTCAAAGAACACAGAATATGACAAGCTATCCTGCTCTTTTATTTGAAAACATGAATTCATTACCTCATTTTTTTATGGCTTTTCTTTTTCAATGATGGTTCTTTATCACTCTTGTCTTTGTCTGATTTTTCTTTCTTCTCCTTTTTGGAGTGTGTGGGTGGTGCAAACTGCTGATTTACTTGCTGTGCAACCAGCTGAGAAACAGGCCGCGGTTTTCTGAAAGAGACCAAAAGAAAAAAAAAAGTTATTGGTGCCTACAGTTATATTTATATCGATGCACCTGTAATAGGGCGAGCATGTAGTTTTTACTGCTGAACCGTGTAACTAGTATGACCAAGAGGAGCAGGGCGTTACAACAATAATTTAAAATAGAACATCCTGGCTAAATATTAAATCTTTATAAATTAATAAAATTTGCACAAGTTGTAATAGTATAAGTTAATAAAAATTTTGACAAGAGGTTTAAAGTACAGGTTCAGAGAGTTTCAAGACTGTCTTAAAATAGTAGCTGGCTTAATGTACACTCAATCAGGTTTTGCTTGCTGTAATAATTCCCCATCACCATGAAGAGTGAGAGTAATATCATGTGGGCATCTTCCAAAGTTACAGCCTTTTAAGTATAAAATGCCCTTTTTCTGCTTCCCAAAACAGTATTTCCCAGGGACATCCACACTAAAAGTACAGTCACGTAAAAAATTCCTTAAGAAAGTGACACAGCCCAGATCACTTGTTTTAACAATCTTGGAGTGTTAGTGGGTTCAGACTGACTTTGCTCCAGCACTAGCACTGCACAAATGTAAGGTATTAACACTGCAGACCTAACAATGTAAGATTACCACTATCTGCTTCTTTTCATGATGGAAAGCAAAGGTCATTTAATCCTCCTGGCTGTATGGTACTCATATTTTGTGGTACAAAACTGTAAGATGCAATAGAAACAACATATGACATATTATGGAAGCAGCTGCAATTTCTGACTTTTCTTCATCATCTAATCTTTCCAAGTTACTTAATTTCATTTTTACCGAGTTACTTCCATTATTAGTTTCAGGAGAACTGGTAAAAAGTTTCAGAGTGACCCCTCTTCATTTTTGGTAAGAGAAGCTATTACTCTCACCACAATCAAAAGTACAGCTCAGTGCATGTACTGCATCAGGTGAGTGCAAGATCACAACACAAATGTGCAGTCAAACTGCCCAGAAATTCAGGTATGGACGTAATTCATGACCCACAACTCTTTACAGAAGATGCCTTCACAGACTGAACACTTTCCACATTTCCTAGTGTGTCTAAGCAATCCTCTGACCATTAGCTTCAGACATAATCTATGATGTAGTGACTAAGACATTTGTGGGTAAATTTCCTGCCATTAATCAATTTCACATGGCCAACAAGTACCCCTATGAGCTTAACTTGCTGATATTATATATAAACATTTATTTATGTTATGCTATTTAGCGTAATTGTAAATATGTAGCATGGGTTACTCTTAGTTACAACTTTTGCTTAAGTACCCAAACATAATCTCATCTACCAGTTCATTGGGTCCACCAAGCTAAACTAAGGCAGTCTAATACTAGATCTCCTTATAATATGAATGGGGTGAACAAGATATTAAAAACACCTCAGTGTAATACAATACAGTCCCCACAATTACAATTTTGATGGGACAAAAAAAAGAAAAGAAAAGAAAAGAAGCTGAATTGTTTCTGCATTTTTTGTTTAAATGCAGAGAGTAATTTCACCAGGAGGGACCAATAAAGTTTCAGCTGTTAGGATGTTTTCTGCATTCGTTTTCTTCCCAACTCTAAGTCCTAAAGTTTCAAAGCTTGTGGATGAATCTGATGAATCCTTCATTTTTGTGGCTCTAACAAACCCTCAGATTTGCTGAACCTCACCTAAATTCACAGACTAAGGACGCAGCGTCAGTGTTCTCAGTGGTAGACATGGCCCTGACCACAGATTATTTTCAATAAAGCTGAATCAAAAGCTCTGTAAATCAAAAACTAAACATTACAACCTTCATGAGAATATGATTGTCGAATCTAATATACCTGCATCTGAGTGTACTTTTAAAAAAATCAATCATTCAGCATTTTTTTTTTAAATCAAACAATGACTTCGTCAATGCAGATTACACTCAGCCGAAACTCATAAAACCAGCTGTGCATTGCTTTTGTCGTTAAAAATGATCATCTGCTACTCTTACCGTGTTGACGTCCCCTTCCTGACATCACACATCATGCACTTGAACGCCTCAGCGCTGTTCCTGAATGTGCAGACGCTACAGTCCCAGTAACCATCGTCGGAGGATGGCTTGGACTGCCGCTTTGGCCTTAAAACAAAACAAAAACATATTGATAGCGGCACGTTTTCAGCGAGAGCAGTGATTTCAAAGACAACCCGTTTGATACCGAACACCCGAACGGGAAAGAAACGACCCCGAACGGGAACATTTTCTGCTCAGAAGTCAAGTCATTGAGAAGGGGAGCTTTCAGTTTACACAGGCAGTTTGCCCCGTGCGAAACCAGCAGCCAGCCGCCATGAACACTTCAGTAAAACAGCTCCATCCATTGACCGAGCTCTCTGTTTTCAAATGGCCCAGCAGAGTCTTCATTCAAAGACGCCAGCGACGGGTCTTTACCTTGTGGGACTCTTCTTGTCTCCCATTTTGCGAAACTTCGACTCAGCGGAGTTGAAAAGGTTCAATGTTACAGGTGAAAAAAAAAACGCATTTAGCTGCTACTCAGCTGTCGTGGAAACTCCTGTCGAAGGATGGCCACGTGACAGGGGCTCACCCAATCACTTCTAACGTAATCACAACAGAGGGCAGTTATAAATGTGACACACCATTGATGAAAGGCGCTTTGTAAAATTTATAGCATTGTGAGTGTGGAGTGCTGCGTGTAAGCAGGCTTTAATGACAAATGGACCAGTAAAAATGTACATAAATAAATACTGTTTATAAATCTGCACTGCAGTAAACACTCGTGAGAAATTACCTAACTGATTAAAAGATATGTAGAATGTGATTGGGCACAGTATAAATATACAGTCTAGAGTGATTTTGTGGGCTGTTTTGCTTTTCCTTCTGTTGCACTAATGTGCCTAACATGTCTCTGTAAAAAATGCAGCTGCAAATGCATGGTAAACCATTATAACCATTAAATCCTTTTTCATTTTCTAAAGCCATCAGGTTTGCAGTTGTTAGTATGACATTAACACAGGGTCTTGGTTTTTTGAGTCCTAATGAGCCATCAGCTCACCTGCAACCATAAATATTAATCATGGGTTCGTTAGTCCAACAACTTGTAAACATTAATAAGCAGATTATAAATTGATTTGTGGCCAGATGTCCGGATGTAGCAAATTATTTTGTACCGCTACTCCACTACATTTCAGTGGCAAATTTTGTACTTAAGATTTTACTTAATTTATCTGACAGCTAGATAGATACATTTCAGAGTAAGGTCTCACGTAGCCTATAGGTTTGCAAAAGAATTAATTGTCATTAATTGTATTTCTCAACAGTATTTAAAATGGTTTAGCTCCACACTTACAAGCTACAACATTAAAATTCAGCTTACATGTTAATGGAACATAAATCATTATATAAAAATGTAACACAAACGGGAGGCAGTCCATTGCTTGAAAGTTTGACTTTTGTGACTTACATTGCATTTTGTTGCCCCCACGCCTGTACTTTTACTTATAATGTAGTATTTTTTACATTGAAGCATTGCTGCTTTAGTGAAAGATCTGTCCTCTAAGAGGACTCCTCTTCCACTACTGGCCAACATGAGAAAGTTTGGACATTTCCTCCTGTCGCCGCCAGGGGGTGAAAGCACTGTGCCATTTAAATGTCGGTCGATATAGAAAAACTTACGGAGATGTAGTGATCGAACTGGTTTAGGTGAACACTGTCAGGTTGAGGAAACTATGAGGAATGCAGTCATTTTGTACCAAGAGACACACCATATGAAGGAAGAACCGAGGATCGCTGGCCCCCACTCCGGAGCAGAAGGTGGCAGTAATGCGCACATACTACGCTGACTGCCACCCGCGTATAAAATTAAAAAAAAAAAAAAAAAAAAAACGAAGAAGAAGCAAGACGAAGAAGGAAGACGAAGAAGAGGAGGAGCTCTGTTTGTTTTGGAATTACATGCTATGTACGCAGAAACTCTGGACAGCTGTGTAACTTGGCTTTAACCATATAATAAAGGTCCTTTTTAGGAGAAATATGTAAATCGTACATTGTGGCCAGGAATATACACATCATTATTTTGCTCGTGAGTTTCTTATTACTTCCTCTTGTGCTACGATGCTAACTAGCCAGGCTTGCTAACAGTTAATCTGGCTAGTGCAGCTTTTTCATAACAACATCATAAATAAATAAAGAACGTATAGTCACTTATTGCCATTTGACAGCAGTGACTCTATTAGGTGAAGACTCACTGTTGTCACTCCGCACTGTTCATATTCCCCAGCGCCATTTAGATTCTTGGAAACTGCATATTTCCAGTTGAAAGAAAGCAGGTGGAGTAGCATTGTTGTGTGATCGGTAAGAAGTTATAATTGGGGTGTTGTATACATGTAATTGTGTGTGTGTGTGTTGCAAAGGTCTGTTTTCTTTGTGTTTGGATATGTGTCCAAAATGGTCTGGGGTAAATAAGCTCATGTTCAGATAAACAAAGTTGTTGTACTTCATGTACTTCTTATAGGTTCGTCGTTCTCTATAGGCATCTTGAGCATACCAGACAGGGAACCAAGATTGTTCCTCCAACAGTAAGTGACATTTTTCATGTTTTTACAACCATAACAATCAGGGCTGGACTAACGATTACTTTCATTGTCTGTTAACCTGCACCATCACTGTCTCGATCAAGCGATTAAGTGACCAGAAGAATAGCGGGAAATCTTTATGTATGAGAAGCTGAAAACAGCATTTTCTGCCATGCTTTGCCTTCCCTGTAAATTGTTAATCATTTATCAATCAATCAATTAACTAGTACTTAACTAGTAACAGCGTTATTACTACTCTTTCATAGAGACCTCGATCTCTAACTTCAGTGTTTTGGCGGTGCCGCTTTCTTCAGCATGCTGAAATTTTGATTGCGCATGCTCAGCAAGTCAGTATGAACCTATACAACATGGTAGTGCTTTGCATCTGTACACATTTTTCAGTGTGACAGTGTTGAGAAGGATGAATTCTTTGTCATCTCTGTTGTTTTATAGTTAATTCTTATGGTTTGGTGAATTAGCATTTTCCCAGTCATTGCAGCAGCTAGGCAGCCCAAATCTCAGGAGACTTGTTTGCACAGTGAGATTTTAGTCAGGAAAACATTCATTGAGAATGATGTGAGCTGGGCAGCTGGAAGCTTGACCAGTCAGTGTACTTACCTAAGCTCATTGACCATACGTTGGCAATTATTCACCCCTGTTTTTTAGTAGTACCTGGCCTTTGTTTTGACGTAGGCAAACAAAGGTAGGCTAATCATTTCTCTTCCACTTCAGATCAAATGATTGATTTGAATTTTTTATTTTTTTTTGGCAGTGGCGTATCGACATGGTCGAAAATCAATTAGAGAGGCATATGAAGAGCGCTTCTTGCCCATGGATACGAGAGAGGTAAGTGAAGTTGTTTTACATTGCCAAAATCTATTAGTTTGACTAAGGCCCCTAGGTAATTAGTGAGAAGAAGTGGTGATTTAACACTGTCCTAACACTGTTATTGTATGTGAAGTTGTAGTGTTGTGATTAGCTCTTATGACTGTGGTCGGTATTTATGGTAGTATGTATTCACTTTTGTTCTTTTTCAAGTCACTCTTCGGGGTGATATTTATGTTGCAACCACTTCTCATGACATGTTTGTTTTGTCTCTGTATGTGTAATGCGTGCATAATAATAAATATTGTTGTGGACACTTCTTCAGCTGTTTTGTTATCTTTGGTTAAAATACATTCAAAAACAATTGTGTTCTGCAGTACCATAAAACAAGTGTTGAGACCACAGACTGTAGAGATCTGAATGTCATCAGCACCAACCCTCAGAGAGGGAGCTACGGTACTAAGGGTGCAATGTGCTATATGGGTGTACTGTAATTCAGATATATACAATCTTAGGACATCTCTGTTGTGACAAGGCAGCATTTTATGATAACTGTCTTGCACAATATTAATTTACACATCACAATATACTTCTGGAAAGTGACAAATGTGATATTTCCAATAGTTAAAGGTTTATCTTTCTCCAAAACCTGTCATATTTGTTTGAACGTCATAGTCCTAGTTTAATGATTTTTTTAATGATTGTACTTCCAAACATTTTGTGCCTAAAAATGTAGTCTTGTGTCAGGAATTAATATTATAGTTATTACCATATAGATTCACTCTTGTACTGGTTAGACTTTTTTGAGGCTTACAAATGGAAATGAAAAACGTGATATTGTGTCCTTTCAGGTAAAAGTTCATCGAGTCGTCAATATTGTTGAAAAGAGGAGCCCTATGCCTCGGCTGGAATATGACAGAGGCTTGCATGATGACCAGTGGTATGGTGGTCCTCGAAATTACCAGGATGCAAGAGAATGTCACGGTGAAGGCAGTTACCCACCCAGTGATCGTCGATACTTTGATGAAAACCCCAACTTTGGCGATTTTCGCAGAAAATCCTCACCCCCACGAAATGTAAGAAAATCTCGGTATCTAGGGTTTATAACCTTAATTCTCTGCTAAATCATTGCACTGTAGCCAGATCAGAATGTCTGTTTAAGTGATGAATAGTCTGATCCATTTTAGCTGATCATATCGAAACATCAAGAAATGTGTATGTTAACAAAATGGCAAATTGCATTAGTTTAATTAAGCTCTTGTAGGTGTTTTTGTAGCAGGCAACATTGTTATTAACAATAACCAGACCACCAGCTTTTCTCAGTTAAGGTTGTTTTAACTGTGATTCTGTTTTCAGGAGGGCCTGTACTCCCAACAGTGTTATAGCAGAGATGATTTGAGGCATCAGTTAGGCTCAAGGTAATTTATATTGATTCTTCTATTTCAAAAGTTCTCAATTTGTTAATTAATTAATATTTGTTTGTCATATCCTGATTATGTCAGTTACTTCACTGAATTATTTATGTAATGCATCAAACTGGCCAGAAGGTGGAGGCAGAGTTTTGAAAAGTGAATATTGTTAGCTTGACAGATTTCCTGACCTTCATTGGTATGTCTGTTTCTTCCCATGTAATATAATTGAAAAACAATGGGTTAACCATATTCATAAGCATAAAATCATTTAAATTTGAAATTGTTTACCCTTATATCTACTCAAGAGAATATAAGAATATAACATCTATCATTACAAATAGTTGCTTTGCCTTGGCAGAAAAATACTGCTCGGGAAAATAGATTTAGGAAGCATATCTTAATTATTTTTGACCACATTGCTCTTAAGGTAAGTTCAAGAGCTTAACCCCACATGAGGCAGCTAAGTCCAGCAGTTATACCTCCTGCATCAACAGACACTCTTCCCTTCGTGGCCACTTCAACATTCCAACAGTTTACGGGCCCAGGCCCTCTTTTTCCAGGAGTCATACCAGGCTAGGGAGAGGGACAAAGGGCACTAGTGTCTACTCACTCAGCCAAACAACCCCACCCCCACCCTCTACCCCACCCTGAGAGGAAAAACAGCTGGACCACTCCCTCTCCAGTCAAATACCCACACACATCTCAGATATTCTGAGCAGCATATATCTTGTGTATTTTTTTTTTTTTTTTTTACATCTTTTCTAAATTAAATAAAAAAATATATTTGATATTTTAAGGCTCATGGATTTGTAATTATAAAAAATGCCAAAGTTCAGAATTACTTTAAAATCTATCTGTATAGCAGCTGAGGTCCATATTGGTCAAATTATTAGAAGTGAAGACAGGCTCACCATTAAAAAGCATTTTAAAAACTTAAACTGCAAATTTAGGCTCATATAATACACCACAGGTACTGTGATTCCTGGATTCTTGTGGAACCATTACTCATAAACACACTGTTGAAAATATGATTGATTTTTATGTTGCCACCTGTGAACAATTTTGCTCATGCGTTGGTGGGCATTCTGAGGTGTCGATCACACTTTACTGAGGAAGTGTTTGTGACACTGTAATACTGATTTTAAATATCAGAGCCATCTTAATTTTGTTATTGCTTTGATTCTTTGATTCATTTTTGGATGCTCACCCTGGTGGACTGGAAATTTGGATTTATTATAACACTTTGCTTGTTGGCAGTGCACATAGAAACAACACTGGTGACTTTTCAGGCTCAAATTGCACCAGTTTTAACCCTAACAAATGTTTGAAAAAAGTTTAGCAAATATAAAACAGCTTTCTCAATCCTAGCGCAAAAAGTCCAGCCATTCCAGATTCTGTAAAACCAAGCAGGGCACACGCTAATTGGGAGTAATGGTGTAGCCTCAGAGGCTACACGCACAGGCTCCAGAGCCACACAGTAACCTCTTACTATACAACTATAAATAAATCTTAAGGGGTGTGGGATAAAGACAAGCAGTGCATCAGCATCATAAAGTTTGCAGTGGAGCCTTAGTGACACACACTTGTATCACTTTTCTTGCATCCTTCTTGAGGTTTTGCCCACAAATCATGAAATGAGTCAACTGCCTGACATCCAGCTCCAAGTTATTAGTCACACTCTTAATAAACAGTCACAAGCTAACATGCTACATGAAGGTTTTTCTTGTTTTTGTACAATTCCTTAATAAATCTGTCCAGTTAATTGAAGCCAGGCTTTTTTTTTGTTTAGTGTGGTCATCAATGAAGGCAAAGGGAATAAAGATGCAAATATTACTAGTTCTTATTAGTAGTTTGTTTTGTGTCTTGGGATGCACAGTTATTAACTGGACCGCAACAGTGGGGCCAGCCCTATAAACGCAAATGTTTGTCACTGACTGACTGAGTTATGAAGTTACACCACTGGTTGGCCAGCTGAGTGTTGAATTTCCCCAATGGCCGTTGAATTCAAAATGAATTTGTGAACAATTTCTAATAAATCACCAGCAGAGTGTTAACAGGCAATATTGCAAACGTAGTGCCTTTTTCCACTAGATTTACCAACTTTTCTTTAGCAACTTTTTGGACAAACCTTAGCTACTCTCTGTCAACAAGAGTTGCCAGTATTGCTCTGTAAGCACGAGGTCGGGCTTCCCTGCCACACCTCTCTATGTGTCTCATTAAATTGACCACAAAGCAGCTGACATAGATGTGAATGAGCCTCTAGCTTTCTCTCTGAGAGAATCAGAAGAATACTTAATATGGAAGATGTCTGCCTCTGCAATAAGGCATGACCCTTTAACTGTGTATGACATCTGGGTGAATATCTGTCCGATAAAAGCATGATTTACTCTCTTTAGTGTTCTTTCTTTTTTTTCTAAATAAACTACACAACTCTTGTATCATTGTCTTTTGATGTTAGTTTTGCACTGCATGGATAGCAATTCAGTGTTTAGCAAATGGCAGGCTGAGTCTTGGATACTTAAAACACACCATGAGTCGTAAAAGTTTGAGGCCTTGTTAGACCTGCTCTTTGTTTGAGATGTGGCTCGAGTTCAGGCAGAGGTCAAGACAACCAGGTGCCTTTGGGTCATTTATACCTCTGGACCTAAAGGTTGCTGTTCAGACCCAAGCTTTTCCTTGAGTCTGAAAAATCATAAAAACAAGGTGCAGTGAACAGCCAAATTTCACTACTTATTTTAAATAAGTGCTCAGAAATTGGTCATTGCATACATACATAGTTGAATAACAGATTTGGTGAAAGTGCATCGTAACTTCAGCTCCATTTTTAGCTTAATCATGACTCTGCCTTCAATTGAAGACAGATAGAAGTGAAAGAAGACCAAAATTGGTCCAACTGTTTCTTGTGCCAAAGTGGAAGATTGCCTCCATTCCACAAATTGATCAGTGTGCCGCAGTGCCCTGCTGAGTCTGAATTTAAGTCTTTGTGGTTTTGCCTTCTATTTATTCTGTTTCCATTACCCATTTGAAGGCATACATTGAGGAATACCCAACACTTTTGGTTCTTAAACCAGTAATGATGAAAATTATGCATTTTGAATTTGCACTCTTGATTTATACTCTTGAGTTGTCCATCATATTTTGCCTGGAGCTTTGTTAACCAAACGGTTCTTGCCAGAGAGCAGAGCAGCTTTGTCTGTTGTTGATTTAGCTGTATTTTTGAGTCTGTATTTTTTATGTTTTTCAGGCACAATGGTCGACCTGGTCCCTATTTCCGCAACAGAGGTCGGGGGTTAGGCCCTCCTCGAAGGCCCATGGTGGACAGAAAAGCCAAGTCAGTCCTCTCACATCTATATGGTTTTATACCATACAGTAAGCAAACTGCCAGCTCTGTAAGCAGGCAGGGATTGAAATCAGTTGTCTAGTTTTTGATTTAAGAGGTGAGCTTTCACCCAGAATTGACAGTCTTAGTCTATAAAGAGCATTGACCGGTGGCGGTTGTATTAATTGATATTCAAACACAAGTTATATCCCACTCTTAAATTGTGTTGATAGAAATTAGTGGCCAGTGTACAAGCTTTTCATAAGGGGAAACTTACTGTTTATCAACAACCTGTCACACACCCAAATGTTTTCTAGTCTAATCTCAGTCATTAGGAGAGTTTAAAAGGGCAGTCTGAGTTTATTATTCAGATGAAGCTTCCTCAGAGAAATTAAGCCAAAAGGACTCTGCAGATGTACAATAATTATATTTTAAGAAATATAGGTCCCATTTAAGTGCAGCACACTTTTTAAAATGAGTTCTTACTACAAACTATCATGTACACATACAAATGGACAAATACATTTATAGACATCACTGATCCAAAGTACTTACTTATGACAGTTTTTTTTGCTGCACAGAGGGTTTTTTTAAACTTTATTCTTTGGGTAGATTCTTTAGACTCCTGAACTTCTTGATTGTTGCTTATTTCTGTAGAGAGGACCATGATGACTACAGGAGCTCTCCACCTCTTGTAATCATGAGGGACCGCTCCCCTGGAAGAGGGGAAGCTCAGCCACCTGTACTTGGACGCTCTGGGTCAAACACCAGCAACAGGAGTTTCTCCCCTAACAGGGACAAAGGCTATGCCTACCAGCAGAGACGTAAGTATTAAGTCTCAGTTGCAACCTTGCGTTATGATCAGCTGAAAGGACTGAAAGGAAGACCTAACAGAGCTGACAATGATTCGATAAGAAAGAAGATTTATAGCAATATTTTATAAATCTCTTACGACACGGACCTACTTCATGGAAATGTTTTTGTTGGTTGAATTTTTAACAAGTTTCCTCACAAAACATGTTTGTGTCATACAAACAGACCGACTCATGAATAATAAAACAGCACAATAAATATGTGCTGTTTGCTTGTGTGCCTTGGCAGCTTGTGCCAAGGCACACAAGTGCAAATATTGATCAATAGTCAGTACGTGTACTTATATAGTCTTTGCACCTCAATTTACATAGCAAATAATGGGCTGTTCCCTGTTTAGTCTTTAATTAAACTGTCATAATGATTGCTAAAATATCTAAGTTATATCAGATTCATCTGATGTTACTTTTTCAATTTCAAGCAATCAAACTTTATTCAAATATATTTATAGCCCCCAGAGACAGAGAAAAGTTCAAACATGTCTCCTTTATAAAATCCATTAGGCATCTTCCTGCTGTATCTTCCACCTCGACTTTCAAATCTGTTTCACAGAACTGGCAGTAATAGACCCTAGCTGTTTGACCTGCTGCCCCAGTGGATAGTATGACTTCCAGTAACAAAGCACCACTCTCAACTACCTGACCCTCTGTGATTGGTCGTAGCATGCGAAACCCAAAGGAGAATAGATAATGGGAGTAGCCAGTAGAGTCGTGAATTTACATTTATCTAATACAGTGTTTGTCCTTGCAGCTGTTAAACCATCTGTAATGATAACAAGAGACACAATTTTACAGAAACATACGTATAATTATAATGTGGGAAGGAATTAAGCCATCCCAGGTGAAGCATCTGTTTTCAGAGGTGTAGTGTGAGGGGTCAGGGTATGCTGAAACATGTTAAGATGTTAATTACACTAACACCACCCATTTTTAGAGGCTGGGAAAAAGGATACCCTCGGTTTATTGGGGTGGTTTGGCTCTGCATTCAGAACCTGACCTTTTCTTCAGTGAGAAAGTAGTTCATACGCTGGCTTAACAATGTCTTCAGAATCACTTTGGGTCTGTCACTTTACATGCTTTCTTTTGTGACTTTTACAAGCTTCAGAACTTTAATTAACGATGCCAAGCTAATGAAATTTATGGATTCACATTTTACAAAAGCTTTTTTCAACGTGATCTGACATAAGCGGTATTATTAGTCTGAGGGAAAGAAGTGTGGAAAGTAATTAATTTCTCCAGTGCTTTGATTACTGAGATGCATAAACCTATTAATGTGTTGAAAGCTTAGCTCTATGTTGTACCACCCTTTGAAGATGCAGTAAAACAGTGAGAAAACAGTTGCACCTCCCATCTCCACTTCCATCTGGGATACTAATTAGGGCAGCAGAACAAAATACACAAAAATAGGGTTTTGGTGATAGGGTACGTATACCAGGATTTGTCACACAGAAAGAGGCTCTGTACAATGTCTTTTCACAAAACTTGGTCAATTATTACTGTTATTGACAAGTGACGGTGCTACTGCCACATATGTCAGCATCCACAAGGCTTGGTGTAGGGTGCAGTTGAAGGCCTTTAGGGCCTTGGTGGACTGGACTCCAGCTTGGAGAACTGGCTCCTACAATGTGGAATGTCACTTAAGGTGTGTTTCTGCCAAAAAGTTCCAAGAAACTAATATCCCCCAAGAACTAATGTCCTGGAACTTTCCCAAGGGTAGAAGATTCTCCAGCGCATTTTCAGAGCAAGGGCAAAGCCCCGGGAACATTAAGAAAATTAGTCCTGATTTATCAGAAGGCTGATGGTTGCCTGTCACATCATTTGTACATCTGATATATGATCAAAAATGGACAGCAAAGGCTAAACTTCGTCATTAGTCCATTGGCCCTAAAATCTGTTGAGCTGCTCGGTCCTGACTGTTGTAAATCAAGTAAAACCCTATTTGAAAAGTTATTGCATCAGTCTCCTCTGTTTGATGGCAAGCCAAGTGTGGCCATTTGAAATAGCTATACACAGTTTTGCCTTTTGACACAATGTCATGTTAAATAGTTTGTTTTAAGCTTGCCCCAGCCTCAGCACTGTTGTTTATGTGTATACTCCATAGGGACTCAAATTAAGATGTTTTACCTCGGCTCACTTTAATAACTATGGGAGATCCCTTCAATAAAAACAAATAGCTTGACTATATTTGTTTTGTTCTAGACACATTGGAGCCAGCAGAGGACAATATTTCAGTTTAGGCACAGCTGAACTCCTTGACCACTATTGTGTGGGAGGCTCCAACAAGGGAGTATTTAAAAAAAACAACAACAATTATTTATACTTTTCAGCTGCCTCGTAATGCCTTGGCGTTACGATTGTTCACAGTGATTATTTAATGTCTCACAGTAGAAAGTAATTGTTCCCTGCTGTATTTTTTTAAATTATTATATTATGTTTAGGCATTTTATCGTTATTAGCACAGTGCAGAGAGCTAACAAACGTGTATAAAGATGGGAATAAAGTACAACTAAGGACTCTATCCAAATTTGAAACAGGGATGCTGCAGTTAACTTGGCAATTGTCCCAGACCACCGACCCACCATGATGCACCTCCAGGCTTTATTTTAGTATTGTGCAAAATTAAATAAAAGAGTGCAATGGTTACCCGCATGTATTCTTTAGACGGCCCTCTTATAGTTGTTTCCCCTTTGTCTGAACTTTGTATTTTCCACAGCTATCTGAGATTGATTATCTGCTGACTTTTCTTTCCATTTTAATCTTTCTTGATATTTTCTCCATAGATAAGCCCAACGTGTCAACGAGCCACACTCCCAGCAACTCTGCGGAGGGGTCTCCTCACAGCTCAGCGTCTTCAAAGGTAAAAGAACCTGTACTGGTCTTCCAAGAAACGAGGTGCAGGAGTAAAATAAAAGTAAAATAAAATAAAATACGGTAGCATCTACCACATTGTATTCTTGCACCTCATATAAGAGCTGGAAAAAAATCTCAGTGAGCTGCGCAGAGGCGTGATGGAATATCACTTACACTAATATACTGCAGTTACATAAAATTACTGTCTTTACTCCTCAGGAGGACAAATAGAGTTTGTCACCTAATTCTGTCTTTGAGTGTCCAATTAAAAAAGATGTTTTCAAACAGTTTTCACAGCTTCATTATCATGCAGTGAGAATGTAACTTTAACATATAAAGGTAAAATACATAAGGATAAAGGTTAAATACATAGTACATAATTTGTAGTCAGTGAGCCAAAAACAGGCAAAACCACCAGTCTGTTACTGTAAAGACTAAAATAAGACAAAAAATGTTCTTTGATTCATGAACATTTAGGTTATGTTTCCTTTAACTGGTACTGTGACTGATGTATTTGTGTCACTGGGTCTTGACTTCTTAAAATCTTTGGCTGTAAGGATCCTTTAATCAGAGAGACGTACTGTATTTGGTGCTTCCGTTCCTGTTTTCTGTCGACATGTGGCATGCATAATGAGACATGTACAAAAACAAGAACTCAACACCCGTAAGAGAGCAGAGTTGTCTCTATTTGAAACACTTTGAAATCAGAACCAGTTTCTAAACCTGGTGACCTCAGCCCTAACCCTTAACCTTTGGCCCGCCAGGAAAAAACTCCTGCATCTGTAGCGGAGTCAGAGGAGGTGGTGGCTGCCAGCATGGAGCCAGAGCCGACACCAGAGGAAGACTTAAAGACTCGGCGGTTGGAGGCCATTAAGGCTAAGGCTCTGGAAATTGAGACGGTAGTAAGATTTTATCCATGAAATGACCTGACTTCTGTGAATTCTCTTGACTTCTTTTTGCTAATTCCATATTATGGCTTGTCTCTACTGTCTGTGTTAGAGCTGAACCTTTCTCAGTTATCACTGGGTCTCTTATTACTGAGTTATAAAATCTTGTTTTCTTAAAACAAGTGGGATTAGGAACAATCCTCTTTATTCTGTCTTTTTTTTCAGGACAGTGATATTCTTATTTTAAAAAGTCAAGAGAAACAGCAAAGGTCTTGTGGGCTTGTCTCACCTCATCGGCATTTTTCTTATGACACTTTTTTTTTCGTGTTGAGTCTTTTTATTCTGGCATGAGGCTCACCCCTTACTGACTCTTTGACATCACACTTGACAACCCCGAATATCCCGAGTCAAACTGATTACACAGAGGACGTGGGCATTGGTCAGGGAGGGTGTCAGTGGACAGTTGATGAGGGATTAAAGTGATACTCTACAGCTTTACATAACACAGACACTGAACCACATTGTAGCCCCAGAGGACTGAGGCTCTTACTGGGTTCACCTTATTGTGTGGTTGCCCCTTGTTACATGTGTGAACTTCTGCCTGATATTGAGATGGGTCATGTATCCAGACAACCCTTTTACACTATCTTTATGATGTGCCTGTGAGTGTACTGTACTTGAGTGTAGAAAGTTAGTGTAGAAAAAGGAGGATGAGTCAGCAGAAACGCGCCCAGCACCTCAGGTTTTGACGCCCCTTGTGGCCTGCTATTTGGAGTTGCACTTCTTTCCCTCCCCTTCATCGCGCTCCTCTACAGTACCACTTATCTGTTCCCGTTAAAGCAGGGCAGGAATTGCCCTGCAGGATGCAGGCGGCCCACCCACAGTGTGGTACGTCTCTTGGCATAAGCAGACACATGCTTACCCTGCCATTTCCAACTGCTTCTACAGATGTGGTGAGGGGCAGAAACCTCTACAGTGTCTTTACTGTAACATCTGCCCCGGGCTCAGTTAAACACGCACTGATCCATTGCTGCTGTGGATTGCCAAACTGAGCAGATCAGGTAGTGGGCAGAGCTGGACCTCAGATCTCCTGAAACTGGTTTGAAGGAACATCTCTAATCCACAGCAGTTAGTGTAAACCAAGCCTGTCACAGACACAAAAAATTTACCACCACAGCCATTTTTGATTATTTACTTTTCTAATTTTCCTGTTTTCACCAGGGTCTTAATACTGTTTGTACAACACAGTTAGCAGGGGCTGGTTCATCTGGAAGTGGATTTGTCAATCCAGAAAAGCTCATTGTTTTTTATTGTTTTTTTAAGAGCTTGTAATACATACTTTCCGTGGGTGTTTCAGGGTTACAAAGAAAAGCAGAATCCTCAAACATATTCATTGACATGGTAAACATCCCTGCTTATGACACTGCTTGTCATAACATGCTTGAAAACACAAAGTTATTTCATTACGGGCATAATGACTAACATGTTGCTTTGTAGGCCTTCATCATAACACTTCATTTACTGTTTTTCCTGATGCAACAGATGACCAGTGGAGCAATTATCTCCATTTGGGGTGACTGAAGAACAAACCAGAGCATGTAAAATAGCAGCTCCAACAATACTACAAAACTTAAAAAACATCCATTGAAAATGTAGCTGAGTACCTAGGAGTGATTTTCAGAGAGGTCCGTTCATCATCTCAATCAGTGCAAATGAAACATATCCATTTCAACTATTAGCCTCTCCATCGAGAGGTCCGGTTTGCAGCTTGAGTGATTAAAATGGCTCTTTTAATATCCCCTAATGTGTACCAGCCCTCGAGTCATTACCCTACTTCCCTTATTATGCAGGACCCCTGCCTGCATCAGCGCTCATTTGAACAGAGCCTCACTAAGTGTCTGTGTGAGTGCCTTATGCATAATCTCACTTAACTTCCCAACCCCCACACGGTATCCAGTCACACACTCCTGTTGGTATGTTCACAATTTGGACCTCCACAAACATCCGATTTGGGCAAAAGCCCACTTTTTAAGGCTGCTCCTTAAGGCCCCTAGTGTTGCTGTTCCTCTTGGGGCTCCAGCCCGTCCTGTGTGGCCTCTTAGTATCAGGCTTAAAGATCAGCTCATGGCTTCCACTCCAGGGAGGGAACTTAGGCAGAACCTCCCTGCAACCTTTTCTCACAGCACAAAGAGCATGCTCAGGTCAAAAGCACCCTTCCTGTTTGTTCAAGTAACATGGGAGCAGTTTTTTTTTTACAAAAATAGTAGGCTGTTTGAAGTCACTCTGCAATTGTTTAATACCATAATAAATGTGGAGTGATGCTCTTCATCTCAAACAAGTTTACTTGCATAGTCATGTGCATGTACGCACACAAAAGCTCACAGTCTTCTAAGCTCCCCCTACCATCAAGGGAAATATCTTAATATAAGTTCATGGTTCATTATAAGGCCACTTTTTCCAACCCTTTCCTCATCCTATTTTGAAGCTTTCAAGTGTGTAAAACTGTGTATATGCGATATAATGAAGTGAAAATGTAATCACTGTCAACAAAGGCTGCAGCTTGGGAAAAGATTAGGAGGGTTTTGTATTGAAAGATGGCAAACATAATCAACCCTAAGTGATTAGAGGGGTACTGGTTTGTGGGGCATACACCACATGTTTGTGTCTCATTTAGCCCTTGTTTCCTCTCACATCTTCAAACCTGGAACCAATTTTTGCTCCTCTCAAATAATGCTTACTTGGTGAAAAGGTTTAATAAAGGAGAAATTCGCCCTTAAGAGGTATGGGTGTAGAAGTCCACCTGAAATAATTGTTGTGTATCATTAAATTAAGATTATATAATAGAAAAAGGTCCACAATAGCCTAAGGTGGGACAGCTAATACTGTATGCAGACAGAGACGGAAACCTGTTTTGTTGAATGAAGTTGACCCTGAGCTTAGCTGGCCACACGTGTCGTGAGTGTCTCACTTCCTTGTGGTCGGCGGCGAGGACTATCATTATGTGGGGCCACGAATTTCGCTTGACATGATCTGCAGACATTAAAGCATCAGTCTGGGTCCAAACATCTCCCACAGTCTGGGATATTTCTGTCTAAATTTTCTTGACTTGCCCTCAGCGTGTGTGTACAGCGTGTATTGCTTTAATGTTCATAGTCACAATAGTTATTTGACCCTACCATAACATTTGATATATTTTTCCCCATACCTGGTGTAAACAGCGTTCAAAATTCATGTACTGTAGCACAGAATGTGGGTTAGGGATGCAGGAATGAATAGATAGGTGAGAATCAACTATCTGAACATGCTGTAGCTAGTTCAGCAGGGGAATTATCAGAGGGAGAGACAGAAATGACTTGAAAAAAGCTAGAAGAAGGACTGAAGTCATCTAGGAGCTGGAGGCACTGCAGTTTTTTTTTCATTGTAATTATCAGGTAGAGCATAAAATAGAGACCCTCCATTTTCTTCCAACAGATTTTATGTGAGTGATTTTATGACCTTATTTAGCTGACTCTGGTCCCAGTCTCACACACACAACAAATCGTGCATCTGTTTTTTTTTCTTTCTTTCTTTCTTTTTTTTTTTTTTTTTTTTAAATCCCCAACAGGTAACTCTCAGTAGCCTTTCTCAGCCTTTTGCTTTTTAAGCATGGGACCTTTCTTTTGCTTGAAAACACAGTGAGTGGTTCTCATGTGGTGAATTGTTTCCATCCTCATTGTTCCAAACTGAATGCCATAGTATTTTTGTTTCTTTGACCTTTTCTCTGTTGAAAACCCCTCCCGGCTGAGCTCCCTCCCTGAGTTTGATGGAAAGATCACCTTAATACTGACTGTGGCTTATTTCTTGTTTCTTCAACTATTGTAGAGTCACACACACACTGGGGTTTTGTTGCTTTCTCACTCAGCAGTGATAGTCATACTCCAGTAGATAATATCTAGTGTACTTAAGACACTTATTTTGCTTCAAACCCTGAAGAAATTTTCATCAAGGACAGTTAAGTCATGTGATTGTGATCGAATGAATTCACGAGGGCTCTTGTGATCACTACACAAATTGATGGATGCATGATCATGAGTTAGCCTAGATACATATTATGTAATGTGTATCTAGGCAAAGAAACAGCAGTTGTGGTTTTAAATTTCCCCATAACTGACAGAAGCCTGGAATATAGCCTTTTAACCGGTTAACCTCACATTCTGCTCAAGACTGGACACTGATTTAAGATGACAGGCAGCATTTTTCTTGTCAAAATTGCCAAAGCCGATGTCTTGTGTTTTATTGCATTTAACAGAAAGTTAATGTTAGATGAGATACTATCAGCTAATTTGCGTTCTACAACAAAGGCCTGAACATGACACAGATATACAGTACCTCTAAGGAAGATAAACAGTTTTCCATCACTCACTGTCATTGTTTTCCATCTGATGCAGTGATTTGCTGCGGCCGATCCAATAAAACATATTAAATAGAGATGATAATGACCTTGTTTTTCCAGAGGTAAATGTGTCCTTCATGGCTACATGTATTTGCCTCTTTGTATGTAGACATTATCTGACATTTAGAAGAAATTGGATTTGATTTCTTACTTTTACTGGACAGCAGTGTCGTTGTTTTAAGCTATTTCGAGAGGAGAGGTGATCTGCATTAATTCAACCTTGGAGGACCCCGTTGTCCTAGACTGCTCGTTGACAGGTTAGTGTAGCCCTAAACCTCTTGGCAGCCCTGCCCCACATTTAGCCTTTTCTCCCCAGGTGATAAAGATGCTGTGAGCTTGCACCTGGGACTCTAATAAAGAACTTAACAGCCGTTTTGGGTCAGCAGTAAAATCTGAGAGGGATGTGAGAGATTGTTACAATGGGGTGTGAAAGAATGCTACAGCACCACTAACATACTCTGACACCTCATGTTCCTTTTGTTATGGGCAGACATACACTTGAATAGGCTCGCTTACACACATTCACACACCTGTTTCACGGAATATACCAATTTACCAGAACTGGGTTCATTAAGTTCACAGTTAGGCATCGAGACAAGAGTCGGCCTGTAGAATTCAAAGAGCTGTCAGAGAGCAAAGTGTGTGTGTGTGTGTGTGTTACACTAACTTTGTAACACAACCAGCTATAAATAAGATATAGTTGCTATTTCTTCTTGTGAATCATAAGACTGAATCATCTGCATTACTCTCAAGCTGACACACCTGTATTTTGGATTATGATCAGGTGGAGAACAGAAAGTGATTATTTTCCGCTTCAAATAAATTAGATATAAATATTTAAATAACCCTGTACTTTGCATCGTCAGAATGTCCCGTAAATGTGCCTTGAAGAAAGACCAGTTTATAATGTGTCTTTCTTTTTAATCCAGAAAAGTTGGCTTTGTTTTTCTTCACTATACACATCATTGTATCATTATGAATATTAGCATTTCTGATGTGATTGTTGTGTGTGCAGCATTACAGGCAAGACTGTGAGACATTTCGCACGGTAGTGAAGATGTTGGTGGCCAAGGAACCCAGTTTGGAAAATCTGCTGCAGGCTCCACTGGATGCGAACCTGCTGGAGATTAAACAGCGCTGCCTAGATGCTCTTAGGCACTTTGTGAAGGAGCTGGACAAGGTAATAGAAGAGCCAGACACTTCAGCATAAACCAGAGGTCTCAAAACACTGCAGTAATAATATGGAGTCTTAAAATCTTATTTTTTAAATAAAGAGAAAATTGCCCTAGAGGAATTTTTCACTTGTTTTATTTTAATCATGTTCTGTAATCAAGTAGTAGTAATAGTGATTGGTTAATTTTTTTTTTGACTCATTATAAACAAAAGATGTCTAATGGTGGCAATTTTCCACTTTCTGAAGCATAAATAGGATTTAAGACTCAATATCAGATTAAATCATTGTAAAAATGGATATGTTGGTACATTGAAATACCTTTAGTATTATGAGTAAAATCAAAAGGAGAGGAGCCTTGTACAGAGAAATACACAATATACAATTTCAGTAGAGTTTTTACCATGAGCCATGTTGCAAAAGAGCAATGTAAACCTCTTTGATGTTTTGCAGTGCAGCACTATTCTGTATAGAAAAGATGCTTTATATGTAGATCATCAATTTTTGTCATGTCATCATCTGCCGCTTATCTGGGTCTGGGCCCAGGTCGCGGGGGCGACTGCTGCCCAGTCCACACAATACTCCGAAGTCCTACGGCACCTCCCACGGGTGGTTGGCCCATGGGAGGCGGTGCCACCCAGAATCTCGTGGGTCTCAAACCCACGACCCCGAGAGATTGAGATCAATTTTTGTCTTATGTTCACTTTAACTGAACAACTTGGGAATATTACCTTTTAGATTATTGGTCAATAAAGGTTAAGGCTTCGAGTTAAGTAATGATGACTCCTGTTTTTGTATCCTTTAAATACTGTTCCACATGAAAAACCAACACAAATCATGATATATAGATATTTTTATTACAATTATCATCTATCTTAGCCTTATATTCCAGTTTGTACATTTATACAGATTACAATGATTTGCTTACGATACAGTGAACCATAAATACACCACTCAACCAGGCATTTTAATACACTCAGTGTTCCTCTTATGTTAGCAGTGCACAAGCCTGGAAGAAAATACATTTGAAGAGCGTGGGTCAGAGTTAATTTGTCATTACCTTTTTCACGCCCTCATGGAAATATGTCTTTGTACCAACTGCCAATACTTAAATGTTTATGCAATTTTGGTACAAAGCATGTCATGAACTCAAGGGTATAAAAATAGCAATTTTGTTCTTTTTTTTTTTTTAAATTCTACAATATATACATTAATATATCTGTACTGTTAAATAAACAACAGTTTAGATGGTGTTTTATAAATATGCATTACTCAATACTTTCTTACTTTACGGGCAGTTTGTAATGCTACAGAAGCGTACACCTATGAAGAATTAGAATAAGGACTTGTGTCCTACACAAACACCTTGGTAACTTGAGTGCTGTGAAGCTTTTAATAGCAAGCAGTTGTTAATGCATTTTTAAACAGAGGACAAGAGTCAGGTGTATGGCAGAGCATTACCCAAAACTGAAGATAAGAGAGTAATCAAAGTCTACGAAATTATACAGTTTTTCCCCTTGTGCCCTTTCTTGCTTTTGGACTTAGTCCGTTGGCCATAAGGAGGAGAAGACATGCCTACAACAGGGCTGGGCAAGTCATCAGTGTAGTAGTGTCTATGGGGCCTGGGCTGAGGGATGGGCTGGCCCAGGAAAAAGCCCTCCTCCTCAGAATCAGAGGAAGAAGAAGAGCATGTGGAGCACCAGTCGTCATCATCCCCATACAGCCCCAAGAACCTGCCCATGGCTGGACCTTGTAGCCCATAGTCTGACAAAGCAGCAGGACTGGTTTGGCCATGGAAAACTTGGTGCCCCTTAGGTCCAAGGACGTTCCCTCTGTGGTCCACTTTGTAGCACATTTGGGCCCTCTCCTTGGGCAGAAGGTTAAGCGCATTGTCAGAGCGAGACTTGCGACTGCGGCGCCTCCTGTGATGGTGATGGTGGCGACCAGAGTGAAGTTCCTGGCCCTGCTCCTCAAAGTGGTATACTCTCCGGCGAGTCCTTTCGCTCATAGGGGGCTGGCGCACTGGGAGATCGCCATAATGGCCATTGTCCACAACGTCATCAGAGAATTTGACCTGCTGTGGCCTAGACTGTGAACGCGTCCTCCTGAGGGCAGGGACGTGAGGTTTGGGTCTGTCCTCTGGCAGACCCACCTCCTCCTCCTCTTCTGGAACATTCTCCTCCACCTCGTCCCCCTGCTCAGATACAAGGCTCTTTAGGGAATTTGCACTTCTGTGTAACATAGAGGAGTTGAGGGTTCCCATATTACTGGTTTTCTCACAGTCTTCTGTCTCCAGTTCATGGAAACCTTGTAGGGAATATACCAAAGGTCTATCTTTACTATCACCATCTACTGAGGCCCCTGGAGAAGAGAGAGAAAAAAATCATAAAATGGTTGCACAAACCAACCATTGCCAAACATTGAAAGATTACTTTCTAACACCTGATCATGTCAGGCCTACTCACCGGTAATATTGGAGAGAGCCAGTGAGTCCATGGAGTCTCTGACACTCTGATCAGTTTTCTTGAACTCATCCGTGATACACTCCAAAGAGTCATTGTACCATTGTGGCTCCTCTCCCTGGAAGCCTCCGCCAGCCCCATGATCTAGCTCCAACTCCTGGATCTTTCTACTGCTCGCCGGGCCTGGGTGGCTTCCGTAGGCTGAGTCCCCAAGCCCATCCTGTGACTGGGCCCAGTACATGTCTGCCTGGTACTTTTTACTGGCCAGGCTCCCCCGTCCTCCACCACTGCCACTGCCAGCTTTAGAGGACTCCTGCTTTGACTTTGCATCCTTTTCAGCAATCCAGAAATCTGTTGGTCTGGAGTCATTGGCTTGCTGGAAGACCCCGTGTTCCCCAAACTTTAATAGAAGCTGAGTCATGTAGTCTTCATGCTCAGCCCACTCCTCCTCCTGGTCCTCGGGTGCTTCAGTGTCCTCACCACGTCCTCTCCAGAAATGCTCATCGGATAAGTTCATGTGGGCCAGCTTGTTGGTCAGGGTGTCATCAGCATTTCCACTGAAGCCAGGGAACTTATAGTTGACAGAAGGTGAGAAGAGGAGCGACTGTCTACATTGATCGGCCGAGCGGCTGCTCTTGCCCATGCGCACACTGCGACGGGATTCGCGTGAGCGTGCTGACTGGAAGGCAGAGTCGGAGGAGTCAGAGGCATGCACATCTTCACCAAGACTGCAGGCCTTGGAGCAGTAAATATGACCCTGGTGTGGCAGAAAGGGGCAGCCCAGTAGAGAGCTCTTACACTGGGCACAGCTGAAGCAGCTCTCAGTGGCATGCCAGTGAAGCCCATCATAGGTCATCTGAGCATGATCAACACCTAAAAAAGGGTAGATGTTGAGATGATTAGCAATATTACTCTAAAGGCTGGTCAATCATGACAAGCGTTTTATTTATATAACGCTAGAAAATCATCTTACCAATATGATCTCCACAGGCCTCACAGTACTCTGCATAGAGAGACTCAAAGCAGCCACAACAGTATGGTCTGCCATCCTTCATGATATAGCGCTGGCCCCCCAGAATTGTCTCACATTCAAAACAGGAGAAGTGCTTCATGTGCCAATGGCGCCCCTCTGCCTCTGTGCACTCATCAGCAAAAATAATCTGTAAAAAAATATGTATGCTGGATGAAACATTTCAGACATCTTTTGCCTTCCTGGCTGTCGTCAGTCTGCATATTCATGTTGAATTTATTCAAGTCATTGGAGAAATAAAATAAATGTTATTGCTGTCCCAGAGGAAATTTGAAAGACCATAAACTTCAGACTCTGGATGTTTTTCCTCTACTACATAGTTTTTTCTCTGTATTTCAGTCTTGTAGTTTTACCTCATCGCAGGCTGAGCAGCGTGGTTTGAGTAGCTCAGCATGGTGCCTTCCACAGTGGATCTTTCCATCGTGGTAGAAGTAGATCAAGTCCACCAGCAGTTCGCTACATGTGGAGCAGGCAAAGCATGCAGGGTGCCAGCACAGCCCAGGGCCCGCCCTTGAGGCAAACACTGCCATCTCTCCACCATTGATGTTTTCACCACACTACAATACACAGACATGATCACATGGTTGATTGTAAGATTCAGAAATTACTCTAAAAATTGCACATTAGCTACAGTTCAAGATAATTCTGTGGTAAGGTTATGTAAATCCTGCATAGGTAACTACATCTATCACACAGTCTATCACACAACTGCATGGGCATAGCTTTGTTTTTAAGCCCAAATTTGCTCCTAATGTAACAGAGCCTTTCCAATAGAAACTAGATCATCATATGGCTTCCAAGTTCATTTTCTCTGTTGATGAGGGAGTAAATATGTGGCCCATCTGTGTGTGCCAGCCCACTGGATTGTCCTAACTGCAGTCCCAGAGTGGCTGATTTGTTTTTCTTTCCTGATCTATCTTCCCTACCAGTGCATCATATGAGGACATGACTTTTCAAATCAGCTTCACTCACATTGGATAGGACAGGAAGTTAAAAAGAAGAAAACAAGAGAAAACAATCTTGGAGAATGTATGGATGTCTTGTGGAAAGCTACATCAGTGGGACTATGTTTTGACAAGGTTTATGGGCACCCTCTGGCTGCTCAGTGATTATTGTAAATTCACTGTACTGAGCTACTCCAAACCACTCAATAGAGAATACTTTAGTCTGCTGGGCTGCAAATCCAGCTTGTGTTTAGGGATCTCCTAAATAGCATGGCTGACACTGAGATCTTTATTTCAGCGTTCCCTCTGGGGCTTTAGTTAAAACTGGATGCAGATTAGCCAAATACCCATTGAGCAGGCGCACAAAGGAAAGGCAGCAAATCTTTTTTCAATAGTATAGCTGAAGAAGGATTTTGGTCCTTAACTTCGAGACAACTTCATTCTACTGTCACTCTTTCAGTACTCTCTGTTTTCACAGTTGTAAATGATACATTCAAGACAGGGAACATACATGCTCACAAATGCTGTTCAGAAGATTTCGTGGCATCAGTTTTATTGTGCCCCTCCCCAGTGCTTCCTTCTTCCTTTGGACACTGAACATATGTAGCTCCTTCTTCTCCTCCTCGCTGAGGGATTGGCAATAGCGCACCTGAGATGAAAGGTGATAAGTTATGGTTAAGAGGGCCAGTGTCACAATCACACGTGAAATGGGATGATTCCCTCTTTTAAAGGCCTAGTTTAAAAAAAATAATAATTTGCTGGGTGGGATATGTTTTTTTGGTTTAAGTGGTTCAAGTGACCATTTCATATTATGCCCCTTGAAAGATCCAATTGCGCCTGCAACTGTTGGCCACTAATAACCTAAACTTAGGTAAGTATAAGAGAGGGCAGAGTGCATACCAGAGCATGCTGAACAAAGGCAACTCTTGACCCCAGCTTGCCCTTCCTACACCCCCCTACATATCTCCACCCACAATCCCTGATTGAGAATCTCATTTTTACAACAGGCCTTTTTGATGTTTCCCAAAGCCTTAACAAGAGGGAAAGCAGACGTTTACACAAACAAGGCCAGTGTTTAGAGTGAAATCAAGAGGACGGGCAACAAAGGATGAGAGACAGCCAAGTCGAACTGTGGTGCCACTGCGGTGGTGGCATCACATAAAGCCTCTTTCAGTCAGCATCCCTCCAGCCTGCTGAGCACTCCTCGTAAAAACCACTGCTATGACAGGAATCTTACTGGTGGGGGCTCCCGGCAAACATCATAAAATCATCAAGTCAAAAGTCACATTGTGCCCACACTACATGTCTACAAGATTGTGGAACAAAAATCCCCCAGTGTGATGTCAACGTGATTGCCATGGGCTCACATTAGTGGGATGGCATGAAAATGGTAAGACTTTTAACGCTGTGGGTTTTTTGCAGGCAGCAACAGATACAGCTACTCAAATAAAATGGAGAGTGGAACTTTCTTGCAATCGTGGCATACATTAGAAGACCTGCTGGAATGAATTTTCTGATACTTGCATTCATGACCATGCAATCAAAATATTCTCACCTCATTATCATGTGGTGGCAGTTGATAGAGGAGCTGCTTGATTCTGAACTTCTCTCCAGGACTGTTGACATAGGGGATCTTATCCTCAGGCAAACAGGAGAAATATAACTGGACCTGGGGAAATCATGGCATGGAGTAAGGTGATTAGACATAAAAGCATGCCGTCTGACACCAAGTAAAATTAGACAGCATCAAGACTAGGCACGAGGACTAGGTTTTGGTAACTTTGCTGAAAAAGATTTTAAAAATCTGAACATATCACTGATAAGGGAAAAAAAACATTTTATTTTAACTAAAAGGTTCAGTTCCCCAAGAAGCTGAGCTTTTAAAACCCAAATTTTCATGCACTGAATCGCAGCAATATATTATCGTTATTGTCTTGGACAGAACAGCCCATATTTGTGAACACAAATTATTTTCCAGAGGAACCAAAGAACCATCACATTAATTTGTGATGAGACACATTCTGGGACAGCTCTGTGTAAAATGTATGGAAGACTGACCTTGTGGAATAAAAGTGTTTGCTTTAGTTTTTCCAAACCCCCAAGCCAGCTTTATTTAAAAAGGACAACACAGAGCAGCAGCACTATTTGATGATGGCACTAGAGCAATCATTTTATTCTGCACTAAACAAGTCCAAACAGGTCAACAGGTCAAATCAGTTTAAAGCTTGTATTTTTCCAGTCATATGCTTGTCTCTATAGGGACAGGACAAAGCAGCCTGTTGCGGTGGCACTTTGACCCTTGGGGCTGGCCACTGAAAACTAAACTTTATGAGGGAGGGGCCATTACAGCCAGCTAGATAAAGAGGTGGGATGTGCTTGTCTTGTGTGTTGGGGGGGGGGGTTCCTGCAGCTTTGGCCGTCTAGAGGGGGGTATAGGCAATTTACCCTGACAATCAACCCAACGTTTGCCCCCCACCATAAATTATGCACATTTTCATGCTGCTATTACCCCTCATCCAGCTCCTTAGGGGCTGGGGAACAGTCAGCTATCACCTCGGCCCTATGTGTTCCTTCACTGTAATGATGACCCATAATACATGGCCTATTCAGGGCAATAGCTGCAGTAAAGGCATTACAGTTGACCCATGCATTTCCCAAACAAAAGGCCCTGCATGTTTGGGCTTTAAGGTTTTCTGTTGCTGTGAACCCATCTTTTCTTGCCCATCACCCCCTCATTGCTTCCATGTGTGTTGTTTAACAAGGGGATGGAGAGAAATGGAGAAGAGGAGAGAAACGCGGCAAGAAAAGAGAAAGAAATGAGGAGTGAAGAGGAAAAACACAGCCGATTTGGGAGAGTGCCACATCTCACTGGCTGCCCCGCGGACACAACTAACAGTCCTGCCTGTGTTTGTGGAGGAGAAGGCTTGTTAAAAGACGGCCCCTTGATTCCTGATCCTGCCAGCAGCACTAGGCTCGACCCACCAAGTCCTCCTCCTAACAGAGGATTTGATAATCACAAGCAGACTTTGCCATACCGCAGTTTGTAAATAAAAGTACACACATCCTGCCTGTAAGTGGCTGCCTGGTAAAGCCTGACAAGTCTGCCTCAAACAAAGGGACAAAGCAAAAGTTTAATGAAATATGTTGTCTGTCCCATAGGTTCCATTATCCAGAGACTCTAATTGGTATGTTATTCAGTAATGTGCTGAATATCATTTATCTGGGCCAGGCAAATGGGCTAGAAGGGACTTAGAATCAGGTCAGTGCTGTTTTTATTCTCTGTCAGGAGGATACACCATTATTCACTGTGGTGATTTGGGGAATTAATGATTTGTGAACCAATGAAAAGATACCACAGTTAAAGAGAACAATATTGTGCTTCAAGTCTTCTTTGTATTACAAGATGGCCATTTCCAAACTAAACAGGCTGGTTTAAACTCAGCTCACAACACCATCACAAATTTCATGAACAATAACACCAAGAATAGTCCACTGTAAGCAGTATTTTGCTCACCTGTTCAGGCCTAAGGCCAGGTGGTACCCAGGCGTACTCCTCCAGTGCACAGCCTGAGTCATCGTCGGAGGTGGAACTGCGTTGGAAGCCAGAGGTCAGCTTACTGACTTTGTGCTCCATCATCAAATCTCGCTGGCGTGCCCCACCCTGGAAGCCAGCCACCGACACTGCCGCACTCGCTAGGCTCATCAGACTCTCTTTTTTACTGGACAGACAAAGTAAAAAAAATGGAAGGATGATGAGAACCAAGAAAAAGAGAAAAGGGATTTGGGTTGAGGACAGGAAGAGGAGGGAGGACTGAAGTGGACAAGAAAATGAAATTTTGGTTAACAAGCCATTACATCAGCAAGTCCCCACATAATGCTATCCTCACTCCATCTAATCCGCTTCTCTCATGTCAGTGCCATTCCACTGACTGTTAACCACCAGCTGAATCACACCATTGGTGTCTCTTTCATGAGGTCCACACCACCCCTCAAAGGCCCATTATGGTATCTGAGCCAGCGCTTCTTGGTTCACTTCTGGTGATGAGTCTACTTCATAAAGACACTCATAAAGAGAACTATACCCTTTCACTGCTGTTGTGGTGGCAGTTAAACATGTGCCCTCCTCATGTGGCTTTTGAGGATATAGAGACCATTAGGAAATTCCCAAAGCTTCATGAAGTGACGTCCGATATCATTATGGTGACAATAACAAGCAGTTAACCATTCATGAATACACACAGTGAATTGCTTGTATGTACGCCCCCGTCTTGGACAATGTTGCACAGACCTCACATTCCTTACTTATACTGTAATTTAGTTTGCCATCAACACAAAAGTAAGAACAACACCAGAAACCAACTGTTTCACCTTATCTGCGGAGCTTAGGCCTGAATGAGTCATCATTTTAGCCTTTTGAGATGCTATGTCATACTATGTCCCAGGAGGGGCCACCACATGGGATCTGATGCTGGCTTGATCAGTTGAGCCTGAGGTCTGTATAAACACAGGCCTGGCCTTAAGACAGGGCCACCATATGGAGAATGTCCACAAGCCTGGTCTCTCCCTTCATCTCCCCTTTTTCTTTGGACTGCTTGTTTTCCAACCTGCCACGGTGACTGCCTGATCATCCTTTCATCTTCTCAAGATGGACGGAGCAATGCCAGACAGGTGGAGTAGGTGGATAGGGAGGGATGCACAGGGGGGAATAGGAAGGATGGGGTCGACTGAAACTCAGTTGGACACTGACAATGCAACATAGGGAAAAAATAGATCAAGAAGATCAAAGACTGGCACAGTCTCAGCCTATGTGTGTGGTGGTGATAGTCACTACATTTCTACATATCTACACATTTTCAGGAATGACTGTGCTGCAGTAGTAACAGAGATTGAAACAAAATAAACTACTGTATATCTGGATAAAATTGAATTAATTTTATTCTTTATTGTCAAGCATAACTTGAAAGTGCACATACTTTATGTAAAATTTGCTGAGCAGCAGCCACTATGGCCACAACTAACCATTACAAACTGCCAGCTGATTCAGTAACATGGCAAATAAAATGACAATACTGACTGACCTTAAGTTTGCTGATATTATAATGTTATTGCTTATGAATGCGACTTTTCATTTCTAAGAGGAAGAATGTGTTAGTTGTTCTTATAGTTTCACGGTGGTGAGAGCAGTGAGTCAACTCTTTTCGGTGTGGTAAAAGGAAATGGCTCTGAGTTCACTAAGTGTGTGAAGCAAATCAATTCAAAAACTTCATTTGTTAAGTTTCGCTGTGAATAACCGTTAGTCACTGACCAAAGCCTATAACTTTATTTCCTTAGCTGCTGTAAGGAGCAAGCAGACACGGAGATGATGAATGTGTGTGCAGTTGTGGTCATTTCTCACAGACCAAGGGCTCTAGCTGAGATCAAATGGGAGCCCAGCCAGTGTCCAGCAGCCTGGCCCTCACACCACCTCCCCCAAAGCCTCCACCCCCTATGGCCAGCAAGGGCAACGAGGGCCGCTGAGAGACAGCTGAGAAAACCAGACACACTCAAATGCAGCCTTTGAACACAGGGGTGACAGTAAAGGGGCCTGAAAACCTGCACTCTCTCCTGGAATGATATATATGCTTGGCTGCCCCTGGGAGTGTGCAGCTCCTACGCATACATGAAGAGGGAATGCACATATTTATGCTGAAGCCAACATGGACACAGGCGTGCAGACAGATACAGATATAGGCTATGTTGGTCCACACACATAAACACCTTGTCAGAATCAGCTGTATACTTGTGTTCCCTGCTTCTCGTTCAGTGACGACTCTTTCTGAGATAGTGGCAAGTCAGACCCTCCTCCTTCCCCCTCCTCACTTTGAATGCTACTGGCTATTCATATCAACTCATCTTCCTCAAGGACAAGTCAGCCCTCATGGCCTGGCATTCCCTCATCTCACCTGACCAGTAAAAGGCAATCAGAGTTAAGTGTGACTGATAGTGGTGGCGATGGATTCATAGGCTTTTTTTTTTTTTTTTTGGAATTTGTGACTGCATTGTAGCACGGTGTCAAGTCAGGCGGATTGGCTTATGACATGTCCCATTAAAACGCTTCTGATGTCCTGAACAATGGTGCCTTTGTGAAAGTATCCACGGAAGGCTTGTTCCATCAAGAGCCTGTTTATCTCCCTTTTTTCCTCCTGAAGATGTGATGTGTTATCACCATATACATGACAGTTAAAGCCCTGAAACCCAGATAACCTGTCTACAGATGAGAGAGCAGGGTGACAAATAAGACACTCTCTTGTTCTATTTGCATCTATTGACTTGCAAATGAGACCAAAATAACCTGCAAATATGTGGCCTTGTTCGAGAGTAGCTAGGATTTCACGTGGGAGATGGCTAACTATAGGCAGGTTCAGTCAGGAGCCAAGAGACTCTAACTTCACAGCCTCACATTTTATCAGGCACAGGCTCACTCGTGTGCTACATTTGTTTAAAAGATGTTTGCTTTCACATGTTGGCCAAGTCTCTGTGAGGATGTCTCACACAGCCAAACCTGACTCACAGGAATGTCAGGCTTGAACTTCCGCCAGGCCCGCAAAGAGGAATACAGGATGTACATGGCTCGGTGTTAAGCAAAGCCCCCACTCATACAGCTACATCTGCTCTCATGCTAATTTTTTTTACTTTAGATGTCATGCAGTTCATTTCCTCTGAGTTTGCCCAGAACTCTTCCTTAACTTTTTGAATGACAGAAGCACTGAGCCAACTAACTTAACCATGCTTATTCTGACTTGCCAACTCACTGAATCATCACTTGTGCTAGCTTTTAAAGTTTTCTTCTAACAAGGGACTTATGGTTTGTGAGATTTTTTTTAGAACTCCCCCTCCTCACTGTTCCACTCCCCCTGCCCTGCCCTCCTCCCACACTAGTCAGACCCCTGCAGTCCTGAATGTTTAACAGCCCCTCACTCCTTTATAAAGGTGCTTGTTAACATGGCTTTGGGAGCTCCAGGCCTGCATATCTGACTGATCTGCCCACAGAGGGCCAGAGGGTGGTGGTGGTGGTGGTGGGCGGGGGTGCTATCAGACTGAGGCTAAAATGGGGTGACTGACATGTATGAAAATGTTAATGTGTCTTGTTCCACAAAAGGGAGGAAATTTAGGTCAAGGCAGGTGAAAGAGGGAAGCTCAAACACACATAAAAGGTTTTCAGTGAATGAAGATTTTAAAACCTCTCACATGTATGCAGAATGGATGAAGAGATCTCTGTCTTTCTTTTTTTACACAGAAAGCTTGAATTGCAACACGCTTTATGTAACAGAAGCTCAGTGAACAAATGGGTTAAACTTCATTAAGGAACAAAATAACCACTTATTTCTATTAACCCTCAAGAAATTACTGTACAGACTCAGAATCATGTGTTAACTACAGTGTCATCTTATTTATCACTTTATGGTATACAAACCTTTCACAGGACCTCATACTGTGACTGGCCAATAAATACAGCCACCAGTGACATTATAAAAGAGCAACATTCAACAACACTCCCACCAGAGTCCCCCAAAATCCAGACACTGGAGCCTTGGATTAACAACCCTTGAGAGAGTGCACAGGAAAAATAAGCAGCTTCTGGTCTGAATTACTGTCTATATTCCTCTAGGAAGTGGATGATGGACATGCACACAACCCAACACAGTACTCTCTGTCAGTTTGGACTGGCCCAACATGTTTAACTTGGCTCCTGCGAGCTCAGCGATGCAGGATAGGCTGTAGTTGAAGAGAAAAACAAGATTTTCTGTTCAAAGTCCTTGCTTACTTGAGCTTGAACTCAAGACAAATCTTTTTTTTTTTTTTTTTTATGTCAGACAAGATATGTCTTAACTGCAGAAAAATATGCAGCATATTATTGCTCTCACTGTACACATAAATATCTTCAAATGACAGCCTGTCAATTATTGGCACTAAATATGTCTTAAAGGAAATGTCAAACAGCAGGCCAAATCAGATTTGTTAGACACTTTAGTCATTGTGTGAACCAGCAGCCTCCCATGTATACCTAAGTAAACCGGTGTTTACGGTTAAACCTGTAATTGAAAGATCCAATAAACTAACCAAGCATCCTTAAACCATGGACTGAAAAACAGCACTGAGGAAGGAGATATTTGAATCCAGTCAGTATGATAAAGCCAAGTTGGAAATACTGCTTGAAAATCAGACAAAAGGTCCACAGAGGAGCTCGGTTTAAACCATGTTGAGGTGCTACATGGCTGGAGTTTGCTCAGCTTATGGAGGCCTCCTCTCGTGGCCGCGGAACTGTTTTTTCAAGACCAAATGGATGGGAGTGACATCCCCACAGAGGTCTGCTATAGGGAGACCACCTGCATGCACTGACCAGACTGAACCAAGACTCAACATACACGTGCTGCTGTCACGTAGCAGACATTGAACACATTTACATCCCACTGGATTTAATTTGCAGTATAGGAGCCCACTGACACACTTTCACACCACCTTAACTGGAAAAAAGTACTTCTAAAAGCAGACTTTCACTTATAAGCAGATTATAAATTGTCATCTCTACCTTTAATATGCTGTATATCTTGTAAATCATACAGTACTGTGATTAATAATCAAACCATCCTCCCATTCAATTAAATAATCCAAAAGATTTTACATACATATCTTAACTTTATAAATCGGCATCAGAGACTTGTTTCATCTTGTACCAAATGACAGTTCAGGATGAGTTATGGTGCAATACTTTAACATCTCCACTTCTTCAAGCCAAACTGTTTTTCTTCCACCCTCGCTACAGCCAAAGCACATTCTGTTGAGAAACCTGAGTATATCTTCTTCAGTCATTTCCCTGTTGGTCTTACCTCAGTGTAGGCCAACTCTCCCGGGGCGAGCAGGAAATAAGGATCTTATCACCACTATAGCCAGTGCTATAGACGCCTCACCAGCCTCTGGGCTCCATATCTATGCAAGATCCTCACAGCTCTAATTCCAGGACACAAACAGTCAGCCTTCTCTCCCAGAGCTGTCAGTGCAGTAACAGCCCATATCAAAGCTGAGACTGTAAAGAGTCAGGGAGATGTGTGTCTGAGTGCGTGGGAGAGAGTGTTTGAGAGGGGTGTGTGCGCGTGCGTGTTCGTGAAGGAGCTCAACCAGATGGTCATCCCACCCTTGTCTCACTCATCAACCACTCCTCCTCCTTCCCCCAACCCAACCCTCTTAACCTCAGCCCGGCCCCTTAACCTCAGAGCAGCCAGTCACAGCAGGGTATGGAAGAGCGAGGCGTCTCTCCTCCGCTGACCCTCCCCTCATACTTCAAACATGTGCTTCCAAATGAGAACCACCGGTAGGAACTGCGCTTTTAAGTAGCACATCAGTGATGGCAGAGCTCGTTTTACCACATTGACCGCCCCATATCCACAACAGCTTTCACATGGCATTCTTCTTTCTCTTTCCCTATCAACAGTTCAGAGATGTGGGGAAGGTGGTGAATGTTACAGTCAGGCTTTGGTTTAACTGGTGGTTGTCTCTCTTTTTTTACGCCCTTAAATGTCACTAAGTTACAGAGAGCTGTTTGCTAACTACAGCTTTATGATTATAGAGTGATTGTTGGCTTGGGTGAACAAAAGATGCTTTATTTATCCCGCTACGGAAGATTGCTCCCTACCATCTACAACACCCTGGCTCAGCCTTACATAACCCTCTAACTGAACATGATGTCAGCATGTCTAAATGAGACTAGCTACCAGGCCTTTAACATATGAATCCCAGAAATCCTATACCAAGCAGTTACTGCAGCCACAAATCTGTTATTATCAGCTTAACATTGTCTGAATGAGGGTTAAAAATGTCCAACAATATTAAGTCATAAAAAATGTATACATGTAACTACAGTATGGGAATCTGTGAAGTCATACTGTAATGTAAGGTTCAGCAAAATGAACCAGTGAAACACTACAGAAACTACATGATATTCAGGACAGAGCCCAGACTGTGAGTTTATTAACTGATTTACCAACCGAATGAAAATTAATCTGCAACTATATTGTTTTGTTTTCTATGATAATAAACTGAATATCTTTGTAATGTGGATATGTAAACCTGGGCTCCGGAAAGTTATAATTTTAAGAATTTTAAGTTACAGTCCTAATTTAGTTGTATTTATCATACCCCAAACATAAAAGATGAGAATATTCAAAGTCTACTGAAACAAACTTTACAACAAACCTAATATTAGATTATATCCAGGCTTTCTGTTTGCCTGCCTCATGTACTGTAAGGACAGGAATTTAAATTAAAGACGTGTTCTATAAAAGACACATGTACATATTGGCCCATCCACTGAAACTCCCTGGGACGACACAGTTGACCTCTGCCTCTCCTTCACCTCTGCAGGAATGTCAGAGTGTGATTCTCTTCCTGTTGCCTCAGAAAACAAAAGTGACCAGTTCGGGTCAAATCCTGGACAGTTGCACCTTTTGCATCTTTTGGTAGTTGTTTGGTTGCAATGTCAAACTGTTACTTTCTCCCAAGAGGACATGTTTTATAGTGTACATGATTGTGTCTTAGATTACTACAAGTTTATCCTTTTCAGTGTGAGGTTTTGTTGTGGAGTTTTAACATACTTTAAGACTGTACTGAACATTTTACTAGGAGGCAAGGAATCTATTAAACAGCTAAAATTGCTTTCTTTATAAACATTTTAGCAGCTGTTTAATTTTGTGGCTATGGCGTCAGGACGTAATTCTGTGAACTTGAACACATGCATGAAGCATTTTCACTGTGGGTTTTTTAAGTGGAGGCTGATATAACAGGGTTCACGAAGGTCAACACCGTTATGTAGTGGATGCAATGCAACAGTCTGACAAATGTATCTTTACAGCATAAAAAGGGAACAAAAACTGTCCAGGGTCTGCTTTAATCAGGTCACACATCAGCTGGTATGTGGATCTTAGCATGTAGACAATGATGTTGTGCTGTACCAGTAGGTCTTCTAGTAAACGTGTTGTTCAATCAAAATGTCAGTCAGAAAAGAAGGGCAAAACATGGCCACTCATTCCTAACTGAGTTTACCTGTACATGACTGACAGCGTCTGACTGTCACTTTTCCCTTTCACACCTCATATTCACACCTTTATGTGCTGAAACATCACATTGTGGGTGGTGTATGGTGACTGTTCACTCATTTACATTTAAAATCAAATGCTGCTTAGATCTGTTGATGTTTCTTTTAAGAAACAAAACAGAAAAATTAGTGAATAAACTGATGAAAATCGGACCCAGTGTGCGTTAACCACTGCATGTTGCATGTACTGTAAGTGTGTGTGTGTGTGTGTGTGTGTGTGTGTGTGTGTGTGTGTGTGTGTGTGTGTGTGTGTGTGTGTGTGTGGACAAAGCCATTGTAGCAGCCAAGGCCAGGGAGGAGAGGCACCCTTTCACAGCAAACCTCAGGCCTTTGTGCTGGTCCAAAAGACTCAGCACCCTGCTCCATTAGCAAGTCTTAGAGAGGAGGAACATCACAGCACCCTGCCTTTGGGGTGGGGGTTAAGATGGTAAACTAATCTGGACAAAAGTTGCAGACCCTATTTGGTGACACCAGTATGAGCAAACAAAACTTTTCCCTGTAGCCTCAAAACGTAGACATGAGTGACATGTTCATTCAGTACGAGGTTTTGACACATCTGAAGTTTAAATGAAGCCATGTCCTTCCTAAAAGAGTTGCAGATTTTCAAGAAAGCTGAGTAACAGATTTAACAGTCCACAGAGGCAATCACAGACATCTTTGAAGTTCAAATGTGAGGACTTACACTGAAATTGTAAACCAGAAACAGTGGCCTTTGACAGTGACCTAAGGTGTGGACAACTATTTAAAGGCATCTGTGGATTATATTTAGTCTCTCCAATGGGAAGCCTTGATCAGAATAACAGCATCCTGAAAATCATTCTGACTGACTCTATAGTTAGAAGTAGCTGGCTGCACAGTTCAAGGTCCGCCTCAGATAGTTGCATAATATGAAGATGGACAAGTCATGCATCCCTGACCCTTGACCTTAGAGAGCACCAGATGACCCATAAATCTATGGCCCCGGGGCTTTACGGCCCATTCCCCTGTCATAGCCACAACGACCTGAACAGCACCTCACACCTGGTCTGCACCTTCTCAGCGCTGTAAAAATAAAAAAAAAAAGAGAAAAAGAAAAGAAAAAAAGGAAAAAGAACCTCCCTGTGCTAGCGGCGAGATAGCCCATGACCAGCATGCCCTGACAATGACAGGACAGGGATGATCATCATCAGAACCAACACCCCGATGGTAAAGCTGCATTCTTCTCTGGTTCAAACATGTCCTTGAAGAAGTGGATCCATAAAACAAAGCATCTAGTCAAAGCTAAATGCTTTGTACATATCAACATAAGGTTGTAAGCCCCAGTGTGAAAGATTGCGCAGAGATGGACAATATCTTGAAAGCCTGATGTAGTCTGTTGAAACAAATCAAATTTTGGTCCTAAGACATGTCATAAATTGGAGAACCAAAAAGGGGCAAAGGGAAGGTCAGACTCCAACTTACTGTCATTGATGACCATTGTTGAGAACAGCTCTCACTGGTGTGTGAGCTTCCTTATAAAAAGTAGGCATTCTTAAGGTTTAAATGACTTGGCCAACGGGTATTAACAGGACACAGGCCCAACAAAAGCCTCAGTTATAAAGGCCAATAAAAGCCTATCACTCTACTGTAACAACAATCCTTTTTACGCCTTGAAAGAGGGAGGAAAAGGTCAACTGGTGGAGCAGTCAGCGCATTGATATTGACTTAGCTAGATTGGCGCTGACAAACTCAGGTCAGACTGTGGGCTTGTTAGCCCTATAACCCTCACATAACCCCTTTTTACTGTTTCACTCTGACACATTGGAGGCAGCTGAGGCCAAAGCTTAGAGCTAAGCTTAGTTTCTGACAAGAGACATTTGTAAAAATTAAAGAGAAATATGTACTCAATTGACACTTGACCTTACTAAAGATCATGTGTTTCTCAAGAGCGCTGAATAGGAAGAATCAAAATGAAAAACAGGAAGAAATTGAGATTTATTGGACTAAATTGGTAATCAGATATGGGCACACATGAACTTTTCAACTCTGACTGAAAATCTAATTTTCTAACTTACCAAAAAGCGACAAAAAAGGTCACAATACTTAAATCATAAGTCTACAACGAAGCTGTCTGTATTTAATTATTAGATTACGGTATGTAATACTATTGTACAAAACCAACACAATAATTAAGTAGATGATGTCAGTTTGAATGGTCCTGATTTCATGGGAGCAATCAATGAACATATTACTTATCTACTCATTTATTTCTGCTTTATTTAATTTGCTGTAATCCTGTTGTATCTTATGATGTTATACAACATGAATGTCCAGTTTCCATGGAGTAACCTGTGCTACATGACATAACACACTTTTGCCAAACAAAGTCTGGTGTCAGTACACTGGTAGTTTCTTCACTTTATCATAGGTACACTGCTCCCTAACTGCTTTTCCAAACATTGCAGAGATGTACAATTGGGACAGGTCATATTTCACCCTCAATTTGACACCCTCTCACCTAGTTGTAAAAGCCGGACCTCATTGGGAACAATGGGAAGTGGAGCGACAGAGCTCCTGGGGCTGTTAAAGGGAGGAAGCCCCTTTATTTGAGGACACTATAACTCAACAAAAGCCTGTGGCTGTCTACACACAGAGTGGGCCGAGGATGAATGGGCTGCTCTTACACTACACACTTGCACTGACAAAAGCACTGGATCAGCAAAGAGCAAAGCCTATCATGTGTGGTCTCCATGGACAAGCTGGGATGAATATAGACATAAAATTACCAAACAGCCCTATTAACACCTTCAGCCAATGAGTTTGAACCAACAAGTTTCTGTTTTCACCATCCTTTTTTAAAATTTCTTCAATAAAACTTTAATATTTTCCCCATGACCAGGAAAACTGTCAAGTTTTCCATGTGTTCATTTCCATGTAATGTAAAAAGGTTTGATCACTCCTGTTGAAACAGCAACCCATCAATGTCCAGGCTCAACACTTGTGACCTTTGAGACTTGACTAAATTTTTAGCTTATGACCTAACACTTTCAGAAAGCAACTCGAACTCCACTTAAACCTCGCACGTCACACACATCTGGGCTTTTCTCTTCCACTTTCCTCAAAGTTCAACAGTATATCCTTCATATGGCAAGAAAACTATTTCCTGTGTTTCCAGCCCCAGGCTCAAACGGACACATGAATGAGCTCGCCGCAACAAAACAGGCAATACTCGGGCAAGAGTGCTATGAGCGAGTCATTGTAGAAGAAGAGGATACAGTCTGGAAAAAAAAATAAGGAGAAAAAGTTGGCAATTCCCACACGTGGAAGCATTTTCCTGAGCCGCACGGCTTCAAAAGGCAAACCATGGAATCCAACAATACTCTAAAACAGTTAAGAGCTGCTCAGTCGGGATCCCACTAATGATTAACATTCCTGGTGAAACACTCTGTTACAGTCTTTTTAGAGCGTTCTAATTAAACACATGCTCCAGTGCCACAGCACAGAGGGAACTCTCAAGACTGAGAGCGGGGATGCTTCTTTCCAGCTCTGGTTAATTGGACACAATTTAAGTCATTAAGGTGGTAGTAAAAACAGCAGAAAGAGCAGTGGAGAGGCCCAATCATCTCCCCTGTAAGGCTCCCTGTTGCTCTGATGTTGTTGACCCTTTCACCTCCTCATGTGACTCACATTCAAATGTACAGAAAAAAAAATCCAGGACTTTCTTTCATTATGAGATACACCACTGGGTGTTTAGTCCTGGCTGAGGAGACTTGTCTGGATCTGTTTGAGTTTGAGAATTGTTTGGCTGGGTGTTAGATGTATGTCTAATGTTTTCACATTTCTGAAAAGGACAAAGAGGTTATGCAAGTTTGGAGGTCCTACATCTTGGGAGGCAAACTCATATCTGATAATCTATGCATCTGTTTGCCACACGCTGTTGGTTTTCTCTGTGACCTTGGTGGCTTTGACGTATATTTTGATTCTTTTGATATATTGTCTTTAAATGAACTGTTTTGACATAATCTTTTTGTAGTTGTAAATAAACTGGGTGAGATACTAGAATGGTTGCATGTATTTGGCATCAAGTAGAGCGATAACCTAAATATTAGTACCTGATAATAATTTGGCTTTTCCACCATTCAAGAAGTTTGTTGGTTCAGATCTTCAAAAGACTGATAATGGCCTTATGATAGAAAAACGTTTCCAAAACAGAAAAATATGAGTGTGGCCTGCTCTGACTAAATAATTTGACACAGTTTTGATTTCTTTGACCAATTCAGTATAAAAATGAATCTGTTGCACAACTTCACTGGGTCTCTTAAGGTACAAAAGCCTGCCTGTGGTAGGATAGGATAGGTGTGTGAGTTGTGAGCTAGAATGTGTCCATGTTATGTATGTGTGTGTATTCAGGTCTAGTGAGTTCCAATCTGAAGCCCTCAGGAGGCCTCAGTCAGTTTAACAGATATACAGGCCAGACATGGGGTCATTAGTGCCTGGGATCTGTGTGTGAGTGTGTATGCATATGTGTGTTGGCACAATGTATGTGTGGAATGGAAAAAAGGACACAACTGGCTGCCTTATCACCCCCCAAATTAAGGATACCAGTCCTCCAGAGAAACTTATTCTTAGAAAGCTTCCATGTAATACGTCTGTTTCTGTCAGCATCAGTGTGTTATTTTTGGAGCTGCTAATACTGAGGCCACTAATGACACCAAACCATTTTCAGCCAGCATAAAGGAACCAGTGACAGACTGGGGATACATGCTGTGTGTGTTTTGAAAAATAATACTCCTTTCCATAAAATCTGAGCACCTTTCTTTTAAGTTTTCATTCTTTTTCGACATTCTCCCTAAATGGTCAAGTGGGTGTGTTTGCCTACGGATAGGACACATGCACAGATGTACACATCTGGTGAGCCACTGCACTTGTTTTCTTTGGGAGCCCAGCCCCTAACAGGAAGACAGTGTGAGCATAGCAAACAAAAGCCCGGCTCTTTGAACTGCCCTCTCACTAGGAGCTGCCGTCAGGTTGTTGTGGTCAAACGAACTGTTTCTGTGTCAGCTCAGTGGGCCCATTGTGGGCCTCAGGCTGCTGCTCTGCAAGACATGTCCTCAGTTGGCCTTTGTCAATATTGACCCATCTTTAAGTTATGCTACAACATCTACCTCTACTGTGATTGCTATTTTCCAACCGGTAATAATACATTTCCTCTATGTGAAGAGATGAATTATAAGAGATTAGTGTGAGAAAAATCCTGAACATAACATGTGACAGTATACTTAATAACAGCTGTCAAAGCCACAGTGAATTTGGTGGGAAACACATTAGGTAGTGACCTGACTTGAAAGTCACAAACCAAATTCACTTAAAACTAGCATCAGAATACAATATTTGATTAAAAAATGCAGCTAGTGAATGCCTGACAGGAAGTCATTCAAAATTAGACCTCAAGAATTAATGTGAGAGAGACAGAACGAGGGAATATGTTTGTAATCTAGGCTAAGGTACACAGTTTAATTTACCATACCTCTGTATCTGTTTATACAGAGAGGAGGGCACCTCACGTCGGCTGTCCTGATTGCAATACAGTTTATCAAATCTAGCTCCTACTGAATGCTGCTTCATATTCTTGGCATATTGTTTACAGTCATGTAAACGGTCATGCAGCATAGTGAGGTATTATACGAAAAAAGTTTACAAAAAATAAATTATATAAATGTATTTTTCTTGAGTTATTATAACTAAATTCAGCATTTACACCTGTATGCAGAATTATGTTTCTAAACCTGATTAATGATGTAGTAAAATATGACAGGATCAAAGTTTAAATGAGTAAATATTCTGAGAGGAGTATTCTGGCAGATATTCAGCAACTGTCCCCACCATCACCATCTCATGAAATACCTATGTTGTCAGTCCAAACATCTCATGTCCTGCAGAGCCCATTTTAAACCTCACTGACCTTTTCCATATCATCCACGCTCACTGACTCCACCCCTGTGACAATGCCAACAGGGCAGGAGGAACAAGAGCCTCAGGAAGAGTAGGGAGGGGGGTGTTTTGCATATTTCCAGCCAGGGGTCCGGAAAGCTTTAACTGAATCCCCTGTTGTGTGCCGGGGAAATAAGCTGGGCTTTTTAATGACTATCTCAGGGTAATATGTTTTCTTTTGCTTCTAGCCCTGTGATGCTGTGATTGCTTGGATGGATCCCTATAGATGTGGAGGACAGCGGGACAAACATGCCCTCCTGCAGGCAACCATGTTTGTGTCAGGATGGGTCAAAACGACTTTCCAACAACTCCCTCACTAAGGTTGCTGACATTTGGCATTTTTACATCTGTTATTCCCCTTTATCAAAGACAGACATGTTGATAATAACCGGCTTCGCACCACTACGCCATGGTTATTATACAGAATTTGTTCAGAGCTAAGCATCATGCCTATACATGGTGATGATAATGAAACATGTGTGTTGAATATGGCTTTCATCATCGCGGTGGTCTGATGGTTGGTCCCGCAATTATGCCGTGTGGTTACCAGAGATCTGCTGGGGCATTAAACTCCAGTGTGTGAGCCAAACCCGTTTTCCTCTAACATCATCCTGCAGCTCCTAATAAACAGAGTTGTGCCTGGAGGCGCTAAATCACTAACTACCTTTAATCACTTTAGAATAATGCTTAGCATGTGGATCCAATGTGTGCCACCGCTTCAGGCAAATCCCACCGACTCTCATACATGATGCCGTTTGAAAGTTACAGGCGGGGAACTTTACCACATGGCAGGCAGAGTTATAATTTCTCCCACAGATAGCAGCATGCACCGTGGTTATCCCACTCTCTACAACCGCAGTGAACAGTGCCCTAAATTTGACCATCCAGGCCACCGTCCATTCGGCCAGGCCCAGTGCCCACAGATTCTGGGACCACCAGCGTTCAAACAAGCCATATTTCATCCAGCCTCCTGCCAACCTACCACAAACAGTTTACAGTCAATGGGCTCTGCTCTCTGGAGTTTGTCTATGGCAACCCGACTCCATGCCACATCTCTCCATCCAGAGGCATGAAAGACTGGCCTCCTCTGACAGGTCCTCACAACACACGGCCCTGTCCCGCTCTGCTTTTAGCCCTGCTGCGGTGAGCTGGACCACGTCTGGGGATAAAAGGCTGCCAGAGTGTTTGGCTTGCAGGCGATTTACACGGACGCAAGGGTGATTCATTCTAGCTTTGCACAAACAGGCCTCTGTGTACATTTCACTGGTACTGGGCTTTTAAATCAACAGTGGGAAACGTATACAGACGGGCACTGGGACTTATATTCTGCTCATTCACACTCAGCTGGGTGTCTGCCACACATGCATGCACTCTCCAACACCTACAGACAAGTCATACTCACACATAGGTGAACACTTTGTCTTTGTCTATCTCAGACAAAAAACACACACACACACACACACACACACACACACACACACACACACACACACACACACACACACACACACACACACACCACAACATACCCCACTGTTTATGTCTGAGACTGGCTTCATGTCTGTCATTTGTCTCCAACTCCAACCCTCTTGCTGAGCACTAACTATGCTAATGTTATATCTAGTTTCTCACATTGAAAGCTGCATTATTGGGTTCTCCTGCAAAATGCAGACCTATCTGTATCTACTGCCCAATCTTAAATCCTCCAGTTTTTAAACAATGCATTCTGGTACTAAAATAAACCATTAACATAATCCACATTTACTAAGCAAGCACTTGTAAACATCAAGTTGGCTGAGGAGGAACAGAACTGTTTCCATTGCAGTGTCCAAGAAAAATTATGATACGGCCAGCTATTTTCTTCCCCTCTCGCATTCACACACAAATCTAGAACAACATTTTTGTGAACGTTGTTTGATTCTATTAATGGTACCTTTGATTCACTTTGAGGCTTTGGAAATGAGATGTGAACCAGCAACGTGTGACACGTGGAGCTGCTCCAAAAACACCACTTGTAAATCATTTAGTCTATAAATAACTTAATAAATCATGCAGAATTCTCACCTGCTGCAGATCATTGAAAGTATAAGCTCAGCTCACATCTTCAACCCAACACGTCTTACCAACTAGATTATCTAAACATTAAATAAGTACAGCTGTGAATTATGAGACCCAAATTTCAGTGGATATACAGAATGTCAGTACATCAAATTACATTTACAGTGAGTACTTGTATATCATTCATTAGAAATTATGTGGCAACATGGAACTTGTTTTAGATTCTGGATGATTCAGATGACAATCTATATGCCTTCATTAAGCCATAGGCCTCTCAGTTGAAATCTCAGTAAAGCCTTTATGTGCAGCTCAACCTGACTACATGAAACCTTAAAAGAATGTTTTGACTTTACACCTATTTGGATGAAAATGTAAAGTGGTTCAGGTTGTAAACACAATGCCACTGGTGAGTTTCTGTGACTCCTTGGCAGTGAAGCCGTCTACCTCCATTCTAGCCACTAGGTGACACCACCACCTTGGTTCTGTGCTCTCTCCTCCCTGTATCTTTGTGCACAACACTCACACTCACTCCAAGTATTACTTTCTTTACCTTCTTCCTTTACTGGACAGTGTCTGGAACGAATGTTAAAAGTGCTGCTGACCATTTTTGAAAATAGCTTCTGGAACAATAATAGGAACATTTGACCTGCTGAGTTACACTTTGAAGTGGCATGGCTGACATTGTGCAGAACCTGCAGCTAATCTTCCCCCTTTGTACTATTAAAGCTCAAAGTTATAATTACATTTTCTAAAATCCACTCGCTCTTGAATCGCCCCAGTATACCACAAATCACTTCCACAATGTAGATATTTAATGTGTCTAAATAAAGACTATGGCACGCTCTGTGTCTGTTCTCACCTAGCTGATAGGCTTCAAGCTGAACTGTCCTAGGATCAGCAGCACTCTGTTTTTGTCAGCTGTGGCCATAGTGACAGATTTCAGGCCAATCTGACTCTGCGCTCCTGCACTCCAAGCCAAGTGGGTCTGTCATTCTGTCAGCCCCCAAGAGGACAAATACAGGATTTAATGGCTTATGGTGATGTTTACTGTGCTCTATTGAGAGCAAAATATTATTTTAGACAGCCTTGGTTAAATATAACAGTGACTGCTCTCCTGTGCCTTGTAGGTTTAACACTTTTTATCACAGCTGAAAATGGAAATGTTTGAAACTTGAGGGTGTGTCATTGTTCTCCGAAGGAAACACTTTATGGCATGTTTATAGCACTCTGTGAGAGGTCCATAAGGAGTGATGAATTCATTGGAGCAGCTTGCAGTATTTTTTTTTTCATACCAAGAGCTGACTACACTGCAAAAAATGTACATCCTAATGAGTCACTTTGGCTCACTTTTAAACCAGCCAGTGAGTTTCTGAGCGCTAGACACATCAGCACTATCAGGAGGATCAACACTAACTCAAGAATGTTCTCAAAACAAGTTATTCTACTGAAAAACAAGTTGCTAAATGTATTCACTTTAATAAATGTTTAAGGGTAAATTTTAGATTAAATGACTCAGTTTGTTTATGTATTTATTTATTGCATCTGGTCTATTTTTTAGTCGTTCCAACCTTATCCGTCAGGGCTAGAAGCGAAGAAAGTGAGAGTAACCCCTCATTCTGTATGCGGCCGCGGTGTGTGACCACACTCTCCCTCACTCAGACGGCACTCCTGACAGCTTCGGAGCCCTGCAGTGGCGGGCAGGCAGCGGTCATGGAGCGCCGACCAGTTGTCACCAAAGTTACAGGCGACAGCTGAGTCCATACATCTGGAGGCTCCCGGGACTCCACACTTCCACACGCCCCACGCCTTTTCAAGTCTTTTTTCACCGGTAGAGAAATGAGGTTACTCTGGCTACACGCGCAGGGGAAAGTGAAACGTGTCTCTGCTGCGTAAAAGCGCAAAGCAAGGTTGAAGGATGGAAAAAATTGAAGCCAGTTTGAGGACTTTTTTTGGGCTGACACAAGCAGCCTATGCTTATTACAGAGTATCAGTTCAACTGATGGATGTTAAATGGGTTGTTTTCTCACTATATATTGCTCAAGGTGCCGTTTGTTTTTCATACTGAAGCACGCAATTGGGATCAAAATATCCGCGCTATTCTTTATTACAGCATCAATACTGTCTATTTAGGGCTATTTCTAAACTTGAAAATGAAGTTTACTACAAAATCCACACGTTATTTACAAACCGCCCACAGTGAAGAAAAAAAAAATCTCCAAAGATAACTATTAAAAGAAAACAAAAACTGACTTGGTCCACTCACCCCCAATGCGTTTAGTCGCAGTAAAACGGGTATCCACAACCAATATTCCTGAAGTGAGAAAAGCGATTCACGCTGCGTCTCATTGGCATAAGATGAAAAGTCCAGAGAGGGTGCACCACTGTGCCGCAAAGCTGAACCCAAAGCTGTGCAAAGCGATAAGCTTAAACCCCAGATACTGAAGGGGAGCGCTGAGAGAGCCTGGTCTGACTTCACCCACTGTCACCACATCGCAGTCAAGCCAGAGGCGCACGGTGCGCTATGGTGCTCCTCTCGGCGGTCACAGTCAAATGACATTAGCGGTGCGCCCTGCCTATTGGCTTAAACAAGCGGCCCCCACCAATCCTGGAGAGACGGACCAGTCTGGAGCACAGCGGACAAATGCTCCTGTGAGTTTAACTCCTGCTGCTGCAGTGGGGAGTTTAAGGAGAACTGTTTGCGTAATTTAAGTGCTTGGAAACTACCAAGTGAGTTAATCTTCTTTTGTTGCTTTTGCCTACAGGCCATCTTTACTTTTGCCTTTATCTAGGCGATATATGGATAAATAAATTAAAAAAAAAAAACGTTGTGAACTTAAAAAAAGCCCATGTTTCTCCACTTAAACTAATTAACAAGCAAAGACTCCAAATGCACATACCACCTTTTGCACCTCCACCCCCTCATACATTTTGTCACTTGGTCTCGAAACATGATCTTAGTTGTCCCTCTTGCCACCAATATGAAATTTTCACAATGTACTTTACAGTCTCCCACACAGACTGTGTAACACTACTCCAAGTTACAGAAGGCCATGAAAGGTAAGCCTGAGTGTACACACACTGAAAAGAGGCTATTGCCTCATTGCCTCGCTGTCAGTTGAGTTAGACAATATGGTCTGAGATGATCAAAGATTTGAGGAGAGTGGGCACCACCCATAAATCAGTGCATGGCCATAACACAACAGGACAGACTAAGGTTTGCACTGCATTGTAAGACATACAAAACGTTGTTCTCTGTAGATTTATATTTCTTGCACTGAATCAGCCTAATGTTTTGGTTTGTTTTATTAGATAATTTTATCACAATTCTAAGTGCTAATCACAGCACCTGTGAGTTCTGCACATCAGTGGTGCAGAAGAACTCGTGCTGACAATCTAAATATAGCTAAGATAAGATTTTTGACTGGTGGACCTTTAAAGAGCTCTCTGACCTGCTGTGACCCAGATAAGGCCTTTCCATGACATCAGGAGTGGCATTGTGCCCCCCCAAACAACTCAACCAAATCCAGATCATTTGTAGCATTTCAAATCAGGATCTTAAAACATCTTTGAAATTCTATCGTCTCTCTAAAACACAACCCTTTCACAGCGGAAATATGAAACCTAAATGTGACAAATGCATCGATTTAATTTGTGCCCTTTGACCTTTGTGGCTCGCTCTCGCACTGAAACAGACGGTACATGTTCGACTGACCTGGGTTACAACCCAGTGACTGTCTCATACATCTGACTGTGTGGATGCATCTTAAGTAATAACAGGTTTAGCTAGCTCAGGCCTGTCATTCTCTACACAGCCTCAGACCTGTCATTCTCTACACTCACTGAAAAAAATGTTTCGTTGAATTTACTCAATTTTAATGTTGAAAGTGGTTGCACGCAATACATTCATCTAAATCCAGACATTTTTTTAAGTTGGCTGTACTTAATATTTTTGAGTAATTTCAAATAAATTATGTAGTTTCAGCACAAAAATTCTGAGTATTTGTTACTCTGATTTCCTTAGTAATTCTAACTAAGCCCATGTTTAATTTACTTAAATTCATTATGTAATTCATACATTGTGGTTAGCTAATTTGTTATCGTGCTTTAAATTGAATTGTTTTATTCTACATATGTAAAATATTCTGATTCAATTCACAATTTTATTTAAAACAATCAAAACGCGTATGTAGATGTGGGGGTGGCCGAGAAACCCTGTATACAACAATGAGTTGTGGCAGACTGGAGCAATTCCCAATTCCATTTTATTTGAAAATAAAATGGAGTCTTTTTCAAAAACTCCACAGTAAAAAATGCACATTGGGCCAACCAGAAAGATAAAAGTAAGCAAAAAGGGGGGAAAAAAATTCTCAAGAGCACCTCTCAAGAAGAATCATAATAAAACAGAACAAAAGAATTCGCTCTAAACTGCCTTTCTGGTTATGCCCTTAAAGTTTGGGCCCATGCCAGGAGCTATAATCCGGAGCTGTGTTCAGGAGCTGTGCTTTTCTCCTTTAGGCTCCGGCCACCCCAGCCTCCTCACTTTTATACTGGTGGACTGCACCAAGAAATCAATATCAATTATCTCTTCCAGCACACTTACAATAATCCCAATACTAAACAACATATTATCAAATAGAAGTTCAGTTAAACTTACTTTAAAAACACATATTTCTTTTTAAACAAGATACTTATACAGGTCATTTCACCACAAAAGACAAAACACCCCTCCCACTCTACCACACTTGGTTTCTTCCCCTGTGAACCCCCCTATTTAACCAAATGGACCGCTCCAGCTCAGGTTTGGCTGTTCCTGGTCTGACAGAGGAAGAAGTGCAACAAAGGAGACAGGTCAACAAAATTTAAATTCAATAAATCAAATACACGATCACAGTGTGTCTTCTCTCCTTCACCCCCTCCTCCAAATGTTCATACCACACACATCACCACCAGCACTTCACACCAGGATCAACATTCTGATAAAATCTACCTGAGAAAGAGCACATGTAAGGCACATGTGTAGCACATGTGCCTTACTTTAGTGCACGGGGTCTCCCTGTGACAGTAGCATAAAACAATTTAATTATTTTGATTCTTCTTGAGAGGTGCTCTTGAGATTTTTTTTTGCTTACTTTTATCTTTCTGGTTGGCCCAGTGTGCATTTTTTACTGTGAAGTTTTTGAACAAGACTCTAATTTTGTCAAATAAAATGGAATTGGGAATTGCTCCAGACTGCCACAACCCATTGTTGTATACCGGGTTTCTCGGCCACCCCCACATCTACATATGCATTTTGATTGTTTTAAATAAAATTGTGAATTGAATCAACATATTTTACATAATGTAGAATAAAACAATTTAATTTGAAGCACAATAACAAATTATGTAACCACAATATATGAATTACATAATGAATTTAAGTAAATTAAACATGGGTTTAGTTAGAATTACTAAGGAAATACAAAAAAGTAACACATACTCAGAATTTTCGTGCCGAAAGTGCTTATATAATTTATTTGAAATTACTAGTACAGCCAACTTAAAAAATATGTCTAGATTTAGATGAATGTATTGCGTGCAACCACTTTCAACATTAAAATTGAGTAAATTTAATGAGATATTTTTTCCAGTGTTGTGGCAGATCTTATATGTACCAGATGATATAACCTACTATTTCATATGGCACTTCACTGCAAACACACACTGAGTGTGTTCTGTTTCAGATCTATATCAATAATTAATAGAATTCATGCTTTTCTAAATGAGGTATCACATAAGTGGTGCCTCATTTAACCTTTTCATTTTCTTCACCTCATGTAGGCCATGTAGTCAGTCACAAAGAACAGACATTAAACTAAAAATATTTTTTTAGTAATTAAAATATTTTTCTTTCTTGTCTTTGTTTGTGATGTGCCTAATTTTAGTGTCAGAGATGAGAGTTTTAGATGTATTTAGGGATATTTGACCTAATTCTGTTGTACATCAGAACTACACTGAAAACAGGCCAAAATTAGAATAGGCCAAAAAAATGCAACTAAGTATTATCTTGAGGTGAGGAACCATCAGTTACTGCACATCTGAGAGGAGGAATGGGGTAATGGGGTGTGTATGTCAGGTCTCTTTACACTGATATAGATCATTTCAGCCCACTGATTATTTTGAGAAGCCTTTTTGCCCTAGACCAGAATGTTCAACTGGGTTGATCTGAATGTAAACGCCCTTCTCGATCACTTATCTTGTCTTTCTTCAGAGCTTATCTGCAGCTTGTCTAATGGGATATTTATGGTGGTGTTGTAAAAAAAACAACAAAAAAAAAAACAACAAACAGCAAAAAGCAGCATCACTTGCATGGCTTTGGACCATAAAGATGCTTGGCATACTTTCTAGAGTATCTCACTGAATATAGCATGTGATGTTTTCCCTTCTAACATGCAACTTGATTCTGATTGCTGTGTATCGGATGAAATCCTACTGAACTGATGAGCATCAGGACATCAATTGGTCAACAAACCAATATATTTTTTCCCTTCACAGCTGTTTCTATTTGTCGTACTGTGTGACAGAGTGGCGGTGAATGTGTTGGTTAAATCATCAATCCCTTTAACAAGATTAGGACCTTGAGATACTGTAACCCCCTAACAGAGGCTCGCTAGCAAATCTGCTTTAATTAGCGAGAGTCCATTCACTGTTCACAGTGTGCACATACACCCATGTAAGGGTGCAGTAACTCTTTGTCTTTGCACTCTTCTGCCTGTGTCTTGTAGACTGTTTGTCCTTCAGTGGACGCTTTCTTCTATTAATTATTGAAAGAAAATTCCCAGTGTGAACCAATGTGTTTTCAGCTGTGCAGACACAATAATAGAGCATTTCTGAAAGTCACGCCATTGACTCGGAGACCCAGTTTTATAAGCTTGTGGAAATTCTGCTTCCAGCTTTAGTGCATTCCATCTGCATCTATATTTTATACTCATGAAGTGTAACACTTTTAACATGAGATTTATTAGATATTTGGCATGAAATTCCAGTAATTAGGCTGTCTAGGAGATACATGTCTCTATTTAACACCTCAAGCCACCAACAGTAATGTAGTTATACATTTGGTTGCCAGGATGGGTGAGGATATTTCCTGGAGTGTTAGTGTGGCCTTAATCATGTGGCTTGCTCTGCCTGTCATGTTTGTTCTGCTTTTTATGTGTGGTTACATGTTTGCTTGGGCACAGGCTGAGTGAACATGAAGCTGCAGTGCGTGTGTAAACTAATAATTCTGAGATGGTGTGATTTTTTCATTAAGCAAGTTACAACTTCCTGTAACCTACTGGGATATTTGAATATTGAAATATATGAGATACAGTGATACAGATGGAAACAGTGCCTGGCCTGGAAACATATTCCATGCACATATTTTCCTCTAATTCCATCTGAGATATCTGGTAATTGCTTGTTGCTGGTACATTACTCTCACAAAGAGAGAAAATAAATCCACATTGAGGTGCATTCATACAATTTGGGAGGGGATTCTTTTTCTAAAGAGATCTTGTTTCTCTGAGTTTACACAGGAAATCTCTAGTCCAAACAAAGGCAGGAAAACAAACAAACAAGTAACTGGGACAGAGGCTGATGGCTAAAGGCAAAGGCGGGGCCAGTCAACAGAGCAGCTGGACCTCTTGACCAGTCACCTGGCTGCTGTCCATACTCAAACACTGGCGACCAATTAGGGGCCACTGGTCATCCCAGATCCCCCAAAAGGCCCACCTTTACTCAGTCTGTTGACTCGATCTGTTGTTGGACAGCCTGTCACACTGACAAATGGGATCACATTACTAAAACAAGCAAGTTAATGCATGAGTTGGGGATACAGTGAGTCAGTCAGATCCTGATTGGTTTTCACAGTTTCTGTAGAATCCCACAAAGAAAGGCAGTAATAGACTCTAGGGTCTACATAAACTGCTGCAGTAACAATAGACTACTGGCATTGTGTTTGTTTGTTGATCAAACATTTTGCAAATACCAGACCATTATAATTGATATGCTACACTTTAGCCTTTGGAGTCTCTAATTGGCTCTTGCTCAAGCTCTCCCAAAATAACTACAAACAACCACTGAAACAAGAGAAGGCACAGCATGCTAATTATGGCATTGTTACATGGTAGAAGTAATAACCAAACGCTCATAGTAGTGTCATGATATCTGCTGGCCTCCATGCGTGTATCTCTGTTGGGGTTTGCTTGTATCATCATTGATTGCTAATGGTCCACAGACTAAAGCAGGAGGGAATGTAAGAAAATCTTTTAACCATTTGGTGAATACCTTTATTTTAAGCACATTTGCATGGCCAGAGCACATGCATTATTTATCTGAATCTCTTTCGGATAGAAACCAAAACCCTTAATGCTAGAAATGTTTGAGAGAACGGTTGGGGGAAACAGCTAACTTGGCCAAGAAATAGTCTGGCACATAACTTTCCATAAAACCACAACTTGCCGTTTTTACACTTGTGTGTTTTTTTACAGATTAAACAAACAAGATATAAGACATTAACTAGTGAGCTTTAGAGGTACTAGTGGTTGGGTTTTGTTACCTTTTTCAGAGCTGGGCTAGATGTTTCCCCTGCTTCCAGTCTTTACGCTAAACTAAGCTAAGCAAAGCAAAGTGTCTCATGGCTCCAGCTTCACATTTACAGACACGAGAGAGACATTGAGCTTCTCAGTGCCTCTTGGAAAGAAAGTGAATAACTGATTTCCCAAAATGCCAAACTGCTCCTTTCAGCCGTGCTCTGCCTATTCAGGTTACACAAGAAAACACATGAAATTTTAGTTCAAGTTGGGTTGGAGAGGCTCCTTTCAGCAGTTATTCAAAATTAATGTCTTTTCCTGCTACTGTATCCACCATCTGCAATCATACTTCTACTTTTCTCCTCAACAGTCATTTATGAAAGAGCAGCATCCTTAATAAAAATTTTCAAATGGAGGGTCCATTCTGAAGGAAGTTCCCGAAGGAAGTTTATGTATGCTATAATCCTGCTTCCGTATTGTTTAACCAAGCAACATTTCCACCTTAAAACTGTGGCATGTAAGGACCAATTCATGACGAAATAAGTGTTACTCTAGTACATGCCCAAAAAGTAAAGTTCTAGAACTAGTATTGCATATAAAAGTAGGCTACAGCAAGCACCTTAATAGATGGTTACCTGTCATACAACCATCCAAATTCCATTAAAGCTGGTCAGACATGGTGCTTCTGCATCTGCATAACATGACTTTGATCTCTGGCCAATTTGTGGGGTTTTAAGGCGGGGAATTTTAGCAGGGAATGTGATGTGGAGGGAGAATGTTTGAGGGACTACACTAGCTGATGGTATACAATACTCTCCCAGTCTCAAGTTTGCAGACTGAGTAAGGTTTGGAAGCTCCCAAGAAGGAAAAGCTGGGGGAAAGACAAACACTGAGAGGTTCAGTTGAGCCATGCCACCAAACAGATTTGAATTCAGGGCAGTATCTTCTCGTCCCTAAAACAGTTTGGCAGATGAGCTTCGCATCTTTGTTCGTGCGGGCATGTTTCCCTGCAGAATTTTTCATGCCCCTCTAAATGTTATGCCTCAAACATAAATGGTCAGAGGATCAGACCCTGATGTTAGCTGGTTTCCGTTGCTTTTTTCCATATCTGTGTCCTCCCTCAGCCTTTCATTCTTATCCCAGACATTGCAGTGCTTCTGCTATTAATTCCCCAGCAGTGGACTGGAGTTGCTTTAAGCAAGCTGCATTCCCCAGCCCAGTCTTCTGTCGCCTGTGAGATAGCACAGAGCACACAACCTGCACTACTATTAAGATTCCTTATGTTACCCAGATAAGGAACATAAGAAGACCTCTGCTTTCTCTCTGCCTTGACTTTCTTTTTGTCTTTAATGTCTCCCTTCCTTCCTCTTACCCTCTGTCTTCACTAAAGATTCCTGGTGCTCCTGTGCTGGATTTGCTACATCTCTCTCTCTCTCTCTGTCGGAGTCTTCAGACCTTGTCCAATCAGAACTAGCACACTGGCTCCAGTGTTTGGTTTCTGTATCACTGTTGGTGGCTCTTTGACAATCTGCTTTTTTGGCACCCCAGACTGCAACCAACACCTCCTGAGGGAGCTCTCCCCCAACCTCAGCCATCCTCTTGTTAAAAGAACTCACAAAGACTAACATTATAGTGTCTGTAATTTTTATGTATACATATATGCAGAGTGTGTGATTACATAATTGAAACCCCAGGGGAGAAACTGATGAAGAATTCCACCTTTATACACTCAACATAAGCTTGAGAATTTCTGTGGTTGAGAGATGTCGCCTGGAAGCTATTTGTATAAATTCTTACCCTGCCTGTATATAATCCCTTTTCAGCATTATCCTCTCTTAACTTGGCAAAGGGAACCATTTGCAAAGGGCCGACCCAGTGGATAGTGTCTGTTTCCCTCATAACAGGGGCTGTACATCTTCAACTGCAATCCTGCGCAGCTTTCAGCGGCACTAGGCTGTAATTTAATGTGTGCCTGTGGAATTCAGCGCCGGGTCATATTGCTTCACTAAAATACCATCAACAGCTTTGTTCCGCCACAAAAAAAAAATACATTAACAAAATGAGGTCAGCCGCACTTCTGGGCGACACTTCACGTGTAACACATTACTTTTAACAGACTTGTTAGTGGCTGAAAAAGGCCAGATAACCAGATTTACAGCCTTGCCGGTCCTATCGACACTTGCAGGCACAGGTTTCTTCATTTTCCTTCAACTTGTGGCACCATGATCATGGAATTTGCTCTGATGAAAGGTGCCTTTCCATGCAAGGCTTTTTCATGCTGTACTAGATCAGTATCCTAAGGATCATCAACCTGGGGCTGTGCCAGTACAACTCTGTCTCAACTGTCTGCACCTCTGCAAGACAGGCTGATGGGGGAATGTTTTTTTTTTGGGGGGGGGGGGGGGTCTTGGAAAGGTAGTGGAAGGTAGCAGCCCCTCAGAGGAATCTGCCCCATTCCCTAAATTCCTTGCTAGGCAACCTGCTTCAGAGGAACGTGTTTCAATTGGAGATGCTAGTTTGTCACTGCACAGCAGGAGTTTTTCTGCAACTACGGAAAACTCTGGGCCCCTGCTCTCCAGCACAATTGCTTGAACTCTCCTTTCTCGCCCCATTCAATCCCTCCCTCCCCTCCTTCCTACCCACTGTCCCGTGGAAATGCGCCACTGACAGATCTTTATCAGCAGACCCATCCCTGCACGGGCTCGCCGTTTGCCTTTGTTTTATTTCACCAACCAAGCGCTGAGCCAGGATGAGGGATTTGTGTGTGCTTCCCTCTGCAGCTATGCAGTCCTAATGTGAAACTGGTGTAGTTGTGGTCCTGACAATCCTTTTCCACTCTACAAATGTTGCTCTGGATGATAATAACATGGGTTCCCGCCCTGGGGACATCGCAGTGTGGTCAGGGTCAGCCGCAGATGGTTGTGTCTGTGGAGGCTATAAACAGCGGAAATGTCTAAACAACCCTCGGACAAGTGAAGGGAGAGGGAGTGAAATACTGAGAAAGTGAGAGAGAGCAAGTTAAAAAATATGCCAGTGAGCAAGAGTTAAAGACAGATGGAAACAGGCATTATAAAGCAGAAGATTCAGCTAAATTTAGACGACATGTTGAAAACATGTAGAACTGCCCTCTTGTCCTTGATGATGTGATGGTGAATGGAAAGTATGTTGAGCATTATATAAAACACAAGGCTGTGGGCAGGAGGTGTCACCTTTCACCCCCCTGGGCTGGGGACAAACAGGCTGGATGAGTCTCTGGAGAGGACCAATTCCACCCATCCACATAGACCTTAGACTCTAAAACTACACTACATGGCACAGAAAGCACAGCCACCCAGGCTTCTAAAGATTGGAAAGGACAATTTGAACACAAATTGCTAATCTATCTCAGCTCTCTCCATTGGCAAAAACTACATGACATCATATGTGAAACCAACTGCTGGTGATTTGGTCTGTGAACTGTAACAAAAATGACTATACTTTGTCTGATCTCAGGTTTAGGACTCATCACAGCGCATTATGTCTTTGTTTTTGGTGGTGGTTTTTTAAACAAATCTCATTATTTGCTTGACGGCATGTTTCTTCTAAAGAAAATGTAGTTTGGGTACTTGAATGAACAAACTATGCTTTTGTTTTTGGTGAAGACAGTCTCCTCTGCTTGACTTCATGTCAGAGCCATGAAAAAAAGTGTCTCTGCCGTCTGGTTCTTTCATAATGCTTGAGTGCCTTTCTCAGAACTGATGGTGGTGTCCTAGATGTGCTTTTGCCAACAAAACACTGATGACCACATGCATTATTTGAAGAAAAAATCCCAGAACAAAGTAGGGTGACACATCCCATTGCACCATCTTTCAATCTCCCGTCTCCTTGGTTTGCTGTTTCATATGCAAACACACACACACACACACACCAACTGCAGCATGACTGTGAATGTCTCCTCACAAAGGCCGTTTGCCTGTCAATCAACACTTTCCTAATTAGACACACTGTATCTGTTAATGTCGTCTGGTTTCACTTGGGCGTCTTTGCTTTGAAAACAACCTGCGTCTTACACTTAGTTAGAATTTAATGAGGTGGGGACAATGAAAGAAAGCTGGACCATGTGCATGGCTTCTGTGCTCCTCTTAATGATTGAACTATTACTGTTGTCACAGCACATCATTACCATTTCCACTGTGTGATTTCTATTGTACGCTGCTCTCATTAAAAGTGTCACCAGAGAGAATTCACTTCCTTAGCCTCAAATAAGCAAACTTGTGGCCTTTGAGGGATGGATCTATCTAATTAGCTAAAAAGAGGGCTTTCCCTTGAGATCGGGTTCTCAAAACACACACTTGACCTTTTGAAGTTCAGAAAACAATCCAACATCTGTGCCAGACAGGGAATTACTTAAATCTTATGCCCAGTCATCACCTTTGATCGTGCATGTGTGTGTGTGTATGTTTTTTTGTGTCAAGGTCCCTGTAAGCAGTCTACATTTTAACGTGTAAATGGAAGGTCTAGTTGTATTGCAGGTGGGTGCACACACACCCACACAGACACAGCCGAGGGTCAAACTGGCCCATTAACAGCCAGTCTTCTGTGACGTTCAGGGACAAACACTATTATAATATTTATGACTCATTTTCAAGAGCTGCCATTTGCAGGAAAATTGGATAAATGTTTTCTGGGGAAATGACGTGTGATTTAGGAAACACTGATGGATCGTGACCATCTGATGAAATGCATCAATCAAATGCTGGTTGTAGTTTTTCCACACTGCATATTTCATGTGAACCGCATGACAGCTATTTACTTGAGAAGTAGCTGTTAATTCGGTTTAAATTCATTTATTTCAAAAATGGAATTTTCTTATTTTCTGAAGCAAGAAAATCTAGAAAATTGATTGTGACTGGCGTTTTGTTGACTTTGTGTTTTGATCTTTCACACTTAAGATGAATAATGTATTTTATTTTTTTCTCTTACTGTGGGTCCAGCCTCACCGTTAGAGTCTTTTTGCATACTGTTGTGTCACCAAAAAAAACAAAAAAACAACTTACAACCACAAAATAACCAAACACATTAGCTGGGATACAGAAACACAACCTAACACTCACTTGGTCTGAATCACAGTTCATCAAGTCCATACATTTAGCCAAGAACACAAGAAAGAGGTTTGTCAATTTAAGCAGAAAGCAGCTGTTCTTTAAAAACTCAGTGTGAGATAAACGGACTTAACATGTTGCTTTACAAATCCCTGTTTTTCTTAAAATTTAATTTCATTAAAAAAAAAAAACAGTTCAGATTCTCTATTTGTTAGATTTTATCAAGTGAGTGTTTAAAGATCTTGTTGTCAATGGAGTTTTCAACCACATGGCCAATACTGCGAAGAACAAAAGACAACACTTCCAAAAGCCTCAGTGTAAGCTAACTCATTAACTCAAATATGCGTATCAAGATCTCTAATTGTATGCAGTCTGTACTGGGCCTCATTATGTGTGACATAAACCCTGTATTTCTACTCACACATTCATACATTCAGTTCATACCCTGATTTCATGAAACTGACTGATTTGACTTTGTCCCCCTGCTACACACCTTAACTGCAGGATCAACCATCAGGAATCACCAACCGTAGGGTTTTTTTAAGCTCGTCATACAATAGAGGCAGCAGCCACTTGGAGATCAGTTATAGCAAACTCTGAGGAGCTGTCAGGGGGACAAAAGGTGTTGCCACTCAGGTGGTGTACCATAACGTCTGTGTATACACCCCTGTCAGCTTCTCTTTCTCTTGTTCAAGTGCTTATCCATCACTTTAACCCAACACTCCTTCACTGTCTCCTGCACAATCCATGTGGTGTGGAGTGATCCGAGGACCCAGGCGACCAACAGCCGGGAGCAACAGAGAGTGTCATCGCCCTCCTCTTTCCTACTGGCATGAGGCATTTTAGACACTCAGCTATGGATCATGTGCACAATCACACACATAGACACACAGCACAGTACACAAAAAACTACACTTTCAGGTCAGCAAGGTGACGGTTGGAGTGTCAGAGCTGTGTCCATCATTGCGGATATAGTCTGTCACCATCATAATGGGATGGGATTTAAAAATATGCCTGCAAGAGAAAGAATAAGAGCTCTCTGCAGCTCAGATGGGGGCAGTTTGTTTAAGTGTTCACATTTTCTGCAGGCGCTTTTTGATGAAGACAAATCAGTCTCTTTCAGCCGGCACTGAAACAGCAATTGAGTTGGACAATGGGGCTGATCAGGCCAGTATGAGGATATAAATATGAGGTAAACTAGGAGTATAATTCATTGTCAGGGCATACATATTGTTCTGTGTTATATTAGGCAACGGTTTATTCCGGAGAGTGAATGCAGGCCAATAGAGGATCACACTGCAAAAAATATCAGTCTCAAAAAGGGCACATTCTTTTAAGAAAAAGCATGTCTCTAAGATTATCACTCCATATTTTGCTTGCTTGAGGGGAAACACTATTCTTAGACTCAGTCTGGAGCAAAATCACTTATTTTGTTCTTTTTGAAGTCCCACAATATAAAACAAAACCGTATTTCAACTGATCTCTTTCAAACTGTTTATTATAGCTTATAAGGAGTTGCTTGTAGTGATGATCCAGTTGATGATCCGGTTTTATGATCAGGTTTGTCACCGAACTCTACCTGTCCCCTCTGTTAGTGTTTTAGCATCTTTCAGCTCATTGTTTTGGTTTTAAGGTGTGCACAATTTGGTGCACTCTCCTTACGCTCAAATGAATGCTAATGTTACACCATGACTGCTGAGTGTTTAAACAGGCAACTGGGTTTCTCCCCTCAAGAGGCCCAAAAACAGAATTATGCTGCGATAAGGTGCTGATAGCTTGCTAACCTACACAGACACAAGCAGAGATGACTTTGTACAGAATGTTCAGTGTTTATAAAGCTTATGACGAGACACACTTCCCAAGGTAATCCCTGTGCTAATTGTTCAGTCATCTCTTTTAACATGCTAAAAATATGTCAAAAGGGGGAAATTTGGGTTGTTAGTTAATCAAAACCCTAAATTTATTCTAAATCATTTGGATTTAAAAAATCAAACACTGTGACCCTTAGCAGTGATCATCATGTCTCTACAGTTGCCAAGCTGTGCATAAAAGGTGATTGTTAACTTTGAGCTAATGTGTGAATGGCTATTCATGACTCCCCCACCCCAGGGCAGTAAAACTCTGGTGAACACTACAATAAGGCATCAGAGGAAAATGAGACTTGTTCCAATCTGTTATTATGGTGATACCACAGTACAATGCCAGACAGATGTCACTGTGAATGAGACATACAGTGATGAGTGGATTGAAGCGGTGTCATGAGTGACATAGTTTAAGAGACATGATTCACTCTGCGGATTGTTTCCTCACTGCTCTGTCTCATATGCCGCCATGTGACTGGCTCCTTTGCCAGAGTAGGAGATGTCAGCAATATAGTTATGAGCTGGCAGAGTAGAGGAGCCTGTGTATGTGTGTGCAGAGAACAAAAGAGAGGCATGCAACAGTGTAAATATACAATAGGGGTGATTGTGTGTGAAATGAATGTATCCGTCTCCACCGTCATTTGTAAATTCATCCTAATGACTAGACTGCAGACTGTTAAATAAACAGCTGCAAATGAGACAACCAGCACCATACTGTGAAGGAAAAAATAAAAAAAGATATTCTAAGCAATCACCCAAACCACCAGAAAAAAGAAGCAGCTGCATATTAGCCTTTGGAAATTAGTCATTACAGAATATTACAATAAATTAATAAGGTGTCATTTATTAGTCTGTGATTAATCCAAAATTACCCCTGCAGTGCTAGTTGTTCCAAGATATCTCTGGTTGCCCATAATAAAATACAAAACACATATCAAGTGTACAGTGCCATAAAGCCAAATTGGAAACACAATAAGGTCTGACAGTCCATATAGATTTATGTTGGGTTCAGGCTCTGAGGATTTACACCCTTTTGCCTGAGCACAAACCACAGCTGAAATAACCCAAAATGCTCCAAACCCTCAAACAGTCAGTACCACTTCAACTGGTGCAAGAAAGAAGCTTAAATCACATGGCACATTCTCCTCCATTATGTGCTGTAATGCTACAGAGATGAAGAAGAAAAAGTGCCAGAACAGTGTCATCTTAGCAGAAAATCATAAAAATCAAGCAGAATAACAAATTCTTATGCTATCAAGACACAACCAAAGGAGGGTTTCTTTGTTTTGTTTTGTGGAGGGAGGGATCCAGCGGCTGGACGAGTGATGCTTGATTCAATCAGATCTTTGTCAGAGCCCGTGGCCTGTCCACCAGCTGTGTCCAAACAACCCACACCCTCTGCCTGTGTCTGGGAGCTTTGGCAGGACCTGGTGGTGGTGGTGGGGGGGGGGGGGGGGGGGGGGTCAGCTGAGGGTGTACCAAAAGCTCCCTCTCTCCACGCTACAGTAACTTCTGCTTTTGACATGTGGAGGCCCTGGGCCCATCCATCCTCCCCCCTGACAGCTCAGCTGCTCGCACAGGCAGGGGAAGGTAGACAAATCTGGTGTGGGCTTACTGTTTTAAAGTCATAATCTGTGACATTTTTTTCATTTATAGAAATGTCTGTTTCTCTGCCACTGCCAGTTTATTTAACAGTGATTGAGTACTGATTCCCATACCAGGTCAGTGAGATGAATTTCTTCAAAATAAAATGCAGGAAAATGGCATCTTAGTACTCAGCACAGCAACTGTTACTCAAGAATATTAGAATACTTACAACTACTGAACAGAAAACACTTTATTAGTAGGGAGAACTAATGATTGGTCATTCTTTTGCTGTCTTTTGCTTTCCAAAGTTAAATAAGCTATGCATGTTAGCTGAGCAAAAAGAGCAGTAATAAAAACCATCCTCAGTGGGCTGGCTGGCTTGTCAAAGTTTCGCTCCCCATCACAGAAATCCTCCCTCAAAATGAGTCGGGGGAGAAACTATAAGAAAAACCTGGATGAAATAAGAGATGCTGCGGTGCAGATGGTGCATCTTAATAGATGTGAGATCAGCGAGCTGTGATAAGGGACCATGTCTACTTTGAGCAGGAAAAACAGGCAATCCCTGCTCAGGGGGCCGTGCAGCATCTGCAGCCAGACATTAATAGATGACTATGAGTGTTTGGTTGACAAATTGAATGCCACCGATGAGTAATGACAAGAGACTTGTAAAAGAGAGATTGTCACAGGAAACAGACTCAATTGTTCCCAAATGCACTGGTGCATGTGCACAATAATAAAGAAGGGACGTACCTAAAATACTGGATGCTTAAGTCCTTCCACTTCTCAGTTTTCATACTTGAAAAAATGGTATCACTTTTCTATCAAACTCTCTGCAAAACAAGCAAATAAACAAATTTCCCAAAATGTTGAACTGTTAATAATCCTTCCATTACCAGCACAGCTTTTCCAATACAGCTGGATACACATGCCTTCAGACTTTGGGTGGATATTTTGATTTAACACAGGACCACGTAGTGCAGACTCTCTGTGGTCATGCAATAGCCGAACTTACATGGTGGCTTTTCCCCTCTACAGCGTTTGACAGTAATCTTTCAACGTCTTTGTAAATTATGTAAACACAGCAACCCGTGGCTGTGAATGAGCAAAATGTAGTCTAGATTCAATATCTCCTCACACTGGGGTCTGTTTTAATAACTGCAAAGAAGCGAAGGGCCATGCTCAGCTTGCCTAAATGTGCGAAGACCATAATAAACTTTCAGTCAGCTGCGTGCTGAGAATAGTTTTGTGTTCCCCAACACCTTTCCCCCTGACTGGCGATGTTGCAGCTAAAAAACATAGCGAGGATTGAGTCATATGGTTTCACTTTGAGGAATATACTTTCCTACATGTACTCTGTAAAGCTCATGTTTCCATTTTTGTAGGTGTGGTCTTCTATTTAGGTCACAACAGAACTCAGAGGAGAGGAATTCCCTGTGTATCCATGTGAGAGAGGGTTTTTAATGAACTGCTCAGTGATTGAAATGGGGCAAGTTACTTTTACATGAAGGCATGACTGTTACTGCTTCATTTTGGAAACAGGAGCAAGTACATTATGAGAAAAAGAAGCAGAGGGAACTGCTCTAACATTTCGAGACAGTGATGATGATATTTACAGTTAGAAATCACAGGTGTAACTGTGTTTAACATGTACTATTACCTGCATTAAGGAAAATGTCTGAACCATTCATACAGAACTCTTCATCAGATTATCTTAAACTGCATACCAAATAGTTTTACATCTGTGCAAAAAAAAATGCATGTGTGGAAGTTGAGGGAGGAGGATCCATGAGTTAAGACTGGCTTGCAGTCCAGCCAGTGCTCCCACTCATACCCCAGGACAGCTTTCTATGATGAATATAGAGAATGCTTTATGGCCTCTAGTTCTGCCTAGTCTTGGCTGGTCATGCACCGCAGCACTGTTGCTTATCCCAGACAGCCAGACTGCTGAGAGGAACAATTTGAAAGACCCGCAGAGAGCAAGCAGTCTCATTAAATGAAAAGTTGGTTTGTGAGTGAGTTTGTTACATACCACATGACAATTTACTTTGAGTCCTGGGCATTTAACAGTAGCCTGTAGCAAATACACACTTGTCTGGTCCTCTGAGGGTGTAAAATGTGGGAGAAAAAAAGGAAAGGGAGTGATTCATGACTTCATCAGGGTGAAATGAAGGATATTCCTGAACCTTGTGTGTCATCATCCGAGCATCACCTTGCTGGAATGCTTTCCAAACCACTAAACTATCAGCAGATGTTAGACATGTTGGAAAAAAATGTTCAAACTCATCTTTTAGTTTCTCACAAAACATCTCAGATGCTTATTATTACTTACTACTTGCATTCAATTTTTTTTGTATAGCAGCAAAATATACTTAAGGTATCAGAGGTAGTCATCATGCAAAATGGCCCCATTCAGATTGTTAAATTTACCATATAATATTATGAGTCATTAATATATCAGCAGCACTTTAATTTCATGGTATCTTAGAGACTTTCCGTCTGTAAAAAAGAGCTCATAGGTCACCTGTGCAAGCGGCTTATTGCAACCTATTGTTACATTTTGTTCTGAAGTGACTGTATAGTCACTATAGTGGCTGTAGTAATTATGACAGGAGCAAAGGAGGGAGTCCGGTGGCATAGTATAAAGATAAAGACAAAGTCTGTGTGAGGAAGAGGTTGGGATGGAATGGCTGGATCGACAAATCACAGGACTTTCACATCAAACTCCAACTACAATTCATGATCTTGTCCTAAACCTAACCAAACAGGGGCTGCTCCACAATTTTAATTGCATATTTATTATGAAGGTCCAGAACACCTGCCACTGTTACGCTCCTATGGTTTGTATCCGAGAATAGCAACAATCTACCTGTATGGTTGTTTGGGTTGGAGGACGTGCTGTAATCATGTGGATTAAAATGTATAGTACTTCCCTCTGAAATGTAAGGGACTGTAAGTATAAAGTATCCAGAATTGCAAATTCTGAAGTAAAGTACCTCAAAGGTATATTTAACTACAGAACTTGAAAAAAAATGTATTTATGGTTATGCTCCACCACTGGATATAGTTAACTGCCTCGTTGGATCATTAGCAAATGAACTTAAAAACCTGGTGTCACATTATGCCCCCCCACCAAGCAATTTCCCTAGTTTTCTTTGGTGTTTGTGCATGAGCAGGCACTTTTCTGCATGTATGCATGTGCTTGTGTTCGTTCGAGCCAGGAGTGTGGATTAGGTCTGGTCTCTGGCTCTCGTCAGCACATGCCGGACACGGCGTTCTGAGGCCCTGCATTCATTCCATGTTGTTTTCATTCCCCCACCTTTGCTAGGTGCACAAAAAATGTTTTCTCAAGTCTCTGCATTCCAGCAAAAAAAAAAAAGTGCTAGCATTTACTTTTACACACACCTGGATTGTGGCTGTTCATTTGATACCCAGCATTTTTCAATAATGCAGCACAGCCCCAAAAATATGCTCCATTTCTTCTTTTGCACAAAATCCTTCTGGCACACAGGACAAGCAAACTAACTGTAGGTGAAACTTTATTAAACACATAGTTCCTAATCCTTCGTTTATCAGAGAAATCTACATTTATCTTGGCCATTAGCACTGAAAATAGCCTTATGAGCTTGTTTTTTTTTAGGCACAGAGGGGCCCTATCACTCTGTTAGCACTGTGAATTGGAACAGGAAATATCAAGGCCTGTAATTACAGTCAGATACAGAAGGTAAGGAAGTGAACTAACATTCCTGATCAGAGTGTAGCCTGGATAGAGGACACTCGAGACTTCCTCCAGTACACACATTCATTTATTAGCTTTTCATTAGGAAACTTGCCCTCAGTTTGATCCTTCCTCAAATAAAGCTACACATTTTCCAAGAGGCTGTTTTAGATTTTTTGCTCCGTAGTGGACAACCTGGGGTCAGGATTTAAACCTCTGCTTCCAGTATAAAGCTAACAAGAACTCTTACCACCATGCCATAACCAACTGCTCTATAAACACACACATCATGGTTTCATCAAGCCTGGCATAACATTGTTATTCCATGTTGATTCTAATGACTCTTTGATGGTCTTCTCCTTTGATCCAAATGACATTCTTTGACATTCTGGGACTGGGCAGCAGACAGGAAGCAGTTGGCATGCTCTGGCACATCCTGAGTCTGGCCAGCAGTTGTGCAGATGGTTTGAGCTGAACGTGTTGTGTCATCTCACAGCCCTCTTACCGGAATCAGACTTGGCTGAACACCTCCTGCCTTTAGCAAACTACCACCATTTATTAACCGTCTGTTGTGCCATTATGTTGTGATTTTTGAGATCTGGTTCTAAATTTGGATTTAATCAGGTCACACTGCTCATGGAAAAATTCTGTCTCTTTCATTGGTGTTACTTTTAATCACACACTGACATTTTTCTGCTCAGATCGAATAAGCAATCTTGTTGGATTGCATATGTCTACTATTTGGCTTTTAATATTCAACAATGTGGGCAACATCGTGGGTTTAGCTTGTGCTCAGTCAGTTGATGTCTCCAAATGTGACTGGATATTAACAACAGCAAGGAAACTGCAGGCTTAATCATCCTTACCCTTTGGGAGCGTGTGTTCATTTTGGACCTCGGCTTTATTCCCTTTGTCAGTTTTGGTACCACAAATCTGCCCATCCAACCTGACCTGCTTGTGAACTATGCTTGTGCTGTGGTTCCAAGTATAGTAAGCATGGTCTGTCGGTCAGTAAGCCGACCACTGAAATATTTCAACAACTACTGGATTAATTGCAGTTAGATTGCAGACATACTGATCCCCTGATTTAGAGAAAAATGTCTCTGCTGGAATACCAGAAAATTTGGTAAAGGCTTTCATATCCCCCTCAGGACGAACTGTAACAACTTTGGTGATCCCCTGACTTTCCATGTTGCCCCACCATCAAGTCAAACATTATATCTTCTAAACATCAGCATGCTTGGATTGTCACTGTGAGCAAGTTAGCATGCTGAAATTAGCATTTAGCTTCACGTATTGCTGTGCCTAAGTACAACCTCACACAACCACTTGTGTGGCTGTAGATTCTTAGTTCTCTTTTATCTTATGACAGATAATTTCTAAAAGCTTGTTTGATCATTCTCATTTATGCTGGCAGCGTCAGCAATAATTCAAAATCTGATTTAAACTCTTCACTACTGGAAACTATTTCCATTTGACTTGCTTTAATTTGTTTGGATTGAGACAAAAAATTTAAAAAAGCATCAAACCCTTTCGAAATTGGGCAGTTTAATCATTATTATTCACTGCAAATGAAAGTGATGAGTGATGAAAGGAAAGTCATAAACATGTCAGGACTGTGTTGTCATGTATTTGTGTTATATGAGCATATTTACTGAATGATTTAAGCGATTGCTGGTTGGATGAAAGGGTAAATGCCTCTGCATATCTCATTGCCAGGAGCATGTACGACTGTCTGTCTCGTAGTAGGGTAGTTGCCCCTATGGCACCCCGGATCACACAGACGACCTCATACCAAAGAGATGCGCTGTACTGACGAGGAACTGAGATTCTAGCACCACACAGAGAGCCCTGAACAGGGCAGGCTTTCAAAACAAGTCTGCCTGTTCCGTTTCCTCTCACTGATGGTGTGATTTGAGTTGAACAAGTCTCCACTGTCCCCGAGGCAGGTTACCAGAGGCCATGACTCTGACGAACCTTACAATCACTCTAGGTATATCTTCCTCTTCTAGTTTTGTCTCTCACTAGTCTCATCTCTTTTCAAGAGTGTGGTCACTCTTCTACAGAGCACTGAGAAGCCCAGTTTGGAGAGCTAAACTACATTCCCCTCTTGTCAGATCTTGATATGATTCACAGCTCAGCTTCCAGCGGATATGTGCTGGCATAGTTTTTGCTGGAGCACTGGCCTTTAAGCAGGAGGCCCTGTGGTGCTTTGTTGTGGTGGGAAGCAGCGCTGCTATCCCAACAGAGATCTCTGTCACATGGATTTTGGACAGCAGGAAAGCCAACAAGAGGGGCTTTCACATGAAATCCCTCAACTGGTTGCTACTGTACCATCACACTTCCCCTATACCTTAACCAGCGGATACAGATCCTATCTTTCCTTACTGTGGGGTAACCTAACCCCTATTTATTTATTTCCATCATTTGACTGTTTGCAGTGGAAACAGTGACTCACGTCATTACATCATAAGAGTAGATAGAAAGATACATGGCAGATAATGTAAGTTATAAAAGGGGAAACTTTCCCATATACCAGGATATGCACCCTGCACAGTAACACCTCCAAAACCTATGGGAAACTTTGGGCATGAAGAAACACATCACCAACAAGCAGTGGAAGTCAAGCAGCTTCTCCAGTTAACAAGAATACATTTCAAACACTCACTTGGCTCCATAAGTTGGACAAACTGTTGAAAACAAGCTGAAGGCAAACGCGCCAGCTCAGAATGAAGGGGAAAATGATTACGACCGCACAGACTTTGGCTTGGACATGATGGGTTGTTTACTGCCAAGAACAGCAATTCAGCCGAGGATACAAAATCATTCTGACACTCTCCGAACGAGTCCCCGGCTCTTGTGGAACAAGCTATTTACTGACCAAGTTTAATTAAGAATAAATTGATTTCAAGTTTTATATGGTTGTATCTTGGATGAACACAGTACATAAGTCAGTGGAAGGAAGGCTTTCTTGGAGCACTGCTTCAGCTCCCACAGGATATTCTTCCTTAAAAATATGAGCCCCCTACAGCTTCGTCAGTAAGTATCTGCTCTTGATGGGATAACATCTACAGCACAGGCAGGAGTCTGAAGGCTTGTATTATGGCTTCGATAAGAAAAAAAAAAATCATAAACCCAGAGTTGGCTTGATTAAAGTCTCAGCAGTGTGGAACATGTGAAAAGCTTGAGGTTGTCATTGCCCTAAGGTCTATGTTGTCCTGACTCATACAGGCATAGAAGCTAATGTCTCCCCTTGGCCCTTAAGGTGTCTGCCTCGTTCCTAACCAGTCATGGAGGGTCTGCCCTCAAAAGCCACAAGCTTCACCACTCAGTGAACTCAGTGTCTAGGGGTCAAGGGTCAAGAGCCCAGGGCCAGGCCACAGCCTCAGCAGCTGACAGTTATGCTTAAAGATCATACTCAGCAAGCTGATTTGTGAGGTTTACATAGAGCATGGGCGAGATTGTCAAACAAAGCTGTTTATGGCCTGAGTGTTTACCTGCGTCCTGCCCCTGGAGCATAATTTACAGCCTATTTTTCTAAAACCACAACACACAGGATATTTAGCAGCAAAGACAGGAAACTTCAAGTAACTGAGTCACAGCAAAGAGAGAAAATATGCATGACAAAATCGGCTTCTTGAATACACGATGGCATCAATTGCTACCCATAAAAGGTGCACATACAGTACAGGAGAGCTTTTAAACAGCGCTATGGTGGAAAGCCAATTATCTTATAAGAGGGACAACAACAAAGTGACCCATTGCAAATCTTGTCAAAGCTTTTTGAAGAGTGCTCTCATAATGCCTACTGACCCCAGGGTAGAGTAAACATTTCATTTGGCCTTCATGAGTCGCCAGTAATTACCCAGACTGCCCCAGGGCCTTGCACACTGCCTGGCTTTCTAACTGGCTGGCTGGCTGATTTTACTAGCTCACAGATATACAAAGAAACATGAATGCATTTCCTAACAGGTTTACCCCACATTAATGAATCAAAGTGCATTCTCTAGTGGCTTGTAAACTCGCCTTTATAAAAGTCAGACTCAAAGCAGGGGTATTCTTTGTAATGGAAAGCAGCTTGAATGTGTTTTAATGGATGTGTTCAGCTTTTTCCATTCTTGTCAACTGTCCACAAATGTTTTTTTTTTTGCATGAGATTTGAAACCTACCCAAATGTATTAACTCAGTGCATTGCAGCATTGGTTGTCGAAGCTTCTGTGCCTCCTTGCACAGTATTCATTAAGTTGTGTTGACCGCTGAAGGCTGCTGTCGGCTGCAGTAGTTGTTACTGTCTGCCAGCCGTGACGCGAGTTTGACGCATTGACGAGGGTTTCTGCCTCTGCCCTCACATGCTGTCATGCACACATTCAAACACACAGGTCTGATTGTCCCCTGTCCGGCTCCACTCCCTCATTATCTGTATAACTGCATGTCTGAGACCTTTAGCTCAGCAGCCAAGCCAAGTCTCCACAATGCAGACAAACATCCTAGCCATGATAATTCACCTTTGGGACATGAATTTGTTTGTCTGGCTTCTCTGATTTGGTTAAGATGTTGATCCTGTTCCAATGTTCATTAAATTTGGTGGACAGCTTACAATAAGGACTCTCATACGGAATACTGAGAATGAAGTCTCTATCAATTCAAATTTGATAACAATGCTAGGTATTGCCAAAACACATTGCACAAGGTTTACATTATAGGTATTATCAGATTTTTATTAGACTCTTTCTTTCTCCCCGTTTCTCTCTCTCTCTCTCTCTCTCACACACACACACACTTTCCTTGCCTCGAGCTACATGTATGGTGATGCTTCTACATGTCTGTGAGTGTAAGATTACGGCTCCCCAAGAGCAGGTGATTCATGATGGGGATGGAAACAAAAGCTGAATGAACCTGGAGAGACAATGCTGAAAGAGTCCCGGTGGCCAAATTTAAAACGCACTGAGGAAATCAGTTTTTGATGCAAAAGCCAGTTTTGGAAAATAAATAAATACATTTTAAAAAAGCATGCTGCAAAGGGTAAATGAAAACATGGGTTTTAACCCTAACCCTAAACATGAATAACCAGAAGCGTAAAGGAAACCACGAGGGGAAAAATGGTGGCCAGTTAAGAACCTTTCAATTAAATGCTGCTTGAGACCCCATTACAATAACAACAACATGCCTCTCACACTTCAAATTTACGTTGTCTCAGCACAGCAGGAGTATCAGCCAATCAGAGTGAGCCAGTCTTCAGCCTAAATGGTAAATGAACATGTTGTTAGCTTGATGGATGTGTGTTTCCTGAGAGCCGGCACTCGTCTTAACATAAAACCATACATCATTTTTAATTGGCTGGGGCTCAACTGGAACTTGTTGTAATTAAAATGTAAAGTCCTGGCGAATGAGCTGCTACTGTGGCAAAGCCCCACAATCCTGATACCTTAAGTTCCATTAGTGGTTTACTAATAAACTACACAAATGTGAGCCTTTAAGCATATTAAACTATCTGGAGAGGATCTGGAAAAATGACTGGCCGGCCGGTAAAAAAGAGAAAAAGAAAACAAATCAATAGCAGCTGTGGGAGAAAACAAAGAAATTCACAATAATTCCTTGTATGTTTTTCATTAATAAAAAGTTTGTTTAAAGGTTTTTTTTTTAAATCAGCTTAAACTCTTTGGGATAAATTAGATACTACAAAGCAATGTTACCATGTGCTGTAGCAAGTGGTTTAAAGGGACTAGGGGAGACTGCAGAGCTGAATGCAGGTACTGTTCACACAGGGCCCTCCCTGAATATTTACTCAACCAGTCACATGTCCAAATCTATGTAGAAAAAAAGTCATATTACCATTTTCCAGACAGATTAACCCTAGGATTCAGGTTAACAGCCCTCCAGCGCAGGAAATTCCTGTTTCACATGCTATGGGGGACACTGTCGTTTCTGCATTAGCCATAATATGAATTTTGATCTGCGCTGTAACAACCTCTGTGAATGTAATCTGTAAGTTTTGGGGATATGAAATGAAATCAGTCATTTAAGTCTTATAGATGGAAGACTTTCCATGGTGTTTGGCAACTTTTCAGGCATTTAGCATTTTATAGATATCGCTGAAATACTGAGCCACACACACACATTTACAACCTTTTTAGTGGAATGGCAATGAAAACATTTCAACTTTACACAGCCTGTTTAATGGTGAAACATAACTTTGTGTAAATCATATCCATCTTGTGGTACGAAACTGAGAGGACTTACAAAGAACAAAATAAGACTGAAGTGACCGGTTCTGCCACATCGTCGAGTATTTGACAATAAAAGATATTCCTGGAGCTCATGAAGAAAGTCCGATAGGGTGGATTTTCCATGCTTGTGTGCACCCTGTCTGTGTAAATAAAGGGAAAGGGCTGGTAGGGATCTCTCAAGGCTGTTGCTCTCTCTGCTCAGACCTTATAAGGAGGCTTGCTGATCAACAGAGCAGTCGCCAAGACATTTGATCCACAGAGACAAATGGAGAGCACTTGCACTGGAAACAGTGGGCAGGCAGGCAGGCAGTCTGGGGGAGGGGAGCTATCATGGTTAACCATCCTGAAGATATCACTGACATTTCTTAAGGTGTTTTCCAGGACGTTTAGATGAAATGTGTGGCGGGGGGACAGCATCTGGGAAAAAGTTTTTTTTTTGTTTTGTTTTTTTTTATTAAATGCAGTTATCTTTGAAGCTGTTGATTTTACTGTTAATGTGAAAATAAAGTTGAACAAAAATCTCCATTTTTACTCAGCTGACTTTGTAACATGCAGGATCAGCTTACTTTGCCTCATGGGCAACACTTGCTGATTTACCAAAGCCGGGATGAGAAGGTGCTGCCAATCTCACAGAGACTTCAAGATGAAAGGGATGAACATGTTCATTCCCAAGAGCTGTTGACAGCAGAACTGACTTCCAGGTCAGGATGGGTAAGGATCATCCACAGGCTTCAGACCTTTGCGGTAACCATTAGGAAAACAGCTGGTCCTAGGCTCTCCTTCCACCCACCCTCCTCTCCTGTCACTCATCTCGCTTAGCAAGAGCTGAGTCAACTACATGAAATAGACACTCCCCTTACTGCCAACCACAATTCCAGACGATTTACTGTTGTCTCAAGCTTACACCATCAATGGGAGCTTTGACGGCCTTGGATGATTGTAGGGTGACGGCGAGAGCCTACGTGAGGGATTTCTCAGGACATCTGTTTGTGAGAAATCCTCAAATCTCTCTGTTGGTGGTATTTTCTTGGCCGCACATTGAACCTGAGAGAGTGACAATGAGAAGTCTGATCATGCAGGCTCATGCGGGGTCTCAGGTGGCACAATGGATCTGGAACAGCGAGAAACGTCAAGCAAGACATGTAGGAGGAATGGGAAGGGGAGACCACCAATTGCAAAGCAGTCAAGTGAAACATTACACATTAGCTTGGTTGCTTCACTGATTGGCCTGAAGTTGAAGCAGCCTCGAGGAGTGATTCTGTTTGGTGACCCAGCACCCTTATCAGCGAGTGTGTTTTGATCACTGATCACTCAGTGTAGCCCCTGCAGGTTCCACTTCATATAAGCCCAGCGGGGAGAATACCTGTGATGCAGAAATGCTGTTAAGACATGGTGTTAAGTGAGTGACAGTGCTGCGCTGCAGCTGTGTGGCTGGCAGGCCTGGGATGCAGAGGCAGGTGTGAGGACCAGACCACCTACAGTTTGAGCTGAGAGGACACACTGTTGAACATTCCCCTCCCCACTCCCTCATAAACACTGCAGGTGTACCAACACAGATCAGTCGGCTCCAAGTCATGTGAATTAATCCTGTCTACCTCTGCATGTCATCTTCTACATTTAGATATTTCTATTTAGCTGTCAGTACTTGACTGGTTGCCAGAATGTGAATTATTAATGAGGCACTAAAATTATTTCCAGTTACAGTGTATGGATGTAGAGCAGTGTTTGACAGCCTTTTTGGCTTGTTACCCTTTGTTCTGTGTTCATGCCATTCAAACCATAGATACGAGCAGCCGGGTGACTATCTCCAAGTTGCAATTTTGGGTCAGAGTGAATTTCAGAGTTATAGCTATGATATTTCGTACTTGGCAACAAGAATTGAAAAAGAACACTAATACAGCTGATTAGATGAATTTAAAAAGGGTCTGTACACAATTTGGCTACTTATCTGATGTGCTGGGGGTGGGGAGAGTAGTTTTTCATGTTTAAAAAGAATCAGTTTAAGAGGAATTATGAACTAAAATAAAAAATTCTTGTTTTTGAGTGTAGGAGGTTCTACATTTTGTTCTGCTCAAATTTGTAGGTAGGTGGATGGTGGCCGTATATTCTAACTTTAATAAAGTGTCTAACTACAGCCATAAAAGAGGTTAATCATGCTTTACTTCCTGTGAGGGGATATTGCATTGCAAGAGCAGATAACTATAGGAAAAACAAATGACATGTTGTCATTGGACATTTTGTATGTAAGTATGGACATTTTGTATGTATGAACATTTTGTGACATGAAGATTTGTTCATTAAAACGGTTTCCTCATTATGTTGATTAAAACATAATTTATATGAGATTATTTTTCTCTCAAAACATGGGATGTTGCTGATTAGTCACCTGTCAGCATAAGTGCAATTCTAAGAGGGACAGTTGACATCACGGTAAGAGTGAACGGGGAATGGGGAGCGAATTAACATCAGTTGATTATTCTGCCTCGTAAGTTTTAGACTCATTCATAGATGAGAAAGTCATTTGATAGTTTTTCCAGCGTAAAGCCCTGTTCTGCCCTGAAGTCGTGATTTACACAGCAAGAGGCCCCTCAGTAAACAGAGGGAGCAGACGCACAGCTCAAGGGCTCCTCATTCATCTCGTCATCCCAAGGACACTGACAGCTGGCCTTCGTGACGGGACAATGAGTCCACGAGGAACTCCAACAGAGAGACGCTGGCCAAGGGCCCTTTCTGCTGCAGAATGGGACTCTCTCTCTGAAGGGGTTAAAGTCTTAATCCTCCTCTATTCTCTATGGCATAAGGATTAGCCAGACAAAGTTAATACGCACACCTTCAGGTTAGGGACCAGAGGAAGATCCCTGCTCTGTGGCTGCTCAGCCTGTCGACTGTTTGCAAACACCATGCGGCCCTCACTGCCCTCATTGGTCATAGCTGACACACGAGGCCATTTTGGCCAGAGAGTGACCACCCCTATTTCAAAGCCTTTTATGCAGAAAGAACAGATTGTTTGACTTGTCCCTCAGTGCTTTATGCGTATGCATTTTGTCACCACTTAACCCCTCAGCTAGGTCATGATTGAGATAGAATTTGCATTCATTCACCATGAAAATATTGTAAGAGTTATGTAAATAGAGCGATTTCACAGCTCACACTGCTGACCCTCAAAAGGGGGTTTGTTTGCTGCTGCTCAGCAGTATATAAATATTCAATTGCCTGTTAGCCACGGCTGCTGCTAATCCTCAGCAAAAGTTGCTGCCAAGTTGGAACATATTTGAGGGCAGCTGGATAATAAATCATAAAGAACTCAAACACAGAAATATACCAAAAGGATTGCTGTTTACGCCTTTTGTTCTGAAGTGATGATGGTTGTGACAGCAGGCTCGTGTGACTCAAGAGTTCGGGGCAAAACCCACCATGAACTTCAGGCTCTGTAGAGACCGTCCACGCTTTGAGGCAAGCAAGATGAAAGAAGAACACTACTCACGGCACAAATCAATGGATGTAAACAATGCTGCCACATGAAGTTCTGTACAATTGCTTTTACTTTGTGAATTATGTTTTTGTTTTTTTACTTTCAAGAAGTATTTTGTTCTTGCTGCAAAAGATTTTCGGAGAGATGGTAGAGACTATTTTGCAGATTAATCCACTTATGCTTGATTTGTTTTGCAGTATATGTACTATGGTCACTATCACTGTGATATCAGTACAAGTTTAAAAGAACTATGCTTTTTTTCTCTCTGTATTACATGCACAGTATGTCCACATTTGGCTTTATATATGAAGATTTTGACGCAAAAACTCCAATCAGAGAAGCTGAAAACTATTTATGCTCTTATGCACTGAAAAGAAACTTTTTACAGTACAATAATTCACTCAAACTGTTTATTGGCTTAAGTAAGTGGATACCAGTATGTTGTGTAAGTGAAAACAGGTGTCTAGTGCTGTGGCTGGTATGGAGACACACACTGTCTACAGTGTGTCTATCTATACATATGGTGCACTTCACATATCATCTATCTGTCACTCTCATTCCATCTATTACTGCAGACTGCTGTTCACATGCTTCCTTGAAAAATAAAAGCTTTTGAAATCGTTTGATGATCTATAATCTTTACCAGAAGAACTGCACAGTAGGTATCATGGGAGATTTGCAATAGGTTTACAATAGCCAAATTTGGTTTATGGGACAAAGACAGACCACATATTCCACAGAGAAACACTGTGGCGACACTCAGAATATTGTGGCATATTTCTGTGACATTCAGAGCCATATATTGGCGCCTGTGCTCACACCACCACTGTCAATCATGCTGGACGGTCAGCGAGCAAGCATGTGTTTGCTGAAGTGTTGTCTGCCACAATAACATGTTTACACTGGTGAAAGGAAAGTCTGTTGGGCTTCTACAGAAAACAGGCTTGTGTCCTTAAAGACACTGAATGATTTGTGATTGTTGAGTATTTTCACAGAGTCAGATAATCAAATTCAGGAAGGAAATAGTTTCAAATTTTATTTATAAATAAAAAGGTTTGAATGAATGTGAATGTTGCGAGCCAGCGATGCTCTGTCCTTCATTCACTTTGTTACAAATATTTCCATATGGGAGCTGCAGTACAACTAGTCCTTCACTGTCCAATAAGCAGCTCTGCTCAAGTAGTTGAAGGTTATGTCACTCTGCTGAGGGCACCAGACGGCATGAAGAGCGAGAAGGAGTTCTGAACATACTGACACTCTGTGCAATGAGACCTGCACATGTGTAACTCTGCACTTCTGTAACACATGACTGCATCACAAACTGGCAGCCAAGCAAGAAGTCTTGAAGCAGTGATAATGGCCTTCTTCAGGTTTAGGTTAATGGTCGGACTGCCCATTGATTTATTGGAAAATTGTTCAGTGTAATTGATCAGATTACTGGAAAAAGTTTGAAAAACTAGGTAAAAGTTGAAACTGGACAAAGCCTTTAGCTCAGTCACAAGAAAAGTTCACCGCTTGATCATAACCCAACAATTCTGGTCCAAACTAATGACACAAATACAGAGACTGAAATAACTGGGCTGTTCTTTTGGCTTAAGACACTAATCAAGAGCTGCAAAGTTTCCAATCTGAGTCCAGATGGGACCTTTGTTGCATGTCAGTCCCCAGCTCTCTCCTTGGAGCTCCTGCAACCTCTCAAAGAAAGGGATAAAATGCCCCAAAAACTTTTCTTTTTTTTTTTTTTTAGATGGAAGTCATTTTGAACATCAGTGAAACCACTGGATGTTGCTTCTAGTTCAGCAGTTAAGCTAACATGCTGGCATGCAGATCTGATATAGTGCTGTTGCAAGCCTGAAACCATGCTGTATGATGTTGACTGTGTGTTTTCAGCTGCCTATGAAAGTGCCAGGCAAATTAGTCTTAGACAGATTGAACCTCATTATCAAGAACACTTTCTGGCAGGCAGTGCCATTTTCAAAATCAGCACTGCTCCTCTATAGATCACTGCATTTGTCATTTTACTAATAATTCTTCTTAAATTAGAAGTCACAAGGCAACATTTCTGACTCAAATCTGTTTATCTTAAGCAATCAAAAAGCACTAGTGTGTCTTGAAAAAAGAGGTGCGGATCAAAGCCTAGCAAACTGCTTTTCACTGGGGACACCTTTGTATATACTGTACCTTTGTTTTACATTGCCATACCATTCCCCTCCAGGTATCAGTGGAATCTGTGGAATGGCTCAATGCCTTGTTAAAGTTCTTATGAGATCCCATGAGCCTTGATCTGTAATCCCACTCAGGTAAGATGTGTCCTATTATGTCTCAGATGATATGAAGAATAGCTCCATTCATCTTGTCAATGAGAGGGATTCTGTGTAAAGCTGAGAAGTCTCTCCACTGACCAGAGTATCCATCACTAGTCATTAGGACCTGAGTGGCAAACTGACATTGCCAACATGGCTCAGGTCCAGGTGGGACTTGATTGCTGACTAGGCCAAGAAAGTTAATCCTTAGTTCTAGTGTTCTGTCTAGCTAAAGGCACAATGCAGGATATCAATAAAAGAAACTGGGGCTTTGGAGGGCCGCTTTAATCCACAGTGAAACCAAAGCGGCCTCTGTCACCGAGCCTTGTTTATTACTAAGGGGATTAAGGTATTGCTAGGTTAAGAACAACTTTGATCATGACTGCTGGCTCCTGGAACGCACAAAGGCTTGAGCATAAGCCAAGGCAACAATTACCAGCTGACAGAGGGTCATTAGACAGAGGGCTGCTGCCTAAGTTCCAGACACCTCCCCCCCCCCCCCCCCCCCCCCCACACACACCTCCAACCAACCAGGATCTTTGATAACATCAGATCCACTTCCATTCCTTCAAGCTTTGCCACAATCACACCAAACAAGGCTGCCTAATGGTAAGAACAACTCTGCCAGACTCCACTGAGATCCAGCATTCCCCACAACTAACGAAGAGGAGTGTCCCAACAGGAAGTGTCCAGGGTGGGCCAAAGTGGGAGGCTGCAAGCCTCTGGGTGGTTAAGTCTGTGGAGATCTGCTCAGATCTGGTTCAAATGTGATGGTATCTCTCTGCTGTGCTTTGCTTGATTTTTTGCTCTTATTCATTTCCCCAGGGGACAGTCAGTTGAGCCCCAACATGTAGCTAACCTTGAGGCGGTGCATGTTAGCTACAGCCACTGTAGCTTATGGCAGCTACAGTATGTGCACAGGCTCCATAGCCACAGCATGACTCCACCTATAAATCCAGCATAAGACTTTATTGTCCATGGTATCATTAATGAATTCAGAAAATTTGTTATTATTTGTTATGTTCAAATTTCCCTCTTCCTAGTTCAATGCACAACCTGATAAAAGCCCAAACCTTGTATAACATCAAAAAGTAAACATTGAAGTGATATATGCCAAAATGTTTAAAAAGAGCATAGCTACAGATAACAGAAAGTACAATGAAAGCATCGTTCCTTTTATTTTTTTTGTCCTGAACATAATCTAAAATAAGTAGTCTGTGTTGCGGAATACAAGTGATTGGCCTTGTGCCATCTATTGCTGCTTGATCTCAAGAAAGGTTCCTGAATGTCTCAGAAATGTATATCATAATGATATACACCAGATATACTCAGTATTTACCCTTCTTTCACTCCTGAATGATTTGACCACATGTATCTCATCTTAAACACAACTAAGTGGGCGGCGAATTCTGTGATTTAAGTCTGTAAAACTTTTTTTTTTTTTAATCACTTTTATTACACAGATCAAAATACTTTCAAACACATGTCTGCAGAGGAAAGCCAACAATATCACAGATAAATGAGAGCTAGCTAGTGTTTTATATTAGCTTCTCTTCAGGGGTTCTTTGCCCCAGCACCTTTGATGGCCTAATTGTTTTAATCAGTTGTAAGCTACAGTTACATGCATAATGACTTTTCTAAGGGTCACAGGTAATTCTTTGATATTGTATAAGACCTAAGTAAAAGGAATTTTAAAGTTTACTCTGTGTCCAGTAATGTGTGTGTGTGAGGCAGTCTAAATTAGAGCATGAAATCAACAGGCTGACCTTTGATCCATCTGTTCCTTTTTGCCCTCTTGACCCCAGGCCTGAGGTGAACTAGGGTTACACACCAAATGTCTGTTAGGTCAGCGCAGGGTCAATGTACCTGTAAACAGGGAAGTGGAAAGGATCACAGGGCCAAGCTTCTGTTGAGAGCCTGATAATATTTGACTTTTATTAGAGTGGTGAGGATCAGGTCACAGTTATACTGGCTCTTAATTCCTGGGTCAGGACAGTGAAAACCAAGAGGAAAAACTCTGCTATCTGGTTTAATGTTTTCAGGTCCAAGATTAGTTCATACAAAGTGGACTGGATCTTAAACTGCCACCAGCTGTGTAGAGTTCTAGACATGCTGCCAATTTTGCTTGCTAATCAACCAGCTCATAGAACATGCTTCTTCTGTTAAATATGCTTGTGTAAGATCTGTAGTCTCTCATAAATCTTTAAGTCCCCCTAACAAAGTTCCAACTCAGCAGTGTTTGTCAGTAAATAAGCAGCGCTGACATAATCAACAACACTCCCTTTGGGTCTGATTATGCCACAAAATTATTCAGTCCCTACAATGTTTTCCACTCGCTCTGGGGTTATTGCTTTCAGCTGGCCGAGCATCACTGATCCCCATCCTGAGCGCTTATAGTGTGCATATCAACAGGAAACAAATCGGCAGCAAGCAGACCCACAGTGTTTTGGTTAAACTCATGACTGTGAGATGACTGGCAGGAAAAATGTAAATAATAGCTCTATTTTTGCTTGGGTCTTCCACAGAAGCCACAAAAGCTGACAGTTTGACAAAATTGGAGGTAAATAAAGAAAGTGCTTTGTGACAGCAATTTATCAGCAACTGCATGAGTAAACATCTTGCAATATGTGTCATGTCTGGGGAAAGATAGGGGATTTTGGGTGTGATAGATTGACTTTAGATTGGCTTTAGGCACTTTGTCTATGCTTTAAACAAAGTGTCTGTTGGATCATTGAACAGCATCTGAAACAATGCCAGATTTGAACTACTTTTTCAAACTTTCCTTTCTGACACTTTTTGTGTGTACAACTGAGCACGACGGCATGAATGCCTCTGAGGAGAGACGGTTAGAAAGTGTCTGTTTGTACCATCAAGCTCATTTTGCCCCTCTCTATTTGGATCCACCTTAAAGTGTGTTCTTTTGGGACAAAGAGAAACACTATGAGCTACAATGTCTCAAGTATACCCTGACATTTTGAGTAGCATTGTGACTCCACTGAGTCAACTGACAATGAGAAACCTCAAGTCCAACAGCATGAACTTTGATGCATACTCTCAATCAGGGGTAACTGATTAATTCTATTCCTACTTCATTCTATTTACCCGTGGTTTGTTAAATTTTCTTCAAAGGCAAAAAATGAAAGAAAAGATACAGCAGCTCCAACAGGTACCCACGGTCACTGACAGCATGCTATCACATTTAAATCATCAGCTAAAAATGAATTAAATATGAGTCATTGCTCTCAGGTATACTTTCAGGTTTCATCTCTCAGAAAAAAAAGATCCTTAAGGGGATAAGAATACATCCAGCATTAATGTCAGGTTTACAGTGCTAACAGAAGTAATGTGACTTTTAAGAGAGTTCATGAAAACACATTACAAGACGTTTTTTTTCCCCCAGGGCATGAACTTTATTCATGCAGAAAAAAGGAAAGATGAAGAAATAATTGAAGTCCTTGGCTCTGAGTACACAGCCACGTCTACTGCCCTCTAATTCAATCTGTCTATATTTGGTCAACAATGCCATCTGATTGCCATCTCTGTCATTCCCCACTACTGCATCTCACAAGCTCCTCCATCTGCCATAGACACCATCACGTGGACAGAACTTGAATCAGTGAGTACAGAGGCATTTTCTTGCTGAACCAAAAACAGTTTGCAAGCCTTTACAAACATGCCATATATAATTGCATTTTGAGTATCCTGAGAGCTGCTCTCGAACTCTGATGCCTTTTACACTGGCCAAAGAAAAACACCAATTTACCTTCAATCGCTCCGGGCTGATTTTAGAACCATGGGCGATATTGTGTCAAGGCTTTTGGGAATGTTATCACAAACACAGTAAGCTAAGTTTATAAAATCTCTGCTATCCCCAGATTATTCTTGAACTCTCAATTACCTGTGACGCTGAGATAGGTCGCATGACACACATTGCTGGCCTTTCTTTCATTGTTATTCCAGATTAGAGAGAGATTTCATTCATATTTCTGTAATTCATTACTTTTGACTATAAATGGCAGGCAAAGTTCCCATCCAGATTTTCATTTGAGATTCAGTGCAGTGCTCATGTGATCTGAATCCAAAATCAACTCCAAAATAAACCTTCTTTTGAGAAGTGTCTGAAGCTACAGTAAATTCTGCTGCCTACAGACATCTTACTCTAGGCTGAAATATTCTTTGTGTTTGCTGCAGTGATGATTATAAATAATTCTTTTCAAAACTGGGGATTTCTCTTTCACACTTCACCACCCTCTCTCTCTCTCCCCCTCACTCTCTCTTTTGGCAGATGTGCAAAGTAAAAGTGTAGCATATCATTAGATCAGCAGTGGTTCCAAGGCCTCTGCCCCCATGGCATGTTCAGGCGTTACAGCGAGACTTCACTCTTATCGGAAACAACGCTGCATTCCACTGCAGGGCAGATGGAGTCACATTTTTCAAGTCTCTATCGACAAGATTTACTATTGCGCCCACTATCTCTGTGATTTGTAGGTACAACCCACTCTGAAATTCTCCCAGTCTCCCTCTGGCACAATGCAAGGCTGAAATATGTCGAGGAATATGCTTAGTGTTCACTTTTGCACTTCCCTGTCAGTGAGAACATATTAGTCTGTGTTAATCTGTCTCTTAAAGACTGACAGGGTCAGAGTTATTGACTTCCCTTCAAGTTTTTCTGTTTTGCCTCATTAGACTCATGAACACAATAATAGATTTTTTTGTGTGGACCATGACATATATTCATTTCTTGATCTTTTTAGAGTAAAAAAACAAATTTGTTAGAGTAACTATATTTTCTAAGTGTAATACAGCGCTGGTACATCTTTTCCATGACCAGATCTTTTAACTGTTTTCAGCATGAAACAACAGCAGTGTGGTACAAATATCTAATTTCACTCATTAATTTCACTCATTTAGTAGCAAACTGTCTTGACCTTTGAGTGAACATAAAATGGAAATCACTAGCTGTGATGCACCGTCCACCTTTACCTAACCCTCCTCTGTCGCATTATAAACTGCTCCACAAAAGTTGTGAGTGAATTTTTTTGTCCGGTTAGTGAGAGAGATGAGTTGCTTGCTACCTGGAAGGAAGCAGCTAATTAACTTGTTTCCTCAGAGGTCAATATCCCCTCTAGAGTGAAACTATTTACTGAATGAAATGTGCAATCCTTAGAACAAAATGCCAAGGAAGACTCTATGACAATATAGAGACAAGATAAAGTAGATGACTGACCAGCACTAGCACATCTCAGGTGGCTGCTGTGGTAGCAGTCAGCTTGCCAGCTGCAGTTCATTAAGTTGTCCTATGAATAACTACTATTTTGCCAAGCTTGTGGAAGCAAATATTTAATAACAAGATGCATGGATGACTTGTGACCAGACATTCAATACTGACTGTGTGGCTGCATTAAGGTCTTTAATTGGAGTAAACTTAACTCAATTATCAGACCCAAGTTCTCGTCTGTCTATACCCTTGTCATGTGTAGTCTGGTTTCATTGGGTGTTTTGAGTATGCATGTGCCACAGATCACAGACTGAGCCTGAATGCACCATCAGTGTCTTTGGATAGAGTGGAAGGGCAGTTGTTGAATCACTGTGATGAACAACATTTGGGCAGCGAACAGGCTCTTCCTCTGTCTTAACTTTACCCACCACCAAAATACAGAAGCTTCAGTATTTACAGAGTGCTTGGCGAGGTTGTTGCTGCAGCCCGATTACAACCCATGAGTTAAGGAGCATGAGGATTACAAAGAACTGACAGAATGGCCGTCTTCCTGCATTAAATTAAATCCCCCTTTCTGTCTCTCTTTGAATCCACAGACAGCCAAGTTTGTGCTGCCAGGGGCAGGGCACCATACCAGTGTGCTGTAATCTGTTTAACCTACATGAAAGTGTTGCAGCTGAATAGAAAAGATGACCCCTTATTACTGGTCACCATATCCTTCACCAAAATCATTTGAATTTAAGCTCAGAGTTAAATGAATCCCTGGTCCACAAAGATAAGACTTTCTCCACAGGAGGCCTTTTTAAGACCTTTTCTCTTTGTGGGTTTGGTGATAAAAATTTAATGGAATATAACTGTAAAGCCAGATTAGCTTTTCTGAGAATATACACCACTGGAGACAAGATGCATTTTTTTGAAGTTTGTGTGTACATTCTGGCAAGAAGTATTTTGCTCCCAAGGTTAGACAAACATTTAATTATCCCAACATCTGTGTGGGTTCTGAATTCTGGGAATACTTCACAACTTCCATGTAGTCATTTATGAAAAGTAATTTGGATTTTCTTATGCTCGTTAAATGACTGTCACTGGAAACCAGTGATAATGTATAAGAGTCAAAGGAAGTTTTCTCATTTGCTATGCCCTGGAGATAAATGCATGAGGTTGAATTTAATAAATTCATAATCATGCCCCCTTCATTTTAGATTACATGGAATATTCAATATAAATATGTAAAAAAAAAAAAAAAGAAAAGAAAAGAAAAGAAAGGGAGTGGTTGTCTTTCAGCAGTAAAACCGAGAAGGTTGGATGATGTTGAATCTGATACAGGCTAATCTCTGGTAAGTCTCCCTCTTGTCATCCTCACTCTGAAGACATGAGCAGACACTGGCCAAGCACTTCAAAGCACTGGGAGGAGAACAATCACTTTCAGAATTACTGGTTTCCTTTTGGCTTATCCCCTTTGCTGAGGAATTTCTTGTATGTAAATAGCTGTTTGTGCGGATTTGATCAGTTCGGACCACACCCAAGCATCGCTCAAGCCAAACCGTCTCGTCTTACTTGCCGAAATCCCTGCAACATATCGCCAAAGGAAGAGCACAGCCTTCCTGTTGCTCTGTCAGATTCAACTGACAGACATGACCAACAGCCTTATCTCTTGGATGTGAGCAGGTTTTTGATCTCTTGATCTTTTCTCACATTTGAACCCACATCAAAAGACTTTAATCTATTCAAAGTAGGTGGAGAATATGGTATCCTGTCTTCATGTGAGCTAATCCAAGCCAGGCGGAAGCAGAAGAGAGGAATGAAGACTGATGGATGGCCTGATGTACAAACGTAGCTTGCGGTATTGCCAGACATTGAATACTGTGAAGCCTGTATACTCCAGCCCTGCTTTCAGAGCCTTTGTTTAAGAATCTGTCACTGTGCTATATTACAGCCACTTTTATGTTTGTCTTATGCCCCGAGTGTGCTTTTGTTGATTTGTGCGCATCTGAAGCTTCAATAAATATTTTCAATTCTGCAAATTTGGAGCCTTCAGTTGTCTTTACTTCACTGTGTGCTTTTCATAACTTGACTACAATTCAGTCAATCGACTATAAATGTTTATTCTTCTAGATCTATCAGAGACTGGGAAATAGTAGTGCATACACGAGCTATATCAGCAGAATGCTATCAGCTAAAATGACCACAGAGGTATAAGACTTTTCATCACTGTAAGGTTGACACAGTGTCTGGCCACTGTTAGGGATAGGGGTTAGGGTTAGGCCAAGAAATACCACATGTAAGTACAAGTTTTCACTTTTACATTTCTGTGTATGGATTAAACATCCATTAAAGGCTGAGTTTGGGTTTGGACTGCTAGTTTGCACAGCTTTGAATTTGTGAAGGTATACCAGTGCTATCTTCAGCAAAGTCAAACTATGAGGAACCCTAACCAAACATGTGTCCCTACCAAAATCTCATAAACTTCTAACTCTTAAGGCCTAAAACACTTCTTTAAAATTCTGCTCTTTCTGAACTGAGGCTTGTGCTCTCTGGGCTCTCACAGGAAAGAAAAGATGCCACTGAGCTGCCCTCTTTTATAAACTCCCCTCCTAATCAGTGGGCAGCTGTTGAGACTGAGCCACCAGGTGTGACTCATTGCACCAGTTTCCACTAATGAAGCAGCACACTCTTTTGTTTAGCTTTACCTGTTAGCACAGTGAAAAAATAAAGGGAAAGTCAGAGAGCTGTAACCAAGGATATGAAGTAAATCTCAAGATTCACACTTTAACTACCTGGATGAAATAAAAGGTTTTACTGTGTATGTTTGAGCCTGCCTAAATCACTTTGGCCTTTAATTACCCTTCTGTTTTAAAGAGCACTGCGACCTAGAACTCCACTGTTTGTAGAAACATCAACAAATGATATCATGTTTCTAAAGTTAAACATGATGGCATAAACTGTACAAAGAACCACAGCTACATTTTCATAGGATTTCTCAGCTAGTCTGCCTGACAAAACACCAGTCCTGGACTAGTTCAGTTCAGTAGACCTTAAAAATAAATGAAACTGACAATGAGTGCTTGTGGGTTGTCAACATGATAGAATTGTTCATTTTTCATAGCACTTAGTCTGTGATTTCACACCTCCAGCGGTGCAGTGATTAACGGTGCAGTACTGTGTCTATTTTGACCAGTCTGTCACACACTGTGTTTTAGCTTGTTCAACAGTCACTCAAGGTGACATTACAAGCATTTAATCACAAGCTTCTACACTCACGACCCAGACTTTTACCCCAAACCATCACTGATAGCTAACCAAAGCTTGACAGCATTAAACACTTATGTTAATTGAAAATCTGGATGTTAATTTGTGCAGTGAACATGTGTGTTAAAAAAGTTTTGTGTGTCATATATGTGATACATATTTGTGTCTTTCTAGGGTGATTAACAGACAAAGCCATCAAAATCACCAAGCAGAAGAATGGCTTTTGTTGTAACCTTTAGGCTTGGCAGCATTATTAGCACAAAAAACAAAAAGAAAAGGCCCTGGAACAAATGGGATGCTTCATCTGTGGAGGATTAACTGTTCATTAGTCACAAAAGCAACGTGCAGACCACAGGATAACCTTCAGGCAAGTACAAATGACATAATCTGTGGTGAGATCTCAGAAAACAAGTGTTTGTTCATTCTCTCCAGCTGTCCAACAAACTTTGCTTTAACAGAATTTCTAGAGTTGGCTTTGAACCTGAAAATCTTGTTTTCATAAAAACAGGCACGTAATTGTTGAGGGACTGTTTTGATCTAAACGTACACTTGTTGTGAATGTAGCTTTTCTTATCAGACCTAATTATACACAACTACAATAACTTAGTGCTAAAGTTGTCCATGCCCTGAGCTTATGGTTGGCCACAAAACATCTCACTTAAAAATCCTCCTCGGGTCTTCCTTGGCTAGTAGTGGAAGACAACAGAGAACAAATGCCCTGCAGCCATGAAAAAAAAAGAAAAAGGGTACAAAAGCAATCCCTTTCAGTTGTTTAAACTTGAACTCCAGCAGACTGATGGGAGGTAGATTTTGGGGTCACTGATGCCAGAGTGATTCCTTTCTATGCAGTGCCTCCCAGCGCACATCAAAGATCTTCAGCATGAGCAGATAGCTGGTCAACCTGGTGAGCAAAAACAGCTGGGTCCGAGCAAAACAAAGATGATATAAGCGGCTTCCTCCTCAGTGGCGGCACCAGAGCAGTCAACAATGATAAGCCCCAGCTCATATTGTGTTTGAAGCAAAGTATCCCCCCACCACCACCTCAAACACCACAAAAACCAGACAATTTAGAGACCCATGTAATGCAAGAGGAAATATAAACTGTGATCTCTTGAACCCTGTCAGAAGAAAAGGTCTGGCTTTTGTCTCTACAACCATTTTGAGGAAGTAGTGGGAGTGACTTTAACTTGCAGAGACTGTGATCAGTGAAACCATTCAAACATGCCTCAATGTCAGCACGGGAGAATGAGGGAAGTATAAAGGAGTGACACAGGATAGGATTTGACTTAAAAATGATGTACATGTGAAAAGATTCATCGCTTGAGTAAAAAGTCTGACAAATTTTAGAATCATGTCACAATGAAAAAGTCATGCAGTGTCAATGAAAGACAACAATACTCTGCTCCTGAAACAAACCCAGTTCTTTACATTTTCCATGTTACTTCACCACACCTACAGATGTAACACAAACTCACACATTCAGTTGTAAAAACTTCCTTTTCCACTTTTTCGAAGACAAACATTCAAAACTAGGACACGTTTGACTACAATGAAAATCAGACAGAACAGTAAGATACTGACAGACACAGCAGCCAAATGAAGATCTCGAAAGACTCACACTGCGAAAAGCAGGACAGACTGTGGTGACTGTGACTGCAGACCTTACATATGGGCAGAAAATCTTTTTTTCTGTCCATATGTAAGAGGAAATTTTCCTGGATAGTACCCAAGTTGGAGGTAAACATTTTCATGGGATGCACAATTTCCCGTTGGATTTATCTAACAGTGCTCCAGGCCTCAATGATACGGGGCATGCAAGGATCTGACTTCCGAGGCGTCTAGGAACAAAAGTTCTTATTTCTGAAGTTTTGGTAGCACACACAAGATATTTATTTTCCTAAAAATGAAGAATCTATGTTACCCTGTTCCCCTAAAGTCTAAAGCTTTGGTTATAGTGACCAGAATTCAAAGGAAATAACCTTAATGTCTAAAGCATTTGGCTTTTCAAATAATCCAAACAAAAATACAAGTTTAATGAGATAGAGCTGTGTGAGGGATTATGCAGCATTATGTAAATGAAGGGGCTAATGTGATTATTGTGTGCACATGCTGTATGCTGATGAGATTACTTTTGGTGTTGAATATTGAATGAGGTTAATTCTCTTACACTATGTAAATGTACATAGGTGTGTCAGTTAACTTGTGACCTGAGTCTGCACCTGTAGCCTCTTGATTAATAATTAATTTAAAAAGCACCTTTTCCTGTCTTTAATCATTCACTGTGGTCAAACCTAGTTGGAAATTGGTATTTGGAGTCAGAGCCTTCTTTTTTGATTTATACTAAGACAAACAAAAGTAATAGTCCTGTCACTTAGTTACCTGTCTGTCAGTCATTCAGACAGCCAGAGAGCGTAATGGGAGGTTTTGATATTGCAGATAGTGGTATCCAGTTACACCTCAATGTGGTACAGCTAAATTAATTTAATAAAGTGACTGCAGTTGCTCAAGGATACCTATAGATGTGGATATAAGGAGATGGAGATCAAACTACCGGCTTTGCAAATACTGGGCAAACTACTCAACCACCACACCTTGTGGGTGTCGTTCCTAATGGAAGCTTGGTGACATAGTGACTATGTGTGGGGCATATTGTTTAAGCCATTGGCTGATGAACAAATAGGGAACACTTACTATGTTGACAAGTTACCAAGCTGGTAACATGCTAGCACTAACCAGACACTATTCTGCCAGGCTAGTTGGTTAGCTTGGTTGCTAACTAGACAATATGATACAGGGACATGTTTAAAGCTTTTTGTTCTTCTGCAGAGAAGGTTAAAAATTGGATGGTATAACACACATGTTAAATGGCTTCCATTTTTTCAACCCTTTGGCTCTCAGATCCCCCAGATGTCAGCACTGCCAAGAGGATTTGCAAGTCAGCCCCACAAACTTGCCTGTCAAAGTTCACCAGCTTTGCACAAAAGCTCCCAGTGGATTTATTTATTCATATTTACTGTTCTACTGCAATGAATTGATTTTGGTCCATTATAAATGTTGGTGTGACTGGGCCCAGGCTTTTGTCCCTGCAGTTCAAAGTACCAGCACTTGGCTCAGGGTGACATCACTATATCCCAGATTACATTGACTTTGGAGAGTAGGAGGGGCCACACAGATCCCCTCATCCCTCGAGGCCATCCAGAGCCACTGCCACGTCTGGTGAAAGTGTGAGTCAAGGATCTCACAGCCAGGCTGTTACGCCTCCATCTGGGCCCCTGAATTAAACATCAGCTAGGCAGACGGGCTCCCTGCCTCAAAGCTTTAGGGACCAGGAACTGAGGCCAATTAACCCATGCCCGGTCCATTCAGACCTTACTTTGTAGCCAATTAAAAGGGCATATTACAGAAGGGGATCAAAAGGGATGAGAGAACGGTTGGGTTTGATTTGACAACAGGCACACAGGGTACTGTTTGCATAAAATCATAGAGACTGAAAAGAACACTTTGTCTCTGGCCATGATTGCAGCCATCATATACTAAGTAAAGACATTAAAAATGCTGTGGATAATCATTAATAATAGTAACAATATATCTGGGTCTACTTGAACTTTGTTTCCCTAAAAATTCCAAGAGCACCAACAATTAATTTGAGAATAACTGAGCCTTTTTTGTTGAGCAGCGGAATACTGAACTTAGAAAATCTTGTCTTGACACCAAACACCATGTCACATCATGTCACTGTAATCAGACACTAGTTTGGCTTCCCTGTAGCTCAGTTCCTCTTCTCTAACTCTGACATTTGTCTAGTGTGAGGAAATACTGCCTCAGAGAAAAGGACACAAAACACAGTGAATGACAAAAGCAGAAGTGAAAAGAATAAGGACAGTTGTTTTCTTCTACCATTGAACCAGATGTAACCTTCTGTAGCATAGTTATATTGCACAATAATACAGCAAATCATGTCATCAAATAAGCCTTATTATTTATTTTCCTGGAGATAAAGAAATAAAGAGATGAACTTTTATTGTGGAGCTGTGAGGTGTAAAGGTGGCAGTTTCACTAGATGACTGGGAAAGAAAATCTGGACATTACATTATGCAGACACTATCTGATTTAGTTTTCATGGAGCAGTATCCCCAAATAATATGTCTAGGATTTATCTTCATGCTGTGCAGGCTGTAAGTATTAGGACAGTGATATGCTTTCCATTGTTTTGGCTCTACTCCAGCACATTGGATTTGATATGAAACACTTGCCATGAGGTTAAAGTGCTGACTTTTAACTTTGTGGATGTTCATGTTGATGTTGAATGATCAGTGCAGGACTTTTTACCTTTGTTGGGAGGGGAGTGAGGTATTCTATCTGAAAATGGATACAGTTCTGACATGGTCTATTAGATGTGAATACAAACACCCTTAAGGCAAAAGTCAGCGCTTTGACCTCATAGTCTTATCACGGTCTTCTAATAACTGCAATTTGCTGACTCACAGAAGGAAGATAAATCTGTCCTAATACATCCAGACTGCATTGTAAGTAAAACATTTTGTGCTGTATTTAATGATCATTGTAATCATAACTGGCAGTGATTTATTATTGAAAGGTGTTTGTGGGAGTTTCACAGGTATACAATTAATAGGAACCAGATGGATCATTATATAAAAACCTATACTGTGAAAAAAAATCTGATAGAAATTCTCATTTTCCCAAAGCATTAATCTTTTGCTAGTGGTGCTGACACAACTGCAGTGGGTGCTGAAGCTGAGAATGTAAAAAGCTGGATCATGAAACCCAGCTGAGAACCTCCAATGCATTTCTGTGTAAGTTTTTGTTGCCAGGTACTGCAAGATGGTACTGGTATTGCAGACATTGATCAAAAAGGTGCAGAGTTGGGAATAGGCACCTTCTTTGGCTCATGTCAGCTATGATATAAAACATGAGCATACCATATGTCTGCTCACCTCTTTTTAAACCCATATCTGTGAACCTGCTGCTTTCAACTCAGCACACACACACACACACAAGCACAGTACACACATGTTCCTATTTGAGCTGGCAGGGAAAATTCTTGAAGATATAATCTTTACAACGTTTGTAACTAGGAATTCATTGCATTGAGTTCTCAGTACGCCCCCTTCGAAAAGCTAACATTTTACAATCTATTCCCTCAGGGTAGGAAAAAGTGTAATGATGGTGAAACTAAAAGAAACAGGTGTTCTTCTTGCTATGCATCTCTTTGAAGGTGTTGAGAGTTACAGAAAGATTGTGAATCACTGCTAATTGCATGAAATTATAGTTTCAGGGTGCAAAATGAACTCATTCTAGTGTCGCATGAGCCAACAAAATCACGGTAGTACCTTGAAGGATTGTAGATGACATGAATTATGGAATGATGTTAACTGAACAATGACTGGTTTACTGGAAATGTTGTAGGAGTTGTTTGGGGTACATTCAAAAGCAAATTGTTTTTTAACGACATGAAAAAATGCCAACTCACTTTCAGATCCACCAAATTAAAAACCTGGAAAAAACCTGAAATTTGCTAAAGCCATGTGCTTTCTGGATTAAAACCATTAAGCCAAATGAAGTCAGAATATGACTGAGTTTGGCTGGTGCCTCTGTTATTGTTTGTCAAACATAAAAGACTGTTGTGCGGTTTTCCTTATAACAGCTCTTCTCTGGAGAGAAGATTTATTGAAATAATATAATTTTATTTTTAATTGACAGCATAGCCACCATCTCTAATTGCAAAATATGAATACTCTACAGCTCAGCTGCTCAACTGAAGTCGCCAAACAAAAACATCTACAACAGATATGCACATGAGGTGGTGGCCTTTCATTATTCAGTTGCTTTATCAGAAAGGCAGCTGTGACTAAACCAATTTAGAGTGGACAAATAATAGTCATTTGTATTCTTTGACAGACAAAAACCAATAACCTGGATAAATAATGGAAAAGCCAACAGGGAAATAACTGAATGATAATAAATCTTGGAATTTCTTTCATATTATTTCTGTAACTTAATATACAGTACTGTGTATATTAAATTGCTGTATGTATTAAATTGTGTATTGTTGGCTGTGTTCTGTTTACAGGCGTTATAACCTGACTGGGTTATTCATATAATGAATGTCATATAAATGTTCAAATTTATATTTATTCAAAGTATGTGAAAGGTCTGAGGTGTTCACCTTTTGCAGTTTGCCGTAAGCCAAGATTTTAAATAAGCACAGACTAAAGTAATGCATAAAGGATGAGTCAAGGCACATACTGTGTAGCATTTCAAGAATTAAAACTGCATTAAATAAATTTGCAACCACTAGAGAAGCAACAGTTGCCTCCTTAAATACCCAGCAGGATACAGAGCAACATGAGTATCCCACCGGAGCCATGTGTCTGGCCACCTGACAAATCTCCAACCTTGACTCTTTTCTGGCTTTGTTTCGTTGTTCTTGTTCAGCTCACATTTAAATCACCAACTACTGAGAAAAATATCTGCTACTCGACTTACTTCAACAACCACTCGGTCACTCTGGCTCTATTTCAGCCTGGACATGCAGTACGCACGCAGCTTGTTTGAGCTTGTTCTCTGGATGTAAATGCTTGGTGGAAATACTGGTGACATTTTCATATTACTCTGTCTTTTGATTCAATATCAAATGTATCACTATAAGTATCAGTTCCAGCCTGATGGCGTGGGTTTCAGTTGATAGCCCTCAGTAACTGGGCAAGAAAATACAGTCAACAGATGGATCTCTACCACTGTGGTGGATAGGTTTGCCAAGAGTTAGAGAGTTTGACTGGCAGGCAGAGTTTTGAGTGACATGTGCCAGCCAGTGCCTTATCTTGAAAGAACCACAAAGACTGTCTAACCTGATTTCTGTGGTCTGAGGTCTGGCCAGATTCCTGATGCTGATACTTTAGAACTTTTACTTAAGCAACATTTTGAATGCAATACTTGTGAGTATTTCTGCACTGTGGTACTATGACTTTTACTTATCAAGTAAAATATCTGCTTATTTCATCCACTACTAGTGTCACTTGTGTAATGGACTGCAATAATTATGGCTACATAATACGGCTGTCACTTTAAATTTTAAATTTAAACATTCATTTGAATGTAGGGTAAAAGGTTAATATTCAAACTGTAATGACGTATATTGAATTGTCCGAGAAAGTTTGTCTTGTGATGCAGCCTCTTTCTAAAAAAAGAAACTAATTTCACATGGTTTTTAGTTGTTTGTTCAGCAATATTTGACCATGGTTGTTTTTCCATGAGGTCATGCTCGGAAATGTTGCACTGAATTTTATAAATTAGCCACACATTTCTAAATATGTATTCCTCTGACTTACTCACAGGGGTGGACAATATTAGTTTCCACATGACTTTGATTGACTAAGATTTTTGTCATCTTTTGAGAACTGAAACTAGACTCTTGACTACTGGAATTTCCTTCCTACTGAAGATTCACTTCCCTTTAAGGGCTTGAAGTTTGTTATTTAGGTGCCAGTTACATTCTGCGTTGCAAATGTAAGGACGCATCTTTACAGGACTGCCTCTCTATCACGGCTTGAATAGATTAGACGAAGGATAATTAAACATAGCTTCCATTTTTTATATTTATTATTTTTTGAGAAAGGAACATTTGGAAAGGTTACCCCGGTCTCTCCTGGTTTATCATGGCGTGTTTCGCTGCCACACTTGGTGCCATCCTTCTGTCTGGCTTCGTCAACAACTCAGCAGCAAACAAGGACACCTGTGACCTCTATGCTAGAGCTGGACAGAGTCTTACTCTTCCTTTTGTCTATGACGGACTGGTAAACCCACATGTGCTGAAATGGACTCACAATAACACAATCATTTTTTACAGAGCGCATGGCAAAGTGTCTGTTGGAAAGCCAGAAGACATTTCTGCAACTGGATCTCTTTTGTTGAAGAACCTCCTATTCTCAAGTGCTGGGGTTTACAAAGCAGATGTGCAGCATCCAAATGGTACTTTCATTAAAACATGGACTGGTCGTGTCTGTATGATGGAGAAGGTATCAAAACCTCAACTCACCTATGTCTGTGACTTCAAGTCTAGCGCTGTTAATCTGAATTGCAACATACCCAAACCTCAGGGTTTGTCGTTCTCATGGACACTTGATGAAAAGACATTAACAAGCGAAACAAAGCAAACACTGAGCATATCACTGGCACAGTTAAAGGGGGAGAGGAGCTTCACATGTAGTGTGGCAAACAAAGTCAGCACAGAGAAGAGTATCACTGTTCGTCCAATCTGTAAAAGTCCATCGCCATCACCACCGCCTTTGTTATGTTTTACATCCAAAACTGTTGTGGCAATGGGAGCAGGAGGAGTAAGTGTGATTCTGCTTTTGCTCATTATTATCTTCATATTATGTTGCTGCTGCAGACGCAACAAAACCCAAATGAGAGAAAAGGGGGAACTCAGAATGCTTTCTCTAAACAAGCGAGAGCCTGTCTCCATCAGCCCAGAATATGAGACCATGCACCCGACAGAGGACTCTCCTCCCCCGAGCCCTAAGCCTTCACTAAGAGCTGGTTATCAGAATCTTTCTCAGCCTGAAGCTCAGACTGAAAACAGGCCTCTACAGCTATCCACAGGTGCTGAGGGACAACAACCTTCACCTGTACCAAAGCCGAGGACAAAGACTCCCCTGACATCAAACATCTGAATGTGCCTTCCTCCAGAAACTTTCAGGGACTAAGATGAACAGATAATCGTGGCTTGATAAGATACAACTGAACCAAAATGAAGAAAACAACTTAAATCCACAATTTTAACCTACATGTTCTTTACCACTGTAACAATTATACATATATAGAACATTGACAGTGGAACTATCTGTGTCTAGGATTAATGAGCTAAATCACGATGTGCTGAGGGCCTGAGAGGGAGAACCTGAGGCAGCAAAATCTTTATTTTCTTAAGTAACTTTAAATGTGATATCACGTCTTACCTAAGCTGAAGTTTTGTCTTTAATGTTTTATAGTCAGCCTTTGAGATTATAGGTTTGTGGGGAGCATAAAGGGGGTGTTGCCTGATCCCTGATACAGTTTATGATACAAGAAACTATGCTGAATGAATGGATGGATAAAATAGTTGGTGTAGTAGATTCAAGAATAAGGCCCATGATATTGTATATTTTTCTTAAAGTCAATAAATCCCCAAACCAGCAAAGTATTATTCTTTCTTACTTTCCAACTTCCACAACCCTGTCTGTGGCACTCAGCCCCAAGCTCAGTGGTCACATACATAAACTTTAATCTTTAAAAAAGGCTATATAATTCACTAAAACAGCAGGGAACTGTAGTTTTTAGCTAACATAACTCAAACAAGAGTAAATTGTGTATTTATTGGGGACCATTTTCAGTGACAACACTTCAGACTGCAGGACTGTGAATGTGTGACAGACTTAACATAAACATGCGGTGGCTGTGCTCGTGGTAATGGAGAAACATGTCACACAGCGCATACAGTGTGGCTTATTTAAGTGTTTATAATAGTTTCTGAACCACGGTGGAACTCACAGCAGGAGAAGTTCAATTAGCATCTGGATACACAGGCAATGCTTGTTAGCAGCTTCAGTTAATTCTTGGTTTTGGTCTTTCCATGGAATTTGACAGTAGCAAAAGTAGAGAATGTCACCAGACTAAGGCTATCATTTAACTTTGTTTTTGTAAAGATTAACTGGTACTGGTATGAGAACTAAAGTATTAGAGCAAAGAGAAGACAGACGTCTGAAAAACCATAAACATGAATACGTCTGAAAATGTAAACATGTCTTTATCCCTGCTATCTGAGATACTTTACCCAGTAACCTTTCAAGATTAACGGTTGTGTTTTCTGTAATATAATCACACTGTATTTTTATGCATATGGTTTGGAATAAATAAAGTTGTCAAGAATGATCTTTATATCTTGTGTTTGTATTGAAAACTACATTAAGCAGCTTATCTGTGTCAAACACAGCCCTTTGTTCCAGCTTCTTACATGTCAGCATTCTTGCACTTATTAAAATTTGCTTGCTTGCAAGAAGTTATTAAAGGGGAAAAAAAATCAATAGAAGAATGGATTAGCCAAGGCAAATATCTGTTATCTCCAATGGGTAAATGGTAATCCACACATGAAAGTGTTTGCTGTCTCGCCTAATGCTGTGTGACAGCCACATAATGGAATCCCCCTGAGCGTCATCGCCTAAAACTTACAAGCCAATGTCATCTTTTGTCAGGCCCTGCTCCACTCCTGCTCTCTTTACATGGCTGAAATTTCAGTCCAGCCGGCAGGGATTTGGCAGTAAAGCTGGTATCTGCTCCTGGAACAATGCCATTTGTCTTTCTTGAGAAACACTGAGACTTGGCTGGCAACATGCCACGTCACTACCCCTCACCAGCTAAAAATGTACATGATATACATAGACAGACAGAGCACATGCACATACATAGTCATACTGTACTCTCACACACAGTTCGCCTACACACACACAAGGAAGTGCATTTCATGATACCACTTAATGAAACACATCTCATATGCCTTTGCCAGAAGTGCCCTGGAAATGGAAGGGAAATACTTCTGAAATGTGTTTAATCAGTGGCTCTTGGAGTCTAGAGGATATACCCTTTTGATCTCAGAGTGTGTGTGTCCAGGAAAAGGGTCAATTACCCATGGAAAGTATTTATACTCATGTCAGATCATTCTTATTACAGTTCTCCAGTTGTCATGGGCTGCCAAGTCTGGGGAAAGTACAAACCAAATCAGAAAATCAGAGGTCAGCCAGCGCAGTGGCCTTTTTCATCAGATTTGTCTGAAAATACAGAGATGATTATGACCTATTAGCATTCTTGAGCCAACTTAGCACTCTTTGACCTCAGTCCTTTTTCTGAGACTGAAAGCATACAAAGCAGTGAGTTAGCTAAAGCTACAATCTTCCAATCAGTTCCCAATTTATTGAAAAAGCAATATGGCCAATTACTCTTGAAAATCAAACAGAGATATTATGACTTGGAAAACCATGTTGTTTGAAGTAATCGCCTTTAAAAGTTATTCCATGTGGAAAATTAGGAGAGAGCTTTGGTTGTGTGGTCTTGTAGAACACATCATAAGGCTGTATTAAAATGGTGTTAAGTCTCTTTTCAAGTGTCTCATTAAGCATCAAATTCACAGTATCTGTCACTACACCAGTCCTGCTTATTTTTTCTCCTCCATCTGTACACCTCACACGGTTTTTCACACACTTTTTTCATACGGCACATGCAATTTGTGGACTGGCTCTGCACAGTCTGCGGCTGTCTGCAACACACCAAATCAATTTCACAAATTTGCTGAGGAATCAGGCTGCACTGATTTTTAATGGAGGCAGAATTCTTTCCAGACCTCAGCAAGATTTAGCACCTCGCAGACACTGGATGTCTGGGGCCAATGCTCCGAGCACACAAGTCATCTAACATTTGAGTGACTCTAATCTGACTTGTGTCTTTGAAGGGAAATTTGAATTTCCACCTGACCACAAATTCAGCCATGTTATGTGGAACTCCTTGATTAGGTTGCACCAGTTTGTGTGTAAAGTCTCTACTAAGTTTGTAGCAATAACTAGTTAGTGGTTTGCTAAATTGGGTTGACACATCAAAACTATGGACTGTCTTAACTACTAAAGACTTTTGTTATGTGTAGGATTGTCAAATCAAAAGTAAGCAAAAGGTCACTGAAGTATCACAAACTGAAGCCAAAAAGCAACAGTTCTTTAAAGGCCAAAACATACGTAACTTCCAATCCTTTGTAAATGTCAGTCTGACTTTGTTTTCTCAGAGAAGGTAGTTTTCATTTGTGATTTTGGGCTATGTACTGCAGATAGAATTGACTTGACATAGTATACTGTTTGGAATGTGTGGGAATATTCTGATTAAGCTGACATTATCGATGCAATTTGAAACATTTTGTTTTATTTTTGTGTAATGTAACTTAAACGCTTACCAGTTTATATTATTAAGAATTAGCTTTTTAATCAAGTGTCACATCAGGTGTGTGTGTGTGTGTGACTACATCCCATTACCTCTTTTACTCTCCGTGCCAAATGGCTAACATATTAGCTAGTTAATGTTAGGTTTCTCAGTCACTTCAGTTAGCTACTCAACCATTACACCTGGCATTTACTGAACATAAACATTCAGTAACAGCTAATCTCTACATAAGAACTAGTTTGTGTGCTTCAACATGAGCCTATGTGGCAGGTTGAGTTTGGACTGACAAAGAGCTGGTGCAACTCCTTCCTGAAATAGCAGGGCCTGATTACATGAGGTGTTTTAGGCATTCATTTGATTCTGTTATTCTCAAGAGTGCATCCACAAACCACAAACAAAGGCCACAGCTTCAGTGCATGTGACCTTATAGTAAAAATAAAAGTGCCAGGAAAATACACCGAAGATAGCTGTACCTTAGAAGGGATTTTCCACGCAGTGTCCTCATCAGCAGGGCAGACACTTGGAATCATGGCAGATTAAAGCAGGGACCTTCCAATTGGAGAACCTTTGGTGTGAGTCCTTAAAGAACTTGAAAAATATTACATGTTGCTCACATACATTATCCACAGGCTGAGAATCCTCTAGGAAAGGTCACCTGACAGTTCAGATCACATAAAGTGTAAACCAAAAAGCCTGTATGACAACACATCCTGTCCTAGGAAACTTTGTGATGTATGTTTCTTTGTCATGGTTACACAAGGATAGCTTGTTGAATCTCTGTTTATAAAAGGATTTTTTTAAACCGGATTTCCCTAGCAGAGCAGTTCCTCCGTCTGTTCCTTGCACTCTTGCCAAATACTCCATTGCTGTATACTTTGACACGGTGTAGGAGACTCCTGCAGAGGCTGATTCCATGAAATCCCTGACCAATAGGCTTCTAGCATGTCTCTGATCTGCAGCCTAACAATTTTATAATTTTCTTCATGGATGACTCAGAGTTGCAAAAGCACATGTTTTCAGCAGAATGTTGTAAGAAAAATAATAGAGAATGATTTGCCCTGAAAAGTTTGATAGGTTTTTGGATTCACTTTTGTGTTCTGCTAATGCCTGTATGTTTAAAACAACAGTTGTTTAAAACCTCAGTATGTTTAAAACCTCAGTAGACCTACAAACTGAATTTGTAGGTCTACTGAGGTCATGGAGCAAAAATATAAACACTCATATCTAGCTAGGGCTCTGTGTGGTGGCCTCTCCTTTTTGAGGGACAAATTCACAGGTATCACCTTAACACCAACTTAGCAGAAACGTAATGAGAAATTGCTGGTTGAGTCTCAAATTTGGCCTCTGCAGTGGTCAGGAATGCATGTATAAATCACTTTGATACCATATCATGTGTCCAGGAAATGAGACACGGAGGTCGGTCAGGAAGAAGAGATGGACAGAATCAGTGTTCAGACCATAAAGTAAAGTAGAACAAATATTCACATAATTTCATTCTAATGCCTCGGCAGCTGCTCTGAGCCAAAGGGCCTGGCGTGTGAAAAGAGAAAAGGCTGGGAAAACAACAGCCCTTTGTCAGACTTTGACAGGAGCACTGCTGCCATTAGCAGCCAATGAAGGAATGTGACAGCATCAAGGTCTACAGATATGATACAGAACATCACTACTCTCAGCAGATATTTTAAAAAATAGGTCAGTACAGCAAAGAACCACTGTCCACTACCTCACAAGCTAGCAGTTGAGTCCTCAGATTTGTTGTTGTTGTAGAATAAGGCGAATGCTTCTTTTTTTTTAAGCTGGCAAACACCATTATCCTTTTCTAGATAACTGCCATCCTTTCTTAGTTCTCAGTTTCTCGGTTTTCTCAGTTCCTTTTTAAAGGTCAATATGTCAGTCTCCACAAGTGAAGTCTAGGCATGCACATAATGATTATTTAAAAAAAACAAACAAAAAAACAACAAACAAACAGGTTAATGCCTAGTTAGAAATTTTGTTCAAACTGCCAGATAAAAATGTGATGAAACCAACCAACCTATTCAAATAAAACTGCCTTAAACCTCTCTAAATCCTCTTTGTGTCAGTCTTCCATTCATTCCTAAGTGCATAATGATGTAACTGACATCACCTTAAACTCTATTTAAGATCCTGTCTATGGATACTCTAATTATATTCACTTTGTATTTTTTGAGCATGCACCAACTGGAAACTGTCTACTGCTGTTAAGTATCTTGTTTTAATCCCTTTGTACAAATTTAAAATGTGTTTATGCAGCCAGTTGGGCAGAAATCAGACTGTTCCCAGGTTCCCACATACAGTCATTGCAGGACTGGCTGAATAAACACATTTAAGACTGACTCATCATCCTTTATCTTACAATCAGGCTGAGATATTGGATAACAGAATCACATCAGTTTTTAAAGACAAAGTATGCACTTCCTTACTGTTTTGGTTTTACCGCTCCAATTCCCTCTCTATTTCTTCACTTACTGTGATTGTGTTTAGATCATGTGAGAGATGTTTGCAGTGGTTGAAGGACGCTCTACAGGATGGTTAATCTTGTCTGTTTGTCATCCCTCACCAGGTGTATCTCACAGCTTGTCTCCATCTTGGGCGCTGCTACAAATTCCAGGTGAAGCTCCCATACAGGGATGAGTCTAAACAAACATTCCAGGAGAATCAGCTGTAGACAAAAGAAAGGGGGTAAACTCCAGTCCACAAATTCTGTAAAGCAGGCCTATCATTTCCACCACAACCACAGCTCTGTAATAAAAATGCCTCTATCAGCCAAATTACCCATCCACAGTCTTGCACCTGATATAAATCAGATGGAAGAAAAATTCCACCTCCAGCTCTAATAAGCATCTTGTGTGCACAGACTTAATGTTCATACAGAGATCAAACATTTCTGTAACATTCTTGCAGATATAGTGTGTGTGTGTGTGTGTGTGTGTGTGTGTGTGTGTGTGTGTGTGTGTGTGTGTGTGTGTGTGTGTGTGCCAACACAAAATTACAACCTGGCACAAAAACAAAAGAAGAAAAAAAAAAAGTCTACCCCCTGCTGCTTATGATGTACATTTTGAACAATAAGACTTTTTGCTTTGACATGTAGGGAAAAAGCATTTAAGATGATCCTCCCAGATAGCTATAATACCTTTTGAGGCACACCAAGAAGAGATAATTTGGATAGTTTGAAGCCTTTGTCTTGGTCTACGGGCCTATCTCATCTCAGAGACAACGATCCCTTAAGCCTTATTGTGAGTGTGGATTCATTCAGGGATAACAGCATGTCAGTGAAGGGCCATGCAACAATAGGTCAAAATGAGAGAGGTGTAAAGGTGCGACAGAGAGCTAACAACACAAGGTTTTGCTTTGGCTATGCCGTGTCTATCTAACAAAGCATCAACACAACACTCCAATGGCCTCTCTGTGTGGCCTCGGTTTCTTCAAACATCTTTGAAAGGTACCACTGCTTTTTGCAGTGGCCTCATAGTGGAAAATTGCCTTGAAAAGTACTTTATCACCAAAGTAGATAAGAGCTTTGGAAAAAATGTGTTTGCAGGTTATTTATTGCTGCCATGGAGACAAACTGGTTGAGTGAATTGCTCAGAAAAAAGTAAACACACAAATTAAAGTTGAGCTAGGCCAACAAAAGACATTTACTACAATACCTATAAATGGGAAGTAAAAAAAATTAATTGGTATTGCATGAGACACATGCCACTGTTAATCTTTTTTATCCAGTCTTAAAAGCAGCAATAATAGGAATAACAGCAACAGAGCAGAAATAATAGGTACAAAGTATGAGCCATTTATAACAAGCCATCTTTAAAGTGTATTTTTAGCTGTCTCTGAAGTCAGGAGTGGTCACAGAGAATAAGGAAACAGAAAATAGAATAGAGATAGTAAAGCAGAATGTTAATAGATTCTAACACCCTATAGGCCAATTAAGAATAAGTACAAAACTCTCCTACAAATCAGTATGCAAAGGTTAATACTGATGCATGACTGTTTAATTAGAACACATCTAATCGTTTGTCTAACAACTCTTCTAGGCCAATTAATCTGAGTCAGATCTTGTCCTTATGGCAACTGACAGACAGTCTGGTCAAAGTGGCCTCTGATGCTGTTCTCTGTGCCAGTAAATGTGTCACAAGCAGCTGGGTAGTGTACGTTGCTGAACTGCGGTACCATATGGAGTGCTAAAACAGATTCAGAAATCCCACTGCCAGCATGGCATGTGAAAAGCTCATGAATTTCTCTTACAGGACACATCGTATTTCAAATACAGCACTAGGCAGTCCATGTGCACAATAGGAACAATGAGTTCAGGGGATAAGGCCTGAATTTGAGGTTCTTTTGAAAACAATGCAGGGATTCTTCACTGTAGAAAGCACGTACAGCTAAAAGACTGATCAGCAGTTGTCTGACATAAAAGTTAAGAATTAAAGCTGGTTATATTAGAGGTATCAGAGCAGCCACCTGCTTGATTTACTCCTTACTTACAGATCACACAGTTGCTCAAAGAAAACTAAAATCCTTCTCTTCCTTAAATGATTCCACATCTCTCCCAGGTCACACAGAACACTAAATTATTAAGGCATCAGTAGTAATCATTTCAAAATGCAGTCCATACACTCAGGAGCTGCCAGAAGCTACGGTATATACAGTACAAGTTGATTTTGGGCCTTGATCCATGTTCTACTTCTTCTGTTCATTTCATTTAATATATGACAAATTGTTACACATCTGCAGTTCAAATGCACATCATTTTAATCATTTGATTTTAATCATATGTAAAACATATCCCTTGTTGAAATTTGAGGTTTGGAGGAGAGAAGATCAAACTTTGTATAGTTCAGTCATGAAAAACTTTGATCTTCGGTTTAAGTGCTGCTCTTCCCCACTTGTCTCAAACTATTTCAGACACATAGATGTGTAAATTCATCATTCACCTAATTTCATATCTATTCTTTGCAGTGTCATGGAGGGGGTGGAAACCTATCCTGGCACACACTGGGTGAGAGGCGGGGTACACCCTGGACAGATTGCAAATCTATTACATGGGTAACACAACCATTTACACTCACCCCTATGGGAGTCTCAAAATCACCAGACCTGCATGTCTCTGACTGTGTGAGGAAATCCACAGAGAGTCAGTGAGCACATGCAAACTATATGTAAAAGAAAGGTGTAAAATACCTATGATAAGGCATTTGACTTCAAAAGCCAATTTAATCTGTCATCTTGGGGCCCTGGGCAATCTGAATCTCTGTTCTCAAAATAAATTAAGTATAAGTACATTTGATTTGGTTCTATTGTAGGCCATTGTACTGGCCTACTCAGGTGGCTTTGCCTGCGTCTGTGGAGTAGCACTACTCTCTTGCCACACTAATGGACTAGTGGTGTATGTGTGCGTGTGTGCTTGAGTGACACAATCAAACAAACAGACTCATACAAAGGCATACTCCGACACACACACGTACATACACACACACACACACACACACACACTGTCTGTAGTCCAGACAGGAAGACATGCTCAACACAAGACAGCAGCACTTAGACTGGCTCTTAATTAGAGCAGGTAGACAGAGGGGTGGAGATGTTTTGGGGGGGAGGACATTGTTGGGGTTTGAGGGCCTTTTGAAGGATGAATAGCTGGACGATAGTGGGGCTTTCTTGTGGGTTGAATATGATCACACCCTCATGCAAAGAAACAATGACTGATAATCATAACAGAAGTTATTTTCATTGAGTCCCGGTAATAGAGTGTACAACCAAATGTTTAAGTGTCAAGGAATTCCCCATTTTTCTCTCGTCCACAGATTGTATCTTCCATTGACAGAGAAGGGCTAGTCTACATGTCTCTTGGGTACAAGAAACCAGAACCTATTATTTAGTCAAGCAGAGGGAAATAGTGGCTTATGAGAGCAGAGGACCTTCAGAGAAGTGATTGATGTGAGTTAACCCTGTCAAATTCTGGGTTATGGATCAGTGCAAAATGGAACATAAATCACTTCCAAATGGTCTTACCTACCACTGTTAGATCAGACTGATATACTCTTTGCTCTCTCTGCCATCTCTGTGAATGTCGGGAGTGTCACTTTATTCAACCCTTTTACATATTTTCATACTAGCAGTAAAATTGTAGGAGTTAGTTTAGTTTTTGCTTGTTGAGGGCAACAGTGCCCTCATTAGCTCATATTAACAAAAGGCACATCCATTTTAATCATCCAATCACATATTCCAGGAAGAAATCCTAATATCTAGAAAAGCATTGAAATGGTGATAATCCTCTCTCTCTCTCTCTCTCTCTCTCTCTCTCTCTCTCTCTCTCTCTCTCTCTCTCTCTCTCTCTCTCTCTCTCTCTCTCTCTCTCTCTCTCTCTCTCTCTCTCTCTCTCTCTCTGATACCCCAAACAGGAGTAATGTGTCACATTCTGTAGCAGACTTCTGAAACACATTATCAGTTCAAAACCATGTTTATGAGCAAGTCACATAAAATTAGAAAAAGCCATGTAGTCTCAAAGTGGTATAATAATGATGTTAAGTATTATTTTTGAACAGTTAAAGACAACCAGGGTCTCATGACACCAAACAAAACATTAGGGATAAAGTTTTTTTAAGAGGTGATTTGTCCATCTTTGAGAAGGAGCTCTTTGGATGTGTTTACATCGCCTCTGGTCCCCTCCAGCAGCAAAACAAATGAGAATGGAAAAATGGACATAATCTATTCTGAGCTACCTTGACAAGAATTCCCTCATGACCGCTAACATCTTTTTCATAAGCTTTGCAAATTTTTCCACTGAACACATACAACATGTCACTTCTTTTTTGCACACAGTATGAAACCCCCAAAATGCTGAAGCCACAATACAGAAAATGTGGGATTTTTTTTTTTTTTGGATGAGGAGGATTTCATTTGCTTGTATGGTCTGTTGTCTGTGTCATCACATGACGGGGTGTGTGTGAATAACCATGTTCTACTGTATATGCCTCACAGGCCTCTTGTTACTGTGAAATGCAGGAGAACAAAGGCAACATTCTGTTAAGAGGTTTAATGTGCCCAGGTGACGTGAGCCACAACAGTGTGTAAAAATCTCCTGAAAGCTCATTTGATTGGAGTGTTAAGCTGTTAAAAATAATAAGTTCCCCCCTCCCCTTCCCTTCCCATTATCAAGAGTCCTGCCTGCTAGTTTCACACACAAAATACCGGCCACTGCTTGCAGCTATAGCCGTGTCTGGCCTTTGCCTCATTCATTCTGACTATGCTGACACGGGACAACATTTTCCAGGCTGCTTAACAGCCTTAAGTTTTACAATGGGAAAGTATGTTCTGCAATGAAAACACTGCCACTGGTCATAATGTGTGCCTTTCCTAAATGACTGTCAGCAGGCTTTTATGACTATTTCGCTTTGTTCGCTGTGAGAACCAAAGCTTTGGTTGTGTAACAAATACTACTTTAAGCTCAACAATGGCAACAAAATATGACTCAAACAATACCTTGCTGTATTGCATGGAGTCTTAACAAAAATCCTTGAGCAGATATGAAAATCCTCTAGTGAGCTTGTTCTGTTCTCTGCTCCCCTTAAAGTGCGATTCACACCAGAGTCTCACATTCACGGATCAAACAATGCAAGTCCATTTTTCACCACACAACATGTGCTTATGGGCTATTGGCACATACTTGCGGACCCCAGGGGTCCAACACCCCCTTCATACCTCCTCCAGTTGGACCATGCCTGTCTCTGACAGCATACCACCCAGCCATGTGCAATGAATAGGTGGTCAGCTTTGGACCAAGGCTGCAGTCCCCCACACATCGCATGCAGCTGTTACAAAATGGACACTTTAGACATGTAACACAATACCTAAAAATGACCTCATTCAGTCTCAGCCAGTTAAAGTCAAAGCTGACACTATTTCCTTCAAAAGCGCTGGCAGCCAGGCTGACAGCACAGTCTATAATGCCTGTGAGGCAAAGTGCCAACAGCTTCTATCCCCAAAACTACTGATAGCCCAGTTGGCAGTGGAGATAACTGTGTAATCGTGTGTGGTTTTCATGGATTTTGAAGCAGACATGGTGCATCAAAAGATGAAACTGATACTGTTCAAGGCCAACTGTTCCACTATAGGATATGTGTGTGTGTGTGCGTGCGTGTGTGCGTGCGTGCGTGCGTGCGTGCGTGCGTGCGTGCGTGTGTGAGGGGTGGGAGGGAGTCGTGCATATGTGTGAGGTATACAAGGATTTGAGTTTGCTTAAACAACCTCCTCCTACTGCAACAACTTTCAATGTGAAAATCATTTCAAGGACTGCTGAACTAGGAAACTGGATGTTTGTGTACACTGCTGTTTATACAGTAGTACATTCCTCATGCTGCTAGGAAAATACAGAAAAGGCTTGAGTAAAATATAGACCTAAAATCTCTAAAACTAGAAAGAGTACATTAAATCCACAATGTGTTGCTCATCAATTTATCACACAAACGCACACATACAAAACCAGGTGATGCAGTGAACAGCTTGCAGCACAGTGACAAAAACAAAACCTCCCAAACACCATAGAGGCTGCACATATATGACACATAGTGTACAACATAGAATACATACACTTGTAGGAATTGCTCATGAAAAAACCTAATAATTGAAAAATCTGCATCTTTGCTCCTGTGCTCACAGTTAACCTTGCTCGAGTGTCTACAAATAACATCATTAAAGTAAGCAGTGGTGTTCTAATGTTTTACCACCATCTACTGGTGAACAATAAAGGTGCCTCATAAGTTTCACAGTGAACACAGTGAATCATATTTCCACACTAGTTCAGTTCCACTGAAAGTACGTTTAAATGTTTCAGTGTAAAATTGTAAAGTATTATTTCAAAATAAATCAGCTAAATTGTAAGAATATTCACTTTTGGGACAGTTCAGCAAGAAATATGTTTTTTTTTTTACTCAAAAATCATTAGGCTTCTTCATGCAAACCACTGTTATTGTTAATAAAACTCACCCTGCAAGCCTTTTCACAGGAGACATTTTGATGCATTGCAACAGGAAAAGCACAGGTGTAAATGATATCCTGAACGATGGTTGAACTCCACTTGCTGCGTTGGTTTCAGGGTCCTAGTATCATGCCTGCTGGTTCACCATCACACTATCACGCGTTACTAGGACGTGACTAAAATGGAGCCATCGTTAATGTTACAAGTAACACCTGGGGTCTTCCCATAGTGACAAGTCTTTATGTCTGCTGGGAAAAGCACCATACTCTGAGGCGGTGTAAAAACACAGGGATGCCATGCAGTAAACATGAAAATCACAGTTCCAGTAAATACACAAACAGAGACTGTTCTCGATACAACGATTAAAGACGAAATGCAGACAAGACAATGGTTTAAAGGGCAAAGGAAAGGAAATATTTTTGTTGTTTCTTTCAGGCATTGTGTTCATTAGTCAAATGTATTTTTAACAGTAGTTTATACAGGGAAAATTTTCTAGGATTTTGAGGCAGGAAAAACAGTCTGTTGAATAAGCCTGCTGCTGTTGTTGTGCTGATCCTAGATATTTTCAATGCTGCACTGATGCTGACATGTCTGCTCATCACCTTTAGCTGCAGTTTTATGCTGACAGTCATTTCACTTTCTGCCCAAAGGCTCCAGTGTCAGCCAGTGAGGAAGGATACTGTCTAGACGTTTTAAATAATATTGTTCCATTTAAACGTATTATTAGTTGAGTATGTCAGTGTATCACAGTATATTTACACACTTCTTATTAGTGCTTGATGCTTCAGGAGTTTCCCACAGGGATCATTATAGATCCCTAATGTGACACAACACAACCTAACCTACCTTTACCTTAGATCCCCTAACTCTACATAACTTAACATATCCTCAAGATCCAAGTTACATTACATTTTCCTGGTGATTATGGACATATGCATGGTTGCTTTTTAAGTACAGGATCTGTCAACAGGGACTTTAGATGTAGAGTCTTGTTTCATACACTAGGGGTCACTGTTTGCTCAATTTAAGGAAACAGTTTCTTTGGGCCACTAGGTGAATACTGCTTACATTTTAGTGCATGATTAAGTAGAAATACAATTGAATTTTAAGTGTGTCATTAAATGTGGTTAATAATCAGTTAAATGTAGTTTAGAGGCAGATTTGGCTGCAGCCTTGATGCAATAGTTGAATAACAAACACTCATGTTGTAGACTCTACAGCATGGGTATGAGATTGCATTGTGACCACTCTGTCAACAACAGAGTAAAACTTAAGGGATGTGATTAATTTCAATTCAATTAAAAAAACAAAAACAAAAACAAAAAAACAAAAAAAAAACAACTCATTAAACTTAACCATTTCATAATATGTAAGCCTGAAGTGACTTGGATCAAAGACTGTTTCAGGCAGTGCAAACCATAGTGGTTTCTCGATACGTGCTCTTGAAAGCAGGTTGCAGCTGCAGATTGCACTGGAATGTCTGTGCTGTTACCTCAAAGCAGACTCTGCTTCATGGTAAACATCAATCATTAGTGTCTTTTATGAGGATTCTCGCTGCATGTTTGTGTTTTTCAGTTCAGTCATTAAAGATGTCTGGTTTATGCTCACAGCAAGTAGGCCAGGGAAGCATTTGTCCATATCCTGGAGAGCCTGGAAGGACCACAGCACAGCTTGATTTCACTGGAAAACTGCTTTTGAGGGGAGTTGTTGTCGTGCTTCAGGACTCTTCCAAATCCTGAGATTAGATTTTAGGAACCAAGGCAGGCTTCTGGCAAGAAATCAAAGTGGTTCTTGAGGGCCCACAGTATCTGTTTTCATTTAATGTACAAAGCTATCTCTGTGCAATGAGCCCTGGAAAAGTGGCTTGTATATAAACAGTTTGCCTTTTGCTGAAGTACCTGAACCTTTATTACAGAGGAATTTTGGTGACATTATTTCTTTGAAAATGGTACTTTCCACTTCTTGCTGAAGTTTTCAAATCTTACTTGGAACTTACCTCATTCTTTGATTTGATATAACAGTTTGATGAGTTACCAGGCAGCTGACAGCTTCAGCTGTTTCCACATCTCAAGAGTACGTGTACTTCAGTGAGAAATGGATTTAGAGGTGTTTGCTCTGTTTATGTGTCTCTTGAGCGGAACTGAACTCCAGAAAGTCATGTTGTGGAAATGCAACCTGTCCCGCTAAGTGAAACCACATGGAGCCACAATCTGGCAAGCATAAGCACCGAGCCAGCGCTGACCTTCTGCCTTTCTTTATTAACCAACTGGCATCTCTGTGGTGAAGAGAAAAACTCTGCAATGTTTACAAGAGCAGCATTTTGTTGTAACCTTTATTTAATGCCCCCCTCCATTCAAAAACGTGTTTTGCTGACTTGAATGATTGACCTTCACTGTGCAGAAGATTTTCACATTCATCTGAAGGGGGGAAAAGTCTCTGTCCTCACCTCAAATCTGAGTTTAAGAAGCACACATGCCAACTTCATTTTAAGACATCACAAGTGTTTAGGAAGTCCGTCATGGTCTAATATGCAACTTATACGAGTGTAATGTGGAAACTTGAGACTGAGTCAGCTGAAAAGCATCTTTTATTAATACTTGTTTTGATAGAGTTAGTACAGTAGCATGACTTACAGTATTGGTACGATTAGTAACCATAGCACCAGAATCAATCATTCATTTTTTTTTTTATACAGGCTACATACATACTGTAGGTACATATGATTCTTAAAAACATCTTTGGATAAAGCATGGCAAACAAGCACACTGTTTCTCTATTCAGTACCAATGCCCATTCAATATTTAGCACGCTGTTTACAATTCAAGTATGAATATTAAAATACACATATATCATAAGTTACAAATCTTAATGGTTATTACAAAAAAACAAACAGGATTACATTTCTACAAAATTTATGGCACATAGTGCATCAAGTATTCTTTAAATTTCTGATACAGACCTCATAGAACAATTGACCATCATAAAAATGAACGATAGCCAAAGGTTTTCTAGCTGCTCATTGACTTATTTTTCATTTTTCAGCCTTTCTTTAAATCAAAAGAAGCTGCATTGTCTGAGAAGAAAAAAAATCTGCATCTATCTTCTAACTTTGGTTAAAGCTTAACATCAGAGTACCAGCATGTTAGGTTGCTTGTAGTAGTCATTTATGATGAGTTAAGTACGACTCAAGGCGAGACTTCATCATGCAGTGGTTTATCTGATATATCTGACAAACTAGCAGCTAGTTTTTCAGCTACATTGATAGGAGGACGATGGCATGCATTTATAGGCAGATGCTACTTCTGCTCAAGAGACATCTAAGCCAAACCCTGTCAGTTACAATTAACTGAAGCTCTGCCACAGGAAGCATTATTCCCAAAGCCAGTGTTTTCCTTCTCAAGATCAGAGGTAATTCCAGTAGTTCAAAAGCACCATTCAAAAGATCCTCATTTAAGGTTAGTGGTTATTAACTACAAATAGCAGGCTAATACCTTTTTTTTTTTTTTAAGCAAGGCAGACATAGGACAAAAACATCAGACAATGGCTTCTCTGTTGGTAGTAGTCATTGTACCTTAAAACATAGAATGTATCTACAAGTCAATACAGAATAAATATGGTCAGACATAAATATATTACACCACATATCTCAGAGTATGGATGTTTGTGAGAGGTAGGGGTTGCAGGTACCTACAGTAGGCCCAATGGAGGGTGTGACGTGAGACATCACACCTGATACTGTTTCACGGCGTAACAGATGAGAACTTGTCTGTGTGACGTAATTAAAGAATAACACTAGTAAAAATTCTTAAAATAAAACAATCCTCATGGTTTGAAAAAGCCACGGAAAACTTTTATACTGTACTTACACACTAGGAAATATTTCAGTTATTTCCTCACAGCAGTGGTGTTTGTTTTGTCTGTGTGACAGTCGTATGTCTGTCAGTCAGTCAGTGGACTGTCTATCCAGGTTTTAGTAGTTTTGTGAAATGACTGACAACAGATGACAGCAGACAGGCTAGAACTACACAAACATGAATGATAAAATCATCTGTAGTTGCTCTAAAGGCTCCTAACATTCTCCTAAGTTTGACCTCTGACATAAGGCAGGTCTGGAAGCATATCAGTAGTTAGTTGCTACATTCTGTAATTCTTGAGCCCCAAAGAAATAGTTAGTTTGGGAAATAAACTTAAGACTGTTGCCAGTCTTTGTGCTAAGCTAAGCGCACTGGCTGCAGGCTGAAGCTTCGTATTTCGCAAACGGACATGAGAGTGGTATAGAACTCATCCAACTGTCGACCAGTAAATAAAGGTAAATGCCAAAATGATGAACTGTTCCTTTAAACTTGTGTAAGGCCAAGACGAACTGCGGCTTAGCTCATTAGTAGTCGCAAAAAATAATTTTGTAATTTTTTTGTATAAGTCTAATAGCTGTCATGCTGTAAAACAACAATACAGCCTTCCCTTACATACTATTCCAATGTCTGTCTGTAACACTTCTTAATGACTAGAGGACTGCAATAATTCTTACATACATACACTAATGTTTTTTTATACTGTCTCACTGATTGCAAGTAAGTTAGATAAGGCAACCAAATTCTTACAGTAGCTGTACATATAATATCTATGTACCATGGAACGTAACATATAACAAGACTAGCTCCAATACCTGATGAAATTCTGGAAATTTTGCAAGAAAATTTTTTTTTTTTACAAAATATGCTTCACTTCAGAGAACAACATGAAGTTTTTTTTTTTTTTCAAGATGAGAATTTGCTTCTTGAAGAGAGTGTGTTAGGTTAAGTTTGTTAGGTTTTTCCACTGTTTGTGTGGTTGCTTTGCCAATGTTTTGAAGTACTAAATCCCTTTGTATGATGCTAAAAAAAACACAAAACTGTGTCAGAAAAAAAGGCATTTTAGGTTTTAAAGAACAGATGTGTTTGATAGCCATTTTAACACTGTTGACAAGCAAATATAACTGGCTCCTCTTAAGTGTTAGCAGTTTGGATGAAGGACCCGACAGAGGCCCTGTAATATGGCACAGTAAGTGGTGTCTTGTATGTTTTAGCTGCCATTTGGGAACTGGGGATATTACTGTTGGATGATTACTGTTAAATGCATCTCCACTAAACTCACAGATGATTACAGGCTCAAACAAATCACTATTATTGCATGTTCCTGGGCTACTGTCTTCAGGATAGATTTAGGGGTTTGGTCTCTGCATGGCCCTCAGTGGACTTCAAGGAGTAGGCTGTTGTGAGCCTGGGGAATGCACTTCCCACAGAAACCGCCACAGCGACCGTAGATTCTTGTTCCGTCCTACGGACAGAGAGAAATGACACAAGGAAAGAGTGGGCAAAGGGCGGATTTTCTCCGCATAGAATAAAACTTTTATAAATGTCACTGGAGATTCCTCTTCAGTGAACCAGATCATGATCAGAAATACAACATGGCAATTCAGATGACATTTCAGAGCTTCTGTAAGACCCAACATTATACACAGCTTTCCCAGTAAACTGACCACTATACATTCATTGTAAAAGCCATTACTTAAGAGTCACATCGTGTCAGCCGCACAAAAGACAGCCATTTTAAAAGTCAGCTATTAGCTTCTTACCTCAGATCTGTGGACTTTGACGGAAACATAGTTGCCCTGAGATGTCCACTTGGCGGCCTCAGCCACTTTGAGGCCAGTGCCAATCAGATTGATGCTGAACTGGCCCTGCAAACATCCAGAGTTATATCAGAGCAATTATTTAACCAGGAAGGTCAAGAGCATTTACATTTGCAGAAATTTTCTATGGACATAACTGCAGGAGGACAAACTTACACATATGCTACAATGTGCTGGTGAGTATTTTCAACTACTCCAACAGAGAAATGAGTAGTTGCTATGAGGTCACAATGTACAGTATTTCACTAACCTGTGGACACTTGGCTGCACTATAACAATCTCCTGCTGTAGCAAAGGGCACAGGTCGACCAAGAAGAGTCTGGGAAAATTGGAGGTCTGTGACTGGTAAACAGAGAAGATACAGATCTTGAGTCACATTGTGCAGCGGCAGAGGTAAACACAGAGCGAAGGCAGCTGCTCAGAAGTAAATAACCGCGCAGATCGCCACAAAAGATCAACAACTACAGTTTATGGAATTAAGCTTCATTGCAGAGTTGATGTCATTTTACTGTCACTTTGCCTGATGTTTTAACTCTCTTTCTTAAGGTTATGTTTTGGGCCTCTTTCTGCCTTTATTGGACAGTAGCAGAGAAGACAGGAAACATGGGGAGAGAGAGTAGGGAAGTAACATGCAATGGGCCTCAAATGGGGATGTGCTACTTAGGACATCATGCCCATGTGGTCTGTGCCCAAACTACTTGGCTGTCAGGACTCCCCCAAGAGGTTCTTACAGTGAAGTTGTAGTTTGAATCTGGAAGCAGGTTTAGGTTTGAAATTCAGCAATTTTAAGTCACAAGTGTTACAAATAGCTTAATTTCTAATAATTAAAACTTGATTTATGACCTTCAAAGAACCCAAAGTCAAAGTTACTATGCCTGCTAGCTAAACCTGTCTTTATTTTCCATTTATCCTGCACTGTCACACATGATAGCCATAACAAGTACCTCATCCTGCCCTCCCTTCGCAGTGCCTGTATAAAATGACGATAAAGTTCATGAGATGCGCAAGGCACACTGAGGCAATGCCTCTTCATAATCTCCCCTTCATCTTGAACTCATTAGCCCCCCCTCAGCTCTCCTCAAGCCGTCTGAAAGCCAAATGAGTACCATGCAGAGGGAGGGTGGGAACATGTGCTGTCAGGACTTAGACTAGACGAAGAAGATGGGAGGATGACTGTGTAAGTTCTAATCCAACTTCCCCTCTAAGCACACACAGACAGACACACACTGTACACTAATCCACATACTCTAATCAAAGGCATATTTGGACACAACAGGGAAGGTGGAGCTGCCTGTTATAATGAGCAGAGGAATATGGCCTGAAGATGTGTATGGGTGTGTGTGTTTGTCTGAGAAAGTGTGATCGCTTGCAAGCAAGTATGAGTAAGTATTTGATACTGATGTGACAGCATGCATGGGTGTGTGTGCTTCTTGTGCCTTCATGTCTTCTTGTGTGCGCTCACCAAAGAAAAGATGTGTGAGGCAGCATCACATATTGTCTGTCTGTGCTTGAGAGCAGGCACGCATGTCTGTATGTGCATGCACACATTCCTTTATTCTCATGCTCACGTGTTTGCGCTGAGAGGCCCGGTTTCAAGTCCTCGCCTAGTGATGTGAACATGGAGCGCTGAAAGGTCATTATTTTGATTTCAGAGGAGAGAGTGTGGGGGAAAGCAGCACATACTGCATTTGGACAGCCCAAACTTTTGCAGGAGGCCTTATTAGCACTATGGGATGAGGCGTATGAGGGTTAAAACAACACTGATGTGTGGTCTCATTACACTAGACAGTGTGAGGCAATCACAGTAATTACACACTCATTATCCTCAGGGAGCTCAGGTCCAGGCGAACTTTGTGGAAGAGTGTGTATCCCGCTGCTGCGTAGTCGTTCCTGCAGTCACAGTCTTGTCTTCGGCTGCCATTATACGGGCATTCAAAAGGATTCAGCAACCTTTGTATTAAGGACAATGAGTGTTAGGATGTATTTGAGAAAAAAAGCAACCTGAACACCTAGTTTTACAAGCAGCACAATAATTCTAATTCACACATTACATAATCCATTTACAAAGCTACACTGAGTTACATCCATCATCATGGCTTTATGCACACCTGTGTCCATACACCTCTGAGTAGTTGTCTGTCTGACCGCTGCGCAAGGTCACATACTCCTTGGGGAAATCAGTCTGCATCTCAGCACAGTAAATCTAAGGCCAAACACATTGAGACAACATATGAGAGCCTGTGGGGAATTTGCAGGTTGAGTCATGATGTGTGAAGGAGCAATTTTGACAGAACAGACACACCTGTAGGATCCGGGACTTGACTTTGAGATAGTATTCTCCATCTATCCTCACACCCTGTCTCATCTGGACCTCTCGGCAGGAAGCGAACAATTGGCCTGGGAGAAGAAATATGAAGGGAAGAAGGAGAATGAGGAAACAGGAAACTCTGACATTGAAGACAGCCACAACTTGTGAAAGACATGATATTCAGCTACTCTACTTCTGCTAGCTAGTCCATAAATCCTTTGCCAAGAAAGACAGCAAAAGCTAATAAATTAAACACTACTATGAGAAATAAACTTGTCTTCTTAAATGAGAGCTCTTGAAAATGTCTCAGTATTTGTGTGGCCTCCTCTGTTGTCCCAAAGTGCCGTGGAGTTCATATCATGCTGATTAGCTGATTAGCGATTAATACTTGACGGCAGAACTGGCTGTCACCCGAGCATATCGTTTTAATTTCACTAGTGCCTGACTTGGCAGAAGCCAAGTGGGGAATGAACAGTCCAGTGCGCCAGTACTGAAACATCTGAAATGTGGGGGAGTGAACCTGCAAACTTTGGCCCGCTGCCGGGTTTTACAACGCTTGCAGGTCCACAATGAAGGCTGCCTCTGCCCCAACGTTCAGCCCTGAGGCGTTCTGACAGACCGTCCGTATCACAATTTGTAGAAAACTGCTGACTGCCTATTTATTGTTCCACTAAGTAATCACTCCAAGAGGCTTTAAGTGGGGCTCGCTGTTCTGCCTAATGTGTTAAAACAAAGCAAAAAGTTGAGTTTCTATAAACACAATCAGATACGGGATTGGTTGCCATATACAGCACAGTCAATTTAATACCATTACTCTTCACATTCACTCTTCACATGTTGGCAGTAAGCACTACATGGATTAGAAAACCTGGACTTAACTGCTAAAGAAGAAGAGAAGAGAAGAGAAGAGAAGACTCACATTCTCTGTCTTGACATGCAGCTTGAGACTCAGGTCTCTCTGATGGACGGCAGTGTTTGGACGGTTGGCCTTTGGAGGTCACACACTCCACCCTGCGCTCCATCACTCCTGCGCCACAGGTCTGTGAGCACTTGTATACACACAAACAGACACAGACACACACACACACACACACACAAAATAATTCCCACACACAGCAACAAAACAATTAACAAATAAGCTGCGACCAAATCCAAATCCACAAATGAGATTTATCAGCAGGACTGTAAAAAGCGAAGGTCATCAAAATGTTTTGTGAAAATGGAGATTAGCCGGGGAGGATTTCTCACTGCCTAACAAGCGTGTTCTGTTTCACCTTGCTCCATGGGCCAACTTTCCAGTAGCTTGTGTGCGGGCAGTCCCTGAGGAGGCACGGCCGGGTGCCAGGAGGGTGAGGCTCTGGGCAGTGGGTGCTGGCAGAGGAGGACTGGGAAGCAGTGTATGGGTGAGCAGCCTGGGAGGAGGGAATCACGGAGCAGGAGACAATACGCTGCTGGTAGCCAACACCACAGCTGGCAGAGCACTGAGCCACACACAGATAAACACACACTGACATTTACTAACACTGGCATGAGTAAATGTTTGCACACAGCAGTAACATCAAATACAACAGTGGATTTCTTCATCTGGGCCTCTGTGGCACTAATGTACTATTAATGAGAATCATCACTGTACAGGCCTTCTTCCCTTTATTAAGCCTATTTTCTATTGAAAAATTGACTAAAACAGTTGATTAAATAAATTGTATTTTACATGTAATTTTTTTTATTAATCAGAATTTTGAGAAAATGTATCACGGTCCTGGGAAAACCATGTTTCTCCAAAATGTCTACACACTGACAGTGTGTTTTTCAGTGGGCACCTTACACTCTGAGAATGTTTTTCTCTCTTTTTTTTCTCATTAGCTGTAGTAAAGACAAAGCTCAGTCTTTATATCTTCTTTTATTCCTACCTGTGACCATTCTCCTGTGATCCATGTGTACTGGCAGGGAGCTCTATTGCAGGGTTGGTGTGACAGAGGCCGGGCTGAAGGCTCACAGTAATCAGCCTGGACGGGTGTCATCCCTGAGCCCATACACCCCACCTTCCTACTTCTCATGCCCTCTCCACAGGTTGCATTACACTACAAGGAAAATCAAACAAGAGAAGAAGTCAGTAGGAGTGGAGAAGAGCTGGCAGAGGGGGGGCAGTGTTGTACTTTCAGCAACATCACTGACTTCTCAGACTCCAGCTTGCCTGTTAAGTTCTCCAGATGGCCACAAATGGACACTCCTTATTACGTAAATTTGAAAAAGAAAATAAAATTGAGTGTTGTGTGACAGTGGTGACACTAGCTCTTAAGGAACACAATCCCAAACATGTGCTCTGGTTGACAATGTTACCATTAGAGATAAAAGTTAAGCTGGTGTCACTGAGGCCTAGTGATGGTTTATAGATGTTTTTAAAAGTAATGATATTGACCAGATTCTTACAGTTTACTCATGTAAATAGTCTGCTGTGTGCAGATTTTAACGACATTTTATTTGTATCTCATGAGAACAGAAAAGATTTCAGGGCCAAACTGCAAAAGAAAGGAGTCTCCCACGAGTTCTCGAAGCAACACAGAAAGGAATCCGAACAGTGCAAACATTCCTGCAGCAGGAGGATACAGTGCTATGTCCCTACATGGTGCTCCTCTTTTATGCCTCACTTACGAGGACAAAGCTCGCGACATTAAAAAAAGATGAGCCAAGAAAAAAAAAAAACATTCTGCTAGCGTGACAAAGAACAGTGATATTTAGCAGGACCAAAGGAATGATGGCCATCACTACTTTGAGATTTGATACAGTATGATATACTCACTAATGGTTATCACTAAAGCCCTCACAAATGACGCATGAGAGCAAGAGTACCTGCAGGTCGTCCATTTAATGGTGCAGAGAAAGAGAGAGAGCAAGAGAGAGAAAGCGGAGATCTAAGCCAATAAAAACCTTAATAAGATGGTTGAACATCTGTACATCTGTCTCACACTGGGAGCGAGGAAGAGGGGGAGTTATACATAGGAAGGGGAAGAAAGAAAAAACGAGAGTCCGTACTTACTTCTTCCCATTCACCAGCGACCCAAGAGTAATGTGTGCATTCTGCAGTTTGACACGGTCTGGAAACAGCAGGACGCTGGTGAGCATCGCAGAGATCCTCTCTGACCCACCCGGTGCCTTTTAGCCTGCAGTAAACATCTCGGTTCTGAACTCCGACTCCACAGGTGACAGAACACTAGTAAAACAGACACAGAAAACACATCTGATTGAGAAAAAGAATGTCAGTTTATGATGATGTGTTTCTCACAAGAACAGCTGCAAGGACATGATACATTGAGAGTATAATAATTATTTTCAGGGCACTCTAACCTCATTTCTCTCACAGAGTTGACCTTGAAGGTGCACTCCACTGATTTTACACATGAAGTTCAATTTACTTGTCAGGAGGAGTACTAGCTTGTAAAAAAAAACAAAACGTGTATATTTTATACTTTACAACTCTTGGGCGACATCTTAATACACTTTTTATTTGGCTGTCTTAATACTGGCATGGTGGAAGCAAATCCCCTGGTGAGATACAGTGTGTTTTCTTCCTACCTGTGAACAGCGCAAAAACTGTAGCACGAGTAGGGAAGAGTCACAAAGCCAGTGAACTGGCTCAAGTAATGTCAGTTATCCAGCAGTACAGTATCTATCTAAATGTTGCTCAAACTAGCCAACTGCTGATGGTCACTTGCAAGGGGAAGACTGTGTTATTTCTTCTTTCAAATTTTTCATAGATTCACTTTAGTGTGACAATATGTAAAAATGTTTGTTTGGTCTGCAGTGTCAGAGTTGCTGCTTTGATGCTCCTGTACAATGTACTTAATCAATCCACAGCCAGCTTGTTGATTCTTCGTGAGTTGTACATCTTGCGGCAGACAAAGGTCTATCTCAGACATCTCTTTGATGTGCTTCGAGAAGCATACCTGCATACTGAGGCAGCACTCTGTAAGGCTTGAGCTGATCACGCTGATTTCTCTGTAACCGCCCCCCGAAACCTCAAAGAACAGTGCCAGGCTTAAGCAATTTCACACAGTCAAAAAATCTGTGCATTATAAAGAGAGTATCAAATTTCCCGAAAACGTCCAGATGTATTTGTGTTCGCTTCTCACTGCAATTGTGTGTTATCATTGCAAAGTGCGTGGTTAAATGTTACGGGTCAGGCCCTTGAGTTTGGAAAGAGAACAAAAGGCACCACAGGAAATCTGACCTTCAAATCAAAAAATGGCTTTTTAAAAATCTTCGACATGAAAATAAAACCTGATGTTTCACTGATTCTTGTCACTGTTACCTGCGACAGCTAAAGAAACCTGATTCTGTATTCCTGTAAAAGACCTGCAGTTCTTTTTTTATCAGAGATAGTGGGGATGTCATGAAACTATAGATGAAAAATGAGGAGGTTGTTTCATGATTTCATGATAGCGCTGAGTGAGCAGCTCCAGACTTAAAAGGGCCATTTCACACAAATTACAAAACATATTTTCTCACTTATCTTTAGCCGTACCTAGCCATGCAGCAAACTTTAGTTTTTGCCGATGTTGTGAGAGATGCACCTGTGAGATATCTGCCACCAACCTAATACAATGGAAGTTAAGGGAATTTAATTTATTTAAGAATTGTGGGCATATAAAACTGAAACTCAAAGCTATCTGATTAGCTAGTTAGACGTAGACAAAAATGAAAAAATTATTGTAATTCAAATGAACCAACCTTCTACACGCAATTTAGCAAATCAGACTGATAAGATGTGTGCACAGCATTACAAATAATAAGTAAAAGGAGGAGAACAATTCTTGTGTCCTTGGAAACCAGTAAAAAGCTCAAAGGGCAGCCCACACCCCCTGAGCTGCCCATTACACTCCCAGTCAGAGGTGACTGAGAGGGCTGGGTAGCTGTGGAATAACTCAAACAGTGAGTGCTGAGGTTTCAAAGTTGTCACATGCATGGATATTAAGATATAAAACATGTCTTTATGCTCTAGTTGAGGATTTCATGGTTGCTGGTGGTATGTGGAGGAAGATGATTGCTTCCAGACACGAGAAAAGGAGAGAGTGAGAGGGGAGGAGGACACCCTCAAAGAGTGGGGAGTGGCAGGGGTTTTGTGGAGGGAGGTAGATGTGGGTCTTTGTTGACCTTTTGAGATTTTACACTTACTTGGAAAGAGGGAGGGAGAGTTTAGATTCTCATACAGGGGGAAGGATATTTCTGTACTTATTGTGTGTTTCTGAATGTATTGTATGCTTGCACCTCAGGGTCATCTGACAAAGAGCATTCCTCCTCTCAGTCTGGCCCATGACTTGTGATAAATTTGGTTGCGAACATTTTCCTCCCTCCAGGAGCCCAGCATGACTCTGAGCCAAAACTGTGTCGTGGCTGCATGGAGAGCCCCCTGGTAGCAGATAGCACAACTGTGTGGTCGGCTCCAAGATGACTGTAACCTCTACGCGCAGCTTTTATTCTGCCAGTGTCTGGTTGCACTGATGTACAATGGTACAGTGCTTCAGGGACGTGTGCCATTCGGAACACCACACTTTCATCTGCATGGGAGGCCGAGCTTGGCTGCATCAGCTGCACCTCCGTTTCATTAAGATAGCTTATTTGAGCTACAAACAAATCCTTAATAAGATTTAGTGTGTGGAATGCGATTTGCATGAGCAAGCATTTGTGTGTCATACAAACACTGGTGCTGAAATTGTTTCTGGTCAGTGTGTGGTCTGATGAAAAGCTTCCTAAGGAGAACCCACTCTGCACAAGGCTGTAGATTAAACTACACAACTATTTCAATGTTTTGTTTGAATATTTTAACATGACATATAAATGTCCAGTGGACTGCATAAACAGTTTTGCAAATCCAGCCTGTGGTGTTTAGTTCACACTTAGGGGAATGACACATTACGTTTGAACAAGAATAAACTGAGCAGTGATTGGACAGGTGCTCTGTGTGTACATGTCCTACATCTGCAACCTCTGGGAAGTCTTTGGCTGTGTTTGTGCTTGTGTCTCAGCTGCTAGGAGCAGTGACTGTTATCATGGCCCCTCAGAGGCTATTTTGTGAGCCAGAGGAGACAGCGAGAAGAGCAAACATACCTCCCTCCACCTGTTAGCTTTCCAACTGGGGCATCCCCGCGCCCGACAGGCCTTCTGTGTTCGCGGCCGAGGCAGATGACTGCAGTGTTCCTCCTCCACTTTGGTTTGGTTCTGAAGAACACAGGCTATCTCCCGCTTCTTGGTGCCCCGACCACAAGTCACTGAACACTGGAGAGGGAAGGGGAGAGAAGGGGGATGGGTGTGGGGTGGAGGAGAAGAGAAAAGAAGGGCATATTAGTCGTGCTGAAGTTCATAGCTCTCTATCTCTGCTAACAGTGCTCATGCTGACAGTTACAAAAGTATAAACACTGTGAATTCAGACGCTGTTAAGTTGTTTTGTGCTGCATGGAATTTTGAGTTTCTATTTTATCTATATTATCTAACACCTTAATTAATTTTCACTGTACTAGTATGTGAGGAGAAATCTCAGAACTCTACATTGCTAGATAAAGCAACTAGCCATATACCGTCTTTTTTTGAGTGAACTAAAAAATACAACACTAACACAGACCCGTGGATGTAAACATCAACATACAACAAAATGTTTCCCTACAGATACAAGATTTTGACCTCAACACATTTTTGGCCCCAACAGCTTCCTCATAGCATTTTATGGCTAACTGAACACACCGCAAACAAATTTCAGTTCAACAACCCAAATGGATTTCACCGAAACCTTTTGTCAAACACTCACACACTGCTGGAATGCAGCCAACTATTTAACCTGTAAACAGAGGAATTACTTTTAGAGCTGCTGTGAACGACAGAGGCCGGGGCAAGAGGAAGAAAAGATGCAGAGTGAAACATGGATGCATGCGCACGGCGAGACAATCATCTGGTATCAATAAGGAACCTAGAAATTCTTCACGAAAGCAAGAGAGACGACAACGAAGAAGGAGGAGGAAAAAAAACATAATGAATAAAAACCAGACACCCTGATGAAAGCCCTGAAAAAGGCCTTTGCCTGAGATGGTGGATGAAAATATTCTAGAGTCTTCGGTCCCCACGAGGCCAGACAGCAATTAGGGTGTCCGCTATTTCTGCTTGACGAGTGAGCGCCCCTATACAAAGCCACTCCAAAAATGGGGTGCTGGAATCAAATACACAAGACGAGGAGAGTTACATTTTGTCTTAGCATATTTTCCAGTCCAGATAATAAACATAATATTGCATTGTCCTCTAATTATGATCTCAGAAAGTTACATAACACCAAACAAATGATTTTTTTCCTGTGTACTCATGGTACTGATCATACTACAGATGACGGGCTATAGAAAGAAGAATTTAAATTCACTGACACAGCTTCAGGACTTCAACTTTTCTTTCTCCAGTTCCTAGAAACTAAAAGACTTTATTTCCCTGTTAAAAATTCTACTTATCAGGATCTGAGTGTCCATTTGAACCCTTCAAACAAAGCCACCTCCTGCCTTTTCTTCTTAAGTGTGGTGCGGGCAGTGGTTGACACTGCACACACATGCATCATACACTTTGTAATTACCGAGGCATTTTAAACACAGGGCTGGCTCAGCTGACAGAGAACATCAAAGACGAGGCCAGAGCTGAGTGACTAGTCCTGAGCATGGCAGATTCACATACCCGCTGCACACTCACTCAAAAATGATAACAGAACTCCCTCTACCTCAGACAAGAGCAGAGACAGGCAAACATGTTGGGTGGGTGAGGGGGGGGTGAGGAGAGGGGCTAGCCCCTCCTTACTGCTGTAAAAGCAGGAGAAAAAAAAAGAGAAAGAAAAAAAGGGAGGAAGAAAGGAAATCGCAGCCATACGGGCTACGCTCCCCCAGCTGAACTGTATCTGCATTTTAACGGTGAGAGAAAAGACGCTATATGGCGGTGTGCTCCTCCCTCTACACTGCCTCATCTGTCAGCCATTAGTTAATCAGGGCTGGTAACAGAGCACAGAGAGCTGGCACAATGCGTGGGACAAGGGGACAGCTTCACCTCTGAGAGAGGGCAAGGACTCAGGGACCTCTGCTTCACCGATCTACAGCTGGGCTGCCCCACTCACCAGCACCCACTCAGGTAGGACTATTCCATTTATCATTTACTTTCATCTGCTTCAAGTGGGACAGGTTACTATCTAGCTGCTATTTTCTCTTTTACTTAAAAAGACAGTCTACATGCCTTTGCCTCTTTGGAGATTTTTTCTTTAGAAATTGGTGCCTTGTTGGTTACTTTTACTGATGTAATATTAATATCACATGTACCTTTTGCTTTTATCTATGTTATGTTGGATTTAAACAGGTTGGTGCCCTGGTGTTATCCTAATGTCTTTCTGAGGTGTAAGCATGTTCTGAATGTAAGTTAAAATCCTCCGGATCACTTTACCATAAAGGAGAAAAAAAAAAACCTTGAGAAAAACAGCACATAAATCAGTGGGTCACATGGTAAATGAAACACTCTTGAGACAGATTTGCCCTCCCACGTTGTCCCAGCAATTAATTTCACATGATTAGGTGGGTTAAAGCAAGTATAATCCGGTGAGGTTCATTTAGGCATAATGGATTACTATAAAATGGAATGACTCTATCGCTTTAAATTTGGCACAAAGCTGAAAAGCAGCCAAGTATAACAGCTTTTCTGTGAAAAAAAAATAAAAAGTTTATTCAAAGCAGAACAAAACCTCTGCAGAGAAAGACATAATTGATATTTCAAACAATTTGAAATGAACAAGCAGCTCTGAATATACTACTTAGTGACTACAAAGCGGCATTCTTGAGTTTCACAGCTCTGGAACAAATCACATAATTGAGTGCTAAACCAGATACAAATTTATGCCTTTTTTGAGAACTACAAAACCATAAAACAGCTTGGGGAGTTTTGAACATAGACATCTGACTTTTAAATTTACAAAAATATGATTTCTTACAGATATATTTCTTACAGATAACTTCAGGACAATCAGACTGATATTAGATACTCTTAGTGAGCACCTATGTCTTTGTCTAGGAGTGGCAGACGGCAACCTCAAGATGACCCCACCCACTGCTTTACTGTGAGCAGGTAAGCCAACAGGACACATGGAAACTGTTAGGCATCCAAGAGAAACTCGACTAGAGTTTAAATATCTGTCACTCAGCCAATATGGCAATCAAAGCAGCTAATACTGTATAGTACCTCACAGAGAGAAGGTGAATTCCACAAAACCAACTAAGCACTTTAGCTCAGATCAAAACTTCTTCCTGTGTAAATGTGTTCAGGGATCAAATACTCTGATCACTAAGACCTCAAGCGACATATGAAAATATTTATTGTTCTGAGGACTATAATTACACCATAACAGTACTTCTGTTCAAAACAACTGTTTATGTTTGGGCTAAAAAAAATCAGAAAGTCCCTCTTAAACATCTTAATGTGAGTTTTGACAAGATCTTGCAAGACCAGTGATATTTATATTTTATATACTGGTTTCAGCTTGGTTTTTTTTTTAGCTACAATGATGATGTACTACACTATAATGACAATTCATTTCAGACTAATTTCTATTCCTAGGACTACAGCCAAGTTCTGAATATAGCTTTAAAGTTTAATATGTCTTTTTCTTGATTGTTTTAAAAGAAATAATGTCTTATTAAGCATGAAGAAAATGACATGTTTTTGTGTTATATGTTTCCTATATTTAGTGGTTCTAAACAAGACCATATCTCAAAATGTGAGAGCCAAGGTCGAATTCCAATCACATTGCAGCACGCTCGCAATGCAAGAAGATGGTAATACCAAGCATATGGTAACTGTAGTTACATAGACTCTTCAAAGGAGCTCAGTGCTGACCTGGAGCAAGAACTAACTTGCAAGTGTAGGCTGTGTGAAGGGAGTGTAGAATTATACCCTAGGCTACATGTTGTCAAGGCTGTGAGATCTCATCTCTTCAAACAGCACGTTTGCTCTATATGGTCAAACATGCCTATGCAAAATTAGAATGCAAAATATCATCTGTACAGCAAATCAAGCAAAGAGGAAGTGGTAGCTGGGAACTGAATGCACTCGAAGATAACGTTATGTTTTTTTGTCACAGCTTTATCAGTATCACAGTGTTCTCTGGTGCATAGATTAAACTGCAGATCAGAGAAACAGGGAGACAAGAGGGAGGAAGAGAGAAAGTCATGGAATATTCAGGCTGCTTTTCTGTCCATGGGCTTGTTTTGCAGGGAGGTTTCAAAGACAGAAGTCAAAACAACACATGTTGTCAACATGGGAACAGCTGGTATGAGCAGCGTCATGGGGCAGAAGAATGTCAAAAGTCATAGATCTTTTATCCATCAGGCCAAAATAGCCACCCAGACTTGTTTGAAACCACGCACAGATGCAGTGTGAAACCCCAGAGTTTATGTATGTGACTCATATCATGCAATTTTTGCCCACAACCAATCCTACAAGATATTTTGAACAGCAGAAACTGTAAGAGGAATTCAACAAAAACAAGGACATGCAAATATATTCAAATGCAAAATATAAACATATTTTGTTTGAGAGTGAAGTTACAGCATCTAGTGATGAATTTCAGATGGGACAAGTTGATTTTGCCACATTATTCATCCCAAGATACGGTTGATTATACGATGTGGAAATGATTTCCTTCCTGTCTCTGTCAGTGCAGTTCCCGACAGACTGTCAGCTGCAGGAGCTGCAGTGTTCTTCTGATTGGCTAAAACTAAACAGCATATTCTGCACTCCATGCCAAAGTATGACTTTGCCATCTCCAAAGAGTTAAATAAACACCCAGTTGAGTAGGCATATACAGTCTCTTCAACACAGTTTCCTTTTTAAGTCAACACTACTCAGAAAAGATACACCAAGCAACCATAAGTCAAAACGAAATGACAAAACAGGCAAGTTTTTTCCGTCTGTCTAAACATTCCACTGAGAGCTTTTTCCATTACCATGTTACACTGAAACATCCAGTAGAGCTCAGATGAATACTATGCTGCAGACTGCTGCAGAAAAAAAAATGAGGAAAGGCCATATAAAAGAAGAAGAAAAAAAATCACATTCATGATGACATAACTTGAAAAATACAAACAGCAGACCAGCCGTAAAGTTGGTGACCTTTGACACAGGACATCCAAGTCTAAGTCCCTCTTCCTGCTAAATGTTACCCAGCTGCTTTTCTAATCTGTCATAGCAACCAGTTTGCCACAGCTTGCAAACAGGGAAGTATGGAAAAGCTCAGAAAAGTGGGAGATTCTGACCGTGAATTTATGTTAAAAAAAAAAAAAAAAAAAAAGAATTAAAAATGCAAAGCATGATGCAAGAGAAGGAGAATAAGATAGCTCTACATTGTTTTTGTAATGGAAAAATATCCACACCGGCTGTGTGCATGTCTTATTAACACAAACAGAACACTACTTACAATATTCCTTTTATGGCAGTATTATAGAGGTGATAGAGCTCTTTTGGTAAGTAAGTGCAAATCGCAGTGTTTACCAAAATTGTAATTACTTTTTATACCATATCACCCCAATCCCTTTTCCTACTGGGCCTCTTTTTGAAATTCTGCTAACCCTGTGCCTGCTCTCAGCCAAGTCCATGGGTGGTAGCATGTCTTGGCAACAGGAAATATGCCTCCATCAGATGAAAAACACACCCAAAGAAAAAACACTGCATCAACAAGAAAACAAATAAAGATGTGTTTACAACATCAAAAACAAACATCAGGTGTTGTTTTCAGACCCTCAGATTTGAGGAGGGTCTTCTTGTAGATTCACCATTTTCTGAAAATGGTAAACACAAAAGAGAAGCCACAGCAGATAACCAGAGACAGATAGAGGCATTGGCAATATTCCCTGCTAGGAGTCTGCCTCAGTAGACCCTGTCAATGGATTGGTCAGTTATGTGACGTACAGTGACTTTTTGTCATTTTAAGAAATAAAAGAATAAAAAGTAGTTGCACACCCTAACGTCTCCAAAGTTAGGGTGCTGAAACACTGATGCGAAGCTATTGTGAGGAATCCCAAAATATTGTTTTTTCTCATGTTTCAGATAATTAATTAATTGAGAAATAAGGCCAACTGCACATTAGCTGATAATGGAAAGTATTGTTATTTGCACCTAAAAATAAAAAGAGCACCACGACTCAAAGGTGGGTTTTCTTCTGCTTGAATGTTGTTGTGTTTCAGTAGCGAGTGCAGAAAGGACTGAAGAAATAATTTTGATTAACAGTGCATCAGGCACTGACTTACACAGTGGAATTTCATCACATCTGTGGACCAGCGGCCCTGTGAGCACAGATGATGAACAAGTAGAAACAGAGCTGACAGACAGCTAGCTCGTGTGAAATGCACAGCACACACAGTCAAATAGCACAATGCAAGTACAGCTAAATCTCTAACCCTCTGCAGTGTAGCTAAAACGTCACAGCCGTACTGAAGGACTGTTATGTTCCTGTTACTCAAAGTGGGCCACAACACCCAATCTATCACTGTCTGACTGAGCGAAATGTCGAGGCCACAAACTCCATTTCATTCCATCCCATCAACTTGACTGGCCAGAATGGGACCAGGCCCCGTCAAGTCTGAGATGGTAGCCTCGTGTGAGAAGAATATATGTTTCAGTAGAGTCTAAGAAGTGTCTCCTAAAGGTTTAAAACTACTTCATAATGCTTGACCAACAAGTTGAGGAAAAGCAGACGCTCTCTACCTGTGTCAAAGTGAGGCCATGTTCCCTATCATTCGATTGGCTAGGGGTAGACCAATCTAAATGCTTCCAGACTTTCACGCCCTGTATCCTCTCATTTCATCTCCCTGCATCTCTCCCAGCTCAGATCAACCACAAAATAACAGCCACCCTTACTAGATGGGCTGCTCTCTTAATGTCTTCCAATACCCTGAGCAAACTCATTGTGGTTCAGAGTCAGCCCTTATTTCTTCAGAAGGGGCTTTGCTCCTACAGAGACAGTATTAAGATCATCATTTGACTGCTCTCTAAGCGACAATGAACTGTGGAGGATAAGGATGTTTATGCAAGTGCTAGTAAAGAAAATCTATATTGCAGCGTGCAATATGTCAAACGTTTCTTCATGTCATCAAACTGCTTCCATCTGCTTCCATCACATCAGGGACGGAAGAGACTTCCATCCCTGATGTGAAAGCCCTGCTGGGATCCAAATATTTAGAATCTTCAGATAACATCTCACAGCATCTGGTTTTCTGCCTCCAAAGTCTTAATGGTTTGCCAAAATCCGCAGGCCATAGTGCTTGACTTTTAACCATCAAATCATCAATTGAACTATTTTGCTTTCTCTCAAAGGCCAAAATGAAACATTATCTCCCGACTCACATTTAAATTAAAGCCATGACAAGAACCATGCTAGCGAGGACCAAGGGGAAGGGGGAGGGTGGCCCTTCCAGCCACCGCTTCCATTGCTCAGACTCGACTGGCATATGGGCAGGATCAGGAAACACAAGCTCAATGATGTCATGACCAACTGACCCTAGGGTGACAGGTTTGGAGAATGTTCTTGCCCAGTGCCCTCAGGCCAAAGTCAAGTATGTCAATGTTGTGCATGTGGATTTCATCTGAAGTAGCATGATTAGTTCACAGACATTCAACTGCGGTCCCCCTCCATGGGAAACCCACTCTCGACAGGAAACTGTATGTTTTTGTTAGCAACAAACAGGCATAAATTACTAAAATGGTGCGTTGGTGCCAATTTATCACACACAGCCTTATTGTTGTTCCTTGCACACATTTGACATCAACATTGCTTTTAAGGTAATTACCATTAGTTAATGATATTTACATTCTTGATAGTTTATGTTGAACTGTGTGTCTTCTATTGTAATTTTGTGCATTAAATGTGATAATTGTTTTGTGTCTTTTCTTTTTTGTATATGACAAATGTGTTTTGATGACCTGTACTTTGAAAATGAAAATAGCTTTGACAAATATCTATTCAGAGTTTCTGAAGCTGTCACAGCAAGTTTAAAAATGATCAAGAGTCCAGGAAGAAAACCAGGCACATTGTTTTGCAATTCTTGGGACATTGTCTGCAAACTGAAGTACAGGACGAACTGTAAATTTGTAAAACTGTGCAAATGGAAGAGAAGGTCAACATAAAAACATTTCGCTCACTGATAACATTTGTGAACATGGTAGTAAAGTCATTTCCTTATAAATATGTATTTAGGTTTAAGAAATCTATTATTTCATTAATGTAAAATTAAATATCAAAGAATTGGCTTGACTAAAATGCCATCACAGTAATGGTATCTGTGGGACGGCATGTTTAAAATATAATTTCCGAACAATATATTTAAAATTAAAAACAAAAAAATCAAGGATTTCAGTTATGAGCTACTCTGGAAACTGATGTGATTGATATTACTGGTGCAGAAATTACGCTGTTTCTGTTTAGCATAGAAAAATATTTTGGGGATACTACCACCAGAAGAGGCCATTACATAAGGTAAGGCACCCTCTGAAGCCATGAGAAATATTTTGACAATGTTACATAATACAAGAACGCCCCACTACCACCCAGCCTATGTTATACCCCTCTGGCCTGTAAAAGAGCATCAGTGCCTACAAAAATCTCCTATTTCACCACAATTTAAAATTTTTTGGTTCTCTTAAATGATTGAAAATTCAAAAATGGCATGAAGACTTTCTGTAATCTATGACAAAAATCACATGCATGACAGTAACTAATGTTATCCTCTAATATAAGTTCAACACTTGATGCTGCATGTAGCCTACAGTATTGTTTTACATAGAACTATATTAAACAAATGCTTCACTGCAGTTGGTAAATGAGAGGTTTCCTATTGTCAAAGTATAATTTGGTAATATGGCCTATTTTGAGTTGCTTGAAGCCTACAGCATTAACTCGGATGACTATTTGAATATACTACCTGATATGACTTTTAAAAAGCTGTTTCAATGTGTGTTTTCCATCACAGAATAACTTCTTCGAAAGAAAGCAGGACAATATTATAATACATATCGCATAATTCAATCAGCCATATTCTGCTGGCTTTTCAGGCTTTGCTTTTGGATCTCCTCAACTAAACAACCCTTGCCAGCATGAATTAATACCAATTATAGTTGTAGTAAAAGTAATACTGTGTCGGTCTCCTGCCAAATGCATTACAGAGAGCTCCATTAATACAATGGTAAACAGATGTGCCATCAGTGCCAAAGTTTTGATTTGGACTGCGTATGTTTTCTCCAGGGAGATTACAAGATACAATGTTAAAACGCATAAAAGGAAAAGGCCTGCAGTGTTTTTACACTACATTATGCCAAGGTATGTGAAATACTACAGATAGAACAGAAATACGTTTTAAATACGCCCCCAAAGACTGAATTATTATAAGGTTTACAGAAAAAGACTGCTCAATGGAATGAAGTCAATTGAGGGTCAAATACCAAAATACCACATAATGACCTACAAGTCAAGTGTTTTCAATGAGCTGTTTACAATAACTCGCCTACACACTGCATAAATGTATCGTACATGTAGTGCATGCACATGGTTTTCCACCATATTAGTGTACTAGAAAGCTAAGATGACTCCTGGATCTCAACATAAACTGCTTCCCTGATAAAACAATAAACTATAATAAACTATAAATATAATAAATATATATTTCAAGTACTACCACTTGTCAGTGTACTGTTTCTGTGTGTTTTGTCTTCCCATCCCACGCGGTTCCCTAATGAGACATTTATGGGATTTATGTGTCCTTAACCTTGAACATGCTCTTCCTTAGTACACAGCAATTACTGAAGTTGCTCAGTCCTGTATTTTGTTTTTCAGTAAAATATTGCACTGAGAAACAACACAAATTTCACAGTTATGTTTCTTTAATATTCTTTACAGGGGAAAAAGCTAATTCAACATATTATGTATTTTTGCATGAGAATGAAATAAATAGCAAAAAGAACAATAACAAAACAAAAATTCTAAATAAAGTAGAGTTTGGCAATTTTGCACCAAAGGGTATAAAAACGAAGGAGTGGGAGTGAAACTGCCATGGCTGAGGAGTCTTGGTTGTGGAAGTCTTGGTTGTGAATGACACAGCGAGAGAAGCAAAGAAACAAAGAGGGAGAGTGCAGACATCCTCGCTGAGGAGGATACTAACGTAAATACAGACCCATGTGCAATACTTCACCTGAAATATGTGTCATGACAATTTTATGTTGTCTTAACCAAGCTGGAAGTCAGAGTGCTTACATGTCACTTTTTAAAACTGGTCACAAATTGTTTCCAGGAGCTCGAGTCTGCAAAGCTACACAACCACAAGGCAGTGTCTAAGTGCCTACCTCAAAGTCCAACACATACTTAGACTGTAAACGGAACCAGTACTGTGGATTGAGATGAGAGTTGCTTGGATGTTTCTAAGTTCTCACACAGCTCTAAAACTCTGAACTGACCTTACAGAGTAAATTATTACCAGGTTCAATAGCAGTATTTTGCCGCTCTCTCAAATCTCTCAAATCTGTTGCACATCTTCAGGCTGTGCGTGGTCAGAAACGTGCCCAGTTACACCTGTAACCCCACCTGTAACAGTGAGGTTACAGTCTACTCACACACCCTGGAATACACCTCTACATCACTGCAGCAAGGTGAAGGGTTAAACCACTGAAGGTCAGCAAAAACAAGGTTTGTAGCTGGTGTTTCTCTTTGAGGCTCTAACAAGGCAATTACAGCTGCTTCTTTTAAACACTGTTAAGTTAAAATCTGCTCTTCACCGTTAATGGCTGACTAAAATTAGAGATGCAAATTTATATGATGAAGTGATGCTATTAACTAGCAAGAAATAATAGTTTTTACCCGATAGTGTCCCCCAGTAACATAATATGGATGGGAAACAAAGCTGGACATAGATTATGGAAATGTTACATATTTCTGTTTATTCAATAAAACAGTGCCAAAGCTGCTCATTGAGTTTTGTTGCCCCTAAGTTGCCTTCAGAGCAGCAGTGGGGATCTTGCATCACTGGTAGGGTCACATGAATACAAAATTGTTGTATTGTGTATCATGACAAGTAATTCCAAAGTAAAGTGTTACATCACTCTAAATTGGAGCAAAACAGTAAAGCTTCAACAACTAATAATCTACTGTAAACAAATAAATAAGTTTCATTTGAAAAAAAAAAAAAAAATCCTTCGGAAATACAAAAACTGGCCAAAGGAATAAAGAGAGACAGCAACAAATGACTATAAAGAGGAGGTATCTGTGTGCTTAGGTTTGTGTTATGGACACTGATGCAAGCTGAAAAAGAACAGCTCATTGGTAACCTCGATGTACTGCACTTTTGTTCAATAACAAGTGTTTATGTTCAATAAGCTGCACTGTTGCTGCCTACTGCGCCATTATTAAGTTCATTCTAACCCTGACGATATCATAAAATTCCATCTTCCCGATATCGACAACGCACCATATTATTCACAATATGATTCATTTGCCCAAATGCTTCATTGTAGATGAAGTGGAAACCAGGTGTAGAAAGATGTTTGAATGGTAATTACAGTGTAATTTATCTGCATTTATGCCTGTTTTCTTATATGATATCAAATATATCACATACCAGAAAATATATTTTATTCAAACTTAAAATAAAAATGAATATTTTATGAAAAATTCTTTCCTATAATATTTATTTTCAGCCATCCTCCATTTCAAGGCACTTACTTTAATTTAGTTTTTGAATATAGTTTTTTGGATTAAATTAAATCTCTTGTTTCATAGTTTTATTGGCTATTTGCTATTATATTTTCAACTAACAGAGATGAAGCCATCCTTAAATGCATTTCAACCTAAGTAAAAAAAGACAATGAAACATGATTTGAAAATATTTTCCTCTGTACAAACTGTATTTACTCATAGAGAGATACGAGAGGTCTGACCAAGAGCACCAGGAAAAATATTAAATATAATATTCAGTAACGAAAACTAGATACTTGAAAAACAAATTCATACTGTACAAAGATACATATACAAAATACACTGGCAGTCATCTGTTGCTGTTCAATAAAGGTCATAATATTAACTCTTATACACAAATATACACTTGTGTACTTCAGATAGAGGGTGAAGACAGCAATAACAACAAAGAACATTTACTTCACGCCTCATATATGAAATAAGTATTTTCTAGAGTTATGCCTCTACAAATATATGGCAATGTTGGACAACACTGTCCTGATTTATAGGTTTTAATTTGGAGCATTGGCTCAAAATGGGATCCATATGTTTTTCATGATCCTCTAAGTGGAGCAGCATTGTGTTTTTGTGTATTTTTTCCTTTTATTTATTTATTTTTATTCTAATCAGCACCATGCCACTGCAGGGCCCATCTGGGTGGGCTGGAGCAGGCTAGCCAACAGTAGCACTAGATAGCCAGCGCTTACTCCAGAATGTCCTACAGTTTTAGGCAAAAAAAACAAAAAAAAACCAACCCATTCTTAGTACATAGGTCTGAAGTCATTTTAGCACACACAATATCTACTCACAGTGATGCACCCTCAGTGAGGAAGGTAAGTGTTGGAGGAAAATGAGTTAGTACTCTCATACCGGCTTCCATGGTCGGCGGTGCCAGGAGGCAGAGCCTGGGCAGGGCTGCAGGTTGCATTGCTCCATGTCAGGCGGCTTGTCCAGGATGTCGCAGTTGTAGTCGTTCAGCCTCTGACCATTGGGCCTTTGACACACCACCAGGCGAGTCCGCCTTCCTCCACCACAGGTCTGTGTGCACTGAGGTTAGCAAACAAAATATGATTTTTAATAATGTTATGTAATTATGTTATATAATAATTATATAATAATGAGTCTTATAATTTGCTTCATTTGGGCATTTGTGGACTGTTTCAGCTTCATAAGACTAATGTTTTTTGATCTAACCAACCTAACAGTTTTTTCAGACTGAGACTGGACAAATGCCTGTTTGTGTATAAGTACTGACAGAGACACACAACAGAGACAAAGAAGACATAACAGATGATAAGGATGAAGCACAAAAGGTGTTTGGGGAATACGATAATGTTCACAATATATATGTAGAATTGTATGACAAAATCATTAGCTGAACTCTAAATATAACCTCACCTCTCCCCAGACACCGTAGTTCCACAGAGGGCAGGGACCAGAGTCACAGCTCTTGGACTCAGCAGGCTTGACTCTCTCATCGCAGTAGCTATTGCTGCGTCCGTCAGCATCCTGACAGACCACGACTCGCCTCTGGAAGCCTCCTGCACAGGTACTGGAACACTGCAGAGAACACACGGTGTGTCATTGCGGACACACACACAAATGTGCATAATAGGGCAGAAAATCATTGGGAAACCATCTACCTCTAATATATGACCGCTTTTTCTCATGTGACCAAAGTTCCCTACAGGACCACTGGATACAGATCAAAGCTCCAGAAAGCACTACTAGTGATGCTGTGTGAACTCACGTACACAATACAGACCCTGTTACTGTGAATTTACCTGAGTCTAACCAAGACCAGCCCCAGCTGCACTGGTCAAAGTTGTCTTCCTAAGGTGGAAAACATCAGCCCATGAAGGACAGTCTCAAACACTGAATAACACAGCCTGGAACGGAGCAGTAGGTACCCTCTGCATCCAATTAAAATGACACATCTCCACTGTCAACAGCAGTGAGCACATTCAGAGCTCTCTATGTGTGAGGGAGGACAGCACAGAGTGAGCCTGAACAGCAGTGCTTCCAGTCAAGTTCTTTATGTGAGAATGAACAGTGTACTGGGATGAATGCTGGGGGGGTGAAAATGGAAGAATGTTCTTCTCGTGGCCTTCAGAAAAAGAGAAAAAGAAAACACACGAAACATTTATCTCCTTCTAAAAAACACTGAAGTGATTTCTAAAATAGACTTTCCCCGAAAAATAACAAGATCTTTTGATGGAGTAATTCAGTAAAAATTGAAACAATTAGGTGCAAAATGTCACCATTTTATCCAGAACTGACAACTTTTGCCAAATATCTTCGAGCAGGGAGCAGATTCTCCCTTTTAAACAACATAGTGGGCTCTATTTTCATGCAACTGGGTGTAAGCTCAAGTGAAAGCACAAACACAAATGAGTTGAAAGACCACATAGCATATAATAGCTACAGGGATTTAATCAGCTAAAAATGAAGGCCCTCAAGCATCCTACTGTGGTTGACATTACATGTAAGAATCCACCATTACTCTAACTCGTGTGCTATATATGAATAGCTGGCAACATCTGTTTTGCACCTCCACCATGTAATGCCAAAAACAGCTCTTGCGTTTGTGATGAGGTTGACCTGGGTACATAGCAACTTGGACTCCAGAATAGAATTGTGCAAACAAAACTATATAAAGGAGACACAAACCCAACAACAACACCAATCTTGGCATAAACAGATTTTTTGCAGGCATAAGACTGCCATGCAGGGTTAGACACAATAAAAGACTGGGCACTTGTGCCCAACAACAAAAACAGCACTCTGCATTTAAACCAACATGATTCAAGGCCAAGAACATGAAGAACTTGAACGGCTCCAATCGATTTGTTTGTGCCCAATCGATTCCAGCCTCAGAATTTAGGCTGTACCTTCAGGGAACCAAGAATTTTTCTTAGTTACATGGCTCCAGTAAAAAACACTGATGTCTATGTTTACACTGAAACACCATTCATATACGGTACATACATTCTGCAGTCCTTAGTATGCATTGCAATCTGTCCCTTGGTGCTGTTTGTAAAGTCCTTTACCATGTATGGCCCTCTGCCCTGAGAAATGAAAACATCTGCTACCTCACCCTCCAAGTTAATATGTTCATAAGGATGTGTTTACAGACAGTCAAACACAGGCCTTCATGGCAATTTGTTATCCATACTATGTATTATTCTGGCCATAAATCATTTGATTCTTCATTGGCTTTTTTGATGAATACCTAATATTAAGTGAGCCAGTAAAGAAAGGATCTTAGTAGGTTTCCTAGACATGGCAAAAAAAAAAAAAAAAGGAAAATTCTGACTGGAATTTCAGAAAAGATTCTGCCACAGGACAAAAGACTTCTACACAGCAAAATTTCACCAAAGATGACATGCTGAACAAACATACTGCGCCCCAGGGTCCTGTCCTCCACTGGTTGTCTGCTGAGGGCACATTCCAGCTGCTGTGCCCAGGATGGCGTCCTGGGTCCTGGGGATAGCCATAGGGCTGGTCGTTGATGCGCTGACGGTGGTAGATAGAGGAACAGGGTGTAGTGGTACACTCCTGTTCTGCTGCAGGTCTTTCGTCCAGGTCACAGAAAGATTCGTCCACTGGCTGGTGGTAGTTAGAGCAGACCACCTGTCTGGTGGTTCTTCCCACACCACATGTTACTGAACACTGTGGCAGGAGAGAGAGAATGAAGGCGTTAAACATGAATGTGGGCGCGAGTGGGGGGGGCCTTTAACAAGCAACCAATAACAACAATTAAATAGCAATTTAATTTGGAAAACAAATTCATGTTTCCGTCTCATTCTGACAGTTCACTCTGAGTGCTACACCACTCCCAAAGGCTGAAATCTTATTTAAGTTATAGATTCAGCTACACTGTCTGCACTGCTGTGAGAGTCATGTCTCGTGTGGAGCTGTGACGTGATGATGTGACTGGAGTCCATTACAGAAACACAGCAGACTGGCTGCCTTAAGGCACAAAATGTAATTGATTCTGTGCTTTCTCAGTGTCGCAGTATCTTGACATTTGATCTTTGTTTACATCTTTCAGTTTGAATTCCTGACTGACCTTGCCTGACCTATTCCACTGTGACTCCTTCCCAAAGATTCCTATTTTCTGTTTACTCCTCTAATGAGATTTTTGAGGAGATCTGTTGAGATTTTCAAGGCTTTAAATCAGCCTTAAATTTGGGGAGTGTTGTTTTCCTTTTGTGATGTGAAGCCCCGTGAGTCTGTGACTGTCAATACAACAATAGTAAAAAGCAGCGTAATGGAATTAAGGCTTTGTCCTCAGATAAATTTCATTTAGGTTTTTACATTTAAAATGATTTTCATTTCACGTTAACATATGATAAAAAGATGATTAATTATTAGAAATGGTCCCTGGTTCCTTAACTGCCAGTGAAACAATTCCACCTCTGGTCCATCTTTTAGTGACAGCATCAGGGGTTTTGGCTCTCGTGCCATACTGACATTTACAAACTAAGACTTAACTCTTACCTTAACTAAGATCATCAGATAAGATCAACACTAACAAAAGCCCATTATTATCCAGGATGATTTTAACATTGTTGGCAAAATCAACTGAGTGATTATTGCAAGTCACTATAGTGGCAGAAATCTGTATTGATTGGACACAGTGTTGGATGTTTTACTCACAGGAGACCACTCCCCGGCACGCCATTGGCCACAGGGGCTGAAGCAGGTGGAGGACTCTGGGGGGCGTGGCAGGTGGGCACAGTATGATTCGTCGGCCACTCCTCCCTTAGCGTCTCTGCAGCTGACGTAACGCGCCCGCTTCCCTTTGCCACAGGACACAGAGCACTGGAGGACATGCATATACAGGCAAAGATGAGACAAATAAACGCCCCGTGTGGAATTTCAAAAACATTCAAAAAATGTATTGTGGTTTTTAAAGTGATGCCTTTAACTGCACTATACCCTTACTAACTCAAAATTATCATGAGGTACCATGCTATAGATAATGCACCACAAAACTGATTGGTTTTAAGTGATATGCAAATGGTAATGAGAGCATAGTATATACTGTATACATTATATTTCATGTATCTATAGGCCTATTGTATATAATTATCCAGGTATTATGTAGTGTAAAGTGACAATGGGAGACAGCAATCATGTTCAATTTGAATTTACTAAATATTAAAAAAATAAATAAATTCTGCATTCGAACTTTGATTAATCAGTCCATGCACAGTGACAGGATTTTCAGTCACTTCCTGTGAGTTAGGTAAATGGTGTTGTTCTGTCTTGTTTTTATTTTACAGCCAGAGCTGACAAGAAATAAGTCTGAAAACTGGATGTGCATGAGACCTGGGTGCAGGTTTGTTTCTTCTCTAATCATACAACATTCAGCTTATTTGTGTTTTTTTACAGTGCGCTATCGTGGTTTCATGTGCTCGTACAGAACCAGATAAGGCAACATTTTTTCATGAAAATTATATATTGTGGATTCCTCAACTGGTGTTACAAATAAATGCCTTTAGGATTTTCTCTACTGTCACTGGTGTCCTGAAATGACTCCCTGATCAGCTTTCACCTGCGTATAGTCTCTAGCTGTATCCATATCATCTCAACGGGACATCATAGTAAACACTTCTGTGGGGATGAATACCTAATGCAATCAAATGGCTCCAGCTCAAATAGGCACGTTAATATCCCTCTCATATCAATGGCACTCTAAAGAGGATGGCAGTTCCGCTGCTCAGGGGACTGTATGCCTGTGTATAAGTGCACGTGGTGTGTGTATCCTGTGTGTGTGTCTGTGAGACCACACTGGTGCTGGCCCCTTTGACATGTGAGCTCACAACAACTTTCAGATTGACAGACGGGGTTCAATCTTCGAAACCGTAGACTTGTGTTTAGATGAAATCTGGTTTTCATTTGCAACAAGTAACAATGCAAAGTATCAGAGAGACAGAGGGGCCTCTCAGCCCAGACAGCGGTGTGTGTGTGTCAGTATATACGTGTGTAAGTGTGTGTAGATGCAGCAGGGGGTAAAAAAGACAATGCCAAAGAGGATCATGGTCCTGTACAGTATGTACTATCTGAAGGAATGTTGGGATATACAATAAAATTTAATATGAGAACCTATAATTTGTAAACACACATGCATGAGACCCCTCTTTACTTGAGTGTGGTTTCCTTCTTTTAAACACACAGAAACACGCACACACACATATATATACAAACTGCTCCATCAATATTCTCATATTTCTTTTTTTTCCCCAAAGACAGAGGTAAGTCTGATTCTAAAGCCCAGCAGATCATTTTCCCTAAAACTACGCACATAGAAGGATGAACAAAACAGTGCACGGATTTGTTTACCGTTTAACAAAAACCGCATTGCTTTTGTATATTCTTCCGACTGTAGAAGGTAAACCTACAGACTGTGATGTTTTCTGATAGACCCAGTAAATCTGTTTCTTTACCGCAGTCCAGGAGCCGTATCTCCACTGAGTCAGGAGCTGAGCTGAGTTGTCAGGACGAGGTGTGCTTTGTGCCGGAGAGGCCCATGGACATGCTGGCATCTCGCAGTCCTACAAATACAAACATGCAAACACAGTATAATGAGCTATTAGTCATGAGGGTAATGAGCTATGAGTCACACAGCAATGGACTGAAGCAGCGGGAGTAATTATGCCACAAAAATATCAGTAAAAAAACCATAAAAACAACAATATGCCTGAAACACAGGGCTACGTTGGCTGGGTTGAGGATGCTGTAACGTGTAGACTTGCCTAATACAAAGTCTGTCCTTATCAAGGTGACCTCAATCCTGACAGCTGAAACTAATCTCTTATCTGGAGACTGAAAGGTCATGAGTTCAACACTCCCTGCCTTCAGTGCCCATCAGTGTCTAAAAACCCTTAAACCATATACTTAAACCACTCAAGCAAAGTGCGCTGCAGCCTTATGGTCTGTATCCACCTTAACACTGACTGGGACTTTGGGTCGAAGCAAAGCACAGACAGCTTTTGCTCCAGTGACGTTTGTAGTGAAGGTCATATGCTTGAAGACCACGTCTACTTTGCAAATGAGTGGATCTGCATTTAACCAATCAACAGATGATTGACGAGCTATCTGAAGCCTAAACATCAGTATGACTGAATGAACACGTCACTCACTCAAATGTCAAATATCACCTACATTTTCCCCTGGAATCAGAATCTGAGTGACCCTGAAATATAAAAATACGACATTTAGCTGCTGAATCATGCTTGATTTTACAAATCCAGTGCTTAGTTTAAGTCGTTGCTCACAAGGAATGGGAGCTGAGAGACAATGAGTTGGCTCTGCTTGTCGTCCTCATGGTCTAACCCACCTAATTTGCTTGCAGCTGCCTGGCTCACTCAGACCTCATTAGAAGTTTTCAAGCTCAAATCTCACTGGAAAAAAATATCTAGTGAGAGATGTACTAATCAGCATTTTTATATTAAAATTCATTAAATGTAAACATGTAATGTCAAAGCGGATCCTCATAGTATGGAACCCACTGAGAATGATCACCTCACTCTGTGAAACATCTTAATGTTTCAGGTATACAACTTTACTGTCGGGTTCATTCTTACAGCTATCATTAAACTCTTTTCCAACCACAGCAGGGTAGCTGTTTTCATTGTGCTTTCATGGCGGTCATGGTGTTAGTAAATTGTTAGGCTTTATTCTCTCCCATCAATATGAGTTAAGGCAAAGGTGTGTGTCAGGTGTGAGAAAGTATATAAATATGTGTGTATGCAGTTGTATGGGGACGATTGGTTCCCCAGCTATTTTAATTTGGTGCCTTTGATTTTTACCTTCCTTTGCCTAGCATGGCTGGCATACCTGGCTGCAGGATTAGCAATAATAATCAGTAGTTCTTTAATGTTTGCAGACGCATGTTCTAAACTGGCCGTGGCCCTCGTTAATGTAAATCGCAAGTTTCAAGCTTATTGGAAACATAAAATAAGGGTTAAAAAAAAAAACCTTAAACCAATATTCTCCTTGTAAAATATCTGGACATTTCCCTAAAACAGTTTATAATGGGACTTAGATGAGGGACTTTATAAATGCTTACTGCCTGACCTCAGATTATGCATAAAACATCTGCATTCAATACAGTATGCAGCATTTTGTTTATTTATTTTTTGTGGTTTTTTATGAGTTGCATTTTATTTATTTACCCTAAGAGCAAACCATCAACTCTGGAAGAAATAAGGGCTCTACTTTGAATATTAAACTTTATCTGAGCAGTTTAGTGTGTGAACAGTTAGTCTGAGTTTTTTTTTTTTTTTTTTTTTTCTTTACCTGACTGTCTCTGGGCCTCGCCGCAGCATTGCACTCTCTGTCATCTACAGTGTCACCGTAGTCCCCCAACACACACCTCACAGCTCTCATCTGGTAGCCATGGCCACAGGTCACCGCACACTGAAAGACAAAATCACACACATACATTCACACACACAAACACGAGAAAAGCCCAGTCAACCGCAAGATATCTCAAACTCTATCTAAGTATGTCAAGGTTGATATATTAGACGGTCAAGGTCCAGCTCAGCAGAGCCTTGGTAAAACCCTGACAGACACACACACAGACACACACAAGCACGTACGTATGGACACATGCATTCGCATACACACCCACAGTGTCAACTCGACCCTTTACCTAATTCTTAACTCACATATGAGGTGATCCAAGCACGTTTAGGTACAACACGAGAGCAGAGGAAGTGCCACAGGATAGGTTTATTTGAGCAGCAAATTATAATTACGCAGGCATTAACGAGCCGATTTATTCCAGCTCTGTAAATACCACTATCTGACTTCATACAAACACGTGTGGGAGGGTTTTGGATCTGAGTGTATAAACCAAACTATGAATGGCAAAAGACACCTATTCATACAAGTTTCATTCAATTTCTGCTTTATCCTAACAGTGTTAAATCTGTACAGAAACAGTTGAATGCATGGGAATACGTGTATGTGTGCGTGCATGTGTGCGTGCACGTGAGTGCACACTGTGGGTCAGGTTTAGTCTGACAGGATATGAGGGCAAAGTGAAAGAACCATAGAGGAAATGGCAGATGGAGTCAGGGCACACTCCTCCGTAACTCGCTAGTATATCGGGTTACACGCACACACACAAACTGGAAATATACACTGTCTCACCTACACACACACACACACACACACACACACAGACACACAGACACACACACACACACACACACACTATGTAAAAGATACGAGTCAAACTTGTAGACAGCAAGCCACACATGAAACCCATTTCCTCAGTCAAACACAGCACCAAGCGACCTCGCCCCAGTGCTATGTCTTATCTGTTTGTGTGTGTGTGTGTGTGTAGGTGAGACTGTGTATATTTCCAGTGTGTCCGCAGGACTCACCGCTCCCCAGACGCCAACCTGCCAGGATGCACACTCGGGCAGCTCACAGCTCCCAACAGCTTGGGGTTTGCTGGACGGGTCACAGAAGTGCTCACTCAGTTTCTCCTCCCCGGCTCCCATGCTGCAGGACACTTGTCTGTGTCTCATCCCTTTCCCACAAGTCACCAAGCACTGGGAGTGGGAAGAGGACGTAGCAGTCACAGTTGTGAGGCCAGTATTTATACTTTCTTGCTACATTCATTTGTTCATGTGTCTGTGTGTGGCCATGTCTGCATGTCTAGGTGTGTGACAAGGCCCACCTCACTCCACTCGCTGACGGTCCATTTGGGACATGGCTGCTCGTTGCAGGTTTCAGTAACCACCCTCTGGTATTCATTGCACTCCCTATCTATCAGTCGTCTGCCCAGGTTGTTCATACAGTAAGACTCTCTGCTACGGCTCCCACGTCCACATGTCTTGGAGCACTGTTAACAACAATAAATCAACCATGTTTAGCCCACTCAGTCATGTATTTTCTTCTATTTTATATTCCGTAAATACTAATAGGAATGAAATTATAGTGCAAGTCAAAAATAGTAGTGGTATAACATGGTAGATATTGTAAAATATTCGGACCAGGGTCTTATTCTTGCCTCCCTTCAAACTACTTATTTCATGTAAATCATTGATGGTACCTGTGACCAGGCGCTGTACTGCCAGTTCTTCAGCAGACAGTCCCCATGGCAGGGCTCTCTGGTCTGAGGTTTTGAAGTGTCTCCACACATGCTGGCCTCCACCCTCTCACTCTGTCTCTTCATCAGGCTGTACTTCACACACTGAACATCCAGGCTGCGGTAGCCTGGACCACATTTAGCAGAACATTCGCTCTTTCCAGCAATATGCCACCTGAGTGAGAGGAGATGTAGGAAAATGTTTGGCTGTCTGTGCTCTGCAGGAATTGCTACTGTGTGTGTACGTGCGTGTCTTTGAGTGGTAATGCGCACCTGACTTCGCAGTCAGTGTTGCAGGGCTCAGTAACAGCAACAGGGCGAGGTAAATGTTCACAGCGTTGGTCCGATACCTCAAGATGATCACTCTTACGCACACATACCGCCTTTCGCCTCCTCTCACCTACAGAAACACACAAATAAAAGCAAGGTTCAATCAGACAACATCTGGCAGACAGTTCACTTGCCCAAATATTAGGTTTCTTCATCTTGAACTAGATTAACCATCATTTCTGACATCAAGTCCTTCATTATACAGCCTTAGGGGTCCACGCTGGTCTGAGACCCCACAAACACATCTCTTTACTGGATCCCACTGTGCATGCTGACCCACTGGGAGCCTGACTAGCTTGTTTCTAAAAGGGAAATTTGAGGGGCCTAGTCGGGTTAAGGGCCAGGCCAAAGGGAAGGTGTCGGGCCATGTGATTGGCCAGGGTCACAAAGGGGTTTTATGGAAGGGGGGAATGAGTGAGTAAGGTTTTACATCCAGAGGTGTGTGTAAGTGATGCAAGAGAAATGCTAATCATAATGTGCACTGACACTTAAATCTGTGCCCATGTAATAAGATTCCATGTCCTAACAGCAATAAGATGCATCATGGTTCTGATAAATTTTTGGTGGTAAAGCTTTATGATTCATTTTAAGAGTAGCTGTGAAATCTGACTCTCAGTTGAGTCTCATGACTCTACAGCAATTAACTTTTCTTCACAGGGTCAAATATAGTGATTTGTGAAATAACAATGAACGTACAACATCAAATATGTATTTTTTCATGGATCACAACCGCACAAAAGCCTTCTGATATTTTGTGTACTTGCTGAGTTTTTTTAGGATTCACTGAAGCCAAAGAAAAATGATCACATTGCTCATGTGTGGAGATACTGAAGCCAAGCTGAGATACCCTGACAGATGCGGTTGCACTCGAGCCAGGAGCCTGAGGGATCCCACACAAACTGCTCCCTGTGTTCCTCGATGGGTATGTTAAAGGAGTAACGGACATCTGGGTTATAGAGGTTTCCCACACACAAGACCTGTGGAAAAAAATGGTGGGAAAGGCAAAGGACTTAACATGCTTTTCTTAGTTTGTCTAGGTCTACACAGAGATGTCGTCCTCAGACAGAGGTTTAGCTCAGTATGTCAGGCGAGTGATGCAGAGATCAGGAATAAAGCACTGTGACAAAAAGAAACGCAGAATAATATGCACTACAACTAAAGTAGGAATAAAACTGATTTTAAAAAAAATTAAATAAACACAATTAAAGACAAAGAAAAACTCCCCCTTCGTACCTGCAGAATAAGCTCCTCCTCAATGCGGTCAGTGCAGTTGATTCGCTCTACTTTTGTATCCGAACCGCTGTACTCAATGACAGTTCCCTTGAATGTGATTTCCCTTTTGAACATGGCCACCACAAAGTTCCCATTCAGAAGGAAGTTGGACTGGCTATCAGATAGTGCTGGAATAAGAAACAGACAGATAAGCACAACACATTTTACCACAAAACCCAAAACAACTCAAAACTAAATGTGAAAGAATTCAGTGCAAGTGAAGGAATGTTTGCTTCCTAAAATGAGTTTGTGTCTTGTGGAATTGGGGTTTTGGGAATGTTTACGAGATGTGACATTTATCATTTGAGGCTTTATGTTAAGTAAACAGTGTTTGACTGGACATACTATCATTCCGCAAAGCTATTGTAGTAGGGGAGGTATGTTGAAACACTGGTGGCACTAAATTGCAGTTATTTGGAGTTAGACTGCGTGACTCTTCGTAACACTGCAGTGCAAACAAAGGATCTGACTCCTAATACAAACAAGTACATTGACATACACACACAAATAACACACACAGGAACTTATGAATAGAAATTCACACTTGGCAAACTAGCACATAAACACAAAATCAACACCCACCACCTTTTTTTCTTCATTGAACGCTATAGGTTCAAGAAATACGCAATTAATTACAGTCTTAGAGTGCATACTGAAACAACATATGTGATTCTATACGTGACTCTATACACAACTTTGTTTACACTTAAGTCTGTACATTGTTGGATGCCAGATGCTATCTTTAGCCCAAAGACGACTGTGGGATCTGTGGGGTTTTGACAGTGAACTACAGACTCTGGTTGTGATCACTGATGCTTTTTAGCAACAGAAAAAAGACAATGCCTTAGAAAAATGTGCAGACACACAGCCACACACAAGTGTGTATGAACATCTTAAAGTCCCTCTCTCCTCCTATGCCTTGTGGTGCTTCTACTGAGGCCTTTTTAAAAAAAAAAAAAAAAAACCTGCCTACATATGCTTTGATACAGATGAGTCAAAAATAAAATGAGAAACCAACATCAAGTGCCTTAAAAAAGCCTCAGTTTCTCCCTTGGCTTAGCTTAGATTCTCCAGAGCTCTGTGACTCAATTGGTAGAATGAATACCTTCTTTTATTGTATTGAACATGGTATTAGTAGAGTTCCCTCAGGAACTATAATAGGGAACTTATTAAATTTCTTGTGTGACACACTATATTTGAGGTCAGCGTAAGCTCAAGGATTCCCCTTGGCTTTGTCATCAAATGCATTCATATATTATCTTTATAGATCAGACTTCACAAAGAGCTTCATGATATAAGACTCAAAAAGGACTTAAATTAGAGACAAATTATAGAAATGTCAAATAAAATAGAGATAAAATAAAATAAAACTAAGCAGAGGCAGGCCTAAACAGGTGGGCACTGAACTGTTTTCTGAAGGTGTCCACAGCAGGAAAGAGCTCCATAATTTAGGACCCATGGCTTCAAAAGCACACTCTTTTTTTATTCTGACAGCGCAGTGAGCTTCACAAAAGAATTTTGACATACTGTACCAGCCGGAGTGACAAAATTGGCAGGGCATTACAAATTTCAACCACGTTTAATACCGGCAGCACTCGCTCATAGTAGGACTGTGGCACTCAGCAACAGCGGGGGTTGACCTTCTAACAGCAATGTGGCAACGAGGCTTTGCCAGATGTGTTTTCAGACTTAAAACATCCTGAACCTGACTTGAACCATCTGAAAATGGGCACCCACCATTACAACATAAGCAAAACTCTTTTTCCCTTTTTTCCCCTCTCTCTCTGTCTGTCTGTTTCTGTTTCTTACATGCAAGCACACACAGAGACAGAAACACACACACACACACACACTTAGCCCGGTGGGTCCATCTAACCCTATACCCCTATATCTACTTTCATGCAGCCTGGGCTCCACATGCCTCTAATTAGCACCTATTGCTGCCTCATTTATCTTTCTCAGGGGCTGACACTCCATTTGCTTTCCCAACCAACTGTCTTTGCCATGACCAGATGGACCAACGCCCCTACACATTTCCTCCATAATACACTCAGTATAAATGACAGTTTCCTTTCCTTCATGAAAATGGTTTGACAACAGTTTAGCCCAAGTCTTTGCTAAAAGCCTGCCTCTACAGCTCCGGGTCACCAAGTCTGGGTGGTTTATAGTCGTGTTAGGGGGATAATGGCATTGACCTACCAGATGAGAACTGAAAGGGTGTAATTTATACATCTTATTAGGTTGGACTGCTTCCATTTTGGAATGATTGTCCCAAGTAAAACTGCAATTTGATACAGGGTTGCTTGAGACCACATCCTTGTACTGACACACATACACACACACACACCACATACTCACCGAGGTAGTTGTCGTCTTCCGGCTTTCCAGAGTAGCTGACCTGTTTGATATCAATGTTGGTGGCTCCAGCTGGGATTCGCACCACCGTGTTGTAACCTGAAGAAGAAAAGATGGAGGGAAAGTGAAACAATTTTAAAGAAGTCTCAAAAGGGACCAAAGTAGCCACAAGAATAGCACAGAGAATTCCCGCCTTGATTTTCATAATAGCTTCACTGTGCTATACCAAACCCCAGTCAAGGAAGTCCAGTCTCAACCACTGGGGATTTAAATGTCACACTTGGAAAAATACGAAAAAGGTCTAGTCCTCTCAAATAACCTGCAGGAGGCCTTGTTTTAGTCTCAGAGGCCCGACCGTGAAATGATATGTAATTATTCCCTGGACCTACCTTTGGCCTGTAATTACTACACCGGGCCTGTTGTCCCATGATAAACTAACATAGAAAATGAGTGAGCATGAGAGAGAGCGAGAGCACATGGGAATCAAGAAGTGACAACAAAAATGTAGGGATGGAGACTGAAATAAGCAAGATATTAATAAAATAGGACCAATTAGAAGAGAGATGAATAAAGAAAAAAAAGAATCTATATCTTTTTGTGAGAATTACTGGGCATAAAACCTTTTTTTTTTTTTTTTTTTTTTTGACTCACTGGAATGTATCCATGGCAGCAAGTATTAAAAAGAATGGAATTTGAAGGAAGAAGGACAGATGTCTGGTCTTCCAACTATGTACTGCTGCCTTCAAAATAAAATAAAAACTGAATGGAATGAGAGGACAGGTGTGGGCTGATGTTATGTGATGATTAGCCTGACACCTTGAGCCACTCGGGGGCAGCATTTGGTTTGCATATCTTTCTCTCATCAGCCATGTAGTTTTGTTTTTTTTTTCCCCACATACGTACACACACACTAACACACAAACACACACATCTAATGGGATGTCACCTCAAGCTCTGTCAACCATGACTGAAAAACATTCCCACTTTGAGGCTACACTGTGCAAGCCACTTTTCATTCATAAACACCACTATGGTACAAAACGACTTTGCCTGTTGTTTCACAATAAAACCCAAAACTTTATGCAGTGACCTTTGGAGTTTCCTGTTACTGTTTTATGAGTGTCATGTCAAATTCCCTCCCTAACCACTGGGGACAGGATAAGCTCATAAAAATACAGAGGCACAAGAACTTCAGAAACCACCAACACAGTCCCCCTCTGAGGAAACATGGTCTCCACAAGCCACAAGAGGCCTCTGAGATCCCCCAGCTTAGCTACTGACCATGCACACAATCCTCCGCCACCGCAGACTGACCCAGAAATGAACAGTAAACACACCACCCTGGAGGAAAAAAAAAACACACAACTATGCTACACATGGGGAATGCTGGGGTTAACCTCAAACATGCTTCTCTCTGCCACTAGCGAGAAGGACGATGATGTAGTATTAATAGGCTGGAGAAGAAAATTAGAAGGCGGCACAAGTTCACCCTGGTGCAAGGTGACTGAGCTGATGGCAAACATTTGCTTGTTTCATGGTTACAGTGATGGTCATTTCTCCATTCTAAGAAAAGATGCATTCAACCTTCAAGTTAGTTTTTCTTGTTGCCATTTTATTCACCCATTGTTTTAGTTTAAAGTGAAGAAACAAGAAAATAAAGAAATGTAAGCCTGTATCAAGTTCACTTGTAGGGACAGGTACAGGGTTTAGACATTTACTAGGTCTTGTGCAGCTGTTTATGAGATGATAACTGGCTGGCTTTATCCAGAGTTGCAGACATGAGTCTTGAAACTCAGACTCAAGTTCAGAAATGGGACTTGATTTATGCTGAGATGACATTACACAATATTTCTAACAGATCTGTCGATCAAAGAGTTATAAATTGTAAAGCCACTTGGCTGACATGGCAGTGGACACGAAGTGAGCCTTGAACCACACATCCTCACTCTGACATGCTAGCCTTTTTCTGGGGCATCCCAGGGGTATATTGAGGCGGCTGTTTTCCACTAAATGAGGTCAAAGAAGTCATTATTGAGGCCTATGAGTTTTTAGCTGTTACAATCCTGGTAGAATTAAAATGAAGACAGCAAAAGGCAGGCCTTGCATAGCTGCACAACTTGAATATTTATTTATAAGGCATGCACTAAAAGGACTTGGTTTTGGTTATGTAAAAAAAAAAAAAAACATTAACACGTATAAACACCCTTGAAGGAACATGTTCAAATTCTGTGTCATTTAAACGGTCAATATTTAGAAACTTAGAAGACAGCTTAACTTGCAATTTGCCTTCACCACAAGACAAAAAGAATGCTATGGTTTTACCTCAGAATTCAGTTTGTGTAGTCTGATGATGAAGGGAAAGAAAGCTCAAGATAAAGACAAAGACTGACACAAAAAAAAAGGAATAAAACAGGGGTAGACACTAAGAAATAGAAAAACAACAAACAGAAAAGCACAAAAGGGGAAAGACACAAAGAAAGGCCCAGACCCAGAAACAGAGGGATATCCTGCCTGGGCTGCACTCCCACTCATGTTCTCTTTTATGGTTAAGCCAGATTTCCAGGACTGAGGTGGTTCAGTTCAATACAGTCCTCAAGCCCTGCACCCCCAACAGGCCACGGAAGGGAGAAAGAAAGCAGATGGATAGAGATGCTAAAGTTCTACGCCAAACTAATGCAGAGCAAACATGATGGAGGCCACACCCAGAGCTTTTATGCTAATGTTTCTGCTGTTTTGCTGCCCAGACTTAAAAAGAGTTGGATGCAATCAGCAGTTGGCCCGAACTGAAGCGCCGCATTAAGTAGGACAGTTCAAAGGAGTGATGTCAGGTTTGTGTTTACTATCGAAAGACCTGTCAGAGTGAGATGGCTGTATTAATCAGTTTCTAAAGCTTTAGAGAAGATTGGTGTGGCGGTTTTCCAAATTTGGCTGATGCATGTATTGTTGCTCAAAATCAGGCTTAATATATTTAAACATAACCAGACATGACATTAGTGCCTAATATGAGCATGCAGCGCGGCAGCGTTGCAGCCACACGGAACTGAAGTCTTTCTTAGCTCTTCTATGTTTACTGTGTATCAGATGTATCATACCTCATCCTCAGAAGCTGCTGACATATAACATGTTTAATAGCAACACCTTTTTTTGAGAACAGTCAGCTATTAGTGTTCGGTACATGTAATCTGAGCAGCGGGACGTACCATACTGTGCATCGTTGAAGGTCCCTGCCAGGGTTTTACACGATGAGTTGTCCCCGCCACACACTCCACACTTGTCATTCCTAGCCTTCGAGTTGAGAACATGGTCGCAGCCTGCTTGCTGGAGAGGCACAGATAAGGAGAAGATGGAAATTTATGATTTAGATCAGAGGTGTCCAAACTGTTCCACAAAGGGCCGTGTGGCTGCAGGTTTTTGTTCCAACCAAGCAGCAGCACACCAGACTTGACTCATTTAATCAACTGATCTCAGTATTTAGACAGTTGATTGGTCAAACTGTGTGCTCTTCATTGGTTGGAACAAAAACCTGCAGCCACACGGCCCTTTGTGCAACAGTTTGGACACCTCCGATTTAGAATGATTGCGTTGAATGTTTTAAAGTGTGGATTTGTTAGCAGATTTTCACCTATGGACCTATGTTTCTGAATGTGACCTACAAACGTTTCACTGACAATTGAAGCTTCATCCTTTTCCAATAATCACAAAATGTGAAATGTAAGAATATGAGAGGGCTGAGATTGTTACGTTTGTATTTCTGTGTCAGCATCATCATTTTTTCTCATCGACCAAGATATAGCTTTGACATAGATAAACGTTTCTGACGCATGTCATGATAGCATGGGAAGGAGCTAAAAACTGAAAGCTGATGTAAATGTTGAAGTTTTCTGTGTTGGTGTGTGTGTGTGTGTTACACACAGAAAAGTAAAAACAGACAGATATACCCTGCAGAGGCCTTGAACACAGATGTCGTAAGTGTCTGGCCCACAAGGCGTGCCGTCGATGACGCGGTCCTTCAGTTGATAATACGCTGTAGTCCCAGCAACGCGACAGAAGAGCTTACAGCGATCCTTCATCAGTACTGGATGGAAAAAGAACGATTATGGAAAAAGTTGGACTATATTATATTAATGGGATTAATAACATAGAAATCCTGAACAATGACAAGATGAAAAGCCTGGAGATGACTTAGCTGTGCTGATGAAATAAATCAAAACATAACTTCACATTTTTGATCTTAAACCTATTTACTTTTCTTTTTGGCAAAGTTAAGCAAACTTTTGTTAGAACCGCTGAAAAGTTTCTTGGAAAATGTATCTGACAGTGTACTGGCTCCGGGGTTTGGCCTGTTTGCTTGTACAGCATCAATTAAACGAATGAATCACTTGCAGCAACTTAGACATGGTGGTCTTTGCCAGATGGTATCTCATGTAGCTTGGGCAAGCCATCTCGGCAAGGAATGAGATACGGCTGCAACAGGGAAAGCTGCCAGGAGGTTCATTTGGACGGGCTGCATGCTGTTTAATTTTGCTGTTGTTTAGTGTCAACTAAAGGCTTAGCCCAGGACACCTCTTATCATGGGTATGTAAATTAAGACAAAGAAAAGACACATACAGACAGATGTGTACTCTGTCTTACACATCCACCCATTCGTCAACAAGCATTTTCTATTCTCACCTCATGTATATTGTGTGTCTTGGACTCCATATACCTCCTACACACAATGTGGACTTACTGTATGAGAAGCTTACACAAGCTTGAGAACCGGTAATCATACATAAAGTGAATAACTGGGTGCAGACAAAGACTGATTTCAAAATGGAGACATGCAGCATTTAAGTTTAATGCACCAAACATACTGTATCATTGGCATCAAACTGCACTGTATAGTTGGATGTAAATAGTATCTGTCTTTGATGTTGCAGCTCAAGTTACCACAAGACATTCAAATTACATGCTTTAGGATTACACTGGTGTACTCACTGCCACTGTACTTGGGGACCCAGCGGACGGTGGGAGGTAGGCCGTTGATGTTGAAGTGCTTGCCGTCAAACTGAGAGCACTGCTCTTCACGGAAGTCTTTCCGTCCTCTCGGACATGGCTCAGTGTTGCAAGAGCGGAACTTCATCCTGCGACCCACACAGAACTTACCGCCATTTCTGGGCCTAGTGTAAAAGGAGACGGATCACAGAAGCACTACACTCAATTTCAATTAAAAGATCATGTTTGCCCTTGTTTGACTGGAGCTTTATGACTTCAAACCAAAATTGTTTACATTGAAATTCACACTAAGGAAACAAGCTTTCTTTGACTGTTGCTTAAAATCAAGTTGAGACTCACTGAATCTGACACACAGACTTGTTGCTCACTTAAACTTGTTTACAACTCTTAATCATGCCTGACTGCTCTCTGATTTGGCTTTGACTGTCTGATCCTTACTCAGGCTTGTTGCAGTCTCGACTGGTGCTCCGGGTTCCTCCACCACAGGACCTGGAGCAAACACTGTAGGGCCCCCAAGGACCCCACTCCCCATGAACTGGCTGCAGGTCCAACTCCTTGTTTACACACATTCCATGTCTGCAATACTGTATGTGAATACACACACACACACACACACACACACACACACACACACACACACACACACACACACACACACACACACACACACAGATCCTGTTAAAAACAATGTCTGCAACTCCTGCAGTCGTGAAGACAAACATGGACTGTGTGGAGCTTTGCTGCAGATTTAGTACACGCACAGCTTACAGTAGTGATCCTTCGTTGCCTTCTTAATCCTATGTTTAGATCTCAAGCTAAATTTTAAAAGAAATCCCAATTCAGCTATTGTTTACCCTAAGGGAATGTCTGCAACTCCTCCAGCTGTCAAAAGAGAAATGGGAGCATGAGGGAGAGACATGGATACAGACAGAAATAGAGGAAAACCAGAAGAGACACCTGTCAATACAAGAAACCTGAAACTGATATATATACACAATTAGCCACATTATCAAATGCATTTGGCGTCGTGGGGGTGTTTTTTTTAAAGAGAGCTAAGTCAACGGCTAAGTTTCTGCTGTGGTCATTAAAAAAAATGCATTTCATCAATGCAATTTGGAAATCGACAGTGAGTTGCACAAACTATTTAATGAAAACAATGGTGGTTTGAGACTCACAGAAGTAGTGAAGTGTATCACTACTTGGCAAAACATTACCTTTCATAAACCCTCTTTGTTTCCACAGAGTCTTACCATTTTTCACATGAGCTTTCTGTTTTAAGGGCACACAAGCCCGATTCAGCTTATCTACAGAAATGCTGTTTGACGTTAAACACAAAATTAGTTTTGCAGCAAAGAGAAAGCAACTGAAAATTAAATCCATTTCCTATGCTAAAGACAATAGAGAAAATCCATAATTCTTTTTTGTAAAATTATCTCTGGCTTAGACTGTAAATACAAAATTACATAATGCACGTCTTTCATACTGTAGAGCCAATACAACATAGAACCCTGGTATCAAACAGTGTGCACCCACTAACCAACCTTTGCCAAGAAGTGCTAACACTGCTTTCATAAGCAAAGCACGGCAGGCCCATTTTCCTTTGTGTGTAACCAAATCCCCTTCCCGGTGCCTAAGATATCGGAGGGTCCTGTTCACTGAAAGAATGCAGGACAAGACGCCGTCTGTCTGGGTACGTAACCCGTCGTCCGGGCACACAGGCACGGGGAGCAGTGGCACCATTGTAAGGAAACTCTAGAGTTGTGATAACAAGAGGAACAAAGTTCATTACTGGCTTGACATCAGGAACTCCCTTCTTCTGTTCAGTTTTGTATCTACTGAGGTACACATCTTTAAACCTGTAAGGTGAAAAAGAGGATGCTCTTTGCAGACACCTCAGTTTGTTCATCTTCACTGTGGTTTAGAGTTCGGTTTGTGAGGTTAATGTGCAAGTCGTTACTTCCACAATCAGCTCCATCAGGATGAGAAATACAACTGCATTCATTTCAACTGGCCACAGGCCCATTCCACTACAAGACATTCAATCCCCTACTCCAGATGAAAAAAAAAAAACAAAAACACTAAGACTGCTTGTTCTAAAGACTCTTGAGAGCTGAGAACAGAACTGTGTGAGATCCGCTTCAGTGGATTTTCATAATTACATGAAATAAACCGGAGAGGATATCAATCAAAGTCATCTCCTGGACAATGGCTTATCTGGCCAGTTTCTGCTTTAACACAAATTCACAACTTGCAGCCATGACCTCAGGTGAACACCTGCAAAAGCGCAAAGTCATACACACAAACACACGTAAACATACACAGAATTTGGCACTGCTGTCTCTACTATCTTGGCCTAGTTTGCATGTGTTTTTTACACACTTGTGGGTCTAATGACGGAGTGTAAAGTCTGTTCACAATGACAGACAGGTGTTAACAGCTGCAGGGTATGAACTAAACAAGCCACAAACATTTCCATAATCCAGACCTGGTTTGATTATTGGCCTGGTCCTTTCTTCCTGTCTGACTCCACTGTAAATGCAAACACGGTGGATTCAGAGTACAATTCAAATAAAAAGGCACTAAAATGAATGTGATAAAACATCCACCAGTGGAAATAGCTTCCACACCACGAAAAGACAAACAGGTGTTGGTCCATGTTGGTTGAGCAACTTCTCCAAGAAAAAAAGAGCTCAACAATCGGAGATCATGGCATTGTCAAGAAAACACATTTTAAGAAGAAAATCCAAACTTTTCCTTTGTCACTACAAAGAGTTTCCCACCCCTTATAAGCTCTCACATCCCTTCCCCCCACCTCAGCTTAAGGACTGACAAACCGGACCTGAGCATCCCCTCTATACGTCCTCTCCACTGCCACCCATCCCCCTTATCCCCTTATGGGAAATTGCAAGTGCCACGCAGGGACCACCACAGTGCAACCAGGAGGCGGGACCCAAGGAGCTGTCAAACACAAGGCGGACTGTCTGTCAGAGAGGACCAAAGCCTGTGTAAGCCTCTGAGGCATTCCACTCCCCCCGCTGGCACTCTGTGTTTACAACCGTTTTGTTTGGCTTGAAAAGGTGATGTGGGTGAAAAGAAGAAAGGAGGAAAGGGGGGAGTGGAAGTAAAAAAACATCTGTGTGAGATGATGTATGTGTGTGTGTGCGAAAGTGAGCATGCTTGTGACTCTGTGCGCATGTGTGTGAGTGTGTGTGTGTCTGTGCATGTGTGTGTGGTAAGTGGGAGAGTGACTGCTCAGAGTCTGGAGGCATCTGGGGGCCACACTCATTTCCAATTAGCCTCTCTTTCCGAAGTGCACAAACACACTCTTGGAAAACGCTGAGGTGAAAGCCGGCCAAGCTCAAACAAGCAGTAAGGACATCAGCAGACCCTTTCCTAGAAAGATTGTCACAATTTGCCCTCAACTGGGAATGTGGTGAGACATTTGAAGCTCTTGTGAGACAAACCTGTCCTGCTGTGAGTAGCATGTGTTTCAAATTAGGAATTTCACAAAGACACACACTGACTCACCAACACATACTGAGATATGTGCATGCACACATATATCCCATGCATGCACTTTAGAAATACAATACACAGATATACATATAATGCACACAAACACGCACATTACCTTTCAGTCTCTGCTCTCAAATCACACACAAACTAAGTAAAGTCTCATGAACTCAGCAATACAACCACAGAGAATAGTCACCAGCAAGCGAACCCCGACAGTGGTTAACTAAGGACAGCAGCATCTGCTCTGAGCTCTTCAGCTGGCTGGTTTGGAAGTTAGCACCCTGTAATTGCCAGGAAACTGTTGCAGAGAGCACCTCATTTCTGAACCCAAGCCATACATCACTGCAGGAATGAGAAGGCAGAGGACTGATTTAAAAAGCCCACCACTCTTTCATTTTAACACGGCTATTTCCAAAAGGAATCACCTTTCATGTTGCGGTGTCTTTCTCATGGCTCCAGGTTCGGAGTTCACCTTGGCCTTGGCCTGTTGGAGGGTTTGTGTCTTCCCTGTCTTCACTACAATTCACAAATAAAACCAACTGCAATCCAAAAAAAATCACCTGTTAAAATGGCACAATATGGACCACTGCTGTTGATCTTCATTAAGTCATCATATCCTTTTACAAGTCTAATAATTTCATCTGGAGGTGAGAGGTGGTGGAAAGCCCATGAAGCTATACATTAGTAGTTAGGGATCTTGTGCAGAGGTCTCTTTGGACTGAGGTTACTGGATATAAGTCAAATGATGGCTGTTATTATAAGTTGGATGTGCACTGACTCATCTTTCAGTTGAAGCATGCCTTTTCCCCTGTTAGTTCCACATTTCCTCTTTCCCTTGTGCCAAAAAGGTGTGAAGACAGAAGGAAGAGAAATGATGAGAGGGAAAGGAAGGTGAGAAAGAGAGACAACATGATGCAACCGTGACCCCAACCACCCTCTCCTTTTACTATATCCCCTGTGTTTCCTACCGTCCACGATGTGATCCCTCCTTTCCTCACATCTTTCCAAGAGTGTGTAAAGGTTGTCATTAAAGTGAATGACTAGTTTGGTCCCATCAGCTGTTGCATTCACCTGCACTCAGACACTTTTGCTGCAGGTCTTTCTCACTTGTGATCATTGTGTTCAACTAAAATAAATATTTCTTCTGATCTTTTAAAGCTGCGCTCATTAATATTTTTATTATATTCTTATGTCTAATGTCTGTTATCTCATTGTTTTGTTTTTAAACCAGCATTTATTATTATTTATTTCATCATTTGTTTTTTTTTGGCCACCTGGAGGCAGCCCAACAAGCTGTAAAAACAACATATGGTCACCATATAAGGTTCATATGGCAAACATGCTAACACAAAGTGGTTTATTCACACACTGAGCAAACACAGGGCAACATGAGCATTCATTTGGAATCTTGTTTATGTCCACCTCATGAGTATACTGCATATCCAGTTAACACTCTTGTTTTAGCTCTGTTAAATGCTCCACTATGTTCACCAGCTAATCGTTAACCTTCCTTTTGGTGCTGGGGTAGGTGATGTACCGTGGAGTTTGTGGGTGGGAGCAATGAGCGAATAAAAACAGTAAAGCTGTGGATCCTAAAATTCAAACAGTAACTGAGAAACTGAGAAAAAAAATAGAAACAGATAAACACAGAGATTGAAATCCTAAATCAGGTGCTAACTCTCAGAAATAGCGGGGCTTACATTTGTAAAGTGACGGAAACAATACTCAAAATTCGTCATTCTGTAATTATTAATATTTTCTGTCATTTTCCAGTGTTTTGTATTACCTTACACACAATAATTTGATTTTAATAACTGAATGTTAGGGCATTACTGTTTGCTGCATTTTGACACTATAATAGTGCAAATACATCTTTCTCCTTCTACACAGGCAGCAATGAAAGATCCACTCACTGGCTACCGGACACAGTAATTCCATCAGAAAACTTTGTGAATGCTAAAACAACAATCCTCTTGTTAGCCCAAATCCACAGATATGACTGTGACGACGGCAAATCAAAGTGGCAACATCCTGCAAATTTCCAGAGATTAGCTGAGAGTGACACTGACACCACTCTTACAATCCAGTACAGACACATGCACACACAAACACACACACACACACACACACACACACACATACACACAAACACACACCCCGTCCCAGCATCGTACGACAAGTCTGTCAGGCTGCCAGGGAGCTCCAGCCAACACTCACCGCCTCAGCCAGCAGACTCCATTCTGCCCTGGCTTCACTTTTCAAGACCTCACTATCTCACTCTAATTGGCTGAAACCAGAGCAGGTCGTCATTCTTTTCTGAGGAATGTTCTGGAAATCGAAAACAACTTCCCGTTTATTCACTTACACTAACCACTCAATTAAGTCCCTGTTAAGAGTATCTGGGAAAGCTTTTGGGGTGTTACACGTATTTAAAGAAAAGCCAAGCAAGTGATCATTGTACTGAAAACGTGTCATTTTGCCTCAAATTCCCTAGAAAAATGGCTTTCAAGGACAGCTTTCAGTCAAGACCACACTCAAGTTCACAATAAAATGAACAAAACTGACAACAATAAAAACTTTGACAACAAAACATCACTGTTTATTCAAGCTCAGGCATCACATTTTCCCCTCCGCCACCCACTGAGCGATTACGTGGTGAGAAGCAGTGCAGGGATCTTCAAAGGGTGGGGATGTGGATACAGGGCCGAGCGGTCCCCGGCTGTGGTTTGACAGGCACTTATTGATCATACTCGCTGGCCCCTAATCTACAGACACATGCACACAGACACAGACGTGTGTGTGTGTGCTGAAACTTGAAATCAGGTAGTTCTACAAGTATATAAATACAACACACACACAAGAGCATCCACATGCATGTACTTGCACGCACAATCAAAACACACACACAAACAGACACACACAGACGCACAAGCTGGATCCTTTTGAAGAGTGAGAGGGACCGAAAGGGGGGGTTAAGGGAGAAAGAGCAGGGGAAGAGAGGATGGAGGGGAGGGAGGGTGGTGGCAGTATTTATAGACAACAAGTGATGGGATGCCCTCATTAGTGCACGGCCCACTGAGCTAGATGACATACGCCGCCAAGAGGTCATGTGACCGCATTACTCACTCTGGCGCCCTGTGAGAGGGCCCGTTGAGCAACAGAGAGGCAGCAAGAGGAGGGAGGGGGGGAAAGAGGCAGAAGTGGAGAAGAAGAGAGAGTCAGAGGAGAAGGGAACACAGGGGGAAGAAAACTACCCATGAACCCTGCAGTGCCCAGTGCCCTATTTCAACTAAGCTGTATACAAACAAACTTTTTTTCACTCTTTATTTAGCGGACGTGCCACTCTCCTACTTTATGAGCACTGACCTCAATTACCCGATGCGGTCACAACTTTGTTTCATAACCTAATAGAACAAAAAAAACTCCACAGACAATGCAGGCACAAGAGTTGACAGCCGTTCAGAAAATGTACTTCTTATGAGAGATGACGTTTCCAGTGTAATCGCTTACAATGACATGGCAGGCTTTGGGCTAATGAAAGGCCAAGAGAGAGGTCTTTAAAGGGGAGCTTTAGTTGCTAAGACAATACCTTCTGCTGGTTTTCCCCACAGAGGCCATAGCTGTAATCCTCCACACACACACACACACACACACGCTCTCCCCCTTGCAGATCTGCAGACACCTCAGTGCCAGGAGCTCGACCCAAGATCCTGTAAAGCCTCAGACTTGAACCTCATGACTTTTTCGTGGAAAGAATGAGAAAAGGGTCAGGAGAAGAGGCGAGAGGGTGTGATAGATGCAGTACATTAAGAGCATCTAGGAAAAGAGACAGAGAGAGAGACACACAAAGAGAGGAATGCAGGTGAGGCACAAAGAGATACACAGAACAATACAACACTGATGCAAGAGAATCAAGAAGAATCATCTGGGTTTACAGATTACCAGACGTTTGAGGCTGGCATAATGATGAACACAAACATTCTCGCACACAGGCACACAAACCCACCACACAGACGTACCACATAAAAGCACTCCTGTATGGGCAGGTGAGTGTTAGTGCAGGGTCCCCCTCTCTTTCAACTCACGCTACTTCAAACAGCCCCCTGCATGAAGATGAAACTGGGGCCTCGTCACTACAAACAAAGGTGGTGCCACTGCTCACACACACAAAGAAATGAAAGAAAACTGTTTGTGTTTTTGTGCAGACAGAAAACAACCCCCACTAAAAGATCAGATATGGTTTTTAGCCTTGCTAGAAAGGCAGCTTTAGGGATCACAGTGTCGATCTGTTCGTTGGTTCCACCACTTTGGTCCAGACTGAAGTATCTCAACAACTATTAGATGGAATACCATAAATTTTGCAGACATCCATAGTGACCAGAGAATGAATCTTTCAGAGTTTAGCCATCTTGCAACACACTGGCAAAAGAGTAAGTAAGTATCCGCAGTAACATAGTCACAGGCCGTGCTGGTTTCTGCTGTTTAATAACCCTGTAACCAGTCACAAATGTGATGGCACACCAGAAAAAAACAGAAAAGCAAACTCATCAACTGGCAATGGGAAAGGAGTCAATCACCTTATTTAGTGGGTTTACCTCCTTTTAATATTAAATGTATGCACTAAATTTAGTGTAAAAAGGGTTTTACTTTTGTTTTTCTAAGCAGTGTGACACAAGAAATTTTGAATGTGATTTAGGGATAAAGAGACAGTATAGCTAAATGTGGTTAACCAGCAACAGTTGTTACAGTATTCACATGATTTCAGTGTGACTATAAACTATAAATGGTTACACGTCTAAAAGAGTTCACTTTTCACACAAATCTAACCTGGTTTTAATCTACAGTAGATGCCTTGGCCTCTTGGGACCTGCAAATTACCAAATGAGTGTTTACAGGGTTCCAATAAAGACCAGACATCCATGGTAATCTAGCTCAGTCAGCTCAAGTTGGGTAAAGGGTTTGTAGCTTATTAAAGCAAACCACTCACTGTGATTAAACTAACACCATGTCTCCTCAACCGTTTCTCCCACATACAGGATGAGAGGAGTATGGGAGTTGCGATCCCAGGACCATTACTGTTTAGTCGGGTTGTTGTAGTTGGATTAAGATGTTAGCCATCCCCTGTTAACCTCTCCTCGCTAGACAGGGCTGATCCAGGACCTAACATGGTGAGGAGGGAGATGGAGCCAGATGAAAGGATATGAGGGGTATAAGACTTACATGGGCCCACACTGCAAAAGACTCCTGGAGGGCAAGAGGTTAAGGAGAGAAGTGAACCCTCCTTCTCTCTCTCCCTCTCTTTCTCCCTCTCATGCATGTTCCGAATGTTAAACACCAGCCCACCACATCCTCATCCCCCTGTACCTCCTCCTCGTTCTCCTCCTCCCCTCTCCTCTCCTCCCACCTCCTGCTCTTCAGAATCACTGATGTGAGGTCTTTTGTGAGAGCACTGGCTGGCCTCAGCCTGGGCTCTGTTACGGCCTGACCACTGACCCACTCACCCGCCTTTTAAAGAGGTTTTAGGGTCATGGGTTCACAACAAGGTGACTCAACTGTGAACGGCGGGCGGCATCCTCTTTCAAAGGGCCCACGTCTTCACCTTTCCCTCTCAAGACTCTCTTTCCCTCTTTTTTGCCCCCACTGTCTCTCTTTTCTTTCCTCTTTCTCTCTTTCTCTTTCTGCCCCCCTCCCCTGCAGCCCTTCTTTCCATGTATCCTCAGAGACTGACCCGCCGTCTCAGCCCTAATTAGCATAGCATCCCAGAGCGAGGAGAACATGAAGGCTAATGGGGGTTGGGGCCCCGTAACAACACTGAGGGAAAAAGCTTCAAGTTTCTAACTAGGGCCATCACCTGACCACATTTACATGGGTTTCTGCAACCAGAATGCAGGCAGGAGAGTAATGCATGATAAATTATTCCTTTTTCTTGGTAGAGGAAGTGAACTAGAAGGAAAAGGCATCAGGATTCAAAGCAGGGCTGCACTGGAGGTATTTCGTATTTTCCCTAAAATGTAATGAGTCCAGCTTTAACAGCAGTGCTGATTGGGGAACACCTAAATAAAATATTTTCAGTGCTGCAAAATCCGAAACAAATATTTAAATTTGTAAAAAATAACTCATATTTGGGTTTAAAACTAACTCAGTTTGGTTTCATGGTAGCTGCAGTTAATTCACATTTTTCTTACCCTGCCTCAAATACCAGATGGGTGGGCTTTGCTGCGCGAGGATAATTCATTCTGTCAATCCAGTGGCACACTACCCCATAAAAGAGGATAAGGTGTTTCTCATGTGAGAGACATATGCACTTCATCCCACTATGCAAGAAGTGAAGAAAACTTTTCGGTATAGAGCTCAGACTTTGAAGAACTGTGTACACTGTACAATTTACTGTGATTCATTAACCAACTAACCATATAGAGACTGACCTATATATAATGTAGGTCAATCACTGTTGTTCTCAAAGGGAGGATATAATTCACAAAACCTTCAAATCCTCAGGTTCCGACCGCTTGACTGCAGCCGTATCAAAACCAGCAGCTACACCCCCAAACTGAAAGACTTCAAACATCAACTGAAGCACAATAGGTGTCATTCTAATTACTAAAACAATTGTGAGTCAATAAAAGAGTGTATACTGTTTTAGTATAGGGAATCTAATTCCTATGATCTGTTCTCTAAGCAAAGCAGATTCACATGTGGGCCAACTTACCATTCCATGTCCACAGTCAGTCCCGTCAGCCAGTGGCATGTGCTGTGTGCGGCATCCTTTATGGTCCCCCTCTGCACTCGTACACCACAGCCTCTTGCACTGTTTCTGTGGGGGAAAAATGTATGCAAGTAATCATTTTGGCTGAATAAGAAAAGAGCTTGTCTATGATGTGAGAACATTTAGAGATTAGAGATCTTTAGTTAAATCACTGATTTTTGTTGATACCATGCAGATATTTAATGTTATTTCCTCATATGTTGCCTTCTTTGTTGTGGGACAAAGAGCGTGTGATTGCACTTTTAAAATATGGTTATTAGTTTCTTCAAATATAATATCTCAGTCTAAGTAGCTGGGAACTGACACTTTCTTTTGTGCTTCACTTATTCCAAGACATGTGCAAGAGGCATTTTAAATGGCCCAGCATCAGGTTTTAATTAGTGGCTGTACATTCAACAACAAGCTGAGTTAATCTGGACCCTTGTGTTTTGTTAAAATGCATGTTACACATTAGGCATGGGAATTTACAGATTAAATTACGCCACACAAAAGAGAATCTTAAAAACCACACACAATTAACTGACTTCAGTTTCATATTTACTGACCTATTTACATGGAAAACTGCTTTGCTCAACTCTCTGACGGTTCATAAAAACAAGGTTCTCTGGTACATATGAGTAAGCGACATCTATTGCAGAATGACTTCCACCTGAAGTCTTAATTCTTCATTTTTCAGTGTGGTTTTATTTGCTTTGATAGCAAGCCAACTTACCATGTAGGGGCAAATTTGGGAGCCAGGTCCAAACATCAGTTCACATTGTCTGTTGGCATTGTAGATTTGACCAGGGAGGAGGGTGGGCAGCTCGTACGTCCTGCCTACAGGCTCATCAAGGAGGCACTCTCCATAGCCAGTGCTACAAAAAAAACAAAAAAAAGTAAGAATGTGTGTACAGTAAATGAAAAGGAAGTATAAAATCATGCAAGTCTGTTTACAAATAGACAAATGCACAATGCACACACGTTTCTTCATGGTATGTTTCTGGATAATCCAGTATTTTCTGACCCCAAAATGTATCAACATGTGTCATCTCTTTCATAAAAAGCAAAGTAAATATCTTTGTGTTATTGTCTGTGATCATCCTCAGATGTGTTTTCCCCTGTGGGTGGTCTGAAAAGTTACCTGACACAGAGAATGAAACCACTTCCCTTCAATGGCCTGTTTGTAAATGCTGCAGTGTTTCATGATATGAAACTGGAGTCAGGCGCCACAGACTGAATAAAACTGCATTTTGATACAGACTGAAAAGGATCTGCGTGCTGACCACATTTTTATCCAAGGTGTATTTCTCTGTGCTGAAGGCAAACAAGAGAATTTGGAATCATAAAGCACCTTGATTAAGTTACACATCGGTGCCAGCGCCAGCTCTGCAGTATAATGACAGATTGTGCTGTACATCAGCCCCACCCTGACTCACGACACAATAACAGAGACAACAAAAGCACAGCTGGGCTGAATGTATGCACCAACACTCTGCATATAAAATCATCAGCCTTTACAGTTGTAAAAAGGCACTAGACAAACATGTAGCAGAGCGTGCTGAGCCTCAAAGGATCTCTTCTTTTTCATTTGCTTTTGAAAAAGGAAACTGGTAGATGAGGCATGCACAGAAGTGTCATTACACAACATGTCTGCACTGCACTGACAAATTTCTTCCTGGATTGAGCTGCCAAAGCACCTGCTCCATACAGCACCAGCTGATGTGGCAGGCCAATAATTACACAGGATCATCCTGGGTTACCGTCACATTGTTTCTTTCCCCTTTCATTTCCAACCATAATGTAAGAAACTGCAGCAAACAGTGCTGCTGGGTGGCAGGGGAATGATTGCATAACAAGAATAAATCAGCAGTGGAAAATACTATGAATGAAAACCATGGAAAAACCTGTCAAGGAATCATACAGACAGTCCCATATTACAGTGTCTGTCAGCAGTTGGTCATCTGTTTAATCAGTGCCCTGGAACCTCATGGAATGATTATTAAGACCAAGGCCTACATAAGAGGTAGAAGGGGTCAATGTGGTCATTTTTTAAATGAAACCCCCTTTTTTTTTTCGTTTTTCTTTTCTTTTTTTTTTTTTTTTAAAGAATCTCGGCTGTGTGGATTTGAAACAGCAAAGCAGCTCCTCTCGGGCACCACATGAGATTCCACACCTGGCAGCCATTGGGAGACTTAAAAGTGAGTTTATTTATAAGATGACTTATAGTTGGCTGTTGTGTGCTTGTCATAAAGGACTAAACAATAATAGTTTCCATGTACACCATAATGGGGCTTCCTTCTGCAGATGCAGTGCTAGAAGTCTACTCATATGTCAGACTTCTGGTTTTTGCAAAGGGCTGAATGACACAGAGCATCACTGTACAGTGTCTGATCAAACAGTACCAACTAAACTGCAGCAGTGCTGTCATGGCACAGTTTGTCTCTGACAGCATGTACTGATTACTGTACATGGAGATAAAGAACAAGATAATGACAGAGGTTTAGTTGAATTTGGAGAAACATACAGTACATAAAGATCCATCTTGATTTTATTAAGAAAAATGGATTGAAAAAAGTACTCAGAAATGATTTCATATGGGAGTTTTCAAGAGCTGTTGCTGTTGGAGTGGTTAAGCTAATTTTTGAGGTGCATAATGGAAAATGATAGGCCTTGCCCACTACTAATGATTATGTGGTTTCAACTCTTAGTGAACACAACAGTTAGTGGCTGGCAACAGTCAAAAATTTGCATTTTACTTTTTTATGTGGATTTTGAGGATTTAATCTATCGGCACAGAGCCAGGGAAGGAATGAATGGCTGCTTTATGCAGCAGGTGACACATAATAACACTGCACAACAGCAGGACGCTTTTCATCAGCCTTCAGGTGCGGGAGTTCAGTGCACATTATTACAGCAACAGTGAGATAAAGGGGAGAAGGAGGGGAATCCTTTCGTTTTTTAAACTGGTAGGGGAGTGGTGCAGATTGAATTTGCTCTTCAGGGAAAATGGGCAGTCAAAACACTGACGTACTTGACCAGGTCAGCCCACTGAGCAGGAGTGGTACTGTAGAATTGCTAGTTTGAATCAATGCTCCTCATTGTTGGTTGGAGACAGACTTCAAAAGCACTTAGACTACAGTCTCAAGGGCCTTTCCCACCGCTGTGGCTCCCACACTTGAACCAAGTGCTGCTTTACTCTCTCCATACCTGCATTGTTGGGTGAATATCCCCAATGTTTAACAAATGTTAAAGTTTATCACAAATGCATTTGACATTTACATGAAACTCTTCCTGGCTTTTGTGCAGTGATCAGTCACAAGCACAGACACCCAACACAGCTGACATGGACCAGTCCAAATAATAAAGAGATTCATGAAGACTCTCCTGATCTGTAGCTGAATGTTCCGACCACTTGATGTTGAGGTCATCGCTGGCTGGAAACTATGTGAAGCACAACCTCTAAAGTCCATACGAGGCGTCGCCTAACACTGCGCTCTCGAGATGCATCTGGTCAACAAAGCCATCTTTTGTGAAGGCCTCCACAATTAACAGAGGAAAGGAGGCAAAGATTAAAGGGTCATGTCCAGGGAAGATCTAATTATAACTGACATTTCCCATCTTAAAGGAAAGCCCTTCACCAGGATCAGTGACCATGGTGCGGGTTAGGAGCTGGTGAATGAGCTGTTGCCCCGTGTTACAAGTTCTGGTGTGGAAAGCAGGCCAGTGACTAGATTACTATTTGTCCAGCATCTTGAGAACAGAGCCATGTCTGAGTGGAGAGACAGCTGAGGGGCTGCAGAAGATCCATCGCTCAGGTCAGCCCAGGAAGACCCCCGGATTCAAACAGGAAATACTCTTTCAACACCAGGCAATAACAACTCCACATAGTTTACATTGTGCTGACCTGTCTACAGAGCGCTGTGAGAAACGTAGAAGCGGTTTGTTTAGCTGGCCATGTCACAACAAGTAAAAGTTAATGGCACACTTAAAATGTGCATGTGATAATATGAAAAGAAATGGAGAGGTATGGCTTTCCCTTCCATGAGAAAAGCCCGTAATCAGCCTTTTGTTTTGATTGCAATTGGAAAGGAGGTCTGGAGGTACCCACTCTAAAAACTCGGTGATGTACTTGCGACTGCACTTAGACCATGACCAGGGATTGGTGTCATAGTTGAGGGTGGGAGCCATGACATGATACTGGTGCTTCATGCCTGCTTCACGACACTTTGGGTTGTCATCATGAGGCATGTTGAACCTGGTGTAGAGAGGGGAAAAAAGAGGGGGGTTAGAGATGAGGAGAGAGGATATAAGGAACACACACAAAGTGATTATCAGCTGCTTAATGGCTCAGTCGGAGCAAGAAGGATAAATGTCACAAGATTTACATTCAGTCATATTTAACAGGGGATCACCCCACACCAACCCTGTTAGCCGCCTCACATAGATGCAGCCACAGACATATCTGTGAGTAAAACCACACACTCTGTGCCTTTCTATCCACTTGTCTGCGTCTCTTTTTACATACACCTCCCTCTTTGCGCTATCTCCCAAATATTTATACAGTGAAATCCTGAAAGAGCTTCAATAAACCTCCTACTGGCCAGTAGATGGTGCAGCATTTTATGTAAAATGTCACTCTCTATCTATCAGCATCTCTCCACTCCACTGTCATGGCCAACAAGCTAGAGAGAATCACCTCCCACTCACCCCTTAGATGTCAAAGGTCACCATCTCACATTCTCAAAGGGCTTAATGCTGAGGGAAAGGTAGGGGGAGTAACATTGAGCACATCCGTGTACACGTGTGTATGTTGCTCCAGTTTTACTACATAAGAATACAGACGTCTTTAAGGTTGCAACTAATGATTATTTTCATGATCATCTGTCAAGGTGACATCAAATTATTTGTATTGTCTGAACAACAGAGAACAACAAAAAATCCTCAGATTTGAAAAAGCTGGAACCAGCAAATGTTTGGATTAATAAATTACTTAAAAGCTTAAGCGACTATCAAAATAGTCATTAATTTCCTGTCGCTCCAATAATCAATTAATCAACTAATTGTTTGGGCATTAGAAATAATAAACAACAAAACAAGAGTCTTCACAGAAGAACAGCTGTTTGAAGTGAAGCACTGAATTCATCCAGGCTGTCTGCAGCTGGCAGTCTCACAAAGCAGTTTTCTTGATCATGTCCAGAATAGTTTGGTCCAATGCGGATGTCCTGTATATTCATAAATACATGTAGTGCAGGCACATATGCAAGCATGTGTATTTATACACACAGGAACCCATGCAGCTGTACGATGTCTGAGATGTTTACAACAGGATGTGGGCCAGCCCTGGGCTCTGGGCTGTGGCTGAGGTTGAGGGTCAATCCATACCACCACATAAACAAGAGCCAGTATAGCTGGCATGAGGCCCACCCTACAGGGACCGACAGCCTGAAGGCAAACACCCAGGGAACAATTAAGCCTCTGGCATAGTAACGAGCCATGCACACACAAACCAAATTGCTGGCTAATGCTGGCAACATCTAATCTGGCTCAAATGCAAACTGTTCTCTGTCATTTATGACAGTGCATAGGTGCTTCGCGGTGATGCAGACAGCAATACTTCACTGCATCAATGTAGACTTTCTTATTGTCATGATATAGATTTGTGACAAGCTCCAAAAGAAAAAACTGTGCTCTTGGCGCACTATGCTGAGTTAGCACTAAAGAGGATACTGGCTTGGAATCTTGAGATGAGAGCCTTTTAGTATAATGAGGTCATAAATCAGGCAGTTTTGTGGCTCTCTTGCAATCTTAAGGGACAGATCAATAGAGGAGTCAATGCCAGTGGGAGTGTACTTATTTATTAACATCTAGAATGTCATCATTTTAAATTTCACTCGCTTTTAGTCAAAGCTCTAGACACAACAAAACTGCTTTGCTCCTCGCACATCACACCCTTAATGCCATGCTGTCACTGCACTGAACCGATATTCAAGAAGACATGAAAAGGTTTCTGTGCTGAAACACCCCTAAATAACTGTAAAGACATACTGCTGGAGCAATGACAACCTGAATTCCTGCAGAATCACACCCAACAGAACAGTCTGCAGGAACACCCTTTGTCAGCACTTCAACAGAGAAGGAGCTCAGTGACATCAGTTTGCACCAAATACTGGAACAAATGGATTTCTGCATTGTCAGTGGAAGAAACCGTCTTTGACAATCCCAGTCATTTTAGCCATCTTACTTGGGTTATGTGTGATCAGAATGATGCCAGTGAAGTTTTGGTGTTGTAGCCATTCATAATCTTTGAGATGTTTAGAAAGTAAAGTCTGTTTGGAGCTATAGACTCTAAAGGCATATTAAAATGTCAAGAAGATTTATTTGTGCTCTGAGACATTTGAAGCCTTGGCGTCTAATCTAATGAAAAAACTTGATAAATTCTTGTATGTGTCACCTTTGAACAGCTATCAAGTGACACTGCCTCGCCTGAAAATCCCCATGATGGCTATTAGTAATCACACGTCCTCGCAGTCATCTGAGAAAGGCCTCCTATCCATTAGGCTAAATCTTTCTTTAATCTGCAATGCTCTTGAGTGGCTCCCACTACCTGACACTGGCTTTCCCAGAGCGCTAAACACCCTCGAGAGCTCGTGCCTGTGAACGTAGCGATTAACCACGCCAAGAGGCACAGCCAACTGGGCTGCCAGCTGCTTGAACTTTAGCATAAACAGATCCACACGAGATGCAAAGGGAAGAGGGGGGCCCATAGACTCATCCATCTGGCTGCTGCTCTCTCGTCCGATCTCTCTCCACTGGAAGAATGTGCGAGTGGGACAGAGGAGGTAGAAGAATATCTTTCATTCTTACCCAATGGCTCACAAGCTCACACTGACACTGGTCCTTTTTCACTACCCACACAAATGGCCAGGCAGACCGGAAAGAAAATCTCTCACTCAGTTTCACAGAAGGAACAGAACAAATGACAGATGCTTTGTCTTTCTCAAACATTTTGACCACAAGTGAGTTGGCAGAGATGAAAAAGCTGTTACAGTTCAGATCTAAGGTTAACAGTGGTTCTAAAATTAAACCATGTTGAAATCAACTGAACTGGATCATATGAAAGACGCGGTAATGAGTGATTTACAATAGGTTTACCTGAGATAGATGTTTTGTCTCATATGAAAGGTCACAAGAGGAAGTCACATGTTGTGACTTGGTTATTTGAATGTAGATTATGCATTCAAGTCTTTTTCCCACTTCATACATGTGGCAATATTTGCTTGTTTTGAAAACACTCTGGCAGACAAGCATGTAATTTATGTCACCACTGTGACATATTCAGTGATATTTCAAAGCTCAGGTCTTTCTGAGTATTAAACACATTACACAGTACTAAACAACATATTTAGCCTTGTACTCTTTAATAAAGCTCTGTGTTTTACTTGCAAGAAATCTTTCATTGTATTTACTGCATTTAGAGAACAGAGATCATCATCCATGTTGAATTTCATCTGAATTTGTCGTCCTCTCTAGACAAAGCTCTGACACACACAGGGTTAACTTCTTTAGCTGTTTAGTGCGATCTTATAGGCTGGCATGTTATTAAAAATCAAGTTTTCACTTTATTAAGTTTTGCACCTATGTCTGCTGCACCCTACATCTCTTGATAAGAGGGCTTTTGTTGGTCAAGCTTGGCCGTGAGGTATAAGAAAGGGTTTGTGTGTACAATACGTGTGTGTGCCTGTGTGTGTTGGGTTAAGAGTGGGGGAGGGGTTGCTACAAGTTCTGTGCCGCAACTTACACATGGCCCAGCTCATGAGCGATGGTGAAGGAGGCGCTAATTCCATTTTCCTCACTGATGGAGCAGCTCCGGTACGGGTCGCACATGGTCCCCAGCTCTGCTAGCCCTACAAGGTCACGTACACACACACAGTCAAACACACAAATGCACGTAAACACATACAGCATAGTGCTATTTGAAAAAATAATGTTGCCTGAGTGTTAAAGGCGATTAAACCATCAAAACTTCTGTTCTGTAAGAGAGATTAGCACCGCCGCTGACTCTCTCCCTCCTCCCTTTTCTACCACTCTGTTCTGTCACTATAATATTATTAGCTGACAGCTTGCCATAAACTCATTACTGCACAGTTTATGAGATGTGGTTAATGGAGTGGAAAGTTAATTGAAAGGAGTCCCTTTCAATTAAGGGGAGATATTTTTGCAAAGCAAAAGCTTACCTAATGTGTCACATTTATCTTTCGCACGGCAGATGTCTTCCCTGAAAAAAAAAAAAACACAAAATATACAGTGCTGTTACCCCCTTTTGTACAGGACAGCTTTCCTGAGCAAATTGGTTTTGCTTTCAAAGTGAGGATGACGGAGGCGAGTGTGTACCTGGTGATGAGAAGTGCTGTGTCATGGTGAGAGGGATGGCTGTCATCCTGGACGTTTTGGCTCTGCTGCCAAACGCAGAAGTTGTGAAGAGTCGTGGCAGCGTTGAAGCTCACTGTGGGTCCTTCCTGTTCGGAGTGAAACACCAATGGGGATGTGACCAAGAAACTGGGTATACAAATAACAATAATGTTTTAAAAAAATCCTTCTGTTGAATTTTAGCTTTTTGGAAAGCTGCAGGAGTCTCACACTCTTTACCCTGATCAGCCATTGTATTGTATAACAGACATAATGGACAAAAATATGTGAATAAGACCCAGGTTGGTGAATACTAGAGCTTAAATATAACTATTTAAGAATCAATAACAGTGACCAAACAAACTACAGTGGGTCTCTTCAGCCACATCTCATTTGCAGGTGGCTAGCTGCCTCACTATAGTCCCATTTGTTTTCCAAGGAGACCTCTCTGGAGACTTGAGACTGACAAGGAAGGCAGTGTCCTTGCATACAGGCCCCACAGAGAAAAAGTCAGGCCAGGCCAGAGACACCTGCACTGACGTCAGCTATATTGGAGACCTGGATACAGGTAGCATTCAAGACCCAGCACTCACCTGTTCATTGTGGATGACGACTAGCTTGACAATCATGATGTTGATGAGGTTTCCTACGCTGGGATCTCTGTACACTGCTGCTACCTGTAACAAAGATAAAACACACAGACAAAAAATGCAAACCTCCACTAACCTGAACCACAGCACATATAAAGACATTATAAAAGCTAGTCTATATTTCTTAACTCAGCTGTTGAAAAGAGAAAATACAGCTATCGCTTTTTTTGCGGTTAAGCTCCATGGGGTTTAATCAAAATAGCAACAGCTCATTGAAGTCAAAAGAAAAAAAAAGTTTCCTTCAGGGTAAGTTTAATCAACAGGGTATTAAAACCAATTACAATCCCCCCACAGACCTTAGCAAAGAAAAAATAAACTAAAATCTGGACCCAGCAACAAATGTGAAACTTCAGCAAAGCTGGAGCTCAGAGCCCCTCTGTGAGGACAGCAAAACATTCCCTCTGTAGCTTTTCCCCACTGCTCCTCTTGCTTTTCTCGTGCACCCCTGTCACGGTCAGCCAGCGGTCTCCTGAAGCCGTGTGCGGCCTCCTGACAGGAACTCATTAGTCCACTGTAAACATTTAGCTTGTCTTAGAATGGTGGGAGGCAAACGTGGCCCAGGCCTGTCCAGAGTGGCCAAAGGGAGTCTCTCTTTACTTGGTATTAGTCCAACTGTGACGCAGAACCCTGTTCTCTGCGCTCTCGCCCGATGTATGTTATTGTATGATCAGGGCAAGAACCAGAAGTGAGGGGTACTGCAGCCTCGACTGGGCCATCATTACAGTATCTAACACAGACAGTCAGCCAAAGAAACAAGCTCTGGAGGCAAAGAGAAATGTCAGCAGGACTGTAGCTACCATCGAGGACATTCAGGCCAAGTTCTCAGTAACAGCTGTGGGAATCTCGGGAGTTAAATAACATCTGGAGGAGTTTACATTGTTTGATTTCACGCATATTACGCATGTTGTTTTTTTAAGACTAAAAATAGACTGATTTAAGGCAAAAAACTGAATAGATTAAGATTTAAAAAATTACATATGTTACATACATACATTACTTGGTAGTTTGTCAAAAATTTCCTTCATAGGCAGGTTTTATCGAATTTATTTGTCAGGGATCACGTACAATATATATTATCTAATAGCTACTTTCCATCAGCTGTTCTTGGGTGCTAAAACACAAACTCATGTTTGATTCAGTTGTGGATAAAGTAAAGTAAGAGTGAGATCCTGAAAAATGGAAGGAAAAAAAGTGGTCCACTGTCACCACTTGTCTGCAGACGTGAGCATGGCAGAGCTAATGTTTTGAACCTGGCAATAAAACTGACCTGACACATTGCTTTTTAACACTGACAGTACCCTATCACCCTCACTTAAGGATAACACTGCATTGACAATCATTACTCCTTTATAAGTTAATGAGTGTTCTAAAACATTCAGACTGTCCCGCTGGTGAGAGACAGCAGAAGGACACACAGTTCAGTACAACTGATAACCTATCCTGCTTTGACACAGATATATAGACAGATCAATGTGCTGAGTCAGGACTTTACCAATTAACTGGGCCAGTTTGGCTGATGTAGCAGCGTGCTCAGGTCATACCAGGGTTTACGAGTAAAATGTAAAAAATCTGGGGATCTTAACGCGGAGATCTGGACTGGGGGAATTCTGTTTCACATTTTAAAGGCTGCGTTCACCAAATTACACAAAAGGTTTTGAGGTGTTAGCCTAGTGAGATATCTGCCACCAGTACAATGAAGCTTGTGTTCGAAGGAATCGAATGAAACGAATTTCCCCACGGGGCTTAATAAAGTATCTCTTAATCTTAATCTTCCCATTTCACCAACAATGAATCTGCGATTTCAATAGCTCAAAACCTAAACCACCTAAACCAAAACTTTCATGGCTAGATACCAGTAGAGGTGGATAAAAACATGCAAATTTTGGTAAGAACAAAATTTAGAAAGCATGCATACCCATGTATACCTACAATGACGGCCGAAAACCCCAAACTTACACAAAATCATCTAATAATACTCAACAAAACAAAAAAAAAACCTTAAGACAAAATAATAATTTTTAGAAACATTATTTTACTTACTACTGACATGATTGTTAGGATGTAGTGCTCCAGGTTGCGTCCATGGTGACGCACCATTTTGGCGTCCGCTGTCACCATCAGCTCAACGTAGCGAGGGTAGGAGAGAAAACGCTTGCGCCTGTGCGGGGATCTCGGGTGTGTGCCCGTGGAGTTGTTTTCATAGATGTGTTGATCATTTATTGTGGCTCTGAGAGAGTCCAGCTCCTCTCCCATATTCCCTCTGCTCTCAAAAGAGACTGGCCTCTTGGAGTCCTCTGTTTAAAGGCAAAAAAAAAAAGGATAAGTGTAATGTTTGCAACTGATTCATCAGCACTTAATTCTTAGGACCATGTCTGAATTGGACTATAAAACACTCAAGATCTTCTATACTGGATACCACTTTATATTAGAAAGACGTTTCATCTACTGTTAAAAGCCAAGGGTTTTAGCTTAGCTGAATTCCAATGACATAACAGGGGCACACTAGACTTCTATGGGAAAAGCCCACCATAAATTATTGTGTCATTTCAGTGCTAAGTAAAACAGTTGTACCAAGAGACACAGGGTCACTGGTGAGCTTTGAGACTAGGAGCTTAGAGGTCAGGCAATCTGCACTCCCTCCTGCCAGAACGCAAACAGAGAAAATCCCAGGACGGCATTTTACCAAATCACGGAGGGACCAGCTTCAGTATACACTCTACAAGAGGATATAAAAAATCTCAAATTGCCCCACTTCTGTGACCCTGGCCAGTATATTATTTGAAAATTGTTTAAAATGTGGCAAATCATGCTGAAAGGCAACAAATCAAATATATTTAACAGCAGATTGAAATGGCTCCATTTCCAGACTCAAGGTGAATGCCTTCAGCAGCAGCCTCAGCTGGAAAAAAAAAGAAATGACAGCCATATACTGTGCATACTAAAATGGCTTTCTCTCAGCTGAACTGCACGTGTTGAGCTGGCTGTGAGTTATAGATTCCTTCACCATGACCGAGTGAAGTTAAAAGAGGGAGACAGAAGTAGAGACACAGACCAGGAAAATGTGAAGAGCTTGTTTCATTGGAAGAAAGGAAAAGAGGAATCGGCAGAGGTTAAGGCTGATGCAAACTAAATTACACATACATTATGTAGGGATGTTTCATTAAACTGTAGCCTTACAGACTTTGGAAAGAGAGGCACAGGTAGAGCAGGAGAGCAAGATTGTGAATACACAAGCTCCAAATAAAACATTTGGATCATTCTGTTTGGGAAACACAGCTGTAGTGTATGCCTGTTACTGACCAGCAAACCATCTCATACTGAAAACTAAGCAGTGGGATCTTTGTTCAAGAAAAATCTATGTGACACCATCAATCAACTTAATGATGACCACATCAAAAATCTTCTGCATGGCCGAAATGTCAGATTGTTTTAGAAAAGATAAATAATTTATCAACACTGGATGGATTTCCATAACTTTTTTTTTATGTTGAAACAGGCCATTTGTGGACTAAGTATAGCACACAGGCCCTTGTGCTGTCCAAATTTGCAGTGATGCACAGCCACATGTGATACTGTGCAAGAAAGATTGCTTGCGGTAGTTTCTGCCATCTCTCAGTTGGGGGAGGATGGATGTAAGCAGCCACTAGACAAACTGGCAGATAAATGTAGGAGAAGTGAATGATGAATCATGCAGTCACACAAAAAACAACAGCTGTAAAGGCACAATTTGAGATTTCTTTGAAAATTTTTCACCAAATTTTGCAAACATGAAAAATAGAAGCTAATTTTTTACATACAGCCTTCCACGTTGTTTTAAATTGCCTTTAAGGAAAGCTATATATTTAGAAGCAAATAAATGACTTTCACTAATTATATGACTGACAGTGTTTGTGAGCCATGCATAGTCTGGAGTCCATCATCCTAAACAACCTCCTCAACTTTGGACAACCTGATTACGGTGAAGAGTTCCTTTGTCTTCTAAACACTCAATCTTTCCAGACAGCTAGACAGAGAGAGATTGTGTGTAAGTGTTAGGTCAGAGAAAAGCAAAAGAAAAACAAAAACAACAAAAAAAAAACTCATAGAAAGCTCAGTGATCATTCAAGCGATGCCCCCAGCAGGGACACGAGGCGGAGCGTGACTCCCTGGCACAATGGCACACAACTCTTGACGCCATGAGGCCCAGCCCCATGCCAGCGCCAGCATCCAAGCCAGCGCCAAGCCCGATGGTGCGCGTGCACACAGCCCAGGCAGCTGGGCCAGAACAGAGCTTTGTATTTTCCAGGAAAAATCTCTCCGAGGCCAAACCCACTACACTAAACCCCTTAAACAGACTCATCACTGCAGACAGACCGACATCAAAGGGATTATCAAAGCACAGAAGAGTATGCACATACTGTACATCCACAGAAATCGGTGTTAAGGCTCTGAGCAAGTGAGTGTGAGAAGAAAAAAGAAAAGAAGAGGAGGAGGAGGTGAAAATATAGTCTCTGTTATAATAGCCTTTGAATCAGTGCAGATTAGCCACACACAACCTTTCCCAAATCGCCTTAGGTTCAAATCCCTCTCACTAGGTAGTGAGCTGCTACTTACACCATGAGAAGACAGGGGTGACTGCCCTGACCTGCCAGACACACAGAGACATGACATCACTTTCTTGGCACTGGGCTCCAAATCAGCATCACCTACACATCTACGTCTCTGGAACTGATTACCAAACATCAAAATGTGACACACTGAATTTCTATTAAGCTAGCAAAAATTTAATCCAAATGAGCCTGTAAAACTGAGCTCCAGCAGTTCTTCATAACAGAGAAGAATAAAGTCAGCCCCGCACGGCATGAGCATAAGCATTTATAAATGTTGTAATTCTGTTGGCTCCAGTATGTACATAGCTAAAACAGACCCACAATCACTTTTCTGCTCTGACGCCTACTCGACTTATAAACTTGCAAAAGCCTTTTTATCATTGTGCCAAAGGAAAATCAAACATAAAGAATATTATAGACAGTGTTAGCCTGTTCATTCAATAACATGTTTAACTGCACATCAAGCGCCTCACACAATTATGACTCAGTACTTTAACATATATTTCAAGTCCTCAGTTTGTTTTAATGCGTACACATGTTTACAAATATTTATTCATATTCTTAAACATTAAAGTATGGAAGCATTCTGTTGCTTGTGAATGCACCTAATGTTTGAGCCCATTCATGTACATGAGGATTGTCCAGCCTTGATCAAAAGAGATGCTCTTATAACTCACCTCCAGTTCTCTGTCAAAAGTATCAATGCCAAGAGCCCAACAATGGGGAACACACGTTTCATTACTGAACTAATTAACATTCTTTTACAATGGCCTGCTGAGAGTTAAAACGCCCCATTTCCCCGGGTGCCAGTTAAACAGACAGTATACCTTACACTGAGTATAGGTAGAGCCTCAGTTCTATACGAGGTCAAACACTCTGGTTGCTGCAATTTAACTGACAGTACAACTTAAGTGGGAAAAATGTTGAAACTCCTGCAGACAGAGGCAACAATTAAGTGCAATTCTGTGGCTAGACAGAGAGAAGCAAAGGCAGCTAATTGTTGCTACTGAGGAAGGCTTTTAAAAATGAAGTGGCATGCCTTTTGACCTCAGTGAAGACGGTGGGCTTTGTACACTTACAGTGTTCTCAGAGTTCAGTTGTTATTTTCAGTTCAGAGACATGCTAAAGACAGCATGGTGGTCAGCTGAAGAATGTTTGGACTAGCAGGCCTCCTCTGAGGAGACAAAACACTACTAATGGATCTGGACTCCTAATGATGGTAAGGGGCCTGGAGTGTTTTCTTTTGTCAGGATCAAACTAAGATGCCTCTGACATCAGTTTCAGAGAACATCATCCTCTGTCAACCTCCTTCAAGGCTGCACAAACCTTTTAGTTTACTGTTTGAATAATAGAAACGGTTGCAAAACAAGCATCTGGATCTCCATCAGTCTTTTCAGTGCAGTCAATACAGACAAGGTCATTTCATCTAACATATTTCCAAACAAAACAAAAACCTATTTAAGATCCTGAAAGACTAGTTTCAGTAATAGTTTTGCCTTGACATAGACAAAGCAGGTCTGCAGCTTTGAGTGATGTCTGGCCTCTCAGATGATAAACAGCCAGAGCCACAGGCGATGACACCGATGTTTCACTGGCCACTGCCTCTCCCCAGTCCACCTCAGTGGGAAACTGTCGCTCACCTGTCACCCCCTCTCACCTCGGACTGTCACCCGTGCCACCATGCAGTCAGTCACTGTCACTCAAGTTGCTCTAACCATTCCAATCAGCCGCCATCTGTTGAGAATGCCCAGACAGTAGACAGCGGCAGAAAATAGCCCCAGCTGGAATCTGTCACGGGAACTCCCGAGACAACACAACACATCGGGTTCAATGGGGCTGAGGCCTCAGGGCTTGCAGACACATGGCAGCTATTAAAGTTATAGACTGTCTATAGCTGCCCAGCCCTGTTTGGCCCTGTCCAGAGTATCTGTTCTCTTCAAATCAGATGACAGTGATGGCAATGGAACATATTATTAGCTCCTTGCACTGTCATCTGTCATGCAGTGTTATGAAATATGAGGCTCAAGACTCGCAGTCAGGGTATGGCATTTTTCAACTCATTTGACAATTAAGACCACTGTAATCATGGTGTTCCAAAGAAATGCTGAGTCCGTTCAAAAGACAGAAGAAATTCTGCTTCGTTTTCTATCCAGGCCGACAGCAAGGCAGCGGGTAAGAAAGCTACTTCAGTGAAGCAGGTGTAAAAGCAGAAAGGCGGGCAGTGGGAGCTCAAGAAAAGGCTGGGGCCTCTGCCAAGCTCTGGAGCAAGACCGACAGGCACATGCAGCGCAGGCCAGGACTGCTCAAACACATGAAGAAAGAAACTCCTTTCTCCATTCCCCTGCACTGCTCAGTCAGCGATTCCCAATACTCAGCAGGATACCTGGTCCACTGACAGGCCAGGGAGATGACATGCTCCCCCAATAGATGACAAACACACGCTCACAAGCAAACCATGTCTATGTATGCACACAAAAGCCCAAAACAAACTTTTTTGCCAAGTAACAATAGGCCCTTCCTGGAATGGGGGAGGCTCAGTCTGTCCAGGGGGCATGAGGGCACAGAGGAAGCCTAAGCCTTTTGGAGCCATCTGACATTCATAAGATACACCCCATCTAAAGCCAGACCCTAAAGGTGAGAGAGGTTGTCTAACTGATCAGCGCCCGCCCATCACACCCTGGCTGGTCACCTTTCCTGACCCCTGTCAAGAGCAGGAGGTAAGAGGAAAACAAAAACCTTAATCCATACATAGTTCCAACTGAGTCTCAGCAAACAAGCCAGCAAGCCCAGTAACCACGCACCTCTAGGAGGGGAAAATCTCAAGGTCACATCCACCCGTCCAGTGAGTGACTCCAAACAAAGAGGGAAGTGAGGTCACAATCAACAAGTGCATCCATTCACATACATGAAAGCGCAAAGGGAGAGCGGGCAGCGATTCAAGTCGGCTAGTTCAAACCCCAGGCGGGGGAGGACATTTTTCCATGTAAATGAACCCATTGACCAAAAACCTGATGCTAGCATTTGAACTACCATGTATACACAGTGGGCACCAAGGGGGGAATCCTATACAATGATTGTGTTGAGGGTCAGGGGGCACAGATGCCATGTGTGCCAAGTATTGCCACATCAAAGGAAGTCACTTTGCTGTCCCAGCTGCCCTCAGTTAGCCATCAAGAAATCGGGTGAAAAGATCGGGAGCCAACACTGTAACATTGGTGTTTGGATTTTCAGCTGGTAATGCTTGCTATCAAGCTGACTGTATTCAATAAACTGTTTCTAATTCAGACAAAATATGACACCCCACAGCTTGAGACGCGCAGCCAATGACCGTGAGAAAGAGATAATGCCTAGCTCCCTTTTCCTCTGTTTCTTGCTTGTCTTCACATGGATTTTAGAAAGCAAAGGGAAAAGAACGAGAGAAGAATCTGCCCCTATCTGTAGCCACCCTCATCCTTGTGGCTATCTTTACTGAAGGACGACACTAGTATTCACATGCAAGCTCCCTGTAGATTGTGTCATTAAAGGCTGAAGCTATGTTGTGATTTGAGCCTGTTAAGCTTCTTCTCCAGAGGCTTTTAAAAGCCAGAACTGGGCACAACAAGCCACTCTGTGACTTTAAAACATTAATCACCCACTCAACAGCTATCTTCTCCAAAGGTATTCTAAACAGCAGCAAAGCCACCCAGGTTGGTTGACAGAGAAAGAAGACTGACACAGTTGCTAGCAAAGGTAGTCATGAGGCCTAGTTTCAAAAGTTGTACAGATTATTCAATTTACTCATATTTCTGATTTGCAGTGTTAGTCTGTCACTTTCAATTTAAAATATTAAAAATTCACATCCATTCAACAGCACACGGGGTGATGCTGTGGTGCTTTATCTACAGCACATGAACACACACAGTGAAGGGGAGCAGCTGAAGACAGGTATATAGCCATGTCATGACTGCTGAAATAACAAAACATCATTTTCCATCAAGGTAACACTTTAAAAGCCCTCATCATTGCACTTCTACTTCTGACACTTCACAGGTAGTGACAGCACATGTGCGAAAAAGTCAAGTATTTGTACATGTCAGGGAAGACAAGCGCAAAATTGAAAACAAAACTTCATCTTTGTTAAATTCATCTATGTGGAAATATAGCCTTCCTCTCCTTTCAACAAATTTTCAAAAAGGTGTGCAGAGACTGTACAAACTTTGGAAACTCTTACCGCCTGTAGATCCAGAAGCCCCAGTTGTTTTTTGGCACTGTCTGTAGTGCACTGGAGCAGTTCTGCAGGACATCATATCTAAGACATCATACCAGAGGTATCTTTCTGCTGATACACATTTTGTTTCCTGATCTGCTTGATAAAACACAGCTTGTTTCATCTTTGTCATTTTCAAAAAGATGATTTCAAAGAGAAGGCAGATAAAAAATAATAATCACTCCAGTGAGTAAATGAGTGTTGCAAAACACAGTCTTTACAGATGGAAAAGGCTGCCTGGCTAGCAGATGGAGGCATTGCTGGCCATTCTGCATTTTCATATGTTTGGACCTACGAGGCCTCTAAACCTGCAAACCACTTCAATGTCCCAAAACTGCCAAACCCCTCAGCACTTAAACTCCAGCTCCCAATTTTGATTTAAGACAAGAGTCCTCTTCACGGGAACATAAAGTGGAGTGAGAAAGAGAGAAAAAGAAGAAAAAAAGAAAGGACCATAAGACGACTGACCCTAACAAAGAGGGCTTTTATAGCTCCTCAAAAAGAGGAGATACTGGCAAAGGAATCTGCCCCCTGCTAACAATACAGGTTCTTGGGTCTGTCATTTACTCGATCAGATAAATCAGAAACTTGTTTCTTAACTTGCCATGAATCAGATTCTGTGGGAGTTATCCTGAAAAATGAAAGGCACTAAACTGAAATAAAATCCATCTTTTCAGTTAACCCCTAAGTACCAGTTTATTAGGTACATCTAGCTAAGCTTAATACAGTCCAATACAGCTTCTCATTTTCTCAACACTTTTTTTTCTTTCTCAGCAAAAAAGCTCTGTTAAGGAGCCCCATATTTAGAGACTGATTGCGTCTGATGAGGAACATTGAGAAGGAAAAGAGCCTGTGAATAAAGTAAAGTGGAGAAAAGAGAAAGGAAGTCCTACAGGGATAAGACCACAGCACACAGAGCTACACATTTTCTCAAGGAATTTAATCCATACGTCCAAAACCAAGAGGCAAATGTCCAAATCCATAACCAGAAGCAGCAACTACGAGTGTTTTGCAAGCAGAACGACACGTGCCAAGCCAGTGTTTATATCTAACCTGCTAGTAGCAGCGTGTACTGCACTTCTTCCCATAAAGAGACAGGACAGGCCTGTTAGTCTTGGCTAGGCGAGACCTTCAAAGAGCCCATTTATCACTGCAACTGGAGAGGGGCCTATCTGATAAAGCTGAGGAGCTGCAGTGTGGGACACCTCATAGTCCTAACCCAACCCCACGTGGTTCTTTTAATCCTCCTACTCATTGTTTACCTGTTGGCCTTTGATGAAGCCCTACAGGTGTCACATCCACATTTGCATCTTCCTCTTTATTATATGTACACTGATCATAATAAGTGTACTGGTTATAGTTAAGGTTATGAGACGAAAAGGGACGAAGGGATGTATACATGTTAAATGATAATTGGCAAAAATATAAAGATAACTGAATGACAATGAATATGCATGGGACATCAAGAATCAGGGGTTATTCACCGAGCCTACACTCACCGAGTTCTTAAGGGAGAGTATATTTAAAAGTGCCCCAGAGTGGGGGCTGAGAGACCCTCCAGATTTCTCAGTCTCTGTTTACCACACACAGACTGAGTGAGTGAAAGGGCAAAGCATATTAAGGAGGCATTGGCCTGGCCCATCAGGTCAGTCCAAGTTCTTTAAACTGCCGCCACACACAATGACCACCACCAGGCGACAATAGCCGGGTTCAGACAACAAGCAAATCAAGTGGTCTGCATATAAAAGATTTATTGCATCCCACAACAAAGGCCGCCCGCAGAGCTCCCTGCAAGGCCTTCGATCGCGGTGAACTCCACTCGGTCACCCTGCTTTCTCCTGAGGGCCTCTCCGCCACCCAAAGGCCTCTACCATAAAAATTCAAATGAAACTGGGGGAACTTTCAAGCAACCTCCCAAGCGGAAAACCTCTCCACTTCTTTTCATCGCAACTGCAAACTAAAAGGTAATTATTCCTTCTCTCTGAGCTCCTGCCACAGACTTGGGATTGAATGCTCCAGAAGAACACAAGTAAAATCACCAGGCAGTGTTGGAGACTAATTAAGTTTAGGAGTTTTCAGCAACACCCCTTAATCAAGGCTGAAATCTTTTGAATATCTTGCAAGCCAAAGATCGTGACTGAGTATAATTTACATTTTAGGTAGTGTTTACTGCCATGGATCAGAAAGTGAATGCAGGTCATCAGAAGGTAAGTGTTTGTGGGTGAAAGTCAGACAGACAGTGGTTACAGGCAGTATAGTTAGGCAGTCGGTAGTCTGTTACCCGAGGCAGCACAGGACTCCGTGGTGTTGTCGGTACTGGAGATGTTCCTCTTTCTCTCATGTCGATAGACAAGATGAGGTTTGTTGTGCTGTTCGTCATATTCCTCCCCCGCAGCATTTAAAAGAGGCTCCAAGAAATATTCGCCGTGTTGTGTCGTAAAAGTTCCAATCTAGAGCAAAAAAAGAAAGAAAGAAGAAGATGTTATTGATGGCTATGGTATGAAGCATGCACTTGCATGTGTGCATACTGTACTGCACATGTGTAGGTTTAGTTTACAGATAGGGGCATAGTTTCATTTAAAGAGGCTGAAGTCTAATTGCAGTCATTCTGTTCTGCCCTTGAGCACCACTGCACATTATTTCCATGCTTTTGAACAAGCTCTGTTTGTTGGCAGGTGGAAATGGAAAGAACATGCTGACTCAGAAAGGTCAGAGAATATCTGTAACAGTTCACTGTCAGTCATTGTTGAAATTGCAACCATGAGAATCAAGGACAATAGTTGGACAGTTTAAGCCTTGTACACATGTACTGATGCACAAGCAAGTCATCGTGATGCAGTAAACCATTCCACATCTTTATGCACTTGCTGTGAAGTTCGAGTGCTTTTTATGACTGTAAAAATGCATTTCCACTCACGACCTGACACTGGGAGGAGTGACATCATCATACATGGACAGAGCTGCTGACAGAGGAATGCTAATATTGATTTGGCAGCTCAGTCCCTCACAAAGCTTCTTAGCTCACTTGGCCATGAGGCACAATGGTGTTTGTATGGTAATTTAATGCGCACACTTAAACAGGATATTGGACACTGGAATGTTATCTTTAAGGCAGCGTTGTTCCATAACCATCCCCACAAGTGATCGACGTTTGACAATGGAAAACATACAAATCGGATATGGAAAACATGTACAAACTGTGTGTGTACCTTTCCTCTCCGCCTTTCAAAGAGTGAAGGATTAGTTGGCTTGCACGTATACCACACTTCCTCAAATGTGCTACAGGCCTTGAGTGCTGCATGTGTTCATCTCTGCAGTGTAATGAGCTTGTGAAAACATAACACAGAAGTGAAACAACCGCACCAAAAGAAATAGACCCCAGTGTCTCAAAGCGTCACACTGTCCACTGACTCTAATATTGTCCGGCAATTTTACCATCTCTTCAGTTCTGATAAGAGGAATGAATGAAAACTTTCCTCATTCAGGTATGGAACTAGTCAGTTCAGAGACAAAGTATCCTGTGGCAAATGCTTTAATTGGAAAGGAGGTTGAAACAAGTACTCACTGTTGCTCTCTGCTGAAGTCTTTTAACTTTCACTCACAGCTTCATTTTCCTAATCCCAGCACTTATTGAGCAAATTCAGGGAAACATTCCCCACAGATAACCTTTCCATCATAGTTAAACACTGTCTTGTAATCTGGAATGTGTAAGGAAACTGGTCCATCCAAAAGGACATTATATTTTTAAAAAAAATCAAATGTGGTGGGTCGACAGTTACTGACATTTCCCATTTAACTTTGGATCTCACAAAATTATGTATATGCACAATTAACATTGGAAATGATCCAGTGTTAAAGATTATATACTTGTGTGCCTCAATTGTCAATCACTGACAATGACATATCTAGTCAAATGAACCATCCTATATGTAAAACCAATATTATCTTTTAAGCTTTAAAGTTGATTCCTGGAAACAACAGTTGATGAATGAGATTGCCAAACTGTCATGAAACTGAAGATGTTTAAAGTTCCTTTTTCAGAGCACTCTTAGGACTCCTTCTCCACGTTGGTGTAAAAGCTGTAAACATTCTGTCTCATCTGATTGTGAGACTTCCTGCATGAAGATTAGACACATTTTAATTAAACATGAGAACGCTGCAGTCTTGCTAAAACTGCCATTGTAGTGACCTAATCATAATGAGTGATTTATACAGTGTAATAACCGGTAGATGTTTACCTGTATCTTTTAAATCACTATATATGGTGAGTTAACTTGAATTAGATGATTATGGTTGAGCCTTTCTAAAGTTCTCATGTGGTGTTAACAGAGCGCTGAACAGACAAATGCTCTGTTTAGTCAATGGAGGGGGCAGAGTTTCAGGGTTTCCCAGCATTAGCTCAGCAGCAAATCTGGCAAAGGTTTGGGCAGACACGATTGTTGCTGTTCAGCAGTGGGTGCTGAACTGGACCTTACAAGTGAGGGACTCCTATTAGAAGCAAGGTCACACTCATGACATAGATGGAATTACTGTTGGCACACATCTGTTTTATTAAATCCCACAAAGACGCTCTGAAATCCTGTGGCTGCTGAGTCATCCAAAAGTAACGTACAGCTGCAGTCAATCTCTAAAGTTAAATAGGACATAAAGGTGTCATGAGCCTGATCTTTGCACAGAGGTACATCACTTGGTACTGGAAAGAAGACAGCCTCATTTCCTGGGACAAAGTGACTCACCACACACTTCTATTATGTGAGTGAACTGAGAGTGTGAGCCCGTTCAGGAGCTAACATTTCCCACAGTGTGAGCAGTCCTTAAGTTCCCCACAACCTTCATTGGCAGTTGTCTCCTCTTCACAGCATTTCTCCTCTATTCTGCCCGTCGCAGCTCACTTTGAAAAGGCCAAAAGCTTCTCAACCCCGCCTCCCCCGATTCCCCCCTGGGGATGGCTTTGAGCAACTCTGGACGAAAGGGGAACCTGCTTTTTCTAGAATGACCCCTTTGTTTTAGGGCTTAATTATTCCTTAATGACCTCATCCCAACAAAATGTGCCTGGCCATTAAGCCCCAGTGATCAGATACGGACACATTTATGACCCAATAGCCTCTGGTGCTGTCTCCATTGTCCTGTCATTCTCAATGAGTGATGATGCGGATAAGCAACAAAGATTGCTTGAAAAAGGATGCAAACATGTTTGGATAAGCGAGTCATACATCAAAGTTGGACAGAGAGGCAATTAAAAGCTTATTACCCTGATAATTCCAGCAATACTTTGTGTCTTAAACTGCTGTACAAACATGACAGAACACCCTATGTGGTGGTCTCTCTTCTGAAAAGCCACACTGACTGGGAGTTAATCCCCACTAAGAGATAATTCACAATCATTTTTCATCATTCTGCCAAGATTCAGCAGGAGTACAATCACTACATGCATTGTGAATGTACTAGTTCAAAAAGCCTCAAAGTGCAGCTGACACCTATTCTGTGACATGCTATCCTGGTACTGTACACCATGCACCTATCTAAAATAAAGATTATGTCACTGATAGGGGTTGTGATGGGAGGGACACTCCAAGGCTATGGCCCGTCTGTGTTGGAGTGGCCAGCCAAACACCCCCACCACGCAGAGTCCACATCAGAATCCGGCTGGCGCGACTAAGGTCAACCCCCTGCCCCTGGACCAGTAACCTTATGTGACCCGTGAAGTCATCCCCTTCAACACTTATCAGATTCTCTCACACAGGAGTCAGCAAATTAAATGACTTGAGCATCAGGATGCTCATATAGTATAATGGGGCTGTAAACTCATTATTACCCAGTAACTCCATTACAGCCCCCATAAGATCTAAAAGATATGATAAAGAGCAACTGAAAAGCAAACTGCTTTAGACTGAATGATAATGTCTGTTTGTGTCTGAGCAGCAGCTAATGATTACTTTCATTAACAACTGATCTGATGACTATTTTCCCCCCATGAATCAATTACTTGAATGAGAAGTGAAAAACTATGAAGAACTCCCAGAACCCAAGGTGGCTTCTTCAGATAGCTGATAGAAATAGAAATATTAAATGTACCACAATATAAAACAGAGAGGCAGCAAGTCATTTCAGTTGGGAAGCTGGAACCAGCAAATGTTTGGCATTTGTGCTTGATAAATTACTTGATCAACAATTGATCCATTATCAAAATCAGTATTTTTGCTTGCGCTTTCCTCAGTGGTCACACAGCAGGTCCAGCCACAGATCAGCAAACCTAGCTGGAGCTGATCAGGGCTTTTAGTGTCCCTTGCTCAAGAGCACTTCAGAAAAAGTGGATGCCCCATTGTCTAACACTGCACCAGCCTGATGCCCAGACTGCACTGTGCAACAGCAGCATCACCCCACGGGCAGTAAGATACAGGGCTGTACGCTCTCCTCCTCTGTGACATTAGTCCAGTAACACTTGCTCTTGTTACACTCGTACACTTAACTTAAGCTGCGGGTTAAGGGGGGGCAGGGGGGGACTGAACGGATGGAATTTGTTGAAACGGATAGAAGCTTGGAGCCCTGTCAGCATCGTCTAAAAAAAGCTTTAAGGGTAGTTATAAGCCAATACTCACAAGTCCAGTGCACAGGCTGAAGACGGCAGGGTACTCGCTCTTGGCGTTGACGTGTCCGCGGAAAAAGCAGTGGCGCATATCGCTCGGGTCATGGAAGTAGGAGTCCGTGTCGTTGCTCTGTTCCGCTCCCAAGTGTGTCACTGTGTAAGAGGGGGCGATGAAGCCGGAGTCTGCGGTCAGATTGAGATGAAAGCGTTCCCCGAATGCATCAATCCTGTAGTGAACCCGTAAGCCCGACAGGTCATCATTTAAACTCCTCCGTCTCCTCCTGAAGTGCATAGTGTGGGGGAATGATTCTCCGAAGTCATTCACACGGAGCGGGGTGATGATTTCATACGATGACAGCTGCTTGATGAAGCTTTCTGCAAGATAAAAAAAAAATGTCAGAGAAAGCTGTGATTCAGAGACAAAGTAGCGGCATTAACAGCAGCGCGTCAGTGTAATAAATGCAGCTGCAGAGTGACAAATCTACTGTACACCAGGCATCACTCTCAAACACCACAAGCCACTGTGAAAACAGCTTCAACCGTATCACTTAACCGTGCTCATAAATCAAAACAAAACACTACCTTGTTTTGGATGCAATCGATATTGCAAAGTGTCCCGGACAAGTGCTGACAGATGACACATTAGTCCAACCAGCCAGATTGCAAACTGCATGATTTCCTCTGCGAAGAAACCCAGGCTGTCGTCTCCAAGGCAGTACCCTCTGTCTCTCCCGAGCGGCTCCCCTACACTCTCTCCCTTTCCCCGGCTTGTCAGCAGCAACAGGTCGTGGGATCCGCGGAGGCTCTCTGCAGCAGCGCAAGTCTTGCAAAGTGCACTGGCCTCATCGCATTGCAAAATATGTATCCACTACCCTCTAAACTATTTATGACACATTCATCCCCCTCACACACACACACACAAAAAAAATGCTGCCTAATGTAAACTGCAGTCTATACTGAAAGGAGGGATCAGTGCCAAGTACGCTTTCCCTTAGCCATCCCTAGAACACCCCGTGCACCCTAAGCACTCACCAACTGCAAAGCAACGCCCCTATATGGCTCCTGAGCCAATGGTGAGTGCGCCTCGACCACCACACATGGGGTTGGCTTGAATGCTGCAGTGTTAGAAAGCCTGGAAATCAACCTCGGCGTCAGTCACTAAGTGAAAAACAACCAAAGCAACAAAATCATGTGGAGTTCAGGTTTTGTCCTCAGCGGTGATTATTGCTAATGTAAAATGTAAAGGACGCACTTGAGGAAACTACCGAGGACACTGACACTGTGCCATGCAAAACTAAACCGACCTTATTTTTATTTTAAACTTTCCTATGATGAAAATTAATAAAACTGCATGTCGGGAGACTATTCCAGAGACCTGTGATGCATCTGAGGTGGTAAACCGTTCTCATTTAAGTTTTAGACTTTAGAGCTAGACTGATATATTGGCTGGGCCTATATTGGCTGCATGGATCAATATATTAGCCAATATTAACATATCATTGATAATATCTGTATGGGCTAAAAAAAAAAAATAAATAAATAACAGGACACTTCATCACAGAAATACCAAAGAGAAACAGTCATAAGGTTTAGACAGAAGGGTGGCAGTGACAAATAGCTTAATATTGTTGTTTATTCAACACTTATGTTTTTTGAGCAGCCTTTAACAAACACTAGTTCCCATAAGTCTCAGATGTTTGCAAGCCAAACAGAGGCGAGTTCATGGGCGAGTCTAGTGGCCGCAATTAGTTCAGACATGTCCGTAATAACAGCAGGACAGAGAGCACTGAATGCTGCAGAAGCAGAAATTACAACTAGAAAGTTTAGAATACAACATTAGAGGAAGGTGTTGGTAACAACCAAGTAACAATGACATAAGTACTGGTGCTGCCACACTAGTTTTTTTACATGAGAGCTGTAGTTTGTCCCTGTGTTCACAAACTAATTGTTGTTTACCTTTGCAAAAATCAGGAAGATTTCAATTTCTAATAGCAACTGCTGTAGTGGAAGCTGATTTGCCTTTATATATGGAAAGTAAACCCCATGCACATACTTCATTTCTTCATAAGGACCCATGAAAAAAATACTGGATGACAGATTGCATTGAGTTACAGAGAGGAGGTCGTTTTTTCCCCCCACTGTCTTACCAGGAGTTTAATGGGGGAATCAGTAATGAGCTGGTTTTGTTCAGGGTTGGAGGGTGCATGAAGCCTGTGGTTTCAGTGTGAGGGTGAGACTTCATCTGGGCTAACATTAAGCTTGCTGTTGATGTTCAGAAAATAGCTCCAAAACACAGGCTGGTTGCGTGTTAAATCATAAATGTCTCATTGTGTGTTTCTGCACCTACAGAATTTGTGATGTGTAGGTGTTGATGATCTGGAGTTGTTTAAGGCAGCTCTGACGGCGCTGACTAAAAAAGTAAACATCAGCTGGCATATCAGATATTTTAACTCTTTAACACTTTATCATAATCCGCCTTTATTGAAACTGTCAGAGAGGTATTGGGGTCAAGTCACTGTGTCATTGTTATTTCTGTTTGTATATATAGAAAAATAAATCAAGAGGAGCTGTATTATAATGAGCTTCATAAAGGAAGGATTCCTTTGAAGGCTGATGTATTGGACGGCACTGCATGCAGTCACTGTGCATTGGTTTACCTAGTGAACTTAGTATGTAGAAGCCTCTATCATTCTTGTCTAAATGATGCCTCAATACTGGCAACACAGATAAGGACAGTGAGTCTGTTTAACAAATTTAACTCTAAAAAGAACATTAGAGTTTTATATCTATTTTAATCTTTAGGCCTACATTACCATGTCTCATGCACTTTGTGTATTATTTTGGCTTTTATTATATCTGTACTAGTATGTAATTATAACTCGTGGGAAAATATTAGGCACCCAAAGCACAAAATAATTAGCACAGAGGGCATTATGAGCCATTCTTCACTGTCATCCATTGGAGGAAGTAGACTTCCTTGGCCATGATGTGGTCAGCTTCTCGTTAATCATTTGGGCACGTAAAGTCTTACACAAAGTTGATGGACGTGTGAAAGAAGTCTTGTTTTTCATGTCCTTTGAAGACTAATGTCACAGCATTGTGAGTAATTAGATTCGGTGGGCTCATCGGAAACACTTTTGGATCCTGTAAGCTCTTTCTTTGACACAAAACATCTAGTCTCCAAGTCATGGCTATTACTTATTTAAAAGTCTCTCTCGCTCCTTTCTTTCTTTTTCTCTTTTTCTTTCTCTCTCTGGACTTAGTGTGCTCATGGGCACATTTCAGCTAAAATCACAGCGTGGTCAGTGGTAGACCAAACACTGGTTTACCACATCAATGTTTATTGTGTTAGTGCTGAATATCAGACATGGTCCTGTCGTCACTGAGTTCACTGATGCAATATATGAAATAAACCCACTTACATTTTGTTTCTTTTAATATTTAAAAGACCGTGCACCAAATGGTGCATCAGCTGCTTTGTTGAACCCTTATGAAGTGAACTTGAACTAAAGGAAAAAAGCAGAAAAAGATGAAAAGCACATCTGGAAACAGTTCAAACTAATAAAACAACTAGATTCACACATTCCACTTTCTTATACTTGACAACACGTATGAAAGGATTCAAATGCACTGAAGGCTCAGTGTTCAAGTCAGACTGTCTAAGCTGCATCTGAATTTCAGAGCTCCTGAGATGAAGTTATTGTTATTTTGAGCAAAATCTCTCCACTGTAAGTCGTCTGATGCCTCCCTGATGTGTTATTCACTCAGTGTCCAAGCCTCCTGTGAGGCTATTCACTCTACTAAACCACAATCACTGTTCTTTCAACATTAAGATCCAAGAGTGAGAATGTTCAAAAAGAGCTGAATTTGACAAACAGAAAACAGTTGAGCCAAAAAGGAATATTTACATATAACTTACAGAACAATAGAGTCAGCAATAAAAACTGTGTTTTAAAAAAAAAAAAAAGGAGAAACAAATACTTTATCTAAAAATGTTTGTGGTATGAAAAAAGTGTCAGCCCAAAAGTAGGCTATATAATTTACATAATAATTCATTCCAGGGCTAGAAAAATGTCACTTTAAGGAAGAAATTATTAACTTAGATATTTATGTTTTATGAAAGTCGGGGTTAGAGCTAAAGTTTAAGGTAAACTTTTTTGGGTGAAAAAAAAAAAAGATGAGCCCCAGATGTGCAGTTTTCTCAGACTGTAACAACCACTGCAGGGATCGTGGATCATGTGCTGCTTGCATACTGGTGCCAAGGCCTCCAGCTATCACTTTAACTTCACTTCACCCACTCAGCCACTAACTAGCTTTTATCACCTACAGCACATTTTAAAGTTAGCAAAATGACTGCACTGGATACCGCATACTCATTAATGCTCCACAGATGCCATGGTTAATGGATGAAACATCCCTCATTTCTGCCAGATGTACAGAATCAGATCTCTGCACATGAGTCAGTTTCTGCCTTAGGCCACTACACATCGTGGAATACTCAAATTTGGAGCGTGCACCAACTGCAAAAGTCCCAATCTGTCTTTTTCATAGGGATTAATGGTTATAAGGGGCACTAATACTCATCAGTCCCCATTAAGCCAGCTACACTTTCTTGAATGTCTCAAACAAAATGCAACAGGAAGTTATGTCCTCTGCAGCCCACAAGTTGTGCACATACTGAGGTCATTCCTGCACAGATCAAATGACAATGTCTTAAAAACAAAGTGCTCGTCAGGGGTTTGTTGGTTAACCGTCTCATTATCTTAAATAAGCAAGGATATATTCTGGACTGGCCCTCTTCCTTGCTTGGCTGTTCCCTCGACCCTGCAGGGTCAGGGGAAAGAGGAGGTTGAGGTTTGGTGAAAGGAGGACTAATGGCTCTTTCCCAGCATTATAACAGTATAACGTCTAAGTAATTAACATATAAAGACAATTAGATTTTAAGACATATATGGTGGAATTGATATAAGCACTTTTTTATAATACTTCATCATAATTTGGTATCCTTGCACATGTTTTTAGATTAACAACTGTCTAAAGTAAAGAGTTGTACTTCGAGAACATTCCGGTTTTGTGTGCATGTGAAAAATGTGGCTGTTTATTCCCTAATGGCAGCAATCACTTGTGGTGAACCAGACATTAGTGGAAATCATTCATTATATGGTACATTTGATTTTATGGTTTTTGATGGTTTGTGGTGCTGACCATAAAAGATATAATGACGTATCTGGCCTTGTCCCTCCTATTAATAATTTTTTTTATTATACACCATGTGGATCATTTTCTCAGTTTGTATGCCTTTGCACAATAAAAAGTTGATTTTATTCTTTATTTCCCTTCAAGGTTTCCTGGTTTGGTCTTTCTGCACTTGGTCAATAATTTCCTCAGTGCTTTGTTTTGACACTGATTTATACCATCATAGCAATGTAGTGCTGTTGCTCCATTTTCACTCAAAATGATCTCACTTTGCTATTATAATTCATTCAGGGAGATATCCCTAAGGAAATAAACAAAATAATTTGACAGTAAAATTAAAGAAGGTCACTGACCCATTTGAAAACAGCTGAAACAAAATTATAATGTCATTACATTATGATATTATACTGAATCAACATTAGGAAAATCAATACCAGAGATTCCTGCTAATATGTTTGGAGCTCTGAATTAGTGTACAAAGAGAAACTCTTTTATTCCTACTGTACACTGCAGTGGAAGCTCTTACACTGACATGTCAGGTCATTTATCATCCAGGGTTCGACCCTTCACTCCCCCACCCCCTCTTTTTTTTTACCCCAAACTTAAGCAAAGCACAGGCCTGAGAGCTCAGACAGCTCCAGAGCCACTCTCTCTCTCATGGTTCAATGGGTTTGAACTCCCCAGTCATAACAGTGATCTATACCTCCTGAAATACATCAGGGCCTTGTCTTTACCAGCCACCCCTTGCAGTGTTGCAACCTCTGCTTTCTTTGACTCATATTTGCACGTGTAAGAGGCCTTCTGTGCACAGATTGTTATACGACCACAGAGAACGGTTCCTCACAGGAGGCTTTTCCAAAAACTGCAGAACATCACAGCATATTGTTGCAGTTTTGTTTGACAACACGTTCTTCATGACAATCCACAGAGCTTAGGGAAATACACTATAGCAGTAGACACAGGTATTGTGTGTATTGTTTTGAACTCTTAGTTGTACTTTAATCTGCATGGTGCAATGACTTTGAATCATCTGAGGACAAATGAAAAAGTCGTTGGGGTGTAGACAGCAGGTTTCTGTGTCACTGAACGAGTTACCATAACATACTGGCTATACCTCCCCTTTCTGTCCCATCTCTGCTCCCGCCCTCCCCCTTCTCTGACCGTTCAGGTGGTTCTCATGGTGCAGTGATCAAGGAGCTCGACCACCTGAGACTTGTGTTGGCTTGCACTGCAGATTAAGCCCCCCCCCCAAAGAGGCTTCCGCCCCCCCGTTGCCACAACGAAGCTTCATAAGCCGCTGAATTCCAAGTGCCCTTTAAACACAGTGGTCTGTCAACCTCTTTCCTGCTCCTATTGAGTGAGGTATTGTGTGTCTTAGCCCTGCAGACAGCTGTAAAACAATGTCAAAGCAGCACTCTCTCACCACTCTCTGTCTCAGTACTGTCTCATTGATGAATCATCATATTATGGCAAAATAACAAAAAAAGATTGACAGCAAACAAAAAGATTTCTGTTTGCTGAAAGAAATGAAACAATGAGGTTTTCATTTTTACATTGTGATGACTGTGGTAAAGACAGTTGTGTAAATAAATGATGAGATCGCGCTGCTTTCACAAATAGGTACAGATCCTGTACAGATCCTGACATCCTCTGTTCAAGGCAGGGACAGAGTTTATTTTTGTACTGCTGGCTTTATTACATTACAGGAAGCTTTGTACAAGGCCATTATCTGTTACACTCTGCAATACAGCACAGAGAATTCTGAGTCCTTACCGAGGAACAAGTGAAGAACAAATTGGGAAATAAATTATAATTAAAGCATCACTAGGTTCCTAAATAACTAAATAATGTTACATAAGAGAAGAGTCTTTGAAACAGTATGTTAGTGAGACAGATGTAAGAGACTCAAAATCTGTCGATCAACATATTTGACACTTTCCTAATGAGTTGATATCCTGGCTGATTCTGAATTGGACACTGAGGGACACAAACCAATAAACGTTCAGTCATTTCCTACAACATATTAGTTACTCATTACAGCTACTAATTTTAAATTTTCTTGTGGCTGGTTTAAAATCAAAGCACTATTAATCATGCTGTTTTTTTTGTTTTGTTTTGTTTTTTCCACAAGCCACAAACATATCTGACAGATTAAGTCCTTTTTAAGTTGTTATATCTTTAGCTACTGAATTGTCACTCACATGACATTACGCAAAGAAAATGGCTGCCAGCAACCAAAACAGGGTTGGTGACAGTAGAAAGACAGAAGCAGAAGTTGTGAAAGAAAAGAAATATATAATTGCTTGATATGACTACAATGCACCACTTTACTCGTTTGTGGCACTAATATATAAGTCATTTGGAAATAGCTTAAATTTAATTTAAGTTAACTTACATTGCCACAAACCACATACATAAGAACATTTTAAAATACACAAAGTCCCAGATGTGTAAAAGATGCTAAAAACAATATACTTTGAAGCTCAACATATTAAAAAAACATGCAAACCATAAAAAATTAAATAGACAACCAACTAAAATCAAAATGTGCCTTAAAGTGTAAGAGGTTTACCACTCAAGAGTCAAACAGCCTCAGGAAATATACTTCTTTTAAACTGCTCAGATTTAAAACACCCTCCTCCCAGAGGGCATTTCCTCAAAGAGGAAATGTTTTTGTTCAAATCAGTTACTGTTTTCTCCCATTCAAAAATAGCATCTCACAGCCGCAGAGGCGTTAAAAGGCTCTGTTCTGCGTCTTTTTGCAGCCCAGATTTTTACCATATGTGAGCTCCATCAGTCAGTAAATAGGTTTAACCTAAGAAGCAACAGTCTGATTCCAAATATGCAGATCATTACAAACTCCCTCATCTGTAGTTTGTGACCACTCAGCTGATGCCCTCATGGGCCAAACACTTACTTGGCTCTGTTTTCCACACCAAGAGCTGTATACATTTCCACAGCTAATAAGGACCATGGGGATAAAGAGACGAGGGGCTGCATGTGTGTGTTTTTGGGAGAGGTGAAGGGTGTGAAAGGGAAAGGACTGGTGTCATAAAGACCAAATTTAATGCATCACATGATGGTATCAATTACTCTAAAATGGGGAATCATACAGTCAAGCTAAGTGAGATCATGTTTAATGCTGAAATTGACTTTAAAAAGATCAGACACCAAGCGGGGGGGGGGGGGGGGGGGGGGGGGCTCATAAACTGTAATAAGCCATCGCACTCATAAATGTTACGCAGAGTGGACGATGATCTAAACAGAAGCTATGCGAGTGTTTCACGCCCAGGACATATCCACCGTGACTCCACTCACAACATGACGCCTGCTACACAAGTCATGTGACTGCCTCTGAAGGTGATAAGGTTTCACTGAGAAGCGTATTCCCTTTCACCAGTTGTCTGCAGGTAATCATGCATCCATCCCAGTGACAGAATTAGTGGGTGCTGATTTCTAATGACACTTTTCTCACATTCCTCACCGGTAAAAATGTTCTTGTCTTCTCCAGCAAGTGGAAATAGGTTTTTAAAAAAAGTTCAGCATGGGATTCCACATTTTAATATACTTCATGAAGGCAGACATTTCAGTTTGCTTGGTCCTTAATGTTAGGCCAGCTGACAAGAGAACACATTGTGACATCAAATGCCAACACTTACTGAGTGACTGTCAATCCGCCACTCGGTATGTCTCTATACCATGACTGAAGACCACTCAACTCATCGGCGCTATTTATGTTTTACTCAAAGTATGACCAGGAGGCAAAATGCTGACCATTTCACTTTGCAGGGCTTTGCATTTTCTTGTGTCACATAGTGGACTTATCCGGTGGTGATAAGTGGCACAGGCCAAGCCAGAGACAGCTGCCTAATATTTGGGATATTAACAGCTGTGAACTTTAAGCGGGCAGTGACTCGAGATTTGATGACAGTCCGGTTGGGGCTCCTTGGATCTTTCTTCTGCTCCACTTATAGCATACAAGGAACATCCTGGAGGGGGAGCCATGAGGTCATGGGTAAAGATCGCTCTTATCACAACTCTTTCATATTGTTCGCTTTATAAGTGTTTTTACTGACCAGTGTTGGACATTAGCACATTACTTAAAAGCACAGCATATATGTAATTCACTTTTTTTTTCTTTTTTTTTTTTGAATTAAGTGTTGTAAAAAGTGTTGTAATTCGAAATTCAGTTACTACTTCCCGTAACGCTCAGTATTTTGGGGGTTGATTTGTGTGCAAGGGGTGCAGGGTTGGGCAGGCAATTAGCTTCTATAGAAGGAGAAGAAATAGGTAGTAGGTTTCCCAGTAACTCCAAAGTTGGATTGTTTACATCTTGTATAGTCTAAACTGACATTCTAAAATTAGTGTGTGTCGAGAATTTAAAGTTGTTTTCAGAGACCTTTGACAAACCCTTTTTTCGATGAGTATGATACGTAATGAGTAATTAAGTGAATTTTCAACTAACTTTCTTAACAATGTTGCTAACATCTAGTTTGTGTTAATTAGTTAGCTTTAGAGGTGCTGGTGGGTAGTCCAGTATAAGCTAGCTAATTACCTCCCAGCTGTAACTCCGTACGTAACGCACAGAAATGACAGAGGAATTGATCTTCTCATCTAACTCTGGGAAAAACAGTAAATAAAATAAGTGTGTTCCCAAACATGTAGGTCACCCCTCTCTTGCCCCTCTCCTTTTCTTTCTTTTTGTCTCACAGACTAAATACAGATTTAAACATACTAAGTTCCTTCTCTAACTCCACCAACTTCTCATCTGAGTTTCTGCAGGTCAAGGTTAACAGGTGATGTTTGGATATGTTAGAGCTCAGGGGGAAATTACTTTACTCCATTTGCTTCCCACTTGATGGCTTCATGCCTTGAGATGACATCCATTCTGTTTATATACACAAAACACACAGACACACACACTAACACACACACTTGCATGCATCCTTAAATTTCCTGTTCCCCCGTCCTATTAGCACTCACATGAGGTTTGGCATGAACTATGACGAGGGTCAGTTTTCACCCCAGCACTTCAGAACCAAATTAAGCTTCCATATCCCACATAGCCCACACTTTTTAAAATAACCAACCTTTGCATTTGTCCATAAGTGCCCAGACACGTAATATAGATTAACAATTTACTGGTGATATCCATGCTTTTGAAAAGAGGAGGAGAAATTAGGCGATAAAGTACTAAATCCCCAAAGACCACAGGCAGGACAACTGCTGCACTATTTGTGACCAGCAACCAAAATAACAGTGAGATCACATGGGGTGGAAACAGATAACACCACCCACTGAGAGTTTGGCATGAGAGTTTTCTGCCTCCATCATAGATGTCCAGAAGATGAGCTTCACTAGAGAAAATTTGCCACTACTTTTTGAGTCGTGACAGTAATGCTACTCTCATTCATGTAAACACCTCAGAATAGCAGGATTTTAAATGGTGATTTTCTGTTCAACAGTCACTTCACTCTGAGGCCAGTAACCTTCTCTCCTCTCTCACTCAATCTATTTCCTTGAGTGTTGTTTTCAAAATTGCTTTTGTTTACAGGTTTAAACATACTGTTATAATTACAAATTTTGGAAGCTGGAATCATATTTAGACTTTTCATATAATAGCCAAGTTTTCTTCTTACCTGCAAAATCTGCCTCAGTGTTCATTGACTGCATCATTAAATTTGTGATATGTTTCAGGACTGTACTTTGACTTTTTCTCAGTATGGTGGCCACAGATTACAGACCCTACATTGACACAGATCACTCTCCAATTTGCCTGTACATACTGGGAGGACAAGCAGGTCAGGTTAGGTTAGCAAGTATGAACTAAAAAAGGTCAAATGCATCACAGTGCCTGCCCTGAAGAACTCCTTACAAATCCAAATGTTTGACTCTGAATAGATTCCACTGGTTCAAAAATGTTTCAAACCATAATAAATTTCCGTAAGACTGGTTGAATTGGAGGCAGAACGTTTGAGTGGCACAAGATTACTCGTATCAGAAATGGAAGACTATTCTCTTAGAAATATGGCTTTTCAAAAGCCTTACATGATGATCGGGATTAATGGAGGTCACTAGTTGTACATGAGCCATTGCAGATCATTTGTAGGCTTTAACAGTGTCAGTCTGTCTAAAGCAGGGCTCATCCTTTTACACACCCACTGAGCTCACTGCTATTCTACAGTCTCACAAAGGATCCCTGTGCTTTTCGCCTCATTTCATTCGCTTACAGCAGGATTAAGGCCTAGTCACACAAAGGTGTTGTGCACACACGGACACACACACACACATGCACGCATGTGCGCACCTTTTTGTCTTCCATTTTGGTGAAGACCAAAAATGTATTTATGTATTTTACTGTCAGATAGTTTCTTTATCCTGAAGCCTGAAAGAAATAACAACATATCCTCTTTCTTGATGACAGTTAAATAGATAGATAGATACCACTCTAACATCTGTCTATTAAATATGAATCTACAGCCACCAGTTGATTAGCTTTTCTTAGCAACTAAGACTGAAAACAGAGGGAAACAGCTAGAAAGGCTTTGTTTGAAAGAAACAAAATCCTACCAACACTTAAAATCACTAATTAACATGTTTGTCTTTTTTTATCCATACAAAAAATGAAAAAGTCTGAACTATTGAACATTTTAATATTAAGCCTAATATGAGCTACATACTTGACTAAAATCATAATCCCATTTGAAATCTCTGGCCAAGAAATAATCCAGCATTAACTTTTTTTGTCTCCTCCTCCTACTTGTGTTGCTTGTGAGTATATTTGGGCCTTACAAAGACACACACACACACACATGCACACAGCCACCCACCCACACACACACACACACAAAACCACACTGTGTTCACTCTCTGCTCGAGCTGACTCTGTCAAAGGAGGGTTTCAGTGTGCCAAGGCGTCCCTTGATGAAGACCTGCTTCCCCCAAAGTGAAAGATGGTAGCTCTCAGAGGGCCCAGGCAACTTTCACCCACAGATAACCTGGCTTCACAGATACCGGGACGTCTAAAATTAGTGTTGTCAGAATGCTCCATGATAAGAAAGCTTGAGATTTCACACTGCACACTGGTAGTCACTTTGCTTCAAGTCCCACTCCTGCTCTGGTGAAGTCAGTTTGTCCGTGTGTGAGCAACGCAGAGACAGAACAGAAATATGGTGGCTGTTTGAAGTGGTTTTGAATACTACGTATAAACCAGAGTTCAGTAATTTTGCACAAGTGCGTGAACAAGCACCGTCCCATATGGTGGTTTGGTTTGGTACATAATTCAAACTTTAACTCTTATACATGGGTGAAACCATGCACAAGATAGCACACACACACAGTAAAATCATGCACAGTAAAACCTTGTACAGATACTAGTAAATAGGCCAGACACAATAAAAAACTTCTCTGTTTTTAGGAAATTATCAATATGCATTCATATCAAATTTTGGGATATTTTTAAGCTAGGAATTTTTAAAAAAAAATCACACTCATTTTAAACTTAAAACTCCAGACTTGGGCTGATGCCAGTCCATCCAGTCATCCATTTACTTAAAAAAAAAAAAAAATCAATATTGCAAAAAAATGTATTTATGGTGTAACTAAAGCAACAGTTTGACTCTGAAGAGTAAAAGTCAATCTATACTTCTGCATCAGAGTGTGTGATCCGCTGATGCCTCCCGTGTCAAAACTGATTTATAGTTGAATATTAGATTTCACTGACAGTACCACCACAACACTTAAATGGACACACCAGGATTTAAAGCCGCAGAATTTCACGGCACAATCAATTTCTTACAGTGGAGCTGCTACAGCCAAAGGATTTGCTCCTGGAGGTGAAATTAATCTGAACTTTCACAAAAGAGCAATGGTTTGCAGGCAGTTATGAGACAGGAGTCAATGGTATAGTAATGTACAATGGAGCTGACTGCTGACTGACCATTTCCAAGCTTGTTAGCCTTATTTTCCCTTTTCAGTCACTTTTTATTTCACAAAATATTGTGCAATGGTGAACAAAATGACAGAGGAATGAAATAGAGGAGTAGAACGAAAACAGAGAGAAGCTCCCGGTGACTGAATGTCCTAACCCCAGTTGGGCTGGCCAGTGGGTTAACAGTTAGCTCACCAGCTACAGAACTTCACCAACTAGCCCTGCAAGTAGTCAGTACATCAACAAGTGTCCAGCCTTAACTATATCACATAGATGAGCGAATGTTTACTCTATGTTTTAAATAGTAGTGCCTTGTCACTGACATGTTGACATTCGCGTGTCCCTGTAAGCCATGACAGAGTGACAGTAAGCCAGCATGCACTATAACAGGACTCTGAAACTGAAGCAACTGAATCAAATCCAGCCAAATTCACTCATTTCATTTTTACACACTTTTCCTACGGTTTACTTCACTTTCATGGGTAGAGAGCAGCAATTGTGGCAAGCAAAACTTTTACAAAACCTGTCTGGTGAAATGGGAAGATTAATGGGTCTATTAGATGGCACCATTACTTGATGCTGTGATATTATTAGAGAACATTGAGGCTTTTCTTTCGCCAATACCTGTGCCACCACAATAGCAATCACTTCTCTACAACCTTTTGAATCAGCGGCTCAAAGGCTTTTGGGATCTTTTCAGCTTCTTGTTTCCTAACTTCAACACTAAGACTATACCTGCAGCCAAGAGCAAATCCTTATCTTGAGACGTATGTAGACAACCAGTCTCCTTAGCTTTTTTTATCATGTTATCCGTGTGTGTGTGTGTGTGTGTGTGCAGTGCAATTGTATGCGATTTAAGTTTGGCACAACAGAGTCAAATGTGACGCCGAATTATTATTTGAGTCTAATATCTCTTAAACAACTTCAAAAGATCCTGTTTCCACAAATCTAATCTAGATTAAATACCACCACAGTGAATTGGCTACACAATCATTTATAGTTACAGTTGTATCAAGTAGTCCCGTGATTTGATAACAAATATGATTTGGCAAAACCAAACAGATATGAACATGAAACGTGCAAATGTGCATGAGAAAGTAGATGCACAATTTGGTAATAAGAACCATATGTCACATATTGAACAAACTTCTTCAGATTACAAACACCTAATCCAGAGTAGAACTGAAAGTTTGAAAATGAAAACATTTTGCGATGGCACGTACATCACTCATAACGACATGTGATAGGACACACTGTCCTGCAGTCTGCATGAGCTATGACCTTCAGCAGTTCATGACATCAGAGACTCACAAGAAACGATTCAGTACCTCCTCCTTTTCCCACTACCATCCACTCTCCAACCAAAAGAAAAAAAAAACTTGTGGGCCTGTTTCAAATCTAAAACTGTGTAAATCCTGTGGCATAAGTCCATGAAGCAGTCCTGGGAGGAGGATAGTGTTTGGAGGATTAGCCCCAGTCCAGGTGGTCTTCATTTAGTCCCCTACCCCCATCAGGGGCCTGTGAGCTGCTGCAAGAGCTCAGCACGTGGTCATCACAGCTTCCAGCCGGGTTCTGCTTGCCCATCCATCCACCGTGGCTCTGATTTTTTCTTTTTTTATATACTGTACATTTCAGCAGTATCCACCTCAGTGCTGCAGCTCATAAAACACTGTTGAATCTCTATTAAGCATGATAAGGTCCATGATGGACTGAATCTCTCAACACGTTGCCTCTCTTTTGCAGCTGCGGTATCAGGTTATTACTGTAAAATTAGAATGACATGGATTAACTGAATGCTGAACAACAGGACAAACTCAAGCCAAACCTATTCAAATATGTCCTCCTCTATACATCTCAACCCAGCTCCTCAAATGGGTGTTTCAGGTATTGTCCCTCTGCTAGTTAGAGTCTGAAGTTGTGTAAACAGGTCTAAATGGCAGGGAAGCTGCTGAAGATCTGAGAGAAACTCTGATCAAAGGCACCTTTACATGCAGCCGGTGTCAGTGGTGTGCATTGGTGTGTGTGTATGTGTGCGTGTCCCACAGTGAGATGACAGACACAGATCTGTCTGGTGTGGTTCCTTCAGAGAGGCCCTGTTGCATTTCGACAGCCTCTGTTTGCACAACACAAGCTATGGAAAGCGTGCTCACCTGCACTCAGCCTCACACAACACCTCACATGGAGGACTACTCCTGCTGGACTCAAATGAGTTTTAAAAAGCCAATCCAATGCTGACATTTTAAACACTGGAAACAAATCAATAGGGACGTTGAAGGTACAAATTACTCGGCCTCAGCTAAATGGAGAGGTGGCATGTGAGTGATAGACAAATTCTCAGGTAAAAGCTTTGTGAGTTAAAGACACCTTTATCCTTGACACCTCTTGAGCAAACAAAGAAAAGGAGAGAAAAGAAAGAGGAAGGGTGAAAGAGAGAAAAGCTGGGGGGTTGAGTTTAAGACAGCTTCCCTGCTCAGCAAGAGTGGCCTTTGAAAATCCCTTTAACAAAAAGAAACGGGGCAAAGTAAATGTCTATCCAGGAAGTCCAAACTCTGGAGCGTTTTTACCGATTATTGTTCGAGGTGACATTGCATGAGAGCTCTTTTGGCTGGTCTGCTTCCATGCAGTCCAATCCCGAGGTAAAGGGACCACCCATTAGCCTTGTCTGAAGAAATGCCCATTCAGTCTCGGCGCCTATTCACAGACCTGCCTGTCTCTCTAGGCTTGCTCCTGGCCAGGGATTGTGCCTGGGGAGTGGGGGGGAGTGGCAGGGTTCCTAAAAGCAGAGATGTGGGGAATGAAGTCTGGTTGCCGTGGGCTGCTGAAGGGGCAAGAGCAAGCTGGAGTCGAGGGGGTCTCCTGCTGAGGGAGAGCAGGGCTTTGATTCACCACTCAGCTCCACGGCCGTGTCCCAGAACAATCGACAGCTAAAACCCCAGGGGCCAGGCTTGGTGAGAGGAAAGGTTAGCAGTAGGGTGGGCGCGCGTTGTGCTTGGTGGTGACAGTGACATTGACAATGATGGGGGGACAATGTGGCGGCAAGCAGCTGTGTGGGAGGTGACAGTGGGGTGAGGAAAGAGGTTGAGATTTGAGGGGTTCTGCTAACAGACTTCTTGGACTGGAGTGTTGGAGTGAAAGGAGCAGGCTTCATTTGTGGGCCAGCTTTCACTTGTGCAGTTAAGAGCTGGGTAACCATAGAAATTGTGGAGCATTTGAGGGGTTAAGTTCTATTTGTGTTTGTATGCTTTGGTATAATGTGTGGGACTGCTGGAATCACAAAGCTGACTGTTTTGTTGAGGCAAAACATATAGTTTTATTTGTCTGCTCCTTGAATATTGATCAGTTAGAACAGAATGTTCATGTCTGACTTTATCATTGTCTGTCAAATACGTGCTGTGGGGTTGAAGGGCAGCCTTGACAGAGCCCTCATGGCTCCAACAGATGGGATCGGGCCCACCTGAGTTCAGCCTCACGTGTCTGCTTCATATTACTGTTCCCAGCATTTGACAATGTGGCTCACATTATGGGAAGCTGCACAGCACTGCGGTGAGATCGGAAATTGATTCAGATAGTGTGCATTGGAGGGAATGACCTAATTACTTGACAATTCATCAGATGCAGCAACCTCCCCGAGAGCTACTCACAAATAGACCCCCCGACAGTTTTAGTACATTTTACTGGGTGTCCCCAAAAATTGAATTTCCTTTGACAGATTAGAGAGCTTTGTGAGTTTTCCTTCCCTTCAATACCTCGCTTGAAGCTGAATTACCCTGCAGGTTTGTGTTTCAGCCCATGCAGCTGAGAGTGCAGAGGGCCAAACCCTCTGTCAATCTGAACTCGCTTTGATGATCAATATACCAGGAACAGGTCCCAAGGTAGGAAAGCAATTTTCAGCTTAAAAGGCCATGTAGTAGTAGACTATGGATTTATACTGATTTCCACCTGCAACACCAACTGTCCTGTTACAAGAAATCTTAGAAGCAGACAGTACACATAACTTTAAACCATTTCAGTACGGGCCGTAATTGTGCCTGACAGAGATGATTCAACAGTCTTTTTTTCCGTAGCTTTTCACTCCACGCTAGAGATACAACTCTACACTAGAGATACAACTGTTCCAGAGCTTTACATATTCTGCCAAATGTTGCTCTATAAATACACAGGTAAAGTTTGTTTTTAGTACTGTTGTTGTAGTTAATATTGATGTGGGACAGAGCAGAGCAGGGATCTGATTCAGAGATTAAACACATACTGTACCAGACCTACCAATACACATACAGCCAATACAATACATGTTTCGAACACAGTCTTAAAGTTCAGTCAGAAAACTGTGTATGGAAGGTGCAGGAGAAAAGATACTGCACAGCAAGTCAGAGATTTGAGACTGACTTCACTGAGGTGCAGGGTCAGCAAGTGCGTGTGAAGGTTCTTTGTGGCATCCTTAATGCCAAGTGCCAACACAGCAGAAATACTTTGTTTTAAAATAGCCAGTCTCATCCCAAAAGAGACTTCCAACTCAGAACACCTCCCATCTCCTTGAGCTTGATGGGGCCCAGAGAAGGAGCCCCCAGAATGCTGATAACTCCCCCCACCATTCACCAGCACTCTGGTTCATATTTTTGTGGAGGTCCATTGACTTTCTCCTTTTCAGTCTCCCTTTAATCCCTAGGTCTGTGTCCTCAGTGGCTCTCTACAGAGGGGCTATTATTCAGAGCCTTATTACTGCGCCCCTCGCGGCTTATCTCCTTCCTGGTGACAGTCTTTTCAAGCCTCTCCCTAATGACCTGGGGAAGCTCACATGCTCAACTTCCCAGGGCTGCGGGGCCCCGCTGATGTCAGAGGGGGTGGCCCCCACGCAGGGGCTCCTGGTCCTGCCAAAGAAAAAGAGAGAGGCACGGAAAGGTCCCGCCACAGCAAAACGATGCATCTCACATTCAAACTCTCCACATGTCCTCAACCTCCTTCTTCTCCTCGTGCAGGTGTCCAGTGTGTAGGAGGACTCCTCCAAGGGACCAGGACTCAGAGGAACTTGGCCCATTCTGATTAAAATGAGCTCATAAGCTCTGCTCCTCAAAGATGGTGTCACAGTCTATTTGGACTAACCCTAACCATGATGTGGTATCTTAATGATTTTGTTTTCTGTGATGATAGAGTGAAATCAGAGCCTACTGTGCCACATTAGGGAGACAGCAGAAAAAAATTCAAGTAAAAATCAAGTAATGCAGTTTCATTAGTTAAAAGAAAAGATCAAAACCTCACGTTGATATTCAAAAGTGGTCTGCTGGCTGTGTTACATCCTTAAGCTTTGATTAAAAGTCTGCTCTGGCCAACCATTCATCTTTGTCGAGACAAGCGAGGGGTTTGAATTGCATTTGTATGAGTGAAAGCTTTTCATTCTGCTAAAATGGAATTTCTTGTCCCAGTAAATCAAAAGAATGGATCCCCAGATGGGACCTCTGTCTCCATTCAATTATACTAGATTGCCTCTAACTCCCTTCAACGTGTCCAAAACACTGCATTACAAGCAGAGCAATATGATGCATAGAGTCTACTGAAGCATAGCAACCTCCAGCTGTTTGCAACTCAGCTTGCTCATTCACATGCAATTTCAAATCACATGAATGCTATAGAAATCAGTGAGGAGGAATGAACTCTCTTTTAGGGGATTGTGAGTGAACACGATGTCCTACTGGTGCACCTTCTAATTATCATTTCCATCTCCCTGCTAAACCCTGTGGTGTCTTTGGAGAGGTTAGAAAAGGACATGTCTGTCCATTATGCTTTCATCATCTGAGATTGGACTCCCAGGAAACAATAAGCTGACTACAGTTCAGTCATCAGAGCAGGCACACTGTTACACTGCTGTATACGGAGAAATGAGAAATGTGACACAGGTGTCTTCCTCCTTCCTCACATGGTATGCAGGCCTGTCGCCCTGAGGCCTGGAGGAAACAACAGTCCTTAGTGTTTGTGTTTGTGGCTCTGAATCATAAAGTACTTAAGACTTTGGGAAAACATGTTGAACTGGTCCAATTAAGAAAGTAATGACTTTAGTGAAGCTATTTACAGCACAAAAGGCTGGAGACATGCAGGGTAAGCCCTGGAGGAGACAATGTAGTCTTCTGCTTGGTTTTTCCTGTGTCCCTCTGTCCCTCTCCTCTATCCCCACCTGGTCCATCTTTAGAGCTGTGAAAAACTGCTCTAAAGCTGTGAAAACCTCCACTGCACTGCACTGCACTGCAATACTGTACCATTCAGTGAAAGCAGTATGAGACCTTTGAATGAGAAGGAATGAAAGGAAATACTGGTTTCATTAACTTAAGTCCCATTTTTTTTTCCAACATTATCTTAACCGATAGAAACTGAAAGTCAAAATTATGAAAATAAGCTGCAGTTAATAATTCATCATTATATCTAATAACATAGATAATCGATTTTGCCACAAATGCCAATTAAAAAAAAGTTCTCAAAGTACTTGATATACAGTAAGTACAGGGGATTTATAATGTAAGATTGTGCAATTTGTGTGTGCACCAACCAAAATCCAAAATGCCCAGCTTCATTCAAATTAAGCTATCGTTTCACCCACTGAAAGCTCCCTGTCAGCAGAACTTGAGGAATCTGCAAAGCCTTAAGGAGCAGAGCCACTGATGCCCCTTAACCCTTTGCTTTGAGTATTCGTTGGTGCCTTTTAGCGACACCTAAACCCACTTTTAATTACCCCAAAACACTGACCCCCCCCTGCCCCCCGCCTCCATCAACAATGTTATGGAGGGGACAGAAGAATGCACAGGCAAAGTGGTGAAGTAACAGAGAATGCACTAAGATCTGTTCAGTGAAAGCCCACAGGTTGAAACCTAATCAACAGCAGCTCAAACCAACCACACATCCAAAACTTCAACAAAGCATCTCTGCACTGGTGAACAGAGTAGGATTATGCTCACAGTGCCAAAAGGGCCATCAAATTTGGTAGAAATCCACTTACTGGTGGAGTCATTGTGGTACCGCCCTTTCAGAGTGTGTAAGTGTCCCATTTGCAAATTATATTACTTCAGCCCTAGAGATTTCATTTATGAGAAACACAAGAAAGTGCAAAGTCAGTGATTTATTTTCCTATCCCATTTTATAGCATTTAAAATGGCAGTTAAACAGTGACATTGATACCCTACAAATATTGTTTACAGAGAAAATGTTCAACATTCTACTTTATTTAAGCAAAAACAAATGTTGGGTGTGTATAAAGTGTGGGTTTTACGTGTATAGTTATATTTCAACTTTAGGTTTACTCTCAGACTTCAGCAAGAAATCTTCAGCATCTTGTTTTCTCTTTATCAACTAAGTGTTTTGTTAATATGAAAAATCTGATCTGTTTACTGGAAATAGGCAAAACATCTTAAAAATGAAAGTTAGATATTGTGTTGTCTTAATCCTGACAAGTCAGCAGTATATCCTGAGATCAGACACACAGTCGTTTTGTCCCCCGGGACGGACTTAACTATTGTGGTTATGGATCTTGACAACTAAGTTGAGCTAAAAAAGACCCAGGGACTGTGTTCCTTCACAGTAACAACTGGCATCAAAGGAAAACGGGAAAAGGGGGCTCTGATAATAATGGAAAGTGTTTTGACATCCAGGTTTAAGTAATTATTGGATTTAGATATGAGGGGAATTCCATCCGATGTGAGGTAAAACAAACAAAACAGGAGATTGCAAACTATTCCACCAACAGCAGAAGTCCCACTGTAGCCCCGGGGTGGGTGCAGCACACTCACATTACATCATGGATGTAATAACACATGGAACAATGGAAAAATGCATGTTGGTGCAGTGCTGTAGAGCCTTGTAGCCTCCCTGCAGGGTCAGCATCAGGGCACAAAGATTTTACTGCACAAAAGTATAATTCTGTAGTTTTTTTTTTTTTTTTCAAACCAAGTTATTTATTTATTTATTGTGAAGCAAAGCACTTTGTTTCAATGTAAAAAGTTTAAAAAATGACAGTAAGCAAACTCACTTATTGTAGTTATGAAGTGCTCTGCTCCTGACACCAAACGAACTGTGACTCAACTTGTTCCACATCCTCTGCGTCTGTGTGTTCTCTAATTAGAAATGTTACAGCAAAATGTAACATGTAATCATGGCTTGGAAGGCGCTGTTCTTTTTTTCCAGATGCAGGTGGAGACATATACAAATTCTGTCAAAGTGAACTAAGGGTTTGAATACTGCAGATGCCTGGTCTGCATACATGCAACTTAACAAAAACAGTGAAATATGAATTAGCCTCCTCGTTCCTCTGCAGCGTAACAAGCTGTAAACATAACACATTATCACCTTATACAAACAACATGGCAAATGTTTTAGCCAACAGTTGCAGACACAGAGCAAGATGAGCAGTCATTTAGAGTCTCTGGCCACGCCATTCCTTCCTCTTCATCTTTTTCTGTAATATCATTCCCTGTCCTTTTCAGCGCACACTGTACAGACTGTTTCTGTCTTTTCCCAGTCACTAATCAGTCTTTCTTCTCCTCCAGCAATAGATCAGAACGTACCACCAGTCTGGCACAAAGGGAGACAAAGTGCACTCCCTGCCCTTTGACCCAGTGCTTACCGTCTGAAAGGACATTACAGGTAATGACACCTCTTCAGACATCACAAGAAATCATTGCCCTCTTACCCACAGACATTATTCCTTACATACCAAACTCATTCCCTTCCATCCCAACTACTGAAACATGCCGTAAGCAAACATGCTAGCCCCCTCCTTCCATCACACTTAAAATATATGACCCATAAAAGGCCCGGTGAGTATCTCTTTCTCCATCAGTTAACTTTGGCATCTGTCTGAAACACCTCAATTTGTCTTCCTTACCCCCGAGGACTTGTGTTGTGGTTTTGTGTTTATGGAGAGAATATGGCTTTACAACTGCCAGTAAGCATTCCCTGGTTTGCGATGCACATCAATCATTTCAGATTTATGGTGTGAGACTGTTGCTATCCTGTATCCTGACATAGCTTCAGATTCTGATAACAGCACCCCATAACAGCATTATGTTTTTTTTCCCAAATGGAACAGTCAATAAGTCAGTGCCCTAAAATCATAGCCAAGCAACCGTAACTAGGCACAGCAGACTTGTCAAATTCTGGATTTCATCACATGCCAAAGCACTGTGCATAGGAGACTAGTACGAGTGATACTTAAAGAATTTGGATTAAACAGGCTGTGGTGCAGTTGTATGGTCTTCTCTGTGTTCATCGGTTCTAATGTAAGCTGCAAAAGTCAGAAAATGACAAGCCTCTGTATGAAATTGGTGACAACTTATTTCAAAATTTACTGAGAATTTCAAGTGATAAATCTGTCACAGTTATCGCTGTAAACTGCAATGCTAGATTGGAAACCTTGACAGGTTTGATAGAGCTTAGCATCAGCGTCAATTGTCCTCGTGGTCCAAAAGGTCTACCTGAAACACTGACTTATCTGGAGCCCCATCTGGCTCTCCCTCCCTCTCTTGCCCCTCTTGTAGTCAAAAGAGAAGCGGTGCAGAGAAAAGTAGGTGACCAGTGCATTACAGAGAGCAAACAGTGTTATCCAGCCTCCTCCAGACCTGGTGGCATGCATCCCCGATAGTATCTGTACTCTTTCAATGACAGACGGGGCATGGTATGGTGGATCTAAGGGTTTTGGATGTATGGGAGTGTGTGTACATAATGTGTCTGTTTTGATGGGTGTGGGGCAGCTGGTAGTGGGATGTAGGGGGACCTGCTGGACAAACACTCAAGGTGATCTGTCAGGAATGGAATGGAAATGACTGGCCATAACCTTAGTTCACCTATACTTAGGAATTTTTGTGAATGGAACCAGTGAGGCTTTCTTAGAAGTCTGAGAGTAAGTGTTGAAATCTGCAAAAAAACTGCAAAACCCCATACTATAACACTGCTATAAAGAATTTTCATTGGATTAGCAAGCATTTAGAATACAACCAATCCATTTAATAGCATTCCTATATGCAGGAATACCTAAAATCAGAGCAGATTAAGGGGAAATTGTGCATATATAAAGTATATTCACACACATCCACACATGCAAATGGCAGTATTGTACATAGGAAATTAAATGCAGAAAACATTTTACAATTTACAATTAAAAATAGCAAAAATACAAGATCTCATTTAGCCCTCTGACAGCAATTCTTACATTATTAACAACAAAAGATTTATGGAAACTACTTTAAGCTCTAATCTAAATGTAAGTGTTACACTATTATCAACATATCCCACAAAACCAAGAGTTTTATGTTCTGCATTATTCCATCTGTATATATTGTTTAAATCATTTGCAGATCACTCGACTTTGGGCAGAATTTACTTCTCACCCAGCGACTGTCAGTGTGATAATCTCAGGTCTGTAATCTGTGCAACTCAGTTTCCCAACAGTGCCACAGTCAGTACATGCAGCTCGCCCCGTGGACTCGGCCTGACACTCGTCTTCAGCGAGCACTTCTGCCTCGGCTTTTGATCTACTCTTCAATTACACCATGTAGCAATCATCTCCACATCCCAAAGATGGTGATTGAAGTTAAAAGGATTCACACTGATAATTTACCTACACACTCGGCTATGTTAGGCAGCCACATTTCAGAAAGCTGAGTTTTGAAGGAGTTTACAACTTTGTTATTTTTTGATCCTCTAATCTATAATTGTAGATATTTATTTTCCGGTTAATTTCCATGCCCTACAGTAGTAACTGCACTGGGATACATACATGCAGAGCTACAGACAGAACACACAATGTATTTTGGTTTATGATGACACTCTCAGAGCTACATGACAGCTAAGTACTCGGAAATGGGGCCCCTGTTCTGAACATCCACAAGCCTTCTTTTATGTGACAGGTTTTTCCAAAGGTGCAAAGGTGAAGCATGAGTGACTTGAAGCCTATTGAAAGACTCAGTTTCTTGAGGGAACACTAGAGGGTTTAACATACAGACACACATACAACACGTCATAGCATTAACACCTTTGCAGGTACTGCATGAGGATTATGAAGTATGTGATTCTGCCAAGGTTTCCATGTTCAATCTTCCTTTTTTTAGTTTTTCTCTTAATCTTAATTACTAAAGTAAAAACGTAGGTAAAACTAAAAGTTAGCGCTATCAGTTTTTAACATAGTCCGCATCCCAATTCAGGTTTGCATCCTTTGAAGTCCATATTTCTGGCCATCTTTAGCAACTTTCAGTAATCTTTGCCAGCTCATTGAGTTATACAACTTTAGAGTTATACTACCTCACACAAATAACCATCCTGTCCACCATTGTTGTGCTATTTAATCCATAGACTAAGTCTGTGGTGGATATGCTCAATCCACCATATCATCCACAGCCACCATTCTTCTGAGCTGCTCTTATTTATAGTCCACTAAACATTGTCACCAACAGTTTTCACTATGGATAAAGAGCAAATCCATGGGATTAGCATGACTCAGCATTTTAGGTGTGTTTTATAAGAGCTTGCTGGGCATTAACCCCAAGTGTGATCAATGCACAGGACAAAAGGTTTGGTTTTGGACACTGGAAGGTATGAATCATACGATAAACACTCTCAATCTTCACTTTGATGAATAGAAACTTAATGGTTAATCTTCTGAGCCGCGATTATACGATTTATGGCTTGACCACAAAGAGAATGCAATCCTGGGTTGCTGAGGAGCTGTGACTTGGATAATGATATATTCTTTTGTATAGCTATTATTTCTTACAGTGGATCAAGCAAGTTTTGACAGAGAGTGCAACTGAAAGGGAGCATACAGGGCAATTCTATGACTACCAACTGATTTAACTACTAACAATAAAAAGAGATTTCTTTTCCTGCAACAGGAATTCAGTAATTTCCATTTGTTTGTGCTGATGCCAACCGGGCAAGGCTCCGCAATTAACTGATATTTCTGGGTCAAGTGAATAATTAAAGTATTCCACACTGTAATTGTGTTACATTTTATTTTAGCCATTAAAGATCACATAGGGAAACCTTACCAAAAAGTTGCAACGCATGTCAATGTAGCAACCCCTTTATTTCTACTCTTCCCTCTCAGTAGCCCTCGATCTCAACCATCAACATGTCCTAACAGGCTTTCAAGAAAAAGTGAGGAACAAATAATTGAGAACAGTTGAGAATTGTTTTATAGTTTGAAGAATAAACCACCTGTGGCAGTCTTTTGTCACTTGTGAGCTGAGCATATTTTCAAGGCCTCAAAGCTGAGGTCTAGACCTGCTTTGAAGTTTCAGACAAGCTTATTGTGAGAGATCGGAGCAACCATTCTAATCCGCCTTGGGTTATTTATCCAACTAAAGACAGGTATTTTCAAGAGTATTACAGGATGACAATACAAGGGAAAAACCTAGAAAAGAGAGATCAGAAAACCTTAAACAAATTAGGAATGTGTAAACCATTAAATAAATCTGCTTTTGTATGTAGGGACTTCAGCAGATTAGAGTCCCAGCCCACCTGGGGTTAAAACCCTTTTCACATCTTTAAACATGTCAAAGAAAGTTCCCTCCAAATGTGTTGGCATTCCTCATGGAAACTTGCATGGCACAAGTAAGAGCAATGATTTGACCCATGACTCTTTGCTGGCCATGGGCAGCCAATCAGAGTCATTTTTCCTCTCAGAATTGAGAGAGGAATTAACTAACAAGCCTGTTTTTTTTTTTCTTAACCTCATCTCTGTATTGACATTCCTACTTGCTGGTGAATGTCAGGGGAATGCTAGCAACTACAACACATGTGTTGCTGGTCTCTCTGTAGCTGTGAAGCTATGGATTAACACTGACGAGCGGTGGATTACAGGGTCCCTGCTGGGATGTCAAAGGGCCACGCTGGCTCCATTCACCTCTGCCCCCGTTGGAGCAAAGCATCAGTGGCAAGGGTTACCTACCATCAATGATTTGCTTCAAGAAGATCAGAAGGCCTTTTCACTATTAAGGGTCACTATTGACCTGCAGCAGTCCCCACTCCCATGAATTACGCCCCAGTTATATCTTGGCGAGTCCAAACAAAAGGATCCCCCTTAGAAATCTGGATCTGAACAATGGAGGTTATAGGCTCAACGAGAACCACTGTGCACCCTAGAGCTCTGACCACAGGGAAGTGAGGCATTGTGTACATATAATACAAAGTGGCAGCTCTTATTGTAAAACAGAAACAAGTTTGCAGCAGGGAGACTAAAATGTATGAAAGATGAAAACTACAAAACTGCAAAAATTGAACTTGGCTTGTAATTGCTATGAATCTTGATTTCATCTATGTCTATCATTCATTACAGCTTCCTTTTTGGCTAATGACTGGGTAGGCACTAATTCAGGAAAACGCTGAAATCCAGATGAAAAGTTTGATACAATCCAGTGATATTTCTCTCAATTTTAAAAGGGAAAAGCAGATAAACATATCAACAGAAATAGTATGAGGATTATTGCCAGCTAATGCTAACCACTTTAACACAAGCCCCTGAAGATAGTGGGACTTTGGCCAACATGGAGAAATTAGTACTTGGCATGGAAAAGAGGATCATTTCTGCTGTCTGCTGACGTATTCATGATAGATCCACATGAAAAACCAATTTAACACAATGTAAATGTCACTTATTAACATGTAACCCAGACTAAACTGGAATCCACTTAAACTAAAACCGGACAATCTAGAAAACAATTTGAAATAACCTTAGTTTAACAGGTCTACCTGAAAAAGCCTAAAACGTGCATGTTGCCATGTTTGTAGAAACATGATTATATGTTTTGGACCAGACACCTTTCTCATTCCTTATATCGTCATTCATCACAACTCTGTTCAGCTCTGTTTCAGTAACACTCTGGTCTATGGCATACGTTGAACACATAGTCAAATATTCATACAAGTGCAGCTGGCTGCAGATATTTCAAGTTCAAATTTAAGAGCAAATGTTTGATTTCAGTTCTGTTTTCATCCAAATACTTATTTCTGAATGAATGAATGAAGGCGTGGTCATTCTAAAATACAATAAATGTACCTAAAAGTCTGTGACCATGTGTCTTGCTGTGTCAAATTCAGGTGCTTGCGTGCATGGCTTTGCATGGCTTGTGGCTTTTTGCCAAATATCCCAGAATACACCCGGGTAACAAGTAGCCTTCAAGCAGTGGAGTTGACGGGGAAGGTAGTTTTTTTCTTTCTTTGTTTTTTTCTCATGCTGGTGTGCTCGGCTGGACAGACAATTTTGGGATTGTGGCCAGAGATTTTTGAGGAAATATGAGAGGGCAAACCTCCCGCAATCTGCCAGTGTCGGTGACCACTCGAGTGCAACGCAACAGCAAGCTGCCATTCAAGATGCCACCAAATCATTCCTTGGAAGCAGAATGCTGATGAGCTGTGACTGTGAGTGTGTTTTCCTGTGTGTGTTTCCTCGGCCCAGGAAAAAGACGGAACAAGCAAACAACTGCTACCACTACAGATATTTTCCTGCAAAAAATCAATAAAAAATGAGGAGGCAATTAGAAGCCAGTGTCTGTAAGTAACTTCTAAGCTAAGTTAAGTATTTTTAAACACAAAAATGATCTTGTGTTCTGGTTGGCTGGAGTCACTGTGTTTCCATTAACCCCAGTCATTTGTAAGCTCTGCACAAAATGATATTTATTTGCTAGAAATGCCACTCTTCCATTCTTACGTGATTTCATGTTTGATCCCATATTCAGTTTTTTTTTTTTGCATGTTTAAGCCTGTGTTAGGATTGACCACATTAGTCAATAATGAGTAGCTGTGGGCCACTACTGCCCTCTATATGTTACACAGGTAACTACAGCATCCTGATGGAGTACATTTGAGCAAAATTAGCTTTATTAAACCATGCTGCAGTGTGGTAGTGCTCTTAAATGCAGCCATAAATGTTTTTAAATCGTAGCAATAAAACACATTCCAAATACAAAAGCTAATAAAATGCTGTACGCTCCCAGGGGGCTTTCCTTTAAAAACTAACTAAACTGCCTCAACCGTGTTCCAGAGAGGAGGCACCCTGAAGAGAACTCTCCATCAGTGGCACACTGCTAAAGCCTTGAATGGACAGGCAGTGGGCATACAGACATACATTGAAGCTCCTCTATGCGACCATAATGCTGTGCCCATACCCCCTGTTGCTCCTCTCCGCCTCCCCAAGCGGGTCCTCCCATTCATTTGGCTCATTTGAATTCCAACATGAGAGACCTCTGATGAGCCGGGTGAACTGTCACACTACACGACAAGACTGCTAATTAATCACAGCGACTGTACACATTGTCTCTGTAGTGTTGACTTGTGAACATAAATCTGACAGTTTTTATCTAATGAGCTGGATGCACCTGAAACCTGAAGCCAGTAATTACTCAAAGCAAAACATGCAGAAACACATCAGAGGGTGTTTTGCTTTGCCATCTTATTGTAGGTGTACATCATCTAATTCAGCCTGAAAAGCAGTATGCACAGAGTACAGACAATAATAAACACAACTTCACCTTACTTGCAAAACGTGTTAAAAAAAAAAAATAATAATAATTTGCAGAAGATTAAATATTTTTTGATCCAGAAGGACAGAAAAGCCTTTAAGGGTTCTGGGAATAGCTCAACAACTGCATTAAGCGTTGTTACATGACCTGGGTTTTTGAAAGATTGCCAGAACAACAGGCTCAGCTCTGTGACACAAATGTAATGATAACAGATGAGAGGCACACACTGGTGCCAACAGCTTCCCTGTCTCACCTACCATCAGCTCTCATCTCATCTGTCCTTGTTTACCATGGAGGTTTCTCGGACATCATATGACTTCCTCTGATCATTTCCTCCACCTGCAGAGTTTCTCCCCGGTGATTTAAGCCACTCTGGCACTTCTCCCGCCTCTGCCCTTGTTCCCAAACGGCAGGAGACCTCCTTTTTTGCTCTCCCTTGCAACTTTCATTCCTCCTTCACTTCTTTCCTCACTCCCAAATCCTCTCACCTTCCTTCTTTACCCCTCTCTCATAGTCAGTGTGCCCTCTCTTTTGTGTCTTCTATTGGTTTTCTTTTTTTAACTCCTCTGTTTTGCTCCTTCGACTTTCTGTCACTCTCTCTGTCTGCCTCACTCTTTTTCTTCACTCACACTCTTTCCTCCCTCCTGCCCTCACCCCTGCATATCAGCTCACTCTTTCTCCCAGCTCACCACGGGAGAGGCCAGAGTTTGGCCCCGCTCCCTGCTTCTGCGTGTGAACTGTGTGAGCGGTGTTGTGATCCTGCCACTAAGGTTAGAGGAGGCATGCAGGAGATGATTAAACACTTCAAAGGTGCACAGGTGTCCCACACCAGCAGATGCAATGACACAAACACACACACGTGGATACACACACACAGACACACACACACACACATTGCATTAAGAGCTCCACAGCTGGTGGTTGCAGGTCTCAGTCAAACGTGGAGCTCCTTTGAAGGTCCCTCAGGCACCAGGCATCATTACTTCAACACCTTTACGCTACAAATATTACACATAAATGCACATCCCATTGGGCAGCGTAGCACACACAGAAACACACACCACACATAGAAGGCGCAGATACACTCCACCACTTACCAAGCACACACAATGACTCTCCTGAAGTCACAGACAGATATACACAAATGCAAATTTTACACACCCGCATTCAAATGCACACACAGACATAAAAAAAACATGCTTCATGACAAACAACTGCTGAAGAGTACCTATTAAGCGCATAAATTCAGGATTATGTGTTTGTGAAAGTCGGTATCAAACATCAGGAATAAAGAGGATACACACTCTTGGCCACCACAATTGCAGTAATGGCTCTCATTATGCTGTTGCATCCAAAATAACTTAATTGCAGTTTGTTTACACATGTGGTGAAGTCTCCTTTTCATGTACTCCAGACCATGTGCATGCATTGTCAGAAGATATAAAAAGTCTATCAAAGGAAAAAATCTAGTCTCTCTTGGTTTATGACTCACTAGAGCTTTACAAACAAGCTTTTATTATGAGGAGTATCATGCCTGCTGTCATCCACCTAGCCTTCAAACATAAGAAACAGGCCTGCGTGTGACACTGGACTCTCCCGGTTAGATCATCTCGTGTGTATCGTTTTCATGGGCATCAACTGAATTGATACTCAGCTGTGAAAAATCATGCAAAACTTGCTTGTCATCATCGGGACTCATCAAAATCAAATGTGACATTAAAGGATTGTTTTCGCGTCTGTTTTGGGCAATGCCTGGCATTGCTGCAAGTCCACATGCTTTGAGTCAGTATTTCCACAAACTTAAAAAAAAAAATCATACCAATATTATTTTTAAACGTTTTTCATCGGTTTTTAATTACATTTTGAAATTCAGTTTCCCTCTATGTGTAGCCTCATGTAGTCTCAGAGGACTTTGGGTAGTTTTAGCTGAGCTGTGGTTTAGTACAGTCACTAGTGGCAGTAGAGTTCTAATCTTTTTACATGTGTCTGTCTGGTTTTCATGTTTGATTTTAGTTGTGATTTGTCTCAAATAAAATGTTTTCACATGCTTAGCTTTAAAGTATAATATTCTTCATGCACACAGCTTGCAAATCATCACCCCACCCATCCAGCCAAGGCCTCCAGTCCACATGGAACTGATCACAATTCAACAAACACAGTGCAAATAGCAACTAACACGCCATAAACAGATCAAATATTGCTAGTACACATAGAAAAAAACAGTACTCTAAGCACTTAAGAGAAAATGCTTCAGTTTATCTGCCAGTTTGCCAGTGGTGTTTGACACGGGTTTGGCTTGATGAGGTTGTTTGTTTCATGCAACTTTAAAGTTTGAAAAAGGAGAACAAGCGGAAGATGGCTTTTTCTTCTCTGATGTGTTTGGTGTACTTTGCCAGCATAGCCAGTGAGTGGTTTTAGCTGAACCAACTGACCTACACAGTGGGTAAAAGTTCAGTGATCTCCAGTACTTACCTGTTGCTGTTCAGCCATCAATGCCACTCATTAATCCAGATCCATGGGGGGAAAAACAGACCAGGTACTGCCAACAGAAAGAGAGTGAAATGATGAGGAGGTAGAAAAAATTAAAAAGCATAATCCAAAAAATAAAGGCAGAAGGGACAAAACAAGGCTGGTACCTGCTATTGCTCTAAAATTAGGTCTTTAGTTCTTTAATACAACACGCTTAAGTTTTCTGAAGTGCTATTTTTAACTGAGTTAGATTCAATCAATTAATTAAATCGCATTCTTGCAGACAACAGCTACAGCTTATCTGATCAGACAACAGAAGCAAGTGTAATCAAAGATGTTTTTATGTGGTTCTACAAAGAAATTAACAAAAATAAGAGTCAAAGCCATGCTAGCTGTTCTGTGATTTTGTCTTTAGGCTGTGTCAGAAGTCACTTCCCTACTGTAATATTCACATACTCTTGTCTATGTAGTGTAGAGTCATAGTGGGCCTGATGGCAGTAGAGTGAGAATATTTGGATTTAATTGTATTTGTAAATATATACAGCAGATACCACAGTGTCTACCATAGTCAGTGTCACAAAGACAATCAAAGAGGGATTTAAACATCAAAATAATAAAAACATCCATCAAGCACTAATATGCGTGGAAATGCTATTGATCACAGTGATTCAACAAGCTAAATATAATTTATATGTTGGAGAGGAAAAAGTGAAAAAGTAAATTATGGAAACAGAAGTCATAACCATGCACCTGCAGTGGTAAGAAAAGTATAGGCAGAAGAGTCAAAAATCATGGGACTAATTTAATTTAAGTTAAAAAAGGAATAACATCTCTTTTTTAAAACCATATTCTCAAACATTCATCAACTATAGGTGGTTTCAAAGAGTGGAGTGTCTTTATTGTCCACATGAGGGCGTCCTAGCACCATGAACCTATAAACAACCAGCGGCTCTGTGAGAGTCTTTCTCTTTCTGACTCAGTCTCTGACAAAAAGGTTGAAAACACAAACACGGTGTTTATAATGTGCTCTTACCGACAAACACATGGCACACAGTCGAGTTTCTGAGCCTCTTCTACTTTCACTGCCTTTTATTTCCGCTTTGTAGGTGGAGACTTTTGGACCTGATGCGTTACGTTTGGGGAAGTTGCACAATTTCGGAAAGACACATTTGACTGGTGTGTGAGCGAAATGTCAGTTTGCCTGTGTTGTGCATTTATGGGTGCAGTCAGTGGAGGAAAATAAACATCTACAACGGCTCTGTAAGTTGTACAACATGTCCGTGTAGCTGTCTGATAACCTCCACACTCGGGTTCTGCCAGTAGTTTCACGTACAATGAATAATTCAGTAACTTCCGCTACTTACATTCGAAACCTCAGCTATAGTTTACTTCGCAAGTTGTCCGATTTTTTGGATCCTCAAGACAGGTGGAAAGATGTCATTGTATCCATACGGAAGCCGAGCGGGGAGCTGAGGTACTCACAGCATCATGTGAGGTAGGTTTTTATAGCTAGTGACATGGCCGACAAGCTTCTATCAATCTATCAATCTACCTATCTACCTATCTCTCTCTCTCTCTCTCTCTCTCTCTCTCTCTCTCTCTCTCTCTCTCTCTATCTATCTATCTATCTATCTATCTCTTTCCTTCCAGGCGATTTGAAGGCCTTGTTGCTCAGGGGAGAAGTCCCACAGTGGAGCTGCTGAATGACTGGGGGACCACCAACAGCACAGTGGGTGAACTTGTGGACATTTTGAGGGGCCACAAGCTACTGGCTGCTGCTAGTGTTCTGCTACCTGGTATGATTTATAAAACCACTTCAAAGTAACAAGCACAGACTTCATAATAAGCCTGCACCATTTATCTGCAGCCAGTTCTTGATGATATGCAATATTCAACAGTATTACCTAATCCTCAAATCACATATTAACATCTACAGTGTCTGAATCAAACAGTGAATTCTCCTCCATATACCAGTTTTTTTTCCAGTCTTAAAGTTCTGTCCAAAATGTTCAGTGAGTGAGCAGAGAAACGTGGACTCTATTCATTAAACGATGTTTGTTTTATTACATTGATTGACCAGGGGCTATGTACAAAAAACATCAATCCCATACAAAGGAAAGAAAAGCTTTGTACCAGATTTAGCTACTGACTACTCTCCATATCCAGTCCCTGGGCTCTTAAAGGTCAAATGATCCCTGGGAAATGCCAAACTGCAACAACAAGGAACACCTTAGATGTTGCTAAAGTGTAACCTCAACTAATATCAGTAACTTTAATTTAAGTTTAAGTTGCAGTGGATAGACAATGGAAAGAAATACAGGTCCTGAATGCCAACAAGTACCAAAGCCGACCATCATACATCCAGTTTTATAATGAATTTTATTTTTGTTCCATACAATTAAAGAGCCCTTTCCCATACAATAATACCACATTCATATAAAGACTTGCAGCATTGGAATTCATGGTCTAAAGAAAGTCAAGTAAATGTTGCATAATGCATCCTAAGCATGTACTGAAACAGACTACACAAAATATGTTTTATATATATATATATATATATATATATATATATATATATATATATATATATATATATATATATATATATATAGAGAGAGAGAGAGAGAGAGAGAGAGAGAGAGAGAGAAAATAGAAATCTACAACATAAAACCTATTATACAGCACATTTTTATTTGTGTTTGTGTGTGGTCTGAATAATCATATAATGTTTTTTATTCCATTCCATTACTTAATTTCATTATGTATTTCTTTTAACTCACATAACTGGATGTGGACTTTGAGTAAACAACAAAGACCATGCTTTTGATGTGTATGATTTGATTTTTTTTTTTTTTCTTTAAATCCACACACAGTGGAAGAGGCCACCCCAGCAAAGGCACAACCGCCCTCTGCAGTAGAAGAAATAGACAGTATGCTTCCAACGCGGGTACTGGAAGAGAGAGAGACGCAGCAGACCCCTGCCAGCTCTGTCCTGCAGCCACAAGTTCAGGAGAGCAGTGAACCAGGACACACAGGTGGTTGTGCTTTCAAATCTGAGTTAATCTATATTTTAAGATGATTTTTTGAGATGTACTAACACAGTCTCTTGTAGAGAGCGTGATTTCTGACTTCTTTTTTGCATATATGATGATGAAGTTTGTGAAGCACTCAAAGCCTACGTTTTAATAACCTTATTTGCATGTTTTAACTGAAATGTCATACTCCCCTTATGTGGGGAAGTTCCACAACATTTGGGTCAATTAAGAATTAGCTAAGCTATTTCTAAATAGGAAGTGGTTGAAGTAATGTTCAGATCTTTTACTTAAGTGAGAGCTGCAATACCACAGTGTAAAAATACTCCATTACAAGTAAAAGTTCTGTATTCAAAATCCAAAAGGAACAGTGCAGAAATTTTATCAGCAAAATGTACTCGTTATAAAAATAGTTACATTAATATCTGAGTAGCATTTCAATGATGATATCATATTTTATAATCTGTTACTATGTTTTGTGTGTAAAATCTTAATCTGCAAAGTTTAAAAGCTGAAGTGGAGGTAGAAAGTTGTATAAAATGGGCATTCTCCATGGAAATACCTCATGATTGTACTTTGATACAGCAGATGGGTAAATATACGTAGCTACTTCTAACCACTATAAATAAAGGCAGTTGTATCTTAGTTCCTGAAAATGTGACATCTTGATTTCCACACAAGCAAAACTGAATGTTGCTGCTTCCTAGAAAAACTGTGAATTTACATAATTGACCAGCAGGTGGAAGCAGTGGGGGCTTTACCAGAAAAATTAACATGACAGTTTCCTGTGTGTCCTTCAGAGAGTTTCTCCAGCTTCTTGTACAATGAGCTGATGGAGATTACCGGCAATTTCGATGACCGTCCCATGTCAGACGGCGGCAGCAGACTCGGAGAGGGAGGCTTTGGCACTGTATACAAAGGTCTCCTGAATGACAAACCTGTTGCAGTTAAAAAGCTCAATCCAGTAAGTGACAGCATTCTCACACAAAGCTCCTTCCTCTGTAGATGTTATAAATCACAACGCAAAATGTTACCTCATTTAGATGGACGACATTTCCCTGGATGAGCTGCAAGTTCAATTTCATCAAGAGATCCAAACTCTGAAATTGTAAGTTTCATCTTCTGTCTAAATCCTTGTTTATCAGTTTGCTTTAAAGTGACTCACAGACACCTCATAAACATTACATTTCATTAGGTAGTGCAGGCAAACTGTTGGCATCTTACTCATAGTAATGGAACTTGAGAGAGTGAAAAGATAAACTGTTTTTGGAAAAGCAGCCTGTAGTGAGTGGGGCATCATGGACAATCACACCCAATTATTCTAATTACTATAATTAACTGGAGAGTAAACAGAATTGTTTGATACAGATCTTGGTCAGACTTCCTTTTTGTGTTGTTGTGGGGTTTGTACTAATGACAATTGCTGAAGCAACAATAAGAAGCAAGTGTATTTCCCAAAATGTAGAAGTATTTCTTTAAGCTCAGCATATTTTTAGAACAATGATTCATAAATTCGTAAGTACAGGTCTGATTTGATGAGACTGTTTGTTCCACAGGTTGAAACATGAGAACTTGGTTGACATGGTTGGATTTTCCTGTGATGGGCAGCACCCGTGTTTGGTGTATGCCTTTATGGCCAATGGTTCCTTACTAGACCGACTAGCTTGCTTGGTAAGCACCATCTAGATTGCAGACTCTACCTTCTAGTACTTGAGCTTTCACATGGATAGTTCAGTTGAATGTTCTTTGTCCTTTTAGGACGATAGTCCTCCACTGTCCTGGCGACAGAGATGCTTGATAGCTGAAGGGACAGCAAGAGGCTTGGAGTATCTGCACTGCAACCATCATGTCCACAGGGATGTTAAAAGGTACACAAAGTTATAGTAGACTAACTATAGTCTCATGTGTTAGTTTAGTCAAGAAGTGCTCATCATTTTTTTTCCTTGTCAGTGCAAACATCCTGTTAGATGAAAAATTTGTGGCAAAGATCTCAGACTTTGGGCTGACGAGAGCGTCGGCCAAACGGACATCAACGACTATGATGACGGAGAGGATTGTGGGGACCCGTGCATACATGGCACCTGAGGCCCTCAGAGGAGAGATCACACCAAAATCTGATGTCTTCAGCTTTGGAGTGGTGGGCTTTCTGCAGACACACATGCACCCACAGATGGGGATATTATGTCAGGAAAAGAGAAACTGCAGGTGTAATGTAAAACATAGAGCACAGCTCAGCACTTCATTTGAGTGCAAGGTTCTCCCAAACTACTGACACACACACAATTGCAGGACACAAACATTATAGTATACATTTCTTCCCACTTGTGAAAATAGAGCTGTATTTGTGTATCATCTGTCATTATTTCACACTAAAAATTCATGATCAGTTTAGGAACACAGGTGTATGTAAAATATATTATCCACTGTATGACAGAGGTTGAATGATTTATAAAGAAAACCTACCTGGCCTTTCATATAGTACACTAGCTTGTATGTCTTATTAGGACAGCTGTGGAAACACTGCAGTGTCTGTGTGTCTGGGGTAATAAAGGTTTTCTGTCGTCCAGAGCCGTGTGATTGACCCCATCTCTCTGCCATCTACAGGTGTTGCTAGAAATATTGTCTGGACTCCCGCCAGCCAGCGAAAACCGGGAGCCACAGTTCTTGGTAAGCACCACAAAAGAGGCTTTCACTGTGCGGCTATCAAGCAACAGTCTGTGATTACATCTTATTAAAGACTTTGCATTTAATTAGTGAGCGAGCGTTATCGGTTAGTAGTCATTAAAAGAGTAACTGAAAATTGATTGGAAGCCAAGTTTCATCTGTGTGGATCAAATGCTGAGCAACTTGAGCTGCTATTCAGATGGTAATACACAAATCCATTTTTTGGACTGTACAGCCAATGAAAATGGACACCTCAGATCAAGTTTCTTCAGCATGACAAAAGCAATGACCCTAACTTGAAAACTAAGCAATATTTTTCTCAAATCATGGCTTTTAAAGTTCACCGCTGCCTTCCGTCACCTGTAGCATGATTTCCCCTCCCCCAGATGGAGATTAGGTATGATATAGATGACGAAGACGAGGAGCTGACTCTGGAGGACTTTCTGGACAAAAAGATGAGAGACTGGGAGATGAGCCAGGTGGAGACTACCTACTCTTTGGCTTGTAACTGTCTCCATGAAAGGAAGAACAGACGGCCAGTCATCAAACAGGTACGGTGAGGAAAGACACTGGCAGATGTGAAGATATATTGTTATAGTTTCTCTGTTGGCATCGACACCACTTTCTGTATGTCACCTTGAGCTTTAAACAAAGTCTTCAATCAACAGTTTCCATTCTGTGCAGTGAACTGAGAAACAGCATGACTTTGTCATCTATATATATGTGTGTGTGTGTGTGAGACACATATATAAGTCTTGATTATAGGAAATATCTTTCTGTATCTGAGTTCTCGTCTGAATGACAAAATACAAAAGTTCATGTGTTTTTATTTGTTGACTATTTCAGTCATTAATATTAATTAGTCATTAATATTTGTCCTACCAGGTTGTGACAGAGCTTGAAGGGGTTGTCAAAAGCTTATCACTGGATGTTCAGGCGTAGCATTCCAGAGAAGATACAAGACGTCTAAACCTGCTCCAATCAATGCACACACTGATTAAATACATTTCCTTATCAACATTTACATATAAATGAATGTTTGTTGACTGTGACTGACAAAAAAGTATTTTTTTCATCAATTTTTTCTATAATAATAGTTTTTACCTTATTTTAGAAAATTTACTATAATTTTTGTTAAGAAGCATGTAGCTCTGTTTTTACCATTGTGTAAGTGTTTAAGTACTGTGGTACGCTGTAATAGCATTAAGTATTCTGATGGACTGATATCTTGAAAAGGCTCCTGACAATGTTTCTTGCCAATGTCTCCACCATGTATTTATTGCAAACACAGAAAAAGGAATAAAATGAAACGGTAAATGTGTGATTTAAATATTTTTATTCTTTTAAAAGAAAGATTTGTAAGAAAACAAATAAGACCAAACATGATTTTTCTTTTCTATTATAATTATCACTGTATGAATATAAAGGGATTTTCCCTTCAAAACATGAGGTGAGCTTAGTAGTTTGCCTAATATTAATCAGCAGACCAGTGGATGTGGCAACATTTTGATCAAGGTACTTATAGAACTCCCTTTCCTATCCGGATGCTTGGCTTTCCCTCTTGTATGGGAACCAGCAAAGTATGAGTAGCTTCCTCTTAGTGAAATCTGAGATGTATTGATGTAATATTTTTGGAAGCCCCTGTTCTTTCCACTGTGATCCTCACCAACACTGACAATCACCAGAACAGACCAGACTGTTTCTTAATCATAGAGCATCACACAGCTACAATATGTACATTTACAGCACTTGCATAGAAAAATAAGTTTCTCAGCAGATGATTTTTTTTATGTAAACCACAGTTATATCAAAAAAGAAGTAAATTTTCCAATATAAAATGCACTGTTAAAATGAATCAACAGACACAAGTGGGATAGTTATATCTTTTCTGCTTTGGAGCACCACATTGTGCAAACAGTAGGAGACAAATGGAGAACACATTAAACATGGAAACATTAATTGACACAGACTTAAGGAATGCAAGTTAAGAATTCGAGCGTGTGAACTCAAAATGGGGGATTTTCATCATATTGGCGTAAGTTCACAGTTGCACTAACATTTTTTTTTAAGTCTCAGAGCTGGCAACAATGTAAAAACCTCAAGTTTGACTTGTTTGGGCCTCTGAATCATTGTAAATTAATTTTTGTCAATGTACTAACATACATAAATATGCTTCCATTTGGCAAGCTACAAATGGAACTTCTGAAGTGTGTCATTGCTCAGTTGTCCTTGGCGTGCATAGTTGGGTCTCTGGGTGACATATATGGGAATTTGAGGTTGTTGTCTTATTCTTTTAAACAAGCGTGTCAAATATGATTTCCCCCATCACAGGAATGTTCCACTGTGGAACGTGCTCAGGGTGGAGGTGGTGATCGGGTGCTGAGGTCTGTTTAATCTTCCTCCTCTCCCTCTGCGGGTGGTCGGGTGATGCGGCGGCCACCCCTCTTCCCCGCGGGACCTTTGGGCTTGGCGAAGGCCTGCTTGTGTGCATGCTGTTTGGGATGCACCTCCTCATACAGGAAATCACTGGTCAGTTCGTCCCCATTATCAATCTCCAACTGGAAAGCAGAAAGAAAATGTGAGCTGATGAACCAGAACCAACTTCAACTCACGCTCTCCAAGGATCATCTCTCTCTCTCGCTCTCTCTCTCTCTCTCTTTTTAGCAACTAAGGGATGTTTTTGATATCCATCAGTTACAAATACCATTTCAAACCCTGTATGACCCATACTACTCAGATTACCTCTTGAATTTAATTCTTAAATCATTCTTAAAGCCGATGAAAACTATTTCAGTGGCTTCACTTCATTGTTTTTCAAAGTTTCTGGAAAACAGACTCTTATACTGTTAATCACAATCGTTTATCATGATTAAATGTTTCTCACCTTTTTCTCAATCTCAATCTGGAGTTTATTTTCCACCATGTCAACCAATGGATTTTTGCAACTGGAATACAGCATCCTCTCTCGGATGCTACACTTGTACCCGGGCATAGAATAAATGAAGACTGTAAAGCAAAAAGGACAATGAGAGGAACAAAGGACACATTCAGTAGCATTCAGAGCAACATTAAAAAAACGAAAAATACTGTACAGAAGTAATATGGGGCGTGTCAGCTGTTCACCATCACTTGTGAGAATCTATTCACCTGTGGACTCTAGGTAGTCGCCTTCATGGGAATGTTTGTAGAGGAAGAAGTGGTAACGTGCAGATTCTTTAGGGATTCTCATTGGCAGGTCTTTCACCTCTGTTGGCTCAGTGCTGCACAACCGAATCAGCTCCTGTTCAGCGTCTACTTGCTGTTGACAAAGGAAATAAAAAGCTACTCTCAGGTTGGTGGGTCTGCAATTGTGATCTCAAAATCCCTGCTTTGAATTCCAGACCAACCAGGAAGATCTGGGTGTGGCCAGTGAATAGCAAACCATTTCCCCTCCATCTCAGGTGCGTTTGAGTAAAACACTCAGTCATCAGTTGCTGATGTGCTGCTCAGCAGTCAGAACTAAACCGTCAGTGGATAAAGGGAACAAAACGCTGCTTTCTTGAAAAGCTTTTAGGCCCAGCAAACAAAAAGGGAACCGAAACAATGCCACAAGAGTAACACAATTATTCCTTTGTACTTTGCACTGATCCGATCTTGTGACATGAACCCTTTGAATTTCAATGAGAAGCATTTACACAAAGGCTTTTTGGGCAAAATGAGTCATTGTGTCAGACTGTAAACAGGTCCTGACCAAAAACATGTCCATCTCACCAAACAATGTAAGATAAAAGACAGAGAACTGATTTGCTTATCCAAAGTGTTGGCCTGGCAATAGTTACCTTTTCTCTTAGGAACTCACCAGTTGCACATAGTTAATTTTCTTGTCTCTAAATCGTTCAAGTGCTGCAACAGCGTCTTTGTGAACAGGGAAAGCCACTCCCTGCAGAGTCTGCTGCTTGGTGTCCACGCTGATGTCCGTCTGCACCTGAACATGCCACAAACATGGACACAAACACACACACACACGTAACAGAAAAACATGAGGCACCTGAGCTTTCTATTGTCCCACCACGGTCACTATGGTACACTAAACAAAAACAGTTATGGAAATTAGGTCATTAATTAGGTAGCACTTAAACAGATGACTGAATCTCCAAAGAGAATCTGTGGTTTACAGACATGAGCACTCATAAAGAGCTCTGCAGTTTCTTCTATATTTATCTATCTATCTATATATATATAGAAAGAGAGAGAGAGAGAGAGAGAGAGAGAGAGAGAGAGAAAGATAGATAGAGAGAAAGATAGAGATATATATAGATACACACACACACACACACACACCTAGATGCTACTGTGACCACATTACGTGACACTACATTATGATGTGGACTTTTCCAAGTTACAGGAAGGACAAATGCTACTATTAAATTCAGCTCAAATCCTTGAAGTCAATCATACAAGGGGTCAAACCAATGTTCTTTCAAAGTATTAACACTTTTCCATTGATTATTTTTGTGACTTGTGAAATAAAATAAATGTTCTTCATTTTACTCATCAGAAAGTAAAAAGGTTACAAGTGCTACAAGCAGCTTGAATGCTAGAGCATGATGATTACAGATGAGGTGCTTGTTTCAGAAGTGACGAGGCGCCTCCATGAAAATCACAGAAAACTGAAAATGCTGGGGGGGATTACACTGATGGATTGCATCTATTTTTAGAGCGCTGTTCCCACAAAATGAAGTGCCGTGCAAACATGATTGAGCCTCCGATGTAGCTACCTCGCTTACCAAAAAGGATTGCGGGTCTTTTATCCATCTGCTTAGTAAAAGGCAGGAAGTCTCCAAGGCAAGGCAATGATAAATATTTCAAAGCCTCTTTTTCATCCAGGCCGTACAGATTAATGGTATATTATCTTCTTTCAACAGCTGGTCAAGTGGGACGAGCACAAGCCTCACTTCCCATTTGCTCTGCTGCTTTTAATTGACCATACTTTGGAGAGGGGCTGCACTACTCACAGCACTTCCATATATGGTAAGACAGAAAGCTCTTGTTTATGTGGCAGACTGGGAAGGCAGTAATCGGAACAGGTTGTTTCTCAGAAAAAAAAAAAGTTCATTTGGTTTCATTTATAGGAACAGTCTACCGAAGTCGAAAAATTAAAACTTCACATGCTGCTTTTTTAACTTTATCTCTGGTGGAGTCTTTCTGTCTGGCACAGGCCTAAAGCCCTTCACATCAGCATTGTAAATACCGCCAGCGTCGTTAGCAGCATGCAGTGAATATCACCTTACAGTATTTCTCTTATCACTACAACCAACAAAGGCAAAGCGCAATGATACAGCTCACCTGTGCTCCATGCTAGAATCACTGCCAAGTACTCAAAGCTACAGAGCACTCTTATTTGCATGTAGCTCTCTCCACATGGAAATATTTGACATGATCACTCATAAAGAGCTCTTCTTTAACTACTTTGCTGTGCAGGCTGAACAGGGTTTACAACAGTAAACAAGACTTTTTTTTGGCACTCTGAGGGTGCGCGGTACAAGCCTAATAGATTCATCCTTGCCAGCATCCTGCCGTTCCAATGCATCAGCATCTTTGCACTGTGTTGATACTGCCAGGCAAGCATATGCACAGTTGCACTGCTGCTGACCTTGTGTTGTTTGGAAGGATGCATTGCTGGCCTTCACTGGTACTCGGCACCATTTCAGGTGGGCTTTACAGCTCACACGCAGGAGATGTGATTAGGAGGAAAACTGCTGTGAGCTGATGTAAGCTATTTTTTCACCCAGTGAAGCCTCAATGTGTGAAGATGACGTACCAACCCTTTCCAGAACTGAAACAGAGAACAAGCCTAATCTACGCCCACTTCAGAAAACTACACGCCATACCCCCTGTAAACAGGCAGTGGTGTCTATATACACAAGAACTGCAAAGTACATTACTTCCTTTGAGATAATCTCAGAAGAATGATCTCTAAGAAATGAATTAGAGTAACCTTTCTGAGTTTGTGTGTATTTTTACCTCATTTAGTTTAATCTGCCTCAGTTCCTCCTCTGCTGCAGTGAGGGGCAAGGGAGCCGCCTGCGAGGTCAGATATTTCCTGTATCCACTAAGATTCAAATCATCCTGGGGGCCAAAAAAAAATGGCACAATCACACATCACACAGCAATACATACTGACACAACTGTACATCACTGTGCATATCAGTTGCCATAAACGTATGAGACCGAGGCTTAAGGCCTCTGAAGCTTCTGAGTGATACTTGAGTGTATAAATAGTGTATAAATCAGCTGTTCACGTCCTTTCAAACAATCAGTCTTACCAACCTTTGTGGTACCAAAAATCTCATCCTTGATGTGCCCGCCTCCAAACTCTTTCTTCAGGGTGGCTCTGGTAGCAGCATATAACATTTTATGTCGCACCTGTTAAGAACAGGAAGAAAATGCTTATTATTTCAAAAGCTTGAAAAAAAAATAAAGTCTTAAGAGAATTTTTTTGATGGCCTGAAATTTTATTTATTCATCTTTTCCTTCTTTCTTTTTGCTATTAAGAATGTTTATGAGTGACTATTATGGAAATAATAAAGAAGAATAAAGAATACAGGGACGTAAAAACAGGCATTCATGTTCTATGCCCGAATATAACTTCAACTGTGCTTCGTGGTTGCTTATATTCTTGCAAACACCTCACTGATCAAAGATTACATGTGGAGTTTCTTGTACCAAAGCTTTAGTTTACATTCAGTGTTACCTGAGGTGTAAAAAACGTGTTGAATGCATTTCCTCCCACATAAGACATATGTGCTTGTAAGCAGTCTTCTTCTTCTTCCCTACCCACTCATGAAAAGACTGCTCCATAGAGCAACGAGTGGTGAAAAACTCTACAGGGTACCCTCTGAAGCCTGTGATTTCAGGGTATATAAATACAGTTGACTTGATACACTAAATCAAAAAATTAGACATCACTTTGGCAGAATCAGAACAAAAATACACCAAACCAATGCAAGGCAGCGAGCACAAAAATTGTGAAATGATTTTGCAACTTCCAGACAAGCCTCAACCTGAAGCACTGTGCTCAGAGCCAGGGGGCAGGAATGTTAAGCTCAGCTATGTCTTTCACAAAGTGAATTTGAGCTCAGGTCCACATATTCAGGACCTGCTACAATACCCCAGATAGCATTTTATTATGGTACTGGCCTCTCCTTGCAACATTCCTCTTTCCACTGCTACTGAAACAACATTTGAATGTTGGTTATTTTAAATCGCTGTGACTCTACGCTAAAAGTGGTTCATCAAGTTTCGGTGGAATCAAATGACAATGACTTAGGGGACATTGTATGAGTCAAGAACAGCAAGTAAATGCAAAACACACATTTGCAGAACAAAGAGCAACACTGTGATAATCCTGTATCGCCTAAACGCACTAAGGAGGTTCATTTTAAGTCAGGGATAAGATGTTTAGGATGACTGCCATGTTATTTGGTACACACATACTGCCCTGATGTGGTAAACCCCACCCATCTCATACTCAAAGCAGAGGAGGGTAAATACCATGCAGTGTGGACAGCTATTCATTAAAGCCAGTAGTTTTCTTACAGTAGAGTGGTCTGGTGACCAGGCCAGGAAGACCCACTCATAGCCCTGGTTGTTAGTGGAGTCCAGTCGATACAGAATGTAGCAGGGCACATCATCCTCAAGGAGTGGCAGCACTAAGGAATCATACTCCTGATCCCATTTCTTTGATGCTTTCCTGGTGGCGCCCAGAGTCAGCTGCTCTGGAAAGCAGATGTGTGCAACAAGAAACTTCAGCTGTGCATGGACTTGTTAGTATTGCCGACATTCTAATGTCAGCCTTTGAAGTACTCTGGGTGGAAGTATGAGTTAAAAGTCTTCTTGGCAGAGGAAGCTGTAAACAAACTCTGGGATACTGCTTACCATCCTCAATGATGATCTTTAAGACTCGATATTGGTCTCCGCTCCTGGCACTGGCAAAGATATCCTTCACATCATTACCCGCTGAAAAAAGACAGAGAAGGGGTCAGTCTATGATTAAACAGTTGCTTCCTTAACAACACTTTTCCTGGTATGGCCATGTTAAGACCTGGATTCTATTTCATGTAAAAGCTACATAAAACACCCAGATGTTAGACATTATACAAAGAATATGCTATTATCCTCATATGTGAATTTAATAACATATAGTTAGTTATTTTGCCTCTAAACAGACTGTCAGAAACTTTTTGTTCTTTTATCTGGGTGACAACAAAAAAATATATAATGATTAGTTATGATAACCAGAAGACAAATAATAATCATAATAAAAGTACACTACAGTTTGTTGGCTTTCAGTCTGGAGGCTCAGGAACAGATGTGACTGAAGGCTGACAACCTTTGAACCCAGGCCCTAGCATAATCAAACTTATCTCCAATTTGCATTCAAACCACAGTGGTGGTGATTTTAACTGCAGTGACTCTGCAGTTTTCATTCTAGCAACCCTGTCAAAGCTGGGGAACGGGCCCAACTACAGATGTACAGACGAGTGATGAATAAAAGTAAAAACCTGAATAAATGAGTGGAAAAACGAATTTAGATACTTCCACACAGGTGCACTGCATGGTACAGTTAAGCAGTTAACATCTAATCATGCTCTATAGCATGTATAAAAATTCTGAGCCAGCCCAACTGATTCTGATTTTGTATCAAGATGGCCAGAGGAAAAGATCTAAATGACAGTGAAAGGGTTCATTGTTGAGGCACAGATGGCAGGAGCTTCGGTCACAAAGACTGATCAACTGGCTGGTGTTTGAAGACACTTTATGTTGTTTTTTCCTTTTTTTTAATTTAAGATAAATCATACCAGAAGGTTAGAGTACAACAACAGTTTCCGGTAACACAGACAGGGAGGATGAATTATTAGAAATCATGATTATTTTAAACTTTATTGTGCATTCAAGCACTGGGATTCACTTTGATTTTTCGTGTAGTCTAGTAAAAAAATAAGCTAAGAGTTTTGAATGATATAAAAACTTTATTGTTCTTCAGAATAATTACACTAATTTTGACAGGGGGGTAAATCACATCGGTTCAACACAACTGATAATGTTCAAATTCACATTTATGATCATTTATATCAAGACCAGTGTTGAACGGTGGGATGAGGTTAGTACATACATTTACCATCGCTACACCTCTATGTTTATTATTAACTCAGCTAAATTGCACATTGTTTTACCGCAGGCTAAACAAATTGTGAACACAGGCTATAAACAATTCTGCTGCAGTCGTATATAAAAGGGCACTCCGCCCTGCTGAAACCCATTTTTATAATGACAGTGCAGGTAACGCCAGTGCTATTCTCATATTTATAGGAATACCGGCCGGTCTGCCAGGCCAGCAGTTTGTTTAAATGAAGGCGTCGCCCATCCATTCAGAGGGCTAAACTAACATTTCAAGATTTAAGCTCCGTATACAGTATAAAAGGCTACTATACCGTGAAAAAAAGACAGCGCAGCAGAGATTTAGGCGGCCCGTAAACTGACCGAAGACTTCGAGATTATGCCTCATAGTACTGAAAGTGCCCAAACAGGGCACCGCTGGTCACACACATCTCGGTAGCCTAGAGCTAGCTAGGAGTGGCTAGCTAACTTGACGCTAGCTTCTCGTTGCAATGAATTGCTGCAGGTACTTAAAGCTCGTCCGGGAATCACACAGTGGCACAGCAAAATACGTAAAGAAAGAGACACTGAAAGCGGAGAAACGCATCTACCTTGAATGCCCGTCTGATGTGACATTGTGTCTTTCGTCGGATAAAGGGTTGATGCAGCTGATCAGGCGAAACCAGGGCAGAAAAGCAGGAAGTGGACTACATCGACAAGACCCGCCCCAGTTCTGTCGTCATCAACATCAAAATCACATGACACACTTTTAAACCGGATTTTTTAATTTATGCCTATATTTAGTAATAGTCAAACAAAAAAAAGTGCTTTACAAGAGTAAGAAAAAAAATATTAGAAATGAAAGAAGAATGAATGTACATATTTATGTAGAAGTATTCAGAATATCAAAACACAGAAACATTATCAGAAAAATGTATTTAAAGTATCAAAGGAATGGACGGTTTGAAATAACTGATATTTAACATTGTGCTGTTTCATACGTATCCATTCGTCATATTTTATAAGCATATTATTTCTTGGTATGGTAGATCTGTGAATTTCCCCTAGGGGATGAATAAAGTATCTTTCTGAATCGGAATCGGAATCACGTTTATTGCCATGTAAGTGAAAGGGTTTCACATTACTAGGAATTTGCATTGGTGATTTGGTGCATACATAGAAAGTAACTTCAATAAGAGTCATGTAATATTAAAAAAAAACTATACAACAACTACTCCTATTACTTATAATAATTATAAGAGTCGATCATAATGAAAAAACTATCATTTAAATACCGTTTGTACACTAATACTTATATTGTGGTTGCAAGTAAAAAGGTGGGTAAACTATATAAGCTGTAATTTTGCACTGAAACATAGTATGATGTGAAATAATATATTGCTGTGGTATTTGTATGCTTAAGCACTTAAAGGAATATTGAATTGGTTCTTTTGGTATATTTCCCGGTTGGATCAGATTAAAGCAAGTCTGTCAGTTATTTTTATTTTATTTTCCATTTTGACTCTCTGATCAGTGATAACGGGGAGATGTCCGGCTCTCATGGCTGCAGATCCTATTTGGCGTGAAATCCTGCAACATCTGGAGGCCACCGGGCTTCCTGTCTCTGCTCTAGGTCCCTCCTCCCTCCTCGTTAAATAAATAAATAAATAGATTTGATAGCAGCATCATCCTGTCACCAAAAGAAATCTCAGCTCCGTCAAGCGAGACAGACACACGTAGAGTCATAACGGAAGCGTTGTGAATCTGTCTTCAAATTAAGGATATCCATTGTGTCGCTTTAAGAACACTTCGACAGCTAAAACTGGTATTCAAGCATCGTAACAGTTTATAATATAATAATAAATGATATACAACAAACAATAAAATGCAAATAATATATAAACTATGCATTTAAGCCTTTGCAAGTTATTCGGTCAACTGTGCGTTTTGTCAGCCAAATGGATGTGTTGCATTTTAAGTATTATGTATACAATACATAATTTGAGACAGAAAATCTAATTTCTGACATGGCTGAAATTCGGTGGGCCATGCGAGTATGTGTTTTAATTTACGTATAAATAATATATTTTAAAGAACAATATTCAAATGTCAGCTTCAGTGATATAAAAAGGTCTAACTTACTTTTAAACCACTTGTCAATGAACGTTTACACAGTCAGTCTTAAGTGACGTGTGTCCCACTTTATGAAGGAATTTCAACATTAGAAAAATAAACAAATAAATACACGCATTGTACTTATTACATAGGAATAGAAACTAATACAAAAAAAACTTAAAAGTTAACAACTTGTTATTCTATTATTATTCAAATAACTATGCTTTTTAGTATGGAATTTTATTTATTTGTAAGTTAAAACTCAGTTTTCCTACTCAGTTAATATATTTGGAGAGCCACAGACAAAAAACTTTCTCCGCATTCATCACGTTTTATTTTGAAAGGTATGAGCGGAAGTGCTACTTTTGTTTTGGCTCTACTTCGGCGCTGGTGAATCAACGTGTTGTGACCACTTTGAGTTGCACTGATGCTATGCGCGCTGTGCAGATCCAGATATCTCCATCCACGCCGCAGCAGCAGCAGCATCGTCCCACCAGCCGCCCAGAAACTGCACCGTCTGGCGGGAACCCGCTGACGAAGCACCGCCCGGCTGAGCTAGCCCGCCCGGCGCATGGATGGTCCAGCACAATGGCAGAGGATTCGGGGGTGCCTCTGTCGTATTCCAACAACAGGTCGCATGGATAATCCCTCTACAACCCTCCCGTATCATCTCGTGTTTGGGATGATTAGAGCGCCACTGTCGGCTTGATGTGGCAGGAGAGCCGTGCGGGAGCGGGGCTTGTCGTCCTGGCGGTCGACTGAGAGGAAAACGGCGTGGAGCAGGTACATTGATGGTTTCATTTAGCGCACATGCACTAATAATACCGGGATGCGGGCAGGTAGGATTTCCCAGAATCTCGGCCGTCCCGGATCTCTCATGGTGCACCGACAAATCAAGTTGTATAATCAGATCATTCCAGTCAAGCTTGTTGTGTTATCTCCGAGAGACGCAGGGTCTGCGATGTGACATTTGGCGTCATCCCTGTTGTGACATTAGAGAGGATGTGAGCGGTCTCAGAGTGGTTTAACACCATTCAGAAATTGCCAGAACTGGCATCATAGTGACTTGACTCTTAGTGACATGAACAGGATAATGAAGATGATCATGAGATCACACATCTTGAAAAATTATTGCATTTCCAATATTGTGTAAGTTATAGCCCACTATGCCATACTGTATTCCCCCTGCTGATGAGTCCCTTCTGTGTCCTGTTTGCATGTTCTTCCTCGTAGGTGTCCTTTGAGGAGTCCCACTCTATGCATGTTAGGGACTCTCCCTCCACAGACACTGGCCCCAAACAGGGAGCAGATCCCCCATCACAGAGAAGGGTGGCCCACTCCTCTTAACGGTTAATACTGGACAAACAGGAGAAGCTAATTCTGCATTTTACTTGGATAATTAAGTGATTCCACCAATATAAGTGGGCTCACTAGCTTAGCACCACTCAAGGTGGCAGAGACAAACATGATGCCGGTGAAATTTAATAGCCACACGGGTGTTCCACTGTGGAAGCTCTATTTCTGATGCCATTACATCATTTAAAATTCCCACTGTGGGGTATTTTAGGAAACGGTGTCAAAACAGGGAACTGGTTTGGGAAGTTCAGTCTAACAAAGTCAGACCAGCCACAGGGGGCCACAGCGAGAGAGTTCAGAGCGAAGTTTATGGGTGTATTATAATAGTTGGGTATAAAAATAAAGAGGGACGGACTGTCGAGAAGTTACTCAAGCGCTGCTTGGGAGGTGTTCCTGAGCAAAGCAAAAGTGAAATGCTGCCACAATATTTTTTGGGGAGCACAGAGCAGACAGGCTGAGAGGATAAGCCTTTTAAAAGCCAGTACTTTACAGCTAAGCGCTTCAAGAACTCTACCTTATCCAGGTATGACACATACACCGCAGCTTGTTTTGCGGAATTTGAAGCTTGAACTTCTGTGTTTTGAAGAGCAGCTTCTTGTTGATTGTGAGCTTCATAAACCTCATTAACTTTTCACCAATTTCACCCGTTTTCATTCTGTTGATTCTTTGCTGTGTTGGCATCACTAACCAGTCAGATGAGAACCCCTCTGTCATGTTTGTATGATAAACTTAGCGTCAATAGGAAAGCCTGTCTTTGCACAAAGAAACCTCCATGTAGGTGTGTTATTGGCACAGTCACTGAACTATTTAAATTGTCTGACTTTAGCGTAATCCAAATCTGTACCAAACCTCTGTGATATTCCTAACACTAATCTGAGTCTGAGAGATGTTTTCACTCTAATCTGCCCTGCTGATTTGAGTGTAATGTAATCTGACTGAAAGAAGCACTTTCTCTTTTCCTCTCTCTCTCTCTCTCTCTCTCTCTCTCTCTCTCTCTCTCTCTCTCTCTCTCTCTCTCTCTCTCTCTGTGTGTGTCTCTCTCTCTCTCTCTGACTCCCAGGTGTCGTGTGGCTGGGGGGCTCAGCAGGATGGAAATAGATGCCCGTTTTCGCTACTATTTCCAGCATCCGTGGTCGCGTCTCATCGTGGCCTACCTTGTCACCTTCTTTAACTTCCTCATCTTTGCAGAGGACCCCGTTTCTCACAGTCAGACAGAGGCTCATATGATTGTGGTGGGCAACTGCTTCTCCTTCCTGTTCAACAAGTATCCTGGCCTTGGATGGAACATCCTGAAAGTAATATGCTGGATACTGGCCATTATCACTGGCCTGTTAGCTGGGAAGTTTATATTCCACCGCCAGCTCTTTGGTAAGTCATGCGCACAATAATGCAGTGGAATGTGCAGAGTAATGGCTCTGCTGAGGGAGGGAACCTTCCTCCTGAGTTGTTTTTGTTGTGGCTGTACATTTTGTTGTGAAGGACCTTTTTACACACCACTTTTTGTGAATAGTAATGTAAATGAAGGAGATTGTCATATCTCTCATCTTTGTTTCTTTACTCCAGCACTCATCCTTTCATGATAACTCTTCCCACTTATCATTAGATCTGGGTCAAACAGTATTTGTAAATCTCTTCTGTTGTTATTACACTCTTGTCAATGTGGGCCGCAGTTAATGATTATTTTCTTGATTAATCCATTGGTCGAATAAATAGACAAAGAAATAAAGAAAAATGCCCACCGCAGGTTTTTAACGCCCAAGATAATTCCATGTAATTGCTTGTTTTTAACCAACACTTATAAACCTGAAATCTATCATAAAGAACAAGAGAAACTCTGTAAATGTTTGGCATTTTGATTTCAGCTCTGGGTGAATGTAGATTAGTGAGGCTACAGCAAAGTTTAGACAATTATAGGAAAATATTACAGTCAGTCAATGCAGTACATTAGAGATTTATTAGTTCCAATGATGCTTGTTTGGATGCTTGTTAGCCTGGGGACACTTAAATGGGACAGAGCTATCACTGACCATGCAATGGCAGGTCAACATGTCTGCTGGGAAAGCGGCCTGTTAGGAGTTGTCATGGCAATGAAAGTGTGGTAAATAACACCAATGGTGATCTGAGTTCGGTGTCAGTGTCCAGGTAAACCACAGCAGGGACCAGTTTGCAAGATGCAACAGCAGCACACTGATATACATAAATGGAAAAAGAACCATCATTACTTAATGTTGTTTAACTGCACCTGTGCTTTTCCTGCCATGACTTGTTATGACAATTTGAGAACCTCTGCAGCACAACACATCCATCACCTCTGTATGCTACATATTTTAGTCAGTGCTCATGTTGCTCACTTCCTTCACCTCTCACACCTCCTCGGTACATTTCCTCTTCTTTTTTTTTTTCCACCCTCTTGCCATCTTTCTCGCCTCTTCTCACAACGTCAACCTTTTCTCTCTCGTCGCTCTCTTGCCATCTTGACTCTTTCCATTTCACTCCGCTCTCATAAGGCTGTGACTCTAATCTCATCAGCCCTTCATTTGTTGAAACTGTGCAGTGGTTTGCAGTGCTTCCTATTCAACTCACACATTTCATTTCCTACTCACTTCACAACTCATTTAGGCCTGGATATTATTGGCCACCCTGGCTTATCTTCTTGGAGTGAACCACTAATGATTATAATTGGAGGGCAGAGAGAGTGGGGGGCGGGTGTGCTCTGTGAGTGATCATCTTCTCTTGGCTTAAATAGAAAGCCAAGAGGCACGATGACATTATACTTTCTGCAAATATCGAATCCTCACTAAGAGGGGAAATGGAACATGGCTTTGAGGGCTGTGTTTTCCTGTGCACGGTGGACAGTTAGTGGATCTGATAATACCAGCTGTTCTGCCTTCTCAAGTTGCAATCGTTTAATTGAATTCCTGCTTCCTTACTCAGGATCTGTGACAAAGTTTTTCTTCCTTTGGGTCAGGACGCCACATAGGGTCACTTGATACTGTTTACATACAGTGTCCACTGAGATTTCTAGGGCTAAGATAAAGAATTGAATTTGAAGTAAACTGACTAATGTCACATTCATATAATATTGTTCAAACCACAATTACAAGCATCCAAGTGGGATCCCATTCTGCCAGCGTTGTGTGAATGCAACACAAAAGCTAAGATTTGTCTTGTTTATGCTAAGATAAGCTAATTTCCCGTTGGTTCTAGATTCATATGTATTGTACAAACATGAGAGTGATATCAATTGTCTCATCTTAACTCTTGGTGAGATAATAAATAACAGTGTCGACATACGAGACATGCTGGGGCATTAGGTTAACAGAGCTTCAGCAGCAGCTTCAGTCTTCTGTGTGTACATAGGATGCATTTGGGTACAGCATTGAGTGTGGGTCACACGCTTTTTTGGCAGCCCTCAGAGCCCAACAGTTTTCACAGGGACTATTTCTTCAGTAGAAAGTAGTTCCAACAAAAAGATTTTGCAGTGAGGTCTGTGGATTATCCAAAGTAACCAGGACTCCGTTTCTGGAAAGACAAACTATTGTGCAGAAATCTGACAGAGGAATAACCCAAACGTGGGCAAATAAAACCACAGCTATCTGTATAACAACTTACCAGAAGTGTGAGATACTGTTCTTGTAATTTAGGTAAGAGGACCCTTTTAAACCTTTTCAGTTGTATTTATGTGTATCATTTGATTGTATCACACAGTCAGTAATCTGCAAGCTGGAGTGCCTCAGTGTATTACTCCACCAGCATTTTCTGGCATTTTCTCATTTGCGTGACTCATGATAGTAAAGTAGGTGCTTCATCACATGAACTTTAGTTAGTGAGGTTTTACACTAAGGCACAGTGTATCTGGATCAGGGTCTATACACTTATATTGGCTTGAGGGTATGAAGGACAGAAAGAGAGCAGCTCATCCTGCAGCCAGATACAACTAATGCACTTCAACAAGCCTCCAAACAGATGGTTTGTGTTTCTGTGTGTCAGTGTGTGTGTTTGTAAGTGAAAGAGTGGTTATGTTTTGTGCGTGTGCATGTGTGAATGTGTTTGGGTATGTGTGAGTGAACAGGTCCACGTGTGTGTGTGTGTGTACTGTGAGAGTTGAGCATGTAGGAAAAGATGGAGGGTTAGAGAGGCGATTTGTGTCCTGCACAACATTTCAGTAAAGCAGTTATGTAATCACAAGCCAGGTAGGGCATAAGAGCTGCAGCATAGAACCAGACCCACTGTAAAATTTATCATCTATTATAGATCTGTCACGCAGGCCCACATGTCCCACCTACTGCACATCATGTCTCTATTAAAGCCGTGCAGATCTTTATCCACTGCTCTTCTGCTCTCTCTGATGTGTAGGCAGGCAGTGGGAACACTTCTGGATAGGAACACAGTCCATGCAAAGGCCTGAGTACCTGAAAAAGCACTTTGGAATCACAGGCTGTGGCTGTTGAGTTTTCTGGAGACACATTTGGAGAATGTGTTCTTTGATGCAGTTTTACAAATTGCATAACTGGAATAATTGTCCAGCTCGTGCAGTTCTGCTTAACTTCACATCAATTTGTCACAAACCTGGAAACAGACGTTGTTTTTGAAAGCCTACACATCCACTGCGTCATTTATCATTTATGATGGCCTAGAAAATCTTTTTACATTTTACAGTGGATTACACCTCCATCTCCCCGCTCTAGTGATTAGTGTTTTTTTTTTCCTGGATTTCCCCCCTCAGAAACCCACACAAATATTAATCCACTTGCTGCATTCAGTTATATTTTTCTGTCATGTTGCTCTTTCGAGTAGTCCGGGGTTGCTTTGCATTGTTCTCCGTTTGCCTCTGTTGGAGAAAAACAGAATGAACCCCAGAAGATGAATAGCTTGTGACAGATTATGTGACTTAAGACTGCATTCGAGGTTCAAGGAACAACCTGTGCTGTTCCATTCAGCCACTCAAGGCTATGTGTGCTCTCTAATAGAGTGGGCGGTAGCCAGTGACTTCTGGTCATTCAGACAGAGACTGGCTGTCATTCTGCATTAAATCGTAGGTCGCACTGGGTGTGTGAGCTGTCTATGTCACCTTTAGTGTGGTTTGTTTGCATTCAACCCTGGATTAGATTAAGCCGCCTTTTTAAATTGTAAGGCAAAGACTTGTCAGTGGTTTGCTTCTATTTTTCACTCACATTTGAAGAAAAATGTGTTTTACTCTGTTGCTTCTAGTGGAAGCGCATTGGAAACACTATGAGTCGTACCCTCATTGGATTCTTAAAAATGTCTTTTTTGTTCTTACTCAGATGGCATATAAATGTCTTTGAAAAGGCATTTATAAAAGGCTCTTGGCTTCTCATACAATAAAGATTAGTAGAATCAATCATTAGGTTTAATTTGACAGAGTCTGAAAGTGAGGCTGCAAGACAAGTCAATAATTCACTAGTAAAAGCTCTGTCTTACATACGCACTCACTCAAAGACTGAAAAATAGAGATGGATTTTGGGGCATTTTTTGAAAAAAAAAAATCATTGATTTAAGTTGGCAGATGTCAATCTGATCCATAGTCAAGGGGAAATAAGAGAAAGGAAACTTAAACCTTTACCGTCCAACATTCATGATTCCCATGTCGAACAAAGCAAGACCGCTACTGGTCAAATACTCACTTTCTTGCTAAGTGCTGGATGAGAAAATCAATGCAACCATCAAATCTGTGTCTTATGAAGCTACAGCAAGCAGCCTTTATTTGAGGTTAGCGCAAAGACCAGAAACAGAGAAACAACTAGCCTGGTTCTGTCCAAAGAGGACAAGATCCACCTCTAAAATCTCAAAGTAACTGTAGAGGGATATTTTAATAGGCATATTTTGTTATCAGGACACAGCCAAATCAAAGTGGTATTTGTCACAACTAGAGGGGGCAAGGACTTGGACCCAAACGCACGACCCAAAGACGTAATCAAAATAATAGTTTTTATTCTAACAAAGTATCAAATAATAACCATCCAAATGTGCGAAAAGGTAATGAAACAAAAATACAAAACGTGAACACAAAATCACTCTTGCGAGGAAAAAGGCAAAAACCAACTTGACAAAGTAACAAAAAAACACTGAAAAAAACAATAGCAAGGACCAAGAGAAAGTATCAAAATATAAAGACCTGACTTGACAGGGATTTAAACATGGACTAAACTCTGGTTCTCTGATGAAATGACAAGAGCAAGAGACAAAACGTGTGACACCGGCATGAGACAAAAACCAACTAACAAGAACACAGGGAAACAACGAGACTTAAATACACAAGGCAAGGGGCAACAGGTGAAACCAATTAGGGCAGGGCAGACAATCACAGATGGCGGGAAACAAGACAAAGATAGGAAGTGGATCAAGACAAGATACACAAGGGGCCATGACTTCAAACTAAACAGGAACTATAAACAAAACTTAACAAACTGAATCTGAAAAGGTCCAAATGTCCACAAAAGAGATCATAACATAACAAAAAGGGCTCAGAAAACAGCCCCCTTAGGGGCTAGTCATGACAGTATTGATCCTTTTTATTTAATTCTCAGCAAGAAAGCAACTTAAAGTGTGCATCCAAAAATATGTTGAACTGTTCTTTTGGTCTGATATTGAAATTGTTTTTTGAAATATTGTTTTGGTAACAGATTTTTTTGTGATGAGCAGACATTACCCTTGTGTCTAGTGTTGAGTTATATAATGTTTCTAACAACTAGTTATTTGTTCCGCACTGATGCAGCACCACAGCTCTAAAGCTCTGTGTCATGGGCCTACCTTTTCAGTAAATGACTATCTTACCGCCCATCTCCATAATGGCAGAAGTGAAACTGCTTCTCGTTTCTCTCTCAGTCTGTGCTGTCTCAGTCCCTAGATTAGCATAATATATTCACCTATCTCTTCCCGAGGCTTTGCGGATTCTAAAAGGTAAATTGAAGGGTAATTCTGAGTCATGTGGAGTGCCGTCCTAACTGGATTAGACACTGCTTTGCATGTTATTACAGACACTTACATTCAATCAAACTCTGACGGCTCGTCTCCACTTGGATGAGTCATTGGAAGCTGCAGAATTATGTGAACAGCCCAAGAAAAGGTGACAGTAATGTGAAAACTGTGAACACCGCTGGACTTTCTGCTGAGCTCTGTGTGTGTCAGAGAGTGAGAGACGTGTCATTGGTTGCTCTGTTGTTGGAATGCCTCTCGCCCCCCTTTGCCTGATCTTGGTGATTGTAGCCTGCAGGCTGCCAACTGGGTTCTGTCATATGTTATTACTGTGCCACTCAAAGGCTGAGATGGCTTCTGTATGGCACTGTGTGGCTGCGGGTCAAAGTGGTGTGAGTCCATGCGTGTGCATGTGGGAGTGGGAGTGGGAGTGGATTGGTGGGTGGCAGGATTGGGCCTCTCGGCATGCTTTGTGTGTGTGTGTGTGTGTGTGTGTGGCTGTGGGGTATTTTATTGTCCGTGTGTGTTGCTGTCGAGAGTAAATTAATGTCTCTGCATCTATTCATACTCATCCTAGAATCATTAGTCTTTTAATTTATTATCAGGAAATTATTCAGTGATGATTAAGATAATGGATTTGTTGTTAAAGTAATTTATCAAACATATTTTAACTTTGCAATGTTTAATATAAGGAGAGCTGGTGATTATTGTTGTTACTGATAAATCTGTTGATATTTTTGTTGCTGTTTATTAATTGATAGTTTTAGTAAAAAAATACCTGAAAAATCCTGAAAAATACCCATCACAGTTTCCAGAATAGCAGCAGACCTTCACATTTGCTAAGCTACAACCTGCATTTTTACTCCATAAATGTCCTTTGACTGACCAATCAATCGTTTCTTCACTAGACTGAGGTATATTTTTTCATTCTCCATCTAAGTCTGACTCTGTTCTGGCATCTCAACAGTGTCATTCAGAAATCATAATCATCAGCTTCATAACTATTCAGCCTACAGCAAACTTATGGTGGCCTGTGGAGCTGTGTGTTACACACTCTCTCCTTCAATTCAGGCCTGTCTCTATTAGCTGGCCTCAGAGGCTGCCGCCCTCCTCTGTAAATAATGTATGATTGCTCTGGTGTCAGTACACTGCTGTGCCCCTGCAGCCTGAATTTATAGCACCTCTGTCTTACAGTTTGAAGCTGCTCTTGGAAGTCGACGTCTTTGATTCATTTTAGAGCAGTTTGCATTTATGTGAGGTTATATTGTTGTCTGGGAATAAAAGCAGCTTAAACACTCCATATAATGTTTGTACTTGTTGTCTAACACTGTTTGCTCCAACAGCAGCATTATGTGAATAAAGTAAAGAATTAATTCTGCGGAGCTTTTTAGCAACTTTCAGCTCATTGTTTTTGTTTAACAGCCAACAAGGGTCTCACCACTCTCATCAACCTTGTTTGCAGCAGCAGGCATCTATTTTCTGTGAAAAAAAAAGAAACTGGTAAACCCAATGCATGCTACCTGCTCAGCATCAAACAGCAGGCACAAAGTGAGCTACTAGCTTGTGCAAATAGTGGAGCAATTAGCTGCTAAAAACACAGATAATTTCATCAGAATTTGGTGAAGAACAAAATTAAGTGTAAAGGAGAGTGAATATAATTTATAAGCCATATCAACCATATTAAAGTTTATAAAATGATGTTAGTGTTGTGCGTGTATCTTATTGTGTTGCCCCCAAGTGGCCAAAATAATTGCAGTTTGGGTCTTGCCTTGTGTATTCAGGAAAAAGTGCAAACTGAAAACCACTGACATTTGATCATTTTTCATTGCCACAGACATTATTAATGTGCTTTACATGTGGAGTGAACTACATGTCCATGTTGTTGCAGTAAAGCATAAAACACAAGGGTATTTGCACAGCAGACAGGAAGACAAAGACAGAGCAATAATGACGAGAGCTAGCAAACAAAGGAAACCAGCCAAAAGGAAATTGCTTATTTACCTGGAATGTATGACTCCTTTGGTCCAGAGCCAAACCATAAATAACAAAATGGAATGATCTTACAGGCTGCTTACTGGAATAGATAAAGTGGTACAATGGCCCAGTAGCCAGCTCTGTGTGTCGTGGCTCTGCTTGCTGCAGTGTCCCTGTGGAGGGAGTTCAGTTGTCACTTCCCACCTCTGATTTATTATCCAGACACTTAGTTACAGAGGAGTACAGCTCCTGGGACACTAGTGGCCGTAGTCGTGGCTGTTCCTAAACCCCCCTGGTGATGCTGTGGCCCACTAAATGTGTGATGAATGGGGATGCTAGTGTGTACATGCTAAGATCCAGGCAGTGCTATAGCTCAGACTCTCTACACTCTGGATTTGTTTTGGGGGGAGACTGTTCATTAGGCTCCCTAAGGAGGGCAGGATGGTTGTTATGATGCTGGAAATAAAAACAGGATACAGTAGAGGTGCATGCCGAAAACTAAAATAGATGAAAGTACGCACAAAAAGAATGGGGCTGCTCTCACAATTTGCACATAATGTGTGGAAACTGATGAGTTGAATATAAAGACCAGTGATAGGAATCAGAAGACTGAGCTATCTACAGCTGAAGAATCAATATGGATATGATGGTATCACTTACTGTGTGGCCAAACATGGGTCATGTTTTGTTTTTTCAAGGCCTGATGTTTTCCTCAGTCATTGTTAATTCTGATCACATTTTCCATGTATGGTGTCCAGTTCACTGCACCTCAGTCAAAATATTTGAACAGGAGGTTGATGGTGGGTGTTTTTACCGGTTTGTTTTGATAAGAATATGACGGAAGTAAATCCCACAAACATTACATAAAAATAATAGGATGATGTATTCATTGACCTGTGCCTTTTTTTGTTATGATACAGGTGCAGAGGTAATCTGAAGTCAGGCCTAAACTGCAAATATGGTATACAGATGGTTTTCAAATGAAAGGAAATATCAACATAAAGTGAGTTAGGACAGTGTTGGGCCTTTGTATTTCTTCGTTCAAAAAATTAGATCCACAAAGGTATGTTAATCCATCCATAAACTTCCTGCACCCATTTATTCAGGTTTTCCCTTTAATTTGTCACCTGTTTGTATGTGATGGAGCAAATCAGTACATTTAGCAACATGTTTTCAAAGACAAATTATACTTGTGTTTAGAGCTGAAATGATCAGTTGATTAATTTATAAACAGAAAATTCATGTGTAAATATTTTGATAATGCATTAATCGTCACTCATCAAGCCAAAATGACATTCACAGGTGACAGCTTCTTAAATGTGAGAATTTAATGCCCCTGATTTACATCTTTGTAAAATAAATTCTGTTTTGGACTGTAGGCCAGACAAAACAAGCAATTTAAATAAGTTACCTTGGAATATGGAAAATTATAGTGGGTATTTTTCACAATTTTTTTTTTTGAGTTTTGACCATTCCTATCAAAAGTGATCCGTGCACTGATTTTATTATTTTACTGTGGCTGATGTATTATTTATCAGCCACTGTAGTTTCATTTTTCATTCCAGTTCCACAATAGTGCAGTTTATATATGACGTACTTTGGGCCAAGATAATTGTACCATTAACATCTGTTACTGGCTCGTGTGTAACAGTGATTCAGCCAAGGCAATTTAATGTAAGTAGCCAAAAAAAAGTCGTGCATTGGATCCACTCAGTCACCCAATTACCCCAACCCTCCTGCTGGCTCTGCAGCACAGCCTCCTGTATTGGTCTCTTTTCAAAGCCAGCAGCTTCCTCTGGAACTGCTCACTGGCCACAATATACAGCACCGGGTCCAGACAGCTGCTTACACTGCATATGGCCTCAAAGAACTCATAGGAGGCATATAGGACATTGGTGTTAGATGGTGTGACCTGGTTGTGAATCCTCATGATCACCAGAGCGATGATCATGAGGTGGTAAGGTACAAAAGAGATCACAAAGACGAGTATGGCGGCAGTGATCAGCCGCAGAGGCTTCCCTCCTGCCCGCGGGGCTCCTCTGTTCCTTCTACCCCTTGGGAGACGCCTCAAAACACGAACTGTCATGATGTAAAAAGCCACCATGAAGCTGAATGGTAGCAGGAATCCTAGTATTGTTCTGATAATGGTGATTGTCTTGACGTAGATAAAAGGACCCTGGATGTGGTCCATGCACACAGTCACGTTTTCTGGCCGCTGAATTGCGAAAGTTACAAACAGGTCGGGAATGGAGCTCAAGATGAGCACAACCCATGTGCAGACTGAGCACAGCTTGGCTTTACCCACATCCCACCACCGGAGAGAGCTGATAGGGTGCACCGTCCCAATGTAGCGATCAAAACTGATCAGAGTCAGGAAGAGGATGCTGCCGTATATGTTGATGTTGAAGGAGATCTTCTTGAACTGGCAGAAGATCTGTATGTCTTCAAGGTACGGCCTCTGGAAGGTGAAGTAGAGGGTGAAAGGGAGGGTGAGGATCCAGGCTGAGTCGCACAGTGCCAGGTTCAACAGGAAAAGATTGCTGGTGCTCGAGGTTTTTCTGAAGCAGATGTAGTTGAACAGAGCTGCTATGTTTCCCAAGATCCCCACGGGAAGGGCAAAAGTGAAGAGTACCAGCAGAATATAACAATACCACTGGCCGTTCTCAAACTGGCTGCAGAACACTGTGGAATGGTTGAGAAACTCCAGAAGCACCTCTGGGATTTAAAAGAACAAGAAGAAGTCAGTTTTGCATGTTGTGAAAAATAACAGTTCTCCAGAATTTACTATTCACCATAACATGCTCTTATTGACAGTGCTAACATTCAGATACGGGTAATTGTTTTTACCATTGTCATCATCTTAGTTTTGTGTGTTAACATGCTGACAGTAGCTTGTTAGCTGTGAACACAAAGTACCTCTGAGGCTGACGGGAATGTCAATACTTTTGGTCATAAACCAAAGTATTGGACACATTGAAATTTTGAAACTCAGAACTACAACTGTGCCAACTTCAAGGGGATGCTAGATGAAAAGTCTTCAGGGTTCTGGGGACCACGGATATCTGTACCAAGTTTAACATCAAGCAATCCAATAGTTATGATATTTCAGTCAGGACAAAAGTAAAGCAATCGAACAAACCAGTATTGCAGTCCCTGGAGCCATGCCGCTATCATGGCTAAAAACAAGGCAGCAGAGACTGAGATATCTTGACTTCTAGGTCCTAGTATGGGCCCACCTCACAGAAATTTTCACTTCCAGTAATGGAGCTAGGTAGTGACTAATTTTCTCGGATTTTATTGACTAATTTGACTAATTTTCTTTCTGTCTTTCACAAAAGACATTATACAACTGTTTTCACAGGCTGAGTAGTACTATCTGTGACTTATAAATTGACTTGAACAGAAAAAAAAATTGGTGGAGTGCCCCTTTAAAGTGTGAGTCAAATAGTTTCCAGCATTTCTTTATGATGCTGAAACTCTCTTATAGGGTTGGTTTAAAAGCTATAAAACAATAAAGAACTGTCTGGGTAAGTTGTCAGTCACTGGTAATTATATCAAATTGACACATATACAGTGGGGCAAAAAAGTGTTTAGTCAGCCACCGATTGTGCAAGTTCTCCCGCTTAAAATGATGACAGAGGTCTGTAATTTTCATCATAGGTACACTTCAACTGTGAGAGACAGAATGGGGAAAAAAAATCCAGGAAATCACATTGTAGGATTTTTAAAGAATTTATTTATAAATTCCTGCGTAAAATAAGTATTTGGTCAATAACAAAAGTTCAACTCAAGACTTTGTTGACAATGACAGAGGTCAAACATTTCCTGTAGGTCTTCACCAGGTTTGCACACACTGTAGCTGGTATTTTGGCCCGTTCTTCCATGCAGATCTCCTCTAGAGCAGTGATGTTTTGGGGCCATCGCTGGGCAACACATGCTTTCAACTCCCTCCACAGATTTTCTATTGGGTTGAGGTCTGGAGACTGGCTAGGACCTTGAAATGCTTCTTACGGAGCCACTCCTTCGTTGCCCGGGTGGTGTGTTTGGGATCATTGTCATGCTGGAAGACCCAGCCACGTCTCATCTTCAATGCTCTCGCTGATGGAAGGAGGTTTTTGCTCAAAATCTCACGATACATGGCCCCATTCATTCTTTCCTTAACACGGATCAGTCATCCTGTCCCCTTTGCAGAAAAACAGCCCCAAAGCATGATGTTTCCACCCCCATGCCTCACAGTGGGTATGGTGTTCTTGGGATGCAACTCAGCATTCTTCTTCCTCAACACAAGTTGAGTTTTTACCAAAAATTTCTATTTTGGTCTCATCTGACCACATGACATTCTCCCAGTCCTCTTCTGGATCATCCATATGGTCACGGGCAAACTTTAGACGGGCCTGGACATGTGCTGGCTTAAGCAGGGGGACACGTCTGGCACTGCAGGATTTGATTCCCTGTCGGCGTAGTGTGTTAATGATGGTAACCTTTGTTGCTTTGGTCCCAGCTCTCTGCAGGTCATTCACCAGGTCCCCCCGTGTAGTTCTGGGATTCTTGCTCACCGTTCTCATGATCAGTTTGACCCCACGGGATGAGATCTTGCGTGGAGTCCCAGATCGAGGGAGATTATCAATGACCTTGTATGTCTTCCATTTTCTAATAATTGCTCCCACAGTTGATTTATTCACTCCAAGCTGCTTGCCTATTGTATATTCACTCTTCCCAGCCTTGTGCAGGTCTACAATTTTGTTCCTGGTGTCCTTCGACAGCTCTTTGGTCTTGGCCATGGTGGAGTTTGGAGTCTGACTGTTTGAGACTGTGGTCAGGTATCTTTTATACAGATAACGAGTTCAAACAGGTGCCATTAATACAGGTGGAGGACAGAAGAGCTTCTTAAAGAAGAAGTTACAGGTTTGTGAGAGCCAGAAATCTTGCTTGTTTGTAGGTGACCAAATACTTATTTTACGCAGGAATTTATAAATAAATTCTTTAAAAATCCTACAATGTGATTTCCTGGATTTTTTTCCACATTCTGTCTCTCACAGTTGAAGTGTACCTATGATGAAAATTACAGATCTCTTGGCACTTTATGCATCATCCTCATGCAGCAGATTAAAACAAGCATAAAGAAATGATTGTTTCATGACCCAGTTCTCAGTCCATATAAAGGCTGAAATTCATATTTGTGAGTGACCTGACATACTTAAATCATGGCCTTACTTATCTTTTAGGTAAAAACTCATTTTGTAAAATTGTAAAACAAAATATTAGACATCCTAAACACTGTATCAGCAAGGTGTTTAAATCGTAATGTTCTTATAATATTCTGGATTCTTTACCACGTCGCATACTTATTTTTAGTAGGTTTCATTTTTTCAATATTTTAATAACTTCCAGAATAATGTTGGTCATGGTTTGTTTTATTGACACTGCCCGTGAGCCCTGCTCTCAGAGAGTACTTTAAGGAAGATGTGTTCACCCACTCTCTCTCTCTCTCTCAGGGCTCACTGTATTTATTGTATACTCCATAGTCTCTGAGCGTCACTGGCGTGTCCAGGAAGTGGATGCTTGACTGTCTGCTGCAAACAATGAAACCTGAGGGACTGTTGATCTATTGCCTCTACCATGTCAGCCTCTGTTTGCACTTAATCAGAGATAATGAATTAATTTTGTTCAGGTGAGCGAATCTTAACAATTTACTTTGAGCATGTTTCAAACTGGATCATGTCTCTGCCTGTCAATACCCACTGAAATGGAGAAAAAAAATGTATATACTTATTTGTGCTGATGGATAATATGTGTGATTTACGTATTAATAGACTGAGGAATTTTTAATCACACAGCTGCAATGTAATAAATAATTTTAGAAAGTATGAGGATAATATATAATGCAGATAGTAATTACTGAATTCATTCAACATTCATGTCAGGGTATTAAAATAAATTAATCATATAAGAGTTTATTCATAATTGTTTCATGAATTATTTGAGAGTTTAATAAGTTTTATGTAGAATCTTGTAACTTTTTGAAAAATGTTAAAAACAAAGTATTTCAGGTTCGGATTGTACTCACCTCCTTTAGTCGTGTCAGACCTGTTGAATAGCGGTATCATGATGAATGAAGACGGTGATCACATCTCAGGTCGCCTTCACTCCTGCTCCACCAGCTGTGTGCTTCTCATCTGTCAGGGGCTGTCGGTGCACTGCCTTACCTGTGAGACATACGCGTGTGCGTGTGTGTGTGTGTGTGTGTGGGAGAGAGATACAGTAAACAAAGAAAACTACTGTTAAAACATCTGAGACAAATGTTTGCTTGTCTACGTGCGCCAGCGCATGTGTTTAACTGATGCTTGTGTGTCTGGCTCCATGGCTTTCTGAATGTCCTCTAAGTGGATTACTACTATAAATCTGGTCATTTTATTACCTGAGCACTTCCCAGAATTATTGCATATGATCTCATTATCAGATAGAAACAGACTGGCAGCCATAATGTCAGCAGTTTGAATCCTTTGATTGCCTGAGACCAGATCAGGTCTAGGCATCAATATGAAAAACTTACTGTGAATTTGAACTTAAAAACAGAACTGCGACGCAAAAACTGGTGTGTTGTGTTGAGTGGTAAGGCACCGCGGTGGTTATCTTCATGTTTTGTATCTGTGCCATGTGCCGTTCAGTCCTCTGTTGTCTGTGCATGTCTCACCACTAGATGGAGACACAGCTGCATGTTTGAGTTTGATTTGAAGGCAACTTGAGGGGATTTGGAAATGATCTCCTCACAGACAGAACCTTATAAATAGCACTGGAGGAATGAATGCTGTAAATTAGTATTCAAAATGTAATTGCATTCTCCTAATACGCTAGCTTAGTCCATCATGTGACTGGGTGTGTTTGCTGTGTGGGTGAGTGAGAGTGAGACAGATATATCAAGTGTCTCCCTTTGTTCCCTTTTTGTGTTTTTTGTTTTTTTCTGCAGGTGTTTGCGGCTGCCTTGTCCATGCCTTGTCCATGCGAGCTGCCAGCAGGCAGCGCTCATGAATCACTCCTTATCGGGGTCCTCTACTGTCGGGAGGTGCAGTGACTCAAACGGCTTGGCTGAATAGTCTTGAATCACCCCCTAGTTAAATCCTGCCCATATAGGCTGGGAAAGGCCGGCCGTGCTTGCTGGCGCGGCATGCTGCTTTAAAAGTCAGATCTGCCGATACACACTGTGCACCTACATCTAAGCCAGGGCTCATTGGCACTGGAGGCAATTAAGTTCACCCATGCAAGTCAATTCAATTATGCATCTGTGATGAGCCCTGAAATACCACAGAGCAAGACGTATGGTGTGGCCTCACACTAGGCCACTTTGCTTATGCTTCAACCTCCTAAAATTTTTGAGGTTGAATACTGTTACCAAGGGAAATTTCAAGTTTTTATTCTTTTCTATAAAGCTCAGAATAAGTAATTATAAGTTAAACTAATACTGCAGATCTGTTGTTAATATGCTTTTTCTGTATGATATATGTGAACCTACAACAGGAGGTGCATTTATTATAATTGCACTTTAACTCAACAAAGATCTTAAACTCTTTTGGAATCTGAACATCTTTGTTTTTATGTGTGCAGCAGCAGCAGAAACTAAAAGTGAGCAAGCTGAGATTGAACAGCATGTAAAACTATTGGAGAGTAAAACAGCCAGGCTGTAATAGGAAAATAAATGGAGCATTCTGCTTTGCTATCTTTCTGACTGTGCACACAAACACAATGAGCTCTCTGAGGAGCTGTAACTCAAAGGGAAGCTGACTGAGCTGGAGGAGAGAAAAACAAGGAGTTGTTCCTGGGAAGATGGCCGCTTTTGGCACCGGATCACAGCTCTCGAAGACAAAGCAGAGGGAGAGCCTCAAAATGTCTGTGTGGGCGATATGTAAAGTAGTAGAAATAAGGTTGGATAGCCAAGCTTACTCAGAGAGGATCTCTTAATTAACAGTCAACTGAGAAACCTTGAAGTGGTTGATGGTTGGTGTTCACTGCATGAGGACCTCATCAAGTAAAAATGGTTGTAGGGAGTTTTGTCAAGTCTGATGCTGTGTCACTCCCCATTGCTATGTAGTGCAATAGGGAAATACATTAAAAAAATTAATGTTTAAATTTATCACAGACCTTAAAAATGGGAGAATTCACGTAGTGCGTCCCTGCAGGCGTTGGTGATGAAGAAGAACTACAATTATTAGAAAGTGTCCAGAATTTCAGTTAAATCCTCATTACTGAGTAAACTATTTAGTGTCGGTTGGACAGGGAGAAGTGAATGAGTGAACAAGGACGTGATTCTGGACACAACATGAGAAAATGATGATGTCATCAGCGTTATCTCAGCTTGGTGCCTGGAGACAACAAAAAGGGGAAAACCAAAAAATCCTTTCTTACAAAAGACATGAGCAACTCCCAGGCAGGGAGGGTCAAATGGGAGACTCTTGACGGACTGCTGCGACCTTCAAGACGAGTGCTAGTCTGTCCAGTCCACTAGTGTTTACTGCCAGGTGACCACTACTGGCTGTGCAAGCTGTTAGAATGTTGTCTTACAAACCACATTGGATGTTGGTGTGATTTTCAAAATCTACTTAACTAGAAGCTATGCTTGTGTGATTGCTCATTGCAGATATAATGCCAAAGTTTGGAGGGAGGTTAGCGTTCTACCAGTTTGTTTCTATCTTGTGCATTGTTTTTATATTTTACTGGACTAGAGCTAAAAATCAGGGTATTTTAGTCTTGGTTGGTAAAATTTTGACACTATTTTTCTAATTTTATTTTTTTTTTATCTGTTATTGGTGCACCAACTTTATGAAAGTGTAGTTCTAAATCTCTGAAGCACTCCATTCATTTGCATTTTTATTTCAAATCTTCTTTGACCCAGGTCTGAATGATGCTGGTAGTAACAGACACACAAAAATATGTGCAAAGTAGATTGCTTTTGTTACACAAGCAGTGTTGGAGGTAGATCAAGGACTCTGACAGCTGTTGTGCAGTTGCGTTATGCATACCTAATTGCATCACACGTGCTATTTTTCAGATCTCCCTGTATTTTATACTGTACTTATGTCATCCTTTTTCATCCCACTCGCACCAGAAATAAAATGTGAGCCTTTTATTTAAAGATAAAAATATGTTTTCTATATGTCATTAGGAGCAGCCAAAAAAAATTGGTCTGCCATTCTATCTTTTAAAGGTACAATAACAAGCTAACAGTGATACGTTCAACCTTGTTTTCTTCATGAGCTCTGCTGAGTGCTGCCACCAGAGGACAAGCTCGTGTGATTATGTATTCTGTGCAGAAGGCTGCGTATCCGAATCAATCTCATGCTCTGCCAGAGAGATATTTCTCCATAATTTGATTCCAAGCCAGAAGTGTATAAAAAAAAACACCACAGGTCACAAATGTTTGAATAATTTCTTTAATCATGCAGAACTCGCTTCATGAAACACAAGCAAGCATCAATCTGCTGACAGCATGCCCACCAGATGCATGAAATGATGTGTGTGTAGAATATTTTCTGTTCGGATTGATGATGACATAGTGACTGTTGGAATTGTTCAGGAAAAGACAATTACTTCAGGGTTGTGGAAGTGACACCTCAAAGTGGTCTTTAATCTTAATTTCATTGACCAAAGGGCACATGTCTGACAGAGTAGGACAATATTGATCTATGTGACTAATTTATTTACTTTCATCTTCATTTTCGTGGGCATACATGTTAGCAGGTTGACATGCTGTTTGAACCGCCACTGACAGCAGTGTCCTTGTCATGCTCCCTTTAGGTCGATACCTGCGCCTGAAAATGTTCCGTGAGGATCATGGCTCCTGGATGACCATGTTCTTCAGCACCATCCTCTTCCTCTTCATCTTCTCACATATCTACAACCTTTTCCTGCTGATGGCTGGGAGCATGGAGTAAGCCATTTAATCCCTCTCTGTCTCTGCCCCTTTTCCCTCATTCTCTGCTTCCCATTTGTTAGACACTGTATGCTCCCCTTTGGCTGGCGTGATTGATCTAAACGTCTCGCCTGAACAGAGACCCGATACCAGCCTGATTAATCAGCCCAGACTTTAAATCACAGGTAGAAGCAGGCAAGGGGAGGGTGGTTAATCCTGAAAGATCACCTTCAGCACCTGCACTTTTCTCCCGTGATCTTGAATTATTTTTTGACGCTTTTCAGGCTGAAAACCAAGATGCTTTTGCCATGTCTCTCTCCGTTTGTGCCTTGGTTTTTGCCCCTGTTGCTCCGACTCACCTCCAGAGAAACCACTGTGCACAGCAGAGCTTGACACCCACACATCAAGCCGATGACAGGAATCCGTTTATGCATTTGCAATATGTCCGTCTAGAGGAAGGAAAACATGCCCTTGAAGCCAGCCAGCCAGACACGAGGTCGCTGGGAGGTGATTTACCATTTTGTTTGTTGGGGCTGTAAAAAAAAATAAAAACAGTGTGGCAGGTGTCTATTCAGGTACAAGGTGTCAAGAGGGAGGCCAGGGCTGTAATGGGATCTGTCTATACAATGCTGCTTTCCCATATTAACAACAAGCATCAACTATCCATAAGGTACAGGCAGATGAAGGCTATTAGCTAGCAGGCAAGGTGTTGTGTTTTTCTATGGCCGGAGGGATGAGTCTGTATAATCAGCCCATCTGTCACTCTGGCCAGTGCGGTGACACCGGCATCCATCTTGTCCGTTCTCTCTGGTTGGCCGAGAAAAAGCAAGCGAACAGCTGAACAGAGGGGCAGGTCCGCTGAGACGATGAATGTTGCTTGCTCAGGGAAAAGTTACATTTGCAGTCGCACTGAGTGCATCTGTCACAAAGAGGATTCCTTTTTACTGCCTCTCATTTCAGGCTTGAAATGTGGAGAAAAGGGGGCCCTTTTTAGTCTGTCACTGCATTTTTGTCTGGAGTGTATCACTTGATGACATCTGGATAATACAGAGACAGAAATAATGAGTTGCTCAAACGTTTTGAGAGACGTAACATATAATTTGTATCCATCTAACATGTGCAAGTCACACAGTCTCCATTCATATTAGCTGCATCAGTTGTCCAGATATAAAAAGTAGCAACAATAACAGCTTATTAAACAATTACACTGGCTGACACAACACTAAAACCCATCCATAATTATTTGCTTTGGATGTGTGTTGTGCACTGACATCAGTTATTCAGTGTTGCAAAGCTCTCATCACAAAGACAGATGGTGCTGTTGTAAAGCTAGTGAACCTGACCCTGCTAAGACACCTGGTCTTTTTCGGCACTCAGAGCCCCCCCCCCCCTTCCTGTCCCTCCCTCTTTCCCGCTTGTTTTCTTTCTGCTCCAGCAGTATGTCCACCAAGGACCCGGGCCCTGCCAAAAACCATTAGCGTTCACATCTCTGTTCAAGACCGACATGTAAGAGCAGTGTTCACACTCTGCCAGGATGCCCCTCAGAAGACGGGCTCCGGGCTGCGATAGCGTGGATGCAGCACAGTGAGGGAATGGTGATGGAGGCTGAGAGGGAGGGAGTCTAAGGGGAGTTGGAGAAGTGCTCCAGCCCTGATGATGCAGTGAAACTTAAGTCTTTTGATCTATGCCCAAACTCTATTTGCAGCACCCACCCCACCCCCTTGCCCCTCAAACCGTTCCCTCACCCCGCAGCGAGGCTGTTGTAGTTTTCTCTTTTGCCACAGGACAAAGGAAAAGTACAATATCCTTTTGTGGCTGCAGCTGGCCCTCTGTGGGAATGAATGGTGTTTTTCCTTTTTATTTGTACTGAAAGAACAAGCCGCTGTGAGGCATTATTACTGCCAAGGGTTTTTAAAGGGTAGGTATTCTGGCATGGGTTAGCTGGCTTTGACATCTAGCCATGATGGTGCACTGCGGGGGATGCTCTTCTGGTGACTACACAGGGCGTCCCACACACACACACACCAAACATATTGTTCATGTCTCACACTTCCCCTCACGTTAGCTGTCGGGACATGTATGTGTATGAGGGAGAGTGTTTGCGTGTGGCGTGGTAGGATGGGGGTTTAGTGTGTGTTTCTCCCTGCTGTCACGCTGACCTGATGCTGTATGCCGCCTGCACCCTTCGCTCATTAATATGCTTGAATTTTTTTTGACCTTTCAGTCGGTCTTGAGCTTGATTTAATTAAAACTAGCGATACATCCACAAGGAAAGAAGATAAACTGCACCATCAGGACAGTAAACAATCACCGATAAGAGAGCCTGTATCTTTTTTCAGCCATGTAAAATCAGTTCATCAGAGCCATTATCTCTCCGCTCAAAGACTTTTCCACACTGTGTAATCTTACACATGTCCAACAGTGTGTTAGCCAATATTTAAACAGCCACTTCTAGGTCAACAGCCATCAACCTGTTACCTGGCTTATGTCATATCAGGGGAAAAAAGCCCTGTCCATCGTGGCTCCTAGGGAGCTGTAATCCACACTTGTTACCAAACCCTCACATCTGGGCTATTTGCATTTTAATGTAACTGTCAGATTAAGAGGGGGCTGTTTGTGTGAAACCAGGGGAGTGTGACCGCCCAGGGAGTTTGACGGGCTTCATGAATGTTCTTTCACGCCGCACGATCCCATTCCACCATCTTACGGTGCCATTACCAGCCGAAATCAGCCCCTAATTAGATGGTGTTATTTAATTAAGACGGCCCAATGCGTGGCGTACACATTAATCATGACTAATTTAGCGAAAGGGGGTGGAAAAGTATGTGACGGTGGAGGGAAGGAGGGAGGCAGGAGTATGTGGGGAAACTAATGAGGAACTGTAGTGGGACAGGGATGGTAAAGCTGTAAAATGATGTCTATACTTCTCCTGTTTGTTACTCAGTGGAGGAATAAATTGATAGATGTCAGGATGAGGGGGAAAGAGAGGGAACAACTGAGCTACGGGAGCATGAAGCAGAGAGTGATGGGGTGGGATTCAGTTGGTGGATATCTTTGATGAGGAGCAGGGAGGGGTGGATTTGGCATTTGACTACAGTGATACCCTGAGCGGGATTAGACCCCATCGTGTAAGGGTATTTGTGTTTGTTTTCCATGATCCTTTGTGCTGCATGCATGCTAGTCCTCCTCATCTGTCTGTTTGCTTGTCTGGCACTAAGCTGGGGTAATACCATGGACAAGTGGATTTAAAAGGCTGAATAAATAGCATGTTGTGGTATGTAGATCCCTCCTGTTGCATGCAAGCACACACAGGACTGGCAGCTGCCTACAGTACGGCACCAATCAGTTCTATAATCTGGACTTTGCTTAACACGGAAATGTATTACTAACACGTTGACTGTTAGTTGTTGTGATGTAGATATTTGTGTTGTTCAGACAGTTACAGATTTAGGTGGTGAATTAAAACACTGATTTAACTACAGCAGTTAAATTCAGGTAAAACAAGAAGAGAAAGTTGAAAGACACAGTGGTTAATGGCACTGGACAGCCCATTGCTGACTAAGAGTTTGCAACACCACAATGCACATTATGTCAAAACTGCTTTATCAGTTTGTACACGGTTAACTAACCTTTAACCTCTCTTTAACCCTGTTCACAAGTCGTATGGCTTCTAAAACCTTGTATTTGACTATTTTGACAAAAACCTGACAAGTACATAAAAAAGTTAAAAATCTTGCAATGAAAGATGTGTTAAACTTTGTCAGTACAGTAAAGACATTGATTTTCAGCACATTTTCCTTTATTTCTTTTATAGGATTTTGGGGCATGTAGGGAAATGAGATTAGAGCTAACGTGATTTGTCAAATGGACAGAAAATGAATCATCAACCAGTTCCATTACTGATCAATCATTAAAAAAAATTCCCCACATTCTCTGGTTACAGCCTCTCAGTTCTGACCTTCTATGCTTTCCTTTGTCTTAAATGGTAGATGACTGATTCTTGGCTTTATGCTTGACTCATGAACTGTTGTGATGGACGTTTTTCACTATTTTCTGGCTTCTTGTAGACGACATATTTAATCAGTTTATCGGGAAGTGGCAGATAAATCTACGTAATTGTTAGTCACAGCTCTAAATTAAATAATTATTAGTTATTTCTGTGTTTAAATATACCAATTTGCTTGTCAGTTTTGTGCTTACAATATTTGAGACAACACCAAAATGCTTTACTGAAGACATTGTCGGAAACAGTTTTACTATTAGACCTTGATACAGAAACCTGTTGCTGCTTGTAAATCACTGTAAATGTCTTGCAGTTTAGATTCATTAGCATGTCTTTGCCTTCCTCACTCTGCCTCTCTCTCACACCCACATCTACTTTCCAAGCATATCTCCTGCTGTCTTTCACACTCCTACACATGCACATTACGTTGGTATCTCAAAAATTACTCATTACGTATTTAATGAGCACTTAGTGTAAAGCTTTCCCTCTAAAGTCATTTTCTCTACTCTCACAGTATCTCTGACACTGACTGTGTGCTATATGAAGCAGTGAGGTTGGTCATCTCCTCTCTGATTATATTATCCTGCTGTTTTCTGGGACAGAGGGGAGGAGCGTCAGCGGCGGCTGCGGCTCTTCACATACATCTTTGTCACATAAAGAGGAAAAGCCGCAGTTGTAAACAATAAACATCATAACCTTGACAGTGGTGTGTGTCCACCGGGAATATGTGTGTATTATAGATGTGTGCAAGTGTGTATGTGTGTGTGGATGTGTTGCAGCAGGACAGATGGATTGTCCATGCATGCGTGCGCGTTTGTTGTACCGCATGACTACACACCTTTCAGTCTTGTCATCTCTTCCTTATGTTTCAGCTCAACAATTAATATCTCTGATAACATTTCAGCTCCATCATTTTTAAAGCTTAACATTTTACATGTCGTATTCCCTTGTTGCATTAATTTATTGCTGTTCCGTGGCCAATTTTTCAAAAAAAAAAAAAAAAAGAAAATCATAAAGCATGTCCTGGCATTTCTAAATACCACACACATTGCAGAACAAGTTGTTTTAAACAACCAAAACAATACAAAGGGTTATGTTTTTGAAGCACTTAGTCTTCTTAGCAGTTTTTAAAATATTATCTTGTAATGTCTGCTGTGTGAAAACCAAGTATCTCCAAATTTGATTTAGAATTTTTTTGATGAACCACAGGATGAAGTGTTCTTCTGTAGTTCCTCTAAGAAAATCTTTTCACTTCTTAAGCTAAAAAGAAAAATAAATAAAACATTAGCTTTTCCAAAAAAAAAAAAAAAAAGCATTTTCTCATAACCAGGAACAGGGCTTTTCTTTCTAAGCTCATGAAAAGTTGACATTTTTGAGGTCCATGGTTTTCAAAGGAAGGTGAAAAATATTTACGGTATCTTTAAATCAGCATGTATACACAATCCTATTTGGGATGTAATGTAAACCTTGAACATACAGAAGCCTGGTTATTCATATCTCTTCTCACATGGGTCTGATCATCTGCATCTGTTTCTCTTTTCCTGCCATCAATGTTGGTGTCTTTTAACCATGACCACAACTCCCTAACCTTAACCAAGTGGTTATTATTGTAACCATGACATTGAAAGTCTGCTCACCCTACAAGAAGTAGCAATGCTAGCCCATACTGTGATATCTACTTAAACCCAAACGAGTCATTTTTGTGTCTAAACCCTACCAAACAATGTATTGTGTTGTTCTGTTAGGAGGACTTGTTGGGGATAGTATTGTGCATGAAAACTCATTCTATGTTAAGGTACAGGGGGTCCTGGTTTTGGACCCCTCTGTCCTCATGGAAAGCTGATAGTGGGAAAGGATGGCGTGATACAGTGATGTCTGAGATTTTGCCCGACTGTATTCACTCCCATTCCTGAGGTTGGGGAATGATAAGGACTAAAGGACTCAATCTCCAGCCGGTTAAATACAATACACGGTCTGATTCTGTGCTGAGTGATGAATAGAGATTGAAGATTTAAGTTGCCTTGGGAGATGGAATAGTGATAGTGAAGAGAGTGTGTATTGACAGCTTTATGCTCCCTGGTAACTACTGCTGCTCAGCATTGTACACTGTAAATATGACGAGGTAGTGTAGTTGCACACGGAGGAGACAGGCAATGCATTTCAATGTGGATCCCACCAAGGTCAAAATTTAATGTTCTGAATGCGTCCAGCCTTTACGGGGCAGAAGAGGTCACTCAGTTGCCACGGTCACTAAATCGTTGGCTGTCTGGCAGAGAAAACAAGTTTATTAAACCCAGCATGAAAGCATTTACGTCTAAGTGGACAGTGAAAAAATTCATTGAAATCAAGGTATTTGATGCCTCCGAATAGTGAACGCGCTCTCAGCAGGCTCCCGTAGGCCTTGAAAATACTTGAATTGGGGCTTTGATGAAAAAAATAAATCCTTTTCTTTAAATTGGTAAATGTAGAATTGCTTGGTTTACAGCAAAGTATGACATTAAAAAAATGTTTTGGCTTTATGCTTTTGGCTTTATGCAGCAGCATAGATTGTTAATGAAATGGGAAAAGTAAAACAGTAGTGGATTGACTTTCATAGGGTTAGATGTCATTACACATTTAAAGGAGGAATCCACTGCATTTTTATATTAAGAAATGTATCTAGGGCTGGGCCATATGGGTGAAATCAGTACCATAAATTTGTAATGTTTGTCTGATATCATTATATGGCAAATGTACTGCATAGATACGGTAACCATATATACAGAAAAAAAATCACATTCATGCTCAATGCGCTGAACCCTGTTTCACTACGCTGTATTACACCAGACTCTCCACAGCAGTCATTAAAAGCCACTAGCTAATTATTTTAGGTTTTTATTACATAATGCTTGGAATAATTATTTTTTTTTATAAAATGAAAAGATAATATGATCATGTCTTCAATGCTGAAACAGTTAGTTGACATGATGGATTGGTCAGTCAACACAAAATTAATCATTTAAGGTTCTCTTTAACAAAAAATGTCAAATATTTGCTGGTTTCATCTCCTCAAATTCACAGGCTTCACAGCTTCTCTCTGATTTATATCACTGTAAATTGAGTTAGAGCTGGCACAATTCATTGATTAGACCATGAGTCAGTTGCCAGTTAACTGGCAATTAGTTTGATAATCGAGTAATTAGTAACTAATGCCAAACATTCATTAGTTCCAGCTTCTTAAATGTGAGGATTTGATATGACAGTAAACAGAATGTCTTAAGTCTTTGGATTGTTATTGTCAAATAAAAAAAACACAATTTCACTACACTGCCTTTGCCTTGGAGAGAATATAACGGCTATAATCACTTTTTTTCTGGCAATTTTTTAAAGGATATGGTAGATCAATAAACCAAGACTTAATTCATCTGTAGATTAATTGATATTGAATTAACTTATGAAGATAATCCTGTTGTAGTTCAGAGCTGAGTATCTTTGGGTTTTGGACTCTTGGTCAGTCTAAGTGATTTGAAGACATTACCATTACTCTGAGTGTGTCACGACTGAACTAGGATAGAACCCAAATGCCCGACTCCAAAACGCAAGATTAAGCAACACGGTCTTTAAGGAACAAAGTAGCAAAACAAGGATCGCCCAACAGGAGAAAAAGGTACAAACACAAAAGATCCAAACCAACAAAAAATCACTCTCACAAAGAAACAAAAAATCACTCTTACGAGGAAATGAAAAACAAGGCTAGAACACTGATCAAAACTTGAACAAGCAAAGTACAAAAGAATAACAAAACCTGACTAGAGATACAAGGACTTGACAAAGACACTGGTTCACTCGACATGGGACAAGACGAACTGGCACGGAACAAGGGGAGACGCAGACTATATATACACAACAGGTAAGGGGAAACAGGTGGAAACAATTAGGGCGGGGAAGACAATCACAAAGGCGGGAAACCAGACAAAGGCAGGAAGTAAAATGAGACAAGAAACACAAGGACAATGATTTCAAAATAAAACTGGAAACCACGAGACAACATAGACACGAGACAAAAACATAATTTCACATAATTTCACAAACTATGACAGAGTGAATATAGATTGAGAAATTTTGAACATGAGCAACAATAGCTAAACAGTGTCTTCAGAAATTCAAGCTTCATCAAAATAAAACACAAAGACAGATATTGTGCAGTGTGTAAATGAGCAGTCTCAAAAAAATCAGTGACCTCTTAGCACCAAAGATATCACCAAAGTCAAAGAACAATGATCCTGCAGATAACCACTTTCATGCAACAGTTAAAATGAACTTTTTCACTGTTTAATGTCAAACCAGGGTAACGTCCAAACTCATAACTCTGTACCCTGTGTAGCGCAAAATTATAATTTCTTGCATATGATGGAACAAGACTTTGAAAGGCATTATAATGCCCTTGAATATTATGTCTGAACAAGTGTGGGAAACCTGATAACATTCCACAGAGGGTCAAAGCAGGCTGAGCCGGCTGGCTGGCAGCGACACTGCCACTGGCTCTGCGATTAAGCCACGGGAGCCATTTTGGGGCTGATTATTCATGGTGCTACTGTACTGATGTTCCACCACACTGAATTCTCTCATTAGGTCACCCGGCTCTAAAGGCCATTAAATTTTCAGTCAGCATGAATAAGTCAGGGAGTTCTGCCTCTGATCATGCAGTGCGAAGAGTCCCCAAAGTCATCATAGGTACCCTGCATTAAAAAAAAAAAAAAAATTAAAAAACAAAAATAACCTCTCATTCAGGAGCACGGGGGTAACATTTGCTCAATTAAATATGTGAGAGGGGCAGGAGTGGCAGCGGGATAGTTTTTTTTGATTTAAAGCCTAGCATGTGGTGCCAGACAGCATTTCCAGAAGTATCGATTAGAATTTCGCTGCGGGTAAATGACTCCCAATGGGATCTCCTTGGTAACTGGAGCAGTGCCAAGCCACTGAATGTCTAACTGACTTAATGCAGGTATAAATCGCCTTTCCAATCAAGGCCGTTTTATTTGCGGGCTTGAGTGGGGCAATACGTCACCTGCGTTACTGCACGTTTTCGTCAATAAAATCGTGTTAAATCTGTTTAACGCATGCTGCATTTATGACATGTGATTTATAATGTTTCCGTCCGGGGAAGAGGATTTGTTTCACAATTGCAGTAAACAGTTGAAAACTGTTGGTATTTTGGGTCACTGGCTTGCCACAATTAATCATGATTGTTCTGTATTGCCTGTGAGCATTTATTGTGCTTTTCAGATCTGGACTTTTAACTTGAAAAGGCAGGAGCAATTAGCATTAATTAAAAATGAACACCTATTAAAGCTGCTACATTAACTAATGGCTTAAAAGGATTACTCTCCACTACTTTTCAGTGGATTGTTTAGACTCGTGTGACGGCGACTCATTTACAAAGTGAATAATAGCACACCAAATGGAACTCTTAATGCAATCAGATAAAAGATGAAAATGAAACATATCTAGAGGAAATGAACTATGCACCAGCAAGGTTGTAGGCGAGGTTTTCCAGAACCCTCTGTGCAATAGAAAACATTTTTATTGGTGTTTGCTGGCGGCCAGAAAATGACCGGGGAAAACAAAGACGAATGGAGCCATTGACTTCAAATACGACCCCTTGAAAGCACAGCCAGAGCCCTATCCATTGCCATCTATTATATTCATGAGTGTGACCTGTGGGGGGTGAGAGGCGCCCACCTGCTCCACTCAGCCTCTAAGACAGTGGCTGCCAGGAGATCAAACAGGCCTCCTCGCTCCCCCTCTGTTCTCCTCCTCTCTCCACGGCACAAGTCCCATATAGAAGGCGACTGACCCACTTTTCCTCCCTCTCTGTGCTATTACCTGGAGAAAATGGAGTGATGTGGTGTGTGTATGTGTGAGTGTGAGTGTGTGTGTGTGTGTGAGTGTGTTGCGTTTGTGGGTTTGGGGGCCTGAACAAAAGCTTCTCATCTTCACTTACTGTACAGAGATGAAGGAGTAACTAGGACTCCAAAGAAAGCATGTCATTTCTTATCAGATTCTATTGCATGTGAGATTGTTTCTCTAATGGTGTGCTTTGGCCTCGTCTATGTTTCGCCTCCGTGCCCCTGCAGTTGATGTTAAGCGAGCTCACTCCGATCCAGTGCATTAACGGGAGGGATCTCATTGGGTTGGCAGTGTTGATTTGAAATCAACTAGACACGAGACAAATTTGCCAAACAAATGGATAATTTGCCAAACACTACAGGACCAAATGAAAGCACTGATACTGCATAAATTCCATTGCGTCGGTGTAAATTGTTTACAATCCTCAGGGCTTTATGGAAGGTAAAGCCATCACTCATTGTTTTCACAGGATTAGATTGATATTGATTGACTCTGACAGCTAGCATCATGATACTTAGCAGCAGTGACCATTTTCTCTGTCGCCCTCCACTGACTCTCCCTCTGTTGACTCGTGTTGTTAGTCCTCTTGCCTCCTTCCTTTTTCTGCTTGCCTTTACTACTACCCTCATAACCTGCGCTACATTTTTTTTATGTCCTTTTCACACTTGGTCTTCTTTCCTTGCAGGCCTCACATGGTGACTGAGTACATGGGCATCAGGAATGAGAGTTTTATGAAGATTGCTGCAGTGGGGACGTGGATGGGAGACTTTGTCACCGCTTGGATGGTGAGATTCCAACTCTTATGTAGGCCCATCCTCGGGGTTAGAGAGGTTTGCATTTACGAAAGGACAGATTGAATTTAATATCACTAAAGCCAGACATTGAACTTTTATTCCTGCATTATTAATAACACGTTGACATAAAATAATACTTTTAACCATGCTGGCAGCACGGTTTGGTAACTTACCGGTATTTATGTTCCAGAAGATGACCCTGAATGATTTTTGTGATCCCCTAACTTTAATTAACACCCACTTCCTTGACAAAATAATGGCTGAAATTGACGCCCCTCAAGATGTCATGTTACAAATGTTAAGCATTAGTATGATAAATGGCGTTTGCATTAACATCCAAATTACAAAGACTATGATTATGATTTTTTCTAAATGCTCCAACATATACAGTTTGGTGTTTAATAATATGGAAGTGCCCGAAAAAGCAAATAAACATGGATTCCTCATGTTAGCCTGTTTTTCAAGGTAATGAAAACCAAATGTAACTAATGTAGTTCTGTTTGTAGAATTTAACCTGCTGCAGTCATACAGCCACTCGTCTAATTTCTAGGTCAGATGTATCTCCTCAACAGTTACAAGGCACTCTACTCCAATCCAGTTCAATCTGCTACCAGATCCATAGCATAACGTGGCTGTGATCTAAGAAGGGTCAGAGGAAACAGCAGATGAACAAGGAGGAATTGAGTATATTGGAGGAGAAACCTACCTCTGTTCATTTGTCAACATAAAGAGAGGAGGAGAGCTCCAGCGGGAGTGGACTACCTGTGGTGGGAGGAGTGGGGCTCTGACACCGGCATGCACACAGCTGAGACAACTTGACAAGCTCCCTCACCGGTCACATTAGTATTCTACAGTACATGCTGCAGAGAAAGAGAGAGAGTGGAAGGAAAGACAGGAGGAGTAAGAAACAGCGGTGAAGGGGAAAGGGAAATGTGGAAGTCTGGTCCGAAGAGAGACAGGGGAAGCAGCGAGTGAGAAGGTGCATCAGGGAGACAAGCGTGTGTGTGTGTGTGTGAGAGAGAGAGAGAGAGAGCGAGAGAGAGAGAGAAAGTTAGGCCATGGCAAAGTGCTGATTCCAGAAATTGCTCAAAAGGTTTTTTTTTACATTCGATTAATTCAACAAGGCACTTTGAAGATGACCTCTGTGTCTCCTACGCGTAGCAGATGTACAGAGTGTCTTCACTAGATGGCTGGACAGGAAGCGTCTGTTTTTGTAATGCTGCAACGCCAGAAACATTTCATAGATTTCCTGATTCAGATTCTTTTTCCAACACGAGCTACAGTATCTGCAGTGAGGCGCTTTATTGACAAATTGACCTTGACTCTGCAGCTGCTTCACACAAAGAGTGGGAATTTTTGCACTTGTGCAAAAAAAAGAAGAAGCTCTCTGATACAACTGTGCACCCATCCAAGAAAATTTACTATTGACTACTTTTAATGACATTAAAGTTGACAATGTGAAAACATCATCCCTAACTGATGTTGGAAGTGGAAAGATGGGCACAACTGCAACATTAATAATGAAACAAACCAATATTTATTGATGGTAATCACAGTCTCATTAGAATTCAATCATAGATGAAGTGTTACTCAATATTTAAATTTAAATAGCCATGTAGCTGCAATTCGAATGTGTGTTTTAGAACACTGCATCATTTAGCATTATTCATTATTTAGCATTTCTTAGCATATGTATAATTAAAAATGTGTATAATTAAAATGTATTGGTGAACCAGAAAGTGGGATAGTGAATTCCCGTAGGTAAACACTGTCAACTTAACACTGTAGCTAAAAACTGTTAATGATTTGTTGTTTCTTTTTTGGTTCACATACACTGACTACATGGCCAAAAGTATGTGGACATGCAAACCTACACCCATGTGTGATTGTTGAACCTCTCATTCCAAAACTTTAGGGCATAGAACTTTCCTTCTGTTGAGAAGAATTTTCACAAGATTTTTGGGACCTGACTGTAGGGAGTTACTGCCATTCCAGTTTTGCAATCCACTTGTCACAATTATTTCAATAGTTTTATGCACTTTAATTTCTGCAGGTGACGGATATGATGCTCCAGGATCAGCACTACCCAGCCTGGGGCAAAGCAGCCAGAAGATTCTGGAAACAAGGCAACAACCGGATTGTACTCTTCTGGTATGTTGTCTTCTTATAATGAGATAAAATGTCTTGAGAACTTGTCTTGTCTGTGTTTACATGTACATGATAAGACTTCTAGCTCACTAAATGCATTATATATTCCTACGGGGCTCTGTAGATATGTGCGTGCACACATATGTGTGTGTTATGTGGTCCCCCCCAGCCCAGTGCAGGGTTACATGCAGTCAATAGCTGTGTTAATCTTCCCTCACTCAGTGTCAGCACCTTTAATTAGAAGAACAGGATGAAAATCAATGGACACAGCAAGGTCGCGGGGCAAACCATAGCCCCGCCTTTTACTTTTCGTACCACAAGCTGTGAACCTTAAATAACTGCTAAACAAATGCTGCAAACCATGTCTGATATGCCCATTACTAGAGAGCCAAGTAAGATTGTTCCCTGTTTAGATGTATTACACCACCAGTGCACGGTCCCAGCGGTGTTCATTCACCAAAGTGGCTCAGTGCTGTCAGTCAAATACGACATGCAAACGCCTTCTCCGGTGGTTCATTTTAGGGTCACAGTGACAAGTAAAGGACATGTGAAGAAGAGGTTACGGTTGAAACAGTTTGACATCTGTTTGATATGTACACAGAGAGCTCAAGTCGTAGACATCTCAAACTTCAAAGACAGTTTGGCCGCGGCACATTTCCTTTCTCCGAATTGATTCACCTGCAATTAGAATGCAAGCGGACGAATTATTGTGTGACTTTTTCTGCAGCCCTTCATTTTATTGACGGACGCCCCGACTCGCACTGTCACAATCAATGCCGGATTTGACGAGCTATCATTTGGAATTCAGAGCTTGAAATATGATTGATAAATGTGTTGGTGGATATACCTTGTCAATATGCACCGAGGGCTCGTGGCAGTTAGTAAAGGACAGTGCCAAAAGTAGGGCTGAGGAAATGTGTCTCACTGTGGAATAATAAAAACCCTCAAAATTTCTGCCCCTAACAGCTGAAATGGGATAAGAGCAGGCATGCACTATCTGCAATGCAGCCAGCCGATGTGTAGAGTGAGAATGTACACCACACTACAGTAATCACTGGGTGACATTGAGACAAAACACACAGTGGAGAATAATACTAGCCTTTGTCATTGTGCCTCTCTTAAAGATGGCAGAGAACCTTTCCAGTAAGCAGTGAATGCAGAGTCACTGCAATGTGACATAAACAAAATTCACGAGAGTGTGAAAGAACACAGATAAAAACACAGCAATCACTGCATGCAGGTAAATGAAATATTTTGGCTCATGATAAATATACATAGCAAATGCGTAGTAGCGGTTTTGAATGTCTCTGCATTCACTAACAGACAGACAGTTTTCCTTTGTGCACATTCATCTTCCTGGAAGCTTCATCTACTGCCATTTTTCAAATCCAGGGAAAACTCTTGTTCAATACATTATTGAGTCCATGAAAAGAGAAACTGAATAGTGCTTGATTTATCTTTTCTTGTAACTGACGGTGGTGGGTTGTTTGTCTTCCAGGATGTAGAATATCAGCTGTGCACCTCATCTAGATTGAAGTTTTGAAATTATAAATATATTTTTTACAGGTCTTGTACTTTTGAATTTACACACTCTTTTCCTCTCCTCTCCTCCCTTTTCTTTCGTTCCCTCTCCCTGCTTGTCCTTCCTGTCCTTTGTTAATCCATTTCTGTCTTTTCTTTTTTCCTCCCCTTTCCCCTCTCCTCCTCTCCTTTCCTTCCTTTCTTCCTTACCCCGTCCTCTCCGCTGCTTCATTTTCTTTTCCCTCCTCTCATGTTATCGTTTGCCTTTTCCTCCCCTCTCCTCTCTCTTGCAGGACAGTGCTCATCTCTCTGACGTCGGTGGTGGTTCTGGTCATCAGTACCGACTGGATCAGCTGGGACAACCTCAACCGTGGCTTCCTGCCCAGCGATGAGGTCTCCAGAGCCTTCCTGGCCTCCTTCATTTTGGTCTTCGACCTTCTCATTGTCATGCAGGTATACCACTCCCCTGTGGCCAATTAAAAAAAGGGAGCTGGGATGTCTCTTGGCTTTACTCCCCTACCCATCTTGCCAGTTCCTCCCTCTCCCCCACCCCCATTCATCAATGGGGCACTGCGGCACACAGAACAGTGAGAGCGGTGTTTGATCACTCTCAGCTGGCATGGACACAAACGCATGCTCACACACATTGAACAACACATATAGAGATATACAAACTGTTGTTTACTCCTTTACATCTTCTCTCTTTCAGCCCCTCCACCCCTCTTTCCCAGACCTCAGTCATGAACTCACCCTTTCCTCCCCTACTCCCCTGTGAGCCTAGTTTATTTTCTTTAATGATGACTCACAGCCTGGAGTTTTTCTCACTTTCTCTTTCCCCCCTCTTTTTTTCCCACCCAATGTCCTCCCTCCCACAGGAGAGTGTACATCAATAAAGCCTGTGTCGGTGGCTCATGAATATGTAAATGTGTTTGTCTGGGCAAAAAAACCACATAACTGTGTATTGAGGAGAGAGTGGGAAAAGGCGTTTTTTTTTTCTTTCCTCCCATACCCACTAGCCAGGAGCCAGAACCACAGGCCAATCATGTATGTGGTTTGACTACAAGCCTAATTCAACATGGCTCGGCTCCTGCAAATGCTTAATGAACATATTTCATTAGGCCTTGTTGGTGGGTATTAGAGGACACGTTGCAAGACTAATATTTGGTATCCCCTAAATATACGTTTCTACTCTGTTGATTATGCTAATTACTAAGAGCCTGCAGTTGCATGGGAGAACATCTTCTAGTGTTACAAATACACCCCTCCACAGAAACCTGGCAAGCACACCATTGTAATTCCCATGGTGATATGTACTAGAACAACTGTATCACTAAAAGTGATTTCTAGACTTATTTATTGAAACAATTCATTATTTTAAGGAGGGCTTCTGGCTGCTCTTGGCAGTAATTACTTCACACTGTGGTGTTTTTCTCATTCATTTACCCAATTATTGTGATTATGCAGATATATAGAAACAGCTCAGCCGACAGCATGCAAGCTTTTCCTCACCAGAGATGCTGGTGTATTGCTGAGGCCAGCTTTTTCAGCTTCCTGACCGTATCACCTCCTGTTCCCAGCCACAGCCCCGATGTAACATGAAGTGCCTATTTTTACATCTACGTTTGATTCCCCTGAGCCACTCTGGACCTGCGACTCCGTCTCCCTTCAACTTGGTGGTATATCATTCCCCACTCACATGGATTTGTTTACGACGGGCCCTTCTCATTTTCAGCACAGTGTACAGCAACCGCATTTACTAGTTCAGTTATTTATGAGTTGAGTTAGCTTGCGCCGTTACGGGGCCCGTCCACTGGCGGCCATCACTACGTTCCTCCAGTCAATAAAAATTTATCCACCTCAGCCCTCCCAACAGCTTCATTCACCTCCATCTTGGAGCACAGGGTGTCATAGTTAATCTTTTACCTCCATGAGAAAAGATGGATGTTGTTGCTCTCAAACTAATTAATGCCCCAATTAATGACTTGTCTGGATTTGCCTCCAAGCAAGATTTTTTTTTAAATAGTTTGTGTATAATTGTAGTATTTCTTAGCATTTCCCCTGAATATCAGATTTCTATGTCCTTTGTATATATATGCGTATAACATTGACATGTGTGGATGATCCACACATGTCAATGCCAGTCTACTCTTCCTATAAACATATATGAGACTCATTGTTTTGTGGGAGGGAGGTGTCTGGCTTAAATGCAGTGCCTTTTAATGCTATAGCAACAGATACTGCAGCTATGGAAGAGGAGAGGAGGACTTAATTAATATCCAGGGAGCCATCACTAAGCTGTTATGCTGTTTAGAAATATTGGCATGGGAAACTCTGAATCACGTGAGAATATAGTGAATGCAGACATGTGGTAATTTCATGGAGCAGGACGGTCTGTGCAAATAACTTTGGGAGAATTTGGGAGATGATGAAGTCAGCTCAGCAGAAAGAAACTATTTTACATTTAAGTAAAATATATTTTCCTCTCCCCATCAGTCTATGTGCTTCATCTGTGTTTACCATTTTATTTATATGCTTTCATGATGCAAAATAACTAGAGTTGCATAAGTTAATGAACATTTCTGAGTACATAAGATATAAACATATATTATTAGAAAAAAATACATTCACACTCATTATAGGTCACAAAGAAGTTGCAAGTTAGTATTATGAGGAAAAAAATGTAATGCGTACATTAATTTTTTATTTCCTGTATCCTGAATACCGCCAAACTATACTGTATCTCCAAAGTTTGGAGATTTCTTTCTGTACACTCTCTCATTGAGAACAGTGAATGTTTTTTGCTGAAAGTCTCAAGCCACCAAACATAACCACATACTAGCAAAAAGAGCTAAGTGACACCACAGGGCACAGCAGCTTCTAAATGTCAGTTTGGGGTGCCTGTTGATGTGTTTTGACGTGTTGAAATCCCAGTGCACATTAGTACACTCCACAGGCCTGTAAACACACAGTGTAGTCGAGAGTCTACAGCGGCTGGCACCATGTTTGACCTCCAGTCAGTGTATGAAGAGACTCCACGGAGACTTAATATCAGCTAATATGAGAGAGTTCAGTGAAGTGTTCGACATCCAATAAAGCATGATACATGGCTGACATTGGTCATGTCAGTGCCTTTATTTAAATGTTCAGTTTTCTGCAGTTGAGGCTACAGTTTCACAAATTTATATGACCATGCGTGTGTCTGTGCGCGTGTTTCAGGACTGGGAGTTCCCTCACTTCATGGGTGACCTGGATATGAATCTACCAGGAATGTCAACAACACATGTGAAGGTCAAGCTTCCTGTCTGCAAGCGCATCTTTAAAGAGGAGTACCACATTCATATTACAGGTACGGCTGCTGTTTCAAGAGGATTGCATCCAACTTTCCCAGGCAGTTCTTAACACCCATCGTCATAAACTGATTAAATAACAGAAAGAAATGAAAATGTCCACGAGGGAGACATAACTTTGGCCTATTTCTGAACTGAACTGTGAATACCAAACATGCTGTGGCTGCTCTAGTTTTCCACTTTCCTCTGTTGGGAAACAGTTTGATGGTGAAACCACAGCGACCATTTATAAAACATGTGCAGCTGATGTGACACACAGGTGCCTCCAACAGTGCAGCTATTTTTTTTTTTTGTTTCCCCTGTTCCTCGCATTCCTCCCTGTCATGCGAGACGCGTCTCTCATCACCTTTCATATCTCTGTGTCTTAATGTTCTCGGTGAGGAAGTATATTTCCCATTTAAAACTGTCCTCCCGGTTTCTCCATTTTGTTCCGCCGCGTGCACACGGCAACTCACAGCCATCAAGAGAAGGCAAAACCAATGTTCCTGTGCTAAATGTTAAGCTGTTCAAACGCTCAGTGATTCGCAAAAGGTTGTTAACCCTAATGCATTGCATATCCATTAAGCATTATGGAAATGGCTCTGGCGCGACGTGATTGGTTTAACTAAAAGCTTATTAACAACATATCTTGGGGAGAGGAAAGGAGTGGTGTCACATATACCCAGGGAGACATCTGCCTGCTATCAGTCAACCTGGGGAGATGGCTGTCTCATGGTAATGTAGTGATCTCGTTAGAAGATACTGTAGAGGAAGTAGCACCTGCAAATGGATCTATCTGTCTCAGTGCATGAAGTATATGCAAAGCGAGAGGGACTGCTGATAAATGAATGTGACAGCATATCTGTCTGTCTGACTATGCCCTCTAAATCTTGTTTGGAGTGGACTTGCATTGTACATCCATCTGCCTGTCTGTTAAATTATCTGTTCAGTGCATGCAGGTTCATTTTGTGCTTGCCTGTCAAAGATAGCCCTGTATATAGTCTAATAGACGTCACGTGTCTCATTACAGGTAAGTGGTTCAACTACGGAATCATCTTCCTTGTGCTGATTTTGGACCTTAACATGTGGAAGAACCAGATCTTCTACAAGCCCTACGAATACGGTCAGTATGTCGGGCCTGGAGAGAAGATCTACACAGTGGAGGAACCAGAAACACTCAGTGACTTCAACCACAGCACACTCACGTACGAGTGGCGCTCCACCAACATCAATCCCAGCACTAACCTGAGCTACGTGGAGCAGGACATGTTCCTTCACAGCCGCTACATCGGAGCCAGTCTAGACGTCAAGTGCCTGGCCTTCATCCCGAGCCTGGCAGCATTCGTTCTCTTCGGGTTCTTCATCTGGCTGTTTGGGCGATTTCAGGACAGCGAGGCCTTCACGGAAAATCAAGACAAAACGTACGAGAGGATAAAGAGGAAGTCGCCATCAGAGTATAGTAAGGACATGGGCGTGACGCCGGAGGAAATGCATGTGACCATGAGTGACAGTTTAAAACGATCGGGAACGCCCATGCTTCTCTCAGTGGACGGGCCACATTTCGGAGCGACGCCCTCCACAAACTCGACTATTTCCATGGAAACACAAGAGACACATCCGAGCATTGTGATTGACAGCGTAGCGCAGGAGGAGCCAGCGGTCTCTTTTGATGTCCACAAACTTTCTCCGTGACCTTATGAACTTCTGAGACTTTGAACTGTATAACTGCAAACAGGTGGGAAATGAGAGCGATTGCGATGTCATTCAGACCCACGCTGCGACAGAAAGATATTTAATACTATTTGTCATGAGATTTAAGAGAAGGACAAAGTGACACTTACCAAACTAATGTAACGGCTATTGCAGTTGTATTAATATATTTTTCTAAAATAAACCTTTTTAATAGGCCCAAAAGCGGCACCAATTCCTATAACAAACACATCTTTTAAAACCGAATGCAAACACTTACTTGACTTGGTGCTCGCTTCAATTTTGCATTTTTCATAATTGAATTTTGTCATGGTAGACCGTTCTGGTGCCTATAACAGAGGAGTATTTCTACAGCCGTGACACTGCAGCATCACAGCAGTGTTACAGAAACAGTAGTGCCTTGATATTTCATATGTTGAAATACAGACAAACATATTCTGACAGCCTATGCTACTATAGGCAACAAAATGGAAGATGTCCTAGTTATGGTCTGCTATATTAATGTTTTATATTTGCTTTCATATCATACTGTATGGACAGTTACCTCATTAGATCATCAGACTTTATCATTTTGATTCTCACGTGACATCTCTCCTACTCAATTTTAAAAGCTCATTCTTGCTCCAATGATACGATTATGAACATCAATGTATGTTGATGACCTATTCATATCCCATCACTTTATATTAGTTAGAGGCAGAGATAATAAATGCAATCAGCAGAGATCAAATAGCAAACAATGAGCCACCTCATGATTGCTTATGTGGCTGCTGCACCTAGACTGAATACCAACAGAGTCAGAAAGGTGGTTTTGCCCTTGGCATAAACATGCCATTGAAGTGAAGGGGAGGCTTCTGCTCCAAAGCTCAGGGCTTGTTTATGTCTGGATAAACCTTGGAAGTTTTAGAAGCAGTTTTGCAGTCATGGTAAATGCATGAAAAATATTTATTTGAAATGTTATCCTACAGTTTAAAAAAAAAAAAAAAAAAAAAAAAATCCTTGATTTCAAACACAACTGAAACCTGCAGCATTTATCTTTACACTCGCTTTGAAAGTATTCACTGCCTTTTTACATAATTTTCTTTGGTGTGCAGTTTCTTCAAAATATAAATATTTTGGTCCCAAAAAGTGGCCTATATACATATACATATACATTTACATATATATACATATACATACACATACACATACATATACATACACACACACACACACACACACACACACACACACACATATATATATATATAAATTTTTCTTCTGGAAAGTGCAAGTACCAGTTTAATGATTACTACATTACTAATATTTTCATTTGTATTAAGGAGTACTTTGCATATATTAGTGACCAAAGATGCTATAATGCTATAATACAGTATTTTCAAACAAAATTGTGTTGCATAAGAAAATATACTAATTTAAAAGGGATATGTACTGCATTTTCATGATAGAGTGGAATGATATTATGCATCACTCTGCATTATAATACACAGTAATGTACAAGAATGTCTTTCCCTAAAAAGAGAAAACTGCTAAAAATAACCGCTTCTTTTACTCCCTAACAACCCAGTCCTAACAAAATCTTGTTTAGCGGTATTTGCTTTCAAAGTAAAGGAATGTGGAGCTGGATGTGTGCCACCAGAATAATACATATAATCAATATATTGATGAATTTTTAAAAGTTATTTTAAATTAGTTAATTACATTCAGGCATGTATAGACTCAAATAATAATAATGATGATTAAAAGATTATTTAATTTCCCTGTTAATGATTCAGCGTCCTTATTCTGTCTTTAAGTGATAAATTAATGATTAAATTTTAAAATGGAAACATTAATTTAAAAAAAAAGGCTTTTAAATGTGACTTTTTGGTAATTTTTTCAATTAATTTATCTGCTGCTTTAACATTCAGAGTTTTCTTTTAATGATCACTTTCATTTAAAGACACCTTCATATCTAAAATGTGTAAACAGTGTGCTACCTAATCCAGATTAGCAGCACACAGAGCTCTGATTGGCCTGCTGCTATTTATTCGGGCCAATCAGAGCTTCTGGTAAGACACAGTTTACTAGTCTTTAAATGAATGAGATGCATCTTTAAATTGAAGCAAACACAAAATGGAAACTGGAAATGTTTGACATAATTTATACATTTTGCAAAGATTGAATAAGCAAAGAGATTTTTAGTTTATAAATACACCTTGTAATTGTATTCATTTATTAATTGATTACAGTTCTGTAATCAATTCATTACATCAATTCATTTCTGTACTTATTCTGGTGGCACATTCCAGACTGTATACCCCAATGCTTTGTGTGTGCGTGTGTGTGTGTTTGGCTGTGCGTGTACATTGTGGGGGCACAGGTGTCCATTTGTGTATGTAAAGGATGTTTTATACTTAATAGTGCATGTTGTTTGTTTGTGTGTGTGTCTCTGTGTCTCTGTGCACTGCAGGCTTGTGAAGTGTTTACTACACTTGTTTTTGACAAAGGCCATTCTGTGAAGAGGTCAATTTATTTAGCATAATTGGTTTCCAGCTTTTGGTTCTGTAATTATCCTTTTATACATTACAGCTCTGTGAAGACATTGGATATTAGTGTTTCACCAAAGGGCAGAACCTGTTTGGACTTGAAGGGGAGTCCAATATGTTTGTAATGTATTGTGTTTAGGTTAAAAGGGAGGCCTTCCCCTTTGTTGCTCATACTATTTTCATTGTGTTGTGTGTTGCAAAATTAACACTTCCTTCAGTTCCTGTGTGTTTGGGCTTTTTTTTTCTGAAGCAAAATCTTCTTTCAGTGTTTGCTCAGTGTACTGAACGTCTGTTGAACCTTGTGTTACCAATAAATTAATATATTTGTTATATTCTCTGATTGGTTGCTGATCTCGTTATGTGATTCCCAGTGCGAAAATATTTCACGTTTCTGTATGGTTGGTTGCCAGGCAACAGCTAAGGTCAAGCTTCTTGCAGCTGCTGACCCAATTAATATGGACGATATGAGAAATAATGATACTATCTTCACAAGGACACTTGAATATGTAGCCTGCATACACGACACCCAGTTCAGATTAGTACAAGTCCTGCTCGGGGACTATCCACTGTTTGATTTATGCCAATTTGAATTTGTTATGTGCTTTCTTCCCCTCCAGGATTTGTTTACAGAACATGTAAACAAGAACCAGTATGAGGAAGACAAACCGGACTTACAACGGACAGGACTGGTTTAAGGCAGTGGTTCCCAGTCTGGGGTTGGAACTCCTTTGAGAGGACGCAAGATAAATCGGGGTGGGGTTGTGAGATTATTAACGGGACAGGAATGGAGGAAAAATGTGCTCGGCTACAGAAAATTATGGAAATTTCTTCTCATCTCTTTCTAATTTTTCACTTTTTAGCCAAAGTAGCCAGTGTGGCTCCAGGTATGGCAATGCTGTTCAGTCAGCCCACCACTTTGGTCCAGACTGAAACATGAAGGGTGACTGATAAGTTAGGAGGAGTCAGTTTTATAAAACCTAGTACATTTATTGTTCAACATAGTCCCTCCTACGTTTACATTCTTAGTCCAGTGGCCATGGAGCATATGGATCCCTTCTTTGTAAAACTAGGCATCTTGGACCTCCAGAAAGTGGTCCTTCTCCTTCTTCATCTTAGGGAAGAGGTAGTAGTCTGAGGTGCCAAATCAGATCAAATCCTAAATCATACAACTTATGACAAGAGGTCACAAGTAGACACTGGTTTAGTTAAAGAGGCTGAAACTCAAAAGATTGGGAACCAGCAGTGTAAAGGAATACACCGCACAGAGGGAAGAGTCTGAAAGATTTCTGATGGAGCAGCAGGTAAATGGACTAACTTGTGACCATGATACCACAGGTCTAATCTCTGCAGCAGTCCATCATCAGTAGCCACGTATCCTGTGAAGTGTAATTGCATCCACAAAACTGAACCCTGCCTCACCACTCGCTGTAAATTGTCCTTAATAAGGGCATCAGCTAGGTGCTTTTAATGGTAAATATGAGAAAAAAAAACACCTACTGTTTGAAAACCAAGTAGCTGTATGAACACCTGAGGTCTTACTGTTGCTTGTTGTTTGTCTGGGAAAATTTCATTGCCAGAGAGTATTAGCTGTTTGACTGAGGCCGTCTTCCAAGTCTGCCATTGAGCTGAGAAATGAGATATTGATTTTTGGAGGACCATGCAGTAATTGAGAGAAGACATCAAAACTGGAGTTTAAAAAATGTTTGTGGGGTGCTGAAGCCTGATGCCCATGTTGTGTTACCGGTGTATTGACTACTTCCTCAGTGCAGTGGATGCATTTGTGTTGGTAGCATTCATGATCGATTTCACTCTGCTTTTAATCAAGAAGCTTCTTTTTACATGTCTTTGGGTTTGGAGGAATAGTCTTTTGTCATATTATTTACTGTTTGCTTTTAGCACAGAATCAGAAAAGACACAGGAAGTGATTTTTTTTTGTTGTTGTTGTTTTTGTTTCTTTTAAATGAACTGCTAGTGTTGTACAGCTAAATATAAACCAGAAAAATCCCCAGGAGGAGGAAGGCCACAACTACAGATCAAGTGGAATCTCCTCTACTGTCTTTGAGCTATCCGTCAATTAGATCAGTGTATCATGTCCTGGCATGTCCCATCATTCTGTGCTGACAGCTCCGTGACTCTGGTAGACCCTGTGAAATTTATCAGTGCAGTCAGACCCAGCCAGCTAGTCGCTTTCCCCCTCAGTCCTTTCACCGAGCCCAAGATGGTTTCTGTCCCTAGTGGCCACAAGGGAAACAGAATTCATCTCTAATTCCTTCTGCAGGTCTCTGATATCTTACAGAGGAACTTGTGGGTCGGATAAATCTTTCAGCACATCCAACAACTGACTTGGAGGACTGAATCCCCAGACATGGGTTTGTGATAATGATGTCTGCCTTAGTATTCCTCCGTGGGGGAAGGAGATCCATTTTTTATTTTAATCATTTTTTAGTCAAATCAAGTGAATTTAACGGTGAAACTCTGGACTAACTGCTGCACTACTGGAGTGATTCGCAGCGGCATGGACTGGAAGAGCCAGTGACACATGCTAATAGATGATCCACTGCTGAAAAATCTGGCTACTTTTAGTGATTAAATCCTGCATTTCTTTCATTTGAATCGGACAGTGTTTTGTTTTTTTTTGTTTTTTGGGAGTCTGTGTCATTTCTTTGAAATGACTTATCCCACATAGGAAGAGATGAGGCAATAACACCAAAAAGACTGTGAATATGTGAAACTCATGAAAAACATGGTTTTTGAGAGTGTGAATTTTTTTGGAAGCCTTGTTGGAGGACTCTGAAGAAATCAACATTTTAGCACTGTCAGATTATTTGGACAATTCATGGAAACAAGAGCTAATGGACCCTAAAATAATAAGAAGCTGCTGTGAGGTGAACATTGGAACCTTGGTCTTAACTCAAGGTCCACTTAAGAGGCTTTCTCCTGAGTTTTTAGCTTCATTTTCCAGTCTTTTCTCAGCAAATAGAGTTTGCGATCTTCATGACAACTGAGATTTCCATGGTTGTCATGGAAATCTCAAACAGTCTCTAGCCTTTGAGGAAGAGGGTGTGAGGCAGTTGAAAGCTCCAGAAGAAAACTAGTAAATGAACACTCAGTGAAGAATGCAAATGTCCTACATTTTAATTCTTTGAACTACTCGTGTCCATGTAATTTTCATTTATGTTCTGCAAAGGTGGTAAATACCAAATCAAAACATGAATGCTTCTGAGTAATTGCATGCTTTTTACATGCATTCAATTTTAACTCCGTACCAAAGTAAACCTGACATTTCTCTGTTGCCTTGCTTCACCAGCCACAATGATATGTGTGGTCATTAACGGTGAATATAGGACAGGCAGTGAAGTGGACTCCCTGTGGGTCCAAGCATCTGTTGCAGAGGGTTCAGCACTGCCATGGAAAATTGGACATTTAGGAGCCAGCTGGAGGACCAGTCTGCCCTGCTGTGCCACCACTACTCAGGTGCCCACTGGCTTCATGCCACCACCAGCTAGAAGCCACTGGACCAAAGCAGGCCAGATGGTGCCCTTGCCAGCCTACGAGCAGCCACTGCAAACTGCCCACTGTCCACTGCCCATGTCCCCTGTCCTATCATTCGACTCAGGGATGAGTTTGGAGTCATGATAACTTGAGTTAAAAAAGTTTTTTTTTTTTTTTTTTCAGGGGGAGAGATGTTCAGAAAAAGCACAAGTGAGCGGAGAGTGTGTTGGAATATAAATGGGTCCTATTACGTTGTGTGTTTGTTAATGTAAGCAGCTGCGAGGTAGAGTCTAGGAATCTGCTGGTAGGAGAGAGACTGCTCCACGGGGAAATAAAGCCATCTCCAGGCTGAACTCATTTGTCTGTGGCTGTGAACTGATAGATAATTATATTAGGAGCTTAAAGTGCTCTTCTGCGATACAAGTATTACTACCATCTCCAGAGGCACAGGACAAAGTAGGGAGGAGAGGAATCTGTGTGGGAGAGTCATTTCTCTGCATCCAAATACGTGAATGCTGAAGTGTATTCAACACAAGGGGCCACACTTGAAATCGAAATTATGGTACAACACGACCAGTATTGGATCAGTGAGACCCATAAATCTGATTATACTTATTCAATTTACAGGATCAACCATCGACTGTATATTGCCCCAAGTTAGTGTGTGATAGTTGGAGGCAATCTTGTCAGCACATGCTAACAAATGTTGATGAACACTGATTTAAAAAAAAAAAGTACACACTTTTAAACATATGGAAATGTGACGTTAAGCTCCAAATATAAAGTAACCTATTAATATTTACAAGTAGTCAATCTATTGTTCCATCTAAAGTGTAAATTCGTGCTGTTTAACTGACAATGGTGGCATTATCACCTAACAGAAAGCGTAAACATGTACCTAAATGGGTACTTAAGCCTTCAATCACAACAAATACAAATAAATTACTCTCATACATAAGCCAAAGACAAAAATTAAATGTAAATGGAAATACTTTATTTCACTATTACACAATAACAAGCTTGGAAAGTAAAATTACAAAAAAGAGAAATGGAACAAAATGCTACAAAGCACCACATAATATAGACGACTCATAAATGTGGCAACGAAACCTTATGCTAACTGCCTGTACTCTATCTAAGGTATCCTCATCATCATCATTGAGAATTTAGAAATCAGCAAAAATGTTTGGACATCAAGCACAGTCATGCCAGTAATAGTAATATCTTACAGATTCATGTAGCAATGATTCGGAGCGGGGAATGGTGATCCTTAGCGGTTCACTCTAAGTGGTGAGACAGAACAAAGAGAGTGGGTTTGAGGAAACTGTAGTCCGTCATCTGTTTGGTATGATATAGGTTTGCATTTGGTATAAAGAGGAGTTGAGGAGGCAGACGCGGGTCACAGAGTACTTGCAAAACACTTGCAATGCTTTTAGTGAGGTACCAGATGGGTGGAGTTCACCATGTAGAATATAATATGAGAGCTAGAAATAAGCGGAAAGTACCTGAAGGTTCATTTTGTACAACTGTCTGTATCTGACAATGTGACATTATGTGGGTTATCCTGATTTGTGACCCCCATCCACCTGGTTTAGCAGGTTAAATCAAATCCTAACAATGCTAACACTCTTTGACCCACGCCTGTGAGGAGGACAGTGAAGAGACATAGGGGTGGTGTTACTTTTTTTTTTTTCTTTACATGGAGAACACTGTACAGGTGCCTTTAGATCTGCCAGGACTAAAGGCACATGGGGTCCACTGAGCAACAGATGTGTCCGTTCTGGAAATGAGAGGAGAGAGAAGGCAAAGAAACACATGAGTGGATTATCGTCACACTTTAACCTCAGGCAAACCTTTTTTGAAGCTCTGCAGATAATATTTTCAGGTGGCGGGGTGCTGCAGCGCACAGGCTCAGTTTGGCATTTAGAATTCCTCTGGGCGTCATTCCGGCACCAACTGATCCAAGGCCGTGATATTCTACTGAGAATACAAATACGAGTGGTCACAGAGTTATTCCACTTTAAACTTGTGGGAGTGATATACTCCCTTGGATCCCTAAAGGTTTGCAGGGAGAGCACTGCATGTGCAAAATCATCCACACTGACCAAATCAGAACGCTATAAAATAGACTACTGAAGGCAGCACTGTTCAAAAACAGCAAGTCTGTGTTCATGCATCTAAATTAAATATAAACCTTTCACATTTTTAGATGGCACAGAGACTTTGAATATTTATTAGTTTCGTCCGTTGAGAACGGCTGCTATCTTCTGTCTAAGATGTGGACATCATTGTCAGGCGAGCGGAGGGAGAGTATTTTATCCCAGAAACTCTGGAGAGGGAGTCAGTCGAGGTTGGTGGATTAGTTCTAAAGCTGAGGCAAACAATTTATGCTCACCATTGGTAATGAAGGGGATATTCGCCTGCATAGTTTACTCTCTCAGTGACTCAACAACTCTTAGAACAAAAACTTGTGGAGTTCAGCTTTCTACATCTGATCTACTAGAAATAATTACACAAACTGGCCTCAGTTATCTTGACAGACTATGTGAGGCTCTATACATAGTAAGTACTGTGTGTGCAAACATGTCTGCTTGTTTAACACAGTGCAGAGGAGAGCAGACCACGATTCCCCGCGGTAGCTGAACAAGGGGGCTGACATGTTTTCTCAGTGCAGGTTTCTCTTGGTCCAAGGTTTCAGTCCATTTTATTTAAAGGACTAGTTCAACATTCTGATAAATATGCTTATTGTCTTTTGGCTAAGAATACGATAATAGGAAAAATACCACCTTCATATCCGTAAAATATGGAGCTATAGCTAGCACCCGGCTAACACAGCTTAGCTTAACACCCGTCTCGTCATTACTGTGAGGTTGCCAGGCAACAAGCAGAGACTTCAGGTAGTTACATCTCCCGTCATTTTTACATGTAGCTTTTTGTACAGATATAATGAGTAATAAAAGTATAATGTAAATGTAATGTAATGTAAAGTATAATGAGAAATATAATGTTCTAAATAGTGAGCTTTAGAGGTCCTGTTGTTGCCTTTGGACAGAGCTAGGCTAGCTGTTTCCCCCTGTTTCCAGTCTTTATGCTAAGCTAAGCTAACTGGCATCTGGCTGTAGCTAGATATTTAGCAGGCAGTTAGAAATAAGCATATTTCCCAAAATGTCAGACTATTGCTGTAGAAAGGAGCAGTGATAGAAAATCCATGGTATTCTTTCTAGTAAATATAACTGGGACATGGTCACGCAATCCATGGTCCCTAATGATATCACACTTGGACATTTAAAAGCGAATAATTCACAAATGGAACTTCATATCTTATTTATCTATTGTGGAACAAAAAAACAGCAGCTTTCACTTTCTTAGAGTATGAATATCAGATTTTCTTGCTCAAGGCACAACATCACTATCATGTGGAACTGAGTGGTTTAGTTTACTAAACATATTGGTGGTTACTCATTTCATTAAGACCCTTCTCCATTTTTGCCCCCCTTCTATTGCCACTGTTGTAAAGTTGGTGAAATGTGTCTTTTCTATGCACATGAGGTTCGTGTGCAGATCAGAATCAGCACACACAAACAACTGCATCAACACCTCTAGACATATTTACCACCATGTGTAGTAAATACAGCCATGAGGTGTTAAAGATGCACAAATTGCCTCCACAATGCAAAGTGTGGACCACAGTGTACTCTTTTTTTTTCCTGAAAAGCACTGAGGGTTCTTGATTTCCAAACCATTTTCTTTGCTGCTTCATCTGCCATTGAACTAGATGAACTGTAATTTTCTGTCTCAAGGCTGCTGGCAGGGCGGGCGCCTTACCTTGCACTGGCACAGGGTGCACTCGGTGCCATGTTTAATCCAGGAGGAGCCACTGAAGCGTGAGATGTTGTGCTCGTCCGTGCACGTCTTGGTGATGTCGTTGCGGATGGTGTCGGCCTGGCAGGGGTCGGTGACACAGCGGGGGCAGCACTCGCCCTCAGGCACCACGGTAAACTCACAGTCCACGGGCGGGCACGGCAGAGGCCAGCAGTCCACCTGCCCCTGCTGTGAAGGTGGAGAGAGAGGATTCGAGAGGGACAGAGGGAGAAAAGGAGAGAAAGTTCAAAATAATCTCTGCTAATGCACTATTGCATTTTCCATGCCTAAACAAGTTACTCATGCAAATACACATATTTCTCCTGACGCTGTGTATTTGCATGCTAGAGGGAACGTCTCCACTTGATGGGGAAAAAAAAAGTTGTTAAGATACCTAGTAAATATAGATGAGCAGAGCAATCTTCCAACACAGTCAGCAACTTTTTTTCAGACTGTAGAGGTAAAGGCTCCAGCTTTTTAATTGACTTGTTCTAGTCTCCCTCTTTTATTGTTGTTCCTATATTAATCACAGCAAACTTTCAGCACCAAAAGCCTTATTGGATTTCTCCTGCTGCCATTTTCTACTGGCCTGAGAAAACAGGTCATATATATTTTGGCCACCTTTACACATCCTACCTACTCTATGCTATATCATTTTGGCCTGACCCACTTCTGCTTACACTGTCATCCATGAGTGTTTCTGCTTCACACCTTATTATGAAATGAAATATGAGCTGACACTGTATATGTCTAAACACAAAAGGAGATACGAAAGGCACAGACACACACATAAAGTTACCAGAGGCTTTATGCAAGTGTCCCACCGGGGATATTTAATATCACTGAAAATCGTCCGGCTCAGCATTTCAGAAATGCTGTTGTAAATTAGCCTGGCTATTAAGCGCAGGCTCATGCAGTGCTAATGCCCAGTCCCTGACTCCATGTAGTGTGTAAACATTTGAAGTGGGAAATCCCCCCCGAGTGGCTCTCTTTGCCTGTAGCCAGAGAGAGGGACTGAATGCAGCCTCAGGTATCTGTCCCACACTGCGATAAGGAACACTGTCGTCTTTGTCTGTTTATGCAGATGTGGCCTATGATCACAAAGGGGAGAGAGATTTGCTTTACAATCAGTTTTTATTTGCCTTTCAAACAGAACAGTGTGGCGTGTAAACTTGATCAAAGCATAACTGAGGCCGGTCTTTCATTTCTTTGTGATATTTCAGAAGGTTATTATTTTAATCATGGTATCTCACTGCAATTTAATCGCTTTTCTTTTACATAGACAGATGTAAGAACTCACTGTGTGTAAGACCGAATGTTACAAAGTGCCTCCAGGATATTAAAAGCTAGTGACATTTATCTTTTCCTGGGTATTAGCCTGCAACAATCACGCTCCTTCTTTTATGTGCCTCGACCTAAAGCACAACCTATGGCTAAGGAACTCAATTCTTCTTTGATTGTCAGGCGATTTAACAAGATAACAAATCACAAGTGGCCCATGTGTGCACAGTCTGCAAAGGCCACATTCTTGATTTCAAATGATTGCATGGATAGCAAAGGAGGATTCACATCTTGGGTCTTGGGAGAACGTTTTGCCCATCTGCCTGCTGTCACTGTGTATTTTAAGGCCCCTGCTGAGCTTGGACAGCCATAGCTCTGCTAAGTGTAGCAGCATCCAAGGTTCATTTCATGTCCCTGTCACGCCACTGGAGTCCCTGTATCGCACAGCAGCCTTTTCCCTCACCCTTTCAAGTGCTGCTCTTTATACTTGGTGGCTGGTGGTCCTTGGCTTTGTGTGTATGTCTATGCATCTTTAATTGAGTGTATTTCATGTCCATCTCTGTGTATGCATGACTATATGAAAGGATGAGTATATGTTGCTGTGGTGACAGGTGTGTCTACACTTTCAAACATGAGTACATGTGTGTATACATGTCTATATTATGTACATACTCGTGTTTGTATACCATGTGTGTGTGTGTGTTTGCGTTCTGCTGCTGCGACAGGCGCACCGGAGTTCTCAAATGTATTTGTGTCTGCTTGTGTCAACATATATAAGTGCCTACAGTGAGCAGAGCCTCGGCGAGAGTGAAGCCGAGCGAACCCATTTTCAGCCGACTGTGCTTCCCCGCTGCCTCTCAGCTGAGCAGTGATTTTCAAGCTCTTCTATAATGGCTCGCTGTAAGAAATCCAAAAAGCAGCCCTCAGGTCCGGGCATCAAGACAGCATTACAATGGTGGGAGGGGAGAAAGGAAATGGCATCACTGTTGCTACTCAGACCATCAATCTGTCAGACTGGAGCCAACTTATATTAGCTACAAGTATGACTGATCTTTAAAAGCAACAAAGAGAGGGGGGAAAAAAAAGGAAAAAGGAGTTGTAAAGTGCTCGTCTGAGATCCACAGTGAAGATGATTTGTGAGTCACAGAACAGAAGGGGTGACTGGTGTGGGCGTGTGCTACAGCTGAATGTGGGTGAGACAAGACAGTGGGGTAGAATGTAAAGCATGACATTTGCATTTTATATGCATATAGTTACATGGCGAGAGGGGCATCGCAGGTAGAAGGATTTATTTTCTTTGTCAAGTTGATTGGGAAATGTTTATGAAATGCTTCTCTGGTGCTTGAAAAGCACGAATGTGTAAACCTCGGAAAAGGTTGACAGGGCAGAAGATGTGAACACGACAAATGCATATGTCTTACTGTGAAATTTTCATGGGGAGAACACGCTGTTATTTTGTTTGGTATGAGAAATTGGATTCCATGTAGAGGACACTCGAAGCCACAGAAACACACCTGCAGCAAATACTCATCAATCAACAAAAGCACACACTCTATACAACCTTCTCAAAGCACACACAGATGGTACACACTGTTACACCCTCCCACTCTTGAGATGCGCACACATTTTCTCTTGTTCTCTTAACCTTGGAAGTATCCTTCAGTAAAATGTATAATTCCATCACAGCAGACAACAGTGCAAAGGGTCCTTTGAATTCTTTAGAATCTCACTAATCATTCACTCCCTTTCTTCTGCCACAGGATGAAAACCAATCTTCATTTTCTCCTCTGCAGCCTTGCTATTCACCTCTTAATCGCTCCCCCTCTCTGTCCACAAAACTTCTAACCTTGACTTTCTTCACAGAGTACATCTCTCATTCGTGAGCATTTCCATAGAGACTGGCATATTTGTTGTGTTTCTTGCGTGGGCTCTGTGGCGCAGCAGTGAATGCTTATGTTTTCACAGTCACAGTAAATGGCTCTGGATAAAAGCACTGACTAAATTCCTGCGATGTAAATTTCACAAACGTGTAGAGGTTAATGTACGTGTCTTCAGGCACTCACCAGGCACTGACACTGTTGGCAGTTCTCCACCCATGTGTCCCCGCTGCCGTAGGTGAGCAGGCCATTCTGGTGCAGACACTGGCTGCTCAGTCGAGGGTCGCACTCGGGGCAGCAGAACAGGTCGGCGTTGGGGTTGTCGCAGTCGCAAACCATCCTGCGGCACATGACTTGGCCAGCCTGCACAAACGCACACATCACATGAGGAAAATTAAACACTGAGCACAAAAAAAACACAGACATGAGCACAAATACACTGAAAAAAATGTTTCATTGAATTTACTCAATTTTAATGTTGAAAGTGGTTGCACGCAATACATTCATCTAAATCTAGACACATTTTTTAAGTTGGCTGTACTAGTATTTTCAAATAAATTATATAAGCACTTTCAGCATGAAAATTCTGAGTATTTGTTACTTTTTTGTATTTCCTTAGTAATTCTAACTAAACCCATGTTTAATTTACTTAAATTCATTATGTAATTCATATATTGTGGTTACATAATTTGTTATTGTGCTTTAAATTAAATTGTTTTATTCTACATTATGTAAAATATGTTAATTCAATTCACAATTTTATTTAAAACAATCAAAATGCATATGTAGATGTGGGGGTGGCCGAGAAACCCGGTATACAACAATGGGTTGTGGCAGTCTGGACTAATTCCCAATTCCATTTTATTTGACAAAATAAAATGGAGTCTTGTTCAGAAACTTCACAGTAAAAAACACACATTGGGCCAACCAGAAAGATAAAAGTAAGCAAAAAAGAGGAAAAAAAATTCTCAAGAGCACCTCTCAAGAAGAATCAAAATAATTAAATTGTTTTATGCTACTGTCACAGGGAGACCCCGTGCACTAAGGTAAGGCACATGTGCCTTACATGTGCTCTTTCTCAGGTAGATTTTATCAGAATGTTGATCCTGGTGTGAAGTGCTGGTGGTGATGTGTGTGGTATGAACATTTGGAGGAGGGGGTGAAGGAGAGAAGTCACACTGTGATTGTGTATTTGATTTATTGAATTCAAATTTTGTTGACCTGTCTCCTTTGTTGCACTTCTTCCTCTGTCAGACCAGGAACAGTCAAACCTGAGCTGGAGCGGTCCATTTGGTTAAATAGGGGGGTTCACAGGGGAAGAAACCAAGTGTGGTAGAGTGGGAGGGGTGTTTTGTCTCTTGTGTTGAAATGACCTGTATAAGTATCTTGTTTAAAAAGAAATATGTGTTTTTAAAGTAAGTTTAACTGAACTTCTATTTGATAATATGTTATTTAGTATTGTGATTATTGTAAGTGTGTTGGAAGTGATAATTGATATTGATTTCTTGGTGCAGTCCACCAGTATAAAAGTGAGGAGGCTGGGGTGGCCGGAGCCTAAAGGAGAGAAGCACAGCTCCTGAACACAGCTCCGGATTATAGCTCCTGCCATGGGCCCAAACTTTAAGGGCATAGCCTGAAAAGCAGTATAGAGCGAATTCTTTTGCCACAACTCATTGTTGTATACATACCCCACATCTACATATGCATTTTGATTGTTTTAAATAAAATTGTGAATTGAATCAAAATATTTTACATATGTAGAATAAAACAATTTAATTTAAAGCACAATAACAAATTAGCTAACCACAATGTATGAATTACATAATGAATTTAAGTAAATTAAACATGGGCTTAGTTAGAATTACTAAGGAAATCAGAGTTACAAATACTCAAAATTTTTGTGCTGAAACTACTTACATAATTTATTTGAAATTACTCAAAAATATTAAGTACAGCCAACTTAAAAAATATGTCTGGATTTAGATGAATGTATTGCGTGCAACCACTTTCAACATTAAAACTGAGTAAATTCAACGAAACATTTTTTTCAGTGTACATATATACACACGCATGTATAGACAAGGCCATTTGTTTAATGGGATCATTAAACATGTATGCTGATCGTAAATATTGTAATAAAGGCTATGTGGCCCATCCCGAGCAACTGTTTTGAAGCTGTGATTTATTCGGTCTGAGCTCCTACTATGGGCAAGACACTCCAAACTGAGATATATTTCTGAATACTGAGGAAACAGCAGTTCTTCAGGAGATCCTGTTCATCAGTGTGGTGTTTGAAGAAGTGTTCCTTTGCTGTCTTGTTGTCTCAGTGATTTAAGGTGCCTTCCAAATAGAAGAACTGCTGTGTCTGAATTCAACTCATTACCTTTGTCACATATTTTTCTCCCACTCACATCTGGTGCTGCCACTTTTATGAGTAACTGTCTTAAGCCATAAAGGAAATAAATGTAGTAATGTTTATTTCAGGCACAATATGTTTTGAAAATCCCCAATTTTTTTAGTTCCAGCTTCTCAAATGTGAGTATTTGCTGGTTTTCTTGGTCATTTGTGATATTAAACCTTCATAACTTTGGCTCTTGAAGCCATAGTCAGACAACACAAGACATTTGAATATATCAGGTTGAGCTTTGAGAAATTGTGTTGGGCATTCTTTACTTTATACATTACATTTACATTCTTTGCAGGCTCATAGATACAATACTATGGATTGTATCTATATCTATATCTATATCTATATCTATCTCTATCTCTCACTCACTCACTCACTCACTATATATATATATATATATATATATATATATATATATATATATATACTGTACCTACAGTAGGCAGAAAATATATTATATATATATAAAGGTAGGAACAGGTTCTCCTTGTTGCCTCTATATTTATTCTCCTTTAGTCTGATACTGTTCACAAACAGGAAGACTAAGTCCTCACACATTTCCCTTTTTATTTTGGGCCCTGCCTTCTTCAGCATGTATTGATCAAGTGTCTAGTATCAGTGATTATATTGACCCCAGCTGAATCCCTTAACAGTGACATGGTCCTATCATAATTGTTTCCTACCACACATTACTCAAATGGGTCTTTACTTCAACATGGAACAAGATAGAATATTAAAATAAACAATCTTGGCCAAAAAATACTCCATACTCCTAAAATAAAAATAAATAAAAACATATCAATATAAACATATTACGAACCGCAGCGATACCTGTAGTCTCTGTAAATTGTTTTTTTTTGTTTTTTGTTTTTTTTCCCCACCAATTGATTAAAAGTATTTCAATTTTTGAAATGTTTTAGAAATTACCAACTGCTGGCAAATGCACTGATGCAGTAAACCCCACCCATCTGCTGCTTCACGCAGACTGAAACAATGAACTATTTGCATATTGCATGACCTCAGTCTGGACACCACCCAGTCTTTGTCTTTTCAGTGATGTCTGACCTTGGTTTCCCTCATCACTTAGCTGCGGCTCTCCATCTAATATCCAGCTGTGTCTGCCCACTTCCAAAACAATAACATGTTTACTCCTCTGCTCCTTCACCCGCTCAATACAACTAATTTTGACAGGCAGCTCTTCCATCTCTCAAATCAATTAATATGACTCATTTAATTAGGGAGCCATTTCTGCCCTGGTCCTTTGTAATCAAATGAATAATTTGCTGCTTGATCATTCACTACCGACACTAATCCACTATAATCACCTTCCACTACTGCCAGACACTTGGCATTAGCTTGAGTGAAACGCTGAAATGCAAAGTATGACTGGTCTGTGACCTGATAATCATGAAGGAAAAATGTGTTTGGGATGATGGAATGAGTTTTTCGGACCAACTGTTCCCAGATGCCGCGTCACTTTGGAAATCAATCAAAACAACAACATCAAAAGCCTGAGTCACGCTGGTGGACCTTTAAAAATCACAACATATAGCTTAGGCACTTTAATTAAATTGCTCATCACTTTGGCATCACTGTCAAGTCAGGGTTTATTCTACCTGTGTTTCCATTTGCATTGTGTCTTCCTATGCCACATTTATCCTACACATCTCCTGATTTATTCAAAAAGGATAACGGGTGAAAACTGGGACGGTCTTTCATTTTGAGTAGAGCTGGATTAAATTTGTGGGTACTATTTGCCCCTACTGTGTGTTTTTGTTTGCTCAGTCGCGTGTTATACGTATCTTATATTCCAGTGGATATTAAGAGCCCAGTCATGCCAGAAATTTGCAGAGCAAAATTCCCTAATGTTTCATTGCAATTACAGGCAGTAGCAGAAGCTAGCTCCCTCACTACATTAGTAGCCAGCACAATGGGCGAGCTAGCTTGCTGACGACACATTCAAAAATTAAAGTCCAAGTCAAGCAAGCCTGATAAATTACACCTCTGCTTGTAAGAAAATGTTTATCTAAACATATTATCAACTTATAAAGTTTGTATGGTCAACAAACAGTTTCCTATTTAAAGATCCAGCTAACACATAGCAACATTAGCATTCATTTATAGTTATGTTTCTGGCCACCTGTTCACTCCTTTTAGCTCTTTTTTTTTTTTTTTTTTTTGCTCTGCTAAATGCTCCACTATCACCTACTGTGTCTGTCATTTGTTGGGATTTTATGGGCAGGAAGGAAACAGCATTCACCAAAGAAATTTTGGATTTTGGACCGCCCATTGTGAATACCCCTTTAAATGTCAACTAGGCGCAAATTTACACATCAGAGTAACCAAATTTGACCTTGAGAAAGCTTTTCTTCACTGCAGTAAGTGAATCTACTGTTTGTTGTGATTTTAATCAAATTAACCAACGCATCATCCACAGCTCCAATATGCTTCAGTATTTTTCAAAATGTCGTGATTGGTTAGAGAGGAGTAGTGTTTATTTATGTTTACAGGACAAGTTAACATTTGTTGCCCTGTGGCTGATGACATAGTTCATAGGGAAAAACAGGTTTATAACTGCTTTGTTGTTCTTTGTTTAGACACTTAGATAGTAGAGAGAGAATAAACAAAGGAGAAAAAATGAAGTCTTAGAGTAGTGGCGTACACATGCAGCAACAGAGAGTGAGAGGGAACATCATTGCTCAACTATATATGGCATTGAGCACATTTTCTCTTCTCTTCCTATCTGTCTCTCTGTCTTTTTTATTTATCATATCCATCTTTTCCACTTGTCTGTCTCTGTCTGTTTCAGCTAACCCGTCTACCTCTGCCTCGTTTCTCTTTGTCTTTGTATTTCTCCCTCAGCTTTCTATGTTCTCCTTGTCCATCTCCCTCTGTTTCTTACCTGGCAGGAGCACACAGAGCACCTATCGCTGTCCAGCACCCAGATCTGCCCACTGTGCTTGACCTTGTTGTCATGGATACAGTCGCCGGTGCAGTTGTGCCCGTGGGGGCACCGGCAGTCATAGCCTCCCTCCAGGTTGAAGCACACTGTGTCATTGGCACAGGTGTTCCTCCCCGTCTTGCATTCATTAATGTCTGTGGCGAGCACAAAAAAGATGACATCATACATATGCTCTGCACAGATAACACAGTTGATGCAAGACTTGTGGATTTTTTTTATTACAAGCTTGGTAATGTTGCTATAGTAGCACAGAGACGAGGTAAAAGAGCCTGTCCTGTCACAATATGGTTACAAATTCAACATTTATCAATGAGCTGACATGCATTTTTTGTCCAGGAAAAAAAAAACATTGACCTGCTCTTTGCACCCTTAAGTTGCCCAACACAGCAGTGTCAGAGCTTCAAATTCAACTGTAAAATGTAGAAATACAACACTGTACAATTGTGATGCAACCCAGAAACCCACTTTTGGTCAAATTATAACTTTGCTTTGTGAGACGCAGACAGGTTCGGTTTTTTGAGAGTGCCTTTAATGTGCTTTTTTCCCCTGCCTCTCCCAACTCAAACTGACAGCCAAGATGGGGTCAACGAGTGGAGCAGCGCTAGCACTATTGTTACAGGCAATGCTTCGATGTTACAGTAGATTGAGGGTTTCCATTTTGACAGCTGACACTTCTCCTGACAGGCTGTATCAGAGAGAATGTTCCAGAAAATGAACAGGCTGCAAAAAGAAAACTGATGTTTTGGGAGAAAAACACACTAATAATTACATACCTATCCAATCATGCCATTACTTACTCAAGCATAACAAAACATCTTTTAAAACAAAAGTTTTGATAGTTTCTGATGGTGGGTGACTCACATAGTTCAACAAAGTTTTGGTTAATTAAAAAGCACTGTTTTCAGTGCTTGCTGTTACTTTAATCTCTCAATTCTGAAGCCAGATATCAAAGACAAGACCCTTAAAGCTTTGATGAAACTGAGATGGTAAAAATAAAAGCCATTCAATGGAAAATTAATGGGACGTTTCCATTAATGGGACATTCCAGAGCCATGAGATGCAAAAAGTTCATATTTTTGCAATGCCAAAAGGTATGAACCACAGTTTAAACTTCATTTGAGTGAAAGAACTTTAAAATCTGAGGTAAAAAAATTTATTAACAAAGTGTCACATATTTTATATATTTGTGTAAAGAAAGCAAAGGAGGAGACACTCACCTACACATGAGTCCCCATTGGCGGAAAACAAGCCGTTGTCATGGTAGCCATCACGGCACTCACAGTGGTACCAGCCGGGCAAGTTGACACAAGTGGATTTACTATCACACTCGACAAAGCCGTCCGCACACTCATCAATATCTGAAGAGAAGAAAAGAGAAGAGGAGAGGAAAGGAAAGAAGAGAAGAGAAGAGAAGAGGAAAGGAGAGAAGAGAAGAGAAGGGGACCATATACAATCAGCATCATATTGGTTTCAAAATAGGGTCTTTACAGTGAATGGGCTATTGAGCTCCATTCTTGCCTGGTAGGCATTTTCAACATTGACTGATTCATAATTGATACAACAACGTGTCTCGCATCTGAGTGAATCTAGCCCATAGGCTTTTATTGATCAAGCATAGTTGCATAGCAGGAGAAGGATAACTGTATCGATAAAAGATAGCGGGGAATGAATGAATCTAATATAACAAGCCTATTCTTAGAAGCCAGAGATGTAACAGGCTTGTGTTTTGAAATGCCAGTAAAAATCCTACACAGTCTAATCCTCCAAAACATGTAGGCAAAGCCTTACATTAGGAGGTGTGTGTAAACTTTGCTTGGACATTAGGAGTTTCCATGAGGTGATGTGTGAAGAAGCTCAGCAAAAGACTCTGACACATCTTCTACCACAGCCTGTGGCTGGCTGTCAATAGATGGAGCTGACGTTTGTTTTCACAGAGCTCCATTTAGAAATATCCCCAACTCTGCCTCCTTCTTCAGCTCTTGTCTTTAATACAAGGCTTAGATTACATGCTGCGACTTTCTTCTATCTGTATTTTATTTTTTTCCCCGTCGTTCTCTGTTCGTCTCTTTTTATCTTTGTTTCCTTGTTTCCTTTCTGTTTACAACAGGCCAATGTTCAACCCTTTATTTCAACAAGAAACCCTGCAACTTTCCTACAAACATCAACAAAGAACAACAATCCAATACAACTGATGAAATTCAACAATGAGCATAATATGCACAGAGAAACAGATCACTCTGATATTTCAGCTTGTATTTGATTAAACTAAGGGCCAGGCCCACACGAGAGAGGAAATAAAGCCTGTTATTACACAGTAGGGCTAAATATGATAGGCCCAGACATGCACTGTGATTAAATGTGTCTGCATAACCAGTGATGGCTTTTTTATGATTGTGCATGATGCATGATGCTCTACTCTCATTATGAAAATGGCAGTGTGCCGTGTCTGACCTTCTCTACGACTGCCTGCAACAGTATCCCCCACAGAGCGACAGGCAGACGGGCTCATGGTCCCCCACCGCCCAGCCAGTAATGGGATTAAGATCTATTGGCTAATGAGCCCTCAGCCTTTTAATAGAATTTCTGCAGCAGATTAAACGTTGATCAAATGTCCCGCAGATTAGGGCCTTATCTATTTAAAAATTACCCGCATTTGTCTGAGTCAGCTGCAGGTTTGCTAAAAAAAAACCTACAGCATATTCATTTTTTTTTTTTTTTCGTTTTCCACACTGGTCAGGTTCAAAAAGCTCTCTCTTTCGGTGAGGCAGACTTTAAAGCTAAAGCTCTCATTTCACTAATTGCATTAGTTTGGTGAGAGCAGAGCACCTCATTTTTGCCCCTTAGGGACAGCAATGCTGGGTTAAAAGGACACTGCTTAAAAATCTGGAGTCTACAGAAAATGCTATAACTAGCCTATCTTTGAAAATTAATATACATTCTCCCCACTCCAGAGGAGAAATATCCAATGCTCTTTGTTGCCTGTGAATTTCACCGTGATAAAAGCACAGGGAGCTTTTAAGGGGAAAAGCTGCGTGAGGTGTCTTGCCAGTATATAAAAAAACCTCAAGCTGAATTAGCTTGAATCATCCTCTTCTCCCCAATAAGGCTGTATGAAATTGTTCAAAGTACAACTGAGCAGTCAGATACTATTTATAACAGACACTGATGGTGAAGTAAGTCTAAAAATATGCAAATGGGTTATTTTCAGCCAGTTTTCATTCAGGCGTTTTAAAAGCTTGACTGTCTGGCTATAACAACAGAGGGTTACACCCTCAACAAAAGATTTGTCATTTTCTCTTTTATCTGAGCCAAACCTGTCAGCTACAATTATGGCACGACGCTTCTCAGCCTGCTGTCAAATCAACTTTTAAAGTGCTGCTGTGTTTCAGGACTGTGAAACTCACTGTTGTCGGAACTCAGACCCGACGAGATTGAATGTGTGAGGTACAGCAAAGCTACAACATGCTTGCAAAAGTCTCCCCTTCTCTTTTATCATCTTGCGTAAATGATAATGGAAGATCATTGTAATTAAATCATCAACAATGACAATCAGACAAGGGCGCTGCTTGAAAGCTCTGTCTCTACTTGAATCAAGAGGCTTTGGCTTTTGTTGAATCATAGATGTGGATCGTGCAGCATTTTCTCTTGTTAAATCATGTCATGTTTTTCCTCCCTCTCCTCTTGGAAAAAAAAAAGACTACACAAACCAAATAAAAACCATCTTTGTGTCTCTATCTCTTGGAGAGGTCAAGGCCAGAGAAGAACAGTTATTTAAAGACATGGTAACTGACAGAGAAATACCTACGCAAAGAGGGGAGGGTGAGGATGGACTTGGATGAGGAGGAGAACAGGTATAATAGGAAAGAGGAGGCGGTGGTTGAGGAGACAAAGAGGAGTGTGAGGAAAAAGCAGGAAGAGGAATAGGCAAAGGAGGATTGAGAGGGAGAGACGGTGGGACAGACTGCAGTTATCCTCCTCGTTATCCTGAGTGGCAGCCTGGAAACAAGGGCTCTATTAAGGCAGCTCTTGGAAGACAAAGAAAGAACCAAGCAGACCATCTTTCCTCGGCACCCTCCTGGGCTTGTTATGCCGCTCTGCAATGAACACCACCTCCTTCGGTTCTTCATCCTCTGCCTTCACCTTTCCACGTGCTCCTCACCCTCCCCTCTTTTCACTTCACCTATATATCTGTGCCTCAAAGCCGAGGCAAAAACAGAGGCGCCCTCATCGTCACCCTCCCTCATCCCTGCGGTTCGCTTGCTCTTTGAGCAGAAAAAGGCAGAGTTTAGAGTTTACACTACCCTGCCCTCTTCTTCTTCATCCCTCCCTTTCATTGTGCCTGCTCCCTCCAACCTCTTCGCGTTGTCCTTGATGCCTATTCTGATCCTGGACAGCTACAGTTCTGTGCTTTGACCCCTTCCTTCCTTCCTTCCTTCCTTCACTGTCACTTCCCTCCCCGCGCCTTATCCCTTCTTTGACTGACAGATAGCCCCGGGGGTTGGGATACAGCTCCGCTGCGTTGCATCACTCAGTGCAGAACCAGCTACTGCTGCCACATGTACATTCACCCGCACAATAACCTAATTCAAACTGATTTCCATTTCCACAGAGGTCTACCTGATAATCCTGATAGGCTCAGGGAGGAATTATTCAGAAACATCTCTGGATCTCAACTGAACCTTTCCTTCTGCTTCTAAGCCAGACGCCATTTGAAAATAAGTATTTTAAAATAGGCTGAATTTATCATGTCAGATCACATTTGCAAAAGCTGAGAAAAGGCTGCAGAACCTTTCAGCTTTTATTGGCATGCGCGTGACACAGCGATAAGGTTAAGAAATGGATTTCAGATCCCTGCCTTTTTATGTACAGTAAGGTGTAATTGAGTGATTGTCACTGGTCCACAGTCTTCATTAAGAGAAAGAGCAAACTCAAATAATCAATCAATCATCATGAAACTCGAGGCAAATTGAGTTACACACTGGGTTCCTGAAGATGAAACAGACACTGAAACGCAAATCCATATCTGCAAGCACTTAAATGGGAGAGTGGATGAGTAATCATGGTAAATTGGAAACAAGCCTTGTGAACAATCAGTAGCTGCAAGCACACAGAGAATGCAACCACTCTGAAACACTTACCTACAGCTGTAAAATTCCTCCACCCTTTTAAGTAGGGAAATCAAAATTTGTCAGCTGCTTTTTGCAGTCAAAACACGTTAAAGTGAATTTTAGAATGATTGTTTTATTTTTGAAAGTAAGATAAAAAAAGGTTTCTATAGATGTACCAGAAATGCTGCTTTAGTCTTTGAGTGGGAGGACGGATGCATGTCTGACTGACAGCTGAGCCAACAGGGGAACTGAGAGACAATATAAAAAAAAATGGTAACCTCTACCTTGTAGCTACCCTTTAAAGGCCAAGGAGTTGCGTTAGAGTTTAACACTACAATACTCAGTATTTTTATATTGACAATTATGAAATGACTACATGCAATATAAAAGGGGTTGCTTGTTGTGACAAATCCACAGAGAATTATCACCCAACTCTGCAACATTCAGCTCTACAAAGCATTCAGCTCAGTGTCTTGGTTTTCCAGCCCACAATTTTCTTGTTTTGGTTCACTCTCATCACCCCCTTATCAATCTCTTTTCCAGCCACAGCACACTGAGGCTGTTCTTTGTGAGAAAGCTAATATTTCTTTCTGAGGAGGTGGTACAAACAAAAACAGAGTTAAAAAGAGATTGACAACTGAACATGTGATTACGAGAAGCAAGACAAAAGTGTCTGACAGATGTGCAGATTTGCAAACATTTGCTAACATGTTCACCATACAGGTGACAATATGTCAATGTTGTGTTTAGAGCTTGTTGAGGTGGCCCTAAGTGGCCACAAAATCAATGAATACAGGTTTAATTGTAAGGACTACACCATTTAGCATCTGAACTGACTGAACTTGACATTTGCTATTAAGATTTTAAGGCGTTCAAAGTGCTACAGCTGACTAGCTAATTAGCCAGGGCGCTTTTCAAACTGCAGGTAGTTGTTTAGAGGCCCATTCAGCAGACCAAGCTGCAACACAAGATATGAGTCCAAGACTGTAGATAAGAGGGAGACATTAGCTAGAGAACTAAAGTGGGTTACAGTTCAAAGTCTCTGTGGCCCTTTTTGTGTAGCAGGCTGCTGTCTAGCTGTTAGTCCCTGTCACCATCAGACAATGATACAACTGGGACAGTTAATGCTTTATGTTGTTTGTTTAAAGTGCTGTTGTTTTTCCATATGTAAATTCTTTGCAATACGCTAAGAATTTACATATAGAAAAACTAAAGCACTCCAGGCGGTATATGCACAGATTAAGTAGACAATTCCACCATGAAACCATAATTTTTCACTTTGTGGATACTGATTTTTTCCTCTAAAAAAAAACACAGGACATGTAAAAAAAAAAAAAAAAAAAAAAAAAAAAAAAAGCTCTCTGTGCTGCAGCAGAGGAAAAAAAATGCAATTTAATTTCTGTTGGCCTTTAAAGCAATATAGCTATCCAGTGCCCAGTGCAGTTCGCTGCACTGCAGCAGCTACCGCAGCAAGCTATCCCTGGGAGATGTGTCATTTAGGTAGAAGCAGCAGGTTGTGCTCAGCTAAACGACAGTTTCGGCCATTAGCAGGGCCTAATTAAGACACACTAATTATGGGTGATGGAGTGAGTGCTTTGTAAGGCCGTCTCTAAATAAATAATGAATACATAATCATTGTGCTTAAACAAGCCGCTTGAGCTTAAACAGTCACAGCCCCCCAGGCCTTGTGGGTAAATCGTAGAGCAAAGGAAGGAGAGAGGGAGAGCTGCAGTGATGCATCATGGGAGCTGTCAAGGGGTGAAAAAAATAATATGGTTTTAAATATTCACTACCTGTGCTTGAGTGTTGGGTAGGAGGTACCCAGGGGAGATTTGAGCTATGATGAGACTGTGGTATTTTTTTTGTCTTGCCTACTATTGTATAAGACACACAAGCTATTTAAAATTACACAAGAGAAAAGCAACAGCAACTGTTAGCAGCTCTTCAGTGCAGTGCAATTTAACCTGGACAGGCCTGTTTTTAATGCACATGTAGCCCATCTGTATCTACTTGTATATGTTAATGTTAATGTCCCCCTTCATATTTGTCTGAACATTTGTATTTCTCTCTATTTGCTATTTGTCTTCCTGCTTGTGTGACTCTGGCTGCCTTTTTATTGGTCTATCCATAGTTTTGTCTGTCTTTCGGACTTCTGAGTTTTTGTCTGTATGGTGTGTCTTTCTGTCTAAAACTGACAGGCTTCCTGGAGCTCGACATCAATGTAAATGAGGTCTGAGGGAACAAATTGTTTGTCTGGCCCCGTTCTGCTCTCTGTCCTAGTCAATATACCAGCGTGACCTCAGGGCTTCAGACTCCTTCTCTCACTGCCTTCAAAGTTTCCTCATGAACTCACTGGCCATCCATGTCTCTCCTCCCTCCCTCCTCCTCCTCCTCTTCTTCATTGCTATTTTCCTCTTCCATTTTTATACCTCATTATGAATCACCACCTTTTAGCTTTCTTTTTTCCATCCCCTTCCTCCTCTCCTCTTATCTGCTCTCATCTGCTATTACCTAATAATTAAAAATCCAATCCTTTCTTCACGTCTCAACTGTCTTTGTCCATATATGTTCTCTAATTCCCTGCTCCTCTTTGTTCTTTCACCATAAGTTAGAGAAAAGGGCATAAAAACTCACTGAATATTTCATTGGCGAAACAAAGAATATCAAAGCTCTGATGAAAAAGGCGCCATTTCACTCACATAAACACAACATTCTCCTCTTTAGATCACATCTCTTTATGAGAGTATCACTCCTGAAGACGAAGTGTGCTGGTAAATGATCACGACTTGAGAAAATGAGAGTTTTGCCTACCAATAAAACATCAATTTACAGTGTAGGTGTAATGCACCAAGGCTGCCTGATGGTGCTCTTGAACATAACCCTCCAGGAGTGTGTAGGAGTCAGAAATCTAAATTGCATCATTAACACCAAACATAAAAATCTTTTTATCTCTTTCTCCTTGTCCTTAAAGAACATTGTTGATGCTAAACTAGCCTCTGTATGATTCAGCACTGCTGATTAAAAGTGCTTGTGAGGACTTGAGACTGCAGATGAATTGAAAGATGAAAGGGAGAGGTGTCCATCCACAACATCTGATCAAATGCTCTTCTCCCTTAAGCAGCCCATAGCATCCTTTGAGAAGCTGGCAAGAGCCAAGGACAGCAAAGATGGCCATTAGTTACAGAACTGACAGCACAGTGACAGAAAATTTTAACTAGTGGCCAAGCATCCTAATAAGCTTATAGAGGTTTGAAAGGAGAAGATAATGAGCTGAAAATAAAGGTGATACAAAGGCTACCTCCCCATTCATCTCATAGGAACAGTTCAGCAATTCAGTCAATAAATGTGCATCTGAGACCTAAACAGGGAAGAGGATGTTCACAGATGTTGTGTCCAATTATTTCATGCAGGGACTCAGCTGGTAAAAACAATCTTTACAATCCCAGGACCTGTTTCCTAAAAGCATCTTAAAGCTAAGATTACCATAAAGCCCTATTTTTTTTTTTTTTTATCTTCTTACTTATATCCTAAAAGCATTATCAGTAAAAGGCACTCTTAAACTTTACAAGTTCCTCCTGCCCACTTACCTTAAGACAACTGAACACTGTCAGATGCAACTGTGACACTGAGCTTCTGGGTTTGTTTATGACATTGAATGATTTGGTCTTTTATCAAGACTACTGTGATATTTTCTGTACATAAAGTGTTTTATGCAACATGAGTGAAGCTCTTTAAATGCAGACAATAAATAAATAAATAGGCCTGTAGGTTGAGATAGAGGAAATAGAAATCACTAAGGATAAGAAGAATTTCTTTAACCTTCGTCTCAAGAAAATATTCACAAAATCGTCGATCTGCATCAAATGGCCATGAAATGTGCATGACTGTATCTGCCAGTTTCCACTGCCATTCTCCTATTCATAAGTAATTCAAAGGTACCCAAAGCAATGATATTCAACCATCACAATGAGGACTGTACTTTGATGGACACAGGTGTAAACTACTGGATTTTGGCAACCTCAACTCAATATATAGTACTATTTTTTAGTGCAGCCTTGAAGGAAATGGCTCTTTGTTCACATATGCCTAAGCTTAGGCCTTCAATATTATTATTATTATTATTATTATTATTATTATTATTATTATTCAATATTACTTCTTTTATTCTTGTGCATTAGTCACCTATGTGTTTTGTTTTTTTAATTAACCATGCAATCTCCCCATTCTTTCATGTGAGCCTTTTTTGTTTTGTGGCATTCAAGAACTGTAGGTTAAAAAATAAAGCATCAGAGGTTGTAACAGTCATTTAGCTTTAACTCTGAAACATCCTAATAGCTATTGTTGCACATTTTTATTCTCAATTTCTCCAAGCCAAGGAAGGAAATGGACGTCCATTTTGATGAAAAATAAATGTAATATTCCAGCATTTGCCCATCTCTCACCCTAGCCATATAAGGAATAGTGCTAGCCTGGGGCTACAGCACTGACTATGCTGCATGTTGAGGGCACACATTACATGGCCGGCCCTGCGTACATTTATATCCATGACTGAAGTGTATGTGCCCTGCTGCAGCTGTATCCTGCATAATTCATGATGTGTCAGAGTTCTCCACTAGCTGGTGTCTGTCTGTCAGCACTGCATGTCCCCTGTCCCTCCCCATCCATTCCCTCTGAATGGTAATGACAAGTCACCGAGCACACACACAATCACAAAAAGACCGTAACACAAACAGCGTCACAGACACACTACAACGCACAACACATTAACACCTACATGTCCAATTACACACAGCCAGACACAAACGTACGCAAAATATTACATGTTTGCACACCTCAACACACTGAAAAACAACAATCTGAAGTGGGGCATCAGCCTGACAATCCATAAACTGTTAGCCTCTTCTTAAACTTAAGTGTGTGTGTGCATGCTCAGATGTGTGCACGTGTATCTGCACTGCCTTGTAGAGCTCCTGTTCGGTGTCTTATGACAGGCCGTCAGTCTGCCGCTGCAGCAGCAGAAGGGGTGGAGTCCCTGGGGAGGCCTCTAAAAGCTCACAGGGTTCTGGGGGTGGGGAGCCCAGACTTAGTGAAAGCTTTTCCATGTTCATCCACCCAGCTCTGCTTCTCCTCCTCCTGCAGCACCGTCTCCACCAGCCTCATTTCGCATCCAAATGCAGAGAAAACTCGCTAACCCCTACCCTCTAACCACTCATCTCTCTCCTTGCATTTCCCATTCCATCGCTGCATCTGTCAGTTTTTCCCAACATCTCTGTATCTTCCTTTCCACTTCACCTCCTCTCACCCCCCCTCCCAGTTGTTACCTCTCTTTCCTCTCTCTCCTCAAATTCTGGATCTGTCACTCTCCCCATACATCTCCATCTCTTCTCCCCAAACTATTGTTCTCACTCCCCCTCCTCCTTCCCATCCTACACCAACTCCCTTATGCTGGAGAAGCATATCCAACAGTACATTAACCTCCATACATCTTTGTGAGCTTCTCCAGTAGACACTTCCCTCTCTGGGAGCTCCTGTCACACTGAGGAAACAGTGAGAAGCACCCCCCCCCCCCACACCCCGCCTCCCCTTTCGTGCTGAATGAGTGGTGAAGTCTCTCAACAGTGCCAGAGGCTTTAGCCCTGTAGCAAGGGACCCGGACGGTGGTCCCGGACTATAAAACCACAAGGAAAAAAAAATCGAGGATGGTAGCTGTCACAGAGCTGACTTGGACGAGATTGGGAAGGATTGTGTGAGAGAGGAGAGAGATAGACATGCACACAGCAGCAGCAGCAGCAGCTGTGGTGACAAATATCATGTCGCCTGAGGCATGAGGAGCGTGCGAGAGTTTTGGCGTGCATGTGAGCGCCTGGTTGTGTTTGCGTCCCCGAATCTTGAATTCTAATCAGACTCAATGAAGAACGGAGAGCCTAAAAACAGACTGATCCCAGAGCAACCCATCATTCATCCTCCGACGCCCCTCATGGTGTGATTAAGAAACAGACAACTGTATTTATGGAGAAAATAGTTTACAGTTGTTTTTCAGTCACATCTAAACGTTCGGGTAACCCAAACTACAACAGATTTTCTAACTTATTTCCAGTGCTCTCTATCCACACTATTGTAAATGTCTCCACTTCAATACAATGCAGGTAGAAGGAATTTTGTTTGTGCTGCCCACAGCACTGAAAAATGACTGCATACAATGATAAATACACTTACTGAAGATGCCACTGTCATATCTGTCTGTTAAATGTGAAGTTTCAGCCAGGAGACATTTAGCTAATCGGAAGAGGGAAACACCTAGCCTGGTTCTGTACAAAGATTTTAAATATCTGCCTATCAGCACCTCTAAACTTCACCAATTAACACATTTGATCTTGTTTGTTTAAGCTGATTCTGGAAAGACTTTAAACTAAATTTAACTGGATTTGTTCAGTGCTGTGAGCACCATAAACAAAACTCGATTCACCTCAAGTCAGAAATCTCAAAGACTGATATCTCAAATATGTGGACAAATAAAACCGAAAGTATGAGTATGGCTAGATACATCAAGAAACAAAAACATATGAGGAACAGCCTTCTTGATCTGACAGAGATGCCACACAAAGCAGATGCTAGAAGTATGTAAATAAAAACATTTTTTGGGAAGCATTTACTGATTTAAAAAAAAAAAAAAAAATCTATATTCATTTTCATTACTATTTTCTGTGGCACAGTAAGTTCTGAGTACAGGTAGAATGAGGGAGCCGAATGTGGTTGTGAAAAGTCTCGTGCCTGATTGAAGGTTGTACTGAATTCACTTATCTGACCCTATGGACGACCGCTGCGTGGTCGATGCTTATTGGTTTTCTTTTTAATCATGTAGCTGCTATAACAAAGGCTTTTGTACAGTAACAAAGCAGTGTGATTTCTCTTTTTAGGGAATTCATTCCTTTTCCCTAGTGGACAAAGATATCCACTATTTCAGAAAAAAAAAACCTACCCCAAATGTAACCCTGACATGATTGATGTGTTGAAAATAGCAGTCTGTGAAATATACTTACTCCACACCAAAGAAATGCTTCCTACAAAAGATCTCTGCTTTTAAGATATCAAGTGATGAAAAGAATCACCTTGGACAAAACTTTGGTATATATTGTGAGATTTCTTCTGTGATGGACTATTCTGCGGTTGTTTTTTTTTTTTTCAAGACACAGAAGACTCACAAAAGAAAGTACTGCAAGAGAGAAAAAGGCTGGAATCTAAAACACTATAGAAGGTAATGAAATGTGTGATTGCCTGGATCGTGCCATCACTAAGGGACGAGGTCCTCAGAACCTTCTCTGTTGCAAAATGGGGAGGAGGAGAAGTCATTATGGTTTAGGTGTGTTAACACATTCTCTGTAGCTAGCTATCTCTCTCTCTCTCTCTCTCTCTCTCTCTCTCTCTCTCTCTCTCTCACTCTCTCACACACACACACATACACATACACACACACACTCTTTCTCTCCTTCCTCAGCATCTCAGAGCAGTACCATGAGGAAATTCATTTACTTTAAGGCGGGCAGTAAAAAGGACGCCTCGTAAAAAAGGTCCTTTATGTGCAATCAATACCTTGAACCAGTGAGCAAGCAGAGAGGCTCAGTTTGCTTCACTCAAACACAAGCGCACACACTGAGAGAAGGGTGATGACTTGACTTTCTATTAGCTCGGCCGCTTGTCTCCTGAAGGACACTTCACGAAAGGCTGAAACGTGTTATGAGAAGGGTGTTGCTGCTATAGATTAGACGTACGGTGCAGCTAGCACAACCACCAGGATTACAGTCTTTCTTGGTTACCTTAAATCACCAGCACTGTAGGGGTAAACACACAGAATAGGATCCAAAGCCCTGAGTCTTATCACAGTGTTATGTCTGACATATTTCCGTGCATGAGAGCAAATAGTGATATAGCCTTTGCTATAAACACAAGCTGACTTAATACTCGGATAAGCTATCATGCCCTATCGGATATTGTGCATCAGGAGTTTGTGCAGTTGTAATTCGGATATGGCATGGAGCCTATGAGGAGGAATGCCATGCTGATTAATATGGGCTGTGATATGGGGTAATTCCCATACTGCTGCAACTGCAGTTCAAATCCTCCATCGGGCCATTGGAAGAGGTACAAGCTCATTATTCACCATGGAGCACAGACCCACACAGTGTGATGCACTCACGGACACACACAGCAGCCACAAACACATTCGAACACACACACACACACACACATTGAGTATAGCAGAGTGTGAACACTGAAAACATCTCAGCATTTACAGATCAGCTGTTTTGTCGAGGTCAGAACTAAGATAGCTGCACAAAGCAAAAATAATCACGGCCTTTTTAAACAAGAGCCGAGCAATGTCAAGATAACTAAAGCAACAACTTTGATCTCTCCTCCTCCTTCCTTTTGTCCTTTTCCTGTTGGATCTGAAGAACATGAAACACCCCCTCACTTTACGTCACCTCTTCCCCCTGCTTCTCATCCCTCCTTAAACATTCAGTCAAAAGTACTCCTTTAGCTATTTTTGAGCAGTGAAATGTAGGCGTGGAACAAAAATGAACTCTTACCTGTCTCGCATCTCTTCCCAGTAAATCCTTGTTGGCAAACACAGTTGTTAGGTGAGACGCAGGTTCCCCCGTTCTGGCACAATCCGTCACACATAGCTAGAGGTAGACCAGAAGAGAGGAGCCATTTCTCACTAAGATTAACGAGCATTAACTATGCAATTAGACCAGCAGCAGCATATGTATTTGCATACAGAATAAGAGCTAATTTGGTGATGTGATTCATTACAGGCTCGCGCAAAATTATTTCGCGTGATTAATGCATCTCACCAAGGTTAATTCAAAAATGTTCATTATCTGTAGGTAGACTGTTAGTTAATATGTCCCCAAAACACAAAGAAGTCACTGAAGTTAACAGAATGCAATTTAAATAAATTAAATAGCACAAAGAATAAGACGTATTCAAAACAAAAGTCCAGTAAATCCAGTACAATGAGTGAGTACCACACTGTGCTTGGGGCATTCCAACAATTTATCATGGCACTTCTGTAAAGTTGGGATCTCACAATAAACATATTTAACAAAAGAATAGTGAAAATTTAAGCCAAAGTGAAAGTGAACATTTTATTGACTACTTTGCTAGATGCTAGATCCTACATTTCCCAGAATGCAACCAACACCATATTTTCATCAGGCCCTTCCCTCACCCTCTCGAGCCCGAGCCAGCATAACCCCAGTGATGTCACAATGACACTATGAGGGTTATTTTAGAGTTAATTAATCATTTAGTGGTTTAACAGAATAATAATCGGCAACTTTTTGGGTAGTTAATTAATCCATTAAGTAAATTTTTGTTTGCAGTTTCAAGAGAAAATGAAATGTGATTTCCCTGGTTCCAGCTTCTCATTTGTGAGGATTTGCTTCTATTCTTTAACTTATATAATAAAAACACCTGAATAATTTTAAGATTGGGGTAATGAGGCAATTTGTTGACATCACTTTAGGCTTTATGAAATTATCATGGGTATTTTGAGCTATTTTTAAATGTTTTTTAGACTAAGAGATTTATCAAGAAAATAATCAGCAGATTAACTGATAGTGAAAATATTAGTTCCAGTCCTAGTTTTTTTTTATAAGATGTTAAAAAGCTCCTCTAGAGCCACAGAGGACATTAAAAAACTGTGTTCAGAGGATGTGTAGGACTCCCCATGATGAGTAAGCTTGTTTTTATGTACACCAGTGGAGTCCCCTTTAAATAGATTTCTAATCAAGGGACTGATTATGGTCAAGTCAATTTTCTAACCAGAGCAAAGATTACAAATAGAACAGCAAACAAAGAGAGATGCACCCATGGGTCACAGAGGGCTTTTCAGTTGGTGCCAGTGAGAACATAACCACAGTGCAGTTTACATGGTGGTGATAAGTGAGTCGGGAACCTTCAAATGTCAGACATAATGATCTGACTTTGAAGCTAACTTGTGAATATGCCTGGAGATTTTTAACTGGGACATTTTGTATGGACATCCCAGGATTTGTAAGGTTAAATATTTATTCTGTATGACTTATTTATCTTTTATTTTTCAGAACAGATTACAGTGTAATATTCATGACTCTCAGAGCAAATTGTTCCTTATGTATAAGACAAGGTGGTCTGTTGATGTTTGGTGCAAAACCTAAATAAGGAACAACATATCTCATGAATAACAACATGTTCTCCTGGACGTTCTTCATTTGCAATGTAATGTGTGGAGAGAGTTTATGTCAACAAACAAATGTTTCACCACTGCACAGGTAACTTTGGTGCCTTGTTAAGTCCATGTGTGTCGGGCACTTCGCACAATATATAGCGAGTCTAGCACAGTAATGCTTACCTTTGCAGACTGTCCCATTACCAGTGTAGCCAGGCTTACAGGAGCAGCTGTGGCCTCCAACCATGTTGAAGCACAAGGCATTCTCATCACAGTTGTGTAGCCCGCTGAGGCACTCATCATGCTCTGAAGAACAAGACAACACAACAAATGTCAATCTGAACATGTCAGTCATACATCCATTTGTATTATATATCTGTCTGTAAACAAGTGGAAAAAAACAGTATCAACACTTCATGTCATTTTCACATCTGCAAACTACTACTACTGCCACGAAAATAACACGATTTAAGAAAACTGAATGTTTATTTCCCTTAAAAATATGAAGAATGATCAGTGCAAGCTGCAAGTTTGTTTTATTTTCCTGAGAGAAGACTTCAGACTACATCTGTATCTGTATACTGGCATGACAAGATCTGTCATTAAAAAAACTGATGCTTAGCTGTAATTTATTTTCTTTGTTTAGAACAAAATGAGGAATGGAAAAGTCTCAATGATGACTCTGAGCTTTATAATAACTCAAGCTACATTCCTCAATTTATACTTTTATACTTATACTAGCCTTTAATTTGAATGTTGTAAACTGGCACAACTGGCCATTAAGTACCACAACAAATGCCTTCTGTAAGTTTCATACCGGCATTAACAAAATGTTCCTTTAGAACCAGAACTCCCAAGCTCTCATCACTGCTGCTGCAGAGTTAGTGATATGGTGTATTGTGAATCACTGACAAGCTTGACTAATGGCCACAGCCCATGACAAACTCCTGTGTCCAACTGGCAAACAAATCTCTTCCCCTCTATGTGGAGAACCTCAGGATGGGACACGGAGACTGAGTTGGCAAAATACAATGCAATAAAAGCCTGGAGGATACGCGACTACACAGATCAACCAGTTCAAGTACAAATATTGTAATAACGCCACATGAAAAAAGACCACAACCTCAGTGCAGAGTAAAGCAGAGAACAAGTTAAAACAGCTGTAGTAGGAGAAAAATAGCAGGAAGTGTGGAAGTGTGATAAAGTTTTCACACATACAGTAACATAAATATTTTGTGACAGAGCAACACAAGTTACTAAAGAAAAGAAATAATTTAAAACCATATTGATGGCACTGTAAAGTCACACCAGCAACTATCTACTATAAGTCCCTTAAGGTACATTAAAGGATTATAACACAGGGTGTGAAACTATAATCTAAAAGTTGTGCTCCAGAGTATTTTTTTTAAAATACAATACTTACATTATTTGTTAATGTTTCTCAACAGTGTAATGTGTGTTTCCATAGCACACAAACAAAACTCACATTGTTTAGTGTCTTTATTTTGTTACTATAAAAAGTTGTGTAAGACTACAGGTAACTGCAACTAAATAAAACCCAAATTTTAAAGTGTCATAAAATTTGAATATCTATACATCCCCTGATGGCAGGGGGGAGGCCTTTTAAAAAAAAATCCTTTATTTGATCTTACTGCCATAGAAGCAGAAGGAATCTGTATGTGTGAAGGGGATTTGAGTGTGGTACTGAATCACAATCAAGATACAACAAGCAACAAGAAGAATAAGATCCAGTTTGCAAAACTAATCAACACTACCTGTGAAGAAATCAACTTTGTGGATGTCTGGAGGAATTTTCATCCTCTAGGAAGAGACTATAAACATTATTCAATACCACACTCCATTTATTCAAGAAGAGACTATTTTTTAATGCAGAAAGGAGGATTGCTATAGGGGAACAGATTGCAGCATTGGAGTAGCTGGGGTATCAGGCCATAATACAATATACTTAACAATCCAAATGGATATTAGAAGGGAAAACACAGCGAAGCGATAAAATGTCGGGATATTGAGCAATAAAACAACTGTTAAATTGGAAATAAAAAGATATCTTGGAGAAAGGTACAATGTTGAGGGAGATCGATCCATATTATGGGACTCACTGAATGCTGTAATATGAGGCAGGTTAATAGCTAGGAATATAGAACATATATTTAGAAGACCAGAATGGAAAAATAAAATAAGTTAGTTTTAGGTCTGAAGTATTTAGAACAGACATAACAAGGGCAGAACAGAAAATGGAAAAAGGGGACTCATTTTAGAAATAAAGACTCTGTAAAATGTAACCCCTCACTCTGCAGTTGTATGTGCTAATTGTGTTTGTTTTATTTGTGTACATATAAAGGTAATAAAGACTAAAGTGATAAAAACAAGAAAATATCATCTGAAGCTGGCTTAAGACTTCAACTAAACAGTTAAAGAAATGACTCTCCCTTGTTTTATGAACAAACACTTTCATCTGCCCCTGAACACAAAGGCAGATCTTTATACCTCTGAGACGCACAAAAAGAGAATACCTATCGCATTTCTGAAATCGAGTTTTGGAAATTCACATACATTTTGCTTTTTGATACGTGCTAGCTTACCGACCCCTACATCATGCAGTGTGGAGAACTTTGTGGGCTAGTTTTAAACTTTCAAAATCTTCTTTTCCTTATTTCACAACTTTGTATCCAGTCATGCCCCGAAAGAAAGAACTCAAAACAGAAACCGATTATGAAAGTCCATCTTTTGGCAAGAGAGTTCCCTCTCTAACAACAGTGTTTTCAAAGCATTTAGTAATTTAGCCAGACAACTTTTTTTTACATTTTGAACACATGATTACAAGTGTTGAAAAGTGCAGACAGAACTAAAAGGGCACTGAATCTCTTTCGAGAAGGTTAAGACTCTTAGAAAACACAAATACAAAGACTTTGCTAATCTGGGGGCAAGAGTTTGGACTTTTGATTGTTATTTTTGTGAATTTCTGGGCCACACTGTGTCTGGTAGGGAATGGAAATAAATCCATTTCTCTCAGCTGTTTCCTCTAACAGTTTTTTTGAGACATTAAGCAGATCTCCGGAGCGTTACTCACCAACAGAGATACAATATTTTTAGAGTAGTGCATTAAGAAATCTGAATGCTTGTTGCAGGAGACCTGAGCTACATCATCCATTTCCCTGCTATCATCCAATCCATTATATCTCCTGAACAGACTGTAGGCTCATCCAAATTGAAAGTGACATTGTGATGAGCTCCTCCATCTAGAGTATGATGTATGTGAGCGTGTGTGTGTGAGATGGATTGAAGGGCACTTAGGAAGGCCCGCTGCTCTGCTCTTATGGCTGAATCACACACACACACACACACACACACACACACACACACACACACACACACACACACACACACACACACACACACACACACACACACAAGCTCATTCACCTGCTGTTGGGCAGAATTAAACTCTGCTCATAGGTATATGAAAACAGTAAAAGGAACACAGGAGAGAGGAAAGAGAATAAGGTGGGGTTTTTTCCCAAGGTCACATCTGCCAGAGCAGGAAACATCCAGCCGTCAGTCTGAACAGACAGGGCAGCAGAGCCACCAGGTGTGTACGCAGGCTGTGTATTATCACCGTGGCCTTTGAGTTTAGCATTGGCTACTTGTAATTTTGGTTATTTAGGAATTTAGGCTTATTACACTCCTGGGCTTAGTGTAATGTAAGCGACTCTAAATTTAATCACCAACTAAATCCCTAAAATGTTTGTGCGTGCGTGTGTGTGTTGTCGTGAAAGCGAGGTATTTCCTCGCTGACTGCTGCTGCTCAGGCTGCAGACAGATAAACAATCAATTATGTACAGCCTGTCACCAGGGATCTCTCTCTAGCTGGCCGTTTCTCCTCCTGCTTGACTCCCTCCACCTTCTGCCAAAACAACACCAGCCTCAGCAAAGTTTGATCTCAGACTGCTTTCCTGAAAAATACTGTCACCCCGATTCTAACTTCACAATTACAGGGCTTTGGGAGGATCAGGATCTTATGATACGTACGTCAGAAAAAAAGCTCTTCTTTGATTCTGCATTTGTCTGCTAGGATGATAAAAAGTAAAACCACAAAAGAGCAAATAGTAACGTATAACTATACATGAAAATACTGATTATTTGGACAAATGTCTTCTGTTTAGTTACATGACTCATTTTATTATAGTTTGAAATCTGATTTAAACTGTAGATGCATTTGCTTAAGGCATCAAATGCACACTGTTTAGCATTTTAACAAAAACAAATTATTCACAGATTAAATTGGAAACAAAACTATTGTTTGCAAGAATAGCAGCCTCTAAGCATCTACGCTAAGTTTGACTTTGTGATTCAAAATTTGGAAAATTTATAATGTCCTTCCAGCACAGACACAAGGGCATGAGAAGAAGAGAAAGTTTCATGGAATAATATCCCACAATATATTTAAAGGTTTCACTGAAGCAAATAAGAGCTTCTACATAAATCCTCTTTGTGACGCAAAGAAACTGAGATCCTGGTAGTTTTTCCATACTTCTGATCAAATCAGGAAAAAAAATATTTTTTTGACTACAGGCAGTGCTATGAAGTATTATTTTTTGAGTGCTGGACCTCAAGGACACACACAGTGTGTTTTGGGTATAAATGCTAAATGTATATTTGAAAATGCCAAACACATAGCACCATTAGCTTTAGTCCACCGTCAGCAATTAAAAATCTTTAAGTCCATGTACCCATGCAATTCCATTAATCAAGCATAAGACTTGGATATCACGGAAAACGAGGCAAAAACTTGGGTCTGTCCAAATCCCCCTCAGCTACCAGACCCTTTGAATCACCAGAGTGAAAGTCATCTTTTCTGATCTCTGTTGTTGACGAACCCCCTGCTCCACCTCTGGCCCCTGTCCATCCCTTCTTTCCCCTCTCCGCCCAGCCCTCCTTCCGTTCCTCTGCCTCAGGGATCCGGGTCTGGTTATCACAGGATTAGAACAAGGACACACACTCTTCATACACATCTCGGGCACAAGCACACGCATGCACACGTACACCTAGCATACACGCACACCTCAGGACAGCCTTCTTTAATAACATTCAAAGGGAGAGCACAACCAGTCTGCTACCTTTCATGGATTAGCTGCTAATCTCACAGAGCGAGGAGCACCTCAGGCACTTTGGGGAAAAGACGAAGAGTAGAGGGGAAGAAAGAGGAGAAATCTTGACCTTCAAGATCAAGGATAAACTGCTAGTCAAAGAAAGGGGCAAAAGAAAGTTGTGGATGTTTCTTTTGCTAAAGGCTCCACTGGATACAGAGCCTGGGCTGTGACAGGGTATTTGGTTGTACATATTTCATTTGAACAAGAACATGAAGTCCACATGTTCCAGTCTACCACCAGCTGGGACATGAACCTGCAACCTCCTACTCTGCAGGTGGTCTTGATGTAAAATATGGACTTCTGTCTGAGTTTGCTGACCCCCTGACAAGCTGAGAAGAAATATAACCAGGCCTCCATGCTGTTTCGTCCAGACTTAAATCTGCAGATCAGTCCTTTAATCCACTATTCTGCACATAAACACTGAGCCATGAAATGAACTACAGTCAGCTTAATCCTCTTTACCAGGCACACTGGTTCACATACAACACGGTAATACATGTGGAAATATGGCTATCAATACCGGGACAGTGTTTCTGCTGAGTTTGCGATTTGTTAATTGGTGAAAGCCATTGAGGATGATAGGGACACTCGTATATCATACGAATCTACAATGTCAATAGGTACTGAAGGGGGTGGTTTAATGTTTCCTTCCACAGCTGTAATATTTCTTCCGTGGGCAACTTAGATGAATCAGCATTCCCCCAGGACTCTTTTCAAACACAAGCAGATGTTCAATTCCTATTAATAAGCAGTAGATTCCTGCAGCTAGTAGGTTGTCATCTTCCCATTTTTATTGTCAATTACTCCCACCAGGACTGCAGAGGTGACACCAAACTTAGCATATCAACAAGTATAAGGAGAAGCACCCAGTTGTTCATTCATTAATTTTTTTTCATTTAAAGACCCTGAGTGTTATTGTTTACACTCAATTTGGCCATTATTCATCTTTCTCACATTGGCTAAGAGGTGAGATGCCCCTATAGTAGTGACTGTGTGCAGTATCAAGCGCTCCCTGTTGGCGAATGTGTGGGAGCTGATAGTCCAATAACTCAGTGGGGAGATTACGACGGTAATTTGACTGAAGCAGGGAAAAAGTCATTACATCAAGCCTCTGCATAAGCCTCGGTTTAATCACACAAATTGACTTTTATAAGGAGACGCATAGCTGTGTATTCCACTACAGTGACTTGAAGGCATTTTAATAGGAAACTACATAAAATATAGTGACACAATTTAATCCACTGGGTTTGGGGGTATTAATCTTCATTGTGAATCTGGGGAATGAGAACACAGCGGAAGAAAGACAAATGAGTAAAACAATAAAACTTGCCCCGCAGCTCAGAAGATTAGAGAAAGCATGGTGACTGAAATCACATAAGGTACAGTGGTTGTCTAAAGATAATATGAAAAAGGACTGAGTAAGCATAGAGGTTTCTTTCTCTAAATAAATCACGAGTACAAGAAAAGAGATGAATGTGCATTTGTTACTCCCTTAAAAATTATTCCTCTATCTAAATTCTAACTTGCTACGGCTTTCAGACGCTTGTTCATAAAAACACACAAAGTCACAAATCTTTAACTTTGCTCTATTATTTCCTGATTTCCATTGACAAGGGAAAAGAGAAACTCTACAGGGGGCCTAGATGGAGCAGGAAATGGGAGTTTCCACCAGGTGTTCGTTGTGTTGCTGAGTCTTACGGCTTTAATTCAAACTCCAATGGCACTGCAGGAAGGCTGCGAGCCTCAATCGCCTGGCGTACGGCGCAGGCAGCAGCCAGCCCCTTCATTCTGCTGCCGCTGAGTTAGTTTGCATTGGTGCAAATTGCTTTTTTAATTACAGACACGGAGGAAATGCAGCACATTGCCTCCTCTTTGGAGATGATGCACACAGGGAGCTACTTAGCATCATGTTTCACAAGCTGCAAACAACCGGCGAGGAATGAGGCAGATCTGTCACTCATCACTGTGGAATGACATTGTGTTATTCCCGACAAAGGACGGAGACATTTCATTATGGACGGATTACTGACTCAGGTGTTTTACTCTATGTATTGTCCCTTATTTGGCAGCATAACAAAGCCATAATTTTAAATAGACGCACAGGTGGGCTTTGCAACAGTCCCTATATAGTCTATTTGTGTTTCTGATGGGTCCTTACATTAAACTACATCTAAAACAGATTTTCATCTCGCCCTTTCTCCAAAAAATCCTGACATCGGATTTTACACAGATGTTACTGCCTGCTTCCTGTTTGTTCTCATTAAATGTCTGTACATACATTCATTTTTGTTTACACTGCTCCAATATTTAGAGTTTTGACCTGGATGATACAGAAATTAAATAATCTATCAATCATATTAGTTGATATATATCCAGACATAAACCAAAGCCAATCAAATCAACCTGTAATCTCAGATAAAAGCATAAAATATTCAAAATAATAATTTAAAAACTACATAGATTATCATCTGTTTCATGTTAGACTTTAAGTAGCCTAGACCCATTTGGGACTCTCATTGACCTTATGGTCAAAACTACTGTTTATCCACAACAGATCTTTAGGTCTGAGATTGTTGTGACTGTATTCATCAAAAAACAACAATCGTGTGGTGTGTTTAGTGAGCTCAACCAACCCGTTATACCTCTTTTGGGAAGTGGGCTGTCTGTTTCTAAAAGACGGCCGTAGGATTGGTTAGAAACAGCTTTGTTTTTCCTATTGACAGTAAACAGAAGTACTCATTTCCTGATCAACAAATAGCAGTGCTAGCTGAGCCCAACACAAGACAAGTGTTGCTCTTACTCTTTGTTGTTTTTAATGCATCTATAAACTTGAATATCTCCACCAATGCCAAACCATCCCACACGTCTTTCTAGCTCTTATAACAGAAAAATAAAAGGAAAAAGCAAGTAGTCTGATAACATCAATTATTTACTTGTCATTAAACATAGTAAGCAGAATTTTGCATGTAATGCCAATTCAGCATTTTCTTCCACAAGATGCAGATTATAATGAAGAGCTGTAGCAACTTGTACAAACTCTCAGATCAGGCATTTTTTGGACAATTTTTGGCCTTGGTGGAGGTATGAGTTCCATCCTAGTAACTGAGTTATCCTGCAAGTTAAGGAGAGTGATTAAAAAAATCCTGGATCTGCCCCTTTAACGGGATATGAATTGGTTCTTCTTTGGCCCACACCCCATCCCTCCACCATGTTCGGTGCAAATAATTGCGTAATCCTACTGACAAATAAACAACCCAACAAACGGACACAGGTGAAAACATAACCTTCTTGGTTAGAGGTAAAACATTCCACCTGAAATTGTTTTTGCCCACAGACTAATCAATCATGATGATGCAACAGAGATCTATTTCTCTCATATGTATTAAAGTTTGTCTTATCTACTGACAAACTATTATGGAAGACGCTGTTACAACACCTATAGGGCTACAACCACAATCACCTAATCACAGGCAGAGAACAAAGACTGTGAATCATCCACGCAATCTTTTCAGATTGATTTGGTTTGCTTTTGAAATTGACTTTGGTTTCAACTTTGATCAGGAACAAATGGGTCTGCTGCCTCCACTCACAGTCTCTCTGTTTCTCAGGTTCTCAGTGACTTTCTTTCTCCTTATCACACACACACGCACATTCACACACCAGATGAAGACTGTACACATTCACACACACACACACACACACAAAAGGGAGAGAGTCCACAGACACTTTCACACTTCCAAAGAGGCCCGAGGTTAATCTGTTTTTTTTTTGTTTTCAAAGGATAAAAGTCTTCCCATCAACCATGGGAATCGTTTTTAAAAAGCTTGGAGTTGCTAATATGTCAAGTAACAACTCACTTGTTTCACAATAAAATATTTAAAGATTTATATTAACACTATTTTATAGAATAAATAAGTGTAATTATGGAGTTTCACAAAAGTTTTAACAGAACAGAGCAATAGATACGCTTTGTAATCTACACAAAGCAAACGCAATCCAAAATTGATTCAACACTTTCTCTCAATGCTCAGTCTCGACTGCTAGCTTGTGCTGAATCATAGGGCTGGTATTGATTTGTGTGTGTGTGTGTGTGTGTGCGTGTTTTATTTTAATGCGGTGCTAGTAATCAGAGCAAAACCAATAGGAGCAAATCAAACTCTGACATTCATCTCTATGCATATTAAATGAACAGACCGTGCATAATCGCAGGGTGACAGATTCACAGACAAGTGAGTCTAACCAGGCGCCGTCTGGGATATGACGCACAAAAAAATTGGAGAAGAGGAGAAGCACATGGCTAAGGTTTACAGTGTGTCTTACAGGTGCCACTGGATAACTATGTCTCTCTGTCATAACATGATTTTCTATTGCACTGCTTCTTTATTCTGTCTCACACTACACTCTGACACTGATAACTCACAATATTTATATCTGAATTTCTGGCTGCCTCTTCCTCTCGCCATCTCTGGAAGTCTTTGCATCTCTTGGCTGCAGAATTTATCATCATAAAATCAAATATCATCCTCCAGTGTATGACTAAAGATGCAAATTAAATCACTTCTAAATGGCACTAACTTATTGTAGTTATATAGAATGCTTCACTTTAAAAGCTCCCGTAGTAGATACCTTCAGTGAAGACATATCCTCCTATTGAATCTCCTTAAAGCTACATGACTCATCTCCACATCCATACAATGACAAAATATAATCCTTATTTGTACTACTTCAAGTCTGTTAGCAACATACAGAGCTCTGTTTGCAATTCACAGAGCCTTCTCTACTTGATTCCAGCCTGTCGAAAGGCCAGCAGAGGAGCTCACCTGTGCAGGAATAGTCATCGATCCTGATGTACCCCGTATGGCAGATGCACATGAAGGAGCCAGGGGTGTTAACGCACATGGTGTTCTCCCTGCAGTAGTGCTTCCCTTCAGCACACTCATCAATATCTGAAGAGACGGGAGAGAGATGGAGAGAGGGGAGAACAAAGCTGGGTTAGATGTGGATGGCTGTCACACAGTCTTCAGTCATATGGCATCAAATTATCTGCAAAAGAATCTGTAAATGCATATTTTAATAATAATTTTCTTCTGATGAAAAAGTGGATATGAAGCCAATTATGTCACAGATATTACTAGACCTACATACAAAAATTACAAAAATATTCTTGGCAGATTACGGACACCCTCTTGTGGTGCAGATCAAACAAAATCCTATCATTTTTTAAATCAATATTCTGCATGGATAGCTCAAGCCTCAGACCCCAAGTTCAAGTGTCATGATCGATTTAGATTTGCTGTTTATTTATCAAACCCCTTTAGCTGAATGATGTTCAATGGCTTCATCAGCTTTCCCTCTTTCCATGGAGAGAGGAGTTGGAGTCCAGAATTTCTGTGGCATAAAAGTTTGGACTGACTTTGGATGTAGGTCTGAATAAATTTGGGAGACAGCCACTGTTGACTTTGTTTTCAACAGTTTTCACTTAATCCAAGAGCGCAGAAATGTTTGAAAAGGTGCGACAGGCAGAGAGAAAGAAAAAAAAAGAGAGACAGGAGTTAATTGTATGTACAAAAGAGCTATAATTTGTTTACACTACTGTGGTGTGTAGTCACAAACATTAAGCTGATTTATCATATTTGTTGATACACATTATTTGTCAGTGTTGCATCAGCTCGCCTTCTTATTATACAAATGAATTACCTGACCGTGCTGTCTTGTTGTTTTGTCTCATTCTATAAAGATGGTGTTGAGTTTCTTGAATTCATCAAAGATGTTGGAGAAGGCCATAATTGACTTTGGCTTTCATTAATTTCTAATTATGGAGGATACGACATGAATATGTAGTCGCTGCTGATTTCTTAGAAAAACAGATCCAGCGTTGTCTGACTGATTTTCACAAGTCCTTCAAATTGAAAAACAAAATATTTATCCATGGCATTTAGAATGACATGTGGGAGCTTTTTTTTTTGGTCTGTGCCCTTAAAAAGCCATTACATTAAATAAATTTCTTTTATGATTTAACATACTATGGTTAAGGTCTGGTTAGCTTTAGGTACAAAAATGACACAAGAAAGGTCTTTGTCACTTAAACGTAAATATAATTTTACGTTATTCTGGGGCACTTGCTGAAATGACTGATGTTCTCCTTCTTGGGACAAAAGGCTCAGTTTCTATTAGAGAGGAAGCATCTTTGAAGCACTATTATTGTGACATCCACAGTATTATACTGTGGCCTATTTTGGGTGTCTCCCCTATCCTGGGAACCACCTTATACAGCTTGTCTTAGTTGTGTTCTTGCCACAGAAGGTTCCTAAAGGCTCCTGTGCAGCCAGTGGGAAAAGGCTATTTGTCTTCATCAGTGGCAGACAGGGGTCGAAATGCAGAAGGTCCATGAAGGTGGGCACTGAAGCACTTAAGGTTGCGCCACTCGATTTTCAATCTATTTAAAGTAAAGCACTCCACGTAGTGGCTTAGCTGCTTTTCTCCAGACTACTACTGGCTATTCAGTTAATCTCTACGTTTTGGACAAACTTTAAATTTTATATGCTGTAAACAGATACTGAAGGGCAAGAATTATGCCACTCTAGGAGTTAATTTAAAAGGCTCTGAACACAAACACAGGTGTTTTTAATTATTCTTGGGAAGAGCTACGCTGGACATTATATACAAATAATGATAAAGGTGTGTGCTGTCCAATATTAACAGGTACAACAGGATTGTGCAAGAGATTTATGATCTTAAATATGATCTGTGTGTACTGAACTACTCTACAGCGCCCATGCACAGTATATGTCATATCAGACCCCTACACGCCATGGCAAATAAAAATGAGCTTCTTACATTGGAACAAAGATTGTTTCTATCTTGAGGACAGGAAAATGATTTTTTTAGTCAACGTCACATAAGTGCTTGATAATGGAGATATCTTTTATTCTCGTGCTGCACGCTTTACCTTAAAAACTACTTTATGCAGTTTATCATTATGCTTTGCGCTCCATTAGAGGAGATAAATATCATATTCATCACTGTGAAATGAAAAATGATGATGAAATGATAAAAAATCAAATATGAAAAAGTAGGCTGGTCCTCACCGGCAATAAGAAAGAGGAAAACCACACTGCCTCATTTTTATTCATAAACATCACCTGCAAATGCTGCCACAGAACATTACTTCAAATTTAAATCCAGTGCTCACCAGACCAGATCTCAGGCCTGCTTAACACTAGTTACCCCTCAAGTAAATACAGAACTGAAGGACAACTACCTTCCACTACCTTGCACCATATAAACTATCTTTTAATCTTCTCCAGATCAATTTACCGATGTCTTTGATATATGCCTGGTGCTTATGTGCTTTTATTGTGTCTGGTTCAATGACTATACAGGTAGGACATAAGGACAGCAGGACAGCTCAAAACATTTAGATTGCCCCCTGGTGGCTGGTTGCAGTTTAGGTAATATAACCCGCCCCCTCTATGTTAGCAAATGAGACATGGGTCAAAAAAAAAAAAAAAAATCAAAGTGCACATCAATTAAATTTTTCCCAAAGATGGTTTCTGTCATTTTAGATAGTTCTAATCCTGCTGATGTATGTTCAAGTATTCATCTTCATGATAAGTTCAATTAGTTTTTTAACTAGTTATTTGATGCTGATGATTCAGGTCTCTTGTACAAATGGGATCCTGGCCTCAATGAGATTACCTGATTAAATGAAGGTTATATGTAAAACTACACAGGTGGAATGCAACTTAACTCCTTTGATCAAAGAAATATGCTAATTTAAGAGTTACGATTTCCGTAAGTTGCAGCAGCTGAAGCACTGAAGCTGCTAGCTATGTAGGGAAATGACATCCCAATTCTTAATACCTATCTTGAGCTTTAATTTGATCTGAGGACAGTGACGCAGTCATCTGGAACCAGGGAAATGTTCATGTTGCTCTGCTCCATTGGATGTGTGATCTAAGTAGGTAATTTTTTCGCTAACATGTCATCATACCAACTTATTCTTATATACAAACGGTATATAAGGGCTGTGTTTCTGTGGCTTTGTTTTGGAGGCTTTCTGTGCCCTAGTAATTAAAACTCAGTTAGTGCAGCTTTAAGAATTTCATTTATTAGATTGTCCTTTGTTTTTCCTTCTCACTCTCATGATTCCATATTTGGATCCATATTAGCTGTTGCCTTAGCAACAGCTATTCCTGGGGTCTAACTGCATGCCAAACCATCAGACAGAAGATGCACAACACTGCCAGGGTAAACAAAATAATCTTGATAATGTGATGCAACCAAATGCAATTCGATGCAAATCCAAGTCGAACCGAACAAACCCGGCCATGTCATATGCTCCAGGGCCTTGTTCCTGTTGATAGCACAGGTTAAATGTAGGCACTTTTTGAGAGACAAGCTACATAGTCCTTGACATTATCAATTTATTATTCATTCACTGTATCCAGTGTCTGTGAGAGCACAAGAGGACATTCACCCCTGAATATGTTCTGTGCCAGATGCTTTTGCGAAGAGTACTTGAAATTGAATTTCAATAGATTTGCATTGGCATTCACTCAGCTCGCATGTCCTTGGGTAGAACACCACCCACCACCCCGCAAACTAAGAGCTCAGCACCTGCCTACAACTGTGGCATTCACATTTCCTTGGTCTTCTTCCTTTCACAGTTTCATCAATACTTGCTGCCTCCAGCTATTCAAAAGCTTCACAGATAAATGAAGCAGGCAGACAATCACCTATGAAAGTACATGTGTCCTTCACTAAATGAATGGAGTCTAATTAAACCCTGTGACTGGCTTTGAGCGAGAGACAAAAAAAAAAGAGAGATGTTGAGTGGGTAAGAAGAAAATGGGAAGTAAAGGAAAGGGCAGATAGCAGCACAGGTAAAGAGAAGAGGTGGATTAGAGACAACAGAGTCACGACAAGCACATAGTGTAGTGCTAGACAGAGACGGGAAGATGGGACAGTTGGGGAAAGGGTGAATGACTAAGATAGAGAAGTAAGAATGGGACAGAGGGAGGTGGAGAGAAAAGGGCAGGCAAAATAGTGGATCAAACAGAAAGATGCAGAATGAGGAATGAGAGTCAGTTTGAAATAAAAAAGGTGAAAAGTGTGTTAGCGTGAACAATGGGGAAAAAGATTTAGATGGCAGAGAAACAGAACTGGAGAGGAAGCAGCAAAAGGTATTAACTGTCGCTTGGAGACAGAAAGTAAGACAGAAAATTCATTCTTTCCACAGTTGCAATGGTAACCTTGAACAGAGGTCTTAGGTGACAGCTTTCCCCCTTTCTGATTGGCCGTCTGTGGGGCTGCTTTGATTTAGAGCCTATTAACTGTAAGACACCATCCATCCTGCGCTCGGTGACAGCAGTTACGTTTGCTAAAACAATGTGTTAGGAGGTGAGATGATGAGGGGCAGCACACACACACGTGTGAGGGGGGAGCATCTCCATCTCCATTAACGCACTCCATTTTCTTGATTGGCCTGTCACATGGACACACGTGATGCAGCAAGTAAAGAAGGCTGGCCAAGAGTCAGCGGCAGGCTGTTACCGCTGAATGGAGTGCCCGGGGTCAAACTGTTGCCACGCCACGATGGGTGGATTGAAAGTTTGGACATTTATAATAATTGCAATTACTAAAAATCCAGGACTACATTTCCTAATATATATCCATAAAAGCTCTAGATATATCTAACTACAAGTAGAGGAATCTCAGTCTTTCTGTTTTTCTTTGTGTCTGCCTGTCATTCCATTTTCTCAACAACCAATCAGATGACTTTGTGTGTATGGATGAGGACCCAAAGAAGTGAGTGACAAACTATTATAACATCTCTCAGTATAACCCAGGATTCATCCTCTGGAGCACATGAATGTCTGTAAAGGTATTTCAGTTTGGACCAAAGTGGTGCAACAACTGACTTATCATCTCTAGAGCAATGCCCCTAGCATAGCTAAAAATCGCAAAGGGTTCAAATTCAAATTTATCATAGAGTACAGAAGCTAGTAATGAGAGTTACAGAAGCTAGTGAAACAGCAGCTATCCCAGAAGTGGCATCAGGACTTCTCTATAGACTACAGCTGTTTACTCTGATGTAGGCCAAAACTGTCTGAGTTTCCTGACCTAGTATAAATATCTGTGTTCAAATACACAATGATACTACACATGCTATGCCAAAGTGTCATTGTATTGTTAGAAGCCATAGCTGTTGTGACATTTTTCATATTCCCATTATTGTTCATCCAAGCCATCCCACAATTATATATATAGGGAATAATAGCTTATCCCTCTCCACTGGTATAGAACATAGTTTCTAATAGGGAGGATCCTCACTATCTGTGTTCCATACTGCAGTACACCAAGGTCTGGGAGTAGGGAGATAACACTGCCATTGCCTTTGGATATCCCACAAAGACACCCAAATCCGTGCCATTCCACTAGCAGCCTTTCTCTTTATCTCTCTTTCTTTCTGTCTTTTTCTCATCTATCCATCCCTTCCCCAACCAGCTCACTTACTCGAGCAGATGGTTTTCAATAAATGGCAGAGGGACAAGGCTTGCCAAAACATTGTCTGATATTCCTCAGTAGCCAGTTCCCTCATGGCCAGATATATAGCAGTCAGAGGGAAGAGCAGAGAGACAAAGAGCTGTCCCTGCTGGCTAAACAGTGTCCCACTCAGCAAATAATCTCCACTGTTGGCCTTGGTTCCTCATGGGTGGAGAAAGATGTCAGAGCATGTTACAGGATGCCTCTTTTGGTTTATGGGAGTGTGATTAGATCAAATATTGAATTACAGTTCGAGGTGTTTGGAAAAGAATTCTTTGGTTCAGAAGAATTCCAATCACTGTAAAAGCTGCCATGTGATGATTTTTTTTTTATAATCACCAAGTCTTTGAAATTAGTTTTTGTTTTTAGAAAACTACAACAATAATTGAGAAAACTGGTGCAGCCTATGTGTTGCTTTTTGTGCCTCCAGGATCTTATTTTGATTCTAGAACTGCAGGGAACAAAAGCTGCAAATTTTCAGAATATACACATAGTAGCTTTAATTGCATTTTAAAAGGAATAGTTCAGCATTTTGGGAAATACATTTATTTGTTTTCTTGTTGAGAGTTAGATGAGCAGATTGATACCACTCTCATGTTTGTACAGTAACTATGAAGCTACATCCAGGAGACAGTTAGCTTAGCATAAAGACTGGAAGCAGTCTTTATCTAATGTGAACTACTACTATAATGTGTGATTTTTATCTCCCTGTTTCCAGACTTATTGTAAAACTAAGCTGACCATCTGGTGAGGGCAGCTTCATATTAACAGACAGATATAATATCAAATGTCTCTCAGCATGATAACAAATAAGCTTCTTTTCCAAAATGTTAAACTATTCGTTTAATATCCATTGCAAATATTGTGATATCTCTTTCAGATTGTTAAAAAAAAGGTTTTAATAAAGGTATGAACAAATAATTTAATCTGTTGATTTGTTTTTACCTTAGTTTATCATTTATCCAAGTTACTACAGCCAATGATAATGACTTCAAATTGCTTACTTTGTTCACAACTCAGGTATAGACTTTCATTTCTTCTTTTTGTTGAAGGCCTAAGTATTTAGGGCTGTTAGCACAGTGTGATATTGCAGGTTGTACTTCACAGTGTGACTGAGAAAGAAAGTTCAACAAGCTAAATTACTTTAAATACTATCCACTTTCTTTCATTCAGAAGAAAATTGTGGAAAATGACAAAGGAGTGGGGTGTCTTTTAATCAGCTTCATTATTGTTGCAATCTTTGGGCGAAATCATTATTTTCATACATGCTTTAAAAAAACTCACAATGAGAAAAAACTCAAAATGAATTTCTTTGAAGTGAAACAGAGCAGCTCAAAGTTTCTTTCCAGAGCCATTACCTCAACATGAACCACACATACAGTGCATTCAGAAAGTATTCAGTCCCTTCAAGTTATTTTCACCCTTTTGTTTTTCATCAATAATCTACAGTCAATACCCAATAATGGTTTGAGAGTTTTTTTTTTTAATTTATGAAAAAGGAAAAACTGAAATATCACAATGACATAAGTATTTAGACTTTGCTCAGAACTTAGTTGAAGCACCTCTGGCAGCAATTACAGCGTCAAGTCTCCTTGTGTATGAGGAGACAAGCTTTGCACACCTGGATCTACAGACTTTCTGCCATTCTACTCTGCACATCCTCTCAAGCTCTGTCTGGGTGGAGGGTGACTGTCCGTGGACAGACATTTTCATGTCTCTCCCGAGATGTTTAATTGGGTCCAAATCAGGGCCCTCAAGGTCATAGAGTTGTCCCTGAGTCACTCCTGCATTGTCTTGGCTGTGTGCTTAGGGTCATTGTCCTGTTGGCAGCTGAACCTCTGGCCCAGTTTGAGGTCCTGAGAACACTGTACCAGGTTTTATTTTAAGGATATTTCTGTACATTGCTTTGTTCAGCTTTCCCTCAACCCTGATGAGGAAAAA